>NC_135809.1:44475487-45791737 GCF_964213995.1 Mustelus asterias | reverse complement strand
GAGGTTATTGGACAGGTTTGAGCTGAAATATTGGACATCAATTTTGGTTTTGGCTTGGAAGAGAAATTGGCATTTGTCGATCAACTGATACTATTCTGTTATGCCTTCTGGTTCTCAGAAGTTTGAAATAATCACACATTTTGACTCAGAATTGTATATTTTGCAAATCTCCATGTAGCTTTTGGACTGATATTGTTATTCTGCATGTGACTGCAGTGCAACAGTAAATGGGGCACTCTGGAAATACAACCTCATAACAATAGTTCCTAAATCTTAACAAATAATGTAACAACCCTCTTCCTTTTTAAAGCCTCGACAGTAGGGCAAACCCAGGGAGTGTGAGCTGCAGCAGGAGAGGAATAAATGGAAAGGGTTAAACAGACAGCCTGACTATAGTATTCACACTCACTGTGAGCAGACATGACAAATTACCATATCCCAGACAACATGAACACAGTCACACCTGAGGTGAGACCTTTCTGAGGTTACAGCAACAATAAGAGAATCAATATCTTATCAAGGCTCCACATTATCTAGAGGAGACGTTGTGCCCCTGGAAAACTAATCAGGTATCAGGGAGATGGGACAATTAACACAGCACCGAAATCGGTTTGACAAACACAATGTTTTGATATTGTAAATGGGTGGACAGGATATGTCCCAAAAACAATTAAAGCTAAAGCACACAGGACAATAGCTCCGTATAATATGATCAAAAACAGAACTGTAACCAATTCAAAGTAACAACATGATGACCTATAATAAATGTAATGCTTTGTAATGTAAAGAAATGGGTATAAGAATATGTAAGAACCAATGATTAGTACAGTAGCTTAGAAGCAAGCTGGAATTACAGCTCCAAGTTCTGCTCTCCCTCATGCATGGTAAATAAAGCCATTTTTGTTGAAGTTCTGCACGGTCTCTGAAGACTCAGTTTACTCGTTCCCTCCTACACCTCTAATATACCTGCCCCAATCATTAACTTTTTTATTATCATGTTTAAACTGAAGAAGATTAACTGTGATAAATAACCTCAGTAAGAAGTTTAACAACACCAGGTTAAAGTCCAACAGGTTTATTTGGTAGCAAATGCCACTAGCTTTCGGAACAGGCTGTCCCTTCGTCAGGTGGAGTGGAGAAATGCTCACAAACAGGGCATACAGAGACACAAACTCAATTTACAGAATAATGATTGGAATGCAGTCTTTACAGATAATCAAGTCTCAAAGGTACAAACAATGTGAATGGAGGGAGCATTCAGCACAGGTTAAAGAGATGTTTATTGTCTCCAGACAGGACAGCCAATGAGATTCTGCAAGTCCAGACAAGCTGTGGGGGTTACACATAGTGTGACATGAACCCAAGATCCCGGTTGAGGCCGTCCTCATGTGTGCGGAACTTGGCTATCAGTTTCTGCTCAGCGACTCTGTGCTGTCGTGTGTCGTGAAGGCCGCCTTGGAGAACGCTTACCCGAAGATCAGAGACCGAATGCCCGTGACCGCTGAAGTGCTCCCCAACAGGAAGAGAACAGTCTTGCCTGGTGATTGCCGAGCGGTGTTCATTCACCCGTTGTCGCAGCGTCTGCATGGTTTCCCTAATGTACCATGCCTCGGGACATCCTTTCCTGCAGTATATCAGGTAGATAACGTTGGCCGAGTTGCAAGAGTAGGTACCGTGTACCTGGTGGATGGTGTTCTCACATGAGATGATGGCATTTGTGTCGATGATCCGGCACGTCTTGCAGAGGTTGCTGTGGCAGGGTTGTGTGGTGTCGTGGTCACTGTTCTCCTGAAGGCTGGGTAGTTTGCTGCGGACAGTGGTCTGTTTGAGGTTGTGCGGTTGTTTGAAGGCAAGGAGTAGGGGTGTGGGGATGGCCTTGGCGAGATGTTCATCTTCATCAATGACATGTTGAAGGCTCCGGAGGAGATGCCGTAGCTTCTCCACTCCGGGGAAGTACTGGACGACGAAGGGTACTCTGTCCAGAATGAAGCGGATCAGTGCTCAGCGCCGACAACTGCCAGTTTCCAGATGCAATTTTACAACTCATCCGCTTCATCTTGGACCACAATGTCTTCACCTTCAACAACCAGTTCTTCATTCAAACACACGGAACAGCCATGGGGACCAGATTCGCACCTCAATATGCCAACATCTTCATGCACAGATTCGAACAAGATTTCTTCACCACACAGGACCTTCAACCAATGCTATACACTAGATACATTGATGACATTTTCTTCCTTTGGATTCATGGTGAACAATCTTTGAACCAACTATATGATGACATCAACAAGTTCACCATCAGACTCACCATCAACTACTCTCTGGAATCGGTTGCATTCTTGGACACACGCATCTCCATTAAGGATGGTCACCTCAGCACCTCACTATACTGCAAGCCCACGGATAACCTCACGATGCTCCACTTCTCCAGCTTCCACCCTAAACACGTTAAAGAAGCCATCCCCTACGGACAAGCCCTCCGTATACACAGGATCTGCTCGGATGAGGAGGATCACAACAGACACCTCCAGACACTGAAAGATGCCCTCACAAGAACAGGATATGGCGCTCGACTCATCGATTGACAGTTCCGACACGCTACAGCGAAAAACCGCACCGACCTCCTCAGAAGACAAACACGGGACACGGTGGACAGAGTACCCTTCGTCGTCCAGTACTTTCCCGGAGCGGAGAAGCTACGGCATCTCCTCCGGAGCCTTCAACATGTCATTGATGAAGACGAACATCTCGCCAAGGCCATCCCCACACCCCCACTTCTTGCCTTCAAACAACCGCACAACCTCAAACAGACCATTGTCCGCAGCAAACTACCCAGCCTTCAGGAGTACAGTGACCACGACACCACACAGCCCTGCCACAGCAACCTCTGCAAGACGTGCCGGATCATCGACACAGATGCCATCATCTCACGTGAGAACACCATCCACCAGGTACACGATACATACTCTTGCAACTCGGCCAACGTTGTCTACCTGATACGCTGCAGGAAAGGATGTCCCGAGGCATGGTACATTGGGGAGACCATGCAGACGCTACGACAACGGATGAATGAACACCGCTCGACAACCACCAGGAAAGACTGTTCTCTTGCTGTTGGGGAGCACTTCAGCAGTCACGGGCATTCGGCCTCTGATCTTCGCGTAAGCGTTCTCCAAGGCGGCCTTCACGACACACGACAGCGCAGAGTCGCTGAGCAGAAACTGATAGCCAAGTTCCGCACCCATGAGGACGGCCTCAACCGGGATCTTGGGTTCATGTCACACTATCTGTAACCCTCACACCTTGTCTGGACTTGCAGAATCTCACTGGCTGTCCTGTATGGAGACAACACACATCTCCTTAACCTGTGCTGAATGTCCCTCCATTCACATTGTTTGTACCTTTAAGACTTGATTATCTGTAAAGACTGCATTCCAATCATTATTCTGTAAATTGAGTTTGTGTCTCTGTATGCCCTGTTTGTGAGCATTTCTCCACTCCACCTGACGAAGGGACAGCCTGTTCCAAAAGCTAGTGGCATTTGCTACCAAATAAACCCGTTGGACTTTAACCTGGTGTTGTTAAACTTCTTACTGTGTTTACCCCAGTCCAACGCCGCCATCTCCACATCATAAATAACCTCAACAGTATAAGAGTCTGTTATAGTTTGTTTTTCTTTCTCAAAATGTTATTCACAGTATCATTTAGGTGGTAAAATGTTGTGTCCCTTCTCCTGACCTGAAGCAGCATGCTGTAGTCAGTCTTTAGCTGGTAGTAATTTCCCTTTTAACTCTGTGTTATGACTCTGCAACATGTTTACTCTTCCAACCAGCCTATGTGGCCATCTCAGAATCCAATGAATCCCTACAGTACAGAAAGAGGCCATTTGGCCCATTGGATCTGCACCAATTCTCCAAAAGTGCGTCTTAACCCAGCCAGCCTCCCCCTGCCACCAACACCCCCTACCCCCCACCCCCGGCCCCTCTATTGCCTATCCCCATAACCTCACACATTTACCGTGGCTAGTCCCACAACCTACACATCCTTGGACAAACTAAAGGGCAATTTGCAATGGTTAAACCACCTAACCCGCATATCTTTGGACTGTGGGAGGAAACCCGGAGGAAACCCATGCAGACATGGGGAGAACGTGCAAACTCCATCCAGTCACAGAGGCCTGAATTGAACCCAGGACGCTGGCACTGTGAGGCATCAGTGCTAACCACTGTGCTACCGTGCCACCCACCAGTCTTACAGTTTTTCAGCTTCCTGCTGTGCTCACTCTGCTTAGCTTCATGCATTTCATTTTTCCTCTTTTAAACTCCCCAGCATTTCTTACGGTTCGTTATTAGTCTCCGATAAATCATTCTCTGAATGTGATAATGCTAATTTGAATCTGCAGTTCACTATTTCTGACTGAACTCAGCAGCCATTCTTTTCTTTTTTAAGTTCTATTAGAAGCATGTGCTGTTGACATTTTGACCTGAGCTTCGGGTTCTCCCCTCTCGGGTGCCTCCTCTGCAAACTGTACAGCTTGCAGTTTCTTTTCAATAGGTGCACTAATTTCAACCCTTGGTGCTACCTCCTTCACCTCATGGTTTACTGAGATGAGCTGCAGCTCTTCCCAGCTGCTTAATCCCAGGATAGCAGGAGGGTCTGTTTCAGTGATGTTAATCATATAGTCAACTTCTTTTCCTTTGTGTGTCCCTCTGATTTGGGTTGTTCTTAGTTGTCGAATCACAGATCCCCCATATTCCGTTAGCATGACATTGTTTAGCATCAAAGCAATTGCCGTTTCATTGCATTTTCGCTCAGATTTCATGCAGTTGTATGTCTATTGTATCCTCAATCACATCGTAATCTTCCAGGTTATGGATGCATTGGTTTCTTTGTCTTCTCATTCACTGTCTTGCTGGTAACTTCTTTACTATCTTTATTCTTAATTGTGAACATCTTTTCCCAATGATTGGGTTTTCCATGTGTGGGACACTTCCTTCTGTGAAGTCAAGTAGTTGTCCACATTTGCTGCATATCTTTCCCTCTGTCTCGTGTGCATTCTTTTGTTGCTGTTTCATTGCATTAACCCTTCTCCCTTTCTATGACTTAACTGAAGGTTAGCCATTTGGGTAGTCAGCATCTTGATTTGTCTACTCATTACTTCATGTGCATTGGCAATGTCTACAACCTGTATTCATATTGTGAGCTTGTCCTTTCCAATTAAATCTTTTTATACTTCAGTGTGTGCAGAGATCCAAATGAGCTAATGGATAACCTTTCATCTATTTCCTTGCATTTACATTTTCTGGCTGCATTTTTCAATCTTGTTAAGTAATTATCAACAGTCTCACCTGGTTCCTGCATCAGGTTTTGAAATTCATATTGGTGGATCCGATGATTTGACTTTGGCTGGTGATGTGTGCTGTATTTTTAAAAAATGTTCTCTGTGTTTTACCATCATCCTCACTCATCTCCCAGCGAGTAACAAATTAAACCCTTTCTTTTTGCCCACAAAAGGATGCAGCAGACCCTTTCCATTTCACTAGTGCTTATAGTTACCACAAAATACAAGGCTGATTATCAGGTCTGGTCCAGCAAGTATGTTTAAACTGCCTTTACAAAGGTTTCCTGCAATGTCTTGGCTCTAAGGCTTAGATGCAACACAAGAGCATCTTTGAGAAGTAAAAAAAATGACAGGACCCCTTGGCTGTGAAAAAGGTCCTAGCCTCCCAGCTGTGAGTCGTGGACTGGCTTCTGGCTGTGAGGTGTTCTCTGCTTCTGAAGGGGGTAAGAGTTACACTGTTTTCCCTTTTTATACTTCAAACTCGAGAGTTGGCTGTCTACATATCTCAAATTCTTCCCTTTTGTGGAGCGTAGCCTCTAGTCCTGAATCACCCAGCCACTTTAGGTAAGCTGTTCCTGCTTGGGGAACTTAACATTTTTATAGCAGTCATCTAAGTAATCTGTTTCTACCATGAGAGCAATTCACACCTGATCATCTTTATGCTCACATGCCCTTGGAATGCCCTGATCATCTTTAGAGGCTTGCCTGCCCCTGAAAATGTTGGCTGTTACTGTTGCTGGACAGATTTCCATCTTTCGGGCTTTTAAAATTCTTGTTACTGTCGCTGCTAGGCAAATCATTGGCACAATCTCTGAATAATTTGTAGTAAGCTGATGTATGGAGATTTTTTCTGCTGTGTGTTAGTATATTGTTCATTTAGTGCTGACTTGACGTAGAGGTGGCAGCTTCACATCAAAGCATTAAGCGCCACTGCATAATCTGCAATATTAAGGGAGTGGCATTTCCCGAGATGTCACATTTTGTTAAAACACGGTACTTTAGCACTCTTAAGATAAAAAAACAAATCTCCAGGCACTTTTCAAAGAAGGGTAAATTTCTCGCAAAGTTCTGAACAACATTTATCCTTTAAACAACATGACCACAGAGGTTAACTGTTCACTTATCTCATTGCTGCCATGGCTGTGCACAAATTGGCTGCGATGCTTTTCTGTGGAACAAAAAAGTAATTAATTTGATGTGAAAGACTTCTGAATGTTTCAAGTATATAAAAGGCATTGTATAAATGCAAGTTCTTTCATTTATCGCTTGGGAACTGGCTTTGAATCAAAACTGATAACACAAAAGCCTTTTCTCTTAGCTGGTTTATAAGAGACCTATTTAAAAGGAGCCAATCCCAGTTCCATTTGGATCAGACCCAAAGCAGCCAACATAACAGTGGATTATCAATGTCACCAAAGGCATCATAAAAATTCCTGGTGTGGGAAAATAGAAATGGTCACATCAAGCTGGTGCAGTAGAACTTCTCTTCAAAGACTGAGGCAAGAACTTTGGAATAAAATGCAACCAGAATTTAACCCTATATCTAATCTGTGTTATACCTAATCTAACTTTTAGTTAATAACATGGGGCAAAGTGTTCCATTCCTTCCAATTCTTAAACATTGGTGAGCTCAAAAAAGCACCAATGTACGCAACTTTTAAAATTACATATTTAACAGAAGGGGCTATGTAATAAACACAAGGGTTTGGTAGCATACTGGTTATGTTACTGAACTAATAATCCAGAACCCTTAACTAATGATCTGGTGACATGGGTTCAAATCCCATCATGGCAAATCCCATTGGCATTCTCGACCCACAGCAACGTACTTGACTCTTAAATGACTTCTGAAATGGCCCAAAAAGCCATTTAGTTTAAGGGCAATTAGGGATGGGCAATAAATGCTGGCCCAGCCAGCTATATCCACATCCCATGAATGAATTTAAAGGAAGCTGAGAAATTTAAATTTAGTAAATTTAGTAAATATGGAATTGAGGCCAAACTTTTCATGGAGTCAGAAAGATTCCATGGACTTTTACAATTCAATAGTGGTACCCTGATGCAGACTTTCTGTTCCCATTTCCAACAGATCCAATTTTTACCAGGGTGGCATGGTGACTCATTGGTTAGCACTGCTATGTCACAGTACCAGGGACCCAGGTTCGATTCCCGGCTTGGGTCACTGTCTGTGCGGAGTCTGCACGTTGTCCCCATGGGTTTCCTCCGGGTGCTCTGGTTTCCTCCCACAGTCCAAAGATGTGCAAGTAAGGTGGATTGGCTATGCTAAATTGTCCATTAGTATCAGGGGGATTAGCGGGGTAAATATGTGGGGTTGCAGGGATAGGGCCTGGGTGGGATCATTGTCGGTGCAGGCTCGATGGGCCAAATTGCCTCCTTCTGCACTTTAGGGATTCTATAATTCTATATTAAAAAAAGGTAAAGTGATGGGGCATGACTCACACTGGAGGGAAATCCAAACTCAGCAGGGCCATTTGATCTTGGTACTGAGTTCAAACACATCATGTTTTCATTGTTAGGAGTTGTGATGGAATATTCTCCACTAGCCTGGATGAATGCTGCTCCAACACAAATCAAACTGTTCGATACCTCGATACCATTCAAGACAAAGCAGCCCGCTTGATTGGCACCCATCAACCACCTTCAACATTCGCTTCCTCCGCCACCGACGCACAGTGGGCAGCAATGTGTACCATCCACAAGATTCACTGCAGGAACTCACCAAGGCTCTTTTGACAGCACATTCCAAACCCGTGCGCGTCACCACCCAGAAGGACAAGGATAACAGTCACAAGGGAGCACCATCATCTGCAAGTTCCCCTCCAAGTCACTGACCATCTCGTTGGAAATATAATCCCCATTCCTTCACTGTCGCTGGGTTGAAATCCTGGAAGTCCCTTCCTAACAGCACTGTGGGTGCACCACCTGGAGTGCAACGGTTCAAGAAAGCAGCTCACTACCACTCTCTCAAGGACAATTAGTGATGGGCAATAAATGCTGGCCCGGGCAGTGATGCCCAAATCCCATGAATGAATAAAACAAATCTTATTTTTGATGTGGGGTCTGAATAGAAGTTTGTTTTTGTAAGTGAGGAGAATGAAAAACTTTGAATGATTTTCATGAATGGGAGTTTTATCACTATTAAATGTGTAGGGGTTGGAGCTGTTCTCTTTTAGATTGCGATAAGTCTTTTTCTCCATATGAGGCTTGCCCATGGTGGATACTGGCTGATTGACTATGGTGATAGAATGGGAGTATGAGGGAGTATGATTGGCATGGAGGGAGCATGGTGATATGGGAGGCAATGGTGATGCGTGAGAAGCATGAGTTAGCTTATAAGTGGCATGGGAAGTATGAGGGGACATGGGGGTGGTTGGGGATATGCGTTGGCACGGAAGGGCCATAAGTGGTGAATTGGGGTGGGTGGGCGGAGGGCTGGGCAGCCTAACAGCTTTTAATACAATTGGGTTGAAGTCCCCGAGAACTGAGATAGGCCTTCCAACCAGCCTGCCAAGGCACTGCCCCGAACCAGTAGTGGCAGCAGTGTGGCTGAGAAGCTGGGACCGTGCCTGCATTTAGATGCCAGAGCCTGGCCAACACAGGGGAACACAATCTCAGTGGTGGGTCAGCTGAGGTGGAAAAGAAGGCCAGGAAGGCTGGGCCTTGGAGCAGATTAGAGAAAAGTCTGGAATAGTGTGCCTTTTGGATGTGAATTGTGGAAATCAGGTCGTGCTGTTGTTGGCTAGGGACAGACTAGTACTATGAGGGGGAAGAGCTGAAATCCATCAGGAGGAAAACAGAATTTTAAATAATTTTTGTGACTCACAGAGATGACTGATGTTTGGTTGGATTACTGAGAAATTCAGTGGATCTGACTCTGTTGCATCTGCCATTTTACATGCAGTGTAAGGTGTATTCGACCACAGTTCGACTCTTAATCTTGCTTACCTCATGTCAATCCATTATGTTAAAGTCTAAGATAGTATTGATTGTTTGCTTTGTTGATTCTTGTAGAGTAAAGTTTCTGTTTGTTTAAAACCCATGAATGTTTGTGATTATATTTGCTTAGTAAACACCTGGGATCTCAAATTCCAGCTACTTTTCAACAAATATAAAAGGTTACTGGACCCTAACCAGATGATAACAAATTTTGCTGCCTTGCCCGGGGCCATTAATAAAATTTGGGGGCCTGGTCTGGAATCATAACAATATGAATTCTAACTTCAAAGCGTATGCTTCATATGTAAATTACTTAATAATAAAGGATTATCCAACTAAAACTTTGGGAACACTCTAAGCACAGGCAGTCCTCCAACATACAACTTAATTTGTTCCTGGAAATTGCATCATAAGTCAAAATGCCATAAGTCAGGAGTGATTTTCCCATTAGAAAATTATATAAATGGGGGATTGGTTCCTGAACCAACTCCTGTGTGGAGTTTGCACATTCTCCTCGTGTCTGCGTGGGTTTCCTCCGGGTGCTCCGGTTTCCTCCCACAGTCCAAAGATGTGCGGGTTAGGTTGATTGGCCATGCTAAAATTGCCCCTTAGTGTCCTGGGATGCGTAGATTAGAGGGATTAGCGGGTAAAATATGTAGGGATATGGGGGTAGGGCCTGGGTGGGATTGTGGTCGGTGCAGACTCGATGGGCCGAATGGCCTCCTTCTGTACTGTAGGGTTTCTATGGAACCCTTTTCTTCACTGAAAAGTAGTGTTCCCTTTCCATCAACTTGTGGCCATGACACCAAGAACATAGGTTCAGAATCACCCCATACTTGATGTTTCATACTTTTGATGAGAAAACCATTTTACAATGAAAGTTAAATAAAGACAAACTTTTTTAAAACCAGGATCTGACTCATCAGTTTCCACTGAATCTGCTCGACTTAAACTGGGTCTTTTGTCACATTAAAGTTTATGCGATCTTTTATATCCGAGAAGCAACTTGCCCTTGCTGAGGTTGTGAAAGATGGAATACAACAGTTGATAAAGACCAACTGTTCACTGGTGTAACGTTATAAAGTTGAAACTATTGTTGTAAAGCCGAAACGGTGTAAATTTTAAAGTGTCATAAATGCCTTTTGTCATAACCTGAACGTCATAAAGTCGAGGACTGCCTGTACCCAATTTCACACATATAACAAATGATACTGCTCCAAGTATCCTCAAGGACTTCGATGACATGCCTATTTTTTTGGAATAGAGAATGTAAATTTAAGCTAAGATTTGTTGCCTCGGAAAATCTTTATTCATTCTTCCTGCTAATTTTGCTTCTCAAGCGTAATTGATTTATAGTGCAAAATTGATGATTTGTTTGTTAATTTCTTGGTCAAGCTGAGAGTTCTGGAGGGTACAACATGTTTTGTCCGACATTCAATGATTTTATCTGCCATTGGGTCCATTGTTTGCTCTGTGCAACCTTGCAGTCAAGAATAGAATAGAATCCCTACAGTGCAGGAGGAGGTCATTCGGCCCATCGAACCTGCACCAACAACAATCCCACCCAGGCCCTATCCCCGTAACCCCATGTATTTACCCTGATAATCCATGTATTTACTTTGATAATCTCCCTGACACTAAAGGTCAATTTAGCATGGCCAATCCAGCTAACCCACACATCTTTGGAATGTGGGAGAAAACTGGAACACACAGAGGAAATCCACGCAGAGACGGGGAGAATATGCAAACTCGACACAAAGTCACCCAAGACCGGAATTGAACCCGGATCTCTGGTACTATGAGGCAGCAGTGCTGAACACTGTGCCACTATGCCATCCAAGTATATGCACTGGAACTGGGCATTTCCAACTCTGTGCTTACCAGCCTATGATCATTTGTCGAGTCAAATGAATGAGTCAAAAGTCACATGCTGCAAATATAAAGCTCTGCCAAGATAATGTTTCTGGATTATGGGAAGTCTTCCTTTGCACTGGACACAAGAGGAACTCAATGGAGAATGGCAAGCTGGGAGTTTTACTAACCTTAAAATAGATATGGTTTCTCAAGCCAAAAAAAAGGTAACTGGAATTGGAATTTGTTCATAATGTTCATACTGGAAGGCTGGTGTGAAGAATTAATTTAATTTATAATCTTTATGCCCAACTTCTTCCTTTAATATTCTATTTACATTGTATGAATATTGAATATACGGATCAGGAGCAGGAGTAGGAGCAGGTAGAAAAGGTGGTAAAGAAAGCATACGGAATGTTTTCTTTTATTGGATGTGGTATAGAATACAAAAGCATGGATGTAATGCTGGGACTGTATAAAATGATGGCTAGGCTACTGTTGGAATTTTGTCTACAGTTCTGGCCACCACATTACAGAAAAGATATAATTGCTCTGGAGAGAGTGCAAAGGAGATTCACAAGAATGTTGCCAGGGCTTGAAAATTGCAGCTATGAGGAAAGATTGGGTAGGCTAGACATTTAAAATTGTGAGGGGCCTGATCAGGGTAGACGGGAAAGACCGGTTTCTCCCAGCTGAGGGGTCAGTTACCAAGGGGCGTAGGTTTAAAGCGATTGATAGAAGGAGTAGAGGGACATGAGGAAAAACTCTTTCACCCAAAAGATGAGAGGCCTCTGGAACTTACTGCCCAAATTGGTGATTGAGGCAGAAATGCTCAACTCATTCAAAAGGTACCTTGACCTGCACCTGAAGTCCTGTAACATGCAAGGCTGCAGCTGGAAAGTGGGATTAAAATGAATAGCTAAGTTTCTCTTTTTTGGCTGGTGCAGGCACAATGGGCTGAATGGCCTCTTTCTGTGCAGTAACCTTTCTGTGGTTGTATGGAATTGGCCATTCGGCCCCTTGAGCTTGTGTGTTCCCCTGGACCACTCTTGCTACTATCTATAATCTTCCTTGCTATTGCTTGTTTGCTTTTCCCCAGTACTAACCTGATTTTTTTTCTTGATTTGACTGTTTTGGCATGATTCAGGTTCTGTCCTTGACCTTAGTATTGCTGGTCTAGAAAGCTGGGGGAAAGTCAGGCATGGTCTTCACACCAATCCACTATCAACGGTTGATATCCACTGTTCCCTGCTGGAAAGAGCACTGTAATACAATCTGCCTGTAGCTGTCCACAGTACCCACAGATCTCAGAGTACTGCCCATGTCTGCGTTTTCAAGAGGGCACTGGTTAGGCCCCATTTGGAGTACTGTGAGCAATTTTGGGCCCCACACCTCAGGAAGGACATACTGGCACTGGAGCGGGTCCAGCGGAGATTCACACGGATGATCCCGGGAATGGTAGGCCTGACATACGATGAACGTCTGAGGATCGTGGGATTGTATTCATTGGAGTTTAGGAGGTTGAGGGGAGATCGAATAGAAACTTACAAGATAATGAACGGCTTAGATAGGATGGACGTAGGGAAGTTGTTTCCATTAGCAGGGGAGACTAGGACGCGGGGGCACAGCCTTAGAATAAAAGGGAGTCACTTTAGAACAGAGATGAGGAGAAATTTCTTCAGCCAGAGAGTGGTACGTCTGTGGAATTCATTGCCACAGAGGGCTGTGGAGGCCGAGACGTTAAGCGTCTTCAAGACAGAAATTGATAAATTCTTGATTTCTCGAGGAATTAAGAGCTATGGGGAGAGAGCGGGTAAATGGAGTTGAAATCAACCATGATTGAATGGTGGAGTGGACTCGATGGGCCGAATGGCCTTACTTCCGCTCCTATGTCTCATGGTCTTATGGTCTTATTATAGCTAAATTCAATTTAATAATTGGACTTTAAATTTAAAATGCTGAAAGGTATTAATTTGAATATTAATTTGAATGCAAAGTAGTCATATGAATCCCTGACCACAATAACCACAGCCAAGGCTGATGTTAGAAAATTAGACAAGGATGCTGTTCTGAGGATGGATTTGGAGCAGGGTTGCCTCACCCATGTTGTATTTGAACCAGGGGTCCTCAATAATGGCACCGAGTGCAAACCAGAACTGTTTCCTCACCATCATTGCCGTTAATTTCCTTAAAGAACACAAATAAAAACAACCAAATGATGTGTAAATTTTGGGCAGCATGGTGGCACAGCAGTTAGCACTGCTGCCTCACAGTGCCTAGAACCACTCCCTCACAGTGCCAGGGACATAGATTCAATTCCGGCCTTGGGTGACTGCCTATGTGGACTTTGCACATTCTCTCCGTGTCTGTGTCGGTTTCCTCACAGAGTTGAAAGACGTGCGGGTTAGGTGGATTGGCCATGCTGGATTTCCCCTTGGTGTCCAAGTGTGTGTAGGTTAGGGGAACTAGACATGATAAATGTACAGGGTTACATGGTTAGGGCGGGGGAGGTGGGCCTGGGTGAGATACTCTTTCAGAGAGTTGGTGCAGACTCGATGGGCCGAGCAGTCTCTTTCTGCACTATAGGGATTCGAAACCAAAAAGCCAACTGTTAAGACGTTTCATTCATTTTTAAGTGACGTCAGTACACAGAATGTTCTCGAAAATACTAAGACATTTTTACACTGCAATTTCTATCTGGTTAAGTGCTTTGCATACTCCTCACTTAGTCTCGTGACAGACATCTGGGCCAGGATTTTACAACCCCACTCAGGTGAGGCTCGTAAAATCCTGCCCAAGGCCAACGGAGAATTCCGTTCTGTGAGCCTCGCCCGTCCTGATTCCGGGGCTGGCATGCCAGTAAAATTCCAGCCCTGGATTCTACTGTGCTCTGCAGGAACCTAGCTGCTTGATTGGGTATACGTGTGAACATGGTAAATGGTTTTCTGTATTCATTTAACTAAAACAAACTTCTCTAACCCAATAATGCCATCATGGACCCAGCTCCCCTGTTCCCTGAATGTCAGACCAACAATGGGGTGTGACCGATGGAAGGATAACCTGGAATTCTTTTGTTAACCGCAAAGTTTAAAAGCATTCTTGAATTCCCATGCAACAGGAAGCACCTGTTCTGCCCTTTTCCACATCTCTCAACATTCTGCTGCCAGGAAGGTTTATTTTTGGCGATGCAGTATTAACAATGTCCGTAATCAATAAAAGTGACGAGGAAGTGACTCATCACTCACAGAACACGCAGCCATGCAGTGAGATGAGGGCCTAACCAACTGCTGGAAGAAAGTCGCTGAGTCCAGTCAGATCAGACGCTTGTTATTTCTGGCCTATTCAGATTTGGAATGAATGGGACCCTGAACGTTTTAGAACCTGCTGAAGCTGTTCATTTTAAACTCGCCTGGACAATTTGTGTTTGTTCAGCTGCCTTCCCCAAAGACCAGCACAAATATAAATGGCTGAATCAGAAAACAAACAGGTTGTATTCAAAATCCAGATCATTAATGTCTTGCAATCCCGACAGAGCAGGGATTTGGCCCATCGAGACAGCAACGTCTCTCCAACAGAGCATCTTAGCCAGGCCCACCCTTCGCCATATTTCCGTAACCCTGCGTATTTACCCCACTAATCCACCCAACCTACAGATTTTTGGACACAACGGGGCAATTTATCATGGCCAATCCACTTAATCTGCGTATTTTTGGACTGTCAGAGGAAACTGGAGCACCCAGAGGAAGCCCACAAAGCACAGGGAGAATGTGCAAACTCCGCACAGACAGTCCCCCAAGGTTGGAACCGAATTGGGGTCCCTGGTGCTGTGAGGCAGCAGTGCTAACCACTGTGTCACTGTACCGCCCTAAATCACCAGGAATATTCCTGCTGATTTTTCATTACACATAGACTTTCAGGAATAATGATTCTTGATTTAATTCTTCATGTTTTTACAGCAACAAAAATTCACTGACAATCCATTCTTTTGCCTTTCACTAGATTGGAATCTTTCTTGCACAAAAAACAAAACTCTTACAATTCAGATGCTGACAGTTGTCTGAGGATGACCTGGTCTCGTCTTCAGCTGCCACAAAGTAAACATCCTTTACTGAGAAGAAAGACTTGCACTTATATAGCGACCCCAGGATGTCCCATAAGCCCATAAGCTATAGGAGCAGAATTAGGCCATTCAGCCCATTGAGTCTGTTCCACCATTCAATCATGGCAGATAGCTGATATGATTCTCATTCCCATTCTCCTGCCTTCTCCCCGTAACCCTTGAATCCCCTATTGATCAAGAACCTATCTATCTCTGTCCTAAAGACATTCAATGACCTGCCTTCACAGCCCTCTGTGGCAATGAGTTCCACAGATTCACCACTCTCTGGCTGAAGAAATTCCTCCTCATCTCAGTTTTAAAGGAGGTTGTGCCCTTGAGTTCTAGTCTCTCCCACTCGTGGAAACATCCTCTCCACGTCCACTCTATCCAGGCCTCTCAGTATTCTGTAAGTCCCAAAGTGTTTGATAGCAATTAAAGCTCCTTGTGAAGTGTGGCCACTGTTGTAACATAGGAAATGGCAGCAGCCAACTTGCATGTTCCCATAAACACCAATGTGAAAAGGACAAGATAATCTGCCGCTCTTCTTTGAAATAATACCATGGGATCTTTAACGTCCACATGAGGATATGAGATTGGACTTCTGATTGACATTTCAAACTTGATATTTCTCACAGTGTAGCCCTCCCTCAGTAGGACTGCATTGGAGTGTCAGACTAGATTGGGTGGGAATTGGACTTCAACTTTTGAAGTTCTGCATTAACAGCAAGACTGCTACCATGGCAGCACAGTTAACACCAACATTAAACGATACTGAAAATACCTAGGAAAAAAGTTTTCATACTACTTAAAGCAGATCTATAATATTATGAAAACTAAGTCCCACAATTTAGGGCTATTTAACAGATGTACTAATTTGGAATGGGCTCCCAGTCTATCAGCCTGTGAGTTCAGGTTCTAGTTATCTTTGATAATTCAAAACTCTGATAGAACTGTCTGTGCGGAGTTTGCACATTCTCCCCGTGTCTGCGTGGGTTTCCTCCAGGTGCTCCGGTTTCCTCCCACAGTCCAAAGATGTGCGGGTTAGGTTGATTGGCCAAGCTAAATTGCCCCTTAGTGTCCCGGGATGCGTAGATTAGAGGGATTAATGGGTAAATATGAGGGTTGGAGGGATTAGCAGGTAAATATGTAGGAATATGGGGATAGGGCCTGGGTGGGATTGTGGTCGGTGCAGACTCAATGGGCCGAATGGCCTCTTTCTGCACTGTAGGGTTTCTATGGTTCTATGGTTCTATAGTTACTTGGTTAGTAGTGAGCCTTGGGGAATCCAATATTATGTAGGAAACCTGAAAGAAAGTTCAGTGGGTCTGTCAGTGGCTTTCTGTTTTACTTCCAGGTTTGGCGTTGATTGTTTGACAATAAGCTCAGTCAACACAATTATAAATTCAATATTTAAAGAGCCAATCCAAAAACAGAACGTGGAGGGGTCAGAGTTTTCAAAAAAAAAAGATCAGGAAGTTAAAATACTATTCCAAAATCAAAATACTGTGAATATTGGAAATCTGAATAAAAACAGAAATAGCTGGAAATACTCAGCACGTCAGGCAGTATCTGTGAAAAGAGGGGCAGAGTTAATGCTTCGGGTCTGTGATCATACTTTTAAGGGTGGGCAATAAATACTGGCCTAACCAGTCACGCCCACATCCCGAAAATGAATTTTAAAAAGTCATGATGAAAGATCAGCGGTTGCACCTCAGTGCTGTGATAAGCAGAATGGTTGAGGAAGCAGTGGAGAATTTACGATGCAGTTGACAGGCCCCACTGGCTATGATTGCTGAGAGATCAGAGGAGTCCACCTCCAGCATGAGTGGCTTGATGACGGAGGCTGTTGTGATGATGTCTTCTCGTGGGATAGAGTGATTCACGCCTTTGAACATCAAAAAATCCAATCAAATATGTCTGCACACTGTTATGGGTCAAGTTAAAAACTCCAAAGTACTTTATGAAGCTCGCCTGAACCATAGGTTTTGCATCTTGAATTTGGCTAGGATGAGCACAAGTTTCACTCCAACATAATTCAACAACTCTCCAGAGAGCTTTTAGCAAACAAAGTTTATTTAAGAATATAGTTAACATGTGTAGAAAGAAAATTATCAATACCTTTTAACAAATACAGCTAAAAAACAGAAAGAAAACAACCACAATAATATATTAACCCTTGATTGAATATTAAAGCTGTTCTAACAAACCAAAACCTTTTCATAGACAAAACCCTTTTCACAGACTTAACACAGCATAGATTAAAATCTCACTTGACTGGAATTGAGTCTTTTTGAAGCTTGCACTTTCTTTTCAGAAGGCAAAGCATTATCTTGTGATAACTAGCAGATTTTCGAAGGGAGACAGAGAGAGAGACTTCAGTTTCTTTCTTGCTTGATGCCCCTGCTAAAACTAAAAACTAAACTACAGCTCAGAACTCTCAAAACTGAAACCTTAAACTCACTGGAAAGAAAAAAATCTGTCCAAAAACACATGACCTTTTCTACTAACAATACAGGATCGTAAAACTAATCCCAGAGTAAACACAAACAGCAGCACTTCAGCTACTGAAGTAGCAATAAAAGGACTCATCGTAGTCAGCCCGGCAACAATAATGACATCACTGAAGCTGTGAGCTGCAGAAATCATGTTTTAAAAAAACCTTTCTTAAAGGGATGCTAATACACAACACCTTGACCATGGCTGTGCAAACCTTGAATGCCAACACGTCTGCCACCTTAAACAGGTTGTCGGGTATCCGGGTCTTGGCTTCACAGAGCCTCACAGATTGAGTGTTCTCCTGCAGAGTGATAGCAGCAAGGTATGACTGAGCCATAAATTCATAAGATATGGAAGCAGAATTAGGCTATCCTGCCCATCGAGTCCACTCCGCCATTCGATCATGGCTGATATGCCCCTCATCCGCATTTTCCATCTCCCCATAACCTTTCAACTCATTACTAATTAAAAATCTAACTCCTCCTTAACTTTACTCACTCTCCCAGCATCAACCACACTTTGGGGTAGCGAATTTCACAGATTCACAACCCTTTGGGAGAAGTATTTTCTCCTCAACTCTGTTTTAAATTTGCTACCCCTTATCCTAAGACTATGATCTCGCGTCCTGGAATGTTCCACCAGCGGAAGCATCCGCTCCACGTCTACTTTATCCACCATGAGAGGGATGATGGCAAAATGGGATGATAAAGTGGGTCTCCACTCAAAGCGCCCCCATTCCCACAGGAGTCACCTATCAGTCAATAAACCACAAGCTGCTTCACCTCCTGATGACAGGGTTTGTCCTTGCAGAGGTACTGGTGGAGCAGCGTTTGGCACTGCTCATAGACCCCAGAACCCACATATCCCAATGAAATAGACTCCGGGATTCTCTCCATGTTTCTAATTGCAACATTCTTGGCTTCTTTCAGGTTCCATGCCCAAAAGCTGGGAAAATCTGAAATGCAGCATGGCCACAGTTCCGATTGTGCTGGATTGCAGACATGGCACCCATAGTCTTAATCAGGGTTCATTAGTACAACACAAAGTAGCAAATTAATCAATCTCAGAAATAGAGAAAAGACCTGCAGTTATCCAGCATCTCTTACAACCATAGAAGGAACATGACAGCAATTTTCCACAGCACTCCCTGTGCTACACCCCCTCAAGGGTAGAATCCTGTTCCCTCCTACTTGGTGAGTTTAGTAGCGGGGGCAATTAATCAGGGGGTCAGTGGCAGCCGGAGAGCCTGCCACCCTCCAACTTCCACCCTGAGGGGAGGTCTGTGGATGGTCCTCTCACCCTGCCAGCAAATACAGCCTCTAAGTGTGCGATTAACATCCATTAAAGGGCCTCATCCTACTGCCATTGGTATTGACTCACATTGGTGGGGGGGCTCGCCATACCAGGCACATGACAGGTAAACCCTGGCGTGTTTGCTTGCAAGCTCATGGGGTAGTGAATGTGTGCCCTCACTCAAAGGCACTCAGTATCTGACTGAAGGACTCAGCATCAGGAATGGAGAGTGAAAGCTCTTGCTGCTGGCACTCCCTCCTTTCTCCCTCGCAATCCCCACCCCCAATCCGCTTCCGCGATCACTCGCCTGTTCCTGGGCTCCTCTTCAATTTGAGACCTTGATGGGTGTAATACTGACAGCACCCACTGCCTCCCCAGTGGCACTGCTGAGTAGCCAGCCAGCAGATGGCACATCTGCTTCGGGGTCTTGGGGAAAAGGCCCATTGTTGGTCTGTTACATGCCTGAGTGGGCTTTCCCTGACAAAGATGATGTGGGGTCCTAACTGGTGGCCAAGACCCCCGTCACCTCCAAAAGATTCCACTGCTAGTGTGGGACCTTAAGTCCAACTCTCTGACTTGGAGTTGAGAGTGCTACCAATGGAGTAGCAAGGAAGCAAGGAGAAACTTATCAAATATCTTACACTTTGTGTTTTTTTTTGGCTGGAATCTCTCTAAAGTGATCATAACAAGTGTTGCAGTTAAAAACATTCTAGATGAATGCCCCCAACATCTTTAGAAATGGATTGTGTATCATCAGAACGTGTTTTCCCCTTCAAAAATCTCTAAATCCCTTTTGTTTCAATGCACGTTAGTTTCAAATGTTCCCAATAACAACAACTGTTGGATATAGTTACAGGTTAAACCATAACAAGTTCATTTTCCTCTGCACTCCAATTGGTTATATTTCTTATAATATGTTCTGCATGAAGTTGTTGGGTTTT
Organism: Mustelus asterias; assembly: GCF_964213995.1. Lineage (NCBI taxonomy): Eukaryota > Metazoa > Chordata > Chondrichthyes > Carcharhiniformes > Triakidae > Mustelus > Mustelus asterias. The sequence continues at coordinate 45,771,756 of NC_135809.1, read as the reverse complement.
CATTGAAAAACAAACACTGATAGAACCACTGAACCCCGTTATCATAAAGCGGAATTTAACTTCCACACACTTTGATGCAATGATCTTGGTTATATGCCTTTAACCAGAGCTATGTTGGGTTGTTCGATTTTTTTGTGTGTTGTCAGCATCTTTAAAGCTGTTTGTCAGCTTTTCTCAGTTTGGTCGGTTGGCATACGTGACGAAAGCAATTCACCCACCAAGATACCAAGAAAAAATGAAGACTAAAATTAAAAGGTCCCACTGAGAGATTTAGCTCTTGCTTCACCTTTGTCTCAATGACACTATGGATGAGTCAGTCAAGTGTCCACTTTCACATTATGCTACCAATCCTCCTGTTGGTGACCTTGCCCACTTTGTAACTACTTTGTATTTTTTATGGATATATCTTTTACATTTTTGAAAAAATAGAAATGTATAGATTTCTGTTTAATGTGCACATTTAGTGCTCTTTGACCCTCAGTTGCTTAAGAAACTTGTAGATTTGCAATGTTAAATTAAGTGATATCTTAAAATCTGATTTCTCTCTCTCTCTCTCCCCCTGCAGGGATATTTAATGTACTTAAGCGCAAGTCTACAATCTATCAAATGGAGACACAGCTTCATTTCCTTATAACCATAAAGTGGTAGAACATCTGTTCTTTTATCTGTCAAGGTCAATAATGAATGTTCTCAGAATGAAGCTTATCTATGGATCTGATTCCTTGGTTCTCTAGGTGTAAATTCAGCACTTTTTAATGTCAGATGCTTTGTCTGCACTTCGTCAGTGTCTGCTTTGCTTTGTTTGCCCAGCTGGGGATTGTAAAATTACTTCACATATTACATGTGCTGTTAACCTCTTAGTTACCAAACTACTGCTAATTTTATTTTTATTTGGAATAAATAATGTCGAATATTACAACTGTAACTCACTTCATAAGTTATTTCTAGTTGCTATTCCCTGGGATTATTAAATGTTTGTGTAGATTATGATGGCAGAATGCGGTCCTAGACCAGAACGCTTGGCACATCTGAAATAGTTGGGGACTATCTTCACCCAGCGGTGAAAACAGGCACTTAGTGGGCTCTATGTTAATAAAACATGTCTGTTTGAACGTCTGGTTTTAGCACATAATTTGGCCCAAATTGCTGATCACATCATTTGAATTTGCCTGGAAATGCTAAACCAGAAAACTGCAGCAGATTAAACATAACTTTCACGGAGCAATATGGGCTCCTCTCACAAACTGCCTCTGAAGGTGTTGAGTGCACTAGAAGACTAAGAGAGACAGCGCACAGGTTCTTAGGGGGTGACATTGTTGCCCTGGTAGAGGAGTGTCCTCTACACACAAGGGTGGGAAGTGAGGGTTGTAGGATGTCACCACGTCTTCCCCATCCTCTTGTCCCCCCTTCCTGAGGCAGCTGGTGCTGCTCTGTCTGGCTTCATGTCTTCTTCCCCTTTGTCTTCCCAACCAAGGATTCCAGTTACCAAGCACTCCCCTTCTCCTAAAGACTCCTATTAGATGTCTATAAGATGAGGAATAGCATGGCACTCCCTCCTTTTAGTGGAGTCCTCAGAGGATTTATAGAATAAATGAAGCTCATGTGTTGGTGCTGTCATGACAATTGTCACAGAAAGTCTCCCAATGAGTTTCAGAAACTGTCCTTACAGATTCAGCTATAATGAATGTGAAATAGTGAGTGTGGACAGGGATCTCCTATTTTGAGACTAAGTGTGGTGGCAGGCAGCTCTGGCAGTGCCTGTCCCCCTGATCGGAATGGTGGGATTCCATGCCAGACTCTGCGCTTGCATGCTCATTGATTATGCACAGGTGCATTTCCCTCCAATTCTCCTGGTGGACCAGCAATTGAATTGTCCTCCTGTCCTCAGCTGATGGGTTCAAAGGTCCCAGCGTCATATTTAAACACCAGTCCAACACACTCATAACACTCTCCTCAGCCCGCCTGTCTTCATCAGACCATGCAACCCAGAGCAGAAAGCTTAGCAGCCTCAAGAAGAAGTCTGTTTCTTGATTGAGCCCATCACCTGTGAGGTGCCCATGCCCCTCTTGTACCTCTACTCAGTGTGCCTGGAGTCTTTGTGCATCCCTTTCATTTTGACCCCCTTGCCTGTGGGCTTTTCATGCAGCCTTGTTGGGATTCAGCTTCCTTCCCCTCACTTTTTCTTCTGCCTTCCATTGTTTATCTTCTTCATCCACCTCCTTGCCCCTTGTGAGCTAAAAAGATATTCGGACACAGCGTTTGCTATCGTTTATTGCCTTCTTATTGATAAGGAGGAGAGGAGAACTGAAGAATTCCTAGGGCTTCTTCAGTCTGCTCTGCTCAATTCTGTACAGTCAGCCTTTTTAATAGGGCATTCTTACAACTTCTACTAAAGATAATTATTTCTAGTCACACACACCGGTAAATTATTTACACATAATACAAAGAGGTAAGCCCGATACAATAGCTGTTTAATCGCATTCCATCGGTAATGTCATAATCTTTAGTGGTAGATGGATGGAATGTCTGTTCAGGCAATGGTCACTTAATCATGTCTTAATTACAGTTTTGGTGCTGTTAGCAAGGGCATTCAACTGTGTCCTGTTGATAGATATAGTGAAACATCCCCTTTGTCTGTGCTGACTATTTCATGTATATGCAGAGACAGCCAGTCAGTCTACAGTGAGGGTGCTAATTTTCCTGGCCCTCTGACCGACCCTCTGCTGAGCTCAGTTCTCCTTCCCCACACGCTCCGCCTGTTATCATGAGCCCTCGCCTTACCTACTCACTTCCCTTTACACAGCCCTCCTTCCACATTCCCCCCCGCCCCCGTCTTCATTAGGCCAAACCACCTCCCCCGGCCTCACCTTGCACTCCAATACTGATTGCCAGATTCTCTGTACCCACCCTATACTTTCATGTAGTGCCTGAAATCAACATCAATACCATGTTTACTCACAAACAACTCATCACTGTAGGAAGAGGGCATTAGGACAAACACTAGGCAACAAACTGATGTACAGCCTCCTTAAAGAGCTTAAAAGACATTCCAAATGACAATTAGCCCCTTAATAAGCCACCCCCGGCCATTTCAGGCTTCACTCCTTTATGAAGGTGATATCTTGTGCTAAATACAGACTAAACTGGCCTATCAACTCAAGACTTGGTTATGTTGGCAGTCCGTTAGCACCTGAACATGCTTCTGAAAATTATCCCTTTACATTTCATTTTCACGTCAAGCTAGTCTATACATATACATCTAGCCACCTTTCTGTATAATTTTAAAATGACAACTGTACGTCACTCTTGTTCTGTTACGTATCGATGTCAGAGTTATGAAAATTTCTGTGTGACACTGGATTCATTCAAATGTCCTATTTATAAAACAGTGAGGAATTGAAGTCTGTAATTGTGAACACTGAAGAAAATCTATCACAAAACAAACATTCAACTGATTACGTTCGTCAAAATTGTTGTTTCTTCAAAATCAGTGGCTGCAGCAAATCAAAACTCAGTAATAATGAGCAGTGATGAAATCTAACAATAAAAAAGGAAGCAGGTAATGTTAACCACCAATTTATCCAATTCCACATGGCCATTTCGTGGGTTCCCAACCCGCTCGCATCTCCTAACCGGAGATAAATGGCGCCGCCGAAAAGCCACTGGAAACCGGCAGGCCGCTGATTAGCATGAGTTTTCATACCTTAGCATGCCATTATCAGGATCCACACGGAGTCTGCGTCTCCCACCTTTTTGGCGTAATGTAACTTTGGCGCGAATCAGAATAGGTATTTAAAAGTCTCAACCTGGCATGGCAGCCTTGAACTGGTGTGAGGAGGTAAGTGCTGCTCACAGAGCACGGGGGATGTTGCAGGCAGGCCCTGGAGATGCCTGATGGCCTTCCTCCTGCTGCCTTCAGGTGTTGGCCTGTGGACCGGTGATACCTGGGGTGGGGGGCTGGGGGTGGGGAGGGCTTCTATTTCCTCACAGCTCTCTGGGTTAGGTTCCATAATGGAGTCTTGCTCACCAATCCCCCCCCCCTCCCCCCAACCCTGGCAGCACTGTAGAGCAGTATGGGAGGCAGCCTCAAGGGCTCACGCTCATCCTCCCCCTCACAGCACTTTGCAGTGGCATTGTCTTGCTGCGGGGTGTGGTCAGGGACTCTACTAAATGCTGGTGTTCCGGGGTGGGGGAGGAGTGCACCATGTGCTGACTGAGGCCTAACCAGATGAAGCAGCTGCTGCTCCAGGCCGGGGTGCAGAGGTTCAGACATGGACTGCGTCACTGGGCACACATCTGGTGCTGCTTTGCAGTCTGTCCCTGCCCTATAACACGGACCAGCAACACATGCCTGTAACGGATGCTGCAGTTGCACACATGGCAATGGCTCAAGGATGTGCATTGCCCACGGCTGCACACCGACCTGCATAATCTGTGCCAGCATTTGTCATGACGAGAATCTCACACAACCCTAATCGGGCCATGCATGGCACCATGGATTGTGTGGTGTTGCCAGCACCCACAAGTGGTGATACTGGCTCGTGAGGGATTGGGGTGGTGCTGGGACTATGCAGCCAATGAGAATAATCCGTCATTCTAAGCTCTTTCTAAACCTCACTGAGCAAATGGATCTCGGTTTGCTCGATCTGGAGCTGGCCGTGTTGGTGGCAGCAGGGGCGGAGGAGGAGGAGGTGGCTCAGGAGGTGGCGGGCGTGGAGAGCCCACCGCAGGAGCAGCCACCACTAGACCCTCAGGAAGGAGGGCATGGGGCTGCCACGAGGGCCAAGAGGGGGTGAGCAGGCACCCAAGACGGTGCACAGAAGATGGAGGGTGCCAAGGCCAAGGAGATACAGGCCCGGCACTTCCTTCGAGGCCCTCTCGGAGGATATGTGCCGTCACCGGCTGCGGCTCTCCAAGACCACGGTGCGACAGATTTGTGAGGTGCTCGCCCACCTGGCACCTCAGGGGAGGGGCAGCCACCCGCTCCCTGTGGACGTGAAGGTTACGGCAGCCCTGAATTTCTATGCCTCCGGATCATTCCAGGCTCCCAGTGGTGACCTAGCTGGGATCTCCCAGGCCTCCGTGTACAGATGTGTGCGGCAGGTCACAGATGCCCTGTTTGCCCAGGCAGGGCAGTTCATTAATTTCAATGTGGGCCGTGCACAGCAGGGGTTCGGGCTCTCGGCTTTCACATCCATCACTGGGATTCCGAATATGCAGGGCGCAATGGTTGGCACGCACATCGCCATGCAGGGCCGCAGCAATTTTTGAACCGGAAGGGGTTCCACTCCCTGAACGTCCAAATTGTCTGCGACCATCGGCTGAAGACCATGCAGATCGATGAACGCCACCCAGGGAGTGTTAGGACAGCTTTGTGATCCGGCAGTCGGACATCCCTGGGTTCTTTGAAGACCAGCCCAGTCTCCCGGGATGGCTACTGGGTGTCAAGGGTTACCCGCTAAGGTCATGGCTGATGACGCCCATGCGGAGGCTCCAGACCAAGCCATAGACCCGCTACAATGAGGTCCATGCAGCCATCCGGTCCATCATAGAGTGATACATGGGCCTGCTGAAGATGCGGTTCTGCTGCTTGGACCGCTCTGCGGCGGACCCTCCAGTATGACCCTGTGTGTGCTTCACGCATCATCATCGTTTGCTGCGCTCTGCACAACATCACCCAGCAGCGGGGAGACCAGCCGGAACAGGAGGAGGAGGTGGAGCGGCGAAGGGGCGAGGTGGGTGCCCCTCCATATGAAGAGCTGGAGGAAAGAGGGCGGGCGACGATGGCAGGTGTCCGGCAGGGAAGGGCAGTGAGGGACGCCTTGATTGCAGCCTGCTTCACCCAGCTGGTGCTGTACAGGGAGGGGGTGCAACCACCACACATCCACCACACCCAGGAGCAAGTGCAGCCGCTATTCCCCCTCCAAACCAACCTGGACCCTCAAATCACCACATCACCCTTCCGCTGCCCCTGTCACCCCACCACACTATCCCCCAGAAACATCCGACCCTATTAATGTGCCTGGGCTGGTAATGGTTGCGAGTCTTGTTTGAAGGCTGGAGGATGATGACGACTCGCTGTTGTGTACACTGCGATCCTGCCCCTGGTGCCACTCAAGTCTGAATGCACGCTGATACCCTGACCCACGTAGCTGTAAGGGTCGGGGACACATGTTTTTTGGCCGAGAGAGGGGTGGGGAGGCACTTACACCAAGGGTCTGGTGGATGTTGGGGAAGGTAGGGCAGGCACTCTGAAACATGGGCTGAGTCTGCAAGGCTCAACAGACAGCACCTCTGTGTTTGGGAGTCAGGAATACTGAGCTGTGTGGGGGGGCAGAGACACATTAGTCACAGCATGATGTACAATTAACAGTTTATTGTGTTCTTAACATAAATGATTACCAAACCCTGACTATTGCTGACCTTCACCCGTGCCCTCTAGTGAACGACAACATCCTAACTTTGTGCTGTCTACTGCTTCTTCTCAGTGCTACCCCAGGATGCACATCGAAGGTGGAGGTGTCCAGCTGCGATGCACGCCCCATTGCCTGTGATGCCCTTGGCAGACTTTCCCTGGGTGGCCGGGACCTGGAGGGCCCCGGCTGACTTGTGAATGACACTGTTTCTGTGCCACCCTATTCATCTCGCTGGCCCTGAGATGTCATAGTGTGAGGAAGGCGGGGGGGGGGGGGGGGGGGGGGGGGGGCGGAATCGGAAGGTCTCGGGACATCTGGAATCTCCTGGGAGGAAGGCCCTGGCATAGCCTTAAGCCCTTCCTCCCTTGGAGTGCCTAGAGGCCCCGGGGACACTCCACAGGATGCCAGGTAGCTGGACTGAGCTCCAGAAGCTCCGGCGTCACCTGGCTCTGCCAGTCCTGGAGCCTAGATGCATCTGCTCCATGATGTGTGATCCCTGAGCCCTGGCCCTCAGACTCGGCCAAGCTCCGGAGCCCCTCCGCTACAGCATTCTGTGAGTGAGCCAGGCTCTGGAGCCCCTCAGCAGGAGCCCTCTAAGCCTGGGCTAAGTTGTCGAGACTCACAGCCACAGCCTGCTGTGTCTCCAGAATGCCAGTGAGAGTCCCAGCCATGGCCAGCAGTGTCTCCCACATGCCCCCGACACCCATGGCCATCGAGTGCTGTATCTTCTGGATGCCTGAAACACACTCGCCCGTGGTCGGTAGTGTCTCCAGGCCTGGACCCCGTCACTCATGAGGACAGACCCCTGAGCCAGACTTTCCATTGTGGACGCCACCTTTGCAGTGTTGGCCTGGGTCTCACGCTGTGTCGGCACCACCTCCTGCAAACAGCACTCTGTTTGACTCCCCTAAACAGCTTTGCAGTCGCAGCATGGTTGCTGACAGTCCTTCCACAACTCCCCGGATTTCCTGATGCATCTCCACCAGCCTTGAGAGGAACAAACCCAGAGGCCCAGCAGCTGGCTTGGGGACTGCTGGATCCTTGCCTCCGGCAGACCTCCATGTGCCCGAGCCTTCGGATGTGCCCGCCTCCACCCAATGTACATCAGCGGCTGTGATCCAGTTCGTGACCCAGAAGCCTTAACGCTAAAGGTACCCACCATGGTGACCATCTGTGTTGGTGGGTTGTGTGGTACGTGCCAGTGCCACTTCAGTAGTGCTGTCCTCGGAGGATTCCTCAGTGCCTCCCTCCAAAGTGTCATCCAGGGGGTCATGGGCAGTTTGCTCCAGAGCAGCGTCGGCGGCGGCAACACCCAAAGGGCCGGGCTCCTCTGGGTCCAGAGCTGTAAAAAACAACATACATCAGGGGAAGGGAAACAAAACATCCCATGCAGCACTTACTTCCAGGAGGACCTAGGTTGAAGGTGCGCTTCTTCTCACTTGCATGCTGGAAGCCAACCTGGCTGTTGGTGATCATTCGGGGTGGCCCATCAGCCCCTGCCAGCTCAATGGCACACTCCTCCATGCTACTCAGCTGCCACAGGTCAGGCACACCACTGCCAGTCTGTGTCATCTCATGTACATTATGAATGTTCTTTTCCTGTGGGAACATAAGGTCTATAGCAAGCATTAATATATTGCAGTGCATGGTGCGCGATACAAGTCTGTGTCTCAGGCGTTGTGCTGGCAGTTTCGGGGATAGTGGTCACCACTGAAGGGTGCTCGTTGAAGGGTGAGGGGAAGGGGTTAGATTCTGTTCCTGGGGGAAGGGTCACTTGTTGCACGCCGCTCAGGTGTCTAAGCAGGGTTGAAGATCCGTGCCAAGCACGTGCGGAGTTACAAGTGGGATGCTCACTCACCCTTGCTGCTCGCAGAAGGTCATACATTTTTTTGCGGCCCTGCCTGCCACAGCACGGTGTCAGGCTCCTGGCATTCACCGCGTCTGCTACCTCCTCCCACAATGCCGTGGCAGGTGCACCCCTTGGGTGAGGGTCCTGGCCGGGGAAGACACAATCACGCCTCTCCTCCACAGCATCTAGCAGGTGCTCCAGGTCCGAAAATCTGGGAGCTGGTTTCCGAGCAGCCATCTTTGTGGCGTGACTGGCTGTGTGTCCATTCCTGCAGCTTATACACAGCTCTGGCTTATTAGGGGAGTGCAGGTGCAGTGAGTGCGGCCAGTCAAGGGCCCACTGGCAACAAATACTTGTGAGAGACTTTGAAGGCTGCATTCAGTTGAGTGTCATTCATCCCTCGGGGTACTGATTGGGGGGGGCGGGGGGTGGGGGGGCGGGCGGGCAGGGGGGGGGTGCCAGCGATGAGGCCAGTGATATCTGTGGGGGGTTGTGAGGGCCAGCGATGAGGCCAGCGATATCTGTGGGGTTTGGATGGCAGTGATCTGGATGCTGGGAGGTCTTTTCAGCGATCTCCCAGCAATGTGCACATGCGCAGGTTCCTGCTCATCCCGCCGGTTTCAGGCTCTTTGGCACGTTTAGGCTCCACACCCTGGGTTTTTAATGATATTCACAATTGTGACCTCTGCATCGCACAGAGTGGGAGATTCGAGTGTGAAGTTGAACTGAGAAAACAATCGTGATCTAGAACAGTTTTCCCACCAATTCAGCACTTTTGGGAGAATTGCCCCCACTGTTTCTCTCATTATTTTGTGAACAATCTTTCCCTCATCGCCTTTCTTTCTGCTCCCAATGCATTCTTTCTCATCCATGTGCACTCTCTTTCTCTCCCTCATACTTTATCTCTCTCCTTCTCACAACCCACCTCACTCTGTCTTTCACTTACCTCATGAACAGTCTTTCTCTTCCTTAAACTTTTATCTTGATAGACTACACTCTCTCTTTTTCCCACTCTCTATCCCAAGTTCTGCCTCACTATCTTTTTCACTGTAATTCTGGGGCTGCATCACTCCGTCTTGCATTGTTTCTCTACTTCTCCTATTCTCTCCGGTTACAATGAGATTATGGAACTACATGTAACAATTGAGCATCAGGCTGCAAATAATTCTTCCTCTACCTCATAAGTAACATGTACTCTGCAAGTCCCACAAACGTAATGGTAGAAAGTTTATACAAGTCAGAAATTTATTTTCCCCAAGATATGAGAAAAGCTCCAGTGTTTTGCTTGATTGTCTTTGAAAATTAGGTAGTATTTATTTATTCAGGAAATGGGTGGAGTATAATCTATGATAAAGCAAATTACGTAAAATTTATGCTGTATTGGAGAACTGCAAGTTGTTTTTATATCTCATGCATTGCATAACTTCTTACGGGCAACTCAACTATGATGCAATAACCACACACACTGGATATTCCTTGGTTCTGCATGTCACAAACAAAAGTAAAACCTTACTGGGAATATGATTCAAGTATAAGCCACATGATCCCTGTTTTGCTGTCGCTAATTATGTCATGCTTTTGTAAATTGTGTAGGCAGCCAAGTCCATTCTTCATTGTTCAGAGATTGTTAGAAGGTACAACTTGCCTGCGCACAATTACAGATGGTAATGGAATAGGTAGGCAGCTCTAAATCTCACACATTCTGATGTTTATTGCGATTTACAAAAACATTACCGAGTTCACTGAGCTTGCATCGTGAGTTCACTTTTCAAACACGCACAATAGTCAAGGTTACTTTGCTACATAAAATGACATGCAATCCAACATCAGTTCAGTCGCACTCATCTTTAGTTAGCAGTTCCAAGTTAGTCTATTGTAGCAGTGCCAGGGACCTGGGTTCGAGTCCTGGCTTGGGTCAGTGTCTGTTCGAAGTCTGCACGTTCTCCCCGTGTCTGCGTGGGCTTCCTCCAGATGCTTTGGTTTCCTCCCCCAGCCTAAAAGACATGCTGGTTGGGTACATTGACCATGCTAACTTCTCCCTCAATGTACCCAAACAGGCGCCAGAGTGTGGTGACTAGAGGATTTTCACAGTAATTTCATTGCAGTGTTAATGTAAGCCTACTTGTAACGCTAATAGCTAAACTTTAACAAACTGCTTTTTGAATTACGGGTGATGAGATGTTTGGTTTGCCAGCTGAACTCGAACTCTAAAGGCCTTCCCAGGTATTCAATATTTGATTTATTCATCGGTTATGACAGAAGTACTAGAGACCATTTTGTGAAATTAATAGGTACAAATAGTTCATTGCTGCATTTTTAAAAAGTTAACCTTCGGGAATATCAGAAACTTTGGGGTGATGTTCATTTTGTTACTATTGGCCGGTGCTGTCTGATGGGTGAAAGGGAAACCAAAGGCAGGTGGCAATTCGTTATACCGAATTATTACTGCATTGACATTATGGCCTTTGGCATTGGTGCAGATAGGGGTCACTTAGACCCCAGTGCCTTTGTAGGCATTGCCCACCTGAGTACTGTCAGTCTTGCTCCTACCCAACTATGAAGGGTGGCACAAATTGGGAAATGGCCATTCTGAATTACAGCCAAAAGTGTTCCTCAGCTGCTATCAGATAAAACTCTTGGAGACACATCTTGCAGTGGTTATTTGAGGATTTTCCATTTTACCAGTTCAGTTATGGGCAGTGCTTCACAGTGCTGCTTCTTTCTGTTCCTGCCACTCAGACCTAAAAGTTTACTCCCAAATCTTCATTCCCAGGATACTTCCCAGCTCCACAAACCCAACTTAGGAGAAAGTGCCCCGGAAGTTTGGATTTTCACCCACTACCCCCACCGGAAGTGGGAGTGGTGGCCACTGCCCCTGGAAAGAGTTTGGAGGCTGCCAGGTGAGAGCCGGGGGGGTAAAATGTTCTCAGGCACTTTGTTGAAGCTATTTTTTAAAATGAGGAATAAAACAGAAACAGCCCTCCTTCCTCACACCTTCCCCATGCCCCATCCATGCACGGTGGCACAGTGATTAGCACTGCTGCCTCACAACTCCAGGGACCAGGGTTCAATTCCCAGCTTGGCTGGGAAATGTGCGGAGCCTGCACATTTTCCCCGTGTTTGCGTGGGTTTCCTCCAGGTGCTCCGGTTTCCTCCCACGGTCCGAAAGACGTGCGGGTTAGATACATTGGCCATACAAGATTCTCCCTCAGTGTAACCGAACAGGTGACGGAGTGTGGCGACTAGGAGATTTTCACAGTAACTTCATTGCAGTGTTAATGTAAGACTACTTGTGATACTAATAAAGAAACTTTAAAACATTCATCCCCATGTCCCTATGCAAGTTAGTACCAACTCATGCACCTCACCTACCAGCCTTTGCCCTTAGAACATCCAACTCACCCCAATATCCACCACGGACAGAACTCAGGACCCATTTTGAGATCAAATAAAGTTCATAATCTATTAATTAATTCAGTACTACATTTAACTTCTTTTAATTCTTATAAAAACAATTACTTTCACATTCCCACTTCAAAAACTTTATAAGCACTTGGAGCGGGCGGCACGGTAGCACAGTGGTTAGCACTGCTGCTTCACAGCTCCAGGGTCCCGGGTTCGATTCCCGGCTCGGGTCACTGTCTGTGTGGAGTTTGCACATTCTCCTCGTGTCTGCGTGGGTTTCCTCCGGGTGCTCCGGTTTCCTCCCACAGTCCAAAGATGTGCGGGTTAGGTTGATTGGCCAGGTTAAAAATTGCCCCTTAGAGTCCTGAGATGCGTAGGTTAGAGGGATTAGCGGGTAAAATATGTGGGGGTAGGGCCTGGGTGGGATTGTGGTCGGTGCAGACTCGATGGGCCGAATGGCCTCCTTCTGCACTGTAGGGATTCTATGATTCTATTCTATGATTCTATGAGTTTTCAAACAGAACTGACAGGCACTCCATTGTGATGACAGGTTAATAGGTCATTCAGCACTAATGCTATAATGGGAGTCCTCAGGCTTATGTTAACAGAGTGAAATAGCAAGCATTGTTTTTTACACCACAGAGATTTTGTTTCGAATATTTTAAGGCAGGACAGAACACTTGACAGTTCCAATGAGTTAATACACATTCATGTCTACTTTTAATAATCCTCAAGGCAACAACCTCTCCCAAAGGGCACCTTACCTCATCCAAAGGTGCCCTGGGATCACATCCATAAGGCTACCCTACCTCTCCAAAGAATTCTGGTAAGTTTAATCTTCTGCCACCAGGCACAAGGCATATTTTGAACACCCACAAGTGAAACTCAGATCTGACACAGGCAGCTGCACTTTAGTATGTAAAGTTGCCTTTGTGAACTACTGATGGTGCTATTTAGAACCTGTCCCCATTCGCTAACGCCCCCCTCCATGAAGTGGCAGGGGACAGGTTCGGGGTGGGACTTCTGGGTTCATGCCGCCACAGCCATTTTCAGATGATGTAGAGTCTCTCTGTCTGCACAAAAAATCAGACCTCAGTACACCTCCTCTCTAAGATGCAGCATGTAACCATACCTGCTAAACAATGGGTTTAGCCATTCATCATCAGTCTGGCTTACTTTATCAATAATTACCGATTGCTGCCAAACTGCACACAGCTCCAGGACCATGCTGGAAAGTTAGGTTCATGGTTTCTTTTCCTCACAACGCAACCAGCTCCTTAAACCCTGCTGAGCATCTCATCGATTGGTTTCTTGCAGCTGTGAGGTGTGAAACCTATTTCACACAGGCACTGAAATTGATGAAGGACTGTCATACAACGTGATACATTATAACCTTGTTTGTATAAGTATGTGCATGTCTCCCCTCCCCCCTCCACCCTCACCTTTGATAACAAAAGCAAGGTCCTCGCTGACCTCTTAGTCACTAAGATTGAAACCACGCGTTCAGCTGCCTCTGCTTCACCCACCCCCTGCCCCTCCCATTGACATAACTCCAATCTCACACCCTTCTCTAGTTCCTTCATATATTCCCTCGTGCACACGGTGAGATCATCCTGTCCGAGAGAGCCACCCTCTTCTCTCTCAACACTATTCCCAAAAAGCTGACCATCCGACTTCACCCTCCCTTGGCCTCTCTGCTAGCTGATATTAGGAACAGTTCCCCCCTCCTCAGCTCCTGCCTTCTCACCTCACCACCTTTGCCCCATTTCCTCCAAACTAAACATTCATAGAAATCATAGAATCCCTACAGTGCAGAAGGAGGCCATTCAGCCCATCGAGTCTGCACCGACCACAATCTCACCCATGCCTTATCCCCGTAACCCAACATATTTACCCCACTCATCCCTCTAACCTACACATCCCAGGAAACTAAGGGGCAATTTTAGCATGGCCAATCAACCTAATCTGCACATCTTTTGACTGTGGGAGGAAACCGGAGAACCCGGAGGAAACCCACGCAGACATGGGGAGAACATACAAACTCCACACAGACAGTGACCCAAGCCGGGAATCGAATCCAGGTCCCTGGAGTTGTGAGGCAGCAGTGGTAACCATTGTGCCACCATGCCGCTCCATTCTTGAGCCCTTTGTCCTTGTAAACTATTGTCCCCTCTTGTTGCTTCCAGAATCTCTGCCCATCTTTCCCATCACTCCATATTTTAACTCTTCAATCAGGTTTTCACTCCTACCAAAGCATGGAGACAACTCGAAGCAAGGTCACAAATAGGATCTCCTGACACTTTAACCATCTTGCACAGTCCCCCTTCATCCTGCCCAAAGATGTGCAGGTTAGGTTGATTTGCCATGTTAAATTGCCCCTTAGTGTCAGGGGGTTTAGCAGGGTAGGTTTGTGGGGTTATGGGTTGGGGCCTGGGTGGGATTGTTGTCGGTACAGGCTGATGGGCTGAATGGCCTCCTTCTGCATTGTAGGGATTCTATAATTCTATGATTCTTGACCTGTCTGCAGCTTGACATGGTTAACCACATAATTATCCTCCAGTGCCTCTCTCTCCATGGTCTAACTGTGTGGGCCAGCCCTGGGACACTTCCACGCTCAACTATTCAATCATTGCCAAAGAATCCCCTGCAATACTTCTCTTCCCAGCCCTCCACCATTATCTTTAGATTTCCTCAGGATCCATTGCTGGATGCCTCCTATTTCTCTTCTACATGCTATTGCTCCGTGTTGACACAGGTTCCAAATATACACCAACTCTACTCAGCTCCATCCATCACCAACTCTCCTGACCTTTCCATGACATTGCTGCCTCCAGTCAGCTCATTTGCTGCTGAAACCCTCAGCTATGTTTTCGTTACCTCAAGACTCGACTATTCCAAGGTTTTCCAGAAATTTGAGTTCATTCAAAACTCTGCTACCATTTCCTAACTTACACTAAGTCCCATTCACCCATTACCCTTGTTCTCACTGGCCTGCATTGTGTAGAGTAATGGGTTAATGGTTATGGTAATGATAATCAGGATTGCATGACCAAGTGGCTCCAACAGAGGAAGATGCAGACCAGTCTGTGTCTTAGGAACCATGTAAGTAAATAGTTTCTACACACCAGCAATCTCAAATCACTCATAGACTAAGTTAAAGCTCTTCGCAACACAATGGTCCACCAATACTTCATTTGAAAATTCTTATCATCCTGTTCAGATCCTTACAAGGTCACATCCCTCCTTATCTCTGCAATCTCTACCAGCTGCAAAACCCTTTGCAAACTCTGCCTTACTCTAACTGTGGCCTCTTGTACACCCCTCCCTCCCCCCACCCCCCCCCCCCCCCGCCCCCATCATTGGCAGCCGTGTCTTCAGCAATCTAGGTCCTAAATTCTCTCCCCTTCCTGTAACACACTCCTTAAAACTTGCCTCCTTGACCAAGATTTTAATCACCTGCCTCTTGTCAATTTGTGTGAAGAGTTTTGGGACATTGGCCTCCTTCTATACTGGAGGGATTCTATGATTCTACGACTGCAGTGCTACATAAATGCAAGTTGTTGTTGTCGCTGAAGTGGTAAATGACACAGGACTAACCTCCCTTTACAAACACAATAGGATTACTCTTTTAAAAAGCTGTGTTTATCAAGCCAGTACATTTACAAATTGCCCTTTATTTATTTACAGGATCCCTAGACAAATACAATGAAGGTGCTGTTGTGGCACAGCCTGCTATCTCATTAAGAGACAAGGGAAAAGAAGCCAGCGGAAAGCTAATCACTTATTCATATCTTGGCCTTTGCTTCTGACGTACCATTTGTGTTTGTGCTGCTGTGGTTTGGGGGCGGATGTTGCCTTGAAGTCCCCTCTCCTGGCTTTACTCCAGCAGTTCAGTTTGCAGTAAGCACGTTGTGCATTTAAAACCCCCTCAACAACCTCCCTCCCTCCCTCCACTTGCAAACATCTCACACATGCCGGTCGGCTGCAAGACCAGCAAAGAGAAAGGGGGAAGTAGAGATTATTATTAAGACACAAGACAACGGACAAAACTGTTGTGAGGCGAGCCGTACGTTCAGTGGCAGAGGGGAACCCTCTGTGCAAGCCAGAGGTGGATGGGTTTGTTCTCTGGGTACGGTGAAACTGGTCAGTTGGTGAATCGCATCGTTTGATGAATAAAAGATTTGCAGTTGGGAGCTGCAGAAGCTGCCGCTGACCATTGCTGCTGGCATCTCACTGTCGCTGTCTGCAGCGGCTGCAAGTTACGGTAGGTGAAAAGCAATCTTATATCTTTATCAGCGGACAGAGAGGTGCTCCCTTTTTAATTGCTGCCTTTTAACATGATGATGACAGGTCAAATCCCGAGAGGGAGGATGGATAGCCAGGGAGTCTGATTCCGGGAGGTGCTAAAACGGGCTAGGAATTGTCTTGGGAAATTAGATGCTGCCACAAGAGCTTTTCCTGCTCTTCCCAAGCAAACGATGTCTTAGCTGGATTTAAAGCAGCAATGCTGGGACTCTGTTTTCGAGGCAAACTTGGATGACTTTTGGCACCAGCGTTTTGTAGTTCAGGTGCATTGAAATGCAACTTGTGTGCAGTTCCCAACTCGAATGAGAACTGTGGAATGAGTCGGTTCTCGTATCATTTAGGGGGGAAATCTATTTGAAAGATCAGTGTTAATTCCACCCCATGACTGCGGTTGAATTGAACGGTAAAGTCCCTGTCCATCTGTAAACATGCTGATTGTTCAGTATGAATGTTCCCCCCACAGTATCTGATGGGACCAGACTGTGTGTTGCAGCAAGGATAGTGTTTCTGGCTAGCCAGCAGTGTGCCTCCAGGAGATGCACAGGGTGGCACAGCAAGTTAGCACACTGTCCTTTCGTTTCCCAGAACTTGAGTTCAAGTCTTTACAGGCGGCTGAAGGTCTCATTTTTTCTGTACACTGTAGGTAAACTGGGAATGAGATTTGGCCAATTCGGATTCCAGTTCTGGGTGAATGCATTGCACATTAAATTGACACTAACTGGGAGACCACAGGGGAGGGTTTGCTGTGTGACGGTGGTACACTAATGCAGCAGGGGGCAGTGTTCTGAGGTTTTGGGTTATACATTGCTGAGGGAGAGGGTTTTACATCAAACTGTGGTGTACCTCGCTTTCGGCACTGCCATTTGATCACCAAAACTGTTCATTTTCCTGGCACCGACCATTTACTTTCATAAGTGCAAAATTCAACCCAACTAATGCATAATGAAGGTAAAGTGAATTCAAAGAGCAGCTTGTATTTTCTTCATTGGGCTCTTTACAACTAACTCCATAACACTGGTTTTTAGTTGGCCATGCAATTAAGGCTGGCTGACAACTGCAGTACTGTGTGGGTGCTGAACGTCCAGTGGTGTTGCCTTTGGATGGGACTTTAAACTGAGGTCCAGTTTGCCCTCTAAGCTGAATGTAAAAGATCCCCTAGCACTGATTTGTAGAAAAATAGGGTCTTCTCAGTGACCTGGCCAATAGTTATCCCTCAGCCACCATCATTTATGGTCAATATCTATCTCATTGCTGTTTGTGGGATCTTGCTGTGTGCAAATTGGCTGGCACATTTTGTACATCACAGCAGTGGCTACATTTCAAAAGCATTTTTGTTGGTAGTAAAGTGCTTTGAGATGCCGTGACATTATGAATGGGGATACATACATACCACATTAGCCAAACCTAAGACACATCAGAATTTTAAAAGGAAATATTTGGTAAATATTTGGATGTTATCTCCACACTATAAAATCTAAGGTGACCTTTTTCCCAGAATAAAATGTGTTTTATGGTCCAGCAAATGCAGTAAGTACAAGTTCCTTCTTTCTGTTACAGCTTTATAAATCATATCATTAGTTACAGTTAAAACGGATGGTTAATTTGAGATACAAGGCTGAATAACTGTGCCAGCATGTTTTCAGAAATTACTTTTCAGCACCACTATACACTCGAGTAAGCTATTTAAGAGAGTCTGGGAGTGTGTGCAGAGTTCAGCTTTCCCCATCACCGTTCTAAATTCTGAACTATAGTTTGGATTTTTGAAGACACAAAGTTCATCTCTGTCTTGCCAGACAATCCCCCCTTAATGAATGCCATCAACGGTATATTTATTGGTCTTTTATAGAAACATAGAAACGCTACAGTGCAGAAGGAGGCCATTTGGCCCATCGAGTCTGCACCGACAACAATCCCGCCCAGGCCCAATCCCCGTAATCCCACATTTTTAACCCACTCATCCCTCCAACCTACATATCCCGGGACACTAAGGGGCACCTAACCCGCACATCTTTGGACTGTGGGAGGAAACCAGAGCACCCGGAGGAAACCCACGCAGACACGGGGAGAACATGCAAAATCCACACAGACAGTGACCCAAGCCAGGAGTTGAACCCAGGTCTCTGGAGCTATGAGGCAGCAGTGCTAACCACTGTGCCACCGTGCCGCCCACAGAAGATTGTTTCTCTTCATTGTATCTCTTGCTGTTAGTGAAGACTCTTACTCTCTGAAATAATAACAATTGCAGTAACTCATTTTACATTTCAAAGTAGTCTTTTTTTACATTGAAACCCACTCAAGCCAATGCTTAACTCTCTTAAACTTACATTCCATTCAAAGCCTCTGTTCGAAGCACCCACATAGCCCTCATAATATTGGTGCCAAACTAGTACAACATGTTTACAAATTTGTACTGAAGTTCCCTTCTGAAAGTTACACAGAAGACCTTAATGTGTTTTATGCATGGCAACAAAACATTGCCATCATGAACTAATCTGTTTAAAACAATTCCCCCACTCTAAATGGAGCAAATTAGTGAAATATCAGAAAGGCAAAAGCATTAACTTACATATGTGTTCATCATATGTAAATTCAGGTACGCAAACCCAGCAGAATAGCCACCCATAAGGACACATGAGCAATCCCCATGTATTGTTCATGGCACAATCTGTCAATCTGGGTGCTGGGGATCCAGATTTGAAATCCAATTACATTTCTGATCCCATCATGTTACTGCAATTTGTATCTCTTATGGTAAACTTACTGAAGACAGTATTATCTTTGTAAAAGAGAAATGTGAGGATACATTCAAGACTGTCCTGCCTAAAATGTGAAGTACTGTACAACAAAGTCTCTGTACTATAGGCCTAAGGCTGCCACTGCCACCTCCTTACCTACCTGTCTTTATCTTAATCATACATAAGAACATAAGAAATAGGAGCAGGAGTAGGCCATCTGGCCCTTCGAGCCTGCCCCGCCATTCAACAAGATCATGGCTGATCTGAAGCGAATCAGTTCCACTTACCCGCCTGCTCCCCATATCCCCTAATTCCCTTATCGATCAGAAAACTATCTACCCGTGATTTAAACATATTCAACGAGGAAGCCTCCACCACTTCAATGGGTAGAGAATTCCAGAGATTCACTACCCTCTGAGAGAAGAAGTTCCCCCTCAACTCTGTTCTGAACCGGCCCCCCCTTATTTTGAGGCTGTGCCCTCTAGTTCTGGTTTCCCTGTCTTGCAGAGGTGCAGCTACTGCATTTTCTTGCGTCCAGTTAAGGACTGGGAGAAAAAGAATAGCTCCCCAACTGAAGAAGATGCATGCTCTGGAAAAGTAGAGGCAAAAACAATTCAGTAATGCTTAAATTATTTCCTAAACCAATAAACATAAATAAGTGCTTGCAAATCTATGGCTGGGAGAAATTGGATGTTCACTCATCTATTCCAGCCGTGTGCTGACACCACACTGCCTTTTGAATGGAAGGGATTGCTGTGAGGGTATAGTCAAAATATAGGTGAGTCACCCTTATATCAGCATTGTATAGTAACAGAGTTCACCAAAAAACAATCTTCAACACCTCATTAAAAAGTAGCTGAAAGGCTGTTTTCATTTGACTCCCACAATCAATCTCCTTTCTCTATCTGCCTGTCACCATCTGCCTGTCCTGTGCTCTCTCTCTCTCTGACTCTGTCGCTCTTTCTCCCATCTGTCATTGATGCTTTCCTCAACTGTTTATATCTAAAACAGATTGTTTCATTTAGCAAATGCAAGCTTCTCTAAAGTGCAAAATCTTGAAAATTAGAAAAGTTGTATACGATCTTTATGTATAAAAGTCATGTGAAAGAGTAGGATAGCATTGAGTATGTAAAAGAAAAGTGGGTTTAATATAGTTTTAAATGCGGGAGGCATAATTAGGTTTATACAAGGTCTGGGTATTCCATATTGTTATGAAGTGTTGCAGCAGTGGTGTTGAATGTGGTTTCTCTGTTTAATAAGGGATCTATAAATTATTTGTTTTCACACGAAAATGAATGTGAAGGCTGTGTTACATGGGCTGAAATCATTCTGCATATGGCCTCCCTCCACTCTGCACCAAGAACATTAGGGCAAAGTTCTACAGTACTGTGGTTGATCATTCCTGAGGACGCTGCTGTGAAAGGCACCTCTGGGGAGAACTCCTTCCAAAAACTCAACTGATAGTCATCTGTGAATTCACAGAATTTTCTGAAACAATGTTTCTTTTTGTGCTGTTGACCTTCAGGCTCCAAGGCAAATTAATGGTTTACAACTTCACATGAAGTAATTCATTTTTAGAATTTGAAATTGTGATTTATATCACTGTACTTTAGCATTTTGACAAAAATTACTCCAGACAAGATTGATCGTTTGTTTGTTTTGTAATTAATTCTTAAAACAGGAACGTCTGGCTCTCTGAGCCGGCCAAGTTTTGGAGATTTCAGCTCATGCACTATAACTTTGTAACACGCTCTAAATATCACAGCAAGGATTCTACTGAGTAGGTTGAACGGTGGGTCAATATTGATTCCATTGGTAGGGTGATGAACTATTACACTGTTTTGACCAAGATGGTGTTCAGCTTCTTGAATGTTGATGCACTGCGTCCATCCAGGCAAGTGATGAGTATTCCATTGCTCTTCATGAATGATGAAGAGCCTTCAAGAGATCAGGAGGTAAGCCACTTATTGCTAGAGCATCCTGCCCCCTGCTCTTGGTGTTTATATGGCTGGTGCAAATCAGCTCCTGGCTAATGCTCCAACGATGCTGATGGTGGGGGAACTCAGCCATGGTGGTGTCACTGAAGGTCACAAGGACATGGTTGGCCTTTCTCTTGTTTGCGATGGCCATTACCTGGCATGTATTGGCATGAATGTTACCTACCATTTGTTCATCCAAGCAAGGATGTTATTCCAGGTACAGCCATGTGCTGCTATTTTTATGATGAGAGGAGTTGTGAATGAGACTGAACTGGTCTGATAAAGCAGCACATCTTAAACATCAATGCAGAGTTGCTGGTATATACACAGGGCTTTCAGATGAAGATTTTTTCTTTCTTTCATGAAAGAAAACTAATCATGAATTCAGGCTGCTACCGTACAGAGAAATGATCCCTCTTTTCAATTGTTTCAGGAAGTAACTGAGAAATAATCCTCTAATTGACCTGAAGATGCATCTATTTACAAGTTGTTAGGTCTTGTGACCTTAAAACAACCATCTTGCACACAATTGCACATTTGATATAATTTAATGACAGTGTTGCTCTTAAAAAAGTATATTCAAAAACTTCTCATGAGCAGCATACACAATTTCCAAATAATTTTATATTGATGCCTTTGTAAATTTGATTTGCTCACAGAAAGATTAAATGATTATATTATTGTTTCAGATGCTTCTGGGATCCAAGATTGGTTCTGATATCAAGATTAATTCTCAAAAGATAGCTGACTTGGGTCTTGTGGCCAGTGGGTAGCGTCCGTGCCTGTAAGCCGGAAGCTCTGGGTTCGAGTCCCTCCCCAGGACTTGATGGCCAAGGAAGGTGTGTTCATAATGCAATCAACAGGTTTAATGTCAACCTGCAAACCCTTCCAAACATACCAATGACTGATGGTAAGAGCAGGAGAGACTCCTGGTCAGCCACGCTTGATGTGGAGTGGCATCCCCTCAAGCTATAAGCCCCTGGTGACAGACTAGTGACCTGTTCTGGGAATTACTACCTCTGGAAATGGATGAAAGTCTGCCTTAGTGCACCACTAGGTGCAGGAAGAGAATTTGAGTTGTTGGATGACTGAGCTCTCTCTCCAAAACCAGTTTTTTATTCAGTAAGGGCATCAGATCAAGTTGGTCATGTCATTGACGTGAGTAAGATGATTGTTTAAAGTCTTTTTCACTGCACTGCCGACTCACTGGCTGAGCAGAGAACTGCTAAAATGACGTATTTACTTGCAGCACTCCCAGGTGTTAAAAGTTGCAAACAAATGATCAAGTGTTACTTTTATCATTTCCCTCCAACTTTCTGCTCTCCCTGCCCAAGATGTATGTTCCTTGTCATAGGTCCCATAGCTGCTGACAGTCATAAGACCATAAGATGACAAGATGTAGGAGCAGAATTAGGCCATTCGGCCCATCGAGTCTGCTCTGCCATTCAATCGTGGCTGATATGATTCTCATCCCCATTCTCCTGCTTCTCCCCTTACCCTTTGATCCCTTTATTTTTCAAGAACCTATCTATCTCTGTCTTAAAGACACTCAATGACCTGGCCTCCACAGCCCTCTGTGGCAATGAGTTTCACAAATTCTCCACCCTCTGGCTGAAGAAATTCCTCCTCATCTCAGTTTTAAAGGAGCGTCCCTTCACTCTGAGGTGACTCTTCCATATAACCAATCTTGATATGTGAGTGTAAGTTGTGCATTGAAAGCCTTTTTTTACAATTGTGGAGGGACTCTCAATCACACTCAACGTTGTCTTTCTCTGAAGTCACATCCACGTATAGGATCAGGAAGCCAACTACTGCCCCATCCGGCTGCAAAACAAACACACGCTGCAAAAACCTTCCTTGTTTGTACAACTAACTCCATATTGGGATATACCATTATCCATTGGGAGAACCACAATTATTGTAACTAATTCTTACTGGACCATGAAGAATGTTGTTATGATCCATGTTTTAGAAGCTGCTGCTTGCAGTAGACCTGTCAAGTGTAACCCGTCTGTGTGCAGTGCATGTTGTTCCTGTCATATCTGTGGCACGGCCAGAGCAATCTTTATGGCTTGGCTTTTTGATTATGTGTTTAACTGATTACTATAACCAATTGCAAGAAACCATTTTCTCTTTTATCTCCCCATCCACCATGTTTAGGAAAGGATTGGGGAAAACAGGCAAATAAAAATCAAAGTGAGAGCTCGAATTGTTCTGTAGTCCAACAATATCCTGGTGAAATCTATTTGTTAGTTCTTCAATGTCAGTGGAATTCTTTGAGAGAAGTAAGAGTGGAAATTGCAGAGGCACTGGCTATAAACTGCTCAATCTCCTTAAATTCAGGGCTAGTGCCAGAGAACTGGAGAGTTGCACATTGAAAGAGGGAGGTAAAGATTCCGCAACTAGAAGCTGCTCAGTTTAACCTCAGTAGTGGGAACAGTAATCCAGGACAGGTTGGGAATTAAATATTTATCTGCAGGAGAAAAAGTTGCAGGGCAATGAGGAAAAGACAGGGGAGTGAGACTGGCTCAGTTGCTCTTGCAGAAAGCAATTATAGACACAAATTTACCAATTTGGTGTAGAAGAATAGGCCATTTGGCCTCTCCAGCCTACTCCTCCATTTGATAAGATTTTTTTTGATTTTTGATTTGATTTATTATTATCACATGCATTAGTATACAATGAAAAGTATTGTTTCTTGCACGCTATAGACAAAACATACCGTTCATAGAGAAGGAAACGAGAGAGTGCAGAATGTAGTGTTACAGTCATAGCTAGGGTGTAGCGAAAGATCAGGTTAATGCAAGGGAAGTCCATTCAAAAGTCTGACAGCAGCCTCCTCCTGCTCGTATCTTCTATGTTTCTAGTAAAATCATAGAATCCCTACAATGCAGAAGGAGGCCATTTGGCCCATAAAGTCTGTACCAACTCTCTGAAGGAGCATCTTACACCGCCATTCCCCCCGCCCCCAATCCCCATAACTCCGCGCATATAACATGGCTAATCCACCTAACCCGCACATCTTTGGGCTGTGGGAGGAAACCAGAGCAGCCGGAGGAAACGCACGCAGACACAGGGAGAATGTGCAAACTCCACATAGACAGTCACCCAAGGCCAGAATCAAGCCCATGTCCTGGCACTGTGAGGAAGCAGTGCTAGCCACTGTGCTACCCTCTGGAATTGAATCTGGAATTGAAAAGCTCCTCTCAGAAATGGTGATTATCATCAATTGTCATTAAAAACCCATCTGGTTCACAAATGTCCTTTAGGGAAGGAAATCTGCCGCCCTTACCTGGTCTGGCCTACATGTGGCTCCAGATCCACAGCAATGTGGCTGACTCTCAACTGCCCTCGAAGTGGTTTAACAAACAATTCAGTTCAAGGGCAAATATGGATGGGCAATCAAATACTGGCTTTGCCTACCAGGGAAGAATAAATAAAAGAAAACAATATTTGTTCAATGGTTCTCCCACTGAAGTGGAGATGCCGGCGTTGGACTGAGGTAAACAAAGTAAGAGGTTTAACAACACCAAGTTAAAGTCCAACAGGTTTATTTGGTAGCAAAAGCCACACAAGCTTTCGGAGCTGCAAGCCCCTTCTTCAGGTGAGTGGGAATTCTGTTCACAAACAGAGCATATAAAGACACAAACTCAATTTACATGAATAATGGTTGGAATGCGAATACTTACAACTAATCAAGTCTTTAAGAAACAAAACAACATGAGTGGAGAGAGCATCAAGACAGGCTAAAAAGATGTGTATTGTCTCCAGACAAGACAGCCAGTGAAACTCTGTGGGGGTTACAAATAGTGGGACATGAACCCAATATCCCGGTTGAGGCCGTCCTCGTGTGTGCGGAACTTGGCTATCAGTTTCTGCTCAGCGACTCTGCGCCGTCGTGTGTTGCGAAGGCCGCGAAAAAGGCGACGGCACAGAGTCGCTGAGCAGAAACTGATAGCCAAGTTCCGCACACACGAGGACAGCCTCAACCGGGATATTGGGTTCATGTCCCACTATTTGTAACCCCCACAGAGTTTCACTGGCTGTCTTGTCTGGAGACAATACACATCTTTTTAGCCTGTCTTGATGCTCTCTCCACTCATGTTGTTTTGTTTCTTAAAGACTTGATTAGTTGTAAGTATTCGCATTCCAACCATTATTCATGTAAATTGAGTTTGTGTCTTTATATGCTCTGTTTGTGAACAGAATTCCCACTCACCTGAAGAAGGGGCTTGCAGCTCCGAAAGCTTGTGTGGCTTTTGCTACCAAATAAACCTGTTGGACTTTAACCTGGTGTTGTTAAACTTCTTACTGTGTTCTCCCACTGAATCCAGAGGCTGTGGCGTGGTTGTTTCTCCAGCACTGTTGTGTGTGGCTGATATACCATTTAGGCCTCACTGCAGTTCAGGAGTGTGGTGACGATAACTGCTGTGTGCATCAGGACTTTCACTAACTTACAGACATCTTTGTTCTCAAACGCTTGAAATTATATTGCAAGTCCACATTTATGATGTATTAAGTTTCATCTGGAACACTTGCAATCTAAACTAGGTCGAGTGCTTTTAATATAAAAAGGGAAGTGGTTAAATTTTTTGGTATGGTTGTGAGACTGCAGCACTTTCAAACTGCTCAACTAATTCATTCTATACTCCCCATCCTCTCTCCAACTGAATCCCGTCCCTTTTGATTGCCGTGTCTTCCATGATATTTAATATCAGGTTGTTGTAATAACTTATGGGATGACCGTGGGGAATGGTTGAATTGAGGGCATGCTGTCCTTTTTTTAAAAACATGATGCATAAAGCGCAAACTTCACAAAAATACTCCTAATCTACTATGTATTTTAATGCAGCAAGTCCACAGAAATTAAACATCAAGTAATGTTCCTGTTCCAATATTAGAAATAGCCCAGTCTACTCTTTTCACCCATATTAATATGTCAAAAGCGCTTGAGGATGGGAACATCCAGTGGGAACAAAATTGGGCTTTAGATGCTATGTGGGCCATTTGGCAACCAAAATGGTGTCCAGTATGTACCTGCACACTGTCACGCACCCTGCTGGATTCCATCTTGATGAGGGTGTTAGCACCTGTGCAGCTCACACCTGCTAGATGTATGCAGAGCAGGCAGATCATAGTGTCAATGGTGTCAATCAGTATGCAGATCTGCCTTGATGCCAGTGGTACATTTTAGAGTTGAGTGCTCCCATTAAAGTCTGCTTTTAACCCATGTTCAAATCTGAGAGGTTAACAGCAAGACAGATCCTTCAGCAGCGCTATTTAAATGAGTAACCAACTGCTTACAGGGCAGTTGCTGGGTGATTTCTTCTGATAGTTGCTATGATTCGATAACGTTTGCTGCTTTCTATAGTTGTATCACGTTGTAACTGTCTGCAGGGTGATGTGTAGCATGTGCTGACTTCAAGCATTGTACACAAACCAATTCCCCCCAGACGCCCTACATCACTTGGCACTTCCTCTGGAACACTGCAGGACGGAGAGAATAAGTGGAGGACAAGCTGCCAGAAGAGGGAGGAGGAGCTGTCGAGGGCACTCAGCAGGAGGCCATATTCACCCAGGATCTTGAGGAAGTAATTCTCCTGCCTGAACCTCAGCAAGGAACAGTGTGTGAGACATCTTCAGTAAAGAGGTGCTCAGTGAAAACTGCCACCTGCTGCAGCCACAGAGCAGGATAAGGACCGCATCGCCAATGGTGTGAAGGTGGCTGTGGCCATGAATATTTGTGTGTCCGGCACCTTCTCGGCTGGAGCTGGTGATATTTGCAACATTTCTCTGTTTGCCATTCATTGTTGTGTAAAGGGGTCTCTGTTGCAGAGAGCTGACCATTTCATACCTGTAGCCAGAGAGCAGCAGCTGGAGTGAGAATGCACCCTCATTGGAGTGGTAGGTTTTCCCATAGAGCAGGGCATCATTGGCAACATACACATGGCTTTGTGGGTACCCTATACCAGAACAGGAGGGCATTCAGCTCTCTCAGTGCCCAGCTGGTATATCTCCACAGGCAACACATTATCCAGGACAATATCCCAGAAGTAGTTATAATACCTCAGTTTTGCGGCTGCCTCTTATGGCAACTTCATTCGAGCCAACACAGCAATCCAAAGGGTGGCTACTGGACAACAAGGGCCGTCTGCTGACCACATGGGTGATGAGTCGGATCTATTGTATGCAGAATGAATGCATTGAAAGCCATGGTGCCACATTAAACCATTGGTATCTTGAAACACTGTTTCTGCTGCCTGGACCATTCTGGAGGGTCCGTGCAATACTTCACAGACAAGAGTAGATGTGAAGAATCACGGCAGTCTGCTGTATGCTGCTCAACCTCCCCACCATGAGTGACTCCCTCTGTCAGCAGCTTCCCAGCAAGTGAGTGAGGACAGGAGGAGGAGGGGAGGGAAAAGAGGGGGACTGGTTCCATTCAGTTGTGACACTAGTGCTGTGCTGAATAGAATAGATTCAGAACTGATCAGCTCCAAACTGGCCGTCCATAAGGCACTGTGGACCGCCAGGGGCAGCAGAATTTAATTCCGACACCATTTATATCCTTGTAGCCTAGCATTTCCCCCATTCTACCGTTAGCACCAAGTCAGAGGACCATTCCTGGTTCAATGAGGTGTGTGGGACAGTATGCCAGGAGCAGTAGCAAGTGTACGTAAAAATATGCTTTTGAATGGTCCGATCATATATTAAGCTGACCTTTCTCTTCGCCCTACCTGTAATTGTAACACCACATTCTGTACCCTATCCTTTCCTTTTCCCCTATGTACTCTATAAACGATATGTTTTGGCTGTACGGCGTGCAAGAAACTATACACTGTATCCCAGTACATGTGACAATAATAAATCAAATAAGATGCCAACCTAGGGAAGCTACAACTCAGGACGACATGGATGCCAAGCAGCAGAAGCGGCACGCCATAGACAGAGCTGATCAAGGCCCTACAATCTTGCCACATCCAGCTGTGAATGCTGCTGGATAATTAAACAACTAACAGGAAGAGCAGGCTGTATGAATGTTCTCATCACCAATGATGCACAGTCTAGCGTGCGAATACAAACAACAAATCAAAAGCAATATCCAACTCAGCCTCTTCCAGGCGCCATCGCAGAAGCCAGTCTTCAGCCAATTCAATTGATTTCATGTGATAACAAGAAATGGCTAAATGAATTAAATCCAGCAAATATTATGGGCTCTGTCAAAATCCAGCTGTGGCGCTGAAGACCTGTGCTCTAGCCAGCTGTTCCTGTATAGCTACAACACTGTCCTCTGCACAACATCTTGGAAAATTGTTCTGGTATGTTCTCTCCCCAAAAGTAGAACAAATCTAATCTGGCCAATGACTGCCTCATCATTCTTTCAAATAAGGAGCAGTGGTGGAAGATGTCATTGGGAGTGCTATCGAGTGGCATTTACTTAGCAATACCCTGCTCACCAGTGCACAGTTTGGGTTCTACTAGGGACACTCAACACCAGATCACATCACGGACATTGAAAGTCTGACAGCTGGGCTCTTGCTGCCCCTATCTTGGCTGCACTGCACACTTATCTGAGCATGTGAAGATTCCACCGCTAATCTAGCCTAAATGCAATGTCAGTGTCTGAGCTGGTAGCTGTGAGTGTGGAGTCAAGTGACAGTGCTATATCTTCATCATCACTGTCTCCTTGCTGTTCCGCCACTGCCTGACCAGGTTACAGCTCCTTGAATATCTGAAAGTAAAAATGGGAAATGGTAAAGCGAGGGTGAGAGGGTGAGGGGGGGAAAGAAGTTCATATTCCACCATCTGCAGGATTAGACATGAGGAGGATACCCTTATCATCAACGCTGACTGTGTTCCAGTAACAGCCAGCTGGTCTCTTCATGGAGGTTGGGATTTGGAGGCACATCAGACCTCCTCTGGTTACTTTCTGCTGCTTCTACTTGTACACCATCTTCTCCTGTAAGAAAGAGGGAAGAAAGTGTGTTAGTGAGTATCATGCAATTTGTTTGAGTGATGCAGATATGTTTGAATAGCTAACAGTGGGTGCAAACTGTGGGTTGTGGGTGGGAAGCTTGCAGCAGTGCTGAGCGTGTGAGGGTGCGCTGGAGCATATGAATATTACGTGTGTCCCGAATGTTGGTAGGTGAGCGGAAAGGGTGTGGTGGATTACGCAGTATCTGAGGCTAGAGGTTCAGATGATAGAATATCACAGTTCAGGTTACATTCACTGACCCTTAACCACTCATGTGAGGTCATTGAACTACTTGCGGTACTGCAATTGACCGCACAGCTATCTGCTCCCATTGTATTTTGACCATGTATTTAAAGGGCCTCCTGTTCACTTGCAGGTACAGGGCGATGCACCATCAATCAAGCAAAGACTAGTTTGTATGCAAGAACAAATGGGCTTTTATTAGGAAAAGACTTGGAGCACACCCATGTCGATGAACTGGTCCAGACTGAGGCATGGGGTGGGGAGCAGTCGCCTTTAATAGAACTAGAGGGCACAGCCTCAAAATAAAGGGGGGTCAGTTTAGGACAGAGTTGAGGAGGAACTTCTTCTCTCAGAGGGTGGTGAATCTCTGGAATTCTCTGCCCACTGAAGTAGAAAGAACATAGAACATAGAAAGCCACAGCACAAACAGGCCCTTCGGCCCACAGGTTGCGCCGATCACATCCCCACCTCTAGGCCTATCTATAGCCCTCAATCCCATTAAATCCCATGTACTCATCCAGAAGTCTCTTAAAAGACCCCAACGAGTTTGCCTCCACCACCACCGACGTCAGCCGATTCCACTCACCCACCACCCTCTGAGTGAAAAACTTACCCCTGACATCTCCTCTGTACCTACCCCCCAGCACCTTAAACCTGTGTCCTCTCGTAGCAACCATTTCAGCCCTTGGAAATAGCCTCTGAGAGTCTACCCTATCCAGACCTCTCAACATCTTGTAAACCTCTATCAGGTCACCTCTCATCCTTCGTCTCTCCAGGGAGAAGAGACCAAGCTCCCTCAACCTATCCTCATAAGGCATGCCCCCCAATCCAGGCAACATCCTTGTAAATCTCCTCTGCACCCTTTCAATGGCTTCAACATCTTTCCTGTAATGAGGTGACCAGAACTGCGCGCAGTACTCCAAGTGGGGTCTAACCAGGGTCCTATAAAGCTGCAGCATTATCTCCCGACTCCTAAACTCAATCCCTCGATTAATGAAGGCTAGTACGCCGTACGCCTTCTTGACCGCATCCTCCACCTGCGAGGCCGATTTAAGAGTCCTATGGACCCGGACCCCAAGGTCCTTCTGATCCTCTACACTGCTAAGAATGGTACCCTTCATATTATATTGCTGCTTCATCCCATTGGATCTGCCAAAATGGATCACCACACACTTATCCGGGTTGAAGTCCATCTGCCACTTCTCCGCCCAGTCTTGCATTCTAGTGGTGGAGGCTACCTAATTGAATATGTTTAAATCACGGATAGATGGATTCCTGATCGGTAAGGGAATTAGGGGTTATAGGGATCAGGCGGGTAAGTGGAACTGATCCACTTCAGATCAGCCATGATCTTATTGAATGGCGGGGCAGGCTCGAGGGGCTAGATGGCCTACTCCTGCTCCTATTTCTTATGTTCTTTATGCCTGGACCAGGAGGGGGAGGAGTCCCGGGCAGGGCCAGCAGGGACGAGTCCAGGCATGTCACACACACAGGCAATAAGCTAACAGTGGTTTACCACACAGGGCATCTCTCCTCCTTTCCACCTCCTCCACCAAGACCTCCAAGTGTCTGAAAACTTGGAGGCCACTTTCTGCTGCATGTAGTGCCAAACCTTGTTGGTTCAGGGAACACCTTCACCTCCGGTACGACTCCCAACACTTACTCCAGCCGGAATGCATCTCCCTTTTTAGGAGGTGTAGCACAGCTTTCACTAGTATTGAAAGTATTGACATTTTGCCACTTGCTGCATGCATCCAATCAGCAGTGTGGTCAGTGCTGGCTACACGAAGAAATCCATTATATTTCCATATTCCAGTCATGAGTGAATCATGTGATGGAATCCCCATACCCATTTTCAGCCTCTAGCTCCCAGTGTGTCGTAACCAAAGTAGCTGTGTTTACAAGTTATTTCGATTTCTGTTGAACCAACATATTTTAAAATATTGAACTGATGTGTGGGTCAGGTATTGGGAGACATTTGCAGCTGAATTAAGAGCAATAGTTGTCTGGCGGCACAGTGTCACACAGTGGTTAGCACTGCTGCCTCACAGTGCCAGGGGCCGAGGTTCGATTCCCAGCTTGGGTCACTGCCTGTGTGGAGTCTGCACATTCTCCCCGTGCCTGCGTGGGTTTCCTCCCACAGTCTGAAAGACGTGCTGGTTAGGTGCATTGGCTATGCTAAATTCTCCCTCAGTGTACCTGAATCGGCGCCAAAGTGTGGCAACTAGGGGATTTTCACAGTAATTTCATTGCAATGTTAATGTAGGCCTAGTTATGACACTAATAAATAAACTTTAAACTTATATAAAACATCCAGTGTAAACTTGTCTGATTTTTGAATGTATCTGTAACCACAGCTGAACTTAACCTTTTTTATTCAAATATTATTATTCAGAACCATCATAATCCACAACTTTTCGCAGAAGTATAGATCCTTGTGTAATATTCCCTCCCTTTGCGAAAGTGGACTGTTTAAAATCATTCTATTATACATGGTCATTGGCAGTCTGAAGTGTAGTTGCAATATTTAGTTTCTGTCTTTAACTGTCCCTTGAGGTTACTTTTAAAGTGCTTTTTGCAGGGAAGTGGCTCAAATAGGGATGCCCAGGAGCAATTAGAAACTTTTTGAAGGGATGTGGACTCACTGGCTAGGCCATCCCGAATTGCCCTTCAGAAGATGCAGGTGAGCTGCCTTCTTGAACCGCAGCAGTCCCTGAGGTGTAGGTCCACCCACAGTGCTGTGAGGAAGGGAGTTCCAGGATTTTGACTCAGTGACAGTAAAGGAACAGTGATTTATGTCCAAGTCAGGATGGTGAGAGGCTTGGAAGGGAACTTTCAGGTGGTGGTGTTCCCAGGTTTATGTCTGCCCCTCTCCTGGCCACGTGCTGCTGTTGTCCTTCTAGATGGTAGTGGTCATGGGTTTGGAAGATGCTCTATAAGGAGCCTTAGTGAGTTCTTGAAGTGCATGTTGTAAAGGGTACACACTGCTGCTATCCTCCTGAGAAAGTAGATGATGCGCGATTAATCCACTCGGGAGGCTAGATCGTACCCGGGAATAAAGGCTTTTATTCGCAACAAGAATAGAGCATACTGCTTAACAATACTATACTAGACTAAGGGTCACTAGGAAGTGGCAGTGACCTTTATACTCCTATAAGAAGGCGGAGCCAAACGGAGTGTACCACAGAACAATGCTAACAGGTGGAACACCCCAACCCTAACCCCAACAGTAACAAGAGTAACATATGTACAAGTACCCATAGTGGTAACCATCTATGGTTCACCACAGTAGGCTTCTTAACTAAAGTGTCGGCATGGCGGGACCAGGACAGATTGTTGGTGATCTGAACACCTAGAAACTTGAAGCTTTCCATCGTTTCCACTTCATCACTGTTGATGTAGACAGGGCCATGTCCTCCACTATGTTTCCTGAATTCGATGACCATCTCCTTCCTTTAACTGATGTTGATGGAGAGATTATAGTCATTGCACCATTTCACCAGATTCTCTATCTCTTTCCTGTACTCCATCTCGACCAGCCCAGTTCAGTATCTGATCAATGGTAGCCCCCACAGGATATTGATACAGTTGCTACAGGAAGTTTATCTGGATTAGTTGTTTCCTCTCCTTATCCTAAAGCCTCATGATCAGGGGTAAATTACAGGAATTTATTACTTTTCTATTCAATGGGCTGAAGTTTATGCCCGTCCCTCTCCTGGCCACGTGTTTTCAGTGGAGGGGTGGATGTGTGTGCGTAAAATATGAGGGGTGGCAAACCCACCACCTTCCCACAATCTCTGCCCATGATATGGGTGGGTGCCAACGTTCGCAGCTCCCCCCACCATTTTTCAATAAGTAGTTAATGGATAACTGAGCCAATTAACCCACATTTCATGCTGTAAATGCCGTAAAGCAGTTGGCATGGGCAGGCAGGTGGGAGCAGGGAGATCAGGATGAGGGGTGTCAGAGTCTGCAGGGGGTGTCCTTTGCACAACATGCACACACACTCCCTTTATGGGTGGGGCTTGAGTGGGGGTATGGGGGGGCTGTGCATGGGAGGCTATGACGGGGAGTCGTGAAGGGGCGGGGCATGAAGCGGGGCTATGTCAGGAGCCATTCAGGGGGACCCTTGGGAGGGCCCCAATGCCCCAAAGCCAGCAACCGGGGAGGGGGTGAGGAAACATGCTGCTGATGGGGTGGGGAGGGGTTCTGATGTCTGTGGGAGGGGGGGTCTTCCATTGCATTGTGAGATCAGGGCGCCCTTTCAAAACAGCGCACAATCACTTTGCAATTGGGCTCACCGGCATGTTTAACCTCAACACTCTCCCAAAATATGACTCAGGTCCGATCCGATCATTCTGGCTTTCTCACCATTATGACAAAATGGCGCCACGGTTTCGGAACCATGGAGCTGTTTTTGTAGAGAGATACACCTGAATCAATGACTTTTTCCACCAGTGTTGCCTGACCTGTTTCTAGTTCAGATTTCCAACATCTGCAGTATTTTGTTTGTGGTCTATTCCACATCCTTTGGTAAAGAGTGAAATAAGCAACAAATTTGATCCCGATCAGAATAACCTCCACAACAGTTGTGAGAAACTGGAAAGCCAGCTGAAGTTGGCCAGAAGAGCACGTTAGTGTTTTACTAAACCAAGAGATGGATTGTGTGAGTGAACTAAAAGAGGAACTGTCTGCAAAGATTATGATGTGTCAGCAGACAAGTCACAAGTTCAGATTCTTGTGTATATCTCGATGTGAGCTCAATCCGTGACCTAAATGTTTCTCTTACTTTCTTTCCTTAAATGAATTTGAGATGAGTGAGTGCAGTCCAAACTGTAAAAGCACTGAAGCTGTTTTGGGGAAGCCGATTCCAGCAGAAACCTCTGTAATTTATTGGATTCTTGTGAACCTAGTGCCTCTCCCAGAATTTCCATGGGCGTTCTTGCAAACTTCTACCTCCCTAAAAGAAATACCAGTAAATTGGAATACCTTTTTTGGAAACTCTGCTCCCTATTATCTATAGTGGATTCCATCAAGCGTTATATTGTTTGTTGAGATAGGGAATAGTAGTGTGATTTATCCTGCCTATCGCAGTGAGGGATGCCAGTGGAAATAGAAGGTATTTCCACAGTCAAATTCTCTCCAAACTATCCTGACAATGCACCAGATCCCCAACTTGACCAGGACTGCCCCGAATGCAGTACTTGCTGTTTTATATATCCCAGGGGAACCTGAGTGATCGAAGGATAAGTGGCTTATACTGCAACATTGCACCACTCAGAACTAGACGAGGACTGCCTGAAATCATTTCTTTCAGAATGAATTGAAAGGCAAATGATTGGTGTTGAACGATCTTTGTTCTTAGCAGCTGGTCTTTGTTATCGCAATTATAGTAAAAACTAAACAAATACTTCACTGCAGAATCTTCTTCCTGCCCACGGATGTTACCATTGACTTGATAGATATCGTATTTTAGTACCTTCAAACTGCTGGAAACACATATTGATAGCTCAATCACACTGCACTTATTACAACCAAATAATCGATTTGAATAAGCATGATTATTGTACTTTACTTCTTCTTTCTGTATCAGCCATGACTAAGTGGTAGCATTCTTCGAAGTCAGACAGTTGTGCGTTCAAGTCCCACTCTAGCGACTTCAGCATAAAATGTTATCTGAAATTTCAGTGCAGCGCTGAGGGATTGCTGCACTGTCTGAGATCCTGTTACTTTGATGAGATGTTAACCAAGGCCTCTCTGCTCCCTCAGGTGGGTGTAAAAGAACGTATCACATTATTTTGAAAAAGAGTAGGAGGTTCACCTCGGTGTCTTTGCAAATATTTATCATGCAACTGACATCATTTGATTGCTGTTTTTTACTCGCCAATTGGCTGTTGCATTGTCTCTATGGCAACAGTGACCACACGTCACAAATACGTTATTGGCTTGTGACATCCTGAGATTCTGAAGCATGCTAGATCAATGCAAGTTTATTTTTTCTTGTTCCTTTGTCATAAACTGTCTCCATTCAAGAGAAGCTGTGCCTTTTCTCCAGATCTGGCACAGTGATTAGCACTGATGCCTCACAGCGCCAGGAACCCGAGTTTGATTCCCGGCTTGGTTGACTATCGGTGCGGAATCTGCACGCTCTCCTCGTATCTGCGTGGGTTTCCTCTGGGTTCTCCGGTTTCCTCCCATAGTCTGAAAGACGTGCTGGTTAGGTGCATTGGACATGCTAAATTCTCCCTCAGTGTACCCGAACAGGCGCTGGAGTTTAGTGACTAGGGGATTTTCACAGTAACTACACTGCAATGTTAATGTAAGCCTTCTGGTGACACTAATAAATAAACTTTAAACTTTATCTTTACAAGTCCCTGTCTGAACCTTAGCCCTATAGAATAACTCAATTCTAACTCAATAGGGACTTTTAAGAGACTCCTGGATGAGTACATGGGACTTAATAGGATGGAGGGTTACAGGTAGGCCTAGAAGGTAGGGATGTGTTCGGCACAACTTGTGGGGCCGAAGGGCCTGTTTGTGCTGTAGTTTTTCTATGTTTCTATGATTAGATGTGGGTCATTCTTATTTTTCTCATTATTTACATTTTTTTTATTCATTCGTGGGACATGGGTGTTTCTGGCTGGCCAATATTTATTGCCCATCCTTAGTTGCCCTTGAGAAGATGGTGGTGAGGCGCCTTCTTGAATCATTGCAGTCCACATGCTGTGGGTTGACCCACAATGCCGTTCTTCCTCTCACAAAAGAGCTGAGTCCTCCTAAGGTAGGGTTTTATTTGTGCTAGTTCGTTTTTCTGTATCTCAAACAAATGAATGTTATCCTTGTTGATGAGCATCACCAAGCTGTTAAACCCATGGAGGATCTCTATTGCAAAACATCCCTGACTTATTAAGCTTAGCTTCTGATAGGCAGGTGTGAGCTGATTTAATAAAGCACGCCTTTTATTTATTGAAAAGCATGGAGTCGTATTATCCTGTCTCTGGCTTCTGGACATCATGGTTTACAAGTTCCCTTCCTTAATCCTTGAGCACCTTCCTCACACTGTCAAGAAGGAATTCCAACTGGCCCCCTCTCCGTGGTTACCTTTAGCTTCTAGAGGGAATTGGAATATTATGCAGATAGCACCAAGCGACATGCAGTGATCCTTGAGACACTGGCAGGCTGTATTGTCAAACTCCATCAGAGTTACTCATGTATCTGAAATGAGATTTGAAAATTCCTGTGGTCTGCAGCCTGAAACTAGCAGTGTGGGTCACATTGCACTGTTGACCCCGCTCTGTTTACAGAAGCCTGATGAAGTCATCAGTTAGCTATTCTGGATGATGAGGGTGGTGTTCTGGATTATTGTTTAATACAAGGTATTGATACAATACACAATGATTGGTGCAGAACACTTGCTGGACTTTAACAGAACGGAAAGGTTTCTTACTCATAATGGGAAGAGTTTGATTAAGGGACGTCTCTGGTGTCCTATATGTTCTACATCTCTTGGCTTGAAGCTATCTGACAGACGTGGCAATGGTCCCCGGACACTGCCTGGATTGAATAAGCCACAAAGAATTTAAAGCAGTGGTGACTTTGGGAAAAAATGATGCCATGATCCTGGTAGAGGCCAGCAACATGTTTTATTTATTTTGATTTTAGAGTCGGAACACCCAGGTATTTACTAAAAGAATGAAGCTGTGGCTTAAACCAAAAGAATCTTACTACACAAAAATCAAAGAACTTGAATACTAATATCGACACACTTTACCTCAAATAATAAATCATGTTAAAGAAACTAAAAGTTCAATGAACACAGATGCATATACTTCAAACCAAACGTCTGAGCTCAACTTTCCTTCCAAACCCATTTGACTTGCAGCCCAAAACTCAACTGTGATCCTTAGACAGCACCTTCCAAACCCACGACCACTTCCATCCAGAACAGGAGTCTCCAAACTTTTCAGTACAAGGGCCACATCGTGTATTTTACACATTTTCAGGGGCCAAAAAACAATTAGTTTTATAAATGAACTGGTGATGATTAAGCCCGTGAGATCGAATGAAATTCACTGTTGAAACAACAGGTTTCAGAATGCAAGACATATCCACATATTTTCCGCACAATGCTTGTTGATGGATAATGCAATGCAGAAACATGGGCTTTGAGAATCCACCAACCTCACAAGCTTTTGTGATTTGTCCAACCAAACCTTTCTTCATCCCAGACATGTTCTTTCCTCCATCAATTGTCACGCATTGCAGTTTATTCCACTCCAGGCTATATTCTAACACAGTTTTTTGCAATTCTTTGAAGATGTCTTCTCCAGTTACTGTGCTGTGCATGCTATGCACTGATGCTAATTCTTGTGTCACATTAAATTCACTGTCGACGCCACGGATGAATACTAGGAGTTGTGATGTGTCACACACATCAGTCGATTCATCAAGTGCGAGAGAATACAACTGAAAATTTCTTGCTTTGTCTGCAATTTGATGAAATATATTGCTTCCTATATCCTCAATCCTACGAGCAACAGTATTTGGCGCAAGACTGATGATTTTGAACAGATTTGCTTTTTCTGGGCATAACTCTTCCACTGCTTCCATTATACACTCTTTGATGAGATCTCCATCGGTGAATGGCTTTCCTCTTTTAGCCAACACATAAGTTAGTTTGTAACTGGCCCTGGTTAAAGCTTCATTTTCAGTTATCTTCTGTGTAAAAAAAGCTTGTTGGGAAAGCAACCTGCGTGGCATTGATTCAAATTTTTCCAAACGCTGTGTTCCTGTGAATTGGGAATAACTTGGTTCATGTTTGGTCTCATAGTGCCGACGTACATTGTACTCCTTCAAAACTGCAACAGTTTCGTTGCTGATGACACACAAGGCTTTATCACCTGCTTGTACAAAGAAGTACTTTACATCCCATTCTTCATTAAACAGGTGGCACTCACTGTCCACTTTTCTTTTCTTTTTTCCTTCCACAACTGAATTGGTCTGAATTGCCGCCATCATTGTCATTGTTCGCGCTCATTTCAGACAGATGGAGCTTACGGATTGGATAAAGCAGCTGTCACTCAATCAATGCAGAGCGGCAATTGGATAACAGATGTCTCAATTGCTGATTTGTTTAATGAACTGTCAGTCACAGGACGGCAGCTCTGATTGGACAATAGACCAGTAAAGAGGGTGGGGATTCCCATGGGTCCATCAGACACCGCGCGGAGCGGCAGCAAATGTCCAGCCTGTGGCTTCCGTCCCCGCGTCCGGATCCTGAGTCAGGGGCGGGGTTCCGGACGCGGGAGTGTTTTCGGCAGCGGGAATCCTGTCCCGCCCCACTGTTAGATGTTAGCCCGCTGCGGGCTGGATGTGGCCTGCGGGTCGTAGTTTGGAGACCCCTGATCTAGAAGGACAAGGGCAGCAGATACATGGGAACACCACCATCTGCAAGTTCCCCTCCAAGCCACTCACCATCTTGACTTGGAAATATATTGCCATTCCTTTGCAGTCGCTGGGTCAAAATCTTGGAATTCCCTCCCGAACGGCATTGTGGGTCAACCCACAGCACATGGACTGCAGCGATTCAAGAAGGCGGCTCACCACCACCTTCTCAAGGGCAACTAGGGATGGGCAATAAATGCTGGCCAGCCAGCGACGCCCATGTCCCACAAATGAATAGAATGAATGAATAACAGAAATTGGAAGATTAGCCACTTAGTCTGTGTATTGTTTCGAAGATTCCTGTAGGGGTTGAGATTTCTTGGGTCCTCCACTTACCTCCAGCCAGGTTTCTCCCTTCAAATCTCCATGAGACTCCTCGTGCAACACATGTCATCAGCATCTTAACTGTAGCCCCCTCTGGTCAGAACAACTCCTGCTTCTAATATTCTTAACCCTGGAGTCTCATATCGAGAACTCTCGCTACCTCCACACTTGACTGTTCCCAGAAATGCAACTTAATCTGAGGAATCCTTCAGGTTTAACTCTTTTAGCTAGTACCCAGAATTCCAGCTGAATTCTGCAGCAAGAGATATTCCTTGTTTTTGTAGGCAAATTGTTTTGAACTAAACCGAAATTGCTCAAACACTGAGTCACACACAGGGACTCATTCCAATAATCAAGTTCCTGTTGACTCTTTTTCTATTGATTATCTCTCAGGCAGTTTGGCCACATGATTAGTTCTTGGAATCCAGAGGCTTTACAAGAAATCTTTCAGAGAAATCTAGTTCTTAAAGGAACCCTTCCTCCAAAACATAAAAGAGAGGTTTTTCTCCAAACGTTGCACGGGTGGGGGGTTGGGGGGGGGGGGGGGGGGCGCGCGGGGGGGGTGATTTGTGGGGGGAGGTGGGATTGGGGGCGGGGAGTGGGTCCTGATGAGAATGGGCTGAAGGTTTACAATGAACAGTTGACCTTTCCAATAAACTCTGAGGAAGCAGGTAATTCCTCAGAAGTTTTTCTTATTTTTATTAGGTGCAGCTGATTTGTTTGGTTGCGTCGGTCCTTTAAATGTTCGTGCATGGTTATACAGGTGAGGAATGTTAAAGAAGTTGATTTACACACAGCAGGCAGAATGTTCCCAAAACGCTTCGCACGCTGCAATCTTGCGACATCGTCCCACCTGACTTTTGGCGAGGTGAGCTGCTGATGTCGGTGGGAGGCGAAAGATCAGGTTCCCGCTCGGTTTCCCGCCTCCCCACGATCGACGGGCACTGTTTTGCTGGCCTCGTTTCGATCCAGTGATAATCACATATGCTCCCCACCAACGGGGACCAAACGTGATGGCCTTGCCGCTGGGGGGGTGGTCAGAGGCCTTTAAAACCATCGGATGGTTGGGGGCAGGGCTGGGCAGTGGCCATGGGGCAATGCCAACCTGGCAGTGCCCACCTGGAACCCCGGCACTGCCCATTGGGCACCATAAACTGTGCCAGGACAGTGCCAAGATGGTGGAGTCAGAGTGAGGTGGAGCTCTGACAGTGGGGGTGGAGACAAGGGGGTTCTCCACAGTGATGAGAAAGAGGGAACTCTGCCGGGGGAGGGGGTGGGGGGGGGGGGGGGGGAGGTGTGGCAATGTCCTTCGGGAGGATGTTCCTGATGTCCATATGCAGGGTCCGTGAGGGGTGGGATGACAGGAGATCTCCTAGCACACTGAGAGATCAGGGCGTCTGCACAATGTGCCCCTCGAGCTCGGCAGCCGGCTTCCCCGGTGAGTTCAGGCTCCACCCTCCCCCTCGCCCCTCCGCCTTGCTGACGAGAATCACATCCTGGCTCATTTTTTGCACCAGGTGCCGTAAGATTGCATTTTCAAATTTGCCCAAAAAATGAGTTTGAAACTCTCCCATTTTCTTGCTCATTCAGCACTCAGGGCGGAATTTTACAAAAACAATTCTAAGTATCAAATTGGCGAGAATGATGGAGTGAATCGCACCGGTCCCTCAGACGCCCTCCGCACGCATCGTGATCTTTCGACACTTTGTGCACCGAAAAAGCCGTCACGTGGAACACGCCATCATGGAGGCTCCAGGCGCATGACTCGGCTCAAGAGGCTGCAGCTGTGTGCCGTTAATCAGGGCGAGCTGCATCTAAACACTAGCGAGGCACTCACAGCCAGTCACGGCAGGAAGATGACACCACGTAGAGCAGCTCCACGTTTTACAGAGGGAGTTTTAGGACGGCTGCTGGACGCCGTGGAGGACAGGTGGGCCATCTTGGTCTCCCGAGAGGGCAGACGAACCAGGAGTCAGGACAGAAATGCAACCTGGGAAGCAGTGGCAGCAGCGGTCAGTGCCCCGCGCACTGACACAGAGGACCGGCAACCAGTGTCACAAGAAAATGGAACAACCTCATTCGGGCAACAAGTGTCCTTCTCACCCTGCACCCCCAAGACCCTGCAGCCATCCAGCACCCAACCCCCCGCCTCCCCGTGTCACAACTGAGGCATGGTGCCAAAATATCCCACCTGTCACCACCCCCCCCCCCCTTTCAATCACCCCCTTTAATCTACGCAGGATAAGATGGCACATAGTTGAAGCGAGTGGGAGAAGACTGGCGGTGAGAGTCCCTGAGCTGCTTCTCCTGAGCCCCTTCAAGAAGTGAGCCATTGAGCTGTCAGAGAGGCAGCTGAGAGAGACTTGACCGATCGGCATGAACCACAGAAGTGAGGAGTCGCAAAACCTTAATTCAGGTGATTTTTCTCAAGTAAGTTGTAAGCTGCCCAAATATTTGTCCCTACCTTGCACTGAACCATGTGAGTTCTTCCACAGGAGCAGAACCTGATGAGGCCGGGCCCTCAGGAGTCGGTTCCCCCGCTGCAACCTCCGTCGACGCCTCTGAGAAAAGCTCATGAGGAGAGCACCAACGGTCGGCACAGGCATCGGCCACTCCATCCACCAGCACAGATACAGTCACCTCAGTGGAACACGTTAGCAGTAAGGTGTCTGGGGCACTTTCTGGCGAGCACATACAGCCGTTGATGCATATCAGATGGAAGCGGGAATGACTGAGGGATTGGGCAGTCGGAAGTCTGCCAGAGACGAGGAGATAGCTGGCCCCTAGCCAGGTGCCGAGTCGCTGGGAACAGTTCTCCATAGGCTGCTGGAGATGCAGAAGCAGAGATGGGATTGCAGGACGGGTATCAGCAACATTACGGCTGGAGTTCCACAGCCTTCAGTCACAGGAGGTGGTGCCAGTATTGTATGGTACCCAGACCAACACTGCAAGGGTGGCGACCGCAGTAGAAATGGTAGCCATAAGTGGTAGGGTCCAGGGCACGGCTGAGTCACTGAAGACCATGGCTGAGGGCCATGGGAGCATGTTCGAGATACAGAGGGCCATGGCTGAAGGCCGTGGAAGCATGCTCAAGATACAGAGGGCCAAGGCTGAGGGCTATGGGAGCATGCTTGAGATACAGAAGATCATAGCTGAGGGCCGTGGGAACATGCTCGAGATAGAGAGGGCCATGGCTGCGGGCCTCGCAAGCTTGGCCCAGTTTCAGCAGGCAATTGCTGAGGGGCTCCAGAGCTTGGTCCAGACCCAGAGGGCTATCGCTGAGAGCCTGTACACCACGGTGCAGGCGCAGTTGAGCCTTGAGGACTGGCAGCTCCAGGTGATGCAGCAGCTTCTGGAGCTCACCCCAGCTGCCCCTCCATCCCATGGAGTGTCCCAGAGGCTCATCAGCACCCTGAGGGAAGAGGAATCACTGGAGCCCAGACCGGGGCCTTCCACCCAGGAGACCCCAGCCTGCCCCAGTCCTTCCGCATTCCCCTTTCCTGACACTGGTGCATCTCAGCAGTCTGAGCTCCTCTACTCCAGTCCCCGCTGGCCCCCAAGCAGTCCCAGTAGTGAGGGGCCATGCATGCTCACAGTGACAGACAGCCTGCGATGACATCCCCATCACCCATTGGAGCCTGGGCTAGCAATGGCAGCGGAGCCTGCAGCCGGGGCACACTGTTGGGTCTGGCCCACGTCAAGGTGGATGTATTGCCTGCCCGGGGAGATACAGGACATCCATGACCTCAGGGATGCGCTTGTGGGTCGATGATCGCAAGATGCCGCAGAAGCCGCCACTCAAGCCCTGGAAGGACCCAGAGGCATAAAAATTGAGGACAGCCATGACCTTCGTGGCCCCCAGGAGCAGGTGTCCTCCTGCCCCATGAGGTGCCACGCTGTCACCCTGCTGAGATGCACCCTGCGGCGGCACATGGCATCCAGCAGCCCATCGAAGGACGTGCGGGTACTGTAGTGGTGGGGCCTCCATCTCTGATGTCCTCTAACCTGGTGGGAAGCCTTTAGGAGGGCGGAAGTTTGCATGCCGAGCGCGCTAAAGATATTGAAATCCAGTCAATCTCATGCTAATAAGGTTTGCGGTTTGCGCCATTCGAAAGGGGCTGGGAAGATCGCAAACTGTTTGGCGCTGGGCGTAAATCAGATTTTTGGCCTTGCACGCAATTTTCCCAGCTCGCAGTTATTTGCGCCATGCGTGGCAAAGTGGTAAAATTCTGTCCAACAGGTGAGATTTTCTGAAATGCTTGTGTGGCCACGGATCTTAGAGGGAACAAAGCC
Organism: Mustelus asterias; assembly: GCF_964213995.1. Taxonomy (NCBI): domain Eukaryota; kingdom Metazoa; phylum Chordata; class Chondrichthyes; order Carcharhiniformes; family Triakidae; genus Mustelus; species Mustelus asterias. The sequence continues at coordinate 45,728,788 of NC_135809.1, read as the reverse complement.
TCACTCTAGAAGCCTCGAATCTGCTTTTTCTTTCATATCCCCCGTTTCCCCCTCTTCCTCCTCCTCCATAGAATGAAAAGAGACATTTCTTTGAGTTAATTTGCATTCACCATGCTGGGCAGTATTCTAGCTGAATGAAATTAGTCGCAAAAGCCCTGATTGAACCTTCAAAGTGCTAAAGAGATCAGTATGCAAGCAAAATAACATCAACTTACAGTAGCTGTACAATAAATAAAACCTCCTGAATATTGTGTCCATCGCAGGGATGCCTCCCTGTAGGGCCACACACACAGCGGTGGTAATTATTTGGCTGAGCTGTATCGTTGCGTCTTTAATTATCCAGGCTGATCAGACTTCCGGTAGCCTTAAAGGAAACTGGAACTTCTTTTGGACGATAACTCAGATGTGGTCTTATTGTAGCAGACTTAAGCCTCCAAAAATCCTAAAAAGCCCATTAATTTGGAAAAAAGCAAATTAAGCTATGGCTCCCTTACAAAAATAGGCCAGTTTCGATATGGCATTTCTCAATATGATGTATTTTTGTATTTTCACCTCCTGTCAATAAATGAATAACTGTTATGAAGCTGTATTGTGGAGATGATTTTTGATTTGATTTATTATTGTCACATGTATTAGTATACAGTATTGTATTGTTTCTTGTGTGCTATACAGACAAAGCATACCGTTCATAGAGAAGGAAACGAGAGAGTGCGGAATGTAGGGTTACAGTCATAGCTAGGGTGTAGAGAAAGATCATCTTAGCGTGAGGTATGTCCATTCAAAAGTCTGATAGCAGCAGGGAAGAAGCTGCTTTTGAGTTGGTTGGTACGTGATCTCAGGCTTTTGTATCTTTTTCCCGACGGAAGAAGGTGGAAGAGAGTATGCCCGGGGTGCATGGGGTCCTTAATTATGCAGGCTGCTTTTCCAAGGTAGCAGGAAGTGTAGACAGAGTCAATGGATGGGAGGCTGGTTTGAGTGATGGACTGGGCTTCGTTTATGGCCCTTTATAATTTCTTGCGGTCTTGGTCAGAGCAGGAGCCATACCAAACTGTGACACAACCAGAAAGAATGCTTTCTATGGTGCATCTGTAAAAGTTAGTGAGAGGGTTTTGTATTGACTTCTTGATACTGGGTTTTGAGTTTCATTAATAGTAATAGAAGAAAGTTTGTAAGTCCTCTTTTTCAGTCTGGAAGATGTGGGAGGTTCTGCCGTGTTGCAGTTGATATATTTTCATTTCTGAATGTGTTTGTTGTGGGAGGTGAGAGTGTTGGGTTATCCTGTACTTGAGGCAACAGGAATATACTCCATAACACTTGCACAAAGCTGTGGTGAGGATGTGGAACATGATGTGTACTGGTCATGAAGCAGTGAATTGCCAATAATGCTAAGCACTGAAATTAGATTTTTCAAGTTAATGTGCACCACTTTAAGCGGAAATGGATATCTCAATGTGGTTTCCATCTTCTGAGCTACCTTGAATGCGTGGGAATTCTTTGGGCGGGATTTTCCGACTGTGCTTGCTCAAGACCGGAAAATCCTGCCCAAGGTCACCGGACCTTTGCAAAGTCCGCTCACTACCTGCTATGATTTCTGTGGTGGGATGGATGGGAAAATTCCTCCCCTTGTCTATCAGGTGCAAGCTAAAGAGATAATTAAGGAATAAACAAGAAAACTAAGAGGGGGATACTGACCTAGAATAATATCATTTTCCCTCAGAAAAAGCTAAGAAATTGACTTGCCAACTTGGATCCACTGTATGCACTCATGTTTATAATTTAATGTTTTTATTTATTAATCACAAGCTTACATTATCGCTGCAATGAAGTTACTGTGAAATTCCCCTAGTTGCCACACTCCGGCACCTGTTCGGGTCAATGCACCTAACCAGCATGTCTTTCAGACTTTGGGAGGAAACCATAGCATCCGGAGGAAACGCACGCAGATATGGAGAGAACGTGCAAACTCCACATGGATAGTGACCCAAGCCAGGAATTGAAGCCAGGTCCCTAGCGTTGTGACGCAGCAGTGCTAACTTTGCCACCGTGCCACCTGTTACCCAAACAGCAAGGGTAAGGCTTTGTAATGGTCCAGGCATCACCAATGATGCTACCAACAAACTAACCATTTCTTAAGCAGTGCAGAACCAGTGCTAAGTGTAACCTCATGCTGCCTTATTAGTGAAGTCAAAAACAACCATCAAATGTATCCTTAAGATGTTACAAGGGGAGCCACTCCTCCGCTTTCATATCCATTTTTGTATTTGTGAGATGTCTGGTGAGAAATATTTGTGGTTGAGAATTAACCTATTGGTTTATGAGCTGTTTGAAGGCTTTATTTTATGAGTAGCAACATTAAATTATAAACATGTGCGCATACAGTGGACCCAAGCTGTCATGTCAATTTCTGCACTTGAGTTGAGGTGAAGCATTGTGCAATGTTCATGATGCTACATTTTTCAGTGTGAGGTTCTGACCCCATCCTGAGGTGCTTTTAGCTTACAACTGGGTCAAGAGAGATGCAAGAGTGTGAGATGGAGACTATATGCTACTGAAGGGAGAATTAGAGTGGTTGGAATTAATGTTAAGCTGCAGAGCCTTATTCCTGGGCAAACAGTAGGCTATAAAGGCAGCATGTGATAAACAATGAGATATAAAACCTAACACATTAGTAAATGGAAAGTTTAACATTGACACCATAATGTGAAATCACCACAAATGATTTTTCTGTTTCCCTATATGCAAAATATGGGCCACATGTTTTTTTCAATTACACAGTTGCACTTTTAACATCAATAGATTTTCAAAGAGAGCGTATTTGTAAAAGGATTTTTTGGATGGCCAGGTTTTCCGCCCCGGCACTAGGGGAATGCATCCCTCCCAATCCCAGCGGTCCTGCAGCAGTCTGACAGGATACGAGACCTCTACCCTTCAATCAGCTGGAAGTCCAGTCTCAGAGAGCTGGCTGCCAATCTGGCTGCACTTCTGCTCTGCAGTCCCAGCAAGACTAGGGGCAGCAGCGACCCAGGACTGAGAGTACAAGCAGTCCCCACATTCTAAGTCCTGGAGTTCAGGGCCAGGTGAGTGCAGCAGGGTCTTGCAGCGGGGAAATAAGAGTGAGGGGGGAAGGGGTGGCTCTTGATGGAGGGGTTGTGGGGATGGGAAGGGAGCCTCCATGGGGCCAGAGTGTTAGAGAAGTGGGTGGGAGTTCCTGCTATGGAAAGGGTGGTCTGATTGGCTTGCCCTGCCTCTGAACTCCTCCTGCTAGCCTCAAAAGGGCCTCAACTGGGGCAAGGGTGGACTGTCCCACATCCTGGTCTCCTGTAGATTTGTAGACAGGTTGGGGACAGGCAGGAAGGCGCCAGGAAGGTCGATATCGGAAAGAAAAGATGGATAAACCTCAGGCCACTTAAGTAAGACATTCGAAAGTAAAATGCTTTACTTATCAGCTTGCTCTCATCTGATCCTGAGCCAACTATATACTTTGGGTTTTAGAATGTCAAACCCAGCCACACTCATCCACCAATGAGGGACAATAAAATTCTGCCCATTGTCACGTACAAAATTAAACAGCCAAGAAAAGCAAGAGATGCACTTTGGTACTATTCCAAACCCTAAACAATGTATCACTGGCCTATTGTCAGGCATCAACTAAAACACATCAAAGGGCACCAGGCACATCTGAAACTGAGGTGTCAACCTGGTAAAGCTACAAAACAGGACTATTTGTATACCAAACAGCATAAGCAGCAAGTAATTTTTTTTATTCATTCGTGGGACATGACTGGCCAGCATTTATTGCCCATCCCTAGTTGTCCCTGTCCAGAGGGCATAGAGTCATAGAGTCATAGAGATTTACAGCATGGAAACAGGCTCTTTGGCCCAGCTTGTCCATGCCGCTCTTTTTTTAAACCCCTAAGCTAATCCCAATTGCCCGCATTTGGCCCATATCCCTCTATACACATCTTATCCATGTAACTGTCTAAATGCTTTTTAAAAGACAAAATTGTACACGCCTCTACTACTATCTCTGGCAGCTTGTTCCAGACACTCACCACCCTCTGTGTGAAAAGAATGCCCCTCTGGACACTTTATCTCTCCCCTCTCACCTTAAACCTATGCCTTCTGGTTTTAGACTCCCCTACCTTTGGGAAAAGATATTGACTATCTAGCTGATCTGTGCCCCTCATTATTTTATAGACCGCTATAAGATCACCCCTAGCCTCCTACGCTCCAGAGAAAAAAGTCCCAGTCTATCCAGTCTCTCCTTATAACCAAACCATCAAATCCCGGTAGCATCCTAGTAAATAATTTCTGCACTCTTTTTAGTTTCTATAATAGGGTGACCAGAACTGCACACCGTATTCCAAGCAGTTGAGAGTCAACCACATTGCTGTGACTCTGGAGTCAAATATAGACCAGACAAATCTCCTTCCCTAAAGGGCATTTGTGAACCAGATGGGTTTTTCCGACAATCGACAATGGTTTCATGGTCATCAGTAGATTATTAGAATCATAGAATCATAGAAATCATTATTAATTCCAGATTTTGTTTTATTGAATTCAAATTCCACCATCTGCCATGGTGGGATTCAAACTGGATCCCAAAACATGAGCTGAGTTTCTGGATTAATAGTCCAGCAATAATACCACTAGGCCATCGCCTCCCCATAATAGACAGAGCTAAGCAACTCCCTAACCAACGGATCAGATCTAACCTCTGTAGTCCTGCCACATCCAGTAGTGAATGGTGGTGGACAATTAAACAACTCACTGGAGGAGGAGGCTCCACAAATATCCCCATCATCAATGATCAACAATCTTCAGCCAGAAGTGCAGAGTGGGTGATCCATCTCGGCCTCCTCCAGAGTTCTCCAGCCCTAGATGCCAGTCTTCGATCTCCATTCCATGTGACATCAAGAAACAGCTGAAGGAACTGGATACTGCAAAGGCTATGTGTCCTGACAATATTCCGGCAATATTGTGCAAGAAGTTTCTGTGTCCCTAGCCAAGCTCTTCCAACAGTGTGGGAAATTGCCCAGGTATGTTCCGTACATTAAGTGGTTATTAGTAGTTATTACTATCTGTAACCCCCACAACTTGACTGGGCTTGCAAAATCTCACTAACTGTCCTGGCTGGAGACAATACACATCTCTTTAACCTGTGCTTAACCCTCTCTCCACTCACATTGTCTGTACCTTTAAGACTTGATTACCTGTAAAGACTCGCATTCCAACCATTATTTTGTAAATTGAGTTTGTGTCTTTATCTGCCCTGTTTGTGAACAGAATTCCCACTCACCTGATGAAGGGGCAGCGCTCTGATAGCCAGTGGCTTGTGCTACCAAATAAAACTGTTGGACTTTAACCTGGTGTTGTGAGACTTCTTACCGTACATTAAAGCAGGACAAATCTAACCCAGCCAATTACCACCCCATCAGTCTACAATCCATCATCAGTAAAATGATGGAAGAAGTCATCGCCAGCGATATCAAGCAGCACTTGTTTAGTTATAACCTGCTCACTGATACTTAGTTTGTATTCCACTAGGGCCATTCAGCTCCTGACCTCATTACAGCCTTCGTCCAAACATGGATAAAAGAGATGAATTCCAGGGGTGAGGTGAAAGTGACTGCCCTTAACATCAAGGCAGCATTTGACCCAGTGTGGCATAAAGGAGCTCGAGAATAACTGGAATCAATGAACATCGGGGAAAACTCTCTGCTGGCTTGAGTCATACCGGCACAAAGGAAGATGGTTGTGGTGGTTGGAAGTCAATCATCTCAGCTCCAGGACATCACTGCAGGAAATCCTTAGGGTAGTGTCCAAGGGCCAACCATCTTCAGCTGCTTCATCAATGACTTTCTTTCCAAGGTCAGAGCTGGAGATGTTCAATGAAGAATTACCTGAAATGAAAAAAAGTGAGGGCCTTCACGTTAAGAGCCAATGGTCCAGTGAAAGGGTTAATAGCTCAGGCTAAATCTAGGAGCATTTATTACTTTAGTGTGTGTTTAGTTGATGAAAGCACTTCCCTCAGCTGCATTCAAATAATTGATGCTTCAGCACCCACCTGAACAATAACTGCAAGTAAGACATTAACCACGATAATGTTCATAACCCTAACAACAGATGGCAACTAGAACATGCCGTGGAAAACCATGATTGAACCCTTTCTTCTCACCGGACCATCAAAACCACTTGTTAAAATTAAAAGAGTAATGACTCACATTAATCAATTGGTTTGTTCTCTCATTTCTACATTTTAATCTAAATATAAGTATTAATGATTTGATTGGTGGGGAATGAAAAATAACTCAACCCAATTTCAAACATTAACATTAATAAGCAAGCAGTCACAAGCCCAGTGCTGACCAGGTATCAACCTGGCATAGCTGAACTCCCTCGCAATAGTATCAGGAACAATTACCATTTGCAACTTGAAAATGGATCAAATTAAATTATCAATAAGGTTTTCTTTTTAAATGATACACCCTCTTCAAACTGTTTAGCTGCAGTATTAAAAAGGAAAATTTCTCTTAGGATACTGTCACTTTCATTACATCTTACACAGCAGAAAAGGCTGATCTTTATTTGAATGTCAATATTGTTCAATAGAAATCACTGACTTGGCTGCAGATGAGCCGATGACCACACTGTTACAGGTGCATTTATTAATATGTGTTGAAAATGTCTTGCGCACAGTACAGGTAAATGTACTTCATCTGTTAACAAACATCTCCCACTCAGTATAAATTTACTCATGGCCAATACACCTAACCAATCCAAAGGTGTGCTGGTTAGGTGCATCAGCCATGCTAAATTCTCCCTCAGTGTACCCAAACAGGCGCCAGAGTGTGGCGACCAGGGGATTTTCACAGTAACTTCATTGCAGTGTTAATGTAAGCCTACTTGTGACTAATAAATAAACTTTAAACTTCTGCATTCTTTCCTTCCCCAAAGTGTGGAATTCTGATATGAATTTAGCAGACACAGCTCACTGTAGCGTAGTTTCCAGGTTCTTGTCCAGCTGGTACTTTGGCTTCATCAGAATGATTGCTGAGGATGTTGCTTCATGCAGCCTGGTATGCTGGATCTACCCCTGCTCTCCAACCAGAACATGATTGGGTGTCATGACATGTCCTGGTGGAGATGGCACAGTAAGAAGTCTCACAACACCAGGTTAAAGTCCAATAGGTTTATTTGGAATCACGAGCTTTCGGAACCCTGCTCCTTCATCGGGTGTGAGATTTCTTACTGTGGCCACGCCAGTCCTGGTGGAGATGCTCATTGCTGATTATTTTATTTTATTTTTGTTGCCCTTGAACGGTTATTCCATTGGTCAAGCTGACCACGATGTCCATTCATAGTCCACAAGTGTTTACTCCAGAATTCAGTGAAGAAAATGAAATGAAAAAAAGTGAGGGCCTTCACTTTAAGAGCCATTGGTCCAGTGAAGGGGTTAATAGCTCAGGCTAAATCTAGATTGATGGTGTTTCCGTGCTGCACATGAAAGATCAAACATTTCGAAGTCCATCAGAGTGAGTTCAATCTAACATAGAAGTTAAGAGTATTTGTTTAAGTTCAGTGTTATTAAGATGGTTAGTAACCATTGCATCTTTGAATATTTTGTAAGGGGCATTGCAAGGTGTACATTGTTTTAAAAAAATTAAACCAATTAATCAAGTTGGATACTATTCCAACAAGAAGTTGGAATAGTATCCAACTTGATTAATTGGTTTAATTTTTTGGCATAAATCCAGATTATAGATTATACCTTAATTACCAACATATCACAGAGTGGATATTCGCCCCTTATCTGAAGATCAGACGTCCATGACCTTTCAGGTGAGCAAATTATGGTGACAAGTGAACCTGCTCAACCTGAGAATACTACATACCAGATATCGTGCATACAATTCATGTTTTTGTACATGATGAAAGCGCACTTTGTCTATTTTGTGATAGCGAATGTTCTGTCCAGTGCTCTATTTCCAGAGGTTTGGAAATCATGTCTCCCTGTTCCGAGATTAAAGGTTTCCCAGCAATTTCAAAGAAGATAGTGTCTTGGTCAACATTCCTACCTCAACCAATATGAAAAACAGACTAACTGATCACCCACCTAATTCCTGGTTGTTTGATCCTGCAAACTGACAGTTACACTTTTCTCCCACAAGATTGATTGTAATGAACTGACTGTACAAGTGCTGCAGGATGTCTCGAACAAGGATACTATGTAATGAGACATGAGTATATACTTCAGAAAGTCTTTACTTCTGGAAGAGTAACCAGACAAAAAAAAATTTGCCTGGAATTAATTTTCGGGGGGCAGGGTGGGGGGGGTGGGAGAAATCCCAATGGAAACACCATGTGACTATTTCAAAGGTGGTTTTCAAATGGGTTTTTCACGGTAACTTCATTACAGTGTGACTGTAAGCCTACTTGTGACTAATAAATAAACTTTTACTTTAAAAAAAACACCAAGTAGAGGAATTGCTTCTGTGGATAAAATTCCAAATTTAAGCCATAAATTTCTGACAGCAATATCCATTCAGAACATTTGTGAAAATCAATTGCTGGAATAGGAAGAACTTTTGAAATAGCAGGAAAGACTTTAACACCTTTCGTGACCCCAGGATGTCCAAACTTACTTTTCAGCTGATCAAGTACTTTTGAAGTTTAGCCTGAGACTCTTAAATCTGAGTCATCTTGTGGAACATCTGCCACTGTGGAAAAAATATTTCTGAAATTTAGTATTTGATATTTACAATCAGAATATTCAGTGATACTTGCTGGCTGGGATACCTACCAGCAACATGCAGTCTGTTCATTCAGATATCACTTTTTGCTCAATGAATATTTGGCTTTTCCAACAGTAAGCAATTGTAATCAAACAACACAGAGAAACATCAAAGCAATTAGGAAGCATGTGACTAAATTTTGAGTGCTACGTACAAGCTGTGCAACACAAGGTTCAGTCACTTCAGAAACTGCTCTAAGATTGTGGTTAGCTTCCTGCTGAAAGCACATTCATCCACAAAGTACTTACAGCAGAGGAAGTTCAGCAAAGACATCCTGTTTAATTATCAGCCACTTATCAGCAAGCTCACAAAATTGGATGTCATGGGCATATTGAAGGCAGCTTCCCCAACCCAGGCTTACTGGATTCTCTCCCTGGGGCTCTTTACTCTCACTAATGGAAGTATTCTGCCAGACATCATTCACTTCCATTGTCAATCTGGCCATTGGAATCTCCTTTTCACCACCAGACAAACATTCAGATCTCAGGAGTGCTGGGAGGCACTATGGTCAGAGCCAGCTGTGGATATCTGTGTGAGATCCTAACCTATGTAGTTTGCTTCCATGCTGGTGAGGTGAATTTACTTTGGATCCTGTTCACCGTTACTTTACACGAGTCCTCAGCTATCAGCCTTGTGATGCCATGCTTCGGGCAATGTGAGCCAGCCACTCTTGTGTAAATGGCACAAGCCATTCCCCCCATTTTGTTGTTTTTGCAGATTATGTTCAGAGTAACATCGGGGCATTTGAAATTTCGAAATCACCAGCAAGTTTTAACATGGGCCCCAATTGCCAATGCTTTTTTTTGGGAACATGGGAGTGTGGATCTGGACTTGGACTCTGTAATGGTGTTTTAAGTGCAGGATCTGATCCATGATGCAGAAACAGATTCTTTGACACATTCAGTTGTCTCTTCCAACAAGATGAGATCAGAGTAACAGAGGCAGGTTAGCTGCCTTGCCAGCTTGAATTCAGCTTGAGCAGCAGATTTCACCGGTCAGAACCTAAGGTAGAAGTGTGAGTTCACCAGTATTTCAAATGGAATGGTACATTTTCAATAGAAGGCATTTTTGAATGAGCTCAATTCAAATTAACATAATTTAAATTGAATAACATCAGATTGAGAGTAGACTGTATTGACTTCTGTAATAACTCAAGAAGCCAACTGGAAAGTAACAAAGTTTTATTCTTCAATCAAAATTTAAACCACAGCCCACTGGTGCACATACATGAGTCTCATCCAGGACAATAGATCACTGGACCCGCTCAGGGGTCTACCTTATCAAGGGCTCAGGGACAAGTTCCAACTAAATAGGCAATCGCCTGTTACCACGGGAACTCTTACTCCACGAGTCACACAGGGAGATCAGTTAAGGATTCCCCATGTAAGTCCTGAGGATGTGGCTATGTTTTTCTATTCACTTACAACACTTATTGCAATCCCTCATTGCCCTGGATAAGGGATGTTTTAATACCTTAAGGGACATCAGTAAACTAGATATTTTACATGATAACCAAATAGTTTCATGATGACTATTATTGATAATAGCTCTTTATCCCAAATTTATTTAACTAATTGATTTGAAATTCCCCAGCTGCCTTGGTGTCTCTAGATTATTAGTTCAGTTATAGGATAGTGTCCTAGGCACAACCATCTTCAGCTGCTTCATCAATGACCTTTTCTCCCCCATAAAGTCAGAAGTGGGGATGTTCGCTGATGATTGCATATTCAGCACCATTCGCGACTCCTCAGATACTAAAGCAGTTCTTATCCATATGCAGCAAGACCTGGACAGAATCCATTCTTGGGCTGCTAAGTGGCAAATTACATTCGCGCCACACAAATAACTATCTCCACCAAGAGAGAATCTAACCATTGCCCCCTTGATATTCAGTGACACTACCATCGCTGATTCCCCATCAATTGACCAGAAACCGAACTGGACTAGCCATATAAATACTGTGGTCACAAAAAGTGGGTCAGAGGCTGGGAGAGAGTAACTCATTTCCTGACTCCCCAAAGCCTGTACACCATCGACAAGGCACAAGTCTGGAGTGTGATGGAAAGCTGTCCACTTGCCTGAATGAGTGCAGCTCCAGCAACATCCAGGACAAAGCAGCTTGCTTGATTGTTATCTCATCCACCAGCTTAAACATTCACTCCCTCCACCATTGATGCACAGTGGCAGCAGTGTGTACCATCTACAAGATGCAGTAGAACAACTCACCAAGGCTCCTTCGACAGCACCTTCCAAACCCAAAACCTCTAGCACCTAGAAAAACAAGGGTAGCAGATGTATGGGTACACCGCAACCTCAAGTTCCCTTCCAAGCCACCCACCATCCTAACTTGGAAATATATCACTGTTCCTTTATTCTCGCTGGTCAAAGTCCTGGAACTGCCTCCCTAACAGCACTGAACATAGGAACTCAGAGGAGGAGGAGGCAATTCAGCTCTGCAATTCAGTACGATCATGGTTGGTCTTGTCTCGGCCTCAACTCCACTTTCCTGCCCGTTCTCCACAACCATTCAACCCATTTCTAATGAAAAATCTGTCTATCTCCTCCTTAAATTTACTCAATGTCCCGGCATCCACCATACTCTGGGGTAGTGAATTCCAGAGTCACCACGCTTTCAGAGAAGTAGTTTCTCCTCATCTCTGTTCTAAATCTGCTACCACTGTACATGTACCTACACCACATAGACTGCAAAGGTTCAAGAGGGCAGCTCACCACCACTTTCTCAAATGAAATTAGGGATGAGCAATAAATGCTGGCCTAGCCAGCGATGCCCACATCCTGTGAATGAATAAAACAAAACCTAACTACTATGATGCTATAGGCCCAACTAACACTATCTGAAAACGGATTCCAAAATAATGACCACTTCCTGACCAAGGTGTCAAAGGCCATTGATATAATCTGACGACAGGTGCATGCCTTAACATGTAGCCTTTCATAAGGGAATAGATAGTTTCCACAGCAAGTGGCTGTAGCATTTAAAACTGACTATCAGTCCTTGTATGGTAGGGGATTAAAGAAATAAGTACTTTCACTTGTACAGCGCTTCCCATAACCTCAGGATGTCCTCAGAATTTTATAGCTAGTTAAGTACTTTTTGAAGTGTACTCTATTGTAATGTAGGAAACACCGCAATCATATTACACACAACCAACTCCCACAGACAGCATTGGGATAATGACTGGATGATTTACTTTAGTGAAGCCAGTGTACCCTATGCTGGGGTCCCTTCCTTTGACAGATCCAGCATGCCATTTACCTTGCCCCCCAATTGACCAGGGAACCATAGAATCCCTTCAGTGCAGAAAGAGGCCATTTGGCAAGTCTGCACCAACCCTCCGAAAGAACATCCCAGACCCTTCCCTCCGCCTATCCCCGTAACCTCGTGCATTGTTTCTGTTCGGTTCCCTTTCTGTGCAGCTACATTCTTTTAACTGTAATTTGCATTAGTTTTCATTCTATATAAACCATGTTGGGCGGCACGGTAGCACAGTGGTTAGCACTGCTGCTTCACAGGTCCAGGGACCTGGGTTCGAATCCCTGCTTGGGTTGCTGTCTGTGTGGAGTTTGCACATTCTCCCCGTGTCTGCGTGGGTTTCCTCCGGGTGCTCCGGTTTCTTCCCACAGTCCAAAGATGTGCGGGTTAGGTTGATTGGCCATGCTAAATTGACCCTTAGTGTCCTGGGATGCATAGGTTAGAGGGGTTAGTGGGTAAATATGTAGGGATATGTGGATGGGTGGGATTGTGGTTGGTGCAGACTCGCTGGGCCGAATGGCCTCTTTCTGCACTGTAGGATTCTATGTTATTTTTATCTATGCATCCTGTGACTTTCTCAAAAATCCAATTAAATCAGTTAAGAATTCACACCTTTATTTAGCATTTCTGAATTTAGTCTTGTTTTAAGGGCTCTTGCGGTTTCCTCATAACTCAGATAAGACTAACTAGTTCGTAAATTCCTGTTTTATCCCTTAGACCAGGTGTAATATATATCATAGAAATCATAGAATCCTACAATGCAGAAAGAGACCATTCAGCCCATCGAGTCTGCACCAACCACAATCCCACCCAGGCCCTATCCCCATATTTATCCGCTAATCCCTCTAACCTATGCATCCCGGGACACTAAGGGGCAATTTAGAATGGCCAATCAACCTAGCCTGCACATCCTTGGACTGTGGGAGGAAACCGGAGCACCCGGAGGATTGGCAGAATTCCTATGATTGGTGCCTTTGTGAACATCTTCCCAACATCCATTTGGCATATAATATCCCAGTATCATATAATATATAATATCCCAGCATTATACATGAATATATAAGTTATAATAATATATCCATATTTTGATATGTAATGGTATTAGTTTATTGTAAGTGAGTTAAAGCCTACCTTTACAATGAAAGTTATATCTATGCATTGGGATTTAAGAAATCCTTAGACATATCACTGAAAGACTGATTTGATGAGAGCAATACAGAAATATGCAAGCTCATCAATCCTAAACTTACAGCATTTCAAAGCTGGCAATAGGCTCCAAACTCCACAGAAAAGAAGCTCACCCACCACACAGCCAAAGCTGAAGTTCAAAGAAGAACCCACGATTTGAGGAACAGATGGTGGACAGAAAGGGCAGAGGAAATTCAACTCCTTGCTGACTTATATAACACGCCTGCCTTTTTCAAGGCAACCAAAGAGACCTGTGGACCCTCAACACACAGATTAAAACTGGTAAGATCCAGAGAAGGTAAGGCTCACCTCAAAGTAACAGCGAGTGCTAGTGCCCACTGGAAAGAACACTTTGTAGAACTACTCAGTCAGAGCTCTATGACAGACGTGTACCTGCTGGAAAACCTCCTAGAAACACAATCCAAAGTGAGCTCGATAATGATCCAGTGCTTGACCAAGTGATAGCTGTTGTCAACCCGATGAAAAACAACAAAACTCTTTTAATCCTGGCAATATCCCTGCAAAAGTGCTGAACTGAGGAGACGATATGGTAATCTCCCAGATATGTGCCCTATGTGTGAAACTCAGACACAATGAAGAAATTCAAAGTGACCTTAGAGGCATCATGATAATCACAGTCTTCAAGTCATGCTGTAGTAACTACGAAGGCATAGTACTGCTCTCAGTTAGGGTACTTCTTAATTGCCTCTTGCTAATTACTGAGGAGGTCCTACTAGAATTTCAGTTGAATCCTCACCTGCCAGAACTAGCAACACGATTTGCACACCACAGGCAAATGCAGAGAGCAGAACACCCCTTTATAAAGGACAAAGAAAAGTACAGCACAGGAACAGGCCCTTCAACCCTCCAAGCCTGTGCCGATCCATTATGCCCTAACTAAATTTTAAAAAAACCTTCTGCCCTTACTCGGTCCATATCCCTCTATTCCCTCCCGATCCCACCCAGATGCCTCTTAAATGTTGCTAAAGTGCCTGCTTCCACCACCCCCTCTGGCACGCGTTCCAGACACCCACCACTCTCTGCGTGGAAAACTTCCCCCGCAGATCTCCCTTATACTTTCCACCTCTCACTTTGAACCTGTGCCCCCTTGGGAAAAGCCTCTGGCCATCCATCCTGTCTATGCCTCTCATAATTTTGTAGACCTCTATCAGGCCTCCACTCAGCCTCTTTCTTTCCAGTGAAAACAATGCTAGTTATTCAACCTCTCCTCATAGCCAACCTCCTTGAGACCAGGCAACATCCCGGTGAACCTTCTTTACACTCTCTCCAAAGCTTCCACGTCCTTCTGATAGTGTGGTGACCAGAACTGCACACAATACTCCAAATGCGGCCTAACCAAGGTTTTATATAGTTGCAACATGATTTCCCAATTCTTGTACCCAGTGCCCCGGCTGATGAAGGCAAGCATGCCGTGCCTTCTTAATCACCTTGGCCACCTATGTTGCCACTTTTAGGGAACTGTGGACCCACACGCAGATCCCTCTGTAAGTCAGTGTCACTGAGGATTTTGCCATTTACAGTATAATTCACACCTAAATTTGATTGTCCAAAATGTATCACTTAGCATTTGTCTGGATTAAACTCCATCTGCCATTTGGTCAAAGAGGATGTGAAGATATCAGTTAAGGCCTCAGCTATTTCTTCCCTTCTCTCCTGCAGAAACCTGGGATAGATCCCATCTGGCCCTGAGGATTTGTCTACCTTAATGTAATTTACGATACTCAACACTGGCTCCTTTGATATATTGACATTCACTAGAGTGTTCACACACCAAACCCTGACCTCAACATCCATCATGTTTTTCTCCTTGGTGAATACCGATACAAAGTACTCATTAAGGATTTCACTCACTTCCTGTGAGGACACACATAACTTCCCTCCATTGTCCTTGAATGGGCCTACTCTTTCTCTAGGCTTCGGAGCGTATTTATGCTCCTAATATATGCATAAAACATCTTGGGATTCTCCTTGACCCTGTTTGTTAAAGACATTTCATGGCCTCTTTTAGCCCTCATAATTCCACATTTAAGTTCCTTCCTACTTTCACTATACTCCTCAAGAGCTTTGTCAGTTTTTAGATGCCTACACCTATTGTATGCTTCCTTAAACATGGCTTTCTTCAATCTCACAAAAGCCTTCCACTCAGTCAAACTACCCTTTGAAAGTTGCCACAGTGATATGTATGCCCAGCTAATTTGACAAACATTATCCATCTCCTGCATGACAGTATGCATGATGTGGAGATGCCGGCGTTGGACTGGGGTGAACACAGTAAGAAGTCTCACAACACCAGGTTAAAGTCCAACAGGTTTATTTGGTAGCAAATACCATAAGCTTTCGGAGCACTGCTCCTTCGTCAGATGGAGTGGATATCTGCTCTCAAACAGTGCACAGACACAGAAATCAAGTTACAGAATACTAATTAGAATGCAAATCTCTACAGTCAGTCAGGTCTTAAAGGTACAGACAATGTGGGTGGAGGGAGCATTCAACACAGGTTAAAGAGATGTGTATTGTCTCCAGACAGAACAGCCAGTGAGATTCTGCAAGATCAGGGAGAAAGCTGTGGGGGTTACTGATAATGTGACATAAATCCAACATCCCAGTTTAGGCCGTCCTCATGTGTGCGGAACTTGGCTATCAGTTTCTGCTCAGCGACTCTGCGCTGTCATGTGTCGTGAAGGCCGCCTTGGAGAACGCTTACCTGAAGATCCAAGGCTGAATGCCCGTGACTGCTGAAGTGCTCCCCCACAGGAAGAGAACAGTCTTGCCTGGTGATTGTCGAGCGGTGTTCATTCATCCGTTGTCGTAGCGTCTGCATGGTTTCCCCAATGTACCATGCCTCGGGACATCCTTTCCTGCAGCGTATCAGGTAGACAACGCCACCCACATTGTCTGTACCTTTAAGACCTGGCTGACTGTAGAGATTTGCATTCTAATTAGTATTCTGTAACTTGATTTCTGTGTCTGTGCACTGTTTGAGAGCAGATATCCACTCCATCTGACGAAGGAGCAGTGCTCCGAAAGCTTATGGTATTTGCTACCAAATAAACCTGTTGGACTTTAACCTGGGGTTGTGAGACTTCTTACTGTGACAGTATGCATGACAGTATTGTGTAGTGGCTCCACCACAGACCACTTCCCTGTCAAAACACATGTCAAACAGGAGTGTACTATTGCACCAACACTATTCACAAGCTTAATTACAACAATGCTGCAGCTTACTACTGACGGGCTCCCCCACATGTGGTAACAACTCATCATACTGATAGTAACCTCTTCAATCTCCATCAGCCAAGGGTCAAAACCAAGACAATGACCACTTCTGTAATGGAACTACATTTACTGACAATGTACAGGTTAGTGTTCACTCGGAAGAAGAACTACTGCAACAAGTAGTTGACATATTTGCTGAAGCTTATAAGAGCATGGGACTTGCCCTGAACACCAGGAAGACCAAAATTCTCTGCCAATCCACACTAAATATATCAACTCCAATGCCTTCAATTGAGATTCATGGTGAGGTGCTGGAAAATGACCCTCATTTCATATATTGGGAAGCCAACTATCCCAAAATACTGACATTGATAAGCATCCTCCAAAACACAGGTATGTTTGGCAAGATAATTTCACATCAGCTGAGATGAAAGGGTCATTTTCTTTTATTCATTCGTGGGCGTCGCTGGTGAGTCAGCATTTATTGTCCATACGACCAACTCCGGACTACCCAAGCAGCTGCTCTACACCAAGGAGTCTGCTCACATGAGAGCACAATCGCAATGTCTCCATGAAGGTCTGCTCTAAAACCATCAACACCTGACCATCAGATGCCCAGTTGTGACCAAAATGGTGATCTATCATCAAAAGTGATGGCAAAATCTTCCAATCAACAACGGCAGCCACTGTGAGAATGGTGAAAGAGATAGGAAGAGAGGATAGCTGCTCCAGCCAGCACCCTCCACTGGCTGACAACTGATGTTCTCACTGGGAGAGTCTACCAGGCTAAAATAGAATCCCTAGAGTGCAGAAGGAGGCCATTCAGCCCATCGAGTCTGCACTGACAACAATCCCACCCATGCCATATCCTTGGAACCCATTCACCCTGCTCATCCCCCTGGGGGCAATTTAGCATGGCCAATCAACCTAATCTGCACATCTTTGGAGGGCTCATAAGCAATCTGCAAATTCACAGCCAACACTGACATCTCACTTCAACCCAGCCGTTTGCAAGAAAGAATCGATCTTGACAAAGAGACACAATAAGAAGTCTCACAACACCAGGTTAAAGTCCAACAGGTTTACTTGGAATCACGAGCCTTCGGAGCGCTGCTCCTTCATCAGGTGAGTGGAGAGCAGCGCTCCGAAAGCTCGTGATTCCAAATAAACCTGTTAGACTTTAACCTGGTGTTTTGAGACTTCTTACTGTGCCCACCCCAGTCCAACGCCGGCGCCTCCACATCATGACAAAGAGGTATTGCTGATGACATTGCAAACAGTAATTTCTAGTTTTTTTCTTATTATCCTTTGGTCGGGAACTTGCTATTACTTGAGAATGCAAAGATTTTCATCTTCCTGTTTGAGTAGTGAATTCCCAGCTAAAGTGTTTAACATTTTGATTGACACTTTTGAAATCGTAGTTGTGAATATGTGATTGGAAGCAGAATTGAGGGTATAAGGATACATTCCAAGATTTAAGGAATGTGGAATTGTTATATTGAAGGATGATGACGATGCTCAGAGATTGAAACATTGAGGATTTGTTTTGCACCATTCATGATCGTAGGCTGTCACAGGCTAGGGCGGAATTCTCTGATTTTTTTTCAAAGTGTCGGTTCAGAGAGGAAACCGGAGAGAAACCCACCGGCACCTTGGCGAGAAAAATCACCGTGTCTTGAGCCACATTGAAAGAAGAAAAAATTCTGCACGAGTTTCACGCCGCGCTCATGGCTGCCTGCCTCTGATTCACTCGCCCAGGATTACTTCCTCTCAGCAGTCAGTGGGGCGCTCCTTTTAACTCACTCTAGTACTCACCAGCACTTCTCCCAAATCCAGTCAGCCGGGTGACAGTCAGGAAGACAGCATCACGTTTCACTGAGGGAGCTTGGACACAGGGAAGAATTTACATGTTTGTCTTCAAAATAGTGCTGTGGATCTATTATGTCCATGTGAGAAGACGTAATTTATCTGAAAGAGCCTTGAGCTCATTAACTAGGCAGGCAATGCAAAGCTCCATCAGTACCGCATTGCAGTGCCCGCTTAGTTAATGAACTCCACACTCTTAAGTGATTCTTGTTGGCTCTGGGTAAGAGTGCTACCACTGGACTAACACCTGGTCGTTAGATAGACAGTCTGGAGCTTTGGTTCATTTACTTTGAAGGGATGGAGGAATCTTTATAAAACATTACCTGGGAAAATTGTGAATAGAAGGAATTCCAGACAGTCTCCAAAAGGACCAAGCTAAATGACTGAATGGCCTTTTACTCATTTCATGCTTTAATTGTCGCACTCAGCAAATTAAATTTAAAATAAAATATGTACATATAGTGCTTTTCAATTGCAGGCCATCCCAAAAAACTTCTTTGAAGTTTGGTCACAAAATTGAAGAACTTCACCACGCAGAAGGGGGCCATTTGGCCCATCATGGCTGTACTGGCCACTCTTTGTAATGTTGGCTCACGTGGCAGTCCAGTTGCACAGGTCCCACAAATAGCAATTTCGTCAATAACCAGATAAATGATATTCTGTTGGTTTTGGCTGAGGGATAAATTTTAGCCAGGACACTTGGGAGAATCCCTCTGCTCCACTCCAAATGATAGCATGGGATCTTTCTCATTCACCTGAGCAGGGAGACAGGCTCCTTGATTTAACATCACAGAATCTTTACAGTGCAGAAGAAGTGTCTTTAAGACAGAGATAGGTAGGTTCTTGATTAATAAGGGGGTCAGGGGTTAGGGGAAAAGGCAGGAGAATGGGGATGAGAAAAATATCAGCCATGATTGAATGGCGGAGCAGACTCGATGGGCTGAGTGGCCTAATTCTGCTCCTATGTCTTATGGTCTTACGGTAAACCTGTTGAACTTTAACCTGGTGTTGTGAGACTTCTTACTGAGTCCAAAGATATGCAGGTTAGATGGATTGGCCATGTTAAATTGTCCCTTAGTGTTCAAATGATGTGTAGGTTAGGTGGATTGGCCATGGTAAATGAGGTTGCAGGGATGGGGTGAGTCTGGGTGGGATGCTGTCAGAGTCGGTGCAGACTCAATGGGCCGAATGGCCTCCTTCTGCACTGTACAGATTCAATGGACACCTGCTAGTGCTTGTCAGCGCAGTGCTGCACTGAAATGTCAGCCTAGTTCATGGGGATTGAGGAATCAAGCCATAACCTCCGGACTCAGAACTAAGTGCTACCAGTGAGCCAAGGTTGAATGGGAAGTGAGTTTAATTGAATCCTATCCTATCCTGTGCCTAAAGTTGAATCATTGTTTCCATTAATGTACAGGGGGCTCTTACTGTAAGGTTCCAGATTGAAATACATTAAATGTGTGTTTTTAATTTTTTTAATTAATGCTTAAAAATGTGATGGGTCAGTGGAAACACTTTATTTTTAATTGCATTTTTAGCAATTAGCTCAAACCGTGTGTGATCAATCTGTTCCATAGCAGGAAGTGAGTTGATGACCAAAGTGTTCAGTACAAGGTGCAGTGTCCTCAGAGAGGAAAAAAAGATTTTCCTTTCGTTTTTTGGGGGGGTGTGGAAATTGCAACAGGAACATTCACACAGTTACATTTCACACTTTCTGTCTGCAGTGGAAATGTTCACAAAGTCCCTTACTCTAGATTGAAAAATAAAACTTGCTGCCAATTGCAAACTCTCTCCCCCCCCAGTAATCCTTCAGAAAGCAGCACGGGTGGAGTCTCGTCGTCAGATCCGCTGGGCAGTGTGTGGGATGTTCGGTGTATGATTTGTTTCCCCTGAAGTCACTGGAGTTTGCTGCTTAGAGTTAGAGCAGTGTCACTATCATTGAACTGCTGCTGAATGTCAGCACCCTGCAGTTTAACCGGCTTTTTGTTTTAAACCCCTCTTTAGAAAGAGACAAACTAGTGAAAGGTGAACCGTTAGTTATGAGACGGTTCCCTGTGTTAAAGCTGCTACTTCACAAGAAGTTTGCTCTTTAATCAGCGCCTGGCTGATTGCTGAGGTTCACTCTCTAACTGTGGACACTGAATTGCAAACCTCCCCGGCCAGTCTGGGGATCTCTCGCCTCCCTCTCTTTACTGTTGCTGAGCTGGGGGTGTTTTTTTTGTACTAACCATGAGGAATTTCCGCAGACCGAAGTTCATGAGTTCACCCAGCCTCAGCGACCTGGGCAAGAGCGAGCAGGCAGCCTTGGAGGAGCGGGGGACCCAGCAGAGACGCGCCGGCTCCAACGCCACCTGGAACAGGTAAAGGGCTGGAAACAACCGCCCCCCCTCCACACACACAGTTCACCTCTGCAATGCATGTTATATATAATAGAAAACATCCAGTTCTGTCTGTTCAAATAAGTTGGCAACCAGCCTGCAACTGGAGCCCATTTTAATCTGAAAATAAAAAAAGTATTCAGCAAGTCTGGCAGTATCTGTGCAGAGAAAAACAAGAGGTAACCTTTCCACTCCCAACATGACTCTTCACTTTTATCCAGACCTTAACTGTTTTTCTCGCTCCACAGATGCTGCCAGACCTGTTGAGTTTTTCTTTGGTTCTACTTCACATTTCTAGCATCTGCAGTGTTTTGCTTTATTTTATCCTAACCTGCCCCTCGGGAACTGGCCAGATCCAGTGTACTGCTGGATTTGCACCCATTGAAGGCAATGGGGAGTGAGATTGGGCTGAATGGCAGGTTGCCCTGTCATTGGGACCAAGCTGCCCTGCAGCCTAGGCAGTGCGACCAATAACAGAGGGTGCTTGCATGTGGAGGCAGCAAAAGGCAGTGCTTTATTTGGTGTGCTGGACTCAGGAGGACTGGCCCCAGTGATTGGAGGGATGAACCTGCAGCTCCAGCCCCCACACATGGAGCAGTCATAACGGAAGGCTCCTGCACCTCAGTCCCCATCCTGTAACCCACTAGAAGGCTGCCGCAGTTTGCCTGATGATATCCCATGGATCTTTCCTGCCTGTGGGGGCAGGTAGTGACCTTTATTTAGCTAACCAAATTAGCTAATTGATATTGCTTGCCTGCCTCCACTTGGTGGGCAGCTGCACTGTTTGCACTCTTTCCGCTGGGAATATCCCATGACAACAAGAAGACTTGGGGCTCCCATCCCTGATGCCTTTTGTATGAAGCCTCCTGCCTCCCAGCCCATCTGCAGAGGCCTGGTAAAATCCAGCTCACTGGGCAGTGTGTAAAGCCAGCATTACAGCGGTTAGGCTGAAGTAAGACAATTCTACCAATACTCTGTTACTCCCACAATATTGACAACACTCCATACGATCCCAACTGCACCCACTGCCTGTTTGTCCATTCTTGTCCCATGATGTTTGGCCTCATTCCTATGTTAGTTTAATGCCCCTTCTCCATTTTCTGTGGGGTGTGTGTATCTCCAATCTCACACAGGAATATGTCCACAACAGTAGAGATTTCTTACGTTTCTGGGTTTAGTCTGAGCAGTAACCACCAAAGGGTGGTCAGGTTTATTGGATGGTAATATCCTCATCCCTCAAAGAAAACGTTCAGGATGAGTTGTCAGCTATTATTTATATACTGGGCAATATCAGCAAAGAAGCTACAGAATTTTATATAATCAATATATCCATATCATAAAACAAGTATTTATAACGTAAGGCTGCGTATTTAAATACAGGAAGAGTATCTAACTGGTAAATCTATAAAAATGATTTGTGTAAACAGTTTGAACAGTCTATAAAGCAGTGATCATTGGCTGTGTACAGTAACCTACAGCTGGAGCATTCATGATAGATCTCTTCATACAGATTTTAAATTGTGGGACTAATAGACCAATTGTTGAAAACTATGGGTCTCCTAAGTTAGGTGCTTTGAGATTAGTTTCTCTGTAGAATAATGTTGTTAAATTCAATGAGGCATCTGCTCCTAAAAGGCAGGTATTTCTTATTAATCTCTTGCTTGCAATAGCATACGAACATACAAATTAGGAGTAGGCCACTTGGCCCCTCAAGCTTACTCCACCATTCAATAAGATCCCATTGTAACATCAACCCCACATTCCTGCCTACCCCGATCACCTTTCACCCCCTTGTTAATCAAGAATCTATCTAGATCAGTCTTAAAAATATTCAAGATAAACTCAAATTACTGCGGATGCTGGAATCTGAAACAAAAACAGAAAAATTCTGGAAAATCTCAGCAGGTCTGACAGCATCTATGGAGAGAGAGTAGAGCCAACATTTTGTCCGAGCTGGCGAAATGTCATCTAGTCTCGAAACGTTGGTTCTATTCTCCCTCCACAGATGCTGTCAGGACTGCAGAGATTTTCCAGTATTTTTCTTGTTAAAAATATTCAAAGTCTCTGCTTCCATTGCCTTTGGAACAAGAGGGTTCCAGAGTCTCACGACCCACTGAGGGAAACACTTCTCCTCATCTCTATCTTAAATGAGTGGACACTTATTTCTAAACAGTGAGCCCCATTTTCCTACAAGAGAAAACATCCTCTCCACATCCACCCTGTCAATACTCCTCAGGTATTAATCAAATCACCTCTTACTCTTCTAAACTCTTTTGGATACAAACCTAACCTGTCCAACCTTGTCTCATAAGGCAACCCACCCCTTCCTGTTATTACTCTAGTAAGCCTTCACTGAACTGTTTCTAACGTATTTACATATCTCCTTAAATAAGGAGACCTATACTGTACAAAGGACCCCAGATGTGGTTTCACCAATGTTCTGGACGACTGAAGCATAACCTCCCTATTTTTGTAATTAATAAGTTTGCTTTAAATTGGTGAAATAGTTTCCCGTTACTGCCAATGTTGAGAAGTTGCATGCTTGAAAAGAGAACTTAATGCAAAATCTTTTTTCTGCCACTCAACGTTTGTGAAAAGCATATTCAGAGTCCTCCTTCCAAAATACAAGGCCTCGTCTTTACTGAGTGATCTCGCCCTGGTCTATTTCCAGTAATGGTGGCCACCCCTTTTAAATTAATTAGTGGAACACCCCCACCCCCCAGATCTTTATTAATAAAATAAATTCACTGCACTTTAACTCTCAGCTGGCAGCTGCTTTGCCACCTCCCACACCATCCCAAGATTGATTTAATTTAATTGAAGTCAAGAGGACAAATAATTTATAAGATGAGCCTGGGTGAAATTTAATACTTAAGAATGTGTGCTACTAACCTGAAATGCAAATGTCTGAGTGATCACCAGTCACTGCCGTGTGCTAACAGGCAGTACCAGTACAAAGTCTTATGATTGTATTAAATTGGACAAGTTTTAGACAAATGCTGAACTTTTGTTTTCCAGCATACAGAATGCTGTAATCGCTGTGTTCCAGAGGAAAGGTTTACCCGATAATGAACTTTATAATCTCAACGAGGGAGTCAGGTGAGCAGGCAAGAATTTCTTTCTTTGAGGTGAACCTTTTTTGTTGCTGAGATGGGTGGACTGTTTAATTGAGCGTGTCTGATTTGAGGAGGAGGAGGACTCAAAATAAGCAACTCCTATAAGTAACTTGATCCACGAATCAGTAAATCATTCGGGGAATTTTGTTTTGATGGAGAAGTTAAATTTTGAAAGAATATGTTGCTTGCTGCATTTCAGTACGGACTCCAGCTAGGGCATGTATAGTAAACCTATCTGATGATAGAGCTTTAATCGTCCATTCCCCTTCTACCTATGAGCAATATTTTCAAATCTGTCTGTGCCTAGTAACTGATTCACTGGTGTCAACCATGAGCTATATGTTAAACAAGCAGTTTCAGGGGACCAGCACTGGTCACCATTCTTACTCTGAAATGCTGGCTGGGAAGTGTCCCAAGTTGGGACATTTTGGAGTATTAAGCTTTTGAGATACGTATTTCTTCCCCCTATATTCATCTCAACCCTTCTTATTCTGAAGTCCTACTTGGATGTGCTCTGAAGACCGCTATATGCCTTCAGTAACCCATCTAAACTGGTCATTTTTAAACAATCAAATTTGGGTAACGTGCGTAGGGGGACTGTTTGATAATGTGGCCCTTCACAGATGAGCCTGATTCTGATCGGGTGGCACAGTAGCACAGTGGGTAGCACTGCTGCCTCACAGCGCCAGGGACCTGGGTTCGAGTCGCAACTTAGGTCATTGTCTGTGTGGAGTCTGCACGTTCTCCCTGTGTCTGCATGGGTTTCCTCTGGGTGCTCTGGTTGCCTCCCACAGTCCAAAAATGTGCAGGTTAGGTGGATTGGCCAGACTAAATTGTCCCTTAATGTCAGGGGGACTGGCTGGGTAAATGCACGGGGGTTATGGGGATAGGGCCTGGGTGAGAGTGTGCAGGCTCGATGGGCCGAATGGCCTCCTTCTGCACTGTAGGATTCTATGATGTCCACATCCGCATTTCCAGCAGTGATTTATAAGATAGCGAGCAGGAAAAGAGCAACAAATGCATCCTCACATCAACTCTGGTGTTCCCATTCCGCCCCTGGCTGAAATGGGACAGCTCAGCACAGACCAGGAATGGAACTCACAGCCTGTGGTATTCCGAATGGTAAACCTCTGATAGAACCCTCTGGCACTCTGCACCAGCAGAGTTTTCAAGCTGCTGTTAATTGGTGTGGTGTGGCAGGTATAGCAAAGGGATGATATAAACTCAGGAAGAGCCACCTCTGCCAGTGAAACCAATTCTTGTTGCACTGTGCTGAGATGTACAAATTCCAGCACTACCAGTGAGCATTGCAAAACTTATTTATGCTTTCCTCCTCCACCTTTATATCATTATTAGTCATTCCTGGCAGATCAACTAACTTGGCATTGACCACAGATTGAACCTCGACTTTGCTGCTGTATGATTCACAACCACACCTCATTGTCCTTTTTACCCACAGAAAAGTGAACACTTACAAGCTATCAATAATGTATATTGTTTGGCTTTACTGCCTGTCATTTTTGAGTATCCAGTTTAAACAGTGCTACTGACAACACTGGTGAATTCATAGCGGGGGGACGGGTGGGAGGGGTGCTTAAAGTCAAGTAACTTGATACCTATCTATTAAGCAAACTTCAATGAAGGTGTACTTTGAGCACAACACTCATTGTATCATAAGCAGTTGTTGTTTTCTACCCCCCCCCCCCCCCCCCCCGCCCCCCCCCCGGTTTTCTCTCCTGAAGGATCAAACACTTGTTGGAGTTGCCCAGTGAATGATATTTGAGCTGAAATTGTTAGAAGGCAGACTGAAAAAACAAAGGAGTGTGTGGAGGGTCCATGCGACGCAAAACACACAAAGGGGAGTGTTCCACGTGATAGTAACATGTCAAGGGGTTAAAATGATGTTTGACCATAAAGGTGACACTGGCGGATTTATCCAAAACCATTTCAAACCAACACTGTGTTGTGTTTTTGAAGACACTCTGAACTGTGTTTACTGCATTGCATATACTCACTCAGTGTGTAGCTGGTTTTGAGTGATATATCCTGCTTTTTTGTGCGTTTAAGGCAGATTAGCCATTATTTCATTGAATGGCAGAATAGGCTTGAGGGGCCAAATGGCCGACTGCAAGCCCTCACTTAGTGATCTAGTTATGTTCCTGAAAAGTACAACTTCAAACGAATCAACCTACATTGCATCAGATTTTCCCAATGTAACCAATGTAAAAGGCTATCGTTGGGTTCTGTAGGATTTCTCTCATCAGAATAAAAGTATTATATCCTGTAGGTTGAAATACCGTACATTGCTAAAATCCTATATTTGTAAATGAAGTGACCATTTTAAAATAAATAAATTTTAAAATATGAAAGAAATACACCAACTTGCTATTAATCTTCTGCTTGCCGACCCACACACCCACTGCTTCCTACCACTAAACCCTAGCTGTGAGCAGGGCAGCAAGAAGGAGGAAGTGAGCCAGAGGAGCTACAAGTGGGAGGGTTGCGAAGGGGGGGGCAGGGTGGGTGGCGAGTGGGAGGGTCGGGGCAGGGTGGGCAGAGAGTGGGAGGGTGGCGGAGCAGGGTGGGCGGAGGGTGGGGGAGCAGGGGAGCAGGGTGGGCGGCGAATGGGAGGGTCAGGAAGCAGGGTGAGCAGTGAGTGGGAGGGTCAAGGAGCAGGGTGGGCAGAGAGTGGGAGGGTCGGGGAGCTGAGTGGGAGGGTCGGGGAGCAGGATGGGCAGTGAGTGGGAGGGTCAGGGAGCAGGGTAGGCAGTGAGTGGGAGGGTCAGGGAGCAGGGTGGGCAGTGAGTGGGAGGGTCAGGGAGCAGGGTAGGCAGTGAGTGGGAGGGGCAGGGTGGGCAGTGAGTGGGAGGGGCAGGGAGCAGGATGGGCAGTGAGTGGGAGGGGCAGGGAGCAGGGTGGGCAGTGAGTGGGAGGGTCAGGGAGCAGGGTGGGCAGTGAGTGGGAGGGGCAGGGAGCAGGGTGGGCAGTGAGTGGGAGGGTCAGGGAGCAGGGTGGGCAGTGAGTGGGAGGGGCAGGGAGCAGGGTGGGCAGTGAGTGGGAGGGGCAGGGAGCAGGGTGGGCAGTGAGTGGGAGGGGCAGGGAGCAGGGTGGGCAGTGAGTGGGAGGGTCAGGGAGCAGGGTAGGCAGTGAGTGGGAGGGGCAGGGTGGGCAGTGAGTGGGAGGGGCAGGGAGCAGGATGGGCAGTGAGTGGGAGGGGCAGGGAGCAGGGTGGGCAGTGAGTGGGAGGGTCAGGGAGCAGGGTGGGCAGTGAGTGGGAGGGTCAGGGAGCAGGGTGGGCAGTGAGTGGGAGGGGCAGGGAGCAGGGTGGGCAGTGAGTGGGAGGGGCAGGGAGCAGGGTGGGCAGTGAGTGGGAGGGGCAGGGAGCAGGGTGGGCAGTGAGTGGGAGGGGCAGGGAGCAGGGTGGGCAGTGAGTGGGAGGGGCAGGGAGCAGGGTGGGCAGTGAGTGGGAGGGGCAGGGAGCAGGGTGGGCAGTGAGTGGGAGGGGCAGGGAGCAGGGTGGGCAGTGAGTGGGAGGGGCAGGGAGCAGGGTGGGCAGTGAGTGGGAGGGGCAGGGAGGGCAGTGAGGGGCAGGGTGGGCAGTGAGTGGGAGGGTCAGGGTGGGCAGTGAGTGGGAGGGTCGGGGAGCAGGGTGGGCGGAGAGTGGGAGGGTCGGGGAGCAGGGTGGGCGGAGAGTGGGAGGGTCAGGGAGCAGGGTGGGCGGAGAGTGGGAGGGTCAGGGAGCAGGGTGGGGGGTGAGTGGGAAGGTCAGGGAGCAGGGTGGGCAGTGAGTGGGAGGGTCAGGGAGCAGGGTGGGCAGTGAGTGGGAGGGTCAGGGAGCAGGGTGGGCAGTGAGTGGGAGGGTCGGGGAGCAGGGTGGGCAGTGAGTGGGAGGGCCAGGGTGGGCAGTGAGTGGGAGGGTCGGGGAGCAGGGTGGGCGGTGAGTGGGAGGGTCAGGGAGCAGGGTGGGCGGTGAGTGGGAGGGTCAGGGAGCAGGGTGGGCGGTGAGTGGGAGGGTCGGGGAGCAGGGTGGGCGGAGAGTGGGAGGGTCGGGGAGCAGGGTGGGCGGTGAGTGGGAGGGTCGGGGAGCAGGGTGGGCGGTGAGTGGGAGGGTCGGGAGCAGGGTGGGGGCTGAGTGGGAGGGGAACTGGGGTGCAGCGGGTAGGGTGGCTGGTGGGCAGTGTGGGCAGTAAGTGACAAAGGCTGCCCCAAAATGGCACCCCTGAGGCCCAGCAGAGAACAACACTAAAATAGGAATCCTGACACTGTATGTGGGGAAGGCGATGGCCTAATGGTATCATCGCCAGACTATCAATCCAGAAACTCAGCTAATGTTCCGCGAACCCGGGTTCAAATTCTGTCACGGCAGATTGTGGAATTTAAATTCAATAAAACCTGGAATTAAGAATTTACTGATGACCATGAATCCATTGTCGATTGTTGGAAAGACCCATCTGGTTCACTAATTGTTTTGAGGGAAGGAAATATGCAGTCCTTGTCTGGTCTGGCCTACATGTGACTCCAGGGCCACAGCAATGTGGTTGACTCTCAACTGCCCTTTGAAATGGCCTCGCAAATCACTCAATTCCCCACCACCTTCTCAAGGGAGTTAGGGATGGGCAAAAATGGCTGGCCAACCAGTGATGCCCATGTGCCACTAATGAATTTTTAAAAACCAGTCCCGTTATATCAACAATGTTGAAGTATAATGATTTTAAATATAGCGTGCTCTTGTGTTTTTTTTTAAACCTGTGCAGTTAGTGATTGTTTCCTCATTTAAGCTTTCCGCTTGTTGCAGTGTGTGTACACTTGTCATTTCAGACCCTCAAGGGTGGCGGGGAAACATGATGCAATTTTAACCTACCCTGTCCATCAGGAATGTGCCCGGATCAATTGCGATGCTGCTTTTACACCCTGCCCATTTTAATCACTCTAAGGGTTTCTTGGCAAGTCTGACTAAAATTACCCTTTTTATTCCACCATCAATAATGCCTAAGAACAGCAATATCATAGTTAGAAGCAGAGTAAAGCTAACCCTACTCTGTCCAGAACCTTAGAAAGGCATCAGTTGGTGCACCAGTGTTTATCTCTTGCACCATCCTCCCATGGCCTTTGAGTGAACTTACTAGTTAAGGGCAGTTTTGAACAGCCAAGTAGCAACTGGTTTTGACTGCTGCATCTTGCTTCTGATCTTGCTAATTTTTTTTTCCTTTTCCTTGGTGCAGGCAGTTGTTGAAAACTGAACTTGGATCATTTTTCACTGAGTATCTTCAGGTCAGTACTATGTATTTTTCCTCAGTCACCACTCCAAAATGTTAATATACGGACTTTGATTTTTGTGTAACCTATACTGATTTATGCCCTCATAAGAAAGAAGTTGAAATCTTGGCAGAACAATGTATACCTGGCCCATCTGGGAGTAAGGAGGAAGTTGTCTTACTATCTGAAACCCAAAGTTCCTCAAGAACCTCCATGTGGCTTTAGTGACACTACGTATGCATTGGTAACACTTTGTACATGTCATGGATTATTGTATTTAAAGTGAGGATAAAGGAGAAGTGAAACACATTGTGAGGGATAGAAGGAACTATAGCTGTTTCTCCAGCAGCGCTCATTGTGCCATAGAAACCCTACAGAAGGAGTCCATTTAGTCCATCGAGTCTGCACCAACAACAATCCCACCTCGGCCCTATCCCTGAAACCCCACATGTTTACCCCGCTAATCCCTCTAACCTACGCATCCTGGGACGCTAAGGGGCAATTTAGTGTGGTCAATGCACCTAACCCGCACATCTTTGGACTGGGAGGAAACCGGAGCACCCGGAGGAAACCCACGCGGACACGAGGAGGACGTGCAGATTCCACACAGACAGTGACGCAAGCCAGGAACCAACCCAGGTCTCTGGAGCTGTGAGACAGCAGTGCTAACCACCGTGCCACCCTAGAGTGGGAGGGGAAATTATTTTAGGAACTGCAAATTTCCCAAATTGGTAATATTGTGTGAGAAAACGGCAATGCAATTTATATGGTTTTATTTTTACAGATTTTTAGATGATTAATTTGACAAATGCACATTTGTGTTGTGAAGAAATCTAAGCTTCTTTAACACTGTCTATTTCCGCCTCTTGAACAGTGACCTTTATCAGCTCTTCCTGGTTCATTTCACTCCAATAGAAATGGCCTAGGATGGTCCGCCATGCCAACATCTTGTCAAAGAGCTTGCATTGTTTTCCATCGGGGCCACTGTCAGGAGTTCCTCAACACAGAGCTGGAACGTTTAATTTGTTAAACACACACAGCCCCTGAGCTGGCTTCAAATATACCGCATGGGCTTACATGAATTATGGTTGCCTTCTGCAGTCACCTACCCACTCAATATCACAGGGCCTCTGCCTCTTTGCAGCTTCTCTTTGATCTCCTCCCAGCACCTTCTAAACTCGCCTCTTCTCTAATATTCATCTCCCATTTCTTCCATCTCCAGACCCAAGAGTTGTAATGCTCACTTTACTCTTACACCCTTCTTCCAGCTTGTCCAAGTCACTCTTGTACCTTTTGGACACTGCTGTCCAGCTGACAAATCATCCCATTTCTACTGCCCTTCAATGACTCCCAATCCCCCACAAGTCACATATGAGATCCTTGTCCTCATCTAGAAATCCCTCCTTGATCCTACCTCACCCTATCTACAACTCTCTTCCCCCCCATATGTCTATTGGTGAGCACTGTGCTATGACTCCAGCCTCCAATGAATTTTAGCCCACCTTTAGTGACAAAGTGTTTAATCATCTCTGACCTGTGTTCAGAAATCCCATCGAAACCTCACCCTATTTCCCTTGTTCCATCTTAAAATAACCTCAAAGCCCATCTCTTTAACAAGCTTTCTCCTTTCTGTCACATGTGCCTTGGGATGTTTTGTGACATTAAAGGTGCTATGTTAATGCAAGTTGTTTGTACTGCTGCTGTTGTATAAACCTTGTTGCTTAACCTCTGAATTTATCAAGATTTTAACTTTTTTGTCAACAATGAAATAAATCTCGAAACAACTGACCTTATTGAATTGCTGGCTAGTTTTGGGGCTTACCCTAGGACCACAAATATGAAAGCAGACTTTCAATGGGCGGTGAACCATATTATTGTATTAAATTCACATTGTTTGATGTTCCTGTTTGCGGGGAGATTTCTTTGCTCTTGTACTTTAGGTATTTATGATTTCTGTATTCAATGCTATTCTGTATCCCAGAGAGACCGGTTCTGGTAACTGCCAAGGGAACAGATTGCTCTGATCTATTTGTTTCAGCTCCTGTTTTGATTCTGTGCTTTCCGCATGATCATCCTTGTTTTCAAAAGTTGGGTCGAATAACATTCGGGTGCACTTGAGTTTATCGTTAACAGCCAAACAAATTAAATCACTTGTCAAAAGACCAAGTGAACAGTAGCAATAACACAATTGTTGCTAAGCTTTGCTGGCTCCTAAGTTTATAACTGCTGTGCTAATATTTTTGTACAATGATTACTTATTTTTCCTACCGTGTATGGAAGTTATCTGGCTGACTCTGAAAACCTTTGACAAACTCACTCATCTGAACAAGAGCAATTGATGACTTTTGAACATAACTGTTATTTAAATAAGCTACCAATCAAAGACATGATTGGAACAAGTAACTTGTCCTTTATACAGTGCCTTAATGTAATAAATCATGAGGTACTTCCTAGGTGTGTTATAAAGCAAAGTTTGACCATCCCAAAAGATATTTGTTTTTCAGTTGAATGGTGTGCTTTCCGCCCAGTTTTGTCCTACAAATTAAGCAGTTGTGGCAACAATGATATTGAGCTAAGTTGGTACATTATATCTGTGAGTTAAACTGCTTTATCACCTCTTGTATAGTGACTGAATTAAGGAGGTCAATACTGTTCTAAATTTTAGATAATGCTTCAATTTTATCTCCATTGAAAAAACAGTGCCTTAGGTCCACATGGTCATCCCAAATGGATCTTTGTAAAGCTCTATGGTTTAATATAGATACCTCTTGTTAAAATAGCAAACAAAATAAATTTAATAGAAACACATTAAAATCTTGTGTAACACAGCATAGTTGGAACCTCTGAATGTTTTAGCACCATTTAGGGGATTCTGTTTTTGTATTTAAATACTTTGAGACATTCATCTTAATAATAGCAGAAGTAGCTAATTCCTGTACATGATATAAACTTGACATTCACAGTGCATTAGATGAAACTACTAAAAGTAATACTGTTCCTCACAACATTGAGTTTGGTGTATTTCTAATGTGTACAGTTGCTAAATGACATTAGGTGACAACAATGAATGGGGGGGTATGCGCGGGAAAATATCTGGTAATGTTTGCATTTAAAACTTTGGAAAAGAGTGTTACTGAATCACGACATTGTTGGATTTCTTGAGTTCCTCATAGGCTAGGCTGTTTACAAGTTTAAGTCCAGTGCTTAACTGTGGAAATGGCTGATCAAAGTGAACTAGGACTTGGTTTCACATCAGAAATGCCCTCTTTCCCATAATCCCCAGATAAAGGATCTTATTTCTTGGAAGAAGAGAGGCTTGGCCTTTTGAACAAGATCCTTAAACCTAGATATTGTTGAAACGAGGATTTGTTTTACGGCAGCCATTGTTTCTGGAGCAGGTAATAATTGGCACATTCTGTAAAATGTATCCATAGTTACTGATGGGGGTGAATTAAGTCGAGCAACAGCATCACAGATGTTTCCCTGATAGTTCGTGTTGCATTGGCTCAATATTTGTACCAGAAGTGTATAATAAATGCACAATTTTGCTAAACATTAAGCACCTTTCTTGCATCTTGCTTCATAGTTATGACTGCTCATTTTAGGTTGTTACCTGTGCTGACCAATCCAAGCTCAGTTGGGCTCAGCTTAGTAACTGAGCGCTCGCTTACAGTGGAACACACAGCACCTTATTGTTGTTAAATATTTGGTGTCTGAGAGCTACTACAAATCATTGGATATCATGTTTACTCCAAAAAGCTGGCAGATCAAGCACCTCAAACTCCTTAACATATTTATTGTCCTTTTATACCTTGGCACAGTGTTGTTTTGTATATGACTCCATCATCTCCAAAAACATGACGGAAAAATTATAGCTTACTTCAAAAGCAACACTTTTTAATATATTTTTGTTAATGAGAATTATGGTGTCCCAGACTAATTATGAATTAGGAGTTGGAGTAGCCTGCTCGTCTCCTTGAGCTTGCTCCGCCAAATAGTGCCATGGGATCATTTGCATCCACCTGGGAAGCAAACAGGACCTCAGTTTAACATCTTACCTACAAATTGTGCCTCCAACAGAGGAGTACTTCCTCAGTGCTTCACTGTAAAGCCCAGATTTTTGTGCTCAAGTCCTGGGGTGGCACAAGTGCCTGATTCAGAGGCAACAGTACCACTCACTGAGCCACAGCTGACTAGTATATATATTTATTTCTGCTGCATCACAGTCTCATTAATTAACCCTTCCAAACTAGTTTGTCTGTACCCATAAACCCATTTAGCAGTAACAAAAGAAACATCATCATTCTTCATTTACAAAATCTGATTTGGAAAATAAAGATTTTCTTCCTCCTGTTTTTCTCCCCTGTCTGCACAATGCAACTTCCCAAACTGAAAGCACAGGCTGGGCACCTGATCCTAGTCCTTTGCCAAAGTTACTGGAGGTTAATAAGTATGCTAAGACTGGGGGAATGAGGCAGTGGAGATCAAGGTCTCTGTTTGAGCACCAGTATTCTGAAGCTCGGGCACCAGTATACAGGTACATTTGAGTGATGTGCAGGAGCAATCCTGGATTGTTGGATGTTGCTTTTCCCCTGTAAAGTAAATGCTTGGCTGATGTTCAGCGCCTCAATATGGCACAGTTGAAACCTGGAATTCATGATGGAATGTATGATTGTGATCCCTGAATATAGGAACCAGAGTGTTGGTAAATATTGTGAATTTTGATTTTTGTTTTGTTGTTTATTTCCTTGTGTAGAATCAGCTGCTGACTAAAGGCATGGTGATTTTGAGGGATAAAATTCGATTTTATGAAGGTAAGACATTTTGTTTTAACGCTTTGTTGTGTGTGCTGCTTTCGTTCAGAAATTGTGACGATGTCCCTAACCAACAGAGGACTGCTGCGGATGTCAGATCCACTGAGAGCTCTTCTGAAACAAGCCTCTTAATCCAAACACCAGCTAGCCTCCGTGCCTTTGACTAAAATATCTAATCAGATTGTACATAGGCAAGTTAACCTTTCTGCTCCAGCTACTAACACTACTCCCACTACCTCATCCTATCTCAAAAGATCAGGAGGGTGGCAGAGACTGGGGTGTGGACTTTGCCACAGCAACTATTAATGTTCCTTGATAATCGACTGATGGGAATGAAGCTGCATGGGTTAGATCTGATTCTACAAGTTTTACTCCCCGTTTTGCCTCTCCACTATTCCAATTCCCTGATGAAGAATTCATGATGCTACTACATCATGTATAACCTGAAATAATGTCCCACACATCCCTATCCATCAGCTACTGCATTAACTATGGAGAATCAAAATGGAGGGAAGATGGAAAGTACAGCAGACTGTAAAGAAATAATTCCTTACAAATTGTCTTACATTTTCTGACTATTTAATATTTTGGAGGGTGTTCTTTGACATTTTTTTAAGAAGTCATTCATCAGACAGCATCCAGCATGGAAAGGCCTGTACATTTTCAAGTGTTTGGCTGAATGAACCTTCAACTGAATAGAAATGATCAGAAGTCCACGCAGGCACAATATTTACATTGGCAGTAACACATCATATTTTTGTCTTATTGTAACCAAATATCTTTGAAAATGCGTGCACATTACTTTTGCAGTTTAAATTATAAATACTAATAGGGTTGGCACAGTGGTTATCACTGCTGATTCACTGTGCCAGGGACCCAGGATGTGCAAGTTAGGTGGATTGGTCATGCTAAATTGTGCCTTAGTTTCCCAAAATCTGTAGGTTAGGGGATTAGCGGGGTAAGTACATGGTGCTATGGAGATAGAGCCTGGGAAGATTTAAAAATAATGGGTCGGTGCAGATTCGATGGGCCGAATGGCCTATGTCTGCATTGTAGGGATTCTATGATAGTTGCTGAATGGGGATATATCTTGCTGTGTAAACAAATGTGGATTATTGTATAGATGTACTACCAGCACTTGCATCATGGTAACAAGTTAAAACCAAAGGATGTAATGAATGATGAGGAACTTTTTGTACTGTTAATCCTTTATATTTCTTAGATTGTTGAAAAAAGATATGTTAAAGCTTTCCATCTTGCACTCATCAGGACACTTTGCAAGAAGAGGAAAACAATTTACAATGTATAAGAAGAAAATGCTGGTTTATCTCATGCAGTATAAATTGTTTCCCTCTTATACTGGTATTCTTGCAAAGTGTCCTGATGAGTGCAAGATGAAAAGCATTGACATACTCTCTTTTTCAGTAATACTCACATGCTGTACTACCAAATAACTTATTTATTAGATTATGCATTTTTTATATATATATATAGGTCAGAAATTACTTGACACAGTGGCTGAAATTTGGGACTTTTTCTTTTGTGACATCCTTCCTATGCTCCAGGCAATATTTCACCCTGTCCAGGTAGGCTGTTTAACCATTGTTTTAATCAAATGTTCCTTTCTCTTGTCCCATTTGCTTCCAAAATATGTCAGTCTTGAATATTTAGTTTCTTAAATTCCTCTCTCTTAAATGGGAGATAGAAATGGTGATTCTATTCTGGTGCTGATCAATAACCAGCATTACACTTCTTGACAGAGGCAGATTACCACTCAGCAACTAACAACATAACTCCGAGTGGCTCTGAAATGAAAAACTAAAGTAAATGGGTGGCAGATGTGTTTTAGCTTCAAAGCACATCGGCTAATACAGCTCATGAAGTAATTTAGTGGGTTCAAAGAGCGTAAGAAATGGGGAATTGATTTATGAAAATAGTTGTCATGGGGAGGGGATATAAACCTCTTATCTGGCCTTGCTACATGATGTTGGCGTCATGGAGTCATGCACTATTTATAAGAATGACAACTTCTGCATGGAGCATGGACATCACTTGTAAGAACGGAAAATATTTATTTTGAGTTGGGTTTTATTTTGCAATGAGGGCAGAAGAGAATTTGTGGTAAAGTTTATTAATGTAGCTTTTTAAGCTTTGCTAAATTAAAATATTCCATGGATCTATTTTTACTTGTATTGATTCTGTTCATTTCTCTTGCTTTAGTTTATGTGAATATATTAATTAAGTAAATCACCTGCATGGCTTGTGTATCATCTTGGATAAGTTTCTGGCCATCTGACCTCTGGTCCACTTGTACAATCTACCCCATCAACATGCCAGGGCCCAAACCTGCAGGAGGTAGCATCACAGCTCAGAATATTGTTGGAGGACAATAATTTTATTGGCTGCACGGCACCTAACTATCAACTCTGATAGCCCTGGCGTGTCAAGTGTACCCTTCTTTCAGGTATCTTCCTGGAGCAGCAGAGCACCTGTTTTTCTAGTCATCAAAAGGGTGAGATACTGGAACTCTGCTTGGTTACATGCCCACAAAATCCACTGCTTATAGCTACAGTTGGTTTCTGCTCCCTTTAGTTTTGTTTGGCAAAGATTTAAGGTGATGGACAGAAGACCCAGAGGCAATTATTTTTATGCAGCAAGTCAATGGACTTTGGAATGCACAGTAGGGCGGTAGATGTAGACTTGATAGCAGCCTTTAAAATGGAATTGGACACATGGAATTAAGATGGGGAAAGAGCAACAAATGGGCTTAACCAGATCGTTCTTTAAAAGAATCAGTGCCTTGATGGACCCATTAGCCGCCTCCTTTGCTGTGCTATATCATGTTTCTATAGTCCCCCCATTCTGACATTGGTTCAAACAATATTTGCCAGTAAAGGTAGCATTTACTCTGAAATAAACGCATTCCATTAAATTTGATATGCTGGCCAGATTTTCTTGTATGTCTGAGGTGGGGTGTATGGAAAAACAAATTGAAGAGTAAAAGGGATGATTTGCATTTATATAGTGCCTTAACAATTACTCTGAAACATCTCAAGTGGCTCAGATGCAAACAATTTCATTGAAGTGCAGTAATTTTTATGTCTGTAAACACAGCAATAACTGCTTTCGTGATTGTACAAAATGCGATGAAATGAATTAATAATTGACCTGTTTTTAAAAATTCATTCGTGGGGTCAGGGTGTTGCTGGCAAGGTCAGTATTTGTTGCCCATCCCTAATTGCTCTTGAGAAGATGGTCGGGAGCCACCATCTTGAACTGCTGTCCTTTGGACCCTTTTGTGGTGGTTTGGCACAACTGAGTGGCTTGCTTAGGTCATTTCAGTTGAAAGTTGACCACCTGTGTGTCTGGAGTCACACACAGGCTAGACCGGGTAAGGGTGGCAGATTGCCAGTGAATCAGAAGGGTTTTTATGACTATTAATAGTTTTATGGAACCCATTACTGAGACAGGCTTTCAATTAATATTTATGAATTGAATTTAAATTCCATCAGTTGCTGTGGTGAGATTTGAACACATGTCCCCAGTGCATTAGCCCTAGACTTCTGGATGACTACTCCAGTGGCAAAGTGATGGTGCTAGCTGAGGAAGTAGTGTTGACAAGGATGCAGGGAAATCCACCATCTCTTCAAATGGTGTCTTTGTATTTCCAGGGTTGCTCTGGACAGGTCTTAGTTCGTTGTGTCATCCTAAGGATCTCATTTCTGACTTTGCAGCAGTCCTTGATTATCACATTGGACTCTGAGCCTGAATTCCAGCATTTCCTGGAGTTGCGAATTCTACCATTGGAGCCAAGTTGGCACAGATAGTTGTTGGCAGTTGTACACTTCTTGGTGTCCTGCTCAAATTGCAAATAGTGGGTTCATGCCAAATCTCTCAGCCTTGAGTGAATTGCACAAACAAAGTCCTTGCTTCCCAGTCCCCTCAGCCTCCCTGCTTTCTCAAGCAAAACGGAAGGTTAGCCACGTGTGATGTTGTTATTCTGAATCAGATTTGTTTATTGTGTAGGTAAGGGAAATTGGGATCCCTAAGGAGAGAAATGCTATTTTAATTTTACGCCCTGCGTGGGAGCAAGAATATTTCTGCCCTGAGCACTTGGAATGTAGTCAGTCTGAAGAATGTTGTAGGCCCTTCCTATGAATAGCTATGATTGTAAGAGAAAATTGTTTAATTTGGAGAAGGATTTGCGGGGCTTAAATTCTGTTAGATTCTATTGAAATCATTAACCAATTAGACAGGGTCACCATCTGTTTCTCTTTCATATTGTGGAGCTATAGGGGGATGGTTCAGGTGTCCTACCTGGATGGAAAGCTGGGCTGGAGCTGAAGTCCTTTGTTGCGTTGTGTTTGGAGGAATGCGGGGAAAGTGGAACCAGACTTGCTGCCGTGTGTTGTGAACTTTGTGCTTTCAATCAGTTAATTGGGTTGTGCTGCTTTTGGGATCCAAATGAACTAAATCGATGGTTACTTAGGGTGCGTGCGTGTGTGTGCATGCATGCATGCATGCACTGGGTTTGGTCTCCTCCCTTGTACGCATATTATATAAAATAATAGATTATTGATTTTCTTTAAAAATCCTACCCTAACCTGCGGTATGGGATGGAGGAATGTTATATTTGTTAAGATACTTGAACCTGAGGAAGAGGTGGCAATGAGCAGCATTGGAAGGAGTGGAAGGCATGGTTATCATGAACTCCCACACAGGATTGTCCATGGAAATTAGCTGGGGATGGAGGTAGGAGGCAATCTGTCTGGAAATGATTATAAGAGATAGGATTTATAATCACCTAGAAAGGAATAATTTGATTAGGGATAGTCAGCACGGTTTTGTGAAGGGTAGGTCGTGCCTCACAAACCTTATTGAGTTCTTTGAGAAGGTGACCAAAGAGGTGGATGAGGGTAAAGCGGTCGATGTGGTGTATATGGATTTCAGCAAAGCGTTTGATAAGGTTCCCCATGGTAAGCTTTTGCAGAAAATACGGACACATGGGATTGAGGGTGATTTAGTGGTTTGGATCAGGAATTGGCTAGCTGTAAGAAAACAAAGGGTGGTGGTTGATGGGAAATATTCATCCTGGAGTTCAGTTACTAGTGGTGTACCACAAGGATCTGTTTTGGGGCCACTGCTGTTTGTCATTTTTATTAATGACTTGGATGAGGGCATGGAAGGATGGATTAGTAAATTTGCGGATGACACTAAAGTCGGTGGAGTTGTAGACAGTGCGGAGGGAAGTGGCAGGTTACAGAGGGACATAGATAAGCTGCAGAGCTGGGCTGAGAGGTGGCAAATGGAGTTTAATGCGGAAAAGTGTGAGGTGATTCACTTTGGAAGGAGTAACAGGAATACAGAGTACTGGGCTAATGGTATGATACTTGGTAGTGTGGATGAACAGAGGGATCTGGGTGTCCATGTGCATAGATCCCTGAAAGTTGGCACCCAGGTTGATAGGGTTGTTAAGAAGGCGTACGGTGTGTTAGCTTTTATTGGTAGAGGGATTGAGTTTCGGAGCCAGGAGGTCATGCTGCAACTGTACAAAACTCTGGTGCGGCCGCATTTGGAGTATTGCGTACAGTTCTGGTCGCCGCATTATAGGAAAGATGTGGAAGTGTTGGAAAGGGTGCAGAGGAGATTTACCAGGATGTTGCCTGGTATGGTGGGAAAATCGTATGAGGAAAGGCTGAGGGGCTTGAGGTTGTGTTCGTTAGAGAGAAGAAGGTTAAGAGGTGACTTAATAGAGGCATACAAGATGATCAGAGGATTAGATAGGGTGGATAGTGAGAGCCTTTTTCCTCGGATGGTGTTGGCTAGCACGAGGGGACATAGCTTTAAATTGAGGGGTGAGAGATATAGGACAGATGTTAGACGTAGGTTCTTTACTCAGAGAGTAGTAAGGGCGTGGAATGCCCTGCCTGCAGCAGTGGTGGACTCGTCAACGTTGAGAGCGTTCAAGTGGTTATTGGATAAACATATGGATGATATCGGAATAGTGTAGATTAGAGGGGCTTTAGATTGGTACCACTGGTCGGCACAACATCGAGGGCCGAAGGGCCTGTACTGCGCTGTAATGTTCTATGTTCTATGTCCTGGCAGAGTGGCGTACAGCGCATCAGAAAGCACTATGGCTGTGTTGCACTCACCACAAAGTCTCTTGGGAACTAGGACCATCTTGTGCACGCCACGCGTTAGCACTTGGGTTTTAGACTGACATAATCTAATACTGGTGTGATGCAAGATCAGTAGATCTGAAGGGGTGCTGGCAGGCAGCTGTTTTAATGAGCATTCATGAGATGCACATGGTGTTCACGCCACCAGCCAGTGGGATGACTGACCCACAATTGAGAGAATTGCTACGTGATTTTATGCCGGCAGGTTTCCAACTTTTTGGCTCCCGCTAGAGCTTCCACTTCTACCCGCCACCAAACCCATTGCGGGCATGATGGGAGAATTCTGCCCACCGGGCATGATGGGAGAATTCTGCCCACCGGGCATGATGGGAGAATTCTGCCCACCGGGCATGATGGGAGAATTCTGCCCACCGGGCATGATGGGAGAATTCTGCCCACCGGGCATGATGGGAGAATTCTGCCCACCGGGCATGATGGGAGAATTCTGCCCACCGGGCATGATGGGAGAATTCTGCCCACCGGGCATGATGGGATAATTCCGCCCACTGTAACCAGTAATCTGGGGGAGCAGTTTGCCCACCTTTTATAGAACAAACTCTATTTTCATTCCTTTGGTTTTGTCAGTTACCAGCATTATGAAGCAAAATCCTAACTGAGTACATGTTGTAAGTGGGATAGTATGTGGTAATGGTGGGAGTTGACCACTGTGTTCACATAAAATCGTAAATATGACATTCAGATCAATGTACCTGGGCTAAATCTAAATAATATCTGAACAGTGCAGTTCATAGCAAATACTTTAAAGTATAACACTAAAAACAATAAAAATAGATCAGTTTACAAATGATTAGAATACCTTCTGTGGAATATATTTCCTCTACCGTTCTATAATCTGCAAGATTCCTGAATGGAATATTTTTGTAGTTCCCAACAAAATACAGTGCAGCCCCGTTGTAACGCGATGGTTGGGGTCCATAAAATGTTATCACTAAACCGGAAATAGCAAAAAAAAGGGTCCATCGTGTCATATCCGATTTCGCTCTAAATCGGGGTGTGTAAAATCGGGGTTCCACTGTATCAAATAGTTCAAAGGTGGATTGGCCATGTGAAATTGCCGCTTAGTGTCAGGGGGAGTAACAGGATAAATACGTGGGGCTACGGGGATAGGGGCTGGCTGGGAATGTGGTCAGTGCAGACTCGATGGGCCGAATGGCCTCCTTCTGCACTATGGGGATCCTATGATTCTATGAGTTCACAGTTCAATTTTGGGAACCCACAACATCCAATTGATCGATTCGGAACAAAACTGAAATAAAGTTGATCAGCTAGATGAGGGATTTACACCAAGTAGTCTTTTACGTCATAAGTATTAGACTTTACACTTGCCTTCCCCTCAACCATCAACTTGATGTGTCGTCATTAGGGAATATAAATTCATCTATTCCTCTCAGCTTTGAGGAATTAATAATTAAAACAGAGAATTGTCCTCACCACCCAGTTATCTTTGATCAATGTAAATGTGGAAATGACACCAACAATAGGTGCGAGCTGTCTCTTGATTAATGTTAATGATCGGGCCAGCTTCCTGCCCGTTGGTTATTCTCTTGGTCTCCAAGTTCTCAATGTCTGTCTGTTTTTGACGACTGTGTTTGGTGATAATACAACTGTAGAGGGCGTACTTCCCACCCATGCTCAGTTGCAGTGCTCATGTCGAAACCAGAGTCCTCCCAGACTTGCGTACAGGAGCTCAGAGGACTGAGAGGAGCTCCCTCCTCACCCATGTGACCTCCGTGTCACAGCTGGTGAGACAGTGGCATACTGGTAATGTCACTGAATCAGAGGCCCAGGCTCTGGGGCGACAGGTTCAAATCCCACCACGGCAGCTGGTAGAATTTCAATTCAGTTAATAAATCTGGAATTGAAAGCTAATCTCCATGATGAAGCCATTGTCAATTGTTGTAAAATCCATTTGGCTCAAGAACATCCATTAGGGAAGGAAATCTGCCATCCTTGTCTGGTCTGGCCTGCATGTGACTCCACACCCACAACAATGTGGTTGACTCACAACTACCCTGAAATGGCACTCAGTTCAAACGCAATGGGGAATGAGCAACAAATGCTGGCTATATTTAAAAGAGAGCTGGGTGTGCCACTTTCGCAACTGCAATGGTCAAGCTGTTGGGTTTTTATATAAATATGAAACATATAAATCACTTTGCATCCAGATGGTACATGCACTGTGGGAAGTTTTCAATGGTGGTTTTAGGCAGGGATTATTTTCCACCAACTCTAAACATTGGATTTTTCCAGGCTTTCCTAAGGATCTAGGATTCATTGAAGCCTTTTTTAAAAAGTTTAAATCCACGTTCTGTTCAGTTGCATTGATCTTTGAATTGTTGACACCATCAGGGGGTTCTGATGAATGATTTATCCACCATTGAAGCTGCAATGCTATACAGTGTCCGTTCCACAGCGACAGTGCTTTATCCACAGCGCACCCTCTCCACAGCCACAGCCTCTGAAAATGCATCGGGGCCAACCAGCAACAAACAATAAAACGGAGTTCCCTGGGTTTGGAGCATTAGTTTGGACACCCCTGCTCTGCTGACTGTAGGTGCCATTACCACTTCTTTGGATCAGGAGTAACAATACTGAGGCAAACACTTAGCAAGCAAGATAATGAGGTGCAACTCTGTCATTTAATAGACTCCATTGGTTGACTGCTGTAAACTTCACCAAGGACCCTCCAAACTCACCATCCTATATCGTTCCCATATATCTCTATGTTCAATTCAACAGACTCACCCAGGCTGCTGCTTAAACAAAAAGTATGGTTGGGATTAGTTCTGGGGGAGGTAGGACCAGTGCAAACTGGACGGGTTACACTGGCGCAGGACCGGGACTGATGTCCTAGGCGAGCATTTGCTAGTATGGCTGGGGAGGGTTTAAACTAGAATGGCAGGCAGATGGGAACCTAAGCAGGCTGACAAGGGAAAGAGAACAAGCACAATAAAAAAAATAAGAATAGTAAAATGCAAAAATGGTAGATAGGGTAATCGAGGGTGAGCGGCAAATAGGACTACAATACAAAGAAAAGTTTGATTGATTAAGAATTATAAAATGGCAAGCTTAAAGTCATTGGATCTTAATGCACGAAGCATTCGGAATAAGGTAGATGAACTGACAGCGCAAATCAAGGTAAATGGATATAATATCATAGCCCTAACGGAGACGTGGTTAAAAGGAGATCAAAATTTGGAACTTGATGTCCAGAGAAATTTGAGCTTTCGGAAAGACAAGGAAGGAAGGTAAAGGTGGTGGGTTAGCACTGTTAATATGAGATGAAATTAAGACAGTTGTGAGGCACAATCTAGCTGGGATGATGTAGATTCTATCTGGGTGGAGGTTAAAAAAACAGCAAGGGAAAGAAGACATTGGTAGAGTCGTGTATAGACCTCAAACAGAAGCCACATTGTAGGAAAGGGTATAAATTAGCAAATAATAGGAGCATATAAAAGGAATAGAGTAATAATTATGGGTGACTTTAATCTTCATGTTGATTTGGTTAATCAAGTTGGAAAGGGTAGCTACGACAATGAATTCATAGAATGCATTAGGGATAGTTTCGTAGAGCAATATGTCACGGAACCAACCAGGGAACTGGCTGTAAGTTTAAAGTTTATTTATTAGTGGCACAAGTAGGCTTATATTAACACTGCAATGAAGTTACTGTGAAAATCCCTGTGTTGCCACACTCCAGCGCTTGTTCAGGTACACGGAGGGAGAATTTAGCATGGCTAATGCACCTAACCAGCACATCTTTCGGACTGTGGGAGGAAACCGGAGCACCCGGAGGAAATCCATGTAAACACTGGGAGAACTTGCAAACTCCACACAGACAGTGACCCAAGGCTGGAATCAAACCCAGGTCCCTGGCGCTATGAGGCAGTAGTGTTAACCACTGTGTCACCGTGCCACCCTTGAATCTGCCACCGTGCCACCATATTGAATCTGGTAATGGGTAATGAGGCAGGTTGAGTAAATGACCTCAGATAAAAGATCCTCGAGGAAGTAGTGATCATAACGTGGTAGAATTTAATATCCCGTTTCAGAGTAAGAAACTTGAATCAGAAACAATAGCATTAAACTTAAATAAAGGGAATTATAATGAAATAAGGATAGAGTTAGCTAGGCTGGGCTGGTGGATTAGCAGGAAAGGCAGTAAGTAGGAGTGGCAGGCATTTGGGGAGTTAATTCCAGACTCTCAGCAGAAATATGTCCTAGTAAGGAGTAAAGATTCTAAGAGAGGGATAAACCAACGATGGCTCAATAAGGAAAGAGAATATTAAGTTGAAACAAAAGGCTTATAAGGAGGCAAAAGTC
Organism: Mustelus asterias; assembly: GCF_964213995.1. Classification (NCBI taxonomy): domain Eukaryota; kingdom Metazoa; phylum Chordata; class Chondrichthyes; order Carcharhiniformes; family Triakidae; genus Mustelus; species Mustelus asterias. Next base: position 45,684,338 of record NC_135809.1, on the reverse strand, counting down.
AGTGATAGCCCTGAAGACTGGGATAAATTCAGAATCCAGTAAAGGAGGACTAAAAGATAATAACAAGGGAGAAAAGGAACGACCAGGGCAAACTCGCAAGGAATATAAAAACTGACAAGAGCTTCTTTAAGTTTATAAAAAGGAAGCAAGAGGTCAAAGTGAACATAGGCCCCTTAGAAAATGAATCTGGGGAGATAGTAATGGGGAACAAGGAAATGGCAGAGGAGTTACAGGTATTTTGCATCAGTCTTTACGGTGGAAGATACTTTGAGCATCCCGTTAATACGAAAGAATATGGAGGAGAGGAATTAAGTAATATCACCATCACCTGAGAAGTAGTATTAGATAAACTATTGAGGCTAAAGGCAAATAAGTCCCCTGGCCCTGATGGCTTGCATCCTAGGATCCTAAAATAAGTAGCTATAGAGGTAGTAGATACATTGGTTGTAATTTTCCAAAAATCCTTGGATTCTGGAGGAATGCTAGAGGATTGAAAAACTATCGCTCCTGTTCAAAAAGAGGAGGAGGCAAAAAAGCAGGTAATTATAGGCCAATTAGCCTAACATCTATTATTGGAAAAATGTGGGAATCAATTATTATGGAAGCAATAGTGGCACATTTGGAAAATCACAACCTAATCAAGCAGAGTCAGCATGGCTTCATGAAAAGGAAATTGTGTCTGACTAATTAGTTTTTCCAAGAAGTCCCAACCAGAGTGGATAGAAGGGAAACCAGTAAATGTGTTGTATTTGGACTTCCAGAAGGCGTATGACAAGGTACCTCACCAAAGGTTAAGTCATGAGATAAGAGCCCATGGTGTAGGAGGTAGTTTATTAGAATACAATGCAGCACAGGAACAGGCCCTTTGGCCCTCCAAGCCCGCGCCACTCCCTGGTCCCAACTAGACCATTCTTTTGTATCCCTCCATTCCCACTCTGTTCATGTGGCTATCTAGATAAGACTTAAACATTCCCAGTGTGTCTGCCACCTTGCCCGGCAGTGCATTCCAGGCCCCCACCACCCTCTGTGTAAAATACGTCCTTCTGATATCCGTGTTAAACCTCCCCCCCCCCCCCCCGCCCCCTCACCTTGAACCTATGACCCCTCGTGAACGTCACCACCGACCTGGGAAAAAGCTTCCCACCGTTCACCCTATCAATGCCTTTCATAATTTTATACACCTCTATTAGGTCACCCCTCATCCTCTGTCTTTCCAGTGAGAACAACCCCAGTTTACCCAATCTCTCCTCATAACTAAGCCCTTCCATACCAGGCAACATCCTGGTAAACCTTCTCTGCACTCTCTCTAAAGCCTCCATGTCCTTCTGGTAGTGTGGCGACCAGAACTGGGCGCAGTATTCCAAATGCGGCCAAACCAACGTTCTATACAACCACAACATCAAACCCCAACTTTTATACTCTATGCCCCGTCCTATAAAGGCAAGCATGCCATATGCCTTATTCACTACCTTCTCCACCTGTGACGTCGCCTTCAAGGATCTGTGGACTTGCACACCCAGGTCCCTCTGCGTATCTACACCCTTTATGGTTCTGCCATTTATCGTATAGCTCCCCCGTACGTTAGTTCTACCAAAATGCATCACTTCGCATTTATCAGGATTGAACTCCATCTGCCATTTCTTTGCCCAAATTTCCAGCCTATCTATATCCTTCTGTAGCCTCTGGCAATGTTCCTCACTATCTGCAAGTCCAGCCATTTTTGTGTCGTCCGCAAACTTACTGATCACCCCAGTTACACCTTCTTCCAGATCGTTTATATAAATCACAAACAGCAGAGGTCCCAATACAGAGCCCTGTACAGAATGGATAGAGAATTGGCTAATTGGCAGGAAACAGCAAGTGGAGATGAGGAATTATTTTTCAGGTTGGCGACCTGTAACTAGTGGGGTTCCGCAGGATCAGTGCTGGGACTACAACTGTTTACAATATATGTTAATGACTTGGGTGGAAAGGCAAGTTGCATGAGGCATGCAGACAGTTTACAAAGAGATATTGAAAGGTTAAGAAAGTTGGCAAATGGAGTATAATGTGGAAAAATGTTAAGTTCATTTTGGAAGGGAGAACAAAAGAACAGTGTTATTGAAATAGAAAAATACTGCAGAAAGCTGCAACACAAAGGGTCTTGAGGGTACTTGTGCACGAAACACAGAAAGCTAGCGCACAGGTACAGCAGGTAATCAGGAAGGCTGATGGAATGTTGGCCCTCATTTCAAGGGGATTGGAGGATAAGAGTAGGGAAGTCTTACTGCAACTGTACAAGGTACTACTGTGAGCAGCTTTGGTCCCCTTATTTAAGGAAAGATATTATTTCATTTGAGGCAGTTCAGAGAAGGTTCACTAGGATGATCCCTGGTGTGGAGGGATTGTCTTATGAGGAAAGGTTAAACAGATTGGGATTCTACTGATTGGAATTTAGAAGAATGAGAGGTGATTTCATTGAAACATATAGGATTCTTAAGGGGCTTGACAGGGTAAATGCTGAGAGGATATTTCCCCCTCATGGGGAGAGTTTAGGACCAGAGGGCAAAGTCTCAGAATAAAGGGGTGCCAATTTAAGACTGAGATGAGGAGGAATTTCTTCTGAGGGTTGAAAGTCTTTGGAACTCCTTGCCACAGAGAGCTGCAGGGACAGAGTAGCTTTAAGTGCACCAACAGCACTCCAGATTCAACTATTCAATAAGGTGGCTCACCAGCACTTCCTCTTGGGATGTAAGTAGTAGCATTACCAGCAATAACACCATCCCATGAATGAATTTTAAACAAAATAACCGCGATTGAAATGATTGTTACAGCACTACTCTCTGCTAATTAGCAGTAAGGAAGAATTGTCAGCTTTGATTAAGTTAGGCAGTACTTACTGGGGGAGGATTTCAATGTTCGCTGTCATAAATTTGACAGATCAGCTGACCCATTTTCCACCCTGCATGATCATCCTTCCCAATGGCTTTAGGCAGGGTTTATAATATGTGCCTGATCTGCAATCCTGAGTTTCCCAATCAATAATAAAAAATTTAATTTGTCCACTATCTTCGAAATGCATATCATTCACCACCACCTTCTCAAGGACAATTGGTCCATATCCCTTAATGAATTTTTAAAAATTGGCTTTGTGAGTTGTGCAGAGTGACGGATGATTATGTCAGGAAGATTTTATCAGACGGGCAATCTGGAGCTCGTTGCATCATTGCCCTTGTCGTTGCATCATTGCCCTTGTCTCATTTGGAGAAATAAGGCTCCGTGTAGTGTGGATTTAGCGACATGGTTTCGCTATCGTTTGAACAATCTGGTAAAGTCACGTGCTTGCTATCAAGTGGCTTAACCCACAACTTGCTTGCAGATTTCCATATAACAATTTGCAAAAATGTGTGGTTAGGTTGGTTGGCTATGGCAAATTGACCCTAGTGTCAGGGGAATTAGCAGGGTAAATGTGTGGGGTTATGGGGATAGGGCCTGGGTGGGATTGTGCAGACTCGATGGGCCGAATGGCTTTCTTCTGTACTGTAGGGATACTATGAATGTAAGCACTTGTTTGAGTGTCCAGAAAGTAGCACAGCACAGTCTTATTAGATCCTTGAACAATCAAATGTTGAACATGCATCCTAACCCGGGAGTGGGGTCTGCACTGGGGGTGTTACAATGCTTGATTTTTCTGCACAATGCAATTGAGGGTCTGGTATAAATCTGAGCTTTGTGTGGTCCAGTAAACCCTTATTTTAATTTGAATCTCACATTCTTCCTTCTAACTGTTAGACTTTCTGTTATTACAGGGAAAGGAACCCACTGTCCGACAGATAGCTCTGCTACATTTCAGGAATGTAATCACGCTAAATGTGAAACTTGAAGACGCTCTGTCACGACCACGTGCAAGGGTCCCACCTTCACTCATTCAGATGCTGCTTATACTGCAGGTAGGCCTGAACTCTCTATTTTAACTGTCCGGAAAGGGGAGTGTGAAAGAAATGATGCGACTCTTCATTCTTCTGTCTCTGACCTTTTGCATATTAACATGTGGTTTAAATTGTCTCATGCAGTCTCCTTTTTAACTCCGGATGTGGTAAAACTGAGTGATGTGGAGCCTAACATTTAAACATTCAATACACAATGGTTTGAATTAGAAACAAACCCAAGGCTATTGGTAATTTGAAACAGTGTTAATTTTGTAAAACACAACTTGTTATTGACATGAGCTCCCAAGTAAACGTATTCCAATTTATTTTTAACATTTAGTGCTCAGTTGCAAATCTCTAGCGTACTGCAATGGTCTCAATACATTTAATTAGAACACCATGGTTTCTGAAATATCAGATCAGTACTGTGCCCCAAACCTGTTGCAAAGTAGTTTGATTGGAATGATTAATGCTGTACTAAAACCAAATGGAGCCAAATGCTCCTCTGTAGAGCATTCCACTCATTTCTATGTCGTGAATTAACTAAAACAGGAGAACAGATAGTCTAGAGCAATAACCCAGCCAAGATTTAACATATTTATTGGGGCAATCGAGTTTTAGTGGTTAACCAATCCATGTGTATCATATATGATGGAATCGCTTCTAGGAAACCTCCCAAGACTAGATGTTACAGAGTTAACACAAAGACAAAACTTAAGGCACTGTATTGTGACGTGCATAGCATGGTAAATGAGTTGATAGCACACATTGAAGTAAATAAATATGACCTGATGGCCATTATGGAGATGTGGCTGCAGGATGACAAAGATTAGGTCCTGACTGTTGTGGTTTAAATGACCTTCAAGAAAAATAGGAAACTAGGTAAAGGTGAAGGGTCGCACTGTTAATCAAGGATGGGATTGGTGCAATAGTTAGAGATGACCTTGGATCAGGATGTGGAACCAGTTTCGGTGGAGATGAGGAATAGTAGGGGAAAGAGGCATCAGGGTAGTGGTCTATAGGCCCCTAACAGTAACCACAATGGAGGACAAAGAATACAGGAAAAAATATTGGGCGGTTGTGATAAAGGACTGGCAGTGGTCATGGGGGATTTTAATCTACATATAAACCGATTATAACCTGGATGAGGAACTCATAGAATGCTTTCAAGATAGTTTCTTAGAACAGCATGTTCTGGAAACAGCCAGACAGCAGGTAATATTAGACTTGGTGATGTGTAATTGTGTAATGTGACAAGATAATTAATTTCCTCAGAATGAAGCGGCCACAATATGATTGCATTTTACAGCCAGTTTGAAAGGGAGAAAAGTGGGTCTAAGTCTAGTATTTTAAACCAAAAAAGGACAAGCATGTGGGCATGAAAGCTGAGCTAGCTGAAGTGAATTGGGATACTAGGCTAGGGGATAGATCAATAGCGAAGCAATGGCAGACATCTAAGCTGATATTTCAGAATACTTAATATTCGAGGTGGTGAAATTAATCAATCAAGAAAAGAGCATATAGCTGCGCAAGATGAGTGGCAGATCAAATGATTAATTAGAATATAAAGAAATGCAGAGCATGACTATGAGGTTAATCAGAAGAAAGATATTAGATTGAGAGGAAACTAGCTAGAAATGTAAAAACGGATAGTAAGACTCCCTACGGCTTTTTCAGAAGGAAGAGTAAGTAAAATGAGTATTGGAACTCTAGAGAGTGAGAATGGGGAGTTAACAGTAGATATTAAGGAAGTGGCAGATGAAATGAGCAAATGTTTTGTTTCTGTCTTCACTATAGTCGATGTAAAAACATTCCAGTAATAGCTGTAAATCGGGAGGTATAAGAGAGAGCGGAACCTGGTGAAATTACAATCACTGGGGAAGCAGTACTGAGCAAACTGCTGGAGCTGTGGGCAAGTAAGTCTCTGGGTCCTTCATCCCAGAGTCTCCAAAGAGGTGGCTAATGAGATAGATGATGTGTTGGTGCTAGTTTTTAAAAATTCACTAGATTCTGGAATGATTACATCAGACTGGAAAATGGCAAATGTGACCCCCTCTATTCAAGAAGGGAGGGAGACAGAAAACAGGCCAGTTGGCTTGATGTCTGTCATGAGAAATATGCCAGAATCAATCATTTTAAGTAGATTATAGCTGGATACTCAATGTAATTGGAAAGAGTCAGCATGGTTTTGTGAAAGGGAAATAGTGTTTAACAAATTTATTGGAGTTCTTTGATATAGGAACATGTGCTGTGGATAAAGGGGAGCCTGTAGATGTGCTGTAATTGGATTTCGAGAAGGCATTCAAGTTGTCAAATCGCAGGTTATGGCAGAAAATAAAAGCCGATGGTGGAAGAGTAACGTATGAGCAAAGTTGGCTGGCTGTCAGAAAGCAGAGTATGCGTAAATGTGCCTTTTTTCTGATTGGCAGGAGTGACGATTAGAATCCTGCCGGGGTCTGCACTGGGACCTCAACCGTTTATATCAATAACTTAAATAAGCAAAGGCATGGTAGCTAAAGTTGCACAGGGCATAAAGGTAAGTTGGAAAGTATGTTGTGAAGAGAACATAAGGTGGTTGCAAATGGACATAAATAGGTTGAAGGAATGGGCAAAATTCTGGCAGATGGAGTATAATGTGGGAAAATGTGAAGTTGTTCACTTTGGCAGGAAGAATAAAAAGGCAGAGTAGTAGTTAAATGGAGAATGGCTACAGGGGTTGAGATGGAGAGTGATCTGTGTGTTCCAGTGCATAAGTCACAAAAAGTTAGTATCCAGGTACAGCAGGTAATTAAGAAAGCAAATGGAGTATTATCCTTTATTACAAGAGGAACTGAACATAAAAGAAAGGATGTTATGATTCAGTTACTTACTGTGCTTACCCCAGTCCAACGCCGGCATCTCCACATCATGATTCAGTTATACAGGGCATTCATTGGTGAGACCACATCTTGAATACTGTGTGCAGTTTTAGCCTCCTTTAATGAAGGATGTAAATTCATTGGAGGTGGTTCAGAGGAGGTTTACTAGATTGATACCTGGAATGAGTGGGTTGTCTTATTAGGATAGGTTGGGCAGGCTGGAGTTTGGAAGAGTGAGGGGTGACTTGATTGAAGTATATAAGATCTTGAAAGGTCTCGTGGAAAGGATGTTTCCTTTTGTGGGCGAGTCCAAAACGAGGGGGTACTTTTTTCAAATTAGGAGGCTGCCCATTTTTAGGACCAGAATCAGGAGGCATTTTTTTTCTCTGAGGGTTGTGCGACTTTGGAACCCGCTGCCTTAGGCACTGGAGACAGGTCATTGAATATTTTTCAAGGCGGAATTAGATTCTTATTAGGCATGAGAATCAAAGATTATCAGGGGTTGGCAGGAATATGGAATTCAAAACGCATATCAACCATGTTCTTATTGAATGGCAGAGCAGCTTTGAGGGGCTGAATGGCCTACTTCTCTTATTTAATGTGTTCGCATGCCTACATCATTGTTCATGTAATTAAATAGTAAAAATATAACAGATGCTGCAAATCTGAAATAGAAAGTTCTGGAAACATTCAGCAGTACATTAGGCATCTGTGGGCTCTCCAAATGTGGCCCCCTTATCAGAACAGGAAGGTACTGCACTTATTTAACAATGAACAGTACAAAGGGAAGTTGGAGAGAGTGGGTGGTGGACTGTACACGTATACAGAAGGTAATTTAATTCGTCTGCAGTTGAGGTTTCAGTTGTTATGGAGGCTCTTTTTTGAAAGAATGAATGCGTCTATCAGTACTAAATTTCTTTGAAAATGTCTTGTACAAAGAATGATGATTGAACGAAAACTGACTTTTTTCAATATTGACTGTGGCTGACGTTCTGGGAAGTTGTGCAGAGTCTGGGAGCAGAACGAACAGGTATTCTGGGTTAATCATTGCATCTACTGACGTAAGTCAACCACTTGCTCAGTAAACCAGGATCGTGGTTTAAGCATAACCATGAACAGTTGACTTGCAGCTATATAACCTGAAAGTGTGCAACCTTGTATGTAATCTAAAGTGACAAAAGGTATGGGGAGAGCGTTGGAGTATGGTGGTAAGATCGAGGCTCAGCCATGGTCATACTGAATGCAGAGCAGGCTCAAAGGGCTGAATGGTCTATCCCTATTTTCTGTGTTTAATTTACTCAAGTGTACAGACTTATAAGTTACTATGTTTTTCTTTTGCCCTCGTCTAAGGAAAAGTGCATATTTCCCTGTATCGAGACAGAATTTTCAGAGGCGGGTGGAGGTATATTTCGGTGCATGCAGGGTGGGAAAATCATGGAAAAGGAAAGCCGTTTGGGATGCCCACATCATCTGACCCACTTCTGGCTTTCTCCTGCAGGGTGAGGGTTTCTGAATTGAAGAACTCTTGTACATCTGCGGGAAAGCAATTGAGATGAATGCAAAGGTCATTAAGGATCTTGATAATCATGAATTCCTTCTTTCTCTATAGCCCACGGCTGTATGTGCACCTGGTCAGGGTCAGCGAGGAGAATGCAAGGCAGCAAGAGCTTCTTCACTGTAACTGACAAGGTGTGCGGGCTTTGGTCAGTTACAATGAAGAGCTCTAGCCATGGCCAAGTGAGCAAAAGCATTTCTTTGAGAGTGCTTTCACTGCTTGCCAGGTGATTGTCAATTCCTTGGGAAACACTTCACCGGTCTAGCATTTCCCAGTTCCCAACATGACATGGAAGCAGCGTATGCAACTCCCCCTTCCACCTCTGCTGAGGTTCAAGAGCAGCAGCAAGATATCCCTACACAAGGCAGATGAGACTGACGCCACAATCCATCTGGAAGGAGGTATGACCCCCACAACAGGACTACAGGCAAAGGATCAGCCTTCTCTTCATGTCTGAGCTCCAGTGCATCAGGATGCTTGGGCTCTCACGGCAAGTTGCTGCTGACAGGCTCTTGGAACAAGACCTCCTTCCTTGTGGACCAGATGAGCTCACGTCGCCAAGACCAAAGTGCCTGTCACTGAAGTGTCACTGTCGTCCCAAGTAACTACAACCTCCCCACCAGGTCCCTGCGACTCCCCAAGTTATGTTTTTTCTTATCCTGCAAGAGAAAAAGCAGAGAGGTGCATGCATTTGTAACAGTATACGTGAAGAGGAGGTAAGGACACCATTAATGGAACGTGACACAGAGACATGGGTATGAGGGGGCAATAAATGAGGGCGAATGTCAGTGTTGGGGGAGAGGAGGTGTCGTGCAGGGAAAGTTCTGTGCAGGGGGGGGTTGGACCTCTTGTGCTCCTGAGTTCCTGGATCCTCTGGTCCATTGTCCCCAGATTGGAGAGACCATAGTTCTCCTGCTAATTTCCTTGTCCACTTCTATTCACCCCTGCTTTGTTGGAGAGGATGTCCTCGTCCTCCTGTTCTTGGGAGAGGTCACCTCACTGCAGCCCCTCAGATTCCACAGTCTGACCTCTGGCTCAGACTGTAAGACCCTGGAGCCCCCCCCCCCCTTATTCCATTAATGGTGTACTAGCGTAAATCTCATTGAAAGTCAGGGGGGGGGGCCTATTCCCATTGGAGAGGCCGGCAGCATAGCACTGAGTGGGCCACTGCGCATGCGCTGATCAGTCATAGCAGCCCTGACAACCACGCCCTCCACACCAGCACCCATCCTCGATGGCCCCCCCTTCGCTCCAACGGGTCAAACTGCCAGCTCCTCGCTAGTGGGGAGCTATTGTAAACCCTGCTGGAGTGAAGCACTCCTGGTGGTGGGGGGACTCTCGCGGGCCTGCTAATTATATTTAAATCAGTATTTCAATTATTTATGCAGCTCCGCCCCAATTTCTGGCATGGAGCTGACGGCGCTGAAGATGCGGCGGTCGGAGATGCGCGGAGGCCCACTACATGGCCTCCACTAGAGTCTCCTGGCCCCATAGCACAGCGGGCTGGGAGAATCCATCCCCTCCCCAGTTTCCTGACCTGCAAGTTGTCCTGCAGGAAGTAAGTGGAGAGGATTCTGCCCTCAGTGTCACTTCAGGTGTTTTGGAATCAAATATTGCAGAGTGAAATACAGAGTGACAATTTTTCTTCTCTGCTCCAGCTCTGTGCTTTCGGCCTTGTGCTCAGAGGAACACTGTAGTGCATCACTGCAGCAATTCTGTGTTAATTTTACATTTTTGAGTGAGATTGACAATTTAGGAGCAGATTCAATCGCCCCAGTCCCAGAGGACCAGAGGCTGCTCTCCCTTTTGAGGGGGAGAGCTGACTGGTGGTGATTTAACCTGAGGATCACCACACCTCAGGTGAGGGGAAAGGTTGAGACGGTGGGGCCTTCATGAATAACTCCGCCTGTATGCAAACTCGTAATGCAGTGCATTTAATGTTTGAAAGGCTCCATTTATTTAATAGGTGGCTTTTGAAATGGAACGAAGAAGTCTCTCAAACTTGAAAAAGCTGTTTGAAATGATAAAGGTCATTTGTCCGTTTGTGACCATGTTACACTGTAGCATGGATCTCTACTCCAAATTGGATATAGGGCATCTGTGCACCGTGGGCACATAGCACGAGGGTTGTCCTTGTGTTTGTGCCTGTCACCACACAGGTGTCTTGGCTTCTAAGGTACAAAGCAGAAGTGAGGTGGCAATGAAAACATTATTCACGTTGGAACAATATTGTGAGGCACACACAAAATAGTTGTTGTGTTCACCACCCCAGAAATGCCATTTAAACTTTTAATGAGTACACTCACTACTGTGTTTCTCATTTAATATTCAGGATGTTGTGTCTGATTTAGAAGAAGAATGAGTCAGACTGTAAATGTGTGATGTACAGATATCTTCTTTGAGCTTCTTGGAAGAATGTGAATTTCAGAGACTGGTTCGAAGTATAAAAGAAATGGTCTAAAAGAAATGAGTAACTGTCAGAAACCTTGTGCAGAAACTTTCACCGAGATCATGTAGATGAGAAAGCAACAGCTTTATGAGAGTGTTTAATACTTCCCTATTACTCACAATAATGTGAATGCATTGATATTTGAGCTCATGCTGTCTATTGCCAATTGTTGCGCAATACTCTATTTAACAATGCCAAATGTGTTTGGGCCCTATATCCACTGATAGATTCAAAATCTATCTTTAACTTTGGAGCCACTTTGCCTGATTGATAATTGATTTTAACTAAGTTTGGGCTGCTGTTGAGTTCAAGCCCAAGCAGGAATGAATGCAGAGGCAGCTGAAGTGAACTGGCAGACAAGGTTAAGGAATAGATTAATAGAGCTTCAGTGACAGGCTTTTAAAGGGATATTTCAGAATACACAGAATAGAGGGCCCACTAACCATGGTTAACTAAAGAAGATAAAGACCATATCAATCTTAAAGAAAAAGCACATTGTTGCACCAAGACAGATTGCAGATTGGACAGAATATAAAAAAACAGCAAAGAATGACTAATAGATTTAATAGTAGGGAAAAATGAGAGTGAGTGAAAGCTACCTAGAAAAAATGAAAATGGATAGTATGAGTCTCTATAAATACGTTTTTTCTTGGTTAGCACAGTGGTTAGCACTGCTGCCTCACAGCACCAAGGACCCAGGCTCGATTCCAGCCTTGGGTCACTGTCTGTGCAGAGTCTACGCCTTCTCCCTGTGTCTGAGTGGGTTTCCTCCCGGTGCTCAGGTTTCCTCCCACAGTCCGAAAGACGTGCTGGTTAGGTGCATTGGCCATGCTAAATTCTCCCTCAGTGTACCCGAACAGGCACCGGAGTGTGGCAACTGGGGGATTTTCACAGTCACTTCATTGCGGTGTTAATGTAAGCCTACTTGTGACACTAATAAATAAACCTAAACTTCTTACTCTTATTTAAGTGAGGGTTGGTCCTATAGAAAGTGAGTGTAATAATGGAAATAAGGAGATGGCAGATGAATTGAATAGGTAATTTGCATCAGTCTTCACCATAGAAAACATAAGCAACATCCTGGAAAAAGCTATAAATAGAAAGCGGAAAGGAGGGAGGTACGACCACTAGAGAAGCAGTACTTCAGAAATCATTGGAGCTGCTGGCTGACAAGTCTCTGGTCCTGATGGGCTTCTTCCTAGGTTCTTAACAGAAGTGTCTAATGAGATATTTGATGCGTTTGATTTAATTTTTCCAAAATTCCCTTCATTTGGGGAAGATGTCAAAAGGGAAGGGGGACAGAAAACAGGAAACTACAGGTCAGTTAACTTAACATCTGTCACAGGGAAATTGTTAGAAGCTATTCTTAAAGATGCTATGGCAGGACATTTAGAAAAGATCAGGGCAATCAAGCCAAGTCAACATGGTTTTTTAAAAAGGGAAATCCTGTTTAACCAAATTATTGGATTCTTTGAACTCGTCACGTGCTGTGCACAAAGGGGAGTGGCTGGATGTACTGTACTTAGCTTTTCACAAGGCTTTTGATAAGCTGCCACATCAAAGGTTATTCTGGAAAATTAAAGCTCATGGTGTCAGAATAACATTGGCACAAATAGAAGATTGGCTAGCTAATAGGAAACAGAGTAGCCATAAATGGGTCATTTTCTGATTGGTAAGATATAAAGAGTGCCGCAAGGATCAGTGTTTGGACACCAACTGTTTACAATTTATATAAATTACTTGGATGAAGGGATTGAAGGTATGGTTGCTAAGTTTGCTGAGGATATAATGGTGGGTTATAAAGTAAGTTGTGAAGAGTGCATTAGGGCTACAAAGGGCCATAGATAGATTAAGCAAGTGGGCAAAGATCCAACAACCACTCTCATCTTCCTTTGTACCAAGTATGACTCCAATCAGTGGGGAGTTTTGCCATTGACTTCAGTTTTGCTAGAGATCCTTGATGCTATACTTATTCAAATAGTGCCTTCATGTCAAAGGCAGCCACTGTCACCTCACCTCTGGAGTTCAGCTCTTTTATCCATGTTTGGATCAAGCCCATAATGAGGTCAGGAGCTACGGCAGAACCCAAACTGACTGTCCGTGTGCAGCTTATTGCTGAGTGGGTGCTATTGTTGACCCCTTCCATCACTTTACTGGTGATTGAGAGTTGACTGATGGGGCAGTAATTGGCCGGGTTGGATTTGTCGTGCTTGTGTACAGGACGTACCTAAGCAATTTTCCACATTACTGGGTCAGTACTATTGCCGGAATGTTATCAGGTACAGTTCCTGGAATATGATCAAGGCCCCCATAGCCTTTGCAGTATCCAATGCCTCCAGTGTTTCTTGATATCATGTGGAGTGAATCAAATCGGCTAAAGACCGGCATCTGTGATGCTGGGGGCCGCAGGAGGAGGCCGAGATGGGTCATCCACTCGGTACTTCTGACTGAAGATGACTGTAAATGCTTGAGGAATTACAGAAATGCTCTGCCCTATTTAAGTGGACATTACACAGGCTGGACCTGCGTCACTCTTCACATTCATCAACAATGCAAAGCTGCATTCGGTTCTTTGATTTCTGCAGTGTTTTTTCTAATTTAACTCTGTGCAACCTGCAGAGACAGTTCTGCACAAAGACTGTATTATTGAATTATTCAGACTTTCTGCTTTCTGGAATGATGGTGAAAAACACTCAGTTTATTTCTGTGGTAGGTCCTGCTGTGCGGGAAGAGTTCTTGACTTGGAAGCCAACAATCTGTAAGACGACCATCCCTGAGTGAAGCACCAAACTAGGATCATTTTTGTTTTGGGTGGAGTTGTGGTTCCTTTTGAGCATGAGAGAAATTGTCTAGTTCTGTGGTGTTGAGTATTGAGGTTGAATGTCCTTTGATCTCTGCTGGAGTTTTTAGTTAAAGGAACTCAATGGATTTATGTGAAGTTTACTGTCAGTAAAGACATTACACAAAGCGCCTCGGTTGAACCTAGTGAAAGCACTTGGTTCTTTAGAAGAACTTGAGATATTCTAAACCACAGAGCTTGCTTTTCTGAGTTTCTCTAACATTAGCTAGTTATTTTTATGCCTCAGAAGCAGTTCCTGGCTTGTCGCTGTCCTTAATGCCAAAGGGAATTTATAATAAGTTAAAGCACAAACCTTTAAAAATCATTTCATTGCTTGCGGTTTATTTCCCATCTCAGCTCCCTTGCTCCGCAGTTACTTGTCTTGCCTTTTCTTTCTCAACCAACAGAAGAAAGACATGTTAGCAAGTCGATCACCTCATTGTTGTGGGATCACTGTGTCTACGTAACAATGGTTACTGCATTTCAAAGTAATTATTATTTCAATCATTCCCTCTCTATAGAATCCCTACAGTGCAGAAGGAGGCCATTCGGCCCATGTAGAATGCACTGACTCTTCGAAAGAGGATCTTACCCAAGCCCACCCCCCAATCATTGTCGCGCCATACCATTTACCATGGCTAATCCCCCTAACCTACACATCTTTGGACACTATGGGGCAATTTAGCATGGCCAATCCACCTAACATGCACATCTTTGGATTGTGGGAGGAAACCGGACCACCCGAAGGAAACAAACGCAGACACGGGAATAACATGCAAATTGCACACAGTCACCCATGACCAGAATTGAACACGGGTCCCTGGCACTGAGACAACAGTGTTAACCAATATGCCACCATGCCACACAATTTATAACATTCAATAAGTATTAAAGCATATATCAATCTAAAGATAAAAATAGGAACCATTGGTAATCCACAAAGGGTCAGTCTGAATTTGTAGAGACGGAGGATATTCCAATCAAAGATAAACACCCAGAGAATCATGTCCTGCGCTTTCTCCCCAAAGATGCTGACCAGACCATTGAACACTTCCAGATTTCCAGGTCTAGACTTGTTTTCACTTCATAGCGTCCACTGTGCGTATTTTTAATTTCACTTCACAGTGTGTTCTGCCTTGTTTTCTACAATTCTGACTGGGTTAAAACCGTCGATGTGGTTGAAGTGAAACAGCTTGGCAAACATTTACCCTGATGAGGGGGAGGCCCAGCAGGACCATACTGAGGTCAAGTGAACATCCAAGAGGCAGGCAGGCCACCGACGTCTGATTGGAGGAAGCCAAGTATCATTCCCTGGACATGAAAGATGGAATAGCACCACTTGGAAGAATAGGAATTGGTCCCTGATGGCTTGGCCAATACTTACCCCTCCTCCAACATCACCAGAACATATTATTTGGCTATTATCACATGACTGCCTGGAGAGCCTTGTTGTAGGCAAATCGAGTGTTGCATTTCCTACATGATAACCGTGACTACAATTCAAACTCATATCATTGGCTATCAAATGGATTTCAAGTCTTCCCTCGTTCATAAAAGCCGCTGGATTATTATTTTTTTACTCTACTGGGAGAAGAATTAAAATGTTACGAGTTTAGTCCAAGAAAATGAGTCCCTTCCAAATTAAAGCAGTAAGAAAGTGAGGAAGGGTCAGGCAGACTCGAAATGTTGGCTCTATTTTCTCTCCACAGACGAGGGAGATTTGGGGGTGCCATGGACTCCCCTGCCAACAGACAAAACTCGCCTATTGATCAAACTGCTGTGGGCAAAAAAAAACCGACAGGAAAAAAAAGTTTATTTATTACTGTCACAAGTAAGCTTACATTTAACACTGCGAACTTACTGTGAAAATCCCCTAGTCGTCACACTCCGGTGCCTGTTCAGGTACACAGAAGGAGAATTTAGCATCTCTTTTGGACTGTGAGTGGAAACCGGAACACCCGGAGGAAACCCACGCAGAAGCGGAGAACGTGCAAATTCCACGCAGACAGCGACCCAAGCCGGGAATCGAACCCGGGTCCCTGGTGCTGTGAGGCAGCTGTGCTAACCACTGTGCCGTGTCTGTAAATAAAGAAGGTAATTGCAGGACATTTGGGAAATGCGTAATTCCAAGTTTCCCTTCCCTAACTCCACTCCCTTTCTCGGAACGTGCCCCAAGATGGGATTGGGATCCATGCTTTTTTTTAAATTACTTTTGTTGGTAGCAACATGGCTCGTGTGGTCCACACATTCCGAATTGAATGCCAGTGTGGATTTGTGCCCACCAGACTTCTACATAATTCAAATCTTATGCAACACTATTTTCAGTCTAAAATCCATGCACTGTTTAACCTTTTGGGAACCGTTACTCAGAGTGGAACGCATAGTCCATTGGCCTGCTCTGTGATTTGTCCAAACCTACAGAAGAATGTGCAGTAATTCTTAAGCCTATCTCATGTACCACCCACTCTCGTGGCCAATTCTTCATATGTGTGACCCCCTAATTGCTGATCAGCATCATTGGGAGTCGGGTGCGGAGGAGGTTGGTGGTTCTTGGACAGATGGGTATGGCTGAAACTCTACTCCAGTTTAAGATGCTCATCCAAGCCTCGGGTATCTGAATATTTCAGAAAGAAAGCGTTCTTTCTGGTTGTATCACAGCTTGGTATGGCTCCTGCTCTGCCCAAGATCGCAAGGAAATACAAAAGGTTGTGAATGTAGTCCAATCTATCGCGCAAACCAGCCTCCCATCCATTGACTCTGTCTGCACTTCCCGCTGCCTTGGCAAAGCAGCCAGCATAATCAAGGACCTCAAACATGCTCTCTCCCACCTTCTTCCGTCGGGAAAAGATACAAAAGTCTGGGGTCACGTACCAACCGATTCGAGAACAGCTTCTTCCCTGCTGCTGTCAGATTTTTGAATGGACCTTCCTCGCATTATGTTGATCTTTCTCTACACCCTAGCTATGACTGCAACACTACATTCTGCACTCCCTCGTTTCCTTCTCTATGAACGGTATGCTTTGTTTGTATAGTGTGCAAGAAACAATACTTTTCACTGTATACTAATACATGATTTCTATGATTTCTACATGTGACAATAATAAATCAAATCAGATATTATTACAATTTGGTTGCATGCTAAAAAGGAAAATCTTAAATTATGTTTGAATAGTATCCTAAGTGCTTTCCTGTGCTTTTTGTAAAATCCTTTGCTCTTCTTATCTCTGTTTAAAACAAAGGATGGGATTGGAGAAGTGAGGTAGGGTTGCGGGGGGAGGGGGGGATGAGAAAGGGGAGGCATCTTCAAACAGAAGGTAATCTAACGTGCCCTTTTTTAAAAAATCATTGTGTATCCCGAGCAGAGAAGTTTTCATACAAAAGCAAATCTTCACTTGTGCTGCAGGTATGTTTGTTCTTTGTTGAAAATGGAATAGAAATCTCAAGTAATGGAGAAGGAAGCTGTTGTTAAGGTCACCTTTAAAATGCTGGCAGACCCTTATTATTTATTAATAGCTTTCATCAATGTGAGGCCTGTTCTTGCTTGCCGGAGCTTGTCTTCCTTCATCTCAGCAGGAAATTCCCATTGACATTTTTAAGCTGAGTTTGAGCGAGTCTGTAAATTGGGTCAGAGCCCAGTGGAGCTGTCAGCTGCTCGGTGCAGACGGGAAAGAGGCCAGAACTCAGCAGTTACAGCCAGCTTCATCAGGCTTCTGTAGTTAAAGCCTTTTCCCTCCTTGCTACCCCCCAACCTACTTGTTACATTACTGTAAACGCACAGTGAACCGGAAATCCAATATTGGCACTGGCTCCTGAGATACATTCCCAGAGAAGGAGATTTTTAATCTGTCACGATTGCTTTATTTCATTGAATCGTCCAAAGACATTCCAAGTGAAATTTGCATTTGGAAGGAAGTGCCACACAGGAGGGCCAACACTGATTTGTCATTGGGATGTGAAACCAGCTCAAAGTCTGGCAGAGAGCTGCAGTGTTTAGTGGGGCGGGGGGGGTGGAAAGGGGTATGGGAGAGGGGTGAAAACTGTGGTGGCTTCCTGATGCTTCCTGGCTACCAGAGACACCAACAGCACCCTGGGACCAGATCCTCTTCCAGCCAAGCTGAGAGGTTTATTTCTTCAATTGCAAAGAAATATGGAAATTTGCCCTAAAACCGAGGAGAGCAACAAAATTGATGCCAAATACAATAGGAATAAAGTATTAAAAGGGATAATGGAATGTGAAACTTTAGAGAGATTAAGATATGGCATTAAGTGATTGATTCATTAATATGGCATGGATAATGTGAACAGAACATCACTTCAAAATAAATCAAGCCAGGAAGATCAAATGTGAAACATATAGATGGTTTTGGCAGCTAATTGTGTCTTTGAATGCAACAAATAATAATACTGGACAGCATTATCTACAGTCATGGAGTCGGCTTCCATGTGTACCTTGTTGGATGGATCAAGCAGGACATAGGCATGGCTGGCTGGCCAGCAATTGTCCAAGGGCAGTTGAGAGTCAACCACATTGCGGTGGCTCTGGAGTCACATGTAGGCCAGACCGGGTAAGGACGGCAGATGTCCTTCCCTAAAGGACATTAGTGAACTAGATGGATTTTTCTGACAATCGACAATGGTTTCATGGTCATCAGTAGATTCCTAATTCTAGATATTTTTAATTGAATTCTAAGTACACCATTTGCCATGCTGGGATTCGAACCCAGGTCCCCAGAAAATTAGCTGAGTTTCTGAATAAATAGTCTAACAATAATACTGCCAGGCCATTGCTGAGACTGTGTAGAGTCTCAACAAAAATGGTTTACTCAAGCTTGTTGAACATGCACGAGGGAAAGCACTCAGAGCTATAATTCAAGATTGCTTCTGAGCTACTCTGCAGCACCATCCCTCCCCCATGGATTCTTACAGCATTCTTATACCTCTTCTCATTAGAATGTTTACATGTGAGAATCCAATTAAGTTATCATCTTGTTACTCTAAGTTCTGCTTCTGTCACATTGTGCTGTCTCAATTGTCCTGTGTGCTTTTATCTTTAACTCTTCTCTTCATATTCTGTGTTGATTACGTCTATCTCGTAATATCAAATCACTACAAGTATCTTCTAACGTGTGAATTTCAACTGTGGGTATCATTAACCACAGTTACCCTGATGTTTCATTAGTTTTCCATAGGTGCAATGGATCCTATGCATTATCTCCAGACATAGTGGGGTCATGGTAAATGGTATCGATTCTTTATTGTTGCTACAGTCTCTGAAGAGCAGCAGCTGGGGTGTGACTGTCTAGTAGTGTCTGGGAGATAATTATTTGAAGATTTACTCCATGTAGGTTCCTGCAGCAAGTTTTTTGATATTCTAGCCAGGCTGCCTTTTTAACCCTTAACGTCCCTTCCAATCTTGTTGCCCAAGCTCCCTTTTGACCCGACTAAAGTACCCATTTCAATCTCTCCACTGCCTATCTAATCCTACCCCCTGCCACCGCAACCACTTCCTTTGTGCTGATAGACTGCTTATCCAACATTTTGTTTTCATGAACTACAATCCTCCAGTTTAAATATTAAGACTGAAGCCGTGGCCTTTGACCTCTGCCACAAAATACATATCCTCCGCACTGATTCCATACCCCACTTAGCCATCATCTCGAGTTGAACAAGATTGTTTTCAACCTCGGTGCCCTATTCCACTGGTTCTCTATTTGAAGATCCTATTTTCTAATAGATTAGTAATCAATACTCATAATACTGATGTTTTAATAATGCTTTTCAGAAAACAGGTAATTATTTGCAGCAGCTTTGACTATTTCACTAATATAGATAGTGATCTAGACAGACCACAGATCAAGAATAAATGTGGCTCCAGAAATAATTCTGGCCCATGTGTCAGCCTCGGCCCAGTTGGTCACACTCGCCCCTCTAGAGTCACAAGAATACAGGACCGAAGTCCATTTCGGGGGCATGAACACTGCCAATCCAGTGCATTAATGAGGGTGTCATAGAATTATAGAATCCCTGCAATGCAGAAGGAGGCCATTTGACCCATCGAGCCTGCATCAACAACAATCCCACCCAGGCCCTATCCCTGTAACACTGTATTTACTCTGCAAATCCCCCTGACACTAAGGGGCAATTTTTCATGGCCAGTCAGTCCAACCTGCACATCTTTGGACTGTGGGAAGAAACCGGAGAATCCAGATACAGGGAGATTGTGCAACTCCACATAGACAGTCACCTGAGACTGGAATTGAACCCGGGTCCCTGGCACTGTGAGGCAGCAGTGCTGACCACTGTGCCTCCGTGCCATGTACATAAGAAATAGAAATAGAAATAGAAGCAGGAGTAGGCCATCTAGCCCTTCGAGCCTGCCCCGCCATTCAATAAGATCATGGCTGATCTGATCTGATCTGTGTTGCACTGTTGGAGATACCATTTTTTGGATGAGACATTAAGCTAATACTTCATCTGCCTTCTCAAGTAGATGTCGCTGGACTAGTAATCTAAAGGTCCAGACTAATGCACTGAGAAGCAGGTTCAATTCCCACTGAAGCAGACTCATTATGCATTCTTGGCTGACAGCCCAGACATTCATTAGTCTCTTGAAATAGCTGCATACAAGGGGAAACCTTGCTTGATTGACTGCTGTTTTTCATAAATCTATTTTCTTCATTGCACAATGTTTACTTACACAAGATAAATGTGGTGATAATTGGCAGAGGTATGGCTCTGTAATATCGCTGCCCTCCAAAACACCTCCAACATTGCGGGCTGGATTTTCATTGTTCTGGGAGTTATGGGGCCTGCTAACTGGAGTCGAGCCTTCTCGCACTCGCTCTTTCCCACACCTCTCTGCAACATAGAAACTAGAAGCAGGAGTAGACCATACGGCCTTTCGAGCCTTCATTTTGATCATGGTTGATCATCGAATTCAATATCCTGATTTCTCTCCCCTCCCCCCCCCCCCCCCCCCCCCCCCATATCCTTTTAGTCCCAAGAGCTATATCTAATTTCTTCTTGAAATCAAACAAGGTTTTGGCCTCAACCACATTCGTTGGTAGTGAATTCCACACGTTCACCACCCTCCAGGTGAAGAAATTTCTCCTCACCTCAGTTCTAAAAGATTTACCCTCAACTGCAAACTATGACCCCTAGTTCTGGACTCCCCCATCATCGGGAACACACTTATTTTTTCAGTGCGTGGATAGAAATTCTAGTTAGCAAGTTTCCTGATGATTCTTTAAAGAATAATTAGCCGAATACATCAAAAATTGTAGTGGACTTCAACGGTGTACATTTTTACTGGAAATAGTGAGTTAGCAGTTTGATAGCTTTCAAATGTCAGAGTCTTCTACATTTATTAAAAGGTGCACAATATTAGTTTTATGCAAGTGATTAATTTTAGAAGCAGATATTGAGGTTTCTTGTTTTATTGGAATAATGTTGTTGAAATATGAACAGTTGGGGAAAGAAGTAATTAGATCACCTCAATTCTACTAGAAATTGTGATATTTACACAAATTCTGATTTAAGAAAAAGTCAGTAAGATTTTCCTGATGTTTCTATCTGAGTGCATTTATTGTAATATGGACTAGGTTGAACTTATTTTGTCTCCATTCCTTGTTCACTTGTTCACTAATGCCATAAACTGTTATCGACAGTATTTCTAAATGGCTGAATCTCGGTGAAACATACTCCTATTTGCTTTCCAAATTGATTTTATTAGCAAGCATTACTGACAGCACAGAGTGTTACCGTGTGCAGTGAGTAATTGTTGGCAATGCACTCCCAATTCATTTATATGGTAACTTTATAGCTAATTTATGATTTGTTTATGAATCTGGCACAAGCTTTCTGTAAACATTTTTAGGATGTCTGCCCAAGGCAACATTCATATAAATGTCACATGGCTTCTGTGCAAACAATATTCACGTATCAATCCAGACTTTGCACTATGCATTTGTCCTTAAGTTCAAGGGGTCAATATTGTGTTAATAAGTTGTCTTTCATTGGTAAGTTAATCAGTGATGTTTTATTGCTTTGTAGAGCTCTTTCCCTAATGATCAAGCCTCTTTGCCTGCATTTTGATCGAATGGGTGTCATGTGGACCCTCTGCCTTCACCAATTGGCTCCCTGTCCAATTGGAAGCCAAACCTGACCACATGGGATCACTGACACATCTGACCCCCTCAACCAGCCCCCTAAGAAAGCCAACCCCCAACTCCTTTGGGACATTCCTTTGGGCGGCACGGTACACAATAGTTAGTACTGCTGCATCACAGTTCCAGGAACCCAGGTTCAATTCTGGCCTCTGTGTGGAGCCTGTACACATTCTCCCTGTGTCTGTGTGAGTTTCCGCCAGGTGCTCCGGTTTCTTTCTGCACTCCAAAGATGTGCAGGTTAGGTTGATTGGCCATGCTAAATTGCCTCTTAGTGTCAGGGGGATTAACAGGGTAAATTTGTGGGGTGATGGAGATAGGCCCTGAGTGGGATTGTTGCCGGTGCAGACTCAATGGGCTGAATGGCCTCTTTCTGCACTGTATGGATTCTATGATTCTGTGATTTCCCCACCCGATGGAGCTGAAGCTTCCAGCCAGGCTGAAGACCCTGCTGACAAAAATACATACAGCAGAAATAAAATTCTACAGCACTGGGGGAAATCCCCAGACTTTCAGATTTTCCAACCACACCTTCACCCCTAACCTCCACTTAGTCAATGTGCCCCTGCCGATATCAAAGCCCTTCTTTGGAATGTTCATCTCTTCCTGATTTATTTCTGAAAGGACACCTCAATTCTGACAGAACTTACATTCACATCTGAAAGATAATTTATTCCTGGGCACATTGAAAAGCAGCTTTCATGTTGTGGAGTATTCATCACCCTCGAGCACACTGATGAGAGGAATACAGCTTTCCTTTTCCAGACGGCTAGTGAGGAAGCTTGTCACCATGGTGTACAGTACTTAGAAAATTACCTTTCATGTTTTAGCACAAATGCAATAAATTTATGAATCAACAGAAAAGATGAAAAGCAGACGATGGGCATCAAACCTGCTGAGGTAAAGCAGTGAGAAAGTATCAGCAGAGCATCTTGCTAAGATGTAGCTGTGAAATTCAGATGGCCACAATATCGATAGCAATGGAAGTGTGGCTGAGTGGGGCCCAAAATGTCGACTGTCCAATACATGAATAATCAAAAAATAGGATCAGAAATATCAATTCTTATCATACATTAGGTAAGTTATTTCTTCTGTAGGTAGGAGGTGGGGGGATCATCTGTAATAATAACACACAGTTGTTACTGTTACTGGGCGGCACAGTGGTTAGCACTGCTGCCCCTCAGCACCAGGGACCCGGGTTCGATTCCTGGTTGGGTCACTGTCTGTGTGGAGTTTGTATTCTCTCCCCATGTCTGCATGGGTTTTCTCCCATACTCTGAAAGATGCGTTGGTTAGGTGGATTGGCCATGCTAAATTCTCCTTCAGTGTAGCCGAACAGGCACCAGAGTTTGACGACTGGGGGATTTTCACAGTAACCTCATTGCAGTGTTAATGTAAGCCTACTTGCGACTAATAAATAAACTTTACTTTTCTGACTGGTCAGTGGGTTGATTTGGTGTAGGGAACCTGGGGTGCGCGGACGCACATTGGGTGCATAAAGGACTGGAGCGTCTGAGGCACGTGTGGCTGGAGTGGGGTGGGTGTGTGCTGGTGAGGAGAGAGAACAATAGAAGGTAAGGGGAGCCCAACAACAAAGTTAGCCAGGCTGAAGGGATTAAGGAATGGGAGGAGTGATGGCATGGATGAGGGTGAGGTGAGAAAGAGCATGGGGGCTCCAACAGGGAGGGGGGGGGTTGCAGGGGGGGGAATGATGCAAGAGGAAAGGGATGGATATGGAATGAGAGTTATGGCATGGGGATGATGGAATGACAGGACGGGGATCAATGAAATACAGACCCTTTTTTCACAATGTTTTGTGGGTCTCTGTTCCAGTCGGACCCCGAGCACTCAATGATTGTGGCTTTATACTTGAATTAACACCCCAGCTTCTTTCTGTTACTGAATGTGCTCTTGGAAATTGCTTTCAGAGCATTTCATTGTCAGTTTGAACATTACCTTCCCTTTATTACAGTGGATGCTATTTATTGGCTATTTAAAATTGACATCCACATGAATCACTTCATTAAAGGGAGGTGATGCAAGGATCTTTATTTTCTTTGCCTTGATGCTGTTTCTTTTCATATTGGACCATATTTTCACCTTGCTGCCGGAGTCCAGTGGAAAGCTGGCTGCGGAAGTGTTAGATTTCTGACCTTGCTCACAGTGAGAGGTGTTAGGATGCTCACATTGTAGGCAGCAAGTTCCAGGTCATTACTACTCACTGTGAAAAGAAAGCTCATCCTCACAACCCCCTGATTCTCTTGCCCAAATGTTAAATCTGTGCGGGGGGAGTTGGACAAACTGGACTGCTCTGTGGAGAGCTGGTATGGACTTGATGAGCCGAATGGCTCCTGTTCCGTAATGACTATCTTGTGGTCTTATGGACAATGTATAAACATAACAGTTTATTGCATGGGGGAAGGAGTATAAAAGCAGGAAAATTTTGCCAGAACTGTACCAGACTTTGTTGAGCCCCTGGTTGCGATTTACCCAGCCCGCTGTACTATATCTCCAGTACTGCGATATCTGCTTAAGGAGGGATAAAGTTGCATTGGAGGCAATTCAAAGAATCAGTTCAGAGAAGCTTCTCTGGGTTGATTCCTGGGATGAAGGGATTGTCTTGTGAGGAAATCTTCATCAGGTTTTACCTATACTCAGAAGTTCAGAAGAATGAGACATGATCTTACTGAAACATAGAAGATTCAGAGTGGGCTTTACCAGGTACATGCTAAGTGTGTGTTTCCCCTCATAGAGGAATCTAGGACCAGGGGTCACAGTTTTGCAATAATGGGTCATCCATTTAAAAATGTACCAAATTATAAATACTTATCGCAAAAAATGTTCTATACCCATTCTTTGTTGAATTGATTAAAATATTCCGTTCTTTAACTGTAGTCCTCTGAGATTATTTCTGCAGTTCTTGTTTAATCATTGGTGCATTTCAGGTTAAATCTGTGATGATGATGACCTGAGACTGACCTGGTACTCTAGGGCGGCCATGGTGGCACAGCGGTTAGCACTGCTGCCTCGCAGCGCCAGGGACCCAGGTTTGATTCCCAACTTGGGTCACTGTCTGTGCGAAGTCTGCATGTTCTCCCTGTGTCTGCATGGATTTCCTCCGGGTGCTCTGGTTTCCTCCCACAGTCCGAAAGACGTGCTGGTTAGGTGCATTGGCTATGCTAAATTCTCCCTCAGTGTACCCGAACAGGCGCCGGAGTGTGGCAACGAGGGGATTTTCACAGTAACTTCATTGCAATGTTAATGTAAGCCTAATTGTGACTAATAAATAAACTTTGCTATATCTGATATAGACATTGATTTCACTGAGACTCTGGAATGTTCCAGAAAGAAACTTAGGAGCTTGCAAATCGGCAAGAACAGTGTAGCTAGACATTGATCTGCACTGAGGGCTTGGCTTGCCTACAAGATACCAAATCCAAGGCTTTCTCTTTACTCAGATAAATCTGCGTAACTCACTTGTGTTCCCAAGTTTGCAAATGATGTTCCCACAAACCAAGCACAGAGACAAAGTCATGTTTGGAATTCTTTTGAATTATTACCAGATGAGCAGGTTCCTTCTTCTTAACTTTTCATGAGTACAAACCCGCTATTTCTGAATCTTAACCAAAGAAAATTCACTCTGAAAAGGCATGACTGAATTCTTTGGGATGGCATTGAGATGTGGGGAAAAGCAAGTAGAAACCATTGGACATGGGCAGCAAAGCGAGAAATTGAACAAAGCAAACAAAAATATTTGTGGTGGTTGGGAGTTGTGTTTTTAAAGCGAAGTTACTTTCTTTCATTGTTACTGTAATCAGAAAGCTCTTCATGTAGTTAGTTGATAATTGGAATCAACAGATCTGGCACAGTGCATATAAAATTCAACTTGCTGTCTACAGCTCCTGAGCTTGACTTATTGATTGGGTTATTTGGAGTGTGTGGGCCATGTTGCTTGTGCACATTCCCCTTCCTGAGGACCTCACCATCTTCACTTTGTCCCACACAGATGATGGGCTGGCTGATTTTTGCTTTTACCTTGCCGTATGCCTTGCCATTGAGAGTTCTCCTTCAGCAGTTGCAAACCTGCATTCTGAGTCATTAATCAGAAGGTTCCAAAATTTAGCAAGCTACAACTTTGCACACCCCATTACATTCATTAAAAGATTAAACTCACTTTCGGTCTGCACAATGGCATTGACCATTAGAATCCTTCCACTTAGTCCCTGATCTAAGCCATGCTATGCACAGGCTGGAGTGTCTCACTGCAGACTGAAGAAATTCAACATCATGGAACATGGACTTTTATGTATCAGTGAAGGAATAGAGTCCAGAACAATAAATGTACAAAACAGATTTGGTCACATCAATTTTGCATTTCCATCACTCACAAGATAACAAAGGCCCCTTTGACTTCCTTGCACATTGCCAGCCATCTTATTTCCCCAATGCAGCCACTAGCTGCTGAACTTGTCCAGTGATCTATGTTCAACTACCTTTTTATGTTGCACTAGTTGATCACTTCATTCCTAAGGAAATACATCCTGATGTTAGTCCTGAACTTTGCCTTTCACACACATGTACCTGGTACTCTGGTATATCGCTTTCAAATGTACTTTCTCTATCCGATTAAGCATCTTGTAAATGTCTGTAAGATGTCTTTTGCTGCCCCTCATTTTTGAAACTGAGTCCTTATAGCTAATGAGTTATTCCACCTGGTTGATTCCTTTAACATGGTGGAATTTGTTTTATTGTTTGTATCTGTACTGCCTCAAGGATTTGTGTGCCAGTGAGTAAGGCTTGACTCAGTATTCAAGGAACAACCTAAACAGAGCATTGGAAAGTTTGAGAATCATTATTAGGGATCTGAACTTTACTGTTTGAGATTATGACACAATATCAAGCTTGTTTTACTTACTACTGCATTGCACTTTTGGGGCAGATGGAGTTAATTCAACAGAGTCTGGTACTAATTTGCCATTATTTTGATAGGTTAAGGTTTACCTCTAAATCTTCCCATGGCTCTGGAGCTAATTAGCGTTTCGATGTAAGCCATAAGAGAAAAATCATGGATTAAATTTTCCTGTTTCTGTTAATGGGCTCATTTCTGCTTGAGTAGCGTTGTAATATTTGAATTGGCCTCAGTGCCCCAGAGTGGGATAGGACGCAGCACGGTGGCACAGTGGTTAGCACTGCTGACTCAGTGCCAGGGGCCCGGGTTCAATTCTGGCCTTGGGTGACTGTCTGTGTGAAGTTTGCACGTTCTCCCAGTGTCTGCGTGGGTTTCCTCCGGGTGCTCCGGTTTCCTCCCACAGTCCAAAGATGTGCGGGTTAGGTTGATTGGCCATGCTAAATTGCACATTACTGTTGGGGATTAGCAAGGTAAATGTCTGGGATTGCGGAGATGGGGCCTGGGTTGGGATAGTTGCCGGTGTAGGCATGATGGGCCAAAAGGCCTCCTTCTAGTCTGTAGAGATTGTATGATTCTATGACAAGTGGTTGGGGTCCTGCTCTTGCATGTGGACTTTGGCAAGCTCGCCTAAAATGCTTCCATAACCAAACCCCCACATCTAGTAGCATTTTCCCTGAAGCAGGAAAACCATCTGTGATTAAGTCAGGAGTAGGAAGGGGGGCATGTAGGGAAACTCACCCACTCAAGTGAGAATGTTTGTTTTATTTATTGATGAGACACCATTTATCCCTGAGCCCCTCAGAATTTAGTGGTGATGCGGGAATTAATAGGAGCTGCATGCTCCTCAAAGCCACCTACCAAACCTCTTTTCTCCGTGCGCACCACCCCCCCCCCCCCCCCCCCCCACCCCCAGGACTCCTCACCCCATCCTAGCCTGAGTCCAGGGATACAGTCATTATTTTTGGTGGAGTCCCTGGGGAGCATCAGGCAGCAGTCACCACTTGCAGTGATGCAGCGCAACGCTGCAAACCTCACATTAGCCAGCAGCTCCCGGCACCTGAGATTTCCACCCCAAGGACCCAAATCACGAGATGGCCCGGGTTGATGTAAATTCTCCAACCATTGGGCGGCACCCAAACTGGGAGCACGAATTTCTGGGGAAGATATATATCACTGAATTTTACAGGGAGTGAGGCTGGGGTGGAGGAGTTGTGTTGTGCCCGCCCGCACCGCAAAAGTTACTTTCAAACCAGCCAACCTTTTAAAAGGCCATCCCATAGCAAAAACATGCAAGGGGTGGCCAAAACAAGCAGGTGCCCCTCAGTGGGTGGATGTCCCGCCCTCAGGAGCCACTACCCAATCAGGGAGTGGCTGGCATCTCTAGCTGTTCCAATAGCGCCAGAATACAGTAGTGGACAATGCTGGGATTGCAAATAGGTCCCAGGAAGAAGAGTATTGGATCCCAAACCAAGGTAAGTCCCAGGCTTTTAGAGTGGGAAGGAATTGGGCACCCAAGGCTGTAGGGTGGGGTTTGTGATGGGATTTGGAGGCCAATTGGGGAGGCACAAAAGGAGGAGGTTGTCATCTTGTGTGGCTTGCCCTCAATGTGCACAGCGCATCCCATGAAGAACATACAACACCCCCTTCCTGCCTTTTGCCAGTTGGGTTAAAACAATCCAGCCCGCCCACTCCTGCTCATTTGCCCACACCAACATCATTATCCATTGTCCATTTTGGCAGGAAGAATAAAAAGTAATTTTATTATCTAAATACTGAGAGATGGCTGAGCTCTGAGGTGTAGAGGGACCTGGTGTCCTAATGCATGAATCACAAAAGGCTGGTGTACAGTTACAGCAAGTAATTAGGAAAGTTAATAGAATGTTATTTGTGAGAGGAATTGATTACAGAAGCAGGGAGGTTATGCTTCAGTTATACTGCATCAGGGGTATTGAGAATAGTATTGGTTTCAGATAAAGCTCGGCACAACATCGTGGGCCGAAGGGCCTGTTCTGTGCTGTACTGTTCTATGTTCTATGTCCTTATCCAAGGAAAGATGTAAGTGCGTTAGAAGCAGTACAGTGAAGGTTTACTAAACTAATACCAGGAATGGGTTGGTTGTCTTATGAGGAAAGCTTGGAGAGGTTAGGTATGTATCCATTAGAGATTAAAAGAATAAGAGGTTTAAAGTTTATTAGTGTTAGAAGTAGGCTTACATTAACACTGCAATGAAGTTACTGTGAAAATCCCCTAGTTGCCACACTCTGGTGCCTCTTCGGCTACACTGAGGGAGAATTTAGCATGGCCAATGCACCTAAACAGCACATCTTTCAGATTGTGGGAGGAAACCGGAGCACCCGGAGGAAACGCACACGGACACAGGGAGAACGTGTAAACTCCACAAAGACAATGACCGAAGCCTGGAATCAAACCCGGGTCCCTGGCAGCAGGGCGAACCACTGTGCCACCGTGCGATTGAAGCATGGAAGATCCTGAGGGGTATTGAGAGGGTGGATATGGTGAGGACATTTCCTCTTGTGGGAGAATCTAGAACTAGTGTTCACTGTTTAACAGTAAAGGGTCGCTCATTTAAGACAGATGAGGAGAAATAATTTCTCTCAGTGGAAGCAGAAAGTCTTTGAATATTTTTAAGACAGAGCTAGATAAATTATTGATTAACAAGGGGGTAAAAGGTTATCGGGATAGGCAGGAATGTGGGGTTGAGGTTATTGTCAGATCAGCCATGATCTTATTGAATGGCAGAGCAGACTTGAGGGGCCGAGTGGCCTACTCCTGCTCCTAATCTGTATGTTCGTATGTTGTGGGCAGCATAATATTTGGGTCAGTTGGCTTGTTAACAAGCTCAATTGGCATTTTTTTTTAAATGGCAGACAGGCTGCCTACCTACAGTGTTATGGGAACCGAGTTAAGGCAGTGGTCTAGCCACCATCATATCTTACGTGCCCCTTCAACACCCCCTCCACCAGAAACACACACGATGGGGGTGGGGAGTCAGATGGTACAAAATCCAGCCCATAATCTCTTGCAGAAAACATAACTGCCTTCAGCTACTTTCGAGCCCAAATGATTGACATGTGCTGCTATGGTGATACTGTCTCAGCTGAATTCAGCCTTCACTTCATGTTGCAGTTTAATTTGCATCTTTCAGTCAATATTGTTTGTAAAGAATTCTCTTTCTGCTTTGAAGCGCATATTGAAATAACTGCAGGGACCCACAGAATCAACTCCAGTGGTCCTTGCTACACACATCGAAGCAGCTTCTGTTGGCAGAAACATTGGAATTCCACTGGTATTTGCTTCTTGCACAATATTCAAAACCACGTACATGGCTGCGTAGTTGGCAGAGGCAACCTGCAGGTTTGACTCGTCATAAGAAATGGATTGAGAAGTGAGCCTTTTCATGTCTTGGTGTGGGCTGAATCTCCCTCACCCTCTCAGTACACTTATTTACAATCTTCATTATTCATTGCCTTCTGCATCACAAGCATTCCCCTAAATAACCACGGTTAGCAAGTTTCCCTGAATGGAAGAACTGTGGTAATTATTGCTGCTACTGTTTTCTGTTTTCTTTTCATTGATTTCTAGACTCCTGACAGAGGAGAATGATTTCCAGTGCGAGGCAGCAGAAGGATGTAATCTGGGGGGGAAAAACAGGTTCTGCACATTCAGCAAAGGTTTTCTGTTCATTTGAAAACAGGGCAATAATTTAATCAGTTATTTCTTCTGTCTGTTTTCATGTCTTACCAGTCCTACCTTGAGGCTGGCAACCCCCAGTGTAAAACAAGTCATTGACATCAGTGACAACCTACACTGCTAAATTGCCGTGCCACGCATTGGCACGGACAGTGCGTTTCAGGAGCATGTTGGAGTTGGGCGGCTAAGACACATTGAATGTTACAGGAGGATGAATTATAATTAGATATACTAAATCCTGTGACAGACTGTCTTAAACTCATCCCAAACACAGGGACTATTTTGCTGACCTAACGCACAGTTCTCCAGGTGCAAATGTCAGAAAATAGGGTGGAGGTGCGTGTTGCCAGACCTTGAGAAGTCGTGGATCCACCAGATATTTTAAGGGAGGCAGATTGACTTATTCCTGACTGCATTTTTACGTACAGCCATTGGCTGTGCTTCCCAGCTCAAGATGCCTAAAGATCATGTTCCTGTAGCCTGCCTCCAGACCCCAACGGCCAGCGGGGTCTGCAGTTGGAGGTAGGGGCTGGTGACCATGAGATATGGGAGCAGAATTAGGCCTTTCGGCCTATCGAGTCTGCCCTGCCATTCAATCATGGCTGATAAATTTCTCAACGCCATTCTCCCGCCTTTTCCCACTGAGTTATTTTAACAGTTTATGACAGGAAATCTCATCCGTGCGGGTCTTGCACAGGAAACCGGGTCAGCCACCAGGAAACCAGTGCTGCAACTGTGGGAAATGTATTCTCATAGTGTGCAGGAACATGTGGGAAAGTTCAGAAACCCACTCTGCCCCAGGATCCCGTGGATCAGCAGCTATCGTCACACTAGTCAGTTTGAAAACCTACAGTCCACCTGAGAATGCATTCAAGTGACTCCCTGCCAGGGGGAACATAGCAGCATTCAGTGCAAGAGGGTTAAACAACAGACAAAGCTGAATCTACCATGGCAAGCAAGCCTTGTATCCTGCGCAAATCCCAGAAAGCTGCTAATGTTGACCGTGGAGCAGCATGTTAATGAGCTGGTATGATTGGATTATGGGGAACAGCTCTTTTGACATTACATAAAGAGAAATAAAAGCAGTTTGAGTGAATTTTAATGTGTCATACTGTCCAGATGCCCAGATGTACACTTCTACAGGGGCTAATGTCTTTCTGTGAACGGCCAGAACAGAACAGGGTGGAGACTAGGGAGGACGGATAGAAAGCTGCCTGGGCCTCTGTCATGTATTGGCCACCTCGAGTGGCAGAGGATTGGGAGCGAATTGCCTGAACTTTCTGCTGGTCTGTGCACTTAAACGTCACACGGTGATGGGAAAATTGTTCTCGTGGTGCCATCTCCCAGTGGAGGATTTAGCCACTCCACTACTGCATGTGCACTTCATTGTTTCATTACACCTTGTAGTGTTCTCAGGAGACCCCTTACCTCACTGCTCTCACACACGTGTATCCTGTTAGTTCAAGCTGGGCAGCAAGATTACAAAAGTACAATAACACAGCTGTACTTGGTGTAACATTTCTTCACTGCAGATTCCAAAAATCCCAAGTGAACGTGACATTTTTTTACCATTCGTGCACAGATTGTGGACCAGATTTTGTGATAATCGTGGTGGCAAAACTGTCAGCGTTCACCACCGTTCCTTGTGTGAAACTGGCAGCAAGTTCTGGAGTCTGACATGGAAGTTAAATGCAGAAATCCGGAAATTTCCGTCAGTGATCCTAAATTTCTCCATGGGGTTCGCTGTTGAAGTTCCCACAAACTGCAATCGGTTAGAAATCAGTGAACTGATGAGACCATCCATCCCATTTTTACGGTGTAACGTCACTGTTTTAAAAGCCCGTGGCACCTTGTTGATGAGGTGTAACTTGGTTTTTAATAATGTACAAGATCCTAATTACTGCTAACGATCTCTAGGAAAGTTAATTGCATACATTTATGCAATGTCAGTTTTTTTTTTCAGCCTGATGACCCCAAGTTTTTAGAAGTTTGTTTATGATACAGCTTCTAATCTATGTGTCCCAATCTCGGTACATGTTATAAAAAGGTGGAGGATAATCAGTGTAGTTTACTTTCTGGTTTGCTGTCTTTGAGAATACTTGAATGTGATTGACTGCCTACCTTGCATGATGTCATTACTGTTGTTGGATGTCTGGATATCCCCTTATTTTCATAGAATCCCTACAGTACAGAAGGAGGCCTAAATGAGTCTGCACCGACAACAATCCCACCCAGGCCCTATCCTCGTAACCCCACGTATTTACACTGCTAACCTCCCTGACACTGAGGGGCAATTTAGTCTGACCAATCAACCTAAACCGCACACCTTTGGAGTGTGGGAGGAAACCAGGGCACCCGGAAGAAACCCACGCAGAAAAGGGGAGAACATGCAAACTCCACACAGACAGTCACCTGAGGCCAGAATTGAACGTCCCTGGCGCTGTGAGACCGCAGTGCTAACCACTGTGCCACCGTGCCATCCTATATTTTGATCCCCTTAGATTCAAATGAACTGTGGGCAAAGGGAAATCCACCCTGTATAGAGATCTGTAGGCTTGTGGGTGATTTTCCTTGTGGTCAGCAGGCCCCAGGCACAAAATACGAGCTTTATGTTAAAATGTCAGTGACCTGAAGGCACGATGTGTTAACCTCTTGCATCGTGGACCACAGGACCTGGTCTTAAGTGGTATTTGCACTTGGGTTTCCCCTTGCCCCTGGTCAATGTGGTGTTAAGCATAGCTACAACCCACGATCAGCATGAAACAGGCAAAAGTCATCAATGTCTTTGAGCTGCACTTCATGTTGTTCCTAACAATTAGTCTCAGAGGGAGCTTGGCAGAGATTGAGAGAATATTTGCAGGCCCCTTACCGTTCTCTCACACAGGAGCCATTGTGTGCAGCCAGGGAAATCAGGCTTTTTAACACTTCCGTCTCTCTCCAGTTCAGCCTCCTTTTCTTCATGTACAAAGCCTTCCTGCACGAGAATGGGCTTTGCTACAGTTTCTATGGTGAAGTGATTTTTTTTCTCCACTGAAAAGACTCAGAGCTGGTAAAGGGCAAACACATTAAATATCTATTTGGCTTCAGTGTAGAAGAAATGTCCAACCCTCAACATAAGCATCATCTTCAAACCGGTGCCATTATGATTAATAGTAAGATTGAGCAATCTCAAATCCGTGGTGATGCTTTGATTTGGCAGGATGAAGCAAAATATGTTTTGCTAACTTCCCTTCCTCCTGTAAATTTCTGTCAGGATGTTGAGAGGGTTATTCTGGCCTTGGCTGAAAGCAGGCATTAATTAGTGCTGTGCTAATGAGATACACCTGTTTGAAAGGCTGCTTTTGGCCCTGATTCCCAGAACGTGCATTTACCTGGCTGCACGAAAGGAGAAACCTGCAGGTTCACCACTCAAGTGCTGATTATTCACAGGTTTTGTGAAGCAGTGTATTCAGGCTCCATACCCTCACACACACAAACGTACAGACGCGTGTTACACTAATTGCAGGAAAGAGTAAGTTTGAGAATTTGAAGAACTAAATACATTTCAGCCAAACAACAGGGAAATTTTTTCAGTTATTGTGTGAGCCCCCTGCTGAAGCCAAGACGCGACCGATGAATGAAGGCGGTCTCCTGGCAGATGGCCAGAGGTGGGGAGGAGATCAGCACTCCATCATTAATGTTAAGTCTCAGCACACACACCCCCCCCCCCCCACCCCCAGCAATCGGCAGTCACAATAACTATAAGGCACAACCGCAGCCACAGGTCACCCTGTGAAAGGGATCCCCTCCCCAGTGAGGCTCTGGCCCCACTGTCCGAAAGACGAGCTGGTTAGGTGCATTAGCCATGCTAAACTCTCTCTGTGTACCTGAAAGTGTACCTCCACATCATGACTACCTGAAAATGTGCCAGAGTGTGGCGACTAGGGGATTTTCACAGTAACTTCATTGCAGTGTTAATGTAAACCTACTTGTGACGCTAATAAATAAACTTTAAACTGGCACCCATGGCCGAGCATTATTGAACATTTTGAAGATTCTTCAGATAGCACCTCCATCTTGGAATAGGTAGGCATCTCTTTCACCTACCTACATCAGCATCACCTACTTCGGCCAGTGGCCCTCTTATTGGTCCTCCACTCTTAGAAGCCTGCCCGCCATCCTCATTTGGGTGGCGAATATGCCATTTGGCTGTTAACTAGCCGCCATCTTGTAAATTGTGTCAGGCATCAACCCGATGCAGGGTCAGAATCCAGAAATGATCCTGTCCCCAAAATGAAAATTCAGCCCAATGGCTGTCTTTATTTTAAAGTAGAGAGTGATTTATTATTCACACAATTAGTGTCCATTTAAATACAAGCCATCTTGGCAGCAAAGCCTAATTCAGTAATACCAACCACATTTTAATGTTTCAGGTGAGTCATCTGTCTTTGGTTTTGCGACACTGGGCGATATGCAACAAAAACAGGAACAAAGATATCTCGACACTTCCTATCCATTGGAATGTTGGCTCCATCGTATTGTGCAGCTACCATTTCCCTTAAAGTGCTCCACAGTCTTGGCTGTTCGCTTCAGATCGCTTTGCAGTTGCGTTGGGAATTTGTCACAATCAGTTCCTCCCATTGAGCCTATTTACATTCCTTTCTTCAACATAGGGCAAGACAGTGAATCCTCTTTGCTTTATCTGCCTCCCTCATTGGCTATAATCCGTAACAAAAAACAGAAAATAAACGAAACTGGAAATGCGCAGCATTGTCCAAAGTGTGAGGGAAAAGGCCAGCGGGAAGAATGGGGAGAGTTACCCAAGTAGCAATTCTGTATACGGATGCAGTTTCAAGTGTACAATGTAATAGCCACTACAGAGAGTGAAATATTTCAGTCTGAATGATCCTTAGAAAGGACAGGGAAATGGGAAAAGGTGGGGGAGTTGCAGTGACACCATGGAGCTATATTTTGTCCACGCTTGACACATTTATAGCTGACGTTCTTGATTGGTGATTGAGAGCGGGACTCTTAATGCACTCTCCTTTCCTGAGGCTAACTGCTGTGGCTCTCTCCCTGCGACAGGAAGCTAACTAATTGGGCACAGAGCAGGGATTAAAGCTGACACTCCCCTGCTTTGTGTGGCTGAGCAAGTTGCTGGATTCATTTACTAAACTGAGCCACAAGTGATGCACCGAAAAAATAATGAGATGCGCACAGACAGAAATATATAAAGCTTCATGGATATAAAATGATCAGACTTCATCATGTTATCTCTATTCAAGGATGTGTTATTTCCTTGCATCACATAAACCTGTTAATCAGTGTGCTTTGTTGTTGAAGCATTAGAAGGGTTGTCAGGTATGTTGTAAAAAAGCACAGTTCGGTACAAAAGAGGGCATACTCTTGGTGGATTAAGCAGCAGTCCTTAAGGAACGATCCTCTATGAGCTTCGAGTTTAAGACATCTTCATAGTTTCCATACTCTACAGTCAGACAACTTCCCACTGCTCACTTAAGACATGAGCACAGTCTCTGGCTTCCAGCTAAATTTCAGTAAAGGTTTTGTCGTGCACTGCTCAGAGGCAACTATGTTCTCAGTCCATCCAATAAAGCAGGTGGTTAATCCATTTTCATTGTTTTCTTGACTAATGTCCCATATTCATTATAAATTGGGATCCCTGAGATTGCATTTTTTATGGTGTAAAACACATGCACTGTAGAATCATTTTACTCTGGCCCAATAAGGAGGCAGTTCCTATTTTAATTACTGTTTTGTCACTGGACAATTATGCCTTTTCTCCATATGATGCTTTACAGCAATAAGATAGAGTAAAGCTTTCCTAAGGGGGATTTGCTAAATTGTAATATTCCAGTAGAGCAGCACCATCTTTTTAAAGCACCTCTGAGACTGTGATTAAAGTAATTGTAAAAATGGTGCTGCCCTACCTTTCATTCATAGTCAATTTGACGGAGAGTACAGAGTGACTGATGATATTCATGTTTCCAAATCTAGCGACACAGCCACTTTTAGACAGAAATGACCCCCAAACAAGGTGCAGACAAAGAGTGGCTGTTGTAAGGGCCTGGAAGCATATGGCAGGTGGTTAGTTGCCAGTTAAAACTTCTCCTGTTTTATGAGATCATCACCAATTTCACCCATTACAGAGGTCGGATGTGATTGCTCGTGTTTGGTGCTTCGTGTCTGTTGGCACTTACAGGAGGTATAAGCAAAAGTATAATTTGTGTAATGTTCTGTTATAAATATATTTGGACTCTACAGTTTTCTTGAGCCTTGGCTGATGTTTGCTCCTCGAGTCCCTCAACATTTGGGGAATCAAGGGGCTGTAACTTCCTCGGATTGCCACTCCGCACCCACTTACCTCCACTAACTTGCTGAAGTGCCTCTCTTAGCTGGGTGAGATTCAGGCAGCGCAGCAGGTCCCTGGGTCCAGCATCAGAGGCCAAAAGGATGGGAATGGAGGAGGACGTGACCCCCTTTTTTTTTTACAGCATTAGCTGTCGTGAGGCAGGTGATTCTAAAGGTCCCATTGAAAATAACAGGCCAGAGAATAGGTAATGGATGGGATTGGGGTGTGGGGGAGGAGGTCAGGCGTCATGGGGGAGAGGGGGGGAGTCAGACATCAGGGGAGGGTGGGTCAGGGGCAGAACCGTATGGGGACTAGCCTGAGCATTTAAGATAGTTACTCTGAAGTTATTGATTTAAATCATTCTGTCAAATGTCCTGGGGAAGCGCTTGCCTGGGAAGTTCTGAGAGGGATTCCCCATCATATCTTTGGGATACCAATCCCTCCCCCCCCCCCCCCCCCCCCCGCCCAAATTCTGATGCTGGGGAGCCAGGAAGTTATGGACAAAACAGTCTTCAAATTTCTGATACTATTGTCCATGTTTCTGATCCCTGAAGCCTGGATGCAGGAAGTTGAGAAACAATCATGGGGTGGTGAAAAGCTACCTCACCTAAATGTTTTTAAGAAGTTTCGTCACATGGTTAGTGAACACATGTTTGGGTCTTTGAAAAGTGTAAATGTGTTGTAAGGAATTAGGTTTTCAGCTGTTTGCCTGAGATCAAAATCAGTCTACCTGATATCTTAGTGAGATGAAGGGGGCAGGTGTCCACAGTGTAAATTGCGCATGGTTAGTCGCAATTTTCCTTAAACTATAGTCTTTACTCAGGCACCAAGAATAGCTAATGTCAGAAAAGGTACAGTGGTTCAGCACAACTTGCATCTGAACATGGAGTAGCAACATGTTGGAGGCGACACATCTTGCATCTGAACATAAATTAGTGACATGTTGGAAGCTATCTCTGTAGCTTATTTGACATGCATATGATTTATGTTAAATTTGACCCCAGGAGTGCCATTTATAAACTCTGAGTACAAAGGACAGAAATTCCCTCACTGCTCAACACTCATCTTAAACAGCATTAAATCTCTAAAAAAACAGTTGCGAAACCATTAGCAGAGAAGTACTCAGTCTGATTATAGGCCTAGAAATACAAGTTTATGACAGCTTGTTCTTCAGTTGTTTACAAGTTCAGTCGTCACAGTTGCCAACTATCTGCTAACTTAAGTAAGC
Source organism: Mustelus asterias (assembly GCF_964213995.1). Lineage (NCBI taxonomy): Eukaryota > Metazoa > Chordata > Chondrichthyes > Carcharhiniformes > Triakidae > Mustelus > Mustelus asterias. The sequence goes on along the minus strand of NC_135809.1, from coordinate 45,646,367 downwards.
AGTCAGCAGTTCTGGCCTCCATTAATGCCCCAAATGTAAACATATTTCTGCACATTAAAAATCAATCCAATATATACTCTCTCACTCTGCAAAATGCCAGGAATGCTCGCAGGGGTGAAAACTGAGACATGTTAGCTTAAAGTTTGAAAGAGCTACCTTCATATTGTGAGCTACAGTTACATTGCTGGATTAGAGGACAGGTACATATTGATTGATGTATGTAGAGAGTAAAGGGAAATTCTTCCAAATCCACAGGGAACATGTTAAATACTGCAAAGGTGTTTGTTAAATCTAAAGTAATCATATTCTGGCCAGTTTGTACTGTAATGAAATCTTATTGCAAAATTAAAAGATATTGCTATTCTTAAGGGTGGTGCCACACTACCTTCTGTGTGCTGCAAATGTCTTTCCTGCATTGTAGATGCTGATTCTGAAAGGGAGGCAGTGTGACAACAGTAGATCCTTTCAAGCAGAATTTGATTTTCCACAATTTTTATAGCAATTGTGTAGTTCTCGTGCGAAGATATTTACGTGTGGGTGTAACAGTATTTTCTGTTGCAGATTTGGCCACATTTTGCCTGATGGTTCAAATTTTTCAGCCACTGTAGTTTAAGTTTATTTATTAGTGTCACAAATAGGCTTGTATTAACATTGCAATGAAGTTACTGTGAAAATCCCCTAGTCACCATACTCCGGCACCTGCTCAGGTAGACTGAGAGAGAATTTAGCATGACCAAAGCACCTAACCAGCACATCTTTTGGTCTGTGGGAGGAAACCGGAGCACCCGGAGGAAACCCGCGTAGACGCGGGGAGAAGGTACAGACTCCGCACAAACAGTGACCCAAGTTGGGAATCGAACCCGGGTCCCTGGCGCTGAGAGGCAGCAGTGTGTAGGTATTAAAAGGGCATGTTTTCTCCACCCCTGCACTGTTCATGAACATTGCAGATAACCTGCCTTTCTCGTGCAGTCTTTAGCCTAACATAGAGTTACGCTCATCCATCCCAATCGTTTTATCCCACCCTGAGTGAGAATAAGGTAACAAATACCTCGTACATCACAAAAGCATACTAGATAACTGTAGCCTCCAGACTTCTCCTTCAAACATATTCCTGGGCTGCTGACAGAGAAACTCAGCTGCAACTGAGATCTCCCTCTGTGAAAATGGTGTTATGACCACGTGAGGAGGGCTAGAAATTGATTCCCCTGGCTTACCACTCAAGGTCTGGTGAACTTAACGAGGATGTGCATTTGCTGGTACTGCAGGAGTCCCACTATTTACATTTTCAGATTATAAAGAATTAATGAGGCCGGTTTTCTGAGTTTAAATTGAAGAACAAAGTAAGTTTATTGACCCTAGTTCCCAAATCTTTTTTAAAACTTGGTAAATCGTAACCCTCATTCAAACATCATGCACATTCTCTGGACTCCCCACACACACTAGTACTGATGTTAGAATACAAGGTTAGGCTTTAAGTTTATGAGTTTGTTCCTTTTTCATCCTGCACCTGGAGTATTGTGTTCAGTTTTGGTTCCCCTCGCAATAGGAAAGATGTAATCAAACTGGAGAGTGTGCAGAAAAGATTTACAGGAATGTTGCCAGGACTCAAGGGACTAAGTTATAGGGAGAGATTGGACAGGCTAGGACATTTTTCTTTGGAGCGTGAGAGACTGAGGGGTGATCTTATAGAGATGTATAAGATCATGAGAGGCATCGATAGAGTGAATGCACTCAGTCTTTTTCCCAGGGTTGGGGAATCGAGAACTAGAGGGCATTGGTTTAAATTAAGAGGGGAAAGAATTAATGGGAACCTGAGGGGCAACTTTTTTTACACAGAGGGTGGTACGTATGTTGAACAAGCTGCCGGGGAAGTGGTTGAGGAAGGGACATTGACAACATTTGAAAGGCATTTGGATAAATACATGAATAGGAAAGGTTTAGAGGAATATAGGCCAAATGTAGGCAAATGGGTTAGCGTAGATGGGCTTTTTGGTCGGCATAGACCAATTTGGGCCGAAGGGCCTGTCTCTCTGCTGTAGATTCTGTTGATTTTATGATCTCGCTTGGGGTAGAATGCAAGTTGTATAATCTGCTAGCTGATAGTCTTTCCATTGTCTTAATGGGACTACAGTTTATTAAAATCCAGAAAGGGCATTAGAAATTAGATATCCTAGTAACAATGGTAATAAATTTATACAGAACTGTGACACGGATCATTGTACGCAAAAACAGCCTTCAATACAATGATTTTCTCCTGTGGTTCTCAGTAGCAACAACTAACTTCAGATTGTACACTGAAAAGCCTCATTCAAGTATCAGTCCTTTTTCCCTTGTTCAGAGTTGTGAATGGTGACTCTTCCAGCATAACCAAGCTAGTGAACTGACTTCTTTTATTCCAGGGAGTTCATGAATCCAAAGGTGTGTCAGGGGATTACCTGCGGTTGGAGTTGCTGATACAGAAGGTGGTGTCTCCGTACCTGGGAACATACGGTCTGCACACAGGGGATGAACATTTTACACACTCTGCATGTTTTCTGGGTAAGAACATTCATAACTAGTTTTCCACCACAAATTACCAATAATAAATCAATTGGAAAGGGAGCAAAGTAAATTGTAGAAATGTACTGTTGAATGCTCTTGGAAGAGAGGAAGTTTGGAAAAGGAATCCCAAATATATATATTATATATATTCACTAGATAAACGGTATAAATTGAATGAGATTTTACAACCCTGCTTGAGCAAGATTGGAAATTCCTGCCCGAGGTCAACGGACATTTCCGTTGTCCGCCCCTCGCCCTCTCCGATTCAGTGGCGGGTAGGGCGGTAGAATTCTGGCAATTATGACTTTTTAAAAATAATTTGGACATAGTAATGTTATCTACCTTTTGGCTCTTGGAAGCCATTCTATTATATGTTATATTAATCTGTTAACAGGCTAATGGTGTTGTATTCCTTGCGTGAGACAGGTTACAATAGATAACCATAATCCGGCCCCCTAACTTCTGCCAATGCTCTGCAAGCATAGAGGAGACCTAAAGAAAAGCAAACTGAAGATAGTACTTTTGATAATAAAGCTTGTCATTTTATGGTAATAAAATTGAGTTGTTGAGTGCAAATAACACAACAAATTATGATTTCAATAGATGAAGCTACATCCTGGCCCACTTTACAGGCATCATTTCTATTCTGCTGCCTCGCTGAAACCTGAAGTGCTGCTGAGACCTGTCAGGTCTCGCTCATTGAACTGGCATTCATTCATTTTGGCTGTCAGAATTGATCCATTTCAGTGGACACAATTGTGTATGTTTAAGTGAGGTTGCAGTCAGGTTTGCTGTTTATTTCCCCACCTTAATCTCAGTCTTGGCAGTGGCCTTGTTCAACATTACTGACGTTGTTGTTGTTAAGAGGATCAATTGTTGTTTTTCTTTTTAACAGAGAAACGATTCTTTCCACGCTGCTCCAAATCGAGTGAAATTCTGACCAAGAATCCGGTGGTGCGCTCAAAGAGCTACAACAATCCAATGTTAACCCCAGTCGCCGAATACGAAAGTGAAGGGAGCCTGGTTAATGGCACAAGTATCAGAAGGCATTCCGTGTCAGAAATGACAACTTGCATTGAGTCTGAAGGCTATTTAAATCTCAGTCCCTGCGTCACTACCCCAACGATCGACCCAGTGTCTGTAATGACTGCCACAACAGCACACAACCACTTACCTGGAGAGCAAGAGCGAGCAAGCATACGAACCATAAATGAACTTCTCCAGTGCAAGACTATGAGTGAACCCATCATCAGCCAACAACAGGATCTTTTCGAACTTCAGGATCCCAGAGATGAGCAAGGCAATGCCTTTAAGTTATCAAGTAGCCCTTCCTTGGTACCCGCAGGCTCGTCCAGTCCTGAAAGCGCGGGGGACAACATTTTGGAATCAATGGGTACAGACTCGGAGGGGATTTTTCTTGACTTTGGCCATAGATGTTCAGAGACTCCAACATACAGCAGAGAGATGAGCAGACAAAGTGTGGTGTGACGTTAGAAACAGCTAATGTTGTAGCGCTGCAATGAAAGAAAGCCTCAACAGTTGCAGCCGAGCTGCCATTGTTACACTGCCAGTTTTTAAACACTGACGTGTTTTAAATTCACACTGAAGGGGAAGAACATGTCTGAGACATGAGCTGGATAGGAAGTATGAACCTAGAATGCATTGTTAAGACCAGCTACATCTAATATCTGCGTCAAATTTACTTGAGCCTGAGACACTCTTGTTATAATTTATATATTAAATGGCAGCACCACTTCCAACCTGAGTCAACATAAAAAGAAGCGAGCTGTTTAGTTTTCCTATTCCTTTACCCTTGCTGCTCCATTAATCTGTGGCTTTGCGGGGCTGATGACTGCAGGAGTATTTCTGCAGTAAACACACTCCTGACTAATATTGTTTTTGGGTTACTGTAAGTTACTGCTTTCTCTGGGTCCATGCATTTCCAGCTTGTGGCAGATTTACAGAGCAGTAAGTGACAGAAAGAGGGGAAATGTTTTAATGAAGTCATCAGTTTTTTAAAAAGAAACAGAATTCAAAGAGTTCATTTTCCTCCTTCACAATTGTTTAGCACCATTGAGTACTCTGAACCAATAGTGTTGACTTTAAAAATAATACTCAGATGATGTTTCCCAATTTAGACACTTTGTGAATAAAACGCATTCACGTGTCACGTTCCTTTACCCGTTGCACATCACAAAGGATTACCTCATTTACCATGCATGTCACGCAGTTTGCAATGACTCGTGCTTTTAAGTCTGTGATTTATGGAGTTTTTTTAATGCTCATGATTTATGTGACAAATCTAAGTAACTTTCTATCTCGATAAATCTATTACATGAATCATGACTATTAAGAAAAAGCTGGAGTATTGAGTCTGATCTACTGAAGTGCTTAGGAGGTTTTACACCAGGAGATATCTGAACTGTTAGTGTTTGAAACTTTTAAATTGCTGGTCAGAAGCTGCCTGAGAACAACATCATGATATGCGATAAACTAACTTAGTCAGACTGAGGAATTGACGTAAAAGTGAGTCCTGTATACAATTCCGGGCTTAGCCAGCCATTCAGCAACAAGGATGATTGAAAGATGTTCCTAATGCTCTGATATTTCCCTTTACAGAAGGAATCAATGGAATTGGTTTCTCCTGTTTGAAGTGCTAATCTCATTCTGTCGTTGTAGTTTCCCTGTTTTAATGCCAAGGGATCCTGCATGGAAAAGCTCTTCATAATTTGAATTTAGCATAAAGGTGAGGGAAGTGAGTAAGTGGGTTAAAAAAAAAATCCCCACACACACATAGCTAGAAACCAGAAATGGGTCAGTCTTTTTTCACTCTGCTCAGCCATCCCCAAAGCAAAGACCAATAAATCAAAATAACCTGGATAATTTATGAATCCATAATACAGAAAACCTGAACACAGCCCAAGCATAGATTCGGGTGTACCAACCGATAAGAGTAGTTACTAAAGCAATAGCAAAGTTTGTGAATTCAGCAGTGGGGGAACAGTTGGGAAGGGGTACGGGTTAATTACCATGCACGCAGATGGTACCATTTTAGCATCTCATCCTCTTGGAGCTTCTACATTCAGAAGTTGTTCTTGACTTATTTTTGTTTGTAAAGGAAGCTCTACAGCGGCGTATTCTTTTTATTTACCCTGCCTGTCTCTCTCTTCCCTCAGTACCAGGCAGCCTCCAACACGTAATCCGTTTCAGCCTACTTGACAGTGGAGGCATTACCCATTAACCCCACCCCTGTCTCACCAGGTATAAATGGCACTTCGGAACAGAACCCAGAGGAGCAAAACCCAATGGGACACTTTACACCAGTCAAGATCTTTCCGCTCCGCTGAGACTGATCTTCGCTGAGACTGATCTCCACTGAGATCAAACCTGGGGCTCTCCTGGTTTGCATGGCTGAACTTGTTCACTGGGTAAACTTGCTAAGCCATCAGCAAAGTGGGTAATGGAGACTGGATGCTGCTTATTACCTCTGCACTGTGTAGCTGCGCACTTAGATTTTGGCAACTCTTGTTTCTGTTGCCTGTCACCAGTTTATTTTGCTACACTGAAGATGCATGTCCTGCCACTCATCCGATTCTGTAGCAATAAATAAATGCGGTAGAGAAAAGTTAGCAGACACTTTGTTAATGAAAATAATAGCTTCAAGCAAACCTTTGCCTATTTCCATTGCATTCTACATTTGCTCAGCAGAACCATTGGATATAGGATATGTGTGTGTTCCTTCATGTGGATGCGCTCCATTATGAGGCTTACATACTTGTATTTACAGTTGTAAACCGTTCTGTGCATATAATATTACAGAAGATCCATAAATATTAATGAACAGTAAATCTTAATTTTCTTTTAAAACTTGCCTGGTTGATCAGTGCATTTTCAGACAACTGATTTCATATGAGTTTGCTGTAGAAATGTCCTACCTGTATTATATATATATATGCTGATTTATCATACAAAAGTGCAGGTTTATTGTTTAGGCTATAACGGTCGAAAGATTTATTTTATTTAACAGAGCTTACACTGATGAAAGTAAAAATATCCCCCTTTATTTGCTTGTTTCATGTTAATTTTTCCCCCTTTCACGGTTCGTGTTAGAGTGGGCACCTTCTACTCGAGCACGTGGTCTTCCGTCAGGGAATGCTGATTGGCCACTTGGTCACGAAGGATACTGTTAACTAACACACATGCACAAAAATCACAATTTCCAATACTGATTCAAAGTAAAGAGGAACAGAAATGCTGGCTGATCTTTCCCCTCTTTATCTTAGAAACACTGTGATCAATTAATTGCATCGCTACTACACAGAGGGTGTTAATTAAACATGCACAAAAAATCTCTAACTTTTTCCTATTAATGTTTGTTTTGTTGACTTCAATCTGAAATTTTCTTTGAACAGTGAATGCTGATGGCTCTGTAAGGGAAATGTGATTGGAGGAGAGTTATCTCTGAATGAACAGCCTTTGCAGGAGCTACAACTCATATCCTCCTGTTTAGGCCTATTGCACTCCTGTTCCTTACGTCCTTCATGTCTCTGAAACCGGCACTGAAACCGTCAAAACAAAAGCAATTTGCTTAAACCGAGATGAGAAATATATGGATATCAACATCCATATGTAACATAGAAATAATCTTTGAAGTGAAGGTGCCCCAAGTGCCTTTATTTTGACCACATTTTTATTTAATTGTCACTCGCGTTTGACTTTTCTTGAGGAGAATGACTCATCCAGAGGTGCCGTTTTACACATCTTGCTGGGTAGCTGCTGTTCATTTGCGAGCTTATGCAAATCTGGGTTGCTAACATAGAAACTAGAAGCAGGAATAGGCCATTTGGCCCTTTGAGTCTGCTCTGGCTGATCATCAAATTCAATATCCTGATTCCCCCTTCCTCCCATATCCCTTGATCCCTTTAGTCCCAAGAATTACATCTAATTTCTTCTTGAAATCAGACAATGTTTTGGCCTCAACTACATTTGGTGATAGTGAATTCCACACATTCACCACCCTCTGGGCGAGGAAATTTCTCCTCATCTCGGTTCTAAAAGGTTTACCCCTTATCCTCAAACTATGACCACTAGTTTTGGACTCTTTCCTCTCTCTCTCTCTCTCTCTCTTCCCCCCCCCCCCCCCCAAACCATTGGGAACATTCTTTCTGAATCTACCCTGTCTAACCCTGTTCGAATTTTAAATGTTTCTATGAGATCCCCTCTCTTCTAAACTCCAGTGAATATAATCCTAACCGACTTGATCTCTCCTCATGTGACAGACCTGCCATCCCAGGAATCACGAAAGCAAGGACATCCTCAGATAAGGACACCAAAACTGCACACAATACTCCAAGTGTAGCCTCACCAACACCCTATAGAATTGCAGTAAAACATCCCTAACCCTATACTCAAATCCCCTTGCTTTGAAAACCAACATACCATTTGGCTTCTCTACTGCTTGCTGCACCTGCGCACTTTCAGCAACTGATGCACGAGGACACCAAGGTCCCATTGAGTATCTACCTCTCTCAATTTACACCCATTCAAGTAATAATCTGCCTTCCTATTATTGCTACCAAGGTGGATAACCTCACATTTATCCACATTATACTGCATTTGCCATGCAGATGTCCACATACTCGGCTTGTCCAAATTGTGCTGAAGCATCTCTGCATCCTCCTCATAGCGCACCCTCCCACCCAACTTTGTATCATCTGCAAATTTGCAGATAATACATTCAGTTCCCTCTTCCAAATCCATGAATATATAATGGGAACAGTTGGGGTCCTAGCACAGATCCTTGCAGAATCCCACTAGTCACTGACTGCTAATCAGAAAAAGATCCATTTATGCCAACTCTTTGCTTCCTATCTGCTAACCAGCTTTCTATCCATCTCAAGGCATTACCTGTAATCCCATGTGCTTTAACTTCACATAGTAGTCTGTTATGTGAGACCTTGTCGAAAGCCTCCTGGGAGTGGGCGGTGGGGGCTGATGTTTGGGGTTGGAATGCCCTATTGGGACATAACTGGTGGTGCTGGAAATTAGCCATCTTGAGTCTTTGCTATATTTGCCCTGCTTCTTTCCCAGTCTGTAATTCTACGAAATTCACTTGCATCTACCCTGGGCCTATCTGTTTTTCTGCCATTAACTCTTGTTTTTGCCAGTGAAATTTTTGTCATTTAATGAAACGACTTCTTCCCTACCCACGTTTTCTCTGGCACTCTACTAGTTTTTAAAAACTTACTAATTTATTCGTTCATAGGATGTGGGTGTCAGTGGCTGGGCCACAAACTGTTATGACTCTTAAATGTCTTTCAGTGTGAATGAATCATCTTGAAACAATGAGGGAGTGTTCCGAGTCAAGGGGAGGTTGGTTAGAGTGTGTACGCAGAGTTCAATTCCCGAAATATGATAGGTTGGGATCCTGACGTCATCCTACCCGCACTCAGCTTTCACCTGGATGGAACTGAAGATGGGATTAAAGCTCCTCTGTGGCTGTCGGTAAGCTGTGTAAATATCATAACAAGCAACTAACTGCTGATTTAACCAAAGATCGTGCAATAAACAGACAACAGATATATTTCCCAACCATGTGGAACATTAGCAGCAGTTACCTTCTCCTCAGCCACACACAACTTCACAGGGCAGAGGGGATGGACACAAAGATCAAGCTCCAAGATGGTGAGGCCCCCCCACCGCTTACAAATAAAGGGTTGATAAAATAATTAGCTCTCTCAATGTGTGTAAGCACCACTGCCTCCCTGTGGACAGGTGGGCACAGTAAGAAGTCTCACACAACACCAGGTTAAAGTCCAACAGGTTTATTTGGAATCACGAGCTTTCGGAGCGCTGCTCCTTCATCAGGTGAGTCTGAGGAAGGGGCAACACTTCAAAAGCTCTTGATTCCAAATAAACCTGTTGGACTTTAACCTGGTGTTGTGAGCTGCCTTACTGTGCCCACCCCAGTCCAACACCGGCATCTCCACATCATGTGGACAGGTGGGCATGCGTTGCCACTGGCTTTCAAGTTGCCTCTCACTGGAAGGCATTACAGCTTTCCTTCCCCTTTGTATCTGCTTCTCCCGGGGGTTGTGTGCTTGCCTGCCTCTAAGAAATGTAGGAGTGTTAAAGATGGCTCATGCAGGAACAGGGAAGGACAATGTGGAGGGTGACTGAGAGACTTGGATATAAGAGCGTGAGGGTGTGTGAGTATTGACTGTTCAAATGAGGATTTTGATGAGGTGCCCGGAGACAGAATGACAGCTGCAAGAGGTGCGGTTCAGAGGAGTGCTGTGCAGGAGAATTCTGGGAAAGGCAGAGAATGGGTTTTGACACCTCAAAGTGTTAGGCCACTCATCCTCCCCACCCTCCTGAGATTCTCTTGTCTCCAGCTTGGAGGGAACTGACTTCCTCAAGCTCTTCCATCCATGCCTGCTTGGTCAGATAGGTTGTCCTTTTCCTCCCCTCCTTGGGGAGGGGGATCACTTGAAGCAGTTCCCTCAGATCCCACACCAAGACCTCTGGGTAAAGTGAGAGAGAAGTTTAACAACACCAGGTTAAAGTCCAACAGGTTTATTTGGTAGCAAAAGCCACACAAGCTTTCGGAGCTCCAAGCCCCTTCTTCAGGTGAGTGGGAATTCCATCCATGCCCTTTGACTGCTCCAGTGTGACACTTGTCCACCCCAATTGGTCAGGAACCTGGGCCAGGATTCTCCCAAAAAGTTCTAAGTGTCGAATTTGCGGGAAAAACTGGAGTAAATCACACTGATTTTTTAGTGAGAGTTCACACCAGAATCTCCCACACTCTGTGCAATGCAGAGGTCACCAGCGTGATTATCATTAGATTTCAAGGGGCAGGACCTATTCTTGCCCAGAGTCTGAAACCAGCGGGCCTCTGTGCATGCGCAGTGACCCTGAACTGTCAGCCTCCCTCTTTGATGGCCAGCCCTATCACTGACCAGCCTGGGACCCCTGCAGTGCTGCCCCCCCAACCCCTCCCCACGGCCCGATCATGGCCCCCCCCGTCCATCCATGGGCCAGCCCTGAACCCACACCCCCGTCCCAGACTGCCCGATCTCCAGCCTCCCCCAGAAGTGATGATCCCCACACCCCTGGCAGACACCCCCAGACTGCCCCGATGGCCTCCCTCCTGCCCCGACTGGATCCCAATGCAAAGTGGCAGCAGGACCCTCGCCCCCTCAGTCCCGTCCTAGCAGGTCCCGCCCCCTAGCCGCTGCCCGCCAAAATAGACCCCACCCCCTCTTGGCACTGTCCCATGCCTGCCCCATGCTTGGGCAGTGCCAGGGACACAGGCTGACTCTGCCAGGGTGCCCAGGCCCAGGAGGCACTAACGCCCTGCCGCTTGACCCCCTGGGGGCCCCCTGATTTCCCCTCTTCACTCCAGCAAGGTTGTCCCGCTAATTCCCCAAAAGTGGGGCGCTTGTCTGAACCCCGCTGGAGTGAAATACTCCTGGTGGGGCGGGAGATGCTAGTGGACCCGGAGAATTCAGTCCCGGGTCCGCTAATAGCATTGAAATAGTATGTTAAATGCTATTTAAATGCTAGCCCCGCCTCCCAGCCAACTTAGCCGGCGCCACACAGATGCCATCGGAAATCCAGGCCTGGGAGATGCAAGCGTGGTGTGAACATTCACAGGAATCCCGCAAATTGGCTGACATGCAATTCTCCTGGCCTGCTAAAAACTTAGCACAGTGGGATGGGAGAACTGCCCCCCCCTGGAGTGGAATGCCATTTCTGTGGATTAGTTATGTGATTGGTTTTGTTGAAGTTTAAGATTCTTGTTTGTGATTGAAATACATTGCTTTCAAACCTAAATGGAATTCAATTATATTATGATCTCTAGTTTCAATGGGTCTTCCGCTATGAGATTCACTAATTGAACCTGTCACTAGATCTTAAATAGCTTTATCCCCAATTGGTTCTGCAACACATTGCTCCAAGAAACTCTTATGAAAACATTCTACAAACTCATCCTTTAGACTATCTTTACCAATTTGATTAGCCCAGTCTTAGTCCAGGCTACATGAAGATTAAAATCCCCCACGGTTATAATATTGCCATTGTAACAAGCACCAATAATTTCTTGTTTAATGTTCTTTCCAACAATATCGCCCCTCCCATCAGCATTTTCTGACTCTTGCTATTTCTAATTTCCACTCATTTCTGAGTTGATGGCCCTTAGCCCATTTGTGAGTTTGAGTGATACAAAGCAAGCAATGATCTAATCAGGATAGCTCTGGTGCACTTTTATCTTTCTCCATCAGGCTTGCAAGGTGAACAAATGGCTAGGGCCCTATTTACAAGTTTGCTGCTAAGGCCAATCTTATAGCAGATGCAGATATAAGAATCCCAAAGTGTATATTGACTGGTAAGGGTTGGCTTGTGATAGAGAGTAGTGGAGAACCCATTAGTGATTTCTGAACGAGCATGTTGAGGAAAGAGAATACATTAGACTGCACTGCTCCACGTCCGGATCTGAAAAGTGGTGGATTTACCTCAAATTAGCCTGGATAACAAAACATCAGAAACATCTGAACAACAGGTTGAACAAGGCATTTCATGCTGCATCTCCAATGGTTGAGTGCTCAATTCAAACAGCATGTTCTTTCAGTTGTTCATAACAGCCAGATTACAGACAGTACTCAACCTGCCCATGCTTGCAACACGCAAAACAAAATGTCTACTGCTTGATGTGATTCTGAGACTGGGCAGCACTTGCTGACAACCCTGAGTGCGCTAATAGTTTCAATAATTTAAGAGAATCAGTCGAGTTTGTAATGTGGCTCACAGTGACACAGTGGTTAGCACTGCTGCATCATAGCACCAGGGACCAGAGTTCGATTCTGGCCTCGGGTGACTGTGTCGAGTTTGTATGTTCTCCCTGTGTCTGCATAGGTTTCCTCCGAGTGCTCTGATTTCCTCCCACACTCCAAAGATGTGCAGGTTAGGTGGATTGGCCATGCTAAATCGCCTCTTGGCATCCAATGATGTGTAAGTTAGATGGATTAGCCGTGGTGAATGTGTGGGGTTACGCTGTGATGTTATTGGTTAGCTGAAAGCAAGGTCTTGCCCTTCTGAAGAGTAGAATCCGTTGTTGGTGGTTTGACCAGAGTCTAACTTCAAACTGTTCTGAGTGTCAGGAGACCCACAGCATTCATCCAAAGGACTCGAGTCCTGTATCACGTGAGCATTAGTCTTTGCTGCATTAAACCTGCGAAAAGAGTCTTTTGTCTTTGTGATTGGTTTGATTGGAACACATTAAATATATTTGTTAAGGGTTATTAAAATAACCTTTCATTAAAATGATTGTTTTGTTTCTTGTTTGTAATTGATAAAGGTTCTTGCTAATTTTCTTACAATCCATGTTAATTATATTCTTAAATAAACTTTGTTTGATAAAAGCTGCCTAGTGGGTCATTTGAACCACACCTGAAGTGAAACACATCATGCTTATCCTTAAATTCAAGATATAAAACTTATGATTCAGGTGGGCTCCATAATACACTTTGGAGTTTCTGACTTGAACCATAACAACTGGGGGCTCTCTTGCGGGATTAAAATCTACATTTCTTGAATGATTTGGGATTATTGACCTCAAAGATATGAGTGGTGAGCATATTTGTGGTTCCTTTTCAGGTGTTGTATTCAGGTTTAAATAGGGAGTGCCTTGTGGAAAAATGGCTCTTTCTGAGGTTAAGAGGTTCCTGGGGGTGGAAGAGGTCACGCAAGGTGGTTTACAAAAGGTGACCAAAACAAAGCTTTTGGAATTGGCAACAACATTGCAGTTGACATTGCCTGACAGTGTAAAGAAAGGGGAGATAATTGTGGCAATAAGCTCAGCATTTAAAATAGTCAGAAACACAGACAGAATCATTGGAAATGGCTAGAATTCAATTACAAATGAAACAGCTTGAACATGAAAAGGAAATAAAGCAGTTTGAATTGCAACAAGAAAAAGAAATCAGACTACTTGAATTACAGATCAGGAAAAAAGGAAAAGAAAGGATAGCCCTAGCAGAAGAAAAAGAGAATTTGAACTTAAGAAACTGGCAATCAAAAGTGAACATCAGTTTAAATTGGTGGAGGTAAAGGGAAAAGTACAGGTTGAGTATAGTGATAAGGACAGTGAGAAGGAGCAAGAGCTTCATAGTCAAAGACTTGGTGGGAATATATTTAAATATGTCCAAGCATTGCCAAGGTTTGATGAAAAGAATGTAGAAGCTTTTTTCATTTCATTTGAGAAAGTGGCTAAACAAATGAAATGGCCACAGACCATGTGGATATTACTGATTCAAAGTTGGTAGGTAGAGTGAAGTGTTTGCATCACTATCAAAGGAGATATCTGGGAAGTAAGTGAAAAAATCCATCTTAAGTGCATATATACTGTCAGAAGCCTACAGACAACGGTTTAGAAATCTAAGGAAAGAACCTGGTCAAACATACGTAGAATTTGAAAGGATCAAAAAATGTTGATAGGTGGATAAGGGCTTTGAAAATAGACCAGACGTATGGAGCTCTTAGAGAAACGATTATTTTGGAGGAGTTTAAAAATTCACTTCCTGATGTAGTGAGAACTCATGTGGAAGAACAGAGGGTTAAAACTGCAAGGTTAGCAGCAGAAATGGCAGATGATTATGAATGAATTCATAAATCCAAGATTGGTTTCTGACATCAGTTTCAGCCTGCGAAGGATAGAAACTGGGCAAAAGAAAAATACTCAGGTGGTTAAAGGTAAAGGAGATCTTGTGGGAGATAATAAAGACAGTGTACCTCAGGTTAATAAGGAAGTACAGGAGGGTGGAAGAGAAATGAAAAGCCTCAGATATTTTCACTGTAATAAATTAGACCATGCAAAGTCGCAGTGTTGGTGATTTAAGAAAAGCACTGGGAAGACTGACATGGTAAAACAGGATAAACCAGTGGGGTTTGTTGAAGTGGTAAAGGAAAGCCCAGTTGAAGCAAAAGAGATGCAAAGAATGTACAGCCTGGTCAGGAGTTGATTGATAAGAAGATGCCAGATCTCTTTAAAGAATTTACTTGTGTGGGCAAAGTTTACTCATACACCAGGAGGAATAGGTAAAGAAGTTAAAATTTTAAGAGATACGGGAGGAAGTCAATCTTTGATGGTAAGAGATGAGGAGTTACGTAGTTTGGAAGCAGTATTGCAAAAAAAGGTGGTAATATGTGGAATTCAGGGTGAGAAGAGTAGTGTCCCGTTATACAAGGTGAGGTTGGCGAGTCCAGTGAAGAGTGGTGAAGTAGTAGTAGGAGTAATAGCGAAATTGTCTTGTCCAGGAATACAGTTTATCTTGGGTAACGATATAATTGGATCATAGGTGGAAGTGATGCCTACTGTGGTTGAAAAGCCAGTGGAAAATCAAACAACTGAGTTGTTGAAGGATACATATCCTGGGATTTTTCCTGATTGTGTAGTAACAAGGTCACAAAGTCATAGGTTAAGACAAGAGGAGAAATCAGAGTGAAGATAAGAAAGTTGAAGTTCAATTATCAGAAACGATTTTTGATCAGATAATTGGAAAAGAACCAGAACAGATGGAGGACGAGGTGGATATTTTTAGTTCGGGAAAGTTGGCAGTTACAACAGAAAAATATAGAGATAAAACAGTTGTATCAGAAAGCATACACGGAAAAGAAATCTTCATGTAGACCAGAATGTTGTTACCTTAAGAATGGATGTCTTAATGAGGAATTGAAGACCTTTACATATTCAAGTGGATAAAAAGTGGGCAGAGGTTCATCAAGTGGTATTGCCGGTAGAGTATAGAAAGGAGGTGTTGAGATTAGCACATGAGGTACTAGTAGGAGGTCATTTGGGAGTAAGGAAAACGCAAGCTAAAATACAAAAACATTTTTATTGGCCTGGACTGCATAAAGATGTAGTTAAATTTTGTCAGTCATGTCACACATGTCAAGTGATAGGGAAACTTCAAGTGGTGATAAAAACAGCACCCTTAATACCCATTCCAGTATTTGAGGAAACATTTACAAGGATCTTAATTGATTGCGTAGGATCCCTCCCTAAAAAAACTGGCAATCAATATCTTTTGACTATAATGGATGTGTCTACAAGGTTTCCAGAGGCCACTCCATTACGCAATATTACAGCTAAAAGGATTGTAAAGGAGTTACTTAAATTTTTTAGTAGATATGAACTGCCCACAAAAATATAATCAGATCAAGGATCAAATTTTACCTCAAAGTTATTCAAGGAGGTTATGGATAACTTAGGAATAAAACAATTTAAATCAACTGCGTACCATCCAGAATCACAGGGAGTGTTAGAGCGGTGGCATCAAACTTTAAAGACCATGTTGAGGGCTTATTGTCAAGATTATCCAGAGTATTGGGATAAAGAAATTCCATTTGTACTCTTTGCAATTAGGGATGCACCTAATGAGTCATCCAAATTCAATCCATTTGAATTGCTTTATGGTCATAAAGGGGACCACATAAATTGATTGCAGAGAAATTGGTGAGTGAGCGTTCTGAGGCTACCTTATTGGACTATGTGTCAAACTTTAGGAAAAGGTTGAATAGAGCAGGTGAATTGGCTAGACAACCTTTAAAGGTAGCACAGCATGTGATGAAACAGGAAGCAGATACGAAATCAAGAATGTGTAGTTTTGCTAGTGGAGATGAAGTCTTAGTATTGCTACCAGTAGTAGGTGAACCTTTAAAAGCAAAATTTAGTAGGCCTTATCAAATTGAAAGGAAATTGAGTGAGGTGAATTATTTGATAAGAACACCAGATAGAAGGAAAACTCACAGAGTGTGTCATGTGAATATGCTTAAAAGGTATTTTGATAGGGAAGGAAAGCAAAAAGAGAAGGGTTTAGTGGTTAGAGTGAAGAACCGAATCCAGATGACAATGAATTTGACATTCCTCAAATTAAATTGGATAACGAGTACGTTATTAAAAATTCAGATAAATTATTGAGTTACCTTCCAGAGGAAAATCAAACTGACCTGAAAGAGGTATTAATATCACATGGACAAGTATATGGGAATGTACTGGGAAGTATGAAAATAATAGAGGGTGAGATGGTTGTAGAAGTTGCTGTTCCAATTAAACAACTTCCTTGCAAACATGATCTTTTCAAGTTGGCACAGGTTCAGACGGAAAAGCTGATGTTCACTCAGTCTGAGATGCAGCAGCCAAAAGTCTCGATTGATCATACAAAACTGGAAGAGGTGGAGAAGGAGAACAAGTTAATGGACAAGAATGTGTGCAAAGAAAGTGAGCAGGTGTGGAGACAGCTACAAGTCAAGTTGACGGTTTTGGAACATGTCCCTGAATTATTCAAATTGCCTGAACATAAATTGCAGGACTGTCAAAAACAGCTCATGATCTATGCAAAAAAAAGTGTGGATACAGCAACAGTCATGTGTGATCTCAAAAAGGAGATTGAGTAGTGGAAGTATCGTACTAATGTGGATCAAAGGAAAGGATATAAATGTGAGATCAGACTATTTGCCAAAATTGTACCATCATCTAAAATAAACTGCTGGCATAATGATTTTGTATGGTGTGCAGAGATGTGGATGCCTAGTGAAATCATACTGTACACAGCTGGTGTTCGAATAAATGACAGTGGTTTTCGCAGCAGCGTAACTGCCAAAGTGTTACTTGGAACCTTGGTCAAAATGGGTTCTGACACCAAGGGATACAGTCTGCTGTGTCTTTACAAAAGAGTATGCAAAACATGATGGTACAGATCCAGAGCAAACAAAGGAGTCGAATTACTTGGCAGAGGAGGAGCTATGGCCAATGAACAAGGAAGGGGACAGAGATAAAATGACCTTTCTGAATGGCCCTGGCTACACACATGTAATGCGTTATCCTACTGCTCCTGCCAGTTCTGTGAGGACATTACCAGAGCTAAGTTATCATGGCAACAATAAACTGAGTTTGAACTTGGAATCAACGCAGTATTAAAGACTGAAGGAGAATTTTGGAGAGGAAACAGTTTGTCTCGAATGTAATAAAAGAAGGAGTGCTCGATAGTGGAAGACAAGGACTGAAATGGACTATATTACTATTATGTTTGCATTTTTTGATTTTGTAAAATGTATGTATATTTATTGTAGAGTACTAGTAATGTGAAACTGAAAGGGTTTGAAAAATGAAACCATCTTTGAACGTTGATAGTTCACTTTGTTCACTAAAACAGGAGTGTCAAAGGCTTTCTGTTTTTGTAAGCCGCATGGAATTTTGGGAGACCTTGCAACAACATGTGCTAATTCATTCATATCTCAAATGTTGTTTTTAATGGATCTTGGTGCTTCAATTTCAGATTTATCCAACCACAAGGCAATTGTGCTAACACTATGCCTTTGCAAATCTCTGAGGAACAAAAAACTCAATGAAAACTAGTCAACAAGAAATAAAAGCCCAAATCAAACCGTGTTGCCTTGGTTTTGTGGACCAGTTCATGTCAGGGTTGCATACAGTTGGTTTGCAACCCATTGGTTTGTCCATGGCACTCCAGAAAGTGAGATTGATCTCCCAGGCACTCCAGTTGGAAACATAGGCAAGCTTGCCTGGTGATGGGATGCCATTGCACTGTTTGAAACACTGCACTCTCTACACAGCTTCACAGCTCTGTGCAGCTATTGGCAAAGTGAACCCAGTGTGAGTCTGTGTGCATGTGGCCTCTCCACTATGTAATAGAAAGGGCACAGTAGCACCGGGAATGATTGGCATCCTGTACCATTGTTGCTGCTTTTGGTATCAGATATTAAATGGACAAATTTCCATTAAGCCTAATGAGAGTTGGAACCCTGAAACACAGCCATCTGCCAGCTGAATGTGCAACTCCTGGAAGCTGCTCAAACTGGCTGTGAGGAAGGTGGGATTGGCAGAGTGGTAGCACTATGCTGGTCAAATACTTTGTAAAAGCAGTCCCAATGCTATTGAGTGCCCCTGTACTAAAGGCAAGTTCTATCTCTGAACCTCAAGTGTTGATGTCACTATGACCACTCAGCCTTTAGCCTATCGCAGAACCCTAAATCCACAGCTGTTTGTATGGGACCAATCTTGTGTGAACACACTTTAATCTTGTCAAAGTGGCTGAATCATAGAATCCCAACTGTGCAGAGAAGGCCATTTGGCCCATCAAGTCTGCACCGACTCTCTGACAGAACACCTTACCCAGGCTCTATCTCCATAACCCCACATATCTACCCCGCTAATCCCCCAACTTACACCGTATCTTCAAGGTGTTCTTCAGTTCTTCCCCCCCCTCCACCTTTCACGGCACTTGCTAAGATTTGGGGTGACATTTTATAACCCCGTAAGAAGTCTCACAACACCAGGTTAAAGTCCAACAGGTTTAATTGGTAGCAAAAGCCACTAGCTTTCAGAGCGTTGCTCCTTCGTCAGGTAAGTGGGAGTTCTGTTCACAAACAGGGCATATAAAGACACAAACTCAATTTACAAAATAATGGTTGGAAAGCGAGTCTTTACAGGTAATCAAGGCCTTCATGACACACGACAGCGCAGAGTCGCTGAGCAGAGACTGATAGCCAAGTTCCGCACACATGAGGACAGCCTCAACTGGGATCTTGGGTTCATGTCACACTATCTGTCACCCCCATGACTTGCCTAGGCTTGCAAAATCTCACTAACTGTCCCAGCTGGAGACAATAGGCATCTCTTTAACCTGTGCTTAACCCTCTCTCCGCTCACATTGTCTGTACCTTTAAGACTTGATTACCTGTAAAGACTCGCATTCCAACCATTATTTTGTAAATTGAGTTTGTGTTTTTTATATGCCCTGTTTGTGAACAGAACTCCCACTTACCTGGCAAAGGTGCAGCGCTCCAAAAGCTAGTGGCTTTTGCTACCAAATAAACCTGTTGGACTTTAACCTGGTGTTGTGAGACTTCTTACTGTCTTTACCCCAGTCCAACGCCGGCATCTCCACATCATTTTATAACCCCGCCAGGAGTGGTGAGTTTTATGTGGTAAGCTGTTCAAACATCCATTGGCTTCAGCCAACGGAAGGGGCCAGAACGTTCCACCTATAGTTCCACTCATATCCACAACCCTCTGGTATGTCTGCCCAGTGCTTTTTATTTATCTGCATTCTGATCAGCAGCAGTTTATTGGACTGAGGAGGAGCGTCAGGTGCTGAGCCCCACAACCGAGGCTAGTCCCACCCTCATTAATACACAAGTAGGAACATCAGGTTTCACCAAAACCAGAAATGCATCATTGTGCCCTAATTCTGCTTGTCTGTCCAAAAATAAAAGTGTTCATGTGCTCAGGTGCACGAGTTCAGTAGCTGCCTCCTTCAGTCACAGTTCTTGATAAATCCTGCAAAGTTTAGTCTGTGAAGGCCACCTAGTGCTGGTTAAAAACATTTCCACTCCAAAACAACAAAATAAATGGATGAAAAGGTCTGTCACCTAGTGTTCAACGTTGGTATTATCATCACCTCAGTTTCATGCCAAAGATATATTTTTTAAATCTTTTCTCCATTCTGATATCTCCCCTCCACTCCCTGCCCATCTTCACTGATAGCTTGCTGCCATATAGTTCCGTGATTGTTGGCTGTCCTCTGGTACCTCATTGAAGCAGCTGTTGCTCACGTGTGAACCTTGATCATGAATGTTGTCAGCCAGTTCATCTGTGAGGGCATCACTGTTTTATCCAGTCCTATCCATATATACCTACATCAACATTCACAAGCAGGCACTTTCCAGCAGGGTTCACTGAATCATGATTTATCGTAAGAAATCTGGCTGCTTTTGATTTGTTTTTCTCTCCATGCTAATCCAACTGCAGCGTACTTATTCACATCCTTGTTGAGGTAAGAGCAGTACTTCATGGCTCTGCTTTTCACTGAAATAAAACCATTTAAACTGGAGGTGACTCATTGACATGGATAAGGAATTGGTTAAGAGATGGGAATCAGAGTAGGGATAGGGCAGCACGGTGGCACAATGGTTAGCACTGCTGCCTCACAGCACCAGGGAGCCGGGTTCAATTCCGGCATCGGGTCACTGTCTGTGTGGAGTTTGCACATTCACTCTGTGTCCGTGTGGATTTCCTCCGGGTGCTCTGGTTTCCTCCCTCACTCCAAAGATGTGCAGGTTAGGTTGATTGGCAATGCTAAGTTGTCCCTTCATGTTAGGGGAATAGCAAAGTGAATTAAGGGAACAGGGCCTGGGTGGGATTGTGATTGGTGCAGACTTGATGGGCCAAATGGCCTCCTTCTGCACTGCAGGGATTCAATGATTCTATGAATAGCTGTTTACTTCAAGTGGCAGGATGTAACAAGTGGGGCCTCCTGGGGTCTCATCTTGCTGTTCAAAAAAGGTATAAACTCAGCAACTACAGGCCAGTCAAAATAACCTCAGTAGTCAGAAAGAACTTATGACAAAGTTGTGGTGAACCATTGTTGGTTCCCACTAGGTAGTGCTGAGCCATGGTCTGGCCAGTACTATGAGTCTGTATATATGTTACTGTTGGGGTTAGGGTTGGGCTGTTCTACCTGTTAATATAGTTGTTATGGTACACCCCAGTCGGCTCCGCCTCCTGGGAGAGGTATAAAGGTCACTGCTCTGCCTGGTGACCCTTTAGTCTGGGATCGTGTACTGTATATGGTAGCTCTGTTATTGTTGGCAATAAAAGCCTTTATTTCCCGAGTACATCACGCCTCTCGTGTGTTATATCGCGCATCAATTTTATTGCCAACAAACAAATTCTTTTTTTTTGTTAAAAAAAACGACAAAGAAAACATGGAGCAAATGCTTAAACCCGAACGGCTTACATTGGACCCACGTGGGGTGGGCGCATCGAACACTTTCGAACACTGGTTGAAGTGTTTCCAGGATTACCTCGACGCCTCCACAGCGGTCAACAACGACGCCGATAGACTCCGGGTCCTCCACGCGAGGGTAAGCGACGCTGTATACCTAGCGATCCGTGCGGCCACCGACTACAAAGGGGCCCTCGAGCTTCTCAAGAAGCGATACAACAAACCGCCGAATGAGATGCATGCTCGATATCTTCTAGCCACTCGATGGCGGCAGCCCGGCGAAACGACGGAACAGTACGCGTGCGAGCTTCAGCAGCTAGCCAGAGCCTGCAACTGCAAGTCAGTGTCGGCAGACCAGTACATGAACGACCTCGCTCGAGATGCGTTCGTGGCGGGAATCGGCTCGTCGTACATCCGCCTTCGGCTGTTGGAGAAAGGTAACCTCGACCTCACTAAATCCATAGAGTTGGCTGACGCTCTAGAAACGGCCTCCAAAAGTCTGGCGATGTACCCCGACGACCACGTGGAGACAGCGTGGCGGGGGCAGTCACAGACCCCACTTCATTCAGCGGGACCGAAAAACTGCGCGATTGCGTTCCCAGCCTCGGACCTGACGACGGCAGCAGCTCCAGGCGGCCCGCGGTGTTACTTCTGTGGGGGGGTGAAACACCCTCAGCAGCGATGTCCAGCTAAAGCGGTGTTGTGCTCCGCCTGCGGCAAGAAGGGGCACTATTCCAAGGTATGCCGGTCCAAACTTCCATCCAAGATCAGCAGTGCGGCGTGTGACTCCCCGGAGCCGGCCTCCTTGTCTTCTGCATCTTCAAGGTCTTCTGCCACGTGCGATTCCAGGACGTCGCCATTCCGAACGACGGAGTCGCAAGACACGTGCGACCTGCAAGGGCCGCAGGTTTTGGCGCCATCGTCCATGTGCGACCTATGGGGGCAGCCATGTTGGTCGGCACCGTCCGCGAATGACCATCAGGGGTCGCCATCGACCATCTCAGCTGCCTGCAGTTGCGCCCACGAACCAACGGTGGTGTCGATCATCCTGGACCAGGCCAAGCCTCACAGACTCGACAAGTCCATGATGGACATACAGGTAAACAAACGCCCGATTTATTGTCTGTTTGACAGCGGGAGCACGGAGAGCTTCATTCATGCAGACACCATGAAGCGGTGTGGTCTCCAGATTCGGACTGTCAAGCAGACAATTTCGATGGCGTCAAGGTCCCGGTCTGTCACCATGCTAGGGAGCTGCGTGGTCAATCTGACGGTGCAGGACACAGTCTACGAGAACTTCAAGCTCCTTGTGTTACCGCATCTTTGCGCGCCAATACTCCTAGGACTAGATTTTATGGTCCACTTGAAGAGTGTAACCCTGCAGTACGGTGGGCCACTCCCTCCGCTTTCAGTGGGAGACCCGCAGCCTCTAAATTGCCCAACGTGCTCCACATGTAGCCTCTCAACGCTTAGGATTACCACACCCTCCCTATTCCAGAATCTTGTGCCAGGCTGCAAGCCCATCGCAACAAAGAGCAGGCGTTACAGTGCTGAAGATCGGATCTTCATTCGATCTGAAGTTCAGCGGCTCCTCAAGGAAGGGATCATCCAACCTAGCGCTAGTCCCTGGAGAGCGCAAGTCGTGGTGGTTAAGAATGGGAACAAACCCCGGATGGTCATAGACTATAGTCAGACCATCAACAGATACACGCAGCTGGATGCGTATCCCCTCCCGCGCATATCTGACATGGTCAATCAGATTGCGCAGTACCGGGTGTTCTCCACCATCGACTTAAAATCTGCTTACCACCAACTCCCCATTCGCCCAGAGGACCGACAATACACGGCCTTTGAGGCGGATGGTCGCCTGTACCATTTTTTAAGGGTTCCTTTTGGTGTCACGAATGGGGTCTCGGTCTTCCAGCGTGCTATGGACCGAATGGTGGACCAGAACGGGCTGCGGGCTACCTTCCCGTACCTGGATAACGTCACCATCTGTGGCCATGACCAGCAGGACCACGATGCCAACCTTCTTAGATTCTTACGCACTGCATCTCGCCTGAATCTGACCTACAACAGGGAGAAGTGTGTATTCCGCACGTGCCTCCTAGCTATCCTCGGATACGTGGTGGAAAACGGGGTACTTGGCCCTGATCCAGACCGTATGCGTCCTCTCCTTGAACTTCCCCTGCCCACTAGCGTCAAAGCACTGAGAAGATGCTTAGGCTTCTTCTCATACTACGCACAGTGGGTTCCCAATTACGCGGACAAAGCCCGTCCGCTCATCAAGTCTACCTCTTTTCCCCTAGCAACAGAGGCTTGCTTAGCCTTTGCAAGAATAACAGCCGACATCGCGAAAGCCACGATGCACGCTATCGATGAGTCCATCCCCTTCCAGGTGGAGAATGATGCATCTGATTTCGCCCTGGCCGCCACACTTAACCAGGCGGGCAGGCCCGTCGCCTTTTTCTCTCGCACCCTCCAAGGCCCTGAAATTCGACATTCGGCGGTGGAAATGGAGGCCCAGGCCATTGTGGAGGCCGTTCGGCATTGGCGCCATTACTTGGCGGGCAAACGGTTCACTCTGCTCACGGACCAGCGGTCTGTGGCGTTCATGTTCAACAACACGTTACGGGGTAAGATCAAGAATGATAAGATCTTGAGGTGGAGAATCGAACTCTCCACCTACAATTATGATATCATGTATCGTCCAGGGAAGCTCAACGAGCCCTCGGATGCCCTGTCGCGTGGAACATGCGCTAGTATGCAGGAGAATCGATTGCAGGCTCTCCACAATGACCTCTGCCATCCGGGGGTCACTCGGCTCTACCACTTCATAAAAGCCCGGAATCTACCCTACTCGGTGGAGGATGTCAGGTCCATAACCAGAAGCTGCCGGGCATGCGCGGAATGCAAACCGCACTTTTACCGACCTGGCAGGGCGCAACTCGTTAAGGCCACTCGTCCCTTCGAAAGACTGAGTGTGGACTTTAAGGGCCCCCTTCCCTCGACAAATCGGAATGTGTACTTCCTCAATGTGGTTGATGAGTACTCACGATTCCCTTTTGTCATTCCCTGTTCTGATATGACCGCTGCCACGGTTATCAAGGCATTTCGTGATCTTTTCACCCTGTTCGGTTACCTCTGTTACATCCACAGCGATAGGGGCTCGTCGTTCATGAGCGATGACTTGAGGCAATACCTACTCTCATATGGGATTGCCTCTAGTAGAACCACGAGCTACAACCCAAGGGGTAATGGACAGGTCGAACGAGAGAATGCTACAGTCTGGAAGGCTGTCTTACTGGCGTTGAGGTCTAAAGATCTTCCAGTCTCCCGTTGGCAAGAGGTACTCCCTGATGCGCTCCACTCCATACGCTCACTCCTGTGTACGGCAACCAACACTACTCCTCATGAGAGAATGTTTTCATTCCCTAGGAAGTCTTCCTCTGGGACCTCATTACCGTCTTGGTTGACGTACTCAGGACCTGTCCTCCTGCGGCGACATGTTAGGACCCGCAAGTCCGACCCTTTGGTTGAACAGGTCCATCTCCTCCACGCCAACCCTCAGTATGCCTACGTGGCATATCCTGACGGGCGAGAGGACACAGTCTCGATTTGAGATCTGGCGCCAGCAGGGGGCTTGGAAACCCCTGTCGCTCCCACACCTACTGTTAGGGACCCCCCAACCATTTTTTTCCCTCCTGACACGGCGCGGGCAGTATCGGGACCACCACTTAACCCTCTTACACCCGTGTACAGCTTGCCTGAGTCCAGGAGATGGTCGCCACTTCAAGGCGTGCCCCAGTTCAGCGGATTGTCACCACCTCGGGGTCTACCGGCCCGTGAGGCACTGGAGGAGTCGCTGGACACCGCCTTGGAGAGAACGTCACCGCGATTGCCTGAACCGGTGTCATCGCCGGTGTTGAGGAGGTCACAACGACGGTGCGGTCCCCCAGACCACTTGAACTTATAGACAAACGAACAATTATTCTGTGTTTTGTACCCCGCCGGCCTTTGTTTTCAAAGGAGGGGTGAATGTGGTGAACCATTGTTGGTTCCCACTAGGTAGTGCTGAGCCATGGTCTGGCCAGTACTATGAGTCTGTATATATGTTACTGTTGGGGTTAGGGTTGGGCTGTTCTACCTGTTAATACAGTTGTTATGGTACACCCCAGTCGGCTCCGCCTCCTGGGAGAGGTATAAAGGTCACTGCTCTGCCTGGTGACCCTTTAGTCTGGGATCGTGTACTGTATATGGTAGCTCTGTTATTGTTGGCAATAAAAGCCTTTATTTCCCGAGTACATCACGCCTCTCGTGTGTTATATCGCGCATCAAAAGTTTACAGGCATTTTCACAAATGTGGTTTAGTTAAGGAAAACCAGCAGTGATTTGATAAGGGCAAATTATGTTTAACTAAAATGTTTGAGCTAGTCCATGAAGTAACAAGTGTTGGTGCGGGTAATGCAGTTAATTTGGTCTACATGAGCTTCCAAAAGGCATTTGAAAAAGTGCCACATAACAGGCTTGTCGGCAAAGTTGAGCCCATGGAATGAAAGGGACAGTGGCAGGCAGTGTGGGTATGAAGTTAGCTGATGGACAGGAAAGGGAGTTGAAGTGAATGGTTGTTTATTCTGGGGGATGTGGAGGTTCCCAGAGTCAGTACTAGGGTAGCTGCTTTCATTGATCTGTATCAATGATCTAGACTTGGGTGTATAGGGCATTATTTCAAAATCTGCAGATGGCACAGAACTTGGAGATATTATGAACTGTAAGCAGAATGGGTGATAAAACTTCAAGGACATAAGCAGCTTCATGGAATTGGCGGACACATGGCAGATGATATTTAAAGCTGAGGAAAGTGGAGTGTAATTTTAACCATGGCGTTCCATTCCTGACAGTGGAACAGAAAATGGCTGCCACTTCTGCTCTCTTACTTTGTGCAGTTCCAAGGCAATTATATTGAAAACGTAAAGTGCCGGTGGCGTGTACGGGCGACAGAGCACGAAGATTCTCAGTGGTGAAACCCACTATCAGCTGACAATGCAGCAGGTTGGGGGTGAGCTATAAAAACAGCCTCCTGGACAAACGGGGAGGCTCTGCATCACAGTCATAACTTTCCTACAACATTCCAGTGCCATGAGCATCAGGCTTATTGAGAGCACAAAAGCTCTTTTAAATTTAAATTTCACTTGCAAATATTTCATATTAATTGCCGCGCACATGAATAAAGTGAAACCATTGTTATTCGTTGAGCACTAAATGTACTGGCACACCTCATGTTTGGTAGGCACCGATGGTTACAGAGGAGTTAGTGATATTTCTTTATTGTGAAAGAAACAATGATGTGTTTTTTTGTCCATTCTTTATTGAATGTTCGTGTTCAGTGTTGTACTCGCCACCCTGTGGGCCATGGCTGAACTTACAGGCTCAGTTGGCCCTCCTTTCTACACATTGTAAAGGACATTGTCTGAGATCACTCTCGGCAATGCTGTGGGTGAACTCAAACCCCTGTAAGGACTCTGCCAGCTAACACGCTGCGATGGGCCCACATGCGGACAACACTGACTGCCCTTTAGGCCCCTCAATTTCTTGCTGATTGGTTCCACCACCCACTCCTCCACCATACTGTCCTCCACACCTCCATGCAACTGAATTGATTCTGCAAACCCCCACCACCACCACCCCATCCCCCACCACCACTGCTGACTCACTCTTGCCAGTCCCGGGTCTCCATACAAGATGTCATTCACACAGTAGCAGAGGCCTGAAAATTAAACATATTTCCACACCTATTGTGCGTCACCATAGATTCAGACCTGGAAGGAAGTTCTCTGCCTGCCCTGTTAGCCTTGCAATGGTGCATAGCTTAAAACAAGCTTATAAAAACATACAGGCTGGAATTCTCCAGCAGGTCATGCCCGACTGCCGCAGTCAGTGAGAACGGAAAAGTTGGCGCTCAAGTAAATCTCCATTCATGGGAGCAGGACCAGCAATTCACCAAAGATCCTTAGACAGCACCTTCCAAACCCACGACCACTTCCATCTAAAAGGACAAGGGCAGCAGATACATGGGAACACCACCACCTGCAAGTTCCCCTCCAAGCCACTCACCATCCTGACTTGGAAATATATTGCAGTTCCTTTGCAGTCACTAGGTCAAATTCCTGGAATTCCCTCCTCAATGGCATTGTGGACCAACCCACAGAAGATGGACTGCAGCGATTCAAGAAGGCAGCTCACCATCACCTTCTTAAGGGCAACTAGGGACGGGCAATAAATGCTGACCAGCCAACGATGCCCTTGTCCCACGAATGAATAAAAAAAAGTATTCCAGCCACGGACAAAGCCGGAGAATTCAGGCCACCATTACTTAAAGTGGTGAATGAATAGAAAGATCCAATATTGGATTTTAGTCCCTCAAAGACTGGTGGCACGGTAGCATAGTGATTAGCACTACTGCCTCACAGCGCCAGGGCCCGGGTTCAATTCCCAGCTTGGGTCACTGTCTGTGTGGAGTTTGCACATTCTCCCTGTGTCTGCATGGGTTTCCTCCGGGTGCTCCAGTTTACTCCCACACTCCAAAGATGTGCAGGTTAGGTGGATTGGGCCATGCCAAATTGCCCCTTGATGTCAGGAGGATTAGCAGGGTAAATGGGGATAGGGCCTGGGTGGGATGTGGTCGGTGCAGACTCGATGGATCGAAGTCTCCTGAACTGTAGGATTCTATGATTCTATGAAAGCTATATATCAATTGGAAAAATTGAGAGGTTTAGTAACAGGAAGACTGTACTGCTGGGATTTTGGAGTTGCAGTTCAGTTTGCTTGAAGATAAGGATTACTTGAGGGAGGTTCTGGGTGTTGTAGAAGATGGTCCACAAAGAAGGCATTCAGCTGGGAATCTGCTGTGCTTGCTGTTCAATGTCTGCTGTGCTTGCTGTTCAATGCACTTAATGGAGAAAACCATGAAAGCAAAGCCTGCAATTAAATGATCTCAGTCAGTTTGGAATTAGATGTTTAAAACACCATTAGTGGTTGTATTTAATTTCCAGTTGTATCCTCTCCTCCTCCTGGTTTTCGTACTATGTAACTCAACTTAGGGAAGAATAATGACAATCCTGGTGGAGCGTTCAAACTTGTAAATGATTCAGATACAGGACAAGACGGCTCATGAAGCACCAATTACTGAAAGTTTGCAATCATTTGGGTGGGTGAACAGTCAACAGCTTTCATGAACTTGTGGATTTCTGGATCCCAAATTCCTGTGCCTCCCACCAACACAACATTTCTTTATTTTATTAGGTGAGTGAGATTCCTGCTGGAGAGTGAAAATGATTTCAGGTGTAGAAGCAAATTACAGGTACGCTGGTCTGCCCTTGCAATGGATTTTAACCCCAATTGAACATCATTTTTCTTTTGTATCCCGCAGTGGCTTTCATGTTGGGCTGTTTGAATGAGGTGACTAGTTTAGGGCCAGTTAATGGTAAAGGAAGGGCACTCTTACGGGCAGGCAACCAGAAAAAAACTGTGTTGAGCGGCAAGGTGGCACAGTGGTTAGCACAGCTGCCTCACAGCGCCAGGGACCTGGGTTCGATTCCCAGCTTGGGTCACTGTCTGTGCAGAGTCCGCACGTTCTCCCCGTGTCTGCATGGGTTTCCTCCGGGTGCTTCAGTTTTCTCCCACAGTCCTAAGATGTGCGGGTTAGGTGGATTGGCCATGCTAAATTGCCCCTTAGCGTCAAAGGGACTAGCTAGGGTAAATGCATAGGGTTATGGGGATAGGACCCGGGTGGGATTGTGGTCGGGGCAGACGCGATGGGTCAAATGGCCTCCTTCTGCACTATAGGATTCTATGATTATGTGAGCCTATTCAAATACTTATTAAGAAAATAGCTGGAAATGCTAAACTTGGGCCTGAATTTTTCGAGTAGCCCCCCGCCATCTAAAGAGTCTGTAGGACCAAGAACCCTGCTGCTATTTTATTTTCTAATGACCACTGATTGACGTAAGGCAGAACCTCTGCCCCTCAGTCATCCCACTCTGCAGAGCTGCTGGCCAGCCAGGTTGGTTGGCAGCTCTCCAGGCCCTCCAGCATTGCAGTGGCTGGAAGAGACATTGCCCGGAGATGTCAGAGCCAAGATAAGTGTCAGGAGTCCCAGGGCAGGGAAGACCTGTGGGGGTTGCAAGGGGGATGATTGGGGTCTCAAGGGATAGGCCGGGGGTCGGAGGGAGGTCCAGAGGTCACTGGACTAGGCCTTAAGAGGAAGGCACCCCCAATCTGAGGCCATGATGGGTGAGAACCCAGAGGAAATCCTGTCCGTGTGATTTCACACTGCCCACTGTCTCAGAATCTGCTGGCAAGGGATCCTGTCCGTCTGATTTCACCACCACCCACCCCCCCACCCCCCCCCCCCCCCACCCCCACCCCACACACCCTCCCCCCACTGTCTCAGAATCTGCTGACAGGGTTCGGGAAGCATAAAATTCTGGACCATGATGTTGACAAAAATATTGCTGAACTTGTGGTGGGGGGGGGAAAGAAATATTGTGGGGTGAATTTTATTGGTGTTGTATTGCTCACCGTTGCTTTTTCACTAGAATGGCCTGCCTACTCTTGTCCACCCTCCACCGCCAACTGTATAATGGTGGCAGAGGCAGAAGTAAGCTTTAAATTGGCCCAATGGGCAGTTAAGCACCTCAATAGATCTAAGGGTGGGTGGGCTAGTGGGCACCTTACCCACCCACCCCATTATAGAGAACAGGTTGGGAGTGGATAGGAAGGCGTGCCAACCTGCCATAAACATAGCCAGAAAAAGGACTGTATAGTTTACCCGTGAGTGTTCCAAAACACCATTTCCAGACCGACTGGATCTTTCACAGTTAGTAATTGCATTTCTTTTCTAGCTGGAGTTAAGCACAGACAATCTTGTCAAGGCTGAATGGAGATTTCTGTTTAGTTAACTGAAATAAGCGGAATCTAGAGTGGTCTAACTTCAGACTCGACAACCCTGTTACTCATAAATCAAGAGGCAGACCCTTAAAATAAACCCAACAGATTTGGTATAAAAATCATGAGTCATTATTTCTTCAAGCATAAGCCAATATAAATTGACAGTTTGTTTATAAATCTTCATTTCATACAATTTGATGCAATTTCATTTTATTGTCTATATGGAAATTCATTTCAGGTACATTGCTCATTCATTGAAAAAAAGATAAATGCATAATAACAATTAAAAAAAAGAAAGTGACTCAATCGCAGAGGTCTAACTTATATTAAGAGATGTGTTAAAATATCTATTCCAATGAGTTAAAATAATCAGTCAGTGAGTCTCATCATGAGTGCGTTGTCCTCATCTATTCCATCAAACTGCTGTTAAAAATTCTTATAGAGAGGGGCACAAATGAGTTCAAGAACCATTTTGTCCTCATCTGAGGGATTGTGCACATCGTGCAGTAATAATGAGACAAAGAGTGATTCTCCCTGTTGATAACACATTTCATTTTCATCAGTATTCTTTGAAAGCTGATTATTCCCTTCATACCTGGTTCAATAATCTCTACACCCTTAAAGAATATGCTTTCCTAAGACCACAGTACCAGGAGAGACATCCAGAGAAGTATAGCACTCTCAAATGCAGCTATATAGAAGAGTTTCATGATTGGGATCTACTTGAAAGGATTTTCTGAGACAGTATAACTGTGTATGTACCTTGACCACCACATCAACAAACTGTTCCTCCTAATTCAGTTGATCATCTATTTTGATACCCAGACACCTGTGGTCAGTAACTATTTCAATGTTCATATCACAAAGCTTCACAGGACCAATATTTTTAACTGGCTTTTTCCTGAAATCCATAACTAGTTCTTTCATCTTGGCTTTCATTCAGTCCAAGAGAATTGTTATCTCACCATTTTCTGAATTTTTCTGAGTTCCTATAGTTTACTTTGGAGTTCCTTACGAGAGCCACAAGTACCGTGTCATCAGTATACTTCAGGATCGCTATGTCAGTGTACCCTGATCGACAGTCATTCATGTACAGGATGAAATGTAAAGGTGACAGTAACAGCCCTGAGGAGATCCAGGAGGAGATTCTCCCACCCCGCTGTGCTGCTTTTGTAGCGCAGTGGGCCGGGAGACATCAGCAGCAGCCGATTCGCGGGATTAGCGCTGGGCGTCCGGACCTCCGTGTGTCTTCCAGCCTAAGTTTTTCTCGCGTCGATGGATCCACGCTGAAAATCAGTGTAACGGCCATTTACATTTGTTAACATACCTTAACATCTCATTAGCGAGTCCATGACCAGAATCTCCACCCCCGCGAGTAACTCCCCCCCCCCCCCATCTCTGGCGTGACATCACGCTGGCAGGGTTTATAGAGCAGAGCTGCTCTATAAAAGTCGGGGCCTGGCATGGCAGCGTTGAACAGGAGTAAGTGCTATGGAGCTGCAGCCCCCGGAGTGCAGGGGAGTTTGCAGGCAGGGCCTGGGGAATTTCTGCTTGCTGTGGGGAAGTTCCTGGGGAACTGGAAGTGCTGTCCCCAGGCCCAGGGATGTTCCATGTAGTCTCTGTGGGGTAGGACCCTTTACTGAGTGCTGGTCAGACTGCTGTTTGCAGCCACAGGGATGTTCCATTGTTCTGGCTGTGGGTTGTGGTGAAGGACTGGGCTGAGTGCTGGAGTTTTGGGGGTGGGGGGAGAGGGGGTGGTGGGGAGGGAGTGCACCATGTGCTGCTTGAGGCCTCATCAGTTCAGGCAGCTGATGCCCCAAGCAGGGGTGCTCTTGTTAACAT
The DNA here is from genome assembly GCF_964213995.1 of Mustelus asterias. Lineage (NCBI taxonomy): Eukaryota > Metazoa > Chordata > Chondrichthyes > Carcharhiniformes > Triakidae > Mustelus > Mustelus asterias. Next base: position 45,614,226 of record NC_135809.1, on the reverse strand, counting down.
AGGCACTCATGCTGCATGTACTCTGCAGTGAATGGGAACCCATCTTGTGATAATTAGGAGTCTGTCCCAGTCCCGTGTCCCTGATCTGCAACACATGCCTGGAAGGGAATGCTGTAGTTGCACTCATGGCAATGGCTCAAGGGAGCACAAAGGCCACGCCTGCAAACCAACCTGTGTTCTCTCTCTCCCTGCCATGTTCACGATGCCAATGGCAGGCAACCGAATCAGGTGACGCATGGCGCCACAGATTGTGTAGTGTTACCAGCATCCACAAGTGGGAGTATTGGTCCCAGTGCGGGATGGGGGGGTTGGTGCTGGGGTAGTTGCAAGCAATGACATGTATCTATCAATCACTCTCTCTCTAACCCCCACCGTGCAGCTGGCCATCATGGTGGCAGCTGAGGAGGCGGAGGCGGCTCAGGAGGTGGAGGGCGTAGGGAGGCCATGCCAGGAGCAGCCAGTGGCAGACCCTCAGGAAGGAGGGCAGGGGGTTGCCACTGATGGCCATGAGGTGGGAGAGCAGGCTCCCGAAAGGGTGACCAGGAGTAGGAGGATGCAAAAGCCTGGGCAGTACCAGAGCAGGACATAATTTGAGGGGCTGTCGGAGGTCACCGGCTCCGCCTGTCTAAGGACACAGCCCGGCACCTGTGTGAGGCACTCAAACATCTGGCACTTCAGGGAAGGGGAGGCCACCCGCTCCCAGTAGAAGTTAAGGTCACAGTGGACTGAATTTCCATGGAACAGGGTCGTTCCAGGCACCCAGTGGTGACTTCTGTGGACAGATGTGTTTGCCAGCTGACAGATGCCTTGTTTGAACTGGGAGGCCAATGCACCCATTTTGATGTTGGACAGGGTCCAGCAGGACGCCCGGACTGCAGGCTTTGCCTCTATTGCTGGGATGCCCCATGTGCAGGGGCCAGTGGATGGGACACAAATCGTCCTGGGGTCCCCGCGAGGTGAGGGGCAACCATTTATTAACAGGAAGGGGTTCCACTCCCTGTGTTCACATTGTATGTGGCCATCGGATGATCATTATGCAGGTCTGTGCACGCCACCCAGGGAGTGTCCACGACAGCTATTTGCTGAGGCAGTCGGACATCCCTGGGCTCTTTGAAGACCAGCCCAGACTGCCAGGATGCACTTGTCGTGGGGGACAAGGGCTACCGCTGAGTTCATAGCTGATGATGCCAGTGTGGAGGCTCGAGACCGAGGCAGAGTCCCGCTACAATGAGGCCCACGCTGCCACCCAGTCCGTAGTGGACTGTAGCATAGGCCTGCTGAAAATGCGGCTCCGCCGCCAGGACCACTCTGGGGGTGCCCTCCAGTATGAACCTGTGCGGGCCTCATGCATAATAATTGTGTGCTGCATTCTGCACAACACAGCGCAGCAGCAGGGAGACCAGCTGGAGAGGAGGAGAATCGGCAACAGGCAGAACTCAACAACTTGCCAACGAGGAGCCAGGGGATGGAGGACAGGCAGCGATGGCAGGTATCCGGCAGGGCAGGGCAGGGCTGCAAGGGAGGCCCAGATAGCAGCCCGCTTTACCTAGCTGGTGCCGTGCAGTGAGGGGGCTGCTCCCAACACCCTTCCACCACACCCCAGGAACCACTGCAGCCGCCACCCCTCCACAACTCAAAGCTGGCCACTCAACCCATATGACCCTTTCCCGATCCTGCCCTCTTTCAGCCTACCCCCTACTCTCCCCCAACCTCTATCACCCCACCCTCCACCCTCTCTCAGCCCATCTCCCACCCTCCCCAACCTCTCTCACCCCACACCCCCACCCTCTCTCAGCCCAATCCCCACCCTCCCCCACACTCTCTCACCCCCCCCATCCCATCCTCCCCCCGCCCTCTCCCAGCCCATCCCCCCAACCTCGAGACATATCACAACAGGTTAATGGGCCTGGGCTGGCACTGCTCGCGACTCTTTGGTGAAGGCTGGAGGATGATGGTAACTCACTGTAAGGCACAATGGGATCCTGCCCTTGGTGCCACTCAGGTCTGACTCCTACCTGTTCTCTGAATGCACATTGCCACCTGGGCCCAGGTAGCATTAAGGGTTGGGAACACAAGCGTGTGGGGCAATGGGTCGGGGGAATTGACCGGGGCGGGGGAGTGGAGGCAGATGCCAGGGGGTGGTGTTTGACAAAGGGTCCGGTGGATGTTTGGGAAAGCAAGGCAGGCCGTCTATAACTTTTAGCCGAGTGGCTGGCATCACACAGCACGGCAATCTGCGCCTCGATGCACAGGATTGGGGAAGACTCAGCTCTGTGGGGGGAGTATCAGAGACAGCTTAGTCACAGCTGTGAGGTGCAATAAACATTTAATAGTGCTGTTAACATTAACTAAAACTTAACCCTGACTACTTCACTCGTACCCTCTGAGTGATCCTACAACTTTCTAATTTTGTGCGGCCTACTGCTTCGTCCAGGTGCTTCCCCAGGATGCACATTGGAGGTGGAGGTTTCCAGCTGTGATCCACGCCCCATTGTCTGTGATGCCCTTGGCGGACGTCCCCTTGGTGGCTGAGACCTGGAGGACCCTGGCTGATTTGCGGCTGACACTGATGTTTCTGTGCCACCCTGTTCATCCCGCTGGCCCCGAGGTGCCCCAGTGTGAGGAATGGGGGATTCGGAAGGTCTCGGGGTATCTGGAGTCTCCTGTGTGGAAGGCCCCAGGATGGGATCCAGCCCTTCCTCCTCCCTCAGGGTGCCCGTAGGCCTTGGGACACTCCATGGGATGCCAGGGCATCTGGGCTGATTTCCAAAAGCTCCGGTGTCACCTGGCTCTGCCAGTCCTGGAGGCCCAGATGCACCTGCCCCTGGACTATCCACATGATTTACGCTAGTGCACAGAGTATGGAGGATTCGTTTTGAAAATCCTGCTGAAAAAAAATGTGATTTACTCCAATTTTCATGCAAATTCAACACTTAGAATTTTTGGGGGGAGAATCACCAACCCCCCACCCCCAGTATTTGTTAACATGGGCTCCGGGCAAATCCCCTGAGAATAACATTGGGTCCTGTTGTGAAGGAAATCACGGATCCAAAATAGGGAAGTTGGATTAACATCAAGGTTTTTCAATTTCTCCATAAACTTGAATAGTTGCATGGTATTGAAGAGACATCAGCAAAGATAGTGTGAGGACCTAATCAATCTGGTAGACCAAGGTCAGAACAGCATCATCTACTGAATTATGAGGTTGACAGGCAAACTGTAACTGATCAATACGAGGAATAAGAGGATTGAAAAGATGCTTTGACACAATGTGCTCGAAATACTTCCTGACTATCAATGTCAGAGTAACTGCGGGGTAATTATTCAGCTCAGCAGGCCGTGACCTCTTAGCAGCTGGAATGTTAGTGGAATGACCCCGGCCATATTCCCCTGGGCTGAAGTCAATGTGGGCCTTTGGCGAGTGGTGCTATGCTGTGACCACAAAATTGCTCTTCATTTTAGCATTTAGGTTTCAGAGTTTTTAAATTGTTTTTCTTTCTATCCTGTTGAGGTGAGATTGAGAGGATTATTTCAGGCCAGTGGAACTGCTGTCACAGGACCTCTACAAGTCCAGGGAAGTAAGCCTGGGACTCAAGCAATTGCCTGGGGACAGCACCAGGGTCAGGGAAGAGCGAGCCATTTGTGGCCAGGGGAGATATGTTGGGGATGATAGAGGAGCGGACCAAGTGTCATAGAGGGAATGGTCACTTTGGAATGTTGACAGGGGAGACAAAGACATTTTTGGTGGGAGCGTCATGCTGAAAGCGGTGGAAATAATAGAGGAATTCCTACAGTATTCCTTATTCCGGGAGATAGCTCTAAGTGTGTTACATTGAGGAGTGTAAAGCAATAAATGCTCAGTGGGAGGGGAAAGTTTAAAATAAAGAGTGGGTTGGAGAATGGAAGGTACAATGGAAAATAGGTGTTTGAGGAAATTATTAATCAGACATATGAAGTTTACTAATCCCACCCCCCACATAGTCATCAATGTCATTAATGTCATTTATATAAATGATGAATAGTAGGAAGCCCCAACCCAGATCCCAGTGGCACGCCACTGGAGACTGGTTCCAGTCATCAAAGCAGCCTTCTGTCATCACCCTGTCTTCCATACAAGTAATGTGGGTACACATTGGGTAGATTTGGACTCTGTCGATTGTGTAAAACCGCTACAATGGGTCGGCCAACAATTTTATATTTCTCCTGATTTTTATTTCCGTCGACCTCCATCAAAAGCTGTCTCTACGTTTATCATGATGTGGAGATGCCGGCATTGGACTGGGGTGAACACAGTAAGAATTTTAACAACACCAGGTTAAAGTCCAACAGGTTTATCTGGTAGCAAATACCATAAGCTTTCGGACCGCTGCTCCTTCGTCAGATGGAGTGGAAATGTGCTCTCAAACAGTGCACAGAGACACAAAATCAAGTTGATTTTGTGTCTCTGTGCACTGTTTGAGAGCACATTTCCACTCCATCTGACGAAGGAGCAGCGCTCCGAAAGCTTATGGTATTTGCTACCAAATAAACCTGTTGGACTTTAACCTGGTGTTGTTAAAACTCTTACTGTGTCTACGTTTATCACCTGTTTTACATTTTTGTAGAAAGTCGAGATTTCCTCCATTGTCTCCTTTTAGAAGCCACTGAACATTAAATTTCAAAAACCGCACAAAAGGTCAATTTGTGGTAATGACCCAGGGCCCATCCGTGCCGCCTATTTCTCATGGGCAGCAATGTGACCAATCACTGGTTAACCCGCTTTCACACAATGAGGATTGTCTGTCTGTTGTAATGAGGGTAACTCATATCAGTTTGATGAGGATCTCAGTTAAAACACAGCCCAAAAGCTGTCACGTCTACCAGACAGTCTCCCACTCCAATGGCACAATGCTACCAGTACCAGTTACTGGTGTGGCCGCTCAACAGGCCAGTACCCAAACACATTCTGAGCCACACAGGTGCCATCAGCTTTAACTCCAGCACCTTCCTGTTCGGCTGTGTTAACTGCAGAGTCCTATCACAGGTAAGAGGCCTCCACTCTCTCAGCAAAGTTATTTCACATCAGGATTATTGTCCACCTGTTCTGATCCTCGCTCAGTTCACATCACTGCCTCTTCACCCCTCACCCATCCCTATTTACATTACCTGGACTCATGTTGAACTCATCTTTATTGGTGTTAATCTTGTGAATTCCTCATTCATGGGTGAATGTAATTATACCCACCGTCCATTGTTTCATGTATTTGCACAAATGCTTTCCCTTGGTTAAAGTCAAATATAAAATTACTTTTATTATAAAACTCCTTAATAATGATTCATGTTTCTAACTGCGGGGCCACTGGTATCCAGATGTGTAAATGCTGATTACAAGGATATCTTACAGCTCTTTCTGGCACGCTGGTTCCAAGCGAACGAGAGAGAGAAAAAAAAAGCATGATGTGCAGGATTGGAGACACTTTCATTTATTTTTAGATTTAAACAGGCTACTGTTTGTAACTGATAAGTGAAATTGCAATCTTGTAAGGTTTCAGCTGAAAGGCGTAGTGTTCCTCCAAATTCTAATGACAGGTTTGCTGACAATTACTGGCTGTTTGCTCCCCAACTAAGACCAGCGTGGATTTCAGCAGTTTGTTTTTAATTAACAAATTTAAATGAACAGTTCAAGTTAATTTCTGGATCTATCAGCGTCTTTTTCACCCTCTTACTTTTAATTTGCGAGTCACTATTTGTAATATTTCCCCTTTCTCCTCAACCATAGTCTTGTTTAATTCAATTATTCTTAATTAAAGACAGGCAGTTAACAAAATATATATACACAAATATAATTCTAGATTTGTTGCTGGTTGTGATACTGCCTTTCCAAATCTTTCTTTTTGAATGGCCTGAAACAGCAAGTATCCACGTGGAGGGAACACACCAGAAATGTAACAGGCGCTAATGTTCCATTTCCATGGCAATGAAACACAATGTGGCCCCACCCCTTGTATGTGATTGGCCACTGTCGGTTGTGGGGATTATGAGCAATCGATTCAGCTGAAAAAAAGTGGATGAGCTATGGAAGTATCATAGAACAACTACAGTGCAGAAAGAGGCCATTTGGCCCATCGAGTCTGCACCGACCACAATCCCACCCAGGCCCTACTCCCATATCCCTACACATTTACCCGCTAATCCACGCATCTCAGGACACTAAGGGGCAATTTTAGCATGGCCAATCAACCTAACCCGCACATCTTTGGACTGTGGGAGGAAACCGGAGCACCCGGAGGAAACCCACGCAGACACGAGGAGAATGTGCAAACTCCACACAGACAGTGACCCAAGCCGGGAATCGAACCCAGGCCCCTGGAGCTGTGAAGCAGCAGTGCTAATCACTGTGCTACCGTGCTGCCCCTAATTGTCCCATTGTATTTGTCCCATTGAGGTGTGCTGTGTTACTGAAAGGGTTGGGAACCACTGCTCTACATCAATCGCGCTCCCCCCGCACAAGTTTTTATCCCATACATCCTCCTGCAGGTTAATCTAACATTTTTGCTTAAGACCATCATCCAGACCACCTCAAAGATTCTCTACTGCATAAAGTTTCTGAGGAGCTTCACCCTGTACTATTGGCTTAATCGTCACCTGCATTGCATTATTAATAGTATTGAAAGTTATAAAGTTTATTTATTAGTGTCACAAGTAGGCTTACATTAACACTGCAATGTCCGAAAGACGTGCTGGTTAGGTGCATTGGCCCTCCGGTAAATTCTCCCTCAGTGTACCCGAACAGGCGCCGGAGTGTGGCGACTAGGGGATTTTCATAGTAACTTAATTGCAATGTTAATGTGACTTGTGACGCTAATAAATAAACTTTATAAGTTACTGTGAAAATCCCCTAGTCACCACACTCCAGCACCTGTTAGGTTACACTAAGGGAGAATTTAACATGGCCAATGCACCCAACCAGCATGTCTTTCTGACTGTGGGAGGAAACCAGCACACCCAAAGGAAACCCATGCAGAGTGTGAATGTGCAAACCCCACACAGACAGTGAGCCAAGCCAGGAATTGAACCCAGGTCCCTAGCGCTGTGAGGTAGCAGTGCTAACCACTGTGCCACCCTGAAAGCCAGTCAATGTGAAAGAATTTTGCACGTAATGAGCAGATCTAGCTCTTCTCAAGTAAAGGATTTTGGGGTGGCACGGTAGCACAGTGGTTAGCACTGCTGCTTCACAGCTCCAGGGGCCTGGGTTCGATTCCCGGCTTGGGTCACTGTCTGTGTGGAGTTTGCACATTCTCCTCGTGTCTGCGTGAGTTTCCTCCGGGTGCTCCGGTTTCCTCCCACAGTCCAAAGATGTGCGGGTTAGGTTGATTGGCCATGCTAAAAAATTGCCCCCTAGTGTCCTGAGATGCGTGGATTAGCGGGTAAAATATGTAGGGATATGGGGGTAGGGCCTGGTGGGATTGTGGTCGGTGCAGACTTGATGGGCCAAATGGCCTCTTTCTGCACTGTAGGGTTTCTATGATTCTATGAAATAAAAATGTGCTTATTCTAAGTATCTGTTGGTGGGGTACCCAAAGTGACCAGTACTGCCTAAAGTTTAGACAATACAAGACTCATAAAGCCAGTGTCTCTGTATTAAAGATGTAACTTTATTTAACCAGCAGCTGCCAGAAGACCATCAAAGGGTCAGGACAGCTCTGAGATAGAGCTGTCAGACCTCACTGATGAAATCTGATGTTTACAATTCAAAACAGATCAATTATAGGCTTTCTTTTCAATAACTCCCCCTTCCATTAGCTTAAAATCAATCATCTTCAAGGTACACAAATCAACAATAATACCTGTCCTAAATTTTAGTTAACAGCATCTTACCCTCTGAAATAATGGCATTTTATTAGTCCGTAGAATCCAGAAGCTAACTCCTGTCTTGGCTGACCCCACTTCCCGTGTTGCCTAGTAACCTCCGACGCTAGCCCAAAATTCAAATGAATGTTCCCATGGATTCCCTTAAAGGTCACTGCTAAACCAGATTAACACATAACTCCACATCTGAGCATGCATTCATCTTGTCTGGGTAGTGAATAAACCCTATTCATGAAATGTGACTAAGGTCCTAGATGTTCTTTCTGTCTGAAATTTTACTGATAAATCTTATATATCCCCAAGGTCTAAACATTCTCTTGGAATATGACTTGCTCTAATGCCTTTTTACCATGATGCTTTGTAGCAAATTGCTGTTGGTTAAAATGAACAGCATATCTTAAACAATGCATTAACACATTCAAAATATCAGCATATGTGTTTTAAAGTCATAATCATTTGCTTAAATCTCATACTGCATTTATATGTATAAACCACCTTCTTGTCAGTTCGTAACCTTGTTTTAAAGTCATTTAACTTGGTGCTGGTAGTTCTGTCAGTGCCTTAATGTCTAATGGTTTAAAAATCTTACTAACCTACTAGGGTTCCCACTTACTGTAGCTATCTAAGATAGTGTTACTAAATAAAGGATTCGTGCTGTAAACTGCATGACTTTGATTTTTCTCATAAAATTCCACCCTTAGTTTCAGATAAACATGCATTCAAAGCCTTTGAACAATTGATTTCTACACCAGTTGAGGGAGATGGAAATCAGATGGAATTCATGTGAACGCAACTACTCTATTACTTGCTGTTCTGTTCAACAAGATCTGCTGGCAAAGTAGACTGTTATTCAGGTTTTTATGTTTTGCTGAAAGTATTTACAATGGTCCTGTCACAAAGCCATCAGGCATTGAATCTCTAAACTATCTGTTTTGTTTGGGATATATATTTATTATACATTATATATTATTCCATAGAATTAAGACCAAGACAGACAAACCATCTGGGAATTATTCAAACATTGGCAGCAACATGTTCACATCTGTAAAAAGCTTTTTCAAGTATGCATATATGTCAACTGATAACTCACAATATCAGAATTCAAACCTCTTTAGACTTCATTGCACTAGTTAGAGAAATACTTGAGTTGAAACTTTTAAGAAGTATTCAGGTTGGACATCAAGACGTCGAATTAACTTGAACTTCAGATCAGAGATAAATGCTATTGATGACAGGTACATTTTAAAGTTAATCAACATTGCTGTAAATTCATATTAGCCCTGCAACAAAATATTTTCATTCCTTTGAGGAATCTATTTGTAATAAACCTGGAAAATTATTGCTATTGATTCAATAATGACGGTAAGGTTAATGAGTGAAAAGAATTCATTGAATCCCTACAGTGCAGAAGGAGGCGGTCATTCGGCCCATTGAGTCTGTACTGACTCTGACAGAGCATCTTAGCTCGGCCCTATCTCCGAAACCCCACGTATTTACCCTACTACCCCCCAACCCCCCCCCCCACAACATTGGAATACGAATTGGAATTTGTCTACTTTTGCGACAAAAGACAACGGTTCTCAATAGTTCTGTCAGCACTGTTCCATGAAAGGAGAGGGTTCTCAGAAAGTTCGTATCATCAAAAATCCTATACCATCAAAATGGAAACAGGCAACATGAGAGTTCAGTAGCTGACCTTGCACAATGCAAAAAAAAATGCAGGCCTCATTGAGATTATCTACACCTGTAATGGGTGCAAGCACTGATCCATATAACAGTGCCCTATGATCATATGTTCGATGAGCAGGCTTATTGATCTGTATAACTAACAGTGGGATCAACAGCCAAAATGAGAAATACAAAATTAATTTATCAGCATTTGGAGTGCTCACATGGCATTTAAAAACAAGTCAAAGAAAGAACTTCAGAACTTATTAGGTAAAATATATCTAAGATCGTAGGAAATAATAGAACCTCATTCCTCCAAACGTGCAATTGATCAGATTTTTGTAAGCTACTGCAGCTGTAGCTATAATGTTCAGTAGGATTTATTAGGTAATCAAAAGATGTAAAACACTGGTATTAAAAAAGCATTATGAGCTAAAATATTCAAAATGATTCCCTACATTTCCCATCCCTTCCCAGTAACTCACAGTGTTCATGTTATTGAAAATACTGGGTTTATGGAATTATTAATCAGTAATGCATGACCTACCAATGACCTAGTAATACTTTCACTTGATTCCTACTACTCTGACTGCTTGCAGCTGATGTCTGCCAGTTCTTCATTACGGATGTGGCACAGGCCAATAAATGGCAGCAGGAAAGAGATAATAAAATTGTATCTGTGCCAGCACCATTTCCTGTGATCCTTTGTCACAGCAACTGCTTTCTGATATTTAACTGGCATTATAGCAATCATTTAAAAATACCCCTTTTTTTGCTGTTTTATGTATGAAGATTAAAAAAGATATTGCCATGTTTGTGCATTAATGGTAATGGGAGGCATACTTGTTCATCAGTGGAGTGTAAACTTGATGGGGGTCTCCATATTAACAGAGAAATGGGGACGGAGTGGGGGATTATTGCTTTCAGTGGTCCAGAATGCCGAGAGCCTTGGAAGCTTATGGGACATCGCCACAAGTTTGTTACTTCATTGTCCTTCTGGCAGCTGGCCAAATCGAAGGTTGCCCAGCTGATAGGCAGGGAAGCTAAGACATAGCTGAGCAGTGTGGAGGCTCGCCGGCAATCAGGGGTTGTGAGGATGTGAGGTGGGATGGGTGGGATGGGTCCCGAAACCGTAAAATCCCACCCAAGATCAACGGACCTTCCCAATGTCCACTCCTCACCCGCTCCGATTTCCCTGGTGGGTAGGGCGGTAAAATCCCAGCCAATATATAATTATCAATTGCACTAGTATCATCACACTGGCTTTACTGAAGCAAAATTCAACTCACAACCAGTTGTGAGAATTGCCATTAGATCTCCCCAGTTTCATGTAGGTGTCTGCCTCATCCAAACTGTGCTGAGAGTGCACTCTATGCACTTAGGTGATGTCTAAAGTTGACTCCTAGTTGCTTAGGGCTCCGATCTAAGACAGGAATTAGAGGCTCCTCAAAAATGCAAATTGTGCTCCTTTACCAGTTGTAAACACCAAATGTGCAACTCGAGCACAGGTATGTGGAATTTGCTCTGTCTGGTTGCACCAGGTAGTGAGCACTTTAAACAGTGGCCTTTAAAGGGATTGCTGGAGGTCACTCAATTGAAGCTCAGAGGATTTTCCCTGTATGAACCAACAGGAGCAGGTGCACCTCTCCCAGTGTCTGCAATGAGTTACACCCTGCTGCTGGCATACAAAAAGCCAACTAAACCCACACAACCAGAGTCTGCATGTGACCTGAGGACAGCAAAAAGTACAGGAATTTCACAGCTGCAGGAAAAAACAAGCTTTTTTTCCCCCGTTTGTGGTAGGAATGGATGAAATCACTACCTGAGGTTACTGCAGCACACAGGACCTTATGTTCCAGCAGCTCAAATTCACCGATTATTGTCAATTAAACCACTGTCCAAAATATACATGGAAAATTTGATTTGATTTATTATTGTCACATGTATTAACATACAGTGAAAATTATTGTTTCTTGCGCACTATACAGACAAAGCATACCGTTCATACAGAAGGAAACAAGAGAGTGCAGAATGTAGTGTTACAGTCATAGCTAGGGTGTAGAGAAAGATCAACTTAATGCAAGGGAAGTCCATTCAAAATTCTGACAGCAGCAGAGAAGAAGCTGTTCTTGAGTTGGTTGGTACGTGACCTCAGACTTTTGTATCTTTTTCCCAACAGAAGAAGGTAGAAGAGAGAATGTCCAGGGTGCGAGGGGTCCTTAATTATACTGGCTGCTTTACCGAGGCAGTGGGAAGTGTAGACAGAGTCAATGGACGGGAGGCTGGTTTGCGTGATGGATTGGGCAACATTCACAACCTTTTGTAGTTCCTTGCGGTCTTGGGCAGAGCAGAAGCCATACCAAGTTGTTTTACAACCAGAAAGAATGCTTTCTATGGTGCATCTGTAAACGTTGGTAAGAGTCGTAGCTGACATGCCAAATTTCCTTAGTCTTCTGAGAAAGTAGAGGCGTTGGTGGGCTTTCTTAACTATAGTGTCGGCATGTGGGGACCAGGACAGATTGTTGGTGATCTGGATATCTAAAAACTTGAAGCTGTTGACCCTTTCTACTTTGTCCCCATTGATGTAGACAGGGGCATGTTCTCCTTTTTGCTTCCTGAAGTCGATGACAATCTCCTTCATTTTGTTGACATTGAGGGAGAGATTATTGTTGCCCCACCAGTTCACTAGATTCTCTATCTCATTCCTGTGCTCTGTCTCATCATTGTTTGAGATCCGACCCACTACGGTGGTGTCGTCAGCAAACCTGAAAATCGAATTGGAGGGGAATTTGGCCACATAGTCATAGGTGTATAAGGAGTATAGTAGGGGGCTGAGAACACAGCCTTGTGGAGTACACTAGGAGGATGATCGGGAAGGAGGTGTTGTTGCCTATCCTTACTGATTGTGGTCTGTGAGTTATGAAGTTCAGGATCCAGTCGCAGAGGGAGGTGCTGATGCCTAGGCCACAGAGTTTGGAGATGAGTTTGGAAATACTAATAATTGAGTAACTTTAAATATTTCAATCACTGCAACCCACTACATAGTGTGCTGATCATCTGTTATTCCTCCTTGACTGGCAAGAACAGGGCTTAAAGTGGAGTCACACTACTTACATGGATAAAGCTCGTGCATCTGCAGTTTAATCAGCAAGGAATTAATTTGAAAAGGAATTTGATACATGTGTAAATTATCAAAAGTTACTGCTTAAAAATAGGCCAACAAACTGACTCGCAAGACCAAGATCCCTAATAATAAGGCCTGTATACTCAACATATTGCTGTACAGCAGCAAAGCCCAGATAACAGATTTATCAAGAAAAAAGACTCAATAGCATCCATCTCATAGAATCATAGAAACCCTACAGTACAGAAAGAGGCCATTCGGCCCATCGAGTCTGCACCGACCACAATCCCACCCAGGCCCTACCTCCATATCCCTACATATTTTACCCACTAATCCCTCTAATCTACACATCCCAGGACACTAAGGGGCAATTTTTTTAGTATGGCCAATCAACCTAACCCGCACATCTTTGGATTGTGGGAGGAAACCGGAGCACCCGGAGGAAACCCACGCAGACACGAGGAGAATGTGCAAACTCCACACAGACAGTGCATCATTGCACTGTAGGGATTCTAGTCTGTGACAATGTGTCGTTCTCAGTCATAACATTGTGATGTGTAGATCTTGCTTGGTGTGTCTCCATTTGAGAATTAGGGACTTCATCATGTAAATCATTCACTCAGCTAAGCCATTAGATCCAGGGTAATGAGGAGAAGAAACAATGTGATGAATATTCCACTTCTCACACATATCCTGAAGTGGCTTACCAATAACTTATTTTACATCATTCATAACGACCTCTCTTGATACACCAAATAAATTGAAAATAGCGCTTAGCATATGTGTGCTTGGCATATAGTGCAATTGTGAAAGTAATCGATGATGGTGATGAAGTCAGTCCCTTGAACATGAAAGAGGTTGGATGTAACTTTGGACCAGGGATGAAAAAGAACTTCCCGTGACATGTTTCACACTTCTTGATAACAGCGTCAAAGTCGTTGTTCATACCCGGCCAATAGACTGTCTGTTTTGTGAGTCTTCTCATCTGATCTATGTCCATGTGCAAGTGATGAAATTGTTGAAGACTATTAGGTCGCAAAGATTCTGGTATGATGACCTGCCTGTCTTTAAAAATGACTCCCTGGGAGGTGCCTAGCTCATCCCGGTCACGTATTCATGGACGTGCTAAATTGTGTAGTATGGAATTTTTCAACAAGTCTTCCTCTAGCTGCTGATACTTGCTTTTCAAAAAATGTAGCTGATTAATTGGCAGACTTGCATTGTCCTGGAAGTGTAACATTGCAGTTCCTTTGAAACTGCCAATTTTGTTGAATTATTCTGGATCTTTTGATGTTAGGTCATGAGCTGTGGCAATAGGATTACTTTCAGAGATTGATCTGCCGTGTGATGTCTGACTAATGCTCTGGATTGTCGCTAGTGCAAGATCATAACCTACAATCACTGGGCCTATAGTCTCCATGGTGTAGAACATCTGTGACACAGGGGAGAATTGACTATACTTGCATCCCAGGACTATGGATCCTGCACATGGAAGACATGAATTGTTATATACTGAAGGTTTTGCAGGTGTAAGTTTTGCCATGTCCTCCCATGTCTGTGGCTACATGTCTTTTAGAATCTGCAGAGGTAATATGATGGCACTTGTTCCTGTGTCAATCTTAACCAATAATGAATAGTTGCCAACTTTCCTCGAGTGGCTCATTTTAATCTTGGCAAACACTTTGAATAGTGTGATAGTGTTTATGTTTTCTATGAGATTGACAGTGTGAAACCTGTGTTCACCACTTTACGTCTCTTTGTGTACATCATCATCATTTTTGGTTTGTCAGTCACCTCATCTGTATGTTTCTGAAGGATTTCTGAATGGTTATTCTTATTGCTTGATGGTACTCACTGTGTATGGTCTGTTTCAACCAGTGCACGGCTCTTTGTGGCTGCATCACTCTTTGCTTTAGCGCACTGGCACTGCCCTTGCCCCTTTCTGCCACATGCTTTGTAGAATTGATGGAAAATTGGACTTTCTTTGGTACATGCAGAAGATCACACCTTCCACATTATTTGTTAAGTTGTGTGCTGATGAGTGCATCAACAATTGGGATTGTGCCTAGGACCTGTAAGTTTCATCGACGGGTGAAGATCAGTTTGTACTTACATCTATCCTTCAGGCCTTTGAGGTTGTATATCTTGAGCTTGTCTAGTAGATCTTTCTGGAATGCTTCCATGGGAGTGAATGCAATCATCAACTCAACAATTCTGTCTGCTAGTTCTCTGTTTGAAAAAATCACAGGACATACTCTTTTCTCTGCACCTGCTTGTGAAGTGGTCTACGGATTCTGTAGGCTGTTGTTGAAATTACATGAACTCTTGGTGATGAATATGGAAGTTTAACCTGATTCTGAACCAATCTTCCAATGTTGTCCATGTCTTTGTTAATCCTGATGTGTCCAGCCTGTGTCGACCTTCATTCCCAATTGCTAGGTGAAATTTTATGGTTTGCTAGTCTGGTTCAGGTACACCTGAATCAAGAAACCATAGATCAGTACGTTGTTTAATCATTTTGAATTCAATACCAGGTCAACTGCAAATTGAGGAATTTTGAAAAGATTTTGACAATACATCCCTTTGGCTTTTCTCCTTGTTTTATTCAATTTATTGTTCACCAACTCCTGAAGCCAGCCGTTATAACCACAACCTTCTCCGGCCTGATTTTTATGATTTTTTGGGTTTGATACCTTCCTCAGTTACTATCGATCCAGCCCACACCCCTGGTCATTCACCTTTCCTGACTAACCCAGTGCTGATTGTCTTGACGGACTGCCCCACTCACAGACTGACAGACTATGTCATCGCTGCACTGTGATCTCCTCATGAGGGACCCATCGGTTTATCGGCTTTTTAACTTGAGCATTTTTCCGGCCTGTGTCTTCACAGCTTTTCTGTGCAGTCACCACACTGTGATTTCAACACTCTCTGATGCTGTGAACTCACTGCATTCTGGCAAAAATGTCAAGGGTCACCTCACGTCACGTAGCACAATCTAAGATTGTCTGCCTGTACTTACTTTTTGCTGCTAGGATGTTTTACCACCGCTGTACACCATGTTGTGTTTTTATAATGATATAAAGGCACCAATCACTCAGAAGGGATTGGGCAATCACAATGTGGGTTCATTAATTGAACTAATCACATGAGAACAGAGATACATGAATAAAAAGCTTAAAGACATCACCAGCAGTACTGGGTGTGTTGTGTTCTGCCCACAGACCAAAGTGAAATTGAGACTGGATCACATGATGCACTTCCCTTCCAATGATGTTGTGCTGTTATCCTTTAAAGACACATTACAACAGGTTTCACATGGAAAGACAAAATAATGAATTTCTAGGACAAACATTCCAGGCATTATAACACTAATCAAGAAAAGAGTCTTTCTCTGGTTTGGCCTTGTGTGCAGGATGGAAGATAGTCGCATCCCCAAGGATATGTAAAATAGGAGGTGGCCTTGGCCATGAGACCAACAAGGCACCCAAACCTCCAATCAAAGGATGCTGTCAAAAGAGACATGAAAGCCCTCAACATCTATCACGACAAGTGGGAAACTTTAGCTGACGACACCAGCTGTGGCAGGAATTCACGCCATGATGACCTGTGGTTTCAGAAGCTCCAAACCAGATGCTAGCCCTGCAAGCAAGATGGCAGCAGAGAATATCCCGAATTACAGGTAAGGGGCAACGTTAGATGCAGCACTTATGGAACAGTGCAGGTTAGGTGGATTGACCATGCTACGTTGCCCCTTAGTGTCAAGGGAATTAGCAGGATAAATACGTGGGGTATGGGGATAGAGCCGGGGTGGGATTGTTGTCAGTGCAGACTTGATGGGCCAAATGGTCTCCTTCTGCACTGTCGGGATTCTATGATTCTATGGGGCACTTGTGGCAGACTTTGCCTCTCTAGAATCAGCTCATTCAGTCATTAAAAGAAGTGTAGCAGATGATTTCACCATATTCGGAGGCTGCATTCCCATCATCCCTCACAGACTGAAGGATGTCAATCACTGTTTGAAAAAAGTGAAACCACAATTACTTGAAAGCAAAACTCTTAGAAAGTCCTGACACAATTGGTGATTTTAAAATGAATGAATAGATAGTATGCTCCACTTTAATGTTGCAAAGTGAACTTTGGCTGCAATCCAAGTTTGCAAGTCAGGCTCATTATCATAGTTACTGTGCCAGCACCCGTATTGCCTTCTTCCATAAAACAGAGCTCTGCTTATGCCTGCTAGGGTACAAAAACAAGCTACTGCTTACTAACAACAGAGTGTTGCTTAAATATTAATGTTAATAGAGACTTCTGCCAGCTCCCTGATAACATTAAAAACAATACAGTATAATTGGTTCAGAGTTTGTCTTGGTGAAGGAACTAACAACAGTTTGGACAGTTCTGGTGTCTATGCCGCAGAAAGTAATGAAGTTATGGAGAAAGCACATCTTTATAAAGATTTATGAGAAATGAGAGAAAAGATTGAACTGAGGTTCTTCCCTCTCAAAGAGGAAACCTGGTATAGACCTTGAAAATAATGAAGGGTTCTGGTAGAACAAAAGGTTTCCGTTTGTGAGTGAGTCCAGAAGGAGGCATAAATGTAAAATAACCACTAATAAATCCAATTATAAAAAATGAGGGAACCTCTTTACAGAATGAGGTGGGTGCAGTGATTTACGGAACTTGCTGCCACGTTGGGTGGTTGAAGCAGACAGTAAATTAGCACATTTAAAGGCCAGGCTTAACTCACACATGCGAGAGAAGTGAATAAGAAGGATATGGAGTTCTAACACCAGTACGAACTATTTGGGCCAAATGGCCTGTTTCATGAGGTAAATGTCTGTACAAATTATGTTGAAATGCATGATGGCAGACAGGAGCAGCGAATAATTTAATTTAGAATGGACCTTTTTTTCCCTATTGTAACATTTTATATACCGGACCTGATTAACAAATGTACATAATAAATACTGAACAAAACACAGCCACATCTATTGGTATCATTTTATTATTTCTACCTAATCTAAGTAATGAACTCCAATTACACAGCATTTCGAACCAGGCATTATTTAAGGTATTAAGTGCATTGTGACTTGTAATTTAGCACCAGGATAAAACTCAGCGTAAACAAGAATGTGTTACTCAAGTTCTAGATCATGGATGTCTGAGACAGTACGTATGTACAGGACTGTTCTTTGATTCTTGCTCAGCACTACACTGCACCTTTATTCAAAATATACTGTTTGTCAGTAATATATGAAGGAATATATTCTGCTGCCCGATCTGAGGAGAACAGATGCAAAAGATGGGAAGTTGTGTGGGTGTGGGGGTGGGAGGTTACAGAAGGAGAGTGAGCCACTAAAATATGACATAAAATGTTATACATTTGAAAAAAAAATCATGTTCTTTATATAAAAAGTTTCATAAACAGAATGAACATCATCATTAGTTCACAGTTGTGGTCTCTCAAGCTTTTTGAAGGCAATGAGGTGCCTTTCACATCAACGATCCTGACTTTCAATCCACTTGAAATTGTTCTGAGTGAAAATATTATGCTCTATTGTATTTCATTTTGGGTCACATTCTGCACCAAAATGTCCATTGTAGCTAGAGTTTAGTCTAATGAGTTGAAAATACTTCCACCAGCTATTGTGATAAGTTGTGGAGCAGCACTGAGAGAGAGAGAGATGAAGCAGCAGTTTGTTCACCCAGTTCAACAGAAAACAATGGGGAAATGTTTGATAGTCCCGGACAGGCATCATGATACCCGATTAACCCAATTCCACTGCTTCCAGTGCAGGCAGCTTGCCAGCCTCCTGACGCCTGCTGCGTGCTGCCAATGCTAACTGCATCACTGAGTGACTGCATTTCGCAGCAGGGAACTAGTGTTTCTGGGAGATTCGCACCATTTAAAGTTAGCCCGCACTACTTGTAGCCAGGCTGTATCTCTTTAAGGGAGGGATGACCCTTTGTCATCCAGACTCAAAACATTTGCTCTATTCTCTCTCCCTACAGATGCTGTCAGACCTGCTGAGATTCTCCATTATTTTCTGTTTTTGTGTCAGATTCCAGCATCCACAATAATTTGCTTTTATCTGTAACTGTTGGTTGCTTCAGGAACTCCAGCACAGAGTTGATGAGCTTAAGTCAGAGCTCCAGACACTACGACACATCAAGGGGAGGGGGAGAGAGTCACTTAGATGCTGTGCTTCAGGAGAGAGTCACACCTCTTAGATTAACTACCTTGAACTCGGCTAGTGGTCAGGGACAGGAGGGTGTGACTGTGAGTGAGGCAGGTAGAGGGATCTGGAAGGTAGGATTGCAGGAGCGGGGACTGTAGGGAGGATGAGCAAACTGAATAGGGCACCATGGTACAGGGATTTGTTCAAGTGGGGGCAGAGAGGGGAAGTGCAGTTGTAATCATGGAATCACTACAGTGCAGAAAAAGGCCATTCAGCCCATCAAGCCTGCACTGGCAACAATCCCACCCAGGCCCTATCCCTGTAACCCCATGTATTTACCCTGCTAATCTCCTTGACACTAAGAGTCAATTTAGCACATGGCTAATCAACCTAGCATACACATCTTTGGAGTGAGACAGGAAACCGGAGCACCCAGAGGAAACCCATGCAGACAAAGGGAGAATGTGCAAATGCCACACAGACAGTCACCCAAGGCCAGAATTGAGCCCAGGTCCCTGACACTGTGAGGCCTGGGTAGTATAGGTAGGACAGGTTTATTTGGTAGTAAACACAATTAGCTTTCGGAGTGCTGCTCCTTCGTCAAGGAGCAGCAAAGGAGCAGCGCTCCGAAAGCTAATGGTGTTTGCTACCAAATAAACCTGTTGGACTTTAACCTGGTGTTGTTAAAACTCTTACTGTGTTCACCCCAGTCCAACGCCGGCATCTCCACATCATAGTATAGGTAGGGGCATAGACACTGTTCTCTGTAACCAGGATCAAGAGTCCCATAGGTTGTGTTGCCTGCCTGGTGCCGGGTTTCAGGTTATCTCATCTGGGCTGCAGAGGAACATGGAATGGGAGAGTAAAGATCCAGTTGTCGTGGTCCACGTAGATACCAATGACATAGGTAGAACAAGGCTAGAGGTTCAGCTGAGGGAATATGAGCAGCTAAGAGCTAAATTAAAAAGCAGAACTAAAAAGGTAATAATCTCTGGACTACTACATGAGTCATGAGCTAATTGACACAGGATCAATAAGATTAAAGAGGTAATACGTGGTGTGGGAGAAATGGATTTGAATTCATGTGACATTGGCATCACTACTGGGGAAGTTGGGACCTGTTCCAATGGGACAGTCTTCGTCTGAATCATGCTGGGACCAGAGTCCTAGCGAATCACATAACTGAGTGTTGCTGTAGATGGGGCTTTAAACTAAGTAAAGTGGGGGGAGGAAAATCTGAATGGAAAGTTAGAAAATCAAAATTAGAGGAGATTTTTGGAGTGCAGATTAGTGATAAGGCGGATTGTTACCAGAAAATAAAAGGAAGGGACAGAACGTGTGAACATCAATTTGCAACAAGGAATTAAACAAGAGTCGGGAAACTTGACAATAGAACTCACTTAAAGGCTTTGTGTCTGAATGCATGAAGCATTCGGAACAAAATTAATGAGTTAATAATACAAATAGATCCAAAGGGGTATGATGTTGTGATGATTATTCAGACATGGTTACAAGGAGAGCAGGTTTGGGAATTGAATATCCAAGTGTACTCCGTATTTCGGAGGGATAAACAGAAAGGAAAAGGAGGTGGTGTAGCTTTGCTGGTGAAGGAAAGGATCAATACTGTCATGAGAAATGACATAAGCACTGGAGATCAAATTGTGGAATCAGGCTGGGTAGAAATAAGAAATAGCAAAGGAAAGAAGTCACTGGTGGGAGTAATCTGTAGCTCCCCAAACAATAGTTTTGCAGTGGGCACAGTATAAACCAGTAAATATTGGGGCTTGTAAGAAAAGTACGGCAATAATCATGCGGGATTTTAATATGCACATAGACTGGATTAATCAAATTGGCAAGGATAGCCTCAAGGGAGACTTCATTGAAAGTATTAACCAAATTTTCAAATGACACTTAAGATAGGTGGGATAGTAAACTGCAATGAGTAAATACGCAATTTAAAATGGTGGTGAGGTGAGCAGATGGAGTTTAATGTGGAAAAGTGTGAGGTTATTCATTTTGGTTGGAAAATGGAAAGGCAACTTATCTAAATGGAGAGAGACTTCCGGGTTGCAGAAGGATCTGGATGTCCTCATGCATGAGTCCAAGAAAACTGGTATGCAGGTACAGCAGGTAATAAGGAAAGCAAATAGAATTTTGACATTTAAAGGAATAGAGTATAAAAGCAAGGAAGTGTTGCTGCAATTATACAAGGCATTGGTGAGGCTGGACCTGGAGTATTGTGTACAGTTTTGGTCCCCTTATTTGAGGAAAGATGTAGTGGCATTGGAGACAGTTCAGAGGAGGTTCACTAGATTGATTCCAGAGATGAGGGGTTTATCTTATGAAGAGAGATTGGGAAGTTTAGGCCTATACTCTCGAGTTTAGGAGAATGAGAGAAGATCTAATTGAGGTATATAAGATGTTAAAAAGTTTTGACAAAGTAGTTGTAGACTAATAGTTCCCCTTGTGGAACAATCTTGAACAAAAGGTCATAGTTTTAGGAAGATGGGTAGCAGAATTAAAACAGAGATGAGGAGGAATTGTTTCTTTCAAAGGGTCGTGAATCTGTGGAATTCATTACCCCAAAGTGCGATGGATCCTGGGACATTGAGTAAATTTAAGGAGATAGACAGATTTCAATTAGTAATGGATTGAAGAGTTATGGAGGTCGGGCAGGAAGGTGGAATTGAGACCGAGACAAGATCAGCCATGATCGAAATGAATGGCGGAGTCGGCTCGAGGGGCCGAATTGCCGACTCCTGTTCCTAATTTTTTGTTTTTATGTTCACCACAACATGTCTACTCTGCATACTCCCAGCAGAAACTTCCTGTGAGTGTGCCAACATCCTCACCAAAATGCCTTGACCAGAAATGTACGCATGCCTCAGAGGGCATTTTGGAGTTGAAAAGGCAATCGCAACATCAAAAATGTGAGCACTGAGGAGTTGAATTTTGTGGCTGTTTAGGAATGAGGGCTGAGGGGGAACGGAATAAGAGGCATACTGAGAAAACAAATGCTCCAATTTTGTTGCCTTATTTGTGTGGAATTTGATGACCTCAGCTGGGGTGAAAATGGGGCATGAGGCGAAGGAGCAGAAAAACCAATCAACCAGGGTTTCTCTCCCTGATCACTATGGACAGGATTAGGTTCTGATCATGAACTGCGGTTTGCAGATGCTGGCTATGTGGAATCACACATGAAGAATAACAACTTGGCTGCTTGTGCCCATGGAAACCATACCTCCAACTGTGATTCCCTGAGAAGAGAGAACTGGGAAGAATTTTTAAAAAATCATGTTTTAAGTGCTTCCAGTTTGAAGCCTGTTCTCGCCACAAACAATTTAATTTTTAGTCTCTTGTTCCGGAGGCAAGAAGCAGCATGTGTGACTTTTAGGCACAGAACAAAAGAACATATTTACGGCATCTCATTATGATGCCTGATAAATACATCCTAACTGAGTCAGCGTTGCAATTTAACAGAGCATGAGTTAAAATGAATGTGTAACCAGGTTTGCAATTACATTCTGGGAAGCGAGCCAATATCTAACTCCTCAAATGCTTTATTCCATGAATACTTAAACAGAATATTTCTAGACTCCATTAAAATTGTCTAAAAGACACTTGATAAGCATGCACACTGCTTGACCCTCCATTTCCTGTAGTGCATAAACTTGACCATAAAAAGTAGGTTTTGAATAATACCAAGATATTTTACTTCAAATAATATAAGACTTCCATTATTGGACCATGATATATTCAAATTGATGTGATAGCTCTCTTGGTAGCTGCATAAATCTTGTGACACATGATTCTGAACTCTTTGGACCAGAAAATCCCATGTTTAATCTTTAATCTGTAGTGCGTTAGCTGATCTTAACTAGGGCAGTGGTTAGGTTTCTACAATGACCTCAATTCCCATGGGTTGGGAATGGGGGAAATCACTTAAGGCTTTCATTCCTGATTAACTCTCCGGTGACCACATTGGTGATTGTGTCGGTATGTGAGTATCTGGAAAGCACAGAGAATTTGATTGAAAATGCTACTGGCATTCATTCATGGTTCATAGTGTAGGCTGACCATGAGGTATTGGATACAAGAGTCAATAGGGCAAAATTGAATAGTCCTGAATTAACTGCGTCCACTCTAATTAATGCAGGCAGTGCACAAACTTTATGGTGGCCTGTTAGTTATACTGATAGTAGTGTGCAGTGCAGTACTAAACAGTGATTGCACACCTCAGCTTGGAGTTTATGTGAGACTGTCACCATTTAAAATTAACCTGTACCACTTAAAGCCAGAATACATCTCTTAAATGTGAAACTTATTCTGACCGCAGCAGGGGCTGGAAATGGTGAAAAAGAAATAAACAGCAGGACGAACCTTGGTGACGCAATAGGCCAGAGAGTATGACCAAAAACCCCTGACGCAGCACTGGAGGCCTTTGTGTAGTAAGTGGAGAGGGGAAGTCGTCATTCCTCAGGGGGACCAGAATTTCATCCTGGGAGATACTACAAAGTTGTTAGCCAACACTGGGCAATGGCCTGGTGGTATTATCACTAGACTGTTAATCCAGAAGCTCAGCTAATGTTCTGTAGACCCGGGTTCGAATCCCATCATGGCTGATGGTGGACTTTGAATTCAATTAAAAATATCTGGAATTAAGAATCTACTGATGACCATGAAACCATTGTCGATTGTCAGAAAAACTCATCTGGTTCACTAATGTCCTTTAGGGATTCTGATATGGAAGGGTCAATGTTAGTGAATGCATCTTCATATGACATCTTCTTCCCACCACTCTACCAGCTTTTCACGCTGCCCAATGCACCTGGCACCATTCACCCACCCAGCAGCAATCAGGATCTGTGCCTAACACTCAGATACTCTCGCACACATTCCAATGTTGCCAGCCTCCCACTCACCACATGCTGCTTTCACATACCTCCAGCTATTCAGGTAGGACAGACAACACCCAAAGACATTACAACATCATCATTGGTATTCTTCTCCCTTTTGCAGGTAAAGGTGGCCCATAACAGTCTAGAGGAGCAGAGAACTGGTGAAAGATAGGGATGTCTGCATTGACAGGACACTCAAGAGGAGGCAGTGTTCTACATCATGAACCAGCTGTAACTGAGGCTGTTGCACCCGGTGCGTAGTTGAGAACATCCAGGATGATAGTATTTCCCTGCCTTTGCCCAGCTCAAATTCCAGGATACCTTCATCCTACTATCGGGCATGAAGTGAGATCTGCAGCTAAGATGGCAGTAGTCTGAGCCTGCATGGTACCAAGCATGGATCTCATGATCTCAGTGCAGCACTGAGACAATTGATGGCTTCTGCTGTGCTGCAATGAAAGGTGAGACTGTGACCACCAGACACATCATAGTTGGATCCACTCGTGCCGTCTTGGAGTTGGCCATCACTTAAACACTGGAGAGGATGAGTTTCAAGCTCAACGTGAAGCCTTGTGCCAAGATGGAGCTGGTCTTCTCCATGCTCCCTGACAATGCAAGAGGCTCTCTGGCAGGCTGGCAATGAAGCAAGCATCTCGGTGTGTATGTCCATCACCATTCTTTTGTATGCCACCCATCAAAGTCCTCATCTGAGTCCTTGCAGCACAATGTATCTATGATCTTGCCCTCTGGTGAGCAGGCACATGAACTGTCTTTTCCCCTGGCATGGCTACGGCCTGCTTGCTGTAGTGACTCGAAACGTATTTCTCTTGACTCTACACCACCTTCTAAAGTTAAAGAAGTGCCAGTTATCTAAACTAGTGGCTGCATCAAATCAAATTATAGTGTTGTTTCATCAGAGATCTGGTGTAGTTCTTGCTCTTCAAGATTAGGCAGCAGTGGCTGCTCAGGCAGTAGCTCTTGGGCACCAGAGAGCATAAATGCAGGAGTGAGGGAAAGGGTGTGCAGTAGAAAGTAAGAGATGCAGAGAGTCCCTGTAGATGTATTGTATTTGGATTTCATGAAGGCATTTGATAAGGTACCACATCAAAGGTTATTGTGTAAAATAAAAGCTCATGATATAGGGAGTAACATATTAACATGGATAGAAGTTTGGCATACTGACAGAAAACAGAGAGTATGCATAAATGGGACTTTGTCTGATTGGCAGGATGTGACGAATGAAGTCCTGCTGGGGTCCGTGCTGGGGCCTCAACTTTTTACAATTGATATCAATGACTTAGATGAGGGGAGCAAAGGCACGGTAGCTAAATTTGCAGACAATACAATGATAGGTAGAAGGAATGTTGTGAAGAGGACATAAGGAGGTACCAGATGGATATAAATAG
Organism: Mustelus asterias; assembly: GCF_964213995.1. Lineage (NCBI taxonomy): Eukaryota > Metazoa > Chordata > Chondrichthyes > Carcharhiniformes > Triakidae > Mustelus > Mustelus asterias. The sequence continues at coordinate 45,589,100 of NC_135809.1, read as the reverse complement.
GTTGAGTGAGGGACAAAAATCTGACGGATATAGTACAATGTGGAAAGTGAGAAGTTGTTCACTTTGGCGGGAAGAGTATTTGGCAAAAAAAGAGTATTACTTAAATTGATAACAGCTTCAGAATTCTGAGGTACAGAAAGATCTGGGTGTTCTAGTGCATGAGTCACAAAATGTTTGTATTCAGATATAGCAGGTAATTAGAAAGCTAATGGAATGCTATCCTTTATTACGAGAAGAATGGAACATAAAAGTAAGGAAGTTATGCTTCACAGGGTGTTGGTGAGACCACATCTCAAACATTGTGTCCTTGTTTAGTGAAGGATGTAAATGGTTTGGAGGAAGTTCAGAGGAGATTTACAAGATTGACACCTGAAATGAGCAAGTTCACTTATGCAGGAAGGTTGGACAGAGTGGGCTTGTTTTCACTGGAGTTTAGACGAGTGAGAGGTGACTTGGTTGAAGTATACAAGATCCTGAATGGCCTCGATAAGGCGGACATGGAAAGGATATTTCTCCTTGTGGGTGAATCCAGAACTAAGGGGCACTGTTTTAGAACTGGGGTCACCTTTTAGGACAGAGATGAGAAGAAGAATTTTCTCTCAGAGGGTTGTGCGACTTTGAAATTCTCTGCCTCAGAAGGCAGTGGAGGTGGACTTATCGAATATTTTTAAGGTGGAGTTAGATAGATTCTTGTTAGGCAAGCGAATCAAAGGTTGTTGGGGGTAGATGGGAATGTAGAATTTGAAATACAAACAGATCAGTCATGATCTTATCAAATGGCGGAATAGTCTCGAGGAGCCAAATGGCCTACTTCTGCTCCTATTTCAAATGTTCTCATGTAGGCCCATGGTTTCATCATATATAAGGAAGCATGCAGGCTGTCCTAGCCATCCAGAAATCTATCATCCAACAAATTACTATGGGTTGTTGGGGGGGGTGCCAGTGGCTGCATGGAGTACATTTCTGCTGCTAATGTTGCTCTCATGATTGGCGTGATGTGCTTGTGTGATGGAGAGGCAGAGGAGTCATGGGCCAAGTGCATGGCAGGTGCTCACTTGTCATCCAGCAGCCAGTGTCTGGTTTGTTGTAGTGGCTCAAGGATGGCGGGTATGGCTGACTGCTGCAGGATAAAGGCAACATGGCTGCAGCCAGGATAATGGACATTCACTTGAGAGGATCTTCTCAATATGGTCATACACCAACTGGAGATTGATGGAGCCCTAATGGTTATGGAACATCACATTATTACCACATAGAGGCTGCAGGGCCATGTGTGTGCTATTGATTACACCCTACACCATGAATGCTGCCAGGCTGGCAAAGCTGCATGCCTTCTCTCATCCTGCTCTCTCTGTCCAGTGAGAAGACAATGAATTTCCTTCTCTGTATCTAGAGGGCCTGTGTCACCTCCATGACAGAGGAATGGATGTTGAACCGTTGCAAATGCTGTCAAGAAGATAATCATAATTGGGGCCTAATTTTCTTTCCACTATCAATACAAAACTGGAAAAATTAGAAAGCACAATAAGTAGAACAACATCTGATATAATACATTATAGCCCATTTTTGCTGCTAATGTCCATTTTATTCCCACTAATCAGGAGTGGCCAATTTGAAGATTTAACCTAGTGTGAACAATTATATATTAGATGAAAGTTAACCTTCAGTGTAAGTCAAAGAAATGTTTTCTTTGGTTAGCTTTTATTGTGGAGCTAAAAATATAGTGCTTTCTTGAATGCGATGGTTTTGGAGAAAGATAGTTGTTTGGCCTTTGTAAACTTCATCTTTTGTCATTTAAAGAATGATCAAATAAAAGCTTGCTGTGAGTATCTCTTGATGCCTACATTTGAAAAGTCCATTCACCTAAAAAATTGATAACACACAAAGGACATTGGCTCGGTGGATATAGAGCCTGAGTGACATCTCTAATGCCATGAGGAAGAGGAGGACTCACATGTCATTCAGTAACATAGAAACAGGGGTGGGCCATTCAGTCCATCAAGCCTGCTCCACCTTCCCATTCGATCATGGCTGATCTGCACTTCATTTACTCGCCTTAACTCCAAAATCTCAGCCTTAATAGCTCAAATTATCTCAGTGACCAAAAAGGAAAGAATTCTAGATTTCTACAAGTCTTTGTGTGGAGAAGTGCTTCCTGATTTTCCTCCTAAATGGCCAGCTCTATTTTAGCATTATATTCTTTCATCTTGATTCCTCAACCAGACAAATAGTTTTACTGCAATTATCCCTACTGCATCCTTTTAGCATTTTAACCATCTTAATCAGATCATCCTTCAATTTGCTATACTATCGATAGACCACTGTTGTAAAGTACAATGGCACATGGACTGGACTTAGCTGTTCACCGCGCACAGGTAAAATAATCACGCGGGCACAATACAAAAATGATCACAGTACTGTGGAATAGGTCCTCAGTCATCAAGATCTATAAGATGAACAAGGGGCAGAAAAATGGGAAGATACTGATGTTCAATGTCATCCAGGTCTATTTGAGAAAATCAGTTCACAAATGCAACTGCTCGCAGAGTCCAAACCATAAGAGGGAGATTAATTTACCTAGAATACACTAGCACAGTGTTCAGAGCACCAGGCGATTAATTTTTTTGCATTACTAAATGTGGCATTGTTAAACTCGTACTGATTTCCACCATCAATAACATAGAACAAAGCATGGCATCAGTCCCAGCTCATGGTGAAAACCAATTCTTCTACTTGCCAAGTGACAGCAACATATATTTGAAAAGCACACAGCATAATCACCTATGCATACCACTAGATTAATCCAGTTCAGTGCAGTCTGATCAGAAATGATTAATTAAGCTCCACTCAGACTTTGGCAAAAGGAAAATATGTAATGATTAACTTATTTAATTCTAGATCTCAAACTGACGCGCACTTCAAGACAAAACCATTAGCTTTTGCCAGTAACTCAAATTCATTTAAACTTTTACTATAGGGATTGAATGTATCACACGAACTGAATCTTGAAAGTTGCCCAATTCAGAAAAGATGAAAAAAATTATATCCAAATAGGATAGAGAAAAATAGCTAATAATACCAGGGAGAGAATGAAGGTTTTTAACCTCAGGGTAATCTGACCACAACTGCAAAAAAACAGAATTTGGAAGGTGGTGACAAGGAATGGGAAGTTAAGATAAAGTATGAAATAAATTACAGCAGAATAAACTTAAAAGAGGACAGAGAAATAAAAGACAAAAATGAACGGGGGATAATTTTATAAGATCCAATAATGGATACGGGTATCGTGATGCACAATTAGCCTATGCCTATTGGCTGCGATACGGACAGAAACATTGTGCTGCCTGTACATTAAACTGGTCTGATTGAAAACAATGTATTCCCCTCTCTTAGCATAAAGGAAGATTTCCCAAACTTCTCCAGCCATGAAACCCTTTTGACATGTCAAAGGTACTGATAGAACCTCTAAGAAATATTTCTGTTACGTTGGAAAGTAAAAATACAAAAAGCACACACACACACGGCCCTCCCACCCCATGGTCACATCCCATGGTCACAAGAGCCGATCAATGTCTGGGAATTCTGTGGCGAGTACTCTCTTCCTGAGTCCCCAAAGCCTGTCCAGGGCACAGGTCAGAAGAGTGATGGAATACTCTCCACTTGCCTGGATGGGTGCAGCTCCAAAAACACTCAAGAAGCTCAACACCATCCAGGACAAAGCAGCCCACTTAATTGGCACCCAATTCACCACCTCAATTATTCACGCCCTCCACCACCAATGTACAGTAGTGGTAAAGTGTACACCTGCAAGGTGCACTGCAGCAACTCACTCAGGTCCCTCCAACAACATCTTCCAAACCTGTAGCCTCTACCACATAAAAGGAGAAGCGCAGCATTGAAATGGCAACACCACTATCTACAAGTTTCCTCCAGATCACACACCAGCCACATGCTTTTGAAATTGACTGAGTGACAGGAAACAGAAAGTAACAATTGTTTTTTGGAGCAAGGTTTATATGGAGTCCCCCAGGGATTTAACCAAGGACTCCTGCTCTTCCTAACATATGTAAATGAGCTAGACTTTGGTGCACAGAGCATATTTTCAAAATTTTCTGATGATACAAAACTTGGAAACATGTGAACTGCAAGGAGAACTTCAAAAGGACATGGACAAGTTGGTGGAATGGGTGGAAAAATAAAAGATGACATTTCATGCAGAGAAATGTGAAGTGATTTATTTTGGTAGGAAGAACATGAAGCGACAATACAAAATACAGGGTACAATTCTAAAGGAAGTGTCGGAGTAGAATGACCTGAGTGTATACTTTTGGTTCAGCAGGAAGTCCAGTTTAAAAATAACAAAAACATAAAGTATTGATACAGACAGTTTTTGATTTCTTTTAATGTCTTATTGTCTTAACAGAGAGGCTTTGAAGAGTGAGTAAGTGAGCTATTCATTGCAAAGTACTCAGCCTTCAATCTGCTCTTGCAGCTGTGATTGTTTATCCAGTTCTTCTCCTGGCCAACGATGACCCCTCAACATGTTGCTTTTTGGGAGGTTCAATAATGGTAGTGCTTTTGAGGGTGAGGGGTAATTGGTTAGGCTTTGCCTTTATATATCACACTGTACAATGATCGATGTGTTGACTGTGCAATTCACTGGCATTGTGCCAGTTTTTCAGGTGACTAAGTGGTATGGTTGGCAATGGACTCCTGTGTATTTCTTGTCCAGCATATTGATCAAGGCTGAAAAAGAGGTGTCAAGGGTCCACGTGGAATTGGGTTGTATACGTCTGCAAATAAAGAGAAGACATGAGGCTCAATTTGCAAAGTTGGTCTGTCATGAACACAGTTGACGTCACCTTTTCCTTTCAAGAAAACATGGTTCCTATGTAGCAACAATTAAAGAGACTCCTAGAGGCTGCCACCAATAAAATGTGCTTGTCAAAACTACTCACCTGAATGTGGAGCAATGAAAGCATTGCCAACTTCCATTTGCCCATTTTGATTAACACCAACCATCCCATTCCTATCACCCCAACCCACTCCCCCCGCCCACCCACCCACACTCCCCCCGCCCACCCACCCACACTCCCCCCCAACCCCCGCCAACCACTCCCCCGCCCTGATCAACTCCATCCTTCTCCCTATTACTTTTTAAAAATAGATTGGATTTTGTTTATTTTCCAGGTTTTTCCTTTTATTTTCAGGGAATATTTCAGAGAGGTCCCTCATCGTTTCTGGAATTGAGGTAATGTTTATCTTAATTTCCCACGATTTATTTCCATTATCTATTATCTGAATATTTTTTTCTATTTAGAGGTGGTGAAATTTTCTGTTATTTTTTGCTATCCTATTATTATTCCTATTATTTTTTGCGGAATCCTCCCAACCTGCCCGTGGTGGGCAGCTGCAGTAAATCTGGCAGGAGCCAAAAGGTCAGAAATCTGCCAGCATAAAATCACATTGCAATTCTCCCAATGGAGGGCAGGTTAATGGTGGGTCACTCTTCCCACTGGCTGCTGGTGGGAATGCCATTTGCATCTTATGAATGCTCATTAAAACAGCTGCCTGTCACAATCCCATCAAGCCTTCCCATCTTGTTGCCAGGGGGAAATCACGTTGGCATCAAACCCAATTGATAAAGGGTGGCATGCACATGACAACCCTCAGCTCGCCACAGACTTTGAGGTGATGCAAAATCTTTCTGCTGTGCTGCACCTAATGTGCTGTATGCCACTCTGCCAGAGCAGACTGGTTCCTACCCTTCATCTGTGAGCTTGTCTTCATATACAGCACCATGATGCTGGACCCATGGACCCTCCTGTGTCACCAACTTGGATCAGTACAGCTCCTGGGGTTGGGCAGTACAGGAGTCACCTTCCCTCCCTGTGTCACACATCAGTGTCTATCTGGACAGCACTGTGCTGTGGGACTCATGCAGCCACCACAACAAAGGTTCTAAGGGGGTTGGGGGGAGCTGGGTGGTCAGACAAAGTCAAGGGGGGGGGGGGTGATGTGGAAAAAGGGCTGTGCAAGGAGTGAGGTGGGGGAAGAGCAAGTGCTCACAATGACAGGCAGAGGGGCAATAAGGTGGATGAAGAGAATGAACAGTAGAACAAAGGGACCAAGGGGAGGGAAGCTGGATCCTGACAAGACTGCATGATGCAGACAAACAAGGGGGTCCAAGGGGTAGCACAGGTCTTACTGGAAGGAGATGCACACAGGCTGCTGATTATGGGATGGGGCCTGTTAGTGTGTCACATTAGGGATGGTTCGCACGAACACTAAACAAGTCACGGCTGCAGTGATTGATGAAGGCCACTGTTGTTCATTGTCTCCTTTGGAGACGGGAACAATGTCAAGAATTCCTTTTAAGTTCAGGAGTTGGCAGACAGGAGTCCGTGAATGCAGACATTCCTGCTGTGAAATGGAAAGGAGTCACAGGTGACAGGCAGTCCAGGGATTTTTGATTTGATTTGATTTATTATTGTTGCTTGTATTAGTATACAGTGAAAAGTGTTGTTTCTTGCACGCTATACAAAGCATACCATTCATAGAGTACATGGGGGAGAAGGAAATGAGAGAATGCAGAATATAGTGTGATAGTCATAGCTAGGGTATAAAGAAAGATCAGCTTAATATATGGTAGGTCCCTTCAAAAGTCTGATGGCAGCAGGGAAGAAGCTGTTTTTGAGTCGGTTGGTATGTGATCTCAGATTTTTTGTATTTTTGTCCTGACGGAAGGTGGAAGAGAGAATGCCCGGGTTGCGTGCGGTCCTTGATTATGCTGGCGGCTTTTCCAAGGCAGCGGGAAGTATAGACGGAATCAAAGAATGGGAGACTGGTTTGCATGATGGACTGAGCTTCGTTCATGACCCTTTGTAGTTTCTGCGGTCTTGGGCAGAGCAGGAGCCATACCCAGCTGTGATACATCCGAGAGGATGCTTTCTATGGTGCATCTGTAAAAGTTGGTGAGAGTTGTAGAGGTTATGTGGACCTCAGTCTGAAGTCAGAGCTGGGGGACAGTGCAGAAGTGCGGCAGCCATGCAGCAGGAGCAATCCTGGGGAGCATAGTGTACCCTAGCTGCTGAGAGGGGCAAGGGCTGTGTGCTTCAAAGGAAAAATGCCCAACTTGCAGTGCACAGCTGTCCTACAGTCTATGTCCTTGGGTGTGGCAGGCTCTGTATTGGACTGCAAAGGATATGGTGATGGTCAATGTCCACCATAACATCAGGATCCTGTATTGGTCAGAAGGCTACAGAATAACAGGTGGCATCATACCTGTACATTGTGAGGCTCCAGGTAAAATGGAACTACACAGAGAGTGAGGGAGGTAGGGTGAACTATGTACTCGAATAAAGGTGCAGCACCAACATCTCCATACTCAGGTAAAATGGAGTCTTCCAAAATCAAAAGTTCTGTCTGGGAGGGCTATGATGAAAACTGGGCTCCTTCTTGCAACCCATACTCACTTGTTGGTGCCGCTACAGTGGACAGGATCCAGGTTAATTACACAGGACTCAGATCTCGTTGCCCAGCAAGTAAGAGCAAGCCAGATTTTTAATTTTGCACTTTAAAAGGAATCGGCACAACTCAATAAAATTTTGAAAAGTTGCACAGTAGAAAACAGGAATGCAGCCTTCGTGAGTGAAGGCTATAGTGAGGGAGACACAGCTGCATCAATTCTGTCATCCCATCAGTGAAGGGGAGTGAAGGGTTAACAATTAACGGCATTCAACAATGGCCAAACTGATTCCATTCATTCAACATGAGCAAAGGAATGTTTATAGTTATGCCAAGTAAATGAGTGGAGTTCAGAGCCACATTGGTTCAATGATGTAATTCTCAAGTTCTCTCTCCCCCCCCCACCCCGCCCCCCACATACACAGGGCTCCAGTTGTAATACCTGTGGTATAGAATGTTGCTTACTTTTCTCTATGTGCGTGCCAGAGTCTCAAGTGTTAGGGAGCATGAGGAACAATGCAATCTAAACTGCTAAAGCTTAACTGCCCAACTTGTGCCAAAGCTCTCTCGATCACACCTTTGTACTCAACATCCTTCACCCATTCTGGTCTTCAATATCTCTTTTGATAATGATGTTATGATGTATTCAAATAACCTTCCTGGGCAGGAATCATTGGCAAGGGGCATGGAAGATCAGGAAACACGATCTCGCCGGCGAGAATCACATTTCCCGACCCTTGTGGAATTTTGTGCCTGTGTTACCGTTCTCGCTGATGGCTATCGCGGGCTCAAATTCCATCCCATCTCAAAAAGAGAGAATTCCATCTGTAGAGTGTATGGGTGGTGTGTCCCTCAGTGAAGTAGATCAAGAATGTTCAAATCTCACTATTGTTTTGAATTGGATTGTTTCAGTCATGGCTGAGAAAAACTTACCTTATTTTTGAACATACCAACATCAATTTATTGATGTTTCTATTTTTTCCACTATTTACCTTGTCCATTGCACTGTGGAAATCATAAATGAGTGTCTATTATTTTATACGCATTCCTCCAACTATGTATTTCATTTTCATCCCTTACCAGCACATATTGATTTTTCTCCCTTTTACCTGTCTATTTTTTCTCAGATATCTGACTGAATCATTATCCTCAAAAGATTTTCTATGCATTGGAACATCTCCCCTGTAAGAATTGCACAAAGAGCAGAAAAGTGTTGGAACGGAAGGAAGGAAGTATAAAATGCCATTGAACGCTGTCAGCATTAGAGAATAATCGGTCCCAAAATTCCCAAACATTTGAAGAGGTAGGAGAGGGGGTCTTTGGAGATTTGGGATGCATCTGTGGCACCCCTCCCCTTCCACCAAGGTAGCCAGGGTCAGCAGCCAAGGCATGCGAATATGGGACATTATCCAGATTCTGGGTGTGGGAAGAGAATTATTAGCCATTATAAGGCAACAGTGAGAGTACGCAGCTGCATCAGGCTATTCTCCCCTTTTCACTCTGTCTGCAGCCAAGCTCACTCGTTTCTTGTACTGCAGTACATATTTGGTTCCTCTGGAGGACACAATAACTTTTTGATGGATTATTTGAAACCAACAAAGCATTCATTGCCCAGAATTTTTTTTTTAAAATTTCTGTTTTGATGCAGTTTTTATCCTTCTCTATATAGAGATACCATAGCTGTGATTTAATTCTGCCACAATAATATCTGTTATATACCGTGGGCCAGAATTTGCACTCGAAATTATGGTGAGACGAACAGTGCTCAATGTTATTAATGTGTAATTTGGACAGCTATATCCGGTGACCATATTTGCATATTTAAACATGCAAAAGACAGAAAGATATGCTGTCCAAATTGCCTTGCTCCTTCGGGGGCTATGCAAGAATTGCATCTCACTGAGAGACTTGCCTTTGAAATACACAGAACAATGTAAGGTTGCTGTCTTACCTGATACATACCTTGATGGGGAAGCGATGGCCTAGTGGTATTATCGCTAGTCTATCAATCCAGAAACTCAGCTAATGTTCTGGGGACCGGTTTAGAATCCCACCACGGAAGATGGTGGAATTTGAATTCAATACAAAAAAAATCTGGAATTGTGAATCTACTGATGACCATGAAACCATTGTTGATTGTCGGAAAAACCGATCTGATTCACTAATGTCCTTTAGGGAAGGAAATCTGCCATCCTTATCTGCTCTGGCCTACATGTGATTCCAGAGCTATAGCAATGTGGTTGATTCTCAACTGCGCTCGAGCAACTAGGAATGGGAAATAAATGCTGGCCAGCCAGCGACACCCATGTCCCAAAAATGAATAATAAAAAAAATATGCACACAAAACTGGGCACAAAAAGGTGGGACTCAGCTATTCCACTGTAAGTTTTTTTAAATAGTGTGACAAGCCTTAATTACTGTCAAACAACTTCTCTGGCACATGAAGGGCCCTCACTCCTTCAGATTTTAATATAGATTTTCAAAAGCCATTTTTCTAAAACTTTATTTCATTTATCTTTCTTTTAATTCAATCATTCTTCTTTACTTTCTGTGCATGATGTGACATTGAAACAAATCTTCTAACTGGTCCTTCCTGATTCAGACTCTGCATGGCTCATTAATCTTTCTTTGGTCTGATTGGTTATGGAGACACAGTTGCTTGCCCTGTTCACACGGGTCCCAGATGCTCAGTCGATAGTGCTGCTATATTTTACTAGATGGCTGACATAAACGTGTAGTGCAAAAGCTTGTAAAGATTTTATGGGCAAGAGTGAATGTAACATACGGCCAGTGTCGTTTGTTCACTGTTCACTCCAAAATCTGTCCCATTGCTTTTTATTTATCACTAGCAAATCTAGTGTTGCATTTCTCAGAGTGGTCAGAGGATGTGCTGTTTCATAACAGATTTTGTTTTACAGCAATTGAGATAACATAAGGGTATTGATTTACTGTAACCAAATAAATCAAATTAACTTTTTGTTAGGAAGCATCCTGTGATTTTTACTAGTATTGAATTCTGCCACTCCATTTGTTATTGTGTGTAAATTAATGGTTTATTTTTAATATAAGCCTTACTGTTTTTGAAACTAAAGATACACAGCAGTGGACATGCGAACTGTATGTGTTGAAAGTCAGTGCTTGGTGTTTAGAAAACGGATGCCAGAGGTAGGTTTTACTTGGAGAGAGTCTGAGGCTTTGGGCCACTGAAAGTGGTCTGCATTTTAATAGCACTGGTTGGGATGATGGTTTTGTAGCTCTGTGGTAAATCCCCTGAGATTTAGCCGCACTGGACTGAACCGATAATAGCAAGCCACGATCCAATTCTGCCCTGATGATTCACCGAGCAGTAGCCTGGTCATTTTATTGTCCTGTAATGATCCAATTTTCAAACAATTCACCATCAATGCCTGTCCTTTATATTTAAACATCTTAGTATCTGTACCTTGCTCTCTAAATCCATTACTCTTTCTTTAGGTGGATCAGCAGTAGTTCGCTCATCTATTATGGCTTTTTCATTCATAAATGTCTCTCGATCACACCTTTGTACTCAACATCCTTCACCCATTCTGGTCTTCAATATCTCTTTTGATAATGATATTATGATGTATTCAAATGACCTTCCTGGGCAGGAACCTCATTATGTCATTGGCAAGGGGCATGGAAGATCAGGAAACATGATATCGCCAGCGAGAATCACGTTTCCCGACTCTTGTGGAATTTTGTGCCTGTGTCACCGTTCTCGCTGATGGCTATCGCAGGCTCAAATTCCATCCCGTTCTCCTCTTGATTGGTCTCCTTTTAATTTTCCCCCCTCTTCTCTCTTTTAGTTTAACTTTAAATCTGACGTGTTCCCCTAGTGATTTTATTTCTATGATTCTCCCTGCTAATTTTAATTTGGCTCGTCACAAATTGTCCCATTGGATCATCTATTTCTCTGAGGCACTTTTTGCTGCTTTCCAATGTTACCCCATTATCATTGACTTCTCTTGGATACTCTCTTTAAAAGTATTTCTTTCTACACTGCCCCCCTTTTAAAAAATGTGCTTAAGGTTATCGATCCCCATTTAATTCTTTCTAGTCATTGAATTAATCTGGTTGCTGAGCCGTTTATAATATTTTTGAAGCTTCAGAGAGTGAGGATCTCCCATGGTGAAGTATTGCATTCTTGACCAGAAGTTGTAATACTGGAACCAATTCTTGGGTGTCTTTTGAAGGTAATGAATAATTGACATAGGGCACAATGGGATATTGAAGTCTGCACCCAGCAAGGACAAGAGCTTTACCCTCTGCTGCATAGTTATTCGAAATAGTTCATCCTATGTTGTCCATATTATGTGTTCTTGCTGTCTTTTGGATGTGTGATGTTGGAAATAATCACACTTTAAGTGTGGAAAGATGAGCGCTGTTTATGTTTAATATTTGCTGTCCTGCCTTGTACAATAAAAGGCCCAGTTTGAAATGGTGCTGTTGCACATCACAGGACTCTCTAGTGCCGCCATGTAAACTGGATCCCAGAACACTTACACACAATTAGTTCCTTGAGTTTTTAGTTCTTTACACTTATTTAAAGATAAGACAACAGCTTACCGCAACACGGTGGCACAGTGGTTAGCACTGTTGCTTCACAGGGTGAGGGACCCGGGTTCAATTTCCAGCTTGGGTCACTGTCTGTGTGGAGTCTGCACATTCTCCCTGTGTCTGTGTGGATTTCCTCAGGATGCTCTGGTTTCCTCCCACAGTCCGAAAGACGTGCTGGTTAGGTGCATAGGCTATGCTAAATTCTCCCTCAGTGTACCCGAACAGGCGCCGGAGTGTGGCGACTAGGGGATTTTCACAGTAACTTCATTGCATTGTTAATGTAAGCCTACTTGTGACACTAATAAAATTTAAAAAACAGCTCAAGTCAAGACATCATTGACTGTACTCTACAAATGGTTCAAAGCCATTTGTTCTGATATTATCGAGAGGACAACATTATCTGTTCAGACTGATGGGCCGTTCTCTAAGCGTCTGGAACTGGTTCCACAGCAATGGTCAGATAGTCAGGAATGTAACCAGTGTAAGATCAAATCAGTAGTAGAAGGAGGAGGTAACTGTTTTTGTGAGTGATGATTAACTTTGAGCGATGTGCCTGACCTGGAAGACTGCAGCATATCTCTGACAGTGGGTATGTTTACAACTATGTTCGAAGTCAAGTTAACTAAATAGGAATTTTCCTGTATAATATGGAGGAAATTTCTGCTCCATGTTACTCATTGATTCCAATCTCTAATTAAAATGCATGTGATGTCAATGGCATAAGGAAAGTCAGCTGTAGTACCTACCATTGTAAGAAGCCTCACAACACCAGGTTAAAGCCCAACAGGTTTATTTGGTAGCACAAGCCACTAGCTTTCGGAGCGCTGCCCCTTCATCAGGTGAGTGGGAATTCTGTTCACAAACAGGGCATATAAAGACACAAACTCAATTTACAAAATAATGGTTGGAATGCGAGTCTTTACAGGTAATCAAGTCTTAAAGGTACAGACAATGTGAGTGGAGAGAGGGTTAAGCACAGCTTAAAGAGATGTGTATTGTCTCCAGCCAGGACAGTTAGTGAAATTTTGCAAGCCCAGGCAAGTCGTGGGGGTTACAGATAGTGTGACATGAACCCAAGATCCCGGTTGAGGCTGTCCTCATGTGTGCAGAACTTGGCTATCAGTCTCTGCTCAGCGACTCTGCGCTGTCGTGTGTCATGAAGGCCGCCTTGGAGAACGCTTACCCGAAGATCAGAGGCTGAATGCCCGTGACCGCTGAAGGGGCAGCGCTCCGAAAGCTAGTGGCTTGTGCTACCAAATAAACCTGTTGGACTTTAACCTAGTGTTGTGAGACTTCTTACTGTGTTTACCCCAGTCCAACGCCGGCATCTCCACATCATGGGTACCTACCATTCCCACACTGTTCACAAATGTCATTCGCCAAGGCCTTAGAGGTTTTCCTTTGTCTCGAAGGAGCCACCAGCTAGCTCTGCTTGGAGCTTCGAGACCTGTGGAGATTTTCAGTGGCACAGAATGAAGCCATCTTAGCAGCTTCTTGGATATCTTGCACAGACTTGATTGTCTTCCGGTGGTTACATACTAATGGAGTGGACCCTCTTTCGATTGGCAAAATCTCCTCGTTTGTCTGAGATTCCCTTGATTGCCACATGGGTGCAATCTATTACTCCCTTAACTTTTGGGAATCCAATCCCTCTTACAAATACATTGGCCCTCTCTATCTGATTGCTCTCACCAGTCATTAAAATGGACGCAAGTGGAAAATGTGCCACCTGTCACCTGGGAGGCAGACTTGCGGGCAGCAGCAGATTGTGAAATCCTGTTGCTCTAACTCGCTAGCAGATTGCAGAAAGGAGCTAAAGATGAAGAAATCCAGGCTGTGGGGACCTTGACCACCACCAGCAATGGTGGTCCATTGTTCAGGAGGTCTTCAAGAGATGTCAGCAACTACCTGCTGAGAAGGTTGAGTTCAGTCACATCCAGCAAGCTACACTTCTACCAGTAAATGCTGTGTTGTGGGTATCGCCTCCTGGGAGCTCAAGGTCTATGATCATCTCCTCCAACCTGCAAAACAGCTGGTATCTGAAGATGCTGTTCCTGCTACTGGCGGTGTTTTTTTATCCATTCAAGGGATGTGGTTTCACTGGCTAGGCCAGCTTTTTATTGCCCATCCCTATTTCCCCTTAAGAAAGTGGTAGAGAGCTGCCTTCTTGAACCACTGCAGTCAGTGTGGTGTTGGTACACCCGCAGAGCTGTTAGGGAGACAGTTCCAAGATTTTGACCCAGCAACAGTGAAGGAATGGCGCTATATTTCCAAATCAAGATGGTAGGAGGGGAACTTTCAGGTGGTTCCCATGTATCTGCTGCCCTTGTCCGTAGCAGTCATGGATGGTAGGATTTAAAAGTTGCTATCTAAGGAGGCTTGATGAGTTCCTGCAGTGCATCTTGTAGATGGTACACACTGCTGATATTGTACATTGGTGGTGGAGGGTGTGAATGTTTGTGGAAGGTGTGTTAATCAAGCAGGCTGCTTTGTCCTGGACAGTGTCAAGCTTCTTGAGTGTTGTTAGAGTTTCACTCATCCAGGCAAAGGTGGAGTATTCCATCACACTTCTGACTTTTACCTTGTAAATTGTGGAGAGGCTTTGGGGGTCATAGATGGGTTACTTGCCACAGGATTCCTAGCCTTTGACCTGTCCTGATAGCTACAGTATTTATATGGCTAGTCCAGATCAGTTTCTGGTCAGTGGTAACTGCCAGGTTGTTGATAGTGGGGGAATTAGCAATGGTAATGCCATTGAATGCGAAGGGACGATGGTTAGAGATGGTCATTGCCTGGTACTCATGTGGCATGAATGTTATTTGCCATTTGTCAACCCACTTGGAGTAGCATAAGCCATGCCTCTGTGAAAATCAACAGCTGGAAATTGCAGAGCAAAATTTTAAAAAAATAGAAAAAATGGCCTCTAAAGTGTTGGAAATCACCTGCAAATCCATGAAAGCACATTTTTAGAACAAATCATTTCACTTGGGTAGAAAAGCAGTGCACTCGATTCAGTATTTAACAGCATTCCAGCCTGTCAATTTCACAGCTACATCAATCCCTGCTCTGCTTTCACCTTGTTGGCTCTGGTAAGCTTCACATATTAGGGGAAACCTGTGGACTGGCAGTTAAAACCTGAATGCTGTGTTAAATCTTCATTCAATTGCATTTTAACTTTTTAAAATCCCTGCCCCAACTGTCTGACGGAGGGGTGGGGGTTCCTACATGAATCCAAAAAAACACTGGTTAAATGTGGATATCAGCAGCTGTTGTAGGGTGTTGGATACCGTTTGGTAGGTCTTAATGAAGCTTTTGTATTAAGTAGGTTAATTGTAGGTATTTATTATTAACTACAATAACTATATATAATGTACAATAAAGGGTTCAAGCTGGGAGTTGCCTTATGCTTGCTTGTGCGAAAGTTGACTGACCCTAGACGTAGGTCATGTGTTCTCTTACATCACAGTGTGGGTGATACTGTACTCAGTCCCACGTTAACCCTATATGTACCAGACCC
Source organism: Mustelus asterias (assembly GCF_964213995.1). Lineage (NCBI taxonomy): Eukaryota > Metazoa > Chordata > Chondrichthyes > Carcharhiniformes > Triakidae > Mustelus > Mustelus asterias. Next base: position 45,573,538 of record NC_135809.1, on the reverse strand, counting down.
TTACACTACGGCGGCTGCCTGTCAGGTTTCCCACACGCTGGAGCTCTTCACTTCTTTAACTCACTGCTCACACCGACACCAGCCCCCATATGCAAGTTAAAATTCCCTCCAGAGCATAGCTAGTTGTGTGAGGCGTGGGGGCTCCATGTCTCCATAGAATCATGCTCCAGTAGGCATTGCTACCTTCCAGAAAGGAAGAATAGTAGAGAATACAAATAATAGTTTGATCTCTTGTCATGAGTCATTTGTTTTATTAACAAGTTTAAAAGCCTTTATTAGTCATAGTACCACAAGAGAATCAACAGCAAATGGATTGTAGGAAACCTATTAAGAAACCATTAACATTCCATGCATCATATGATGTGCTTTGTTCTTACTCATTAGAGAAAAATCTCCTTTATACAAACTGTTTTGCAATGGTAGAGATGTGATTTCATCCAGTGAAGACATCATCAGCCATGCAGTATGAAATAAGATAGATTCCTGTTCTGATTGAGCAAGTGTTCTATGTGGCGTGGGATGTGTGTGATAATATATATATACATATAAACATACTCACTTCTGTAGTGGATTGTTACAGCTACATTTTTCCTCTTATAAAGCAGCCAATGGTGCACTGTTGTTATGTTTCTAAGGAGGGCAACAGCACTTGCCTATTGAACCCAACACTATGGAGACTTTCTGGTCAGGAGTGGTAGGTAGGCAGCCGAGGAGCATACTTAGTGGTGCAGGTGGCCAATTTGTGATAATGGTCTGTCATCCTTCTGATCTTGCTAAGTTTGTCCAGACAGCACAGGAGGTTACTGATGGATACAGCCAGGAATGACATCGTCCTTTAGGCCCTGTGTCTTCTGTTAGGTACATGGAAAAATTACAAATCTGCAGTTTGCTTTTAAAAAGATAAAAGGATTAAATAATTGAGTGCCGACAGGTGAACGTTGTAAGTGCTCTCTCTCTCTGTGGCTGCTTCCCTGATGTAAAGTCATTATCCGGCATATGTAGGTTAGTACAAATTGGGAAAACAGGGACAGAAGCAAACTGGGCGTAACGATTCCACAGTGGTTAGCACTGCTGCCTCACAGCTCCACGGACCTGGGTTTGATTCCCGGCTCAGGTCACTGTCTGTGTGGAGTTTGCACATTCTCCTCGTGTCTGCGTGGGTTTCCTCCGGGTGCTCCGGTTTCCTCCCACAGTCCAAAGGTGTGCGGGTTAGGTTGATTGGCCATGGTAAATTGCCCCTTAGTGTCAGGGGAACTAGCAGGGTTAATACGTGGGGCTATGGGGATAGGGGATGGATGGGATTGTGGTCTGTGCAGACTCGATGGGCTGAATGGCCTCCTTCTGCACTGTAAGGATTCTATGATTCTATGGGCAATGTGTTCATTCCTTGTTATGACAAGTCAACCACAACATCAAAAAAAATTTAAATGCTTCAGCAGTTTCCAAAGGAACCAATAAAACCGGTTTACTTTGTATATCAATCAGTCCCTGCGACCCCATTTTTTGCAGCGTTTGCAAATGGGGTCAAGCTTGATGTAATCTGTTGACTCAAACTGATTCACTCTCTAGATATTATCCAAACCAAACCAAACCAACCCATGTTAAAGAAATAAAGACTTCCATTCATATAAGTCAACATATTTACTTATAGTAACCTGGTATGTCTCAAAGCACTTTACACGCAATAAAATGCTTCAAAGTACATTTACCGTTTTATGTAGGCAAATTATGTAAGCATTCTTCCCATAAATATCAGTCAGATGAATGACTAGTTTTGGTAATGTGGATTGAGGGAACAATGGACACTAGTCTCGTCTTTGGACTGTAGCATAGAATCTTTTTCATTCTTTTGTGAAACACTGATTGAACAATATATTCAAAGGACAGCTCTTTTTTTCCCAGTCCTGCACTGGGGTCATTACATTTGATTACATGGTCAGGTCTCTTCATTGAAAGGGGACAGTTCTAACAGTTGAGACAAATTTACATTGTGTTCCACTTTTCCAAGACAGTTTAGACATAGGTCAGAATTTAATGCCCTCTATCGACTTGAGGTTGAAGGTGAGTGGGGCATTTAATCAGGCAGAAGACTGTGAGAAGGGGACCCCATCTCCTTCCCACCCAAGCAGCAATCAAGACAGTTTTGAAAGTGAGATTCTGTAAGATTATCTTTTAAACCATCTCTTTAATTCTAGGTAAAATAGAGGAATGAAGCTGATCATGTGATTTATATCAATTTCTGCCTGACAACAAGCCTTGGGCAGTTTGATTGCCAAGGGGACAGGGGATCCAATACTTGAGATGTACTGGGAGGTTGGTGCAAAATATTCACACCTGAAAACAAAGATGGTAGGTTAACTGTAGACAGGCTTTTGCTCCGGGTTTATGGACAGAGAGAGAGAGAGAGCAAGATATCTCACAGAGACAAGAGGCTGCAGCTGGTGTGGTCGGCAGTGAGGAGAAGACTGTGGATCCTTGGTGAGCTACTAGGCAGAACACAGGAGGGAGGACAGTCTGTGGTTGAAGATCTGCATCCTGTGGCAGCCCAAAGACTCTGGATGATTTATCCTGGTCTTACTGCTGCCAGTCAGTTTGGAAATTCTCTGAAAACTGAGGGTAGTGCCTTTCAATGGCCTTACAATATTGCAATTTAGAGAAGAGGGGAGACATTGACCTATTATTTCCATCCTTGCAGCTGTTGATCTTGGAAAAAGCCCGCTGCTGGACACTTAACTGTCCGAGAGTCACTGAATACGGGTGAGTCTTCCCCAAAAGATCTGATGTGACAGCCGCATCCGCTGCATTTAATACCACCCATGGTTACGGATTTTTTAAAAATTCCTGGCTTGTTGGAGACACAGCTGCTACACATGTTAAGAATTCACAACATGTCACACATAGGCCGGAATTTTACCGTCCCCTCCACCATGGGAATCGGAGCGAGCGACGAGCGGACAATAGAAAAGTCTGTTGACCTTGGGCGGGATTTTACAGTTTTGGGACGTACGAGGCCATAAAATCCTGCCCAGTATTGTCTCAAATTCTGCAAAGGTTAAAGGCAAAATGAGTGCCAGTTAAAAAATGACTCAAAAGATCTTTTTCTACAGAAACATCAATGTACGAAAACTTAAATAATAAGATCAATTCATTTTCAATCTTCTGCAGGATTTGCACATCAATTACTAGTGACAATTAAACATTTATTAAGTTAAATTTTAGTTTCATAATTTTAATAATGAATTTACAATACATCTTAAATTAATGGGGTATACACATTTTAAGTTTCCTTGAGACAAAGAATTCCTCAATAAAAGAGATATGATTCTTTAAATAAAGTTCATATTCTAATAATTTATAATAAACTCTGAAAGATTTGCATGCCAGATGACACTTTAAAATTGATACTTTATTGATATTCAGATAAGGACCTTTTAACACAGTGAATAGGAAAAATTTGTCAAATTGTTAATACTGCAATGATAGTGATACTTATCGTCAAAATCAAGTTAAAATACTAAAGCTGCTGTATATATCTGAAATAAAAACAGAAAGTGCCAGAAATACTTTGGAAATTAAAGTAATAATTCAGCTGAACGCCAGTTTGCCATCACCAAGCACCCTTTATTGCGTACCAAGAAAGAGACTACTCCCCCATCTCGCAGCTAGGTAGTGTACCTCCTCGGGATCTACAACACTGCTCCGGGGCAAGTAACAGGTTTAAAAGCCCCTGCTGAATGTTTCCTATTGGGCAAGCCTACACCTGCTCAATAAGGGAGCTTGTACTCCACAAAGCCCACAGGGAGACCTATCAATGATCTCCCATGGCCTGGTGGCCATCGTAACATCCCTTCCCCTTAGGTCTAAGTCTCTCACAGCACCCCCATTGCGAACAAGTCCTTCGTGCTGTTTAGCGATCGTCAGAGGTCCGTCAAAGGCGGGGCTGGGTCAGGCGGTGTAAACCGGTCAGGGGACCTACGTTTCCAGAGGTAGTGATGAACGGTTACCGAGGCGGATTCCTCCTTAGGTTCTACTTCCACTTGGGAGCCTACCTCTTCGGTCTCCTTCTCCAAGTCCATACTTCACTATCTGGAGGGGCCAACGTGGAACCAGCTTTGAGATGAGGGCTGGCACTGGCAGTGGCCATTTCCATGGCTAGTAATGGAGCCTGCTCAGCCACGGACTCACTAGCTCTGAATCGGTCACTTCCTCAATGTTTTGCCGTGGAATTTGACTTTGCACAATACTGGTTCTGTTTTCTCCATAACTATCCCAAGGAGCCAACTGGGATTATTCCCGAAGTTTCTCAGATGAAGCAGATCACCCGCTGAGAAAGTTCTTTCTGTCCTTGCAGAATCGGAATTTCTTTTTTGGTTTTCTTGTTGGGGCTTCACCCTCCCTCCAAGTTTGGGAATAGCAGTCTTAATCAGGTATGAAGCCGCCATCCCATTAACAGCTACGCTGGGGCAACAAATCCTGCCAGTTTAGTCTCCAGCTTAGGCAGTTGTTTCTTCATATCATTTCCAAAGATTTGCACAACCTGTTTCGTCAGTCCATTTGATGATAGGTGATAAGGTGCTGTTCGGATGTGTTGTATACCATTAGAGAGCACAAAGCTCTGGAAATCACCACAAGTAAAGGCTGTGCCATTATCGGAAACCAGAACCTCCAGTATCCAGTGTATACTGAAGCTTTGCTGTAATTTCTCGATTGTAGCCTGGGTTGTCATGGAACTCATGTGGTGCACCACCAGCTACTTAGCAAGTGTGGAACTACCATGATTAAAAACATGGAAACCCAAAAAGGGCCCTGTAAAGTCCACATGTACATGCACCCAACGCCTACCAGGCCACTCCCATGGGTGTAGGGAGACTGAGAGTGTGAGTTTTTGATTTTCCTGGCATAGCTCACATCACTTTATCAAGTCTATAATGTCAGTCAAAACTGGGCCACCAGTGTAACTCCTAGCCAGCATCTTCATTTTTATACTCCCAGCGACTATTAAGAGTAGTTCCATTAATATTGGACGTTGACCTGGGGGCAGAACGATTACTTGGAAGCCCCAAAAAATGATCCTGTTCTCAACACTAAGTTCGTCTCTCTTATTGAGGTAGGTTTTCATTTCTGAGGGTCATCCTTGGAAACTCCCATGTAGGATCATGGCTGCCACTGCTTGCTTACTCCCTTACCTGCTAATCTGTCTGCCCAGTCCACTTTAGCTAACTCAAAGGGAATTTCAAAGAAATGAGGATAAAGTTAAACACAAGTTAGACCCAAGTTGCCCTCTCTCAAACTGAATATTAAATTTTACCATGCTATGATCACTACTTCCTAGGGGATCTTTTATCTGAGGTCGTTTATTAAACCTGCCTCATTACTCATTACCAGATCCAAGATAGCCTGTTTTATGGTTCATGTGAGAAACTTCGGGAATGGTCCCAGTTGGCTCCCTGGGACGGTTATGGAGAAAACAGAACCAGTGGTGTATAAAGTCAAATTCCGGATAACTCCCACAATCCAAAGATGTGCTGGTTAGAAGCAAAATAGCCTGTTCTCTGGTTGGCTCCATGACATATTGCTCTACGAAACTATCCCTAATGCATTCTATGAATTCATTGTTGTAGCTACCCTTTCCAACTTGATTAACCCAATCAACATGAAGATTAAAGTCACTTATAATTATTGCTCTATTCTTTTTACATGCTCCTATTATTTGCTGATTTATACCCTTTCATAGGAACATAGGAATTAGGAGCAGAAGTAGACAAATTCAGACCGTCGAGCCTGCTCTGCCATTCAATCAGACCATGGCTGATCTCTCTCTGGTCTCAAACACACCTCCCCATCTGCTCCCCATATCTGTTTATCCCGTTTTTATTAGAAATATATCTATCTCCTTCTTGAAACCATTCAATGATTCACACTACACCGTGCCATGGGCAGGGCAGGAACTGTAGGCGGAATGCAGGGTAGAGTCATAGAGTTTTACAGCGCTGAATGAAGCCCTTAGGCCCATCTATGCGGCCATTAGCACCAATTTATTCTAATCCCATTTTTCAGCATTTGGCCCATAGCCTTGTATGCTATGGTGTTTCAAGTGCTCATCAAAAGGCTTCTTAAATGTTGTGAGGGTTCCCACCTCTACCACCCTTTCAGGCAGTCAGTTCCAGATTCCCACAACTCTCTGGACAAGACTGCATGTAGAATACAGGGCAGGGACTGTGTGCAGAACACAGATGAGGAGATGCCGGCGTTGGACGGGGGTAAGCACAATAAGAAGTCTCACAACACCAGGTTAAAGTCCAACAGGTTTATTTGGTAGTACAAGCTTTCGGAGCATTGCTCCTTCTTCAGGTGAGTGAAGAGTTGTGTTCACAAACAGGGCATACGTAGACACAGACTCAATTTACAAGATAATGGTTGGAATGCGAGTCTTTACAGGTAATTAAGTCTTTACAGGTACAGGCAATGTGACTGGAGAGAGAGTTAAGCACAGGTTAAAGAGGTGTGAATTGTCTCAAGCCAGGACGGTTAGTGAGATTTTGCAAGCCTAGGCAAGTCGTGGGGGTTACAGATAGTGTGACGTGAACCCAAGATCCCGGTTGAGGCCGTCCTCATGTGTGCGGAACTTGGCTGTCAGTTTTTGCTCGGCAATTCTGCGTTGTCATGTGTCGTGAAGGCCGCCTTGGAGAACGCTTACCCGAAGATCAGAGGCTGAATGCCCGTGACTGCTGAAGTGTCCCCAACAGGAAGAGAACACTCCTGCCTGGTGATTGTCGAGCGGTGTTCATTCATCCGTTGTCGTAGCGTCTGCATGGTCTCCCCAATGTACCATGCCTCGGGACATTCTTTCCTGCAGCGTATCAGGTAGACAATGTTGGCCGAGTCGCAAGAGTATGTACTGTGTACCTGGTGGATGGTGTTCTCACATGAGATGATGGCATCCGTGTCGATGATCCGGCACGTCTTGCAGAGGTTGCTGTGGCAGGGTTGTGTGGTGTCGTGGTCACTGTTCTCCTGAAGGCTGGGTAGTTTGCTGCGGGACAATGGTCTGTTTGAGGTTGTGCGGTTGTTTGAAGGCAAGAAGTGGGGGTGTGGGGATGGCCTTGGTGAGATGTTCATCTTCATCGATGACATGTTTGAACAAGACCTCGTCACTGCATAGGACCTTCAACCAACGCTAGACTCTAGATACATCGATGACATTTTCTTCCTTTGGCCTCTTTTTAGGTCAAACCAAATAAACAAACTCAAATTAAGTCAGGACAAAGTAAAAGGGGCAGCTCCCCAAAAGGAGGGGGAACAGCCCGTACAAAACCAAAGTACAAAGGAAACTTGAAAACATCAACTTAAAATGTGATTATTAGGGTTGATAAAGCACCCCAACCCCTGCGGTGCCCAACGGGCGCGGAAGGTGTCAGCCGCGCCCGTGGACACCGCATGCTCCCTCTCCAGGGACACCTGGCCACGAACATAGCCGAGGTAGAGGGGCAGACAGTCAGGATGGACGGCCCCCTCGATCGCCCGCTGCCTGGACCTGTAGATGGCGCGTTTCGCCAGGCCCAGGAGCAGGTTCACGAGGAGGTCGCCATCCCGACCCTCCCCTCTCCGCATCAGGTGCTCATGGCAAACAATCACTGAAACAACTATATGATGACATCAACAAGTTCCATCCCACCATCAGACTCACCACGGACTACTCTCCGGAATCGGTTGCATTCTTAGACACACGCATCTCCATTAAGGACGGTCACCTCAGCACTTCACTGTACCGCAAGCCCACGGATAACCTCACGATGCTCCACTTCTCCAGCTTCCACCCTAAACATGTTAAAGAAGCCATCCCCTATGGACAAGCCCTCTGTATACACAGCCCTCTGCTCAGATGAGGAGGATTGTAACAGACACCTACAGGCGCTGAAAGACGCCCTCATAAGAACAGGATATGGCGCTCGACTCATCGATCGACAGTTCCGACGTGCCACAGCGAAAAACCGCTCCGACCTCAAAAGACAAACATGGGACATGGCGGACAGAGTACCCTTCGTCGTCCAGTACTTCCCCAGAGCGGAGAAGCTACAACATCTTCTCCGGAGCCTTCAATATGTCATTGATGAAGACGAACATCTCGCCAAGGTCATCCCCACACCCCCACTTCTTGCCTTCAAACAACCGCACAACCTCAAACAGACCATTGTCATCATTGTCTGCAGCAAACTACCCAGCCTTCAGGAGAACAGTGACCACAACACCACACAATCCTGCCACAGCAACCTCTGCAAGACGTGCCGGATCATCAACACGGATGCCATCATCTCACATGAGAACACCATCCACCAGGTACATACTCTTGCGACTCAGCCAACGTTGTCTACCTGATACGCTGCAGGAAAGGATGTTCCCAAGGCATGGTACATTGGCGAGACCATGCAGACGCTGTGACAACAGATGAATGGACACCGCTCAACAATCACTAGGCAGGAGTGTTCTCTTCCTGTCGGGGAACACTTCAGCAGTCACGGGCATTCAGCCTCTGATCTTCGGGTAAGCGTTCTCCAAGGCGGCCTTCACGACACATGACAACGCAGAATCACCAAGCAAAAACTGATAGCCAAGTTCTGCACACATGGGGACGGCCTCAACCAGGATCTTGGGTTCATGTCACACTATCTATAGCCCCCTGACTTGCCTGGGCTTGCAAAATCTCACTAACTGTCCTGGCTTGAGACAATTCACACCTCTTTAACCTGTGCTTAACCCTCTCTCCACTCACATTGTCTGTACCTGTAAAGACTTAATTACCTGTAAAGACTCGCATTCCAACCATTATCTTGTAAATTGAGTCTGTGTCTATGTATGCCCTGTTTGTGAACACAACTCTTCACTCACCTGAAGAAGGAGCAACACTCCAAAAGCTTGTGCTACCAAATAAACCTGTTGGACTTTAACCTGGTGTTGTGAGACTTTACTGTAGAACACAGGGCAAGGACTGTGTGTGGAACACAGGGCAGGGACTACATGAATGTCATCCAGGCTCAAAACGTTGGCTCTATTCTGCCTCCACAGATGCTGTCAGACCTGCTGAGATTTTCCAGCATTTTCTGTTTTTGTTTCAGATTCCAGCATCCGCAATATTTATCTTTTAATTTAATACAATAACAAAACTTATTTCAAATGTCGACAAGTTTATCAAATATCTTTCATGAAGACTACATACAGCTTAATACTTCAAATTCAAATAATACATATTACTCCTTTATTCCTGACTTAGTTTTTAAACTGGTAGTTTACTTCAAAATTTGTTTTTAATACTTCCAACTTTTTGGCAGCACGGTAATCCAGAAATGTTCACTCTGAGGGGTGCAAAGTGCTTGTTAGAAATCAGAAAGGCAATTCCTGTCACCAAGTTATTTTCCCTCTCACATCTCACTGTGGAGGAAGTATTTAAGGGCATTTTGAATCGGCCAAAAATAAATCTCACTCGTTCCCTTTAAATTAAAAAAAAACTGGAGGAACTTGTGGGGCAGGTACGTCAGGAATACCGGCCAGGCACTTACCTCATTGCTGAGAGCCAAGTTACAAACTCCCTCACAGAGAGTGGAGTTTGAGGCTGCACCAGGCTGTGTTTGTTCTCCTGCTGTCTCCTTGCCAACCGGGCCAGCTCTGGGACTCGGCGCTGCTTTCCCGCGATTACTGGATTCACCTCCAACTTTTCCCAACTCCTGGAGTTCGCTTTCGCTGAAAGGGAAACGACACGCATGCGTTCTCCGGAAGACTCCTCACTGGGAAGTCACCTGGACACAGAGTCGGTGCAGGTAAAAGGCACAGATTTTATCATCAAAAGCCCAGACTGTGTGTGAAACGCAGGGGGCAGGGACTGTGTGTGAAACTCAGGGACAGGGACTGTGTGTGAAACGCAGGGGGCAGGGACTGTGTGTGAAACGCAGGGGCAGGGACTGTGTGTGAAACTCAGGGACAGGGACTGTGTGTGAAACGCAGGGGGCAGGGACTGTGTGTGAAACTCAGGGACAGGGACTGTGTGTGAAACTCAGGGACAGGGACTGTGTGTGAAACGCAGGGGGCAGGGACTGTGTGTGAAACTCAGGGACAGGGACTGTGTGTGAAACGCAGGGGGCAGGGACTGTGTGTGAAACTCAGGGACAGGGACTGTGTGTGAAACTCAGGGACAGGGACTGTGTGTGAAACGCAGGGGGCAGGGACTGTGTGTGAAACTCAGGGGGCAGGGACTGTGTGTGAAACGCAGGGGGCAGGGACTGTGTGTGAAACTCAGGGACAGGGACTGTGTGTGAAACGCAGGGACAGGGACTGTGTGTGAAACGCAGGGACAGGGACTGTGTGTGAAACGCAGGGACAGGGACTGTGTGTGAAACTCAGGGGGCAGGGACTGTGTGTGAAACGCAGGGACAGGGACTGTGTGTGAAACGCAGGGGGCAGGGACTGTGTGTGAAACGCAGGGGGCAGGGACTGTGTGTGAAACGCAGGGGCAGGGACAGGGACTGTGTGTGAAACGCAGGGGCAGGGACTGTGTGTGAAACGCAGGGGGCAGGGACTGTGTGTGAAACGCAGGGGGCAGGGACTGTGTGTGAAACGCAGGGGCAGGGACTGTGTGTGAAACGCAGGGGGCAGGGACTGTGTGTGAAACTCAGGGACAGGGACTGTGTGTGAAACTCAGGGGGCAGGGACTGTGTGTGAAACGCAGGGGCAGGGACAGGGACTGTGTGTGAAACGCAGGGGCAGGGACTGTGTGTGAAACTCAGGGGGCAGGGACTGTGTGTGAAACTCAGGGGGCAGGGACTGTGTGTGAAACGCAGGGGGCAGGGACTGTGTGTGAAACGCAGGGGGCAGGGACTGTGTGTGAAACGCAGGGGGCAGGGACTGTGTGTGAAACGCAGGGGGCAGGGACTGTGTGTGAAACGCAGGGGCAGGGACAGGGACTGTGTGTGAAACGCAGGGGCAGGGACTGTGTGTGAAACGCAGGGGGCAGGGACTGTGTGTGAAACGCAGGGGGCAGGGACTGTGTGTGAAACGCAGGGGGCAGGGACTGTGTGTGAAACGCAGGGGGCAGGGACTGTGTGTGACACGCAGGGGCAGGGACTGTGTGTGAAACGCAGGGGGCAGGGACTGTGTGTGAAACGCAGGGGGCAGGGACTGTGTGTGAAACTCAGGGGGCAGGGACTGTGTGTGAAACGCAGGGGCAGGGACTGTGTGTGAAACGCAGGGGGCAGGGACTGTGTGTGAAACTCAGGGGGCAGGGACTGTGTGTGAAACGCAGGGGGCAGGGACTGTGTGTGAAACGCAGGGGGCAGGGACTGTGTGTGAAACGCAGGGGGCAGGGACTGTGTGTGAAACTCAGGGGGCAGGGACTGTGTGTGAAACGCAGGGGGCAGGGACTGTGTGTGAAACGCAGGGGCAGGGACTGTGTGTGAAACGCAGGGGGCAGGGACTGTGTGTGAAACGCAGGGGCAGGGACTGTGTGTGAAACGCAGGGGGCAGGGACTGTGTGTGAAACGCAGGGGCAGGGACTGTGTGAGAAACGCAGGGGCAGGGACTGTGTGTGAAACGCAGTTTGCGGTTCTGCTTTCTTGCATCTTTGTAGAAACCTGATGTCTGTGTCGATATGTTCGATCTTCTTGGAGATCCTCTCCACTTGGAGCCAGCAGAAACGCAGGGGCAGGGACTGTGTGTGATACGCGGGGGCAGGGACTGTGTGTGATACGCAGGGGCAGGGACTGTGTGTGAAACTCAGGGGGCAGGGACTGTGTGTGATACGCGGGGGCAGGGACTGTGTGTGATACGCGGGGGCAGGGACTGTGTGTGATACGCGGGGGCAGGGACTGTGTGTGATACGCGGGGGCAGGGACTGTGTGTGATACGCGGGGGCAGGGACTGTGTGTGATACGCGGGGGCAGGGACTGTGTGTGATACGCGGGGGCAGGGACTGTGTGATACGCGGGGGCAGGGACTGTGTGTGATACGCGGGGGCAGGGACTGTGTGTGATACGCGGGGGCAGGGACTGTGTGTGATACGCGGGGGCAGGGACTGTGTGTGATACGCGGGGGCAGGGACTGTGTGTGATACGCGGGGGCAGGGACTGTGTGTGATACGCGGGGGCAGGGACTGTGTGTGATACGCGGGGGCAGGGACTGTGCGTGATACGCGGGGGCAGGGACTGTGCGTGATACGCGGGGGCAGGGACTGTGTGTGATACGCGGGGGCAGGGACTGTGTGTGATACGCGGGGGCAGGGACTGTGTGTGATACGCGGGGGCAGGGACTGTGTGTGATACGCGGGGGCAGGGACTGTGTGTGATACGCGGGGGCAGGGACTGTGTGTGATACGCGGGGGCAGGGACTGTGTGTGATACGCGGGGGCAGGGACTGTGTGTGATACGCGGGGGCAGGGACTGTGTGTGATACGCAGCGGCAGGGATTTTCAAGTTTGCTGATGACACCACCGTAGTGGATCAGATCTCAAACAATGACAAGACAGAGTGCAGGAATGAGATAGAGAATCTGGTGAACTGGTGCAGCAACAATAATCTTTTCCTCAATGTCAACAAAACAAATGAGGTTGTCATCGATTTCAGGAAGCATAGAGGAGAACATGCCCCTATCTACATCACGGGGACGAAATATAAAGAATCGAAAGCTTTAGGTTTTTAGGTATCCAAATCACCAACAACCTGTCCTGGTCTCCCCATGCTGACATTATAGTTAAGAAAGCCCACCAACGCCTCTACTTTTTCAGAAGACTAAGGAAATTTGGCACATCAGTCACGACTCTTGCCACCTTTTACAGATGCACCATAGAAAGCATTCTTTCACTGCTTGGTATGGCTCCTGCTCTGCCCAAGACTGCAAGAAACTACAAAAGGTCGTGAATGTCGCTCAATCCATCACACAAACCAGCCTCCCATCCATTGACTCTGTCTACACTTCCCGCTGCCTCGGCAAAGCAGCCAACATAATTAAGGACCCCACGCACCCCGGACATTCTCTTTTCCACCTTCTTCCGTCGGGAAAAAGATACAAAAGTCTGAGATCACGTACCAACCGACTCGAGAACAGCTTCTTCCCTACTGCTGTCATGGACCTACCTTGCATTAAGTTGATCTTTCTCTATACCCTAGCTATGACTGTAACTACATTCTGCGCTCTTGTTTCCTTCTCTATGAATGGTATGCTTTGTCTGTATAGCGTGCAAGAAATAATACTTTTCACTGTATGCTAATACAGATGACAATAAATTAAATCAAAGGGAAGGGCAGGGACTGGGGGTAAAAGGCAGGGCAGGGGGACAGAAACTGCAGGTAAAATGCAGGGCAGTGACTTTGGGTATAAGAGGGCAGAGGGACAGAGACTGCGGGTAAAACCCAGACAGGGACTGTGTAATTCACACGGCAGGAGCTGTTTAAAACAAGCACCACAGGGCTAGGTCTGTTTAAAATGGGGCTGCTTTGGGAGCACAGGGTTGGATCTGTTAGAAATCATCTTTATTTACAAAGCGGGGGGCAGGTTTCTCAGGCAACAACAAGAAGTTTTCTCAAGCTGACCCGAAGTTAAACTGACCTGGGCCTTAGTTTATAAATAGTTCACGCAGTGAGTGCTTTCTGACGGTATCCTTACAAGTAATTTTATCTTGTCCATGAATAGTATTTATATCACGACCACAGGGCATCCCCCAGTGCTTTACTGCTAATGAAGTATGCTTCAAGTGTTGGCACCATTATAATGTAATGAATTCTACAATGCTCTGTCTAATCCTCAGCTGCTCTCCCCGCCCAATGCCTTGAAGCACAATGTATTGGTAAAATCAGTTCTAGACTTCTAAACAAATGTTTAGTGATGGAATTATATTTTAATGGAAAACTCAGCGTTGTTATTTCTGATGCAGGGACTCATTTGTTGAGAACCGAAACAAATGTAATTAAAGAGGAAAGCAGAAACTAGTCAAAATAGCTCGACATGTGGAGGTCTCGACTTGTAATAAACCTGCCTATGATGCAGTAGTTAAGTACTGTGTTATTTTGTATAGGTTGGGAAGGTCCCAGTTCAAATTAATGTCTCTGATCTCAGCGAGTATGATGGGAGGTGTATCCCTGAGCTAGGGCGTGGCGGTCTGCTTCCCACTGGTGATGGCAGCCAAGTTACTGTAAGGTTCATCTATGTGGAGATTGGCTAAGAGGAGGATCAGATCCAGCTGCCATGATGGGGAATTCAACATGAGGCCTTGTATGGAAAGACTCAACTGTTTACCAGTTTAATGACACGTGTATGTGGAATTTCTAAAATGTACGATGACCAATACACACAATTCCCAACTATAACCTGCTTTGTCACTGGGTGTCTGTGTAATACTATTGGTCTACTTTTATACTTCCATGGGATTTGACATTGCAAGACCAGCATCTGGTGTCCGTCCCTAATTTCACAATGCTGGGGAGCTGGAGGCACATGTAGACCAGGTAAGGATAGCAGATTTTCTCGTGATCTGGATAAATATTTTGCAACAATCAGTAATTGTTATTGGCTGCTTTATATTCCAGGCTTTTATTAATTGAATTTAAATGAAATTCTGTGGTGGGATTTGAACCCATGGCATGAGCATTCACGTGAGCCTCTGGAATACTAGTCCAGTGACATTACCACTGTGCTACTATCTCCCCCAGAGGCTAAGTGATTTAGATTAGGCTATAAATAATGACTATTTCTCAGCAGCTCCTTTGCAAAAGAGCTTGGTGGTAAAGATCCATGTACAGAAATTAAGTTTGGTGTATTTTATAAACAATGATTGTGCAGCAAGTAAACAATAACTTGGAGAGGTAGAACTTGTATCTCACTAGTGAGCTGATCAGACAAGTCACGAATGATGGTCAATAGTAATGCAATCCACGCTATTGGTAGGAAGTATTTTAAACTATGAAAAGTCCTTCTGTCATTAACATTAGTTTTTATTAATCTGGTAAGAGTTTCCTTCCCTGCACCTTCACTTTCTCTTCCCCCCCACCCAGCCCAACCAATGTTCTCTCCATCTGAAACTCAGAGCCTGAACATCAGCTGGCGCTACACTGCGCGGCTAGCACGTTTACAGACATGGTCATTCCGCAGCTATAGAGTATGCAGGGAAAGAGGAAATGGATGACCAGGCAGTCAAGAAGGAATAGAGGCAGAAAATGCAAGAGTAAATCTCCAGCCAGTATTCAATTCTGAATACTGATGAAAGCGATGGCACTACAGCTGACTCAGTATTGGGGGAGGGTGCAAGGGTGGTGAAGGATGTCACTGAATGGCTGGCTGTCCGCCACCATGAGGGAGTGGGGGTGGCACTGGAACCAATGACATGGGTAGAAAGAGGGATATGATCCTGTAGTCAGAATTTAGATCTTTCAACGTAAACTTTCCCAAGGAAAATAATTTCCATTTATCAAGATTTGATATGGTGACATCATCTCCAGTAAAATGTTTTAAAAATAACAATGGTAAGGTAATGACATCATTACATCTGGTAAAATGACTAATGTCTGGTCGACGCTTGTCAAGCTCCAGCAAGTTCATAAACAAGTATCTAATTGTTTCGCAGCAAAAGGAACAAGGTGTTTTATTTATATTAGCTTAATACATAACACTGTGTAATATCTGCTACTGTCTGAATGTGTCCAGTGCTCGACATTAAAGCAGAGGTGTACTATTGCCACAGATCATAACTGTTGTAAGTGTCACTTCTGCACCTTTTTTGCAGTGATTCTGTGCAGCATCACTGTGCGTAAGAGGTTACCTGGAATCTGATATTTTGTGTACATCTCCCAACCCTCCCCTGCCAGCCCCATCACCTATTCCCAATTTTCTATTATATCGTGGGATATGTATGTCATCAACATTAATTGCACATTCCTAATTGCTCTGGAGAAGCTGATGGTGAGCCATATTCTTGAACCTCTGCGGTCTGTAGGGTGAAGGCCTTCCACAGTGCGGTTCGGGACTGAGTGCCAGGATTTTAACCCAGTAACACTGAAGGCACGGTGATATAGTTCCAAATCCAGATGGTGTGTGACTTGCAGGGGAACTTACAGGTGGCAGTGTCCCATGCACTTGCTGCTCTTTTGTCTGTCTAGGTGGTAGGGAACTGTCGAAGGAGACTTGGCAAGTTGATGCAGTGCATCTTGTGCACTGCAGCCACAGTACACCCTGGTGGAAGAAGTAAGATAGCAAATGAGGTGCCAATCAAGCCAGCTGTTTTGTCTTGGATGCTTCTGTGCGTTGTTGCATCTACACCCAACCAGGCAAGTGGAGAATATTCCATCACTCTTCTGACTTGAACCTTGTAGGTGGTGGACAAGCTTTGGGGAGGCAGGAGGTCAGTTACTCGCTGAAGAATTCCCAGCCTTTGACTTGCTCTTGTAGTCACGGTATTGAAATGGCTGATCCAGTTAAGTTGTTATTCAATTGCAATCACCAGCAGGTTGATTGATAGTGCGGTGTTCCACGGTAGTAATGCAAATGAATGTAAAGGAAGGTAGATATATTCTCTTATTTAATGCCTTATAACCAACACACTTCTGACATTGCCTCTTCAAAATTATACTCCATCTTTTCAACTTTTTGTCATCTGCCCTTGCCACTCCCTTTCTGACTTGATCCCATTTTATCTCTGGTCTGCATTCTTTTTGTTCAAGGGACTAACTATATAGGTGCAAGTTGTTCTGCTCCCTTACTGATGATGCCATCATTTATTGAAACTATTACATAACATTCTCCATTAACCATATGTGGAGCATTTTCCATTTGTGCTCAGGTTCTGTTTGACTAGATATAATTGTTGCATGGACTGTTCTTTCAATGTTACAAGCAGCTTTAAGTTGACAAAACGGGATTGCTACATGCTGTACAATTTGGGAAATGTGATCACAACCGTAAACATTCGGGGCAGGTTGGTCCTTGATGCAAGGATAAAATTTATTTTTAGTACTCTGCATGCCACTAGTTTAACCACTTGTTGCACGCTGCCCGAGTGCTTTGATAGCTGTCTTCAAAGACATTGTTGTAACCTCCAACCCTCTCCACCTATCAATGTCTGTTTCTTCTCTGGCCTTTGTTCTTTTTACCACCTTCCAACTTCTTGTTCAGATCTTCCATAAGTTTCTCTTTGAATTTCTTCATGTCAACCTCTGCCTATCTCACAGCACTGGAACAGCCCTAACTTGAAATGTTAACTCTGTTTCTCTCGCCACAGATGCTGCCAGACCTGGTGAGTTTATCCAGCATTTTCTGTATTTATTTCAGATTTCCAGTGTTTCACTCTTATTTTGCCAAAATTAAGAGTTGTGTACACAAACGCACAGAGTTTAAGAAATGAAACAAGTGGGTTTGAAGCATAAATTTAGCTTAGACAGTACGATATAATAGCCTTTACAGATCAATACTTTGCTACATACTGGACATGAGCTATATATTCCAGGCAACAGTATCTTTAGAAAGAACAGGAAATTTGTCAGTTTGGCAGTGTTTTTGTTTCCCCTCTTCGCCCTTCCAAATATTTCATCATATCCTATATTTATCCCACGACACCCTTTTTTCTGTTTCTCTACAAAACTTATCGAAGTAATTTTTTTGTCTGTTTTATTTCTGAATTATTGGCCTAATTATTTAGTCCAGAGCTTTTTGCTACATCAGAAAATAAGAACGTAAGAAATTGCAACAGGAGTAGGCCACTCAGCCCTTGGAGCATGCTCCACCATTCAATAAGATCATGGCTGAACTGATTGTAGCCTTAACTCCACTTTCCTGAATGTCTCTCCATATCTTCCGCTCCCCCCACCCTCCCAATAGCCCTCGCCTGCCTTTGTAGATCAAAAATCTCTCTAACTCAGCCTTGAATATATTCAATGGTCCAGCCTTCGCTCCTCTCTGGGGAAGAGAATTTTAAAGAAATTCCGCCTCATCTCCTTGTTAAATAGAAAATTCTTGATTTGTGCCCCCTAGTTCCAGATTCTTTCATGAGGGGTAACATCTTCTCAGCATCTAAACTGTCAACCCCCCTCAATCTTTTACCTTTAAATACGATCTTCTCTCATTCTTCTAAATTTCAATAATTATAGGCTCGATCTGCTCAACCTTCCAAATAGGTTAACCTCTGATCCCAAAGATCAGCCTAATAAGCCTTTTCTGAACTGCTGTAAATTCTAGGTATTATTTGAACTTAAATTCTAATTGTGTTCATTTGAGACTTTAACCATATAGGCAAAAGAAGACGATTTGGTGAAATAACAACTCAGAAAATGTTTACTAAATTGTAGATTAATACATGTCAAAAAAGAGCAGGACTTGAATATTTACTGCGGCTCTTGCTTTCCATTCAGCCTATGGTGAGGTTAGCCATTGCTCTCTCCCTGTAACCCCTGCTTTTCTGTGGACAGCAGGCTCGTCAGTATCAAACTTGCTGTGTAGCTTGCTCAGTGAAAACTGCTGCTTCTTAACTCTTTCCAAGCCACAACCCAGAGCGTGATCAATGTTATTACATCCTGATTGGCCTAAATGAGGCGAGACTATTTCCTGAAACAAAAACAGAAAATGCTGGAAAATCTCAGCAGGCCTGACAGTATCTGTGGAGAGAGAAGAGAGCCAACGTTTCGAGTCTGGATGATCCTTCAGCAGAGCGAGACTATTTCCTGATTGGCTTAAGGGGGAGAAATGTGATCAGTTTCTGATTAATCTCTTGAAGATGATGGTCATCTATTGATTTCGTTTCCCATTGTCCCCTGACTGGCCCTCTGAGGTGTCAATTATTTTTGGGACTATCCCTCTCATTAGAATTTGTTTCTTTGCTTCTTGCTAAGATTAAAGAATGTTTTATAATCTCTTCCTTGCCCATTTGTTCAGGATAGAGAAATATGCCGTCATGTCCCAAAGATTGACATCTTGAGCTCATTATCTCAGACTTTGTTTAATTGGTATAAAATCAGATCCCTATCCATGACCGTTCTTCGAGACTATTTTGCTGGGTGATGTTTTTCTTTGTGGCTATTTGGAATGAGTTACTTTACTTCTAAAACAAATGATAGAGTGGTAAAGTTGTTTTATAATCCTTTAACCTAATAAAGAAGATTATAAAGTGGGTAGTACTTAAGTTCTATGTTTAGAAGTCAGGTGAGAATGGTTTCAATGTCCGCTTTATTTGTGATAAGATTGCATTTGATGTCTGGAAAGGTGGATTCATCAATCCAGATGTCGAATTAATCTACGGATATCAGGATGTCCCATAAAACGTCATCGAAACAGGCGCGTTATCAATGTGTTTTTGCTCAGTGAACTGCTTTGCCGTAGTATGTTCTGGTTGTATCTATTTGGTAGCAAATGCCACTAGCTTTCGGAGCGCTGCCCCTTCGTCGGGTGGAGTGGAGAAATGCTCACAAACAGGGCATACAGAGACACAAACTCAATTTACAGAATAATGATTGGAATGCAGTCTTTACAGATAATCAAGTCTTAAAGGTACAAACAATGTGAGTGGAGAGAGCATTAAGCACAGGTTAAAGAGATGTGTATTGTCTCCAGACAGGACAGCCAGTGAGATTTTGCAAGTCCAGGCAAGCTGTGGGGGTTACCGATAGTGTGACATGAACCCAAGATCCCGGTTGAGGCCGTCCTCGTGTGTGCAGAACTTGGCTATCAGTTTCTGCTCAGCGACTCTGTGCTGTCATGTGTCGTGAAGGCCGCCTTGGAGAACGCTTGCACGAAGATCAGAGGCCGAATGTCCGTGACCTCTGAAGTGCTCCCCAACAGGAAGAGAACAGTCTTGCCTGGTGATTGTCGAGCGGTGTTCATTCACCCGTTGTCGTAGCGTCTGCATGGTTTCCCCAATGTACCATGCCTCGGGACAGCCTTTCCTGTAGCGTATCAGGTAGACAACATTGGCCGAGGTGCAAGAGTATGTACCGTGTACCTGGTGGATGGTGTTCTCACGTGAGATGATAGCATCTGTGTCGATGATCTGGCACATCTTGCAGAGGGAGCACTTCAGCAGTCACGGGCATTCAGCCTCTGATCTTCGCGTAAGCGTTCTCCAAGGCGGCCTTCACGACACGCGACAGCGCAGAGTCGCTGAGCAGAAACTGATAGCCAAGTTCCATGCACATGAGGACGGCCTCAACCGGGATCTTGGGTTCATGTCACACTATCTGTAACCCCCACAGCTTGTCTGGACTTGTAGAATCTCACTGGCTGTCCTGTCTGGAGACAATACACATCTCTTTAACCTGAGCTTAATGCTCTCTCCACTCACATTGTTTGTACCTTTTTAAGACTTGATTATCTGTAAAGACTGCATTCCAATCATTATTCTGTAAATTGAGTTTGTGTCTCTGTTTGTGAGCATTTCTCCACTCCACCTGACGAAGGGGCAGCGCTCCGAAAGCCAGTGGCATTTGCTACCAAATAAACCTGTTGGACTTTAACCTGGTGTTGTTAAACTTCTTACTGTGTTCACCCCAGTCCAATGCCGGCATCTCCACATCCTGGTTGTATCTGCCATTGCTTGGTAAAAGTCAAATAAAAGTTACAGAATCGTTTTACAAAACTTACAAAGTTATAGAA
Organism: Mustelus asterias; assembly: GCF_964213995.1. Classification (NCBI taxonomy): domain Eukaryota; kingdom Metazoa; phylum Chordata; class Chondrichthyes; order Carcharhiniformes; family Triakidae; genus Mustelus; species Mustelus asterias. Next base: position 45,552,931 of record NC_135809.1, on the reverse strand, counting down.
ATTACACATAGTCTTATATGAAATACATATAAAATCAATGCTTGAAAGTGATTGGTGTGGTAAATATAACACAATTCGTTAACGTAACCGATATTTTAACTTAAAATTATAACATTATAAAAGCTAATTACACAACTTAATTCTAAATTTACAATATCAAAGGTAGTTGCATACTGTGAAAGAAAGTGCTTCCTTTTTTAAACGTCACAAGTTTAACTGCACTAATTTAACGTACAAGGCTAAATGTTTCAACACTTAATTTTCTTTGCATAATAGGTCTTTGAATTTAGAGGCTGATAATAATTGCTAGGGAGATGGAAGGTTCCACACCAGTACTGTTCAGCCTTGACATCTTGTGTTACTGGTTTAAGGGCCATACATTTTTTTTCTCTCTTGTCAAGTTTGAGTTGGATGTAAAGACCAAGTCATGTGGTGAACTAATGTCCCAGAATACAGCATAAAACCATTTGGGTTGGGTAAAAGATATAAAAGTCTGAGAACACATACCAACCAGCTCAAGGGCAGCTTTTTCCCTGTCATCAGACTTTTGATTGGACCTCCCATATATTAAGCTGATCTTTCTCTTCACCCTATCAGTAACTGTAACACTATATTCTGCACCCTATCCTTTCCTTCTCCCCTATGCTCTCAATGAACAGTATGTTTTGTCTCTATCGTGCGCAAGAAACAATACTTTTCACTGTATCCCAAAACGTGACAAATCAAAATCAAACATACTTTTATTACTTGAGTAATGCCCAAAACTAAACTACAAACATTGTAAATAATTATCAAAATTAAACATTCCTACAACGCTGCCAATGCAAGTATATTCCTCCTTGAGTAAAATGACCAGTAAGAGCACACACTACCCTGGGTGTGGTCTCACCAATGCCCCGTACAATTGTAGCAAGACTTCCCAACTTGTATTCTGCATCCCCTTTGCAATAAAGGCCAACATTCCATTTGCCACCTTAATTACTTGGTGTACTTTCGTGCTGAAATTTTGTGAATCATGTACAAGGACTCCCAGGTCCCTCTATACCACAGCATTCAGGACTCCCTCTCCACTTAAATAATTCTGTTTTTGTATTCTTCCTGCTAAAGGAACAACTTCACTTTTCCTACGTTATATTTCATCTGCCAGTTTTTTGACCACTCCTTTAACGCATCTCTTTCACTGTGCCATCTTTTTGTATCCTCTGCACAACTTGCTGATGTTACGAAGATAGGAAAACAAGTTTGGCTACAATGCAGTCAGTCCCGTCATCCAAGTTATCAATATCGATGTTAAGTATCACTGATTCCTGTGGCACTCCACTACTTACAGTGAAATGACCCATCTACCAGGACTCTGTTTAGCCTGTCCTGTATCCATGTCACTATCACTCCAGCACTATAGGTTCTTACCTTTTTATGTGGCACCTTATCAAATGCCTTTCTATGTAGTGTTTAAATTGCCAGTATTATTCCTTTTAAAGGTGTTCCATTTTTCCTTTATCCAAGTATTGTCATAAAACTCTTTCCCTCAACCTTCCATTCCCCCCCTTCCACCCCCCCCCCCCCCCCCCCCCCCGTCCCTGTCCCCATCCCAACCAATTTAGAGTTTTCTTGTTTCTTTCATGTTACCTTTTTTTAAAGTGCATGCCAGGTTCTGTGTCCTTGGGATTTTTTAAACCCAGATTCTTTTAAATTTAATCATTTTGTGATCATTGACTCCCAAGGTTGCCACAGCTTCTAATTTCTGCACATTTTTTTGAGCCATTAATTAATACAAACTCAAAATGAATTGTTCTTGTGGCTTCTTTTGAAGCACTAGGTCATAGAACAGTCAATGATTATATCTCTCAACTCTGACTCTGAACCACTGCAGTTTTCCCAGTTTAGCTTTAATTGACAATGTCAATTAAAGTAACTTTCCTGTTATTACACATTCTTCCGAGAGTGAGCAAGCTGCCTTGCTTTTTATTCCTCCCTGTTGGTCTATGGCATTCCCCTATTTCACAGTATACTAAGATGTGCGGGTTAGGTTGATTGGCCATGCTAAATTGACCCTACTGTCAGGGGATTCGCGGGGCAAATATGTGGGGTTACGGGGATAGGGCCTGGGTGGGATTGTGGTCGGTGCAGACTCGATGGGCCGAATTGGTCTCCTTCTGCACTGTAGGGATTCTATGGTTCTATGTCTGAGCATATTAGTTCTTTATATATCAATTAATTTCCCACAGGATCAACTTCATTTGCTTTCCAGATATTCATGACGTATAGGACTTACTCCTTTTCTAGCCATTCTATTTTTCCCTGAATACACATTACCTATGATTGTTCCATTTATAACTATTCTCGTACATTTTGCATTGTTTTCGATAGTCCAATTACATTTACTTTATAGAGCTTCCAGCCTTGGCATCTTATTACTAATGTTTCTAATGATATACCCACATATTAATGCAAACTTGCTGCTTTCCATGTGTCCCAGTATCTGCCTTTTCCTACTCTCCAGTTCATATTTGTGTCTCAATTTCTGTGTCCAAGCTATCTTTTTGTCCACTTTCTGCCCGATGAACAGTCTTCACTGCAATGCAGTTGCCAATCCTTTTCTCCTCGTCTCCCATCTATCCAGTTCAAATGAGTCATAACTGTATGCCTCAATTTTACATGTAGATCTTCCTTACTTGGATTAGATACAGCCTATCTCCCCTAGACCCATAGAAATTGGCACAGAAGGAGGCCATTTGTCAGCCCCAGAACACCCAGGTGCCCTTTCTAATCCCACCTTCCTGCACCTAGCCCATAGCCCGATAGCTTACAGCACTTAAGATGTAGACCCAGGTACTTTTTAAGAGTTTAGGGTCTCTGCCTCCACCACCAACTCGGACAGCGAATTTCAGACACCCACTACCCTCTGCATAAAAAAGTTCTTCCTCATGTCCCCTATACACCTTCTGCCATTTATCTTGAATCTATGTCCCCTGGTTCTAGAGTTCTCTTCCAAAGGAAACTATTTTATCCTGATCACTCTATCTCTTCCCCTCATAATTTTGTACACCTTAATCAAGTCACCCCTCAGCCTTTTTTATTCCAAGAAAAATGACCCCAACCAATCCAGTCTCTCCTCATAGCTTTTCTAGACCTGGCAACATTCTTGTAAATCTTCTCTGCAGAGTGCGGAGGAGATTTACAAGAATGTTAACTTATGGCTAGGACAGTGGCACAGTGGTTAACATTGCTGCCTCACAGTGCCAGGGGCACGGATTCAATCCCAGCCTCGGATGAGTGTGCAAAGTTTGCACGTTCTCCCTGTGTCTGCATGGATTTCCTCCGGGTGCTCTGGTTTCCTCCCACATTCCAAAGATATGCGGGTTATGTTGGTTGGCCATGCTAAATTGTTCTTGTCTCTTAGTGTCAAGGGGATTAGCAGGGTAAATACATGGGGTTACGGGGATAGGGGTTGGGTGGGGTTGTTGTCGGTGCAGGCTTGATGGGCTGAATGGCCGCCTCCTGCACTGTAGGCGTTCTATGATTCTGGTAATTCCTGTAATATAGTGATCAAAACTGCACACAATACTCCAATTCCATTTGCAAAGGCATCCATCGACCATTACCCTTTGTTTCCTGTTATTAAACCAACTTTTGATCCAGTTTGCCACATTACCCTGCATGCCATGGACTATCCCCGATATGGTCACTAACTGTCACTTTCTTCTTTGTTCCCCAAGACTAGGTCCAAAACTGTATCTCCTCTCGTTGGATTTGTCATTAATTGGTTGAAAGAAAATTTTTGGATAGACTGCAAGAATTTTTCTCCCTCAGTGCCCCTTATATTGTTTGAATCCCGATTGATAGTGGGATAGTTGAAATCTCCTTCTATTATTGCCTATGCCGCATATTGCTTTTGGAAGGTTATTTTTAAGGCAGCATTGTTATTTTCATTAATTAACTACTCATTTACAATTTTGTGGCAGAAATGGGGAAATGCTTTGGCAACTGGACAAGCAAATGGAATTAGGATGACTGCTCACCTGAAGGATAAGCACCAACGTGGACTGGCTGCCCAGGAATAGCCTAGCCTATTTCTGTGTTGTCACTTGTTTATCTTTGTTTAATATAATTTTGATCCTCTCTCCATGTTTAAACACTAACTTCAGATTATTTCTGACCAAGATGAGGCCAAGCATGTGTATCGTTACATAATTATTGGCTTTTGCTGAAAGCTTGCAGCTCAGCTTTGTTGCACGATGTTTAAAGTACTTTGTGTCTAAACAGCTTGTAGAACTGAACCATAGGGGAGCTGGCAGTTTTCAGCATTGCTGACATGTAGAAAATGATGCTTAAACTTCTCACATTGATTGCCAGCATTTAAATAAACCACAGCCCAACAAATCTCAGGGCTCGATCAATGCCTCCTATTTAAAATGTTCTAAGGATTTTTCTTGGTAAGAACAGAAGTGTTTGTACACATATAGAGATGGGTTTTTTTAACTATAGTTGTGAAAGCTTCATAAAATTGAACAGCTATGTCCAGTTCCCAGTGACAGTTTGTGATTCATTACTCAAATTTTTTTTATTTCAAAAATAAACTTATTCATAAATAATCTGGAAAAAAAACTTTATGGAGAAGACATTTCCAATCATTACAAACAATGAAAAACAGTCATATTTGCGATTTCCTTAACTTCAGTGTTTTGCAGAGTTCGGTTCCATGACTTTACATACATTACAGTACAGTTCTGAGTTCTTCATTAAACTATATACATTCATCACATTTCACTGTGTGCTGTTTTTACAGAGTTGCACACAGTTACAAAGTCTGAGGGTTTTTTACAGTTACTGGCCCCTCGGTCTGCCTTGATTGAAAGGCTTTAAATGGTGGCCTTTCCCCACTGCGCCTTTGCGACAGCTGCCCCAAGCTTAAGAGCGTCCCTCATCGTTATTCGAATGCTTATCGTGCACCTTGCTTTCAAATCAAGGCGTGTGAATTTACAGGAAGTCTCAGGCCATGTTTAGTGGCACAAAGCCTCTTGAAGAGCCAATGTTGTAAAATGTTTTGCCAAATCAAGCAGGGCACAATGATGAGACAACACAACGGCTATATTCTATCAAGCACGAGGTAAAGTTCAGTTTAATAAAACACATTGCTAATATAAAGTATAAGCACCGACCAATAGTGAGACTGGGATATTTCACAGAATTAAGCTAACTGTCTACAAATGCAGTTTCAATTGAAGAACTGTGGACAGCAGATGTGCGGTTTAACTTCATCAACAGGTTTTTATTATAAATGATCCAATCCATTGAGAGCTGGTGATGATGGGGACCCACAGTTTGGCTGTTGTTTGCTCTGTATTTAATAATACAAGCTCAATCCCTCCATTCAGTGTTAGTAATTCTGGACTTACGAGTGCAATCTCTATTTGAGCACTGTTCCCTGTTGACCACCTTCATGAGATGCTGTGATTGGACTGGAGCCATCGCTGGTGGCAGCCTGACTTTAATGTTTCAGGGTAAATAACGCAACTGTATCTTGCTTCCACTACCATGGAATATCCTGGAAAATAGTTTTAGAACCATACTATCCCTGCAGTGCAGATGGAGGCCGCTCAGCTCATTGAATCTGCACTGACTTTTCGACAGAGCATCTTACCCGCACATTTACCCTGCCAATCCACCTAATCTGCACATCTTTCAGACTGTGGGAGGAAACCGGAGCACCCGGAGGAAACCCATGCAGACACAGGGAGAACGTGCAAACTCCGCACAGACACTGACCCAAGGTCGGAATGGAACCCGGGTCCCCGGAGCTGTGAAGCAGCAGTGCTAACCACTGTGCCACAGTGCCACCCTATTCTACCCAAACTGGAAAATTTGCAGGTCTGGACGGAGATGCAGTGATTTTTGTCAAGGTTCATCCTGAACAGTTCAGTGATGCACGACTCTGTGCTCTACGGGCTGTTCCCAGGGATGCACATTGAGACAAAAATATATATAAGGGACCTTCTCTCTGGCCTGTGTCAACCATTCGGGAATGTTCAGGGCTACAAGTGGCAGCTATCTTTCTGATTTTTGAACCATTATGCACATGCAACCTTAAACTTGTTTTTGTTTTTCTGTTGATGCTCTGGAATCCATTTCTAGGATAAACACAGTAATTTCTTTATGACTACTGATAGCCAAGACACACACAAGCTGTTCTGCACAATGTTGCGAAATCAACATTATTTAATAGTATATTTCAGAACCTCTGCCATTAAAGATGGATGTGTAATTTAACATAGGAGCAGGAGAAGGCCATTCAGCCCCTCAAGCCTGCTCTTCCATTCAACTGGATCATTGCTGATTGTCTACCTCAATGTCATTTTCCTGTGCTATCTCCACATCCCTTGATGCCAATAGAGTCCAGAAACCTTTCAATCTCTGTCTTCGATTTAATGACTGTGCTTCCGTATCTCTCTGGGGCAGAGAATGCCAAGGATTCACCATCCTCTGGATGAAGAGATTCCTCCTCATTCAATCCAAAATAGCCATTATTCTGAGGCTGCTAAACCTGACCTGTTTATACAGTGGAGTGTGCTTGATGACAATGGAGATTCACGCACGAACTTGGTGCAAATTTACGTCTGTAGTGTACAGTAAAGAATTGTGCAGGTTGTACATTCAGGTCTGTATAAGTCAAATGACAGGCTCTACCTAAATCGATTGGCAGCAATGTTTTATGGTTGTTGCTGGCAGCATCTAACTATTTGTAGACACAAAATAAAACACTCTCTAAAGGGGTTGTTTTTCTCCTGCCTATACCAGGAATAATATTGCTTTGCTCTGACGGCGCATATGCTGACTGAAGTGAACTCGTAAATTATAAAAAGGTTTGACTGCATAGATTGTGATGTACAAGTCAATCCAGTTTAATTTGTTTTTATTGGTGCCACAATTCTTGTTTAGACCTATACTTAAGCCCACACCCCTTTCCCACTAATGCTGTACTCTCATTAGCAGTCAGCCTCAATTTTTCGCTTCAGAAATGCATGTCTTACCCTACTTTATAAGTCAACATGTGGGATTAAGTAGGCAATGTTTTGCAAGAGGATGTGCAGGAGTTTAAGACATGTCCATATTGAGAAGACCCCATGGGGTGAAAGAAGAACAGAAATGCAACAGTGAAAAGAATAGAAGTATGAAAATGGTTTCGAGCTAAAAAAAATCTTAACGTTTGCTAACCAGGAAAATAACTGCTGCAGCCAGAGAATTTGAATTTGGTGAAAAACTGGTGTGAGAATAGAAGAATCTGAAGATACCCAAGACCAAATGTGTGGAGATTGTTAGGAAAACAGAGGTAGTTTTAAGGAATTTATATTTGTATGGGTAAACTTTAGGAATAAGGTATAGTTTTAAGTGGTTTAATTTAATGTTTCTGTACATGGAAGGGTAAAACCTATAGTTAGATTCATGCTGGACAAGGGTGTTTGTTATGTGTGGGTGTTGGTTCAATTCCAACCAACTTAGAAAGGGTTACGGTGTGAGGAGTAAATAGAAGTAAGTCATTGCTTAGCAATAGGAGGCCACTTTCAGAGGGAAGGGCTTTCCTTTGTAAGTTTTAACTGGAAGCCAGAGCAGTTGGAGACATGACACTGGGGAGTGAACGGTTCTCAACTCTGCCAGGAGAAGCTCGGCAGGCCAAGAAGGCTACAAAGATGCAGTCTTCCTAAAGTAGAAGTTACAGCCCAGATAACCAAAGAGTTGGGACAGAAAAAATATTCTTGAGATGACTGGAGTTAAGAGAACAGCGTCCAAGTTATTGTTCAGGAGAACTCGAGGAAAAGTAAACAAAGAAACATTTGCAGTAGCTAGACTTAAAGTAGGACAGCCAATTTTGGAGGTAAATTAATTGCCTAATGACATTTTAATAAAGGCCTGGGAATTGAGGGTTAAAGCAATTGTGAACAGTTTGTATAGCAGTCAAGAGAAAGAAATCCTGAATGGGTTGGTGTAAAATCCTGGACTGGATTCACTGTTAAAAATGGAAGCTTTGTTTAAAAGAGTCATTTGTAACCTTGGATTTTGGAATGCTCCACCAAGGAAAACCATTGTTATGAAAGAAGATGTTAAAGCGTGTTTTTGGGAGTGGTGTTTAGAAGCTCTTGAGTGACAATCATCTGGGGGAATTCTGAAGAGAAATCCAAATAACTTGAGTTCAGAGTGGAGTGTGTATTTAACCACAGTCAATCTGCATGCTTGGGGCAGCACGGTGGCAGGACCCAGGTTCGATTCCCAGCTTGGGACACACTTTTTCTGCTTAAAACTAATTAGCAGTCTTGTGACTCAGTTCCTCCATTTTTTTATTTTAAAGGCAAAGGTTACAGTATTTTGAGGCAGGGTTCCATTCTGGGATGTGTCCGGCCAGTTATAACATTAACTGGGATTGTAACAAAAGGTCCAGGGACCAGCCACTGGCCTGACCTCAAGGAGCATGCATCGGAATGGGTCCCCGAAAATTACCTCTTCACCAGAAATACAGTGTGTATAGAGGTACTTACTTGGGCCAAATCAAACCCTGTGTTTGAGTGCCAGCTACTTGGTATTGCAGCCAGCTGACTGCCAGCTACTTGGTGTTGACACCTTATGGAACGAAAACATCTAGTGTTGCAACAGAAGACCAAGGTTACTCAGCGTCTACAGAGGAACCTCGATGCGAAAATGATTCGTTTCCACCACTTCATTATCGAGCAGTGGCAAAGACTCAAGTATCAATTATGTCACATCGGCAACATGGATGAAACACTCACCGTTTAACATGTAATTTACTGATGTGTGCTAATTGTTAATTATTTCCAACCAGTGTAAATGCCTTTTCTCCATCAGGATTATTTTTTGCTTTTTAAAAAAGTTTTTAACCATCTCTTTTTAACCATCAACGATGGTAGCATTATCAAAGGATCAGGTTTATTGATCTTGCTGGACCGGGCAACATGACGCAGCTAACTACAGAGTTGCAGTCATTATTAATCGGAGTGTTTTCCTGTTTATTAATGTTTTGCATCTCCCACGTAACTAGGCTCAATTACTGTTTCCTCATCAAAATGAATTGCATTCAAATGTAAACATTAATTTATTAATTCAAATATGCCATTTGATGGTATATAATTTAGATACACCATCAAAATGTTTTGGTGTGGATTTGCCTTAGCTTTTGCTGCCACGCTTTGAAGGTTTTTAGTGGGTTGGTGAGGTTTCATGCTGTCTTGGCTTAGCCAAATCTTGGTGAGCTTTGCTTCACTTTGGACAGACATGACATGGTACAACTTAAATTAAAACCTTTTGTTACAACCTATTTACAAAGACCTCCATAGTAAGCATAAAGTATAACGAGCACTGTCTGTGCTGTGCCTGGCTCTCTTGGAGATGCTCGGTCGTTGACTACTGATGTCATAGTTGCATCCCCAATATAATCGTAATCTCATTAACATATTCATCTATTGTTCTACACAAAACATTCCTGTTTTCAATGAAAATATGTTTTTAAAGATCAAGTTAAACTGATGGCGTTATGGGTGGTTACTTAATTGATGGCATTATGGGTAGGGTTATTTAATTGATGGCATTATGGGTAGGGTTGTTTATTAAGTAACCCCTGAGAGAATACATTGATTAAAGAAAGCTATCCTATTTCAATTAGATGGTAGTGGGGCACTCCAACTAACCTCTCCAAACATCTGTGCTCTGAAATATCACTTGAAGCTTTCTTTGTTGGTTTAAATTTTCTTTTATGGATGTTGGCAGAGGACAAGATTCCGCTCAGTTGTGATGCCACTGCAGTCACATGGCCTGAATTCAAATAAGGAACACTTGCTGGTGTGGTTGGCATCTTCAGAGCCAGGGAATTGGAAGGTGCTGATATATCATCTGAGCCAATAAACATTGAGGGTTTTGTCTTCCCTTTGATTTGTAATGTAAAAAGCAAAAAGATACAGAGAATTAAGGATTTTTCTTGAGGATTAACAGGGAAATGTATGTTAAAATAAATACTTTTTAAAAATAATATTATTTGCATGATTAAACACTGTAAATAGACTAATGCAAGTGCATTCACAATATGGTTATATTTTATGCCAAATAATTGCTGAAGTATTATTTAATGATGGCAGATTAAATATTGTCATTGAAATATTAATGCTGTAGTTTTTTTCTCTCTCATAGATCTCCAGTGACAGGCAATTTATTTATCTTCTATAGTGCTTCATGAAATCCATTTGAGGGATAATCAAATTGCAAGCAAACTGCATTTTATCTCTGTGGCAACACGGTTTTTAAAAGGAATTCTTCAATTTGAAAATCAAAAGAGGTTCAGTGTTGTGAAAGGGACAAAATGTACAGTACTTTTCATTTCCATTCTGTTCAGGCAAGGAAACTTAATGAAAGCTTATGATCTGGTACATATATCAGAAGTGAGATGTAGCATTATCACGGAAGAACAGAAAATGTCATTTTGAAAAGAAATCAATTTCCTGTGTCTGTCGGAATAGAACGTTCTTCTCGCCTCCTAAACTTCTTGATTATTTTTAATAATACTTCGCACGTGTCAAATACCAGACGACGTTAATTTCTGTTCTGTTAAGTCCATTAGAAATCTACAATAAATAAGTTTTCCTGGGCTTTTTGAACAGTATTGGCGCCAGCTTATTTGTCGTCCTTCCCCTCCTGCCCAATGTGTCAGGAATTGATTTCTGAATTTATCAGAATTTTTATTATAGTTGGTTTTGTTACAGATGGGCTGCAGAGACATGGAATGCTGAATTCTCCCCCTGAGTGTAAGGGTGGAGTGGGAATGCCACCCACCTAAGCTAATCTGCCACGAAAGCACTGCTATCACTGAGTGGCAATGCTATTCCTGGCTGGTGGGAGGGAGCGAAATTCCATTCTGGTGCTGCCTTTTAAAAGTTGCCATCAATTAAAGGTGAGCACCATTTCCTGAGACACAGAAGGAAGGACAAGTTTGAAGCAGCAGATGGAAGAATCACCAAGATTTAGATGACACTCCTGAGATGAGGCACATAAGCCGTAGGATTCACTGGTTCACGGGCTCCGAAGACTGCCCTTTCTGCGGCCTTGTGGAGTCCGTGGACCATGTCTATGTTGTGTGTCTTAGGCTGCACTCCCTTTATGTTTTCCTGAAGAACCTTTTGTTGATGTTTTGTCTGCACTTCAGTCCCACGCTCCTGATCTACGGACACCCGGTGCGGAGAGGGGAGGGTCGGGATGGCGACCTCCTCGTGAACCTGCTCCTGGGCCTGGCGAAACGCGCCATTTACCGGTCCAGGCTGCGGGCGATCGAGGGGGCCGTCCATCCTGACTGTCTTCCCCTCTACCGCGGCTACGTTCGCGGCCAGGTGTCCCTGGAGAGGGAGCATGCGGTGTCCACGGGCGAGGTTGACGCTTTCCGCGCCCGCTGGGCACCGCAGGGGTTGGGGTGCATTATTGACCCCAATAATCACATTTTAATTTGATGTTTTTAAGTTTCCTTTGTACTTTGATTACTGTTCGGGCTGTTCCCCCTCCTTTTTGGGGAGCTGCCCCTTTTACTTTGTCCTGATTTAATCTGAGTTTGTTTACTTGGCTTGGTTTGACCTAAAAAGAGGACAGACTGTTAGGCACCGAGGGCAGTGATGCAGCCTGTCTGGAATGAGGTGGTAGAGGCAGACAATACAACTTGCGCTACTTACAAACTCTCTCAGTCCAAGAGGTTCAATGAGGTCACAAGAATGGTCACGATATGCCGAGGCACTGTTGCCAGTATACAATCTCTACTACTGAGGTCTTTATTCAGCTTTTGATCTTTTATACTTTTTTTTTCTCAACATCTGGGTGTTGGGGACTTGCTTCTGCAAAAAGTAACCTCTTCAAACACTCCAGCATCATTGTTATTCTAAAGCACTCTGGCAATTTTTTTTAAACTTGCAAATAACATTGAAGATTAGGGGTGGGATTTTCCGGCTGCGCTCGCCCCATGACCGGAAAATCCCGCCCGAGGTCAGTGGACCTTTGCATGGTCCTGTCCCGCCTGCTACGATTCCTGTGGCGGGCGGGACAGGAAAACTCTGCCCTCGCAGTAACTAGTGATTATTTGATTTAAAGGGACACTGTACCTCCACACCACATCATAATGGAATGCATATACTAATGGCGGGGCATGCAGAGTGGTGCAGGACTGAAGGGGGTGGGTGCACCTCTCCTACTCAGATGGCTGCCTCATGCTTTGAGGTGCTTCCAAACAAGCACATGGGGGGCGTTCTGCTCTGGGACAAAGTTCTGTAGTACAAGGGGTTATTGCAGAGGAGAGCTTGAGTCTGAGAAGCTATTAGTTTTGGCAGCTCAAGTGAAGTCTGGTGATGTGGTTTACCCTTGGTCACACTATCATTCTCCATGCAGGCACCAGCCCATCCAAGGACGGCAAGAGTTGCCTTCTTATCTAGATGGCGGAAAGGTTGGTGAGGCCAGGGGGAACAGCAATTTGATTTGATTTATTATTGTCACATGTATTAACACGCAGTGAAAAGTTTTGTTTCTTGCGCGCTATACAGACAAAACATACCTTTCATAGAGAAGGAAAAGAGAGAGTGCAGAATGTAGTGTTACAATCATAGCTAGGGTGTAGAGAAAGATCAACTTAATGCAAGGTAAGTCCATTCAAAAGTCTGACAGCAGCAGGGAAGAAGCTGTTCTTGAGTCGGTTGGTACGTGACCTCAGACTTCTGTATATTTTTCCGATGGAAAAAGGTGGAAGAGAAAATGTCCTGGGTGCGTGCGGTCCTTAATTATGCTGGCTGCTTTGCTGAGGCAGCGGGAAGTGTAGACGGAGTCAATGGATGGGAGGCTGGTTTGCTTGATGGATTGGGCTACATTTGTAGTTTCTTGCGGTCTTGGGCAGAGCAGGAGCCATACCAAGCTGTGATACAACCAAAAAGATGCTTTCTATGGTGCATCTGTAAAAGTTGGTGAGAGTTGTAGCTGACATGCCAAATTTCTTTAATCTTCTTCTGAGAAAGTAGAGGCGTTGGTGGACTTTCTTAACTATAGTGTCGGCATGGGGTGACCAGGGACAGGTTGTTGGTGATCTGGACACATAAAAACGTGAAGCTCTCAACCCTTTCTACTTCGTCCCCATTGATGTTGGGATCAGAGGTGAGCTGGCAAGGTGTTACAGAATTGGTTCGGTCATAGAAGACAGAGGTTGCAGTGGAAGGGTGTGTTTCTGATTGGAGGGCTGTGACAAGTGGCATTCCTCCGGGATCAGTGCCTGGACCTTTGTTGTTCGTAATATATATAAATGATTTGGAGGAAAATGTAACTGCTTTGATTAGTAAGTTTGAGGATGACACAAAGGTTAGTGGATTTGTGGATAGCAATGAGGACCATCAGAGGATACAGCAGGATATAGATCAGTTGGAGGTTTGGGCGGAGAGATGGCAGATGGAGTTTAATCCAGACAAATGTGCGGTAATGCATTTTGGCAGGTCTAATAAAGATAGGAAATATACAGTAAATGGCAGAACCCTTAAAAGTATTGATAGGCAGAGGGATCTGGGTGTACAGGTACACAGGCTACTGAAAGTGGCAACGCAGGTGGAGAAGGTAGTCAAGAAGGCATACGGCATGCTGGCCTTCATCGGCCGGGGCATTGAGTTTAAAAATTGGCAAGTCATGTTACAGCTTTATAGAACCTTAGTTAGCCCGCACTTGGAATACAGTGTTCAATTCTGGTCGCCGCACTACCAGAAGGACGTGGAGGGTTTGGAGAAGGTGCAGAAAAGATTTACCAGGATGTTGCCTGGTATGGAGGGCATTAGCTATGAGGAAAGGTTGGAGAAACTTGGTTTGTTCTCACTGGAACGACGGAGGTTGAGGGGCGACCTGACAGAAGTCTACAAGATTATGAGAAGCATGGACAGAGTGGATATTCAGAAGCCTTTTCTCAGGGTGGAAGAGTCAATTACTAGGGGGCATAGGTTTAAGGTGCGAGGGGCAAGGTTTAAAGGAGATGTACGAGGCAAGTTTTTTTACACAGAGGGTGGTTGGTGCCTGGAACTCGCTGCCGGGGGACGTAGTAGAAGCAGATACAATAGTGAGTTTTAAGGGACGTCTGGACAAATACATGAATAGGATGGGAATGGAGGGATATGTTCCCCGGAAGGGTTTTAGTTCAGTCGGGCAGCATGGTTGGTGCAGGCTTGGAGGGCCGAAGGCCTGTTCCTGTGCTGTAATTTTCTTTGTTCTTTGATGCAGACAGGGGCATGTTCTCCCTTGCGCTTCGTGAAGTCAATGACAATTTCCTTTTTTTTTTGACATTGAGGGAGAGATTATTGTTGCTGCACCAGTTCACCAGATTCTCTATCTCATTCCTGTACTCTGTCTCGTTATTGTTTGAGATCCGACCCACTATGGTGGTGTCATCAGCAAACTTGAAAATCGAATTGGAGGGGAATTTGGCCACACAGGCATAGGTGTATAAGGAGTACAGTAGGGGGCTGAGACACAGTCCTGTGGGGCACCGGTGTTGAGGATGATCGTGGAGGAGGTGGTGTTGCCGATCCTTACTGATTGTGTCTGTGAGTTAAGAAGTTCAGGATCTAGTCGCAGAGGGAGATGCCGAGGCCCAGGCCACGGAGTTTGGAGATGAGTTTCGTGGGAATAATAGTGTTGAAGGCTGAGCTATAGTCAATAAATAGGAGTCTGACATAGGTGTCCTTGTTATCTAGGTGTTCCAGGGTTGAGTGCAGGGCCAGGGAGATGGCGTCTGCTGTGGACCTGTTGCAGCAGTAGGCAAACTGTAGTGGATCCAGGTAGTCCGGCAGGCTGGAATTGATTCGTGCCATGACTAACCTTTCGAAGCACTTCATAGTGATGGATGTCAGAGCCACTGACCAATAGTCATTAAGACACGCTGCTTGGTTTTTCTTAGGTACCGGGATGATGGTCGTCTTCTTGAAGCAGATAGGGACCTCAGATTGTTGTAAAGAGAAGTTGAAGATGTCTGTGAATTCCCCCGCCAGCTGATCCACGCAGGATCTGAGTACTTGTCCAGGTACTCCATCCGAGCCAGTCGCTTTCCGTGGGTTGACTTTCGAGAAAGCTGCTCTGACATCTGCAATGGTGACCCCAGATACAGGTTCATCCAGGGCTTCCAGGGTGGAGGGCATGCTCTCGCTGGCCTCTTGCTCAAAATGGGCGTAGAATCCATTGAGCTCATCAGGGAGGGGTGCGTTGGAGCTGGCAATTTTACACGCCTTCATCTTGTAGCTGTTATATCTTACAGACCTTGCCATAGTCAGCGGGGGTCGGTGTGGCTAGCCAGGGACTCTAGCTTGGTCCAATATTGTCTTTTGGCATCTTTGATGGATCTCCTTAGATTGTAACTGGCTTTCTTGTATAGATCAGTGTCGCCTGACTTGAACGCCTCAGACCTGGACTTCAGCAAGCAGTGGATATCCCTGTTCATCCGTGGTTTCCGGTTGGGGAACACACGGATTTGCTTCTTTGGCACACAGTCTTTCTTCTACACACTTACTAATGAAGTCAGTTACTGTAGTGACGTACTCGTTCAGGCTGGTCACAGAGTTTTTAAATACTGACCAGTCCACTGACTCCAAGCAGCCCCATAGGAGATCATCTGATTCCTCAGACCAACATTGCATGACTCTCTTTGCTGGATTCTCCCACTTCAGTTTTTGTTTGTAAGCCGGGAGCAGGGGCACAGCCTTGTGGTCTGATTTGCCAAAGTGTGGGTGGGCGATAGAGCGGTCGGCATGTTTGATATTTGTGTAGCAGTGGTCTAGGATGTTTGGGCCTCTGGTGGAACAGGAGACGTGTTAGTGGTAACTTGGTAGCACGCTCTTGAGCTTGGCCTGATTGATGAACAAGGCCTCGGGATGTTTCATCTCGAGGTTATTCGTAATGGTCCAGCGAGATCTTCACTTCCACATGGGGTGGTGAACTCCTGAAGGAGGTAGTAGGGGCGGCATTACAACAAGGGCGAGGCCTGGGGAAGCTGGAGTATTAGACCGAGCCAAAAGGAAGCAAGTCTTGCCACCTCCACAGTCATCTTGAACTCTTCCTCGGTGATATTAATCACCAAGCCTCCAAGACCAGGGCAATTGTGCCTGTGAGGGAACCCCAGTGATAGTGTGAGCCGTTCACATGGCTAGAGGCTACTTATGTGGGGACATACAACACATTCCCTTTCTTCCTCCATCCCCAAAAATCTCTTCACACACCGAGCCTGGAAAGGGCAAACCACTTCTGACCCCCACTTCTGTATGAATTTCACTGAGGTCAGCTCGGAGTGTGCACCACCAGAGACAAACATAAGGTTGGTGTTAGTTAAACCCAACTCCTTAGATTAGCTCTGGTCTCCTCTTCCTTGCCCGGTGACCAGGACTTGAACACTCTCACTAGTTCTACTTCTTAAGTGAAAAGGCAAAAAAGTTTTATTAGTTAGCTGTGCTGTTTGGCACATTTTACTAATTACTCATTTTTTAAAATTCTCAATTTATTGCCTTAAAATTGATTTTTTTTTTTTTGCTCAGGAGGTTTTTTGTTTTCTTCATACTGTGCGTGGGCTAAATGTTGTAGGGAGGCAGATGACTTGCACCCTGCAGAAGCAATGTCAGCGTGGAGACCACTCCCTCCTCGCCAGCCCACGCTGCATAACGCTCCAGGCTAAACAAGGGTCATGTGGGACTTTCACTCCCCACTGGGGAGGAAACCCTGCCCTCAACATTGTCGGCCAATCTGACTGCTGGCAGCTCCAGTAGTGATGGGTGTTGCTAGAGAGGCAAGAGGAGGAGAAAGGCCCGTAGGTCCCTGGAAACAGGTAAGTCCATGGCCTTGGACAGGGAGGGTTTGCAGATCAGAGAGTGCGGTGGAGGGCAGAGTGAGTGGGTTTAAGGCTGTAGGCAGGTAGGAAGAAAGGGGGTCACCCACCCCAATCGTCAAAGGACAACCCTGGAAGATAGAACCACAACCCAACCCTTCAAGAGATATTTTAAAAATTGAGCAGCCTACTCCTCCCATGTTATGGTGTGGACAACATAGTATCACGGTCAATTAGCTTGATAACCAGCTTAATTGAACCTAGATGATCTATTGAAATATGGCTGGCAGGCTGCCGATTTAGGTGCTGTGGAGGTGAGTTTGGGGTTGGGTGGGAAGATGCTTTGGTGGCACCCGCCCTATTTTATATGTCCTCCCCTCTCCACCCCTGCCAAAAACACAACTGGCGGAGCACATAAAAGTGCTGCATCGTAACATTTTTATTTAAATTTTTGTTTAATGTTGTGTCAATGTGCCAAACTTGATCTCAGGCAGCTGCTTTGCTGCTGGGTTACTTGCTGGAGAAATGAGAGGATGTTGTTGTAAAGTGGATCATACTGAAAGCTGAGCTTTCGATGGGCTTTCTAAATGGAGGCATAAGCCAAGACATTTTGCTAAGTCTGTAAAACAGTGTTCCCAAATCTGGATACCAGAAGGGTTTGAGGGGGAGGGTAAATGTTTGGGGCAGTAAGGAAGCTGCCGTACACTGAGATTTTGCAATCTAGTTTCCTGCATACACTTCTCCTTTTCATTGCATAATAGTGGGATTTCCATTGGGAAATTCATGTTTCCAATGCAAATCAATATTTTCAACAAAGCTGTCCAAAATTAGCAACATAAAGTTTTGACTGAACTTCCAAAGACACCAACTTTCAGTAGCAGCACACTGGCCTTGCCAGAGGCACAGCCACAGGGAGCTACTGAAACACTTTGCGAAGAACTGGGGATGTATCCTGTTCAGTTTTATTTCTTCACAGCAATTTACATCTGGCCTATTTTTCGTTGATTGGTTTAGCTATGGACATGAAGAAGTGAGGAAAAGTTGTTGATTTTGTCCACCCTTTTCCGTTAGATGCACGAACTATTTTCCAACTGCTTGAAAAGCAGCTAATACTGACAAACTGTGTCTCCGATATTAATCTACCATTAATTCTTGGCACTTGGTGCCGATCAGTCCTCTGCCAGCCGAAGGACAACGCAACCTTCGTATCAATTACGTTATTATAATATTTAAGCTGAGAGATGGAATCTGGCCATTTTTATTCACAGTACTATGCTAATAGGAGGAAAGTATGGTTCTTTTAGCCTTGGGTTGTGCGAAAGAGCACCTAATCTCATTGGGATAACTTTGATTTAGTTGCATGATGAACATCTAATAGTTTGATCTGAATAGGAACAGGGTCATGAAATAAGCAATAAAGAAACTAAAAGTGTTTATGAATGACTGACTCATTTATTTGAGTAAGAAGTTTAACAACACCAGGTTAAAGTCCAACCGGTTTATTTGGCAGGCTACCAAGTAACCCGGTTGGACTTTAACCTGGTGTTGTTAAACTTCTTACTGTGTTTACCCCAGTCCAATGCCGGCATCTCCACATCATTTATTTGAGTCAGGCTTGCAATGAGTTGTGACTCACAGCATATATGCCCATTGTTGGATAGGAGGGAAATTATTGAAATATGTGTTTTTTAAAATATCCATATTTCTTTTCAGTTTCTAACTCGATCAAAGGTTGATTCTTCATTGCAAAAAGACATTTCTACAACATCCGGTGCCATTGAAGGAGCTGGCATGAACCTGGAGCAGTTGGCTGAGAAAGGTAAATGTAGATCAGGAGTAATGTTTAACTTTGAGTGAGTTCAGTCCTTTGGAATTTGACAGGAATGTTAGAAATTCCTTCATGTGAGGTGTGAAGCAATGAAGAGAAATTGGGACTGTTGTCATCACCAGGGAGGCTGTTAAAAGATAATGTTTATTAGCGAACAGCTGGAGAAGAACACTCTTTCAGTTGCTTTTTGAATGCGGATAATGCTCAGTCTTTGGACCTGATTTTACCATTTTGAGTCTAAGTGCCGAATCTGGTTGTCAAATAGATCCGAGCCCGGAATCCTCTTTGCAGCGCACCCATACGCTTTTTGCCAGCTCCAGTCTGATCCGCACAGTGGGCGGGGCTTAGCGCTGCCGGAACAATCGGAGCTCTGAACTGCGCATGCGCAGTTTGAAAAAAATCCGAAGCAGCGCGCCCCGGCGCGAAAGAAAAGAACAGCAGAGAGAGCAGAGAGGGAGGAGGGGGGGGAGGAAAGGATGGACTTGGGAGAATCTTGCAAACTGAAAAGAATGCAACATCCTCTTTGTGCTGCCTAATTATCTATGGGAAAGGTAATTAAACTACAGTGTCCTAGTGAGCAATTAGTGACCTGTATAATACATTTGTGATCTGTAACTGGATTGTTGATGTCCCTGTAGCCATGAGCCAGGTGGTCAAATGTTCAGAGTCATGTGGTGAACTTGGAAGAATTGTCCCCGTGGTGGAACTTAGTTGGAAATAAGATTCAAGGAGATTACTAAATCTGGGAAATCGACCATAGCGAAAAGAAGTTTGTATTGGCAACTTTTCTCTCACATTCCATGGCAGATGTGCCCCTACTTATGAATGTGATTTGCATGGGCAACATTGGGTGCAGCTAATCTGCCTCTGGAGCAGCCTTGGATCCTTTCTTTCATCCTGTTTTCATCTGAGCATTGCACAGAATTAGAGGAATTCCCTTTGGAAGATAATGTCAAAATTATCATCGCAGGAACTAGAAACCTGACAGTCAAAAATTTGGGAAAATATTTCAAAATATATATCCCCCCCCATCCATATTTTGAAATATTTTCCCAAATTTTTGACTGTCAGGTTTCTAGTTCCTGCAATTATAATTTTGACATTATCCCCAACTAGAGGAAACAAGCCTCTCTGGCTTCTGTCAATTCAGTCAGTAGAGTGCAGGACTATGGTGAAATATGAACTTCCTTTCTCTTTTTATTGTACATCTCTTCCCCATTCAAAAATGCTTAGCAGAAGCTGAGTGCCCTGTGATGGTAGCTCTGAACACTTGTCCTATTTCTCTAAGTTGGTGTTCTATTCTATCTTGCACAGAGATATGAAATAAGAAGCCTGTAAATTTATCTTCAGTTCAGACAAATGAATTCCTGTTAACTCCTGCCCTAACTTCCAAAGGTAAACAGTCCCGGCATTGGAGAAAATGTCTGTTAATATGCAGCGACAGAAATAAATGTGCAACTAAGCTTTCTTAAAAAAAAATAAGGAAAATGACGTCAAACTGATGATTGATGTACCAGGAATCCATTGTTCAGTGTTGCTGTGGAAACCTTTCAGAAACAGTAGAAAGAGAATAGGGGGGAGGGAGGGGAATGAAAAAAAATCTCCATGTTCTCTTCCCCCTATAGAAACCCGAGCAATGTGAGTGAACGTGATGACACACATTAATACAGCTTCTTTTGTTTTTTTTTGCCAGAACTTCGTAAAGATGAGGAAGAACAAAGGATACTGAGTGGTGAGAGCTCTGTCTCTGCGCTTACTCCATTAGCTGGAGGCCCTCCCCTGGATCTCAATCACCCTTTTTATGATGTTGCGAGACATGGAATAGTCCAAGTGGCAGGTGGGAAAATAAAACTTAAACTGCCCTAACTGCTGTGACCAAGGATTTTTGTGCTTGCCATTCATTGACTATGCAAGTGTACATTGTGTACACAATAATTGTTAACATAAAATAATGCAACAGGATTGTGCTACAAAGACAAACATATTTGAGTTGAAGAAACAGTGAGAGATATGGCCATCTATTATGATTGACTTCAAAACTAGTATATGTCTAAAATCGTGAGCGTCACGATATTGCAATGTTGAGAGATTGAGTTGGTTAGGATCACATTGGCAGGAGTTTAGAGGAATGACGGGGGGGGGGGCGGGGGGGGAGAATCTCGTAGAAACCTATAAAAGGTTAACAGGAGCAAGAGTAGATGCAGGAATGATGCTCCTGATGGTGCAGGTATCCAGAACCAGTGGTCATAATCTAAGGAAACGGGGTAAACCTTTTAGGACTGAGATTAGGAGACATTTCTTTACCCAGAGAGTAGTGAATCTGTGGAAGTCGCTACCACAGGAAGCAGTTGAGGCCAAAACATTGTATGTTTTCAAGAAGGAGTTAGATTTAGCACTTGGGGCGAAGGGGAATCAAAGGATATTGCGGGGGGGGGGGGGCAGAATCAGGCTATTGATCAGCCATGATCATAATGAACGGTGGAGCAGGCTCGAAGAGCTGAATGGCCCATTCCTCCTCCTATTTTCTATGTTTCTATGGAAGGTTGCGATGGAAATGGTGCAGGATCCCCTACTGGGCATCTGGGATCTGTGTGAATAGAGAAAACAGCAGCACATCTCCTTCACCAATCAAATTGAAGGATTCTGAAATAATGCAAATTCTGAATGAGTAAAGTAAGTTTTAAATCAGAATGGTGAATTCAGTGGAGGGGGCGTGGGGGGGGGGGGGGGCGGTGCGAGAGAGACTGGATGAACAGAAAGAAGGGGAGGAAAGAATAAGACTCCTCACTTGTTATGGTTTGTCTTCAGTTCCAGCGAGGTTGATTGGAAGTAATTACTTATCACATGAATCCTTAAGTTTGGAATTGAGTCCTGTGCAATGTTTAGTGAGTATCTGCTCACTAATGCGGCAACTTTATGCAGGTCGGTCAATTTGAATGGGAATCCCAACACATTGCCATTGGTGTGATTATGACAGCAGAGTAACGCTTCTCTTAAAGCAACATTTGGATTTCTGGATTCAGTTGCACATCTGCCCTTGCCTGAAGTTGATGTGGTATTTGAATGTAAATAGCAGCAAACAGAGCACAGGTGAACACTCCGTTCTGCTATTATTTAAACCAGTAGAAGGCTGATCTTGAGAATGGAGTTATACCAAAGAGTTATGTGGGCAGGGAAAAGAGAAAACTTTATTCAAGGGGTAAGTCTCCCATGACTGGTGTATAACAGATCAAAAAATTGCTCACCTCTTAACAAGGAGGTTGGGGACAGCATCTGGTACTCCCTAGTGTAGACCATTCAAGCTGCAATGCTGTTCAAAAAATCTTCTGACAATATTTCTGGAAGAGGCCAAGCTTCCACATCCAAAACATCAGAGATATTTGACCTTCTACTTTATTCTAGCACTTGTACGAATGGTTGTTGAGTTGTTTATATTTGGTATCAGAAAATATTTGCAGTTTTCATGATCTGCAGAAAAATATTTAGTTGTCAACATCGGCCTAGATATTTTGGT
This sequence comes from Mustelus asterias, assembly GCF_964213995.1. Classification (NCBI taxonomy): domain Eukaryota; kingdom Metazoa; phylum Chordata; class Chondrichthyes; order Carcharhiniformes; family Triakidae; genus Mustelus; species Mustelus asterias. The sequence continues at coordinate 45,530,728 of NC_135809.1, read as the reverse complement.
AGTGTTGACAGGAAACTGCACCACTGAAATTGACAACAACTTCTGGTGACTGCACATATGTAGAATAATGTGGAAACCCAGATGTCTTGTCAGTGGTTCACTGCAGCGGCACCTCTTGGCTGCTATCAGCGAGAATTGTGTTATTTGATGAGAACTTCCACTCTTGCAATGTCAATCTTGTTGTAAAAGCCATTGTAACAGTTGCATCTTGTTGAATGAGGTGTAAATAGAATTTTAACAATTTACTAAACTTCATAGTTTCTGCTAAATACACTGAGGAGCTAACTTTATGTTTGACAAATTTCTTCATAATTTCCACATTTAAAAAATTACTTCTTTAAAGTTTCTCTTGTTTAGCTTCTATTTTAATTCAATTGTCAGTTATTTTGATATCTGAAAAGTTAAATTAAAAGTGAAGAATGTGAACTGTTTTGAATTTCCTGATATTTTTCAGTGCAATTATCTTTGCTTACCTGCTTGTTGCTGCACACCAAGATATCCATTTCATTTGGTACCAGATTTAAACAGAAGTGACAAAATCTTTTGAAGTCAGCAGTGATGCCATTACTATGCCTTTGACTAAAATAATGTGCTTTATAGTACATGGAGGTTTTATAAATGTACACTCCCCTGCAACTCTGAGCTGATATAAACAGTTCTACCACAAAGATGTCAGCTGTGAAGGTGAGATTATTTTGTGTGGTATAAAGATTAGCAAAACAGATATACTAATATGACATAAATTATGATATAACGTCACCATCAGCCAATCATGTGTTAGCCTCGGTCTCTCTAGCGCAAGAGATTGGAACATGCTAAGCAACATTCCTGCTCTGTAATCTGTTTAGACATCATCCTAATAAAATGTTGAGCAAGTACTAAGGTATGATTACAGTCTGTCCAAGGGAAGATGCATATTAAGAATGGCAGTTCAGAAGGACCATCTTAAACATGGTGGCAGCGGTGGAGACACCAGTGTAAAAAATACATTGGTGTTATTGGCGGAACGACTGTAAGAGAGTGAGTTTGCACTGATAACTCTACAGAAGGCGGAGGCAAACAGAGAGGTAATGAAGACCGTACCTGATGACCAATCCCTGTCCGAATACAGTTATAGTTTGTTATATTATAGGTCCAGTAGTAAGCGATGTTCTTCTGAGGCGGGGGTGGAGGAGTCCACTGCAGACTTTGACATCATTCTCAAAGCTCTCAACACATAGTTTGACCTTACTTTAGATCGAAGTAAGCAATACACAATGCAGGCTGATCTCCGAGAAAGTAACCAGGCTACAGCTCGGCACAACTCTGAGGCTTCACATGACTGCATTGACTGGGTAGGCCCATGGGAAGCCGCTCCACCCACATGAAAGCTTGTCAAACTGGACGAAAGGGCACGAAACTCCATAGCGATAGCCATTTTGAGGTGCGTCTGTTATGCTTGATGTGAAGAACCAACATAGAAACCAGACTGCCCAGCACGAGCTGTAGAATGTTTCCATTGTGCAAAAACTGGACATTGAGTGTTTCTGTAAATCCAACAAATTTAGTCATGGCAAGAAAATATTAATGAAACGTGCTCCATCCAAGAAATTAGAAATCAAGTCAGAAACAAAATTATAGCATTTATGGGGGAAGTTAATAGTCTTGGTTAAGAATATTGGTTGGTTACAGTTTTAAAAGCTTCAGTGCCACCTTTTAAAATTGGTGCTGGTAGTAATATATTAGAAGACAATCTAGACTGGTTTCAGCCAATACCCCTCATTCATTGACATCAGATTACACGATCCGGGTGTAACAAACCTTCTAACCAAAGGCAGGATAATTGCTCCTCTTCGTTACAAGGGCACAGTAAGGAGTCTCACAACACCAGGTTAAGTCCAACAGGTTTATTTGGAATTCTGAGTTTTCGGAGCGCTGATGAAGGAGCAGGGCTCCGAAAGCTCATGATTCCAAATAAACCTGTTGGATTTTAACCTGGTGTTGTGAGACTCCTTACTGTGCACCCCAGTCCAACGCTGGCATCTCCACATCTTTGTTACAAGGGGCAACAGATCGGTAATTCTCTCTGTTGTCTGCAATCAACACGCACCCTTGTTGATTGGGAATGTTGGCATATTTCTAGGCATTCTGGGAAAAAAACAGATGTTGCCTGGAATTTCGTGGAACAATCTTCAATCTTTTATTTAGAAGCAGCAGAACTTCGGCTTTCAGCGGCTAAGGAAGTTTATTCAATCAGCAGTGAGTTACTTTCTATCACACAGACATCAGCCACTAGACTCCATGCGAGACTCCAGTTACAAATATCTCAGTTCCTTACACAGTTAGGCCAGAGGTGACAGATATAGAAGGCACTGTGGCAGACGGTGACCAGCTGCATGAAGACCAGTTGGAGCTGACCTGGCTCTTTCTGAAGAAAGTAATGAGGAAGAAGTAGTCGCAGCACTAAGCAATCTGTTGGAGGATGAGGTCCTAGAGATAGGTCTGTCTTTCCTGTTGATAGATGCACCATATGAAGTCTCTCATGCTTTTTTCAAGGAGTCTGCTGTATTTCTAATGATTGAGCAGCATTGAGGACTTTCTTCCACTGAACCTATTTACTGTATCACTGGTTGTCAATTAAGAGTCTTCCAGAGAGAATGCCTTCCATGTTAGAGTCCGTGGAGGATCACGCTGCCAAAGAAATGGTAGCACTTCTTTCCAGCAGTGAAAGTCAATTTAAGCCCATACCTCATGTGCCAGCTGAAGGTCATTTTCCCTCCAGAGCTGGATATTAGCATAGAAGCTGCTGCAGAATCCTGTACAGCAAACTTGTCTCTGAGTTATTCATCTTCAGGAAATTCATCTTCATTTTGTTGTTGAAATCCGTCCCAATGCAGAAAATCCTCCTGGACAATTCTTCCCATTGTCCCCGGTGGAGCAGCCTCATGCAGAGTAGAGTGTGGCCTTCACCACTGCCTACAGAAAGAAGACATGTCTTTCCAACTACCATTGGGAAATCCCTGAAAGACTTGCTGGAATTTTGTTAATTTTTACATAATTGTGTGGATTCTTTGCAATCGCGAGAGAGCTGAGAAATCGGGGGGGGGGGGGGGGGGGGGGGGAGCGATCGGTCCCAGCCATAGAAATCTGCACATGCTCTCTGCTGCTATCAGCTGGCTTTTGAGCAATTTAGGCCTCGCCCACTCCCAGATTCCAAGTTTGGCAACATTCTTTTGACCGTGTCAGCTAAGATTCGAATTTAAAGTAGGCCAAAAAAAAGCATGTATTTCTCCTGTTTTCACGCTCATTCAGGACTTAGACTTTTTCTTGGTAAGATCGCTTCCCCCATAGCTTCATGTTGTTAAAAGTAGATTGGTATACTTAGGAAGGAGGTGTAGTATAAGGGCTAACAGGAGGGGGGTGGTGTAGTATAAGGGTGGAGATATTAAAGTATGATGTAGATGATGATGTATCACTGACACCAGTTATGTGTAAGACGGCACGGTGGCACAGTGGTCAGCACTGCTGCCTCACAGTTCCAGAGACCCAGGTTCAATTCTGGCCTTGGATGACTGTCTGTGTGGAGTTGACATGTTCTTCCCGTGTCTGCGTGGGTTTCCTCCAGGTGCTCCGCTTTCCTCGCGCAGCCCAAAGGTGTGCAGGTTAGGTGGATTAGCCATTGCAAATGTGTGGGTTAGGGGGAATAGGGCCTGGGTATGATGCTCTGTCAGAGAGTCAGTGCAGACTCAATGGGCTGAATGGCCTCTTCTGCACTGTTTGGATTCTATGATCCTATGAAGGCGAGAGGAAAAGAGGTCACAATATCAGGAGCTATGTACTCTGTAACCTGTTTAGATGTAGTACTAAGTACGACAAGTACCAGAGTATGACTACAGTCTGTCTAAGGGAAGTTAGTCATGATGTGGAGATGCCGGCGTTGGACTGGGGTAAACACAGTAAGGAGTGTCTCCTTACTAAGGGAAGTTAGGCCACACGTGCCACTTACCATGAACTGTGCCATGAGTCCACAGATCAGAGGAACCATCCAAAACATTTTGTAGTTTTTAATGTTTATCTATTGTTAAACAAAACCACTAACACAGAATTACCATCCGCCATAATGAATGGTGTGCTTAACTAAATAGCTGCACACCTACTTTCACATCTCCATGCTCAATAATTGTAGTTTAAATTCAATATTTTGTATGCTGCTGTCCACACATAGTGTAATAATATTCCACATGCTCCAAACACACACATTGTGCCGCACGGTTAATACTGTAAACTTATCTTTCAAGGGGGATAACTTTTATAATCATTCAAAAACTGGTTCTGTAGCATTTCCCAAAACTTATGCATCAACCCACTCCTGGTCAGTCAAATATTACACCTGCCATAGGAAAGACTCTGGAATGTGTTGACTACTTCCCATATCTTGGCAGCCACTTATCCAAAAGGCCACCATTGACAAGGAGATCCAGATCAGCTGACCAGCTCAACCTTTGACGGCAGTGAGTGTTTGGTAGCAAAACGATCTGTAAGTTAACAAACGTCCCAGTGTACAAAGCAGTTTTCTGCTCCTGCACTGCAGTGAAACCTGGACAGTGTACCAGTGACGCAAAAGTGTCAGAGAAATTCCGTCAGCAATCCCTCCGCTGTATCCTCTGGACTCAGTAGGAGGACCATTGAACAAACGTTAGGGTCCATCTTGAAACCAGCTCCACAAACATTCAGGCAAAATCGACTGCGATGAACTGGACACTTGTGTGCCCAGGTGGCCAAAAAACGTCTTCCCCCACCTGGCCCCGTTTTCGCAGCTCTCCAATGACCAGCGTTCGAGGGGAGGACAAGGACAACGCTTCAAAGTCACTCTGAAGCTTTCCTTGAAGCATAACATTAATGAGTGGGAGGAGCTTGCTATCAATTGTTCAAAATGATGACAACTTGTCAATTAAGCTGCATCATGCTTTTGAATCCAAACACCTTATTGTGGCAGTAGAGTGGAAAAGAGCAGGAAGTAAATCCTGTGTTCCAGATCCTCCTACAGTATTGGACATCCTGACTCATGTACCCATCGGTCTATTCAGTCACATGATGACCCATCTTAGAAACACATGACCCTGAGTAAGCATTCATCCCCGAATTATGGACAGCTGACAACGATGACATATTTCTCTTTTTTTTGGAATCCCCATGTAGAATTGGTCACAGTCAGAGACTGGTGAAGACTTTAGAGAGCATTTCATCATCTCATCAATCATCCCGGTAGTTCTGTGCACTGGAAATGGAGTTTTTGTACTCATCATCGAAGCTCTGGAAATGTTTTGTTTCATCAGTAGGCTTGAGCGCTGGCATTTCATTAGATGGTGCCTGTACTCCTTTGGTTTATTCCACTAAGATTGACAGCACTGAAATTAGGAAGTTATACCCTGTCACTTTTATTACCAAGTCATTTATTTCTTAATTCTGCAAATGGAATGTAACAATCGGAGGCACAGAGGAACTGGGTTGTTTATCATTTTAGCGTACTGGTGTATTTATTTAACCATGGATTTTGAGCAGGATGACATGGATTGTTTGCATTGACAATTCTTCACATGATTCCCAGTTGGACACATGTACGTGCATCATGTAACCTGATGGTCACCATTATATAAATGTGTTTGGCACTACAGTACAGTTAACTCACAGCAGGAGTTATTTACACCCTCTACTCCTTATTACCGACAAAGAAGAATTTGCGTGATCAATTAATATGAATATACAATCCATAATTATCACTTTGTAAATATACCTGCAATATTGGACAACGGCTAACTTTTATACATGCGAGGTACATAAATTTACACCAAATCACTCATCAATTGGTGCTCTAACCTGACCAAGGTGCAAAGTGTTACTATCCTGAGCAAGATTACTGATGACACTACCATAGTGGGTTGAATCACAAACAATGATGAGACAGAGCATAGGAAAGAGAGAATCTGATGAACTGGTGCAACAATAACCTCTCCCTCAATGTCAGCTAAATGAAGGAGATAGTCATCGACTTCAGGAAGCGCAGTGTAGGACATGTCCCTGTCTACATCAACGGGGACGAAGTACAAATGGCCGAGAGCTTCAAGTTGGTAGGTGTCCAGATCACCAACAACCTGCCTGGTCTCTCCATGCCAATGCTATAGTTAAGAAAGCCCACCAATGCCTCTGCTTTCTCAGGAGGCGAAGGAAATTTGGCATGTCCATTACGATTCTGACTAACTTTTACAGATGCACCATAGAAAGCATTCTTTCTGGTTATTTCACAGCTGGGTATGGCTCCTGCTCTGACCAAGACCGCAAAAAACTACAAAGGGTCGTGAACAAAACCCAGTCCATCATGCAAACCAGCCTCCCATCCATTGACACTGTCTATACTTCCTGCTGCCTCGGAAGAGCAGTCAGCATAATCAAGGACCCCACGCACTCCAGATATACTCTCTTCTACCACCAGGCAAAAGATACAAAAGTCTGAGGTCGAGTACTCGAGAACCGGTTCTTCCCTGCTACCATCAGACTTTTGAATGGACCTACCTCGTATTAAGTTGATCTTTCTCTACACCCTGGCTATGACTGTAACACTACATTCTGCACCCTCTCCTTTCCTTCTCTATGTACAGTATGCTTTGTCTGTATAGCATGCAAGACAATGCCTTTCACTGTATACTAATACATGTGACAATAATAAATCAAATATTTTGTACTAAATCAAAGCAAGACTCTTTCCAGTACAGCACGAGAATTGTAATTGGCAGTATTCTGCTGACGCATAAAATATATCGGCTGAAAAAACCCCCATCATTGTGTCCCCTGGGTGTGCATATTCTTTTTTCTAGCATTTTAATGTAGAAAATTGAGCTTTATCTGTTTTTTTTCCAATTAGGTGATGACAATTATGGAAGGAAACTGGTTATTTTTAGCTGTTGCCGAATGCCTCCTTCCCATCAGCTTAACCATCGGAAGTTGCTGGAGTAAGTTCCAAATAATTTTCTATAACAAAATCTTTAATTCGTGCTCCCAGGAATCACGTTGGCATTTCCGCCTTCTCCTTACTAAGTGTGATACAGTTGAGCAACTTCCTCTCTCTCTTGTTCAAGGAATTTGTTCTGCATTGAAGCAAGCTCTTTTAACTTGCCAAAACTAATTTGATGGGAAGATTAAATATTTTTATACTTCAAAAGATTAATTTCCATAATTTGTCACTTAAGGGAAATAGAATTTTATTAAAATAAAGTTGTGTGGCATTTATTTTAAGTAATTCACAGTTTAGTTGCTTGAGAACACCCCAATCCAGGTAGACCCCTCTCAAGACATTAGCTGCACTGATAGGTCAGAATTATACATCTGTCGCATCTGTGGGTGAATTGATTTGTTGGAATTTTTCTGAACTTGACTGCAATTTCTCACTACTCATTAGGATTAAAAATTGATCTGATAGTGCCACCTTGTGGTATGTAACATATGGGATGTTGGTAGTCTGATAAATCAATCTTTGGTTCTCATTTTAGTTGGTAGTTTGTTCATCCGCCCAACATTATACTTCTTCCCAGATAAGGCAGGCGGGACAAACGTGTCTGCTGGCATGGTTTTTCTAATGTCGTACACTCAGTCCACACTGATTCATACTGGTTGTCCTTTTCACCTTGTCCAATCCTCTAGCAAGCCAGCAGAAATCAGTAACTTTCTGGACAACAGAAATAAATTCCCGTCCCATTGTTGAATTGGCAGTCTCTGTTAAATGATTCAGAAAAAATAATTTATTAAACACACTGGGAAAATACTTTATTAAAATACGCACCAGTAACTCTGCCTAAGGAATGAGTCCTTTCTCTATCATGAGTTAACCCTGATTTCTATCTTACAGCAATAGATTGTTCTTATTTACTTGCACAATTTTATTAAATTGAATTGAAATTGGTTACCTGAACTCACTTGTGTGAGAAAAGCTGCTCTGGCTTGGCCATGTTTAGTATCGCAGAAAGTAGGCTCCATTTGACAGAATTTGTTTTCACAGTAAAGATCCTGGCACCTGCTATGTTTTTCCACTGCAGCTTTTTAATATCTACAGTTATATACAGTCATCACAGTCAGGAGCGAGGAGGAAGATATTGGAATGGCATGTACTAACAAAACCCTAACAAAAAGTGGAATAGAGAAAACAAAAGGCAACCTATTTAGATTTTGTTCTTGAGTTACTTGCTTATTCTCAATTGTTCACCTCTGGTTAAACCTTTGTCAGTCCCTGGCATGTTCTAAAGACAAATTTGCTTTTATTTTAGACTGACCTTTAGAAAGTTGCCATTCAGTGCCTTGTAAATGTATCCTTTAACATGTGTATTCTCGTCTCTAATCAAAATTGGTTTCTGGCAAGTGGAAGTTATAGAGTGGCTTAAATTTTAAATGTTAGCAACAGTAACAATGACATTTCACTGACAGTGAAATAATTTGCTTTCCCCATCCTATCCAGATACCTGAAATATATGCTGGACCAGTATGTTGAGAGCGATTACATTCTTGTTTACTTTCACTTTGGGCTCAGGAGCAGCAACAAACCATCTTTAAGTTGGCTACAGAATGCGTACAAGGAATTTGACAGAAAGTAAGGAGAATTCTTCCAAATTAATCAAAGTGGCTTGCTGGTAAATGGCCCCGTATTAAGGTTGTGATGTGTTTATCTATGCAGTCCAAAGCATTTACTTGGATACAGAGAATGCTTTGTTTCTTTTATCCATACTGAGAAAATAAAGACTTTGCATCGTTCTCCCACATCCACTCTGTTGCCTGGATTTGATCTCCAATTTCCCCCCTTTGAAGTCCACGTCAGCAGATAAGCTTGGAAATATCACTTTGTTTTCCTCAGAAATTAATGCTGAAATGGGTTCGTGCATTGCCGTGATTATGTTATGATGCCACTTTTTAAGCAGGAGGAAGGTGACGGCCTAATGGTATTATCGCCAGATTATTAACCCAGAAACTCAGCTAATGTTCTGGACACCCGGATTCTAATCCCATCATGGCAGATGGTGGAATTTGAATTCAATTAAAAAAAACTGGAATTAAGAATCTACTGATGACCATGAAACCATTGTTAATTGTTGCAAAAACTCATCTGATTCACTAATGTCCTTTAGCGAACAAAATTTGCTATCCTTAGCTGGTCTGGCCTACATGTGACTCCAAAGCCACAGCAATGTGGTTGACTTTCAACTGCCCTGCAAGGGCAACAAGGGATGGGCAATAATGCTGGCCAGCCAGTGATGCCCATGTCCCACAAGTTAATTTTTAAAAAGCATACTAAACTGATACAGTGGTTTCAGCAGAGAAACACAGCTCATTATTCCAATAGCGAATCAGGAGCTCAGTGGAAAAATGGAGCTTTCACTTTTCTGGCTATTACTATTAACAAATGTGCATTTGTTGCCCACTGCAAAGTAACACAGTTGCAAAGTCACAGCACCTTTAAGAGGATTTGACTGTAAAACAGTCCATGGGATGTGACCTTCACTGGCAAGGTTAACATTTGTTGCTCAACAACAACTCGACAAATTGCCCAACAACTGAGTGGCTTGCTAGGCCATTTCCAAGGACAGTTAAGAGTCCACCACATTGCTGTGGCTCTGGAGTCACATCTAGGCCAGACCATGTAAGGACAGCAGATTTCCTTCCCTAAAGGGGATTAGTGAAACGGTTGGGTATTTTTAACAACATTCAATGATTGTTGTCATAGTCGCCATTACTGAGACTAATTTATAATTGGATTTAAATTCCACCAGCTGCCATGATGAGATTTGAACCTGTGTCCTCAGAGCATTTACCTGCATTACTAGTCCAGTGACATTACCACTCTGCCACCATCCAAAGATGTGCGGGTTAGGTTGATTGGCCGTGCTAAAATTGCCCCTTAGTGTCCTGAGATGCGTAGGTTAGAGGGATTAGGGGGTAAATGTGTAAGGATAAGGGGGTAGGGCCTGGGTAGGATTGTGGTCGGTGCAGACTCGATGGGCCAGATGGCCTCTTTCTGCACTGTAGGGTTTCTATGATTCTTTCTATGATCTGCTCTTTAATCACAGATCAAATGTACAACGTAAAAGAGAGAAATAAAATAGAACAAAGAACAATACAGCACAGGAACAGGCCCTTCGGCCCTCCAAGCCCACGCCGCTCCCTGGTCCAAACTAGACCATTCTTTTGTATCCCTCCATTCCCACTCTGTTCATGTGGCTATCTAGATAAGTCTTAAACGTTCCCAGTGTGTCCGCCTCCACCACCTTGCCCAGCAGCGCATTCCAGGCCCCCACCACCCTCTGCGTAAAATGCGTCCTTCTGATATCCGTGTTAAACCTCCCCCTCCCCCCACCCTCACCTTGAACCTATGACCCCTCGTGAACGTCACCACCGACCTGGGAAAAAGCTTCCCAGCGTTCACCCTATCTATGCCTTTCATAATTTTATACACCTCTATTAGGTCACCCCTCATCCTCCGTCTTTCCAGTGAGAACAACCCCAGTTTACCCAATCTCTCCTCATAACTAAGCCCTTCCATGCCAGGCAACATCCTGGTAAACCTCCTCTGCACTCTCTCTAAAGCCTCCACGTCCTTCTGGTACTGTGGCGACCAGAACTGGGCGCAGTATTCCAAATGCGGCCAAACCAACGTTCTATACAACCGCAACATCAAACCCCAACTTTTATACTCTATGCCCCGTCCTATAAAGGCAAGCATGCCATATGCCTTATTCACTACCTTCTCCACCTGTGCCGTCACCTTCAAGGATCTGTGGACTTGCACACCCAGGTCCCTCTGCATATCTACACCCTTTATGGTTCTGCCATTTATCGTATAGCACCCCCATACATTAGTTCTACCAAAATGCATCACTTCGCATTTATCTGGATTGAACTCCATCTGCCATTTCTTTGCCCAAATTTCCAGCCTATCTATATCCTTCTGTAGCCTCTGACAATGTTCCTCACTATCTGCAAGTCCAGCCATTTTCATGTCGTCCGCAAACTTACTGATCACCCCAGTTACACCACCTTCCAGATCGTTTATATAAATCACAAACAGCAGAGGTCCCAATACAGAGCCCTGCGGAACACCACTAGTCACAGGCATCCAGCCGGAAAAAGACCCTTCCACTACCACCCTCTGTCTTCTGTGACCAAGCCAGTTCTCCACCTATCTAGCCACCTCTCCCTTTATCCCATGAGATCCAACCTTTTGCACCAACCTACCATAAGGGACTTAATCAAACGCCTGATTAAAGTCCATATAGACAACATCCACGGCCCTTCCCTCGTCAACCATTCTAGTCACTTCTTCAAAAAACTCCACCAGGTTAGTGAGGCATGACCTCCCTCTCACAAAACCATGCTGACTATCGTTAATGAGTTTATTCCTTTCTAAATGCGCATACATCCTATCTCTAAGAATCCTCTCCAACAACTTCCCCACCACGGACGTCAAGCTCACCGGCCTATAATTTCCCGGGTTATCCTTCCTACCCTTCTTAAATAACGGGACCACATTAGCTATCCTCCAATCCTCTGGGACCTCACCTGTGTCCAGTGACGAGACAAAGATTTGCGTCAGAGGCCCAGCGATTTCATCTCTCGTCTCCCTGAGCAGCCTTGGATAGATTCCATCAGGCCCTGGGGATTTGTCAGTCTTTATATTCCCTAAAAAACCTAACACTTCCTCCCTTGTAATGGAGATTTTCTCTAACGGGTCAACACTCCCCTCCGAGACACTCCCAGTCAACACATCCCTCCTTTGTGAATACCGACGCAAAGTATTCATTTAGGATCTCCCCTACTTCTTTGGGCTCTAAGCATAATTCCCCACTTTTGTCCCTGAGCGGTCCGATTTTTTCCCTGACAACCCTTTTGTTCCTAACGTATGAATAAAATACCTTGGGATTCTCCTTAATCCTGTCTGCCAAGGACATTTCGTGACTCCTTTTTGCCCTTCTAATTCCTCGTTTGAGTTCTTTCCTACTTTCTTTGTATTCCTCCAGAGCTCCCTCCGTTTTTAGCTGCCTGGACCTAACGTACACCTCTCTTTTCTTTTTGACCAATCCCTCAATTTCCCTGGTTATCCACGGTTCTCGAATCCTACCCTTCCTATCCTTTTTTACAGGTACATGCCTATCCTGCAGCCCTAACAACTGTTCCTTAAAAGACTCCCACATGCCTCTCCCAATCAACAGCTGCCAATTTCTGCCTAATCCCACTAAAATTAGCCTTGCCCCAATCCAACACCTTACCCTTGGGACACCACTCATCCTTTTCCATCACTATCCTAAAGCTAACAGAATTGTGGTCACTATTTGCCACATGTTCCCCTACCGAAACTTTGAAGACCTGACCGGGCTCATTCCCCAATACTAGGTCCAGTATAGCCCCCTCTCTAGTCGGGCTATCTACATATTGTTCCAAAGAACCTTCCTGTACGCATTTTACAAATGCCTCCCCATTCAGACACCCAGCCCTATGCGATTTCCAGTCTATACCAGGGAAATTGAAGTCTCCCACTACAACAACCCTATTTTTCCTGCACCTATCCATTATCTCCTGACATATCCATTCTTCCACTTCCCTTGGGCTGTTGGGGGGCCTGTAGTATACCCCCAACATAGTGACTGCGCCCTTCCTGTTTCTGAGCTCCACCCACAGTGACCCGTTACACGACCTCTCTGAATTGTCCTCCCTCTGCACCGCTGTAATATGCTCTCTAACTAATACTGCTACTCCCCCACCTCTTTTGGCCCCTCCTCTGTCTCGCCTAAAACACTTGAACCCCGGAATATTCAGTTGCCAGTCCTGTCCCTCTTTCAACCAAGTCTCTGTCACCGCAACCACATCCAAATTCCTCGTGAGCATTAAGGCCCTAAGTTCGTCTGTCTTACCTGCTACGCTCCTTGCATTGAAGTAGACGCACTCCAGACCTCCAGGCCCAGTGAGGTCATCCTCCCCCAGAGTACTCTTCTTCTTTGCCAGCCTTGTCCTGGCCCCAAGCTCGTCCCCAGCCTCTACACTTGTAGACATAATTTTTTGATCCCCACCCCCCTGCCATATTAGTTTAAACCCACCCGAACTGCACTAGCAAAACTCCCAGCCAGGATATTCGTGTCCTTCCAATTTAGTTGTGACCCGTCCTTCTTGTACAGGTGCCTTCCTCTCTTGAAAACTTCCCAGTGATCCAGGAATATGAAGCCCTCCCTCCTGGACCAGTCCTTTAGCCAAGCGTTCAATTGTACTATCCCCCTATTCCTAGCCTCACTGGCCCTAGGTATTGGGAGCAGCCCAGAGATTGCCACCCTGGAGGCCCTACTTTTTAGCCTATTTCCCAACTCCCTGAATTGCTCTCGTAGGATCCCCCTGCTCTTCCTATCTACGTCATTTGCACCAATGTGTACAATGACATCCGTTTCTTTATCCTCCCCTTTTAATATGCCTCCTATCCGCTCGGAGACATGAAGTACCCCAGCACCAGGTAGGCAGACTACCATCCTGGAGTCCCGTTCGCACCCACAGAATCGCCTGTCCGTGCCTCTAACCGACGCGTCCCCCACCACTATTGCTCTCCTAATCCCTCTCTTTCCATTCCGGACCACAGAGCCTGACTGTGTGCCAGTGACCTGGTCACTGTGACTTACCCCTGGAGAGTCATCCTCCCCCACACTATCCAAAACAATATACTAGAATGACCTTGCATTTATATACTCCTTTCCCATCCCATAGATGTGCCCAAGTGTTTTGCAGTTTCTAAAGTACAGTCACGACTGTTTTGCAGGCAAGCGCAGCAGCAATTTTGTATGTTGAGCATAGGCACCTGAGTAGGTCATTTGGTCCCTTGAACCTGTTCCATCATTCAGTGAGATCATATCCACATACCCACCTTTGCTCCATATCCCTTAGATCATCTCATAAATTAACAATTGATCTAGCATCAGCTACTCTATTTCCAGAGTTGAGTTCCAAAGTACTACCACCATTTGCATGTCAAAGTGTTTCCCAGTTACACTCTTCAAAGTTTGGCTCTAACTTTTGCACCGTGACCACTGACATAACTCAGCAAAAGGGGCGGCATGGTAGCACAGTGGTTAGCACTGCTGCTTCACAGTGCTAGGGCCCCAGGTTCGATTCCCGGCTTGGGTCACTGTCTGTGTGGAGTTTGCACGTTCTCCCCGTGTCTGCGTGGGTGTGCTCCAGTTTCCCCTCTCATTCTGAAAGACGTGCTGGTCAGGTGCATTGACCTGAACAGGCACCGGACTGTGGCGACTAGGGGAATTTCACAGTAACTTCATTGCAGTGTTAATGTAAGCCTTGTGACTAATAAATAAACTTTTACTTTATTTTCTATCCACCCTATCTGATCCCTTTATCTTGAAAACTGATTAAATCACCACTTAACCAGTGAAATTCCAGGAATTAACAGCCAAGAAGTGTGTAATTTCTTCTTGTAATTTTAAGCCTCAAAGGCCAGTTATTATTCTGGTGAATCTATGCTACATTCTCTCCAAGCCCAGTGTATCCTTCCTAAGATGTGATGCCCAGAACTGCTCACAGTCCTCGAGGGTGTGATTTAACTCAGGCTTTGTATGATTTATACGTGACTATAAATGCTTATAATATCTCCCACCTTTGTGTCATCTGCAAATTCGGATGTGTGACTTTCTATTCCATTATGTGAATCGTTAATGAATAGAGTGAATAGTTGATATCCCAACACAGATCCTTATGGGACATCACTAGTCAAATCTTGCTAATTAGAGTATCAGTCCATTGGCAGACCTACTCTGTCTTCTGCCAATCAGCTGATTTTCTAACCACAGCAATAAGCTGCCTTCGGTTCCATGGACTTCACCTTTGACCTACTTTCTCTTCTGAGGAACTTACCTTCTGGAAGTCCCATATAAATAACACCCATAGATATTCCTCTGCCCACTACTTTAGTCACCTCTTCAAAATTCAATCAGGCTCATCAGGGTTGACCTACCCTTTTAACATCCATGGTAACTCTCCCTGATCAGCTGAAACATTCTTGATGTTCAGTCACTTTATTCTTAATTGTCAACCCTGATCATTACCAACAGAAGTTAGCCTAACTAGTCCATTCTAAAGGAATTTGTCTCAAATTGAAAGAACTGTGGAAGACTGTAGATAGCGTATTGTCACCTACTTTTGTTTAAGACACTGGGGTGGATACCACCTGCTCCTAGGAATGTTAGTCATCATTACCATTGTTTGGAACATTATTGTTATTTTGCTTACGTTAATATTGGTGAGTCCCTATCCCAATTCAAGAACAATTTCCTTGGGACCTGTTGACCTCTCCCTCTACTCTAAATACCATTCATGTCTGCCGTTTCCTCCTTTTTATTGGCAACATCACTGAAGAGTTTTTAAGGGGCCCACGTTGCTTCTGATCACATTCTTATTCTTACTGTAATTGTAAAAAGAATGTGTTGGTTTTGTTTAACTTAAGTCAAATTTTCATTCTTCCTCATTCTCTGATCTCTTTTGTCATCCTTTTGTTGCTCTTTGTATTTGTCTCATTCTCCAGATTTTATTTGTTTATTTTCCCTTTAATGGATTTTTGTACACTTTTTCACTTAATTTTAATGTTGTCTCTACCTCTTTAGTTGGCCACGGTGATTTTCTTTGGCAAGGAGCGATCTTGTCCCTTGGGTATAAATTAGTTCTGCATCACATTAAATTCAGTTTTGAACACCTTCCTCTGATCATCTGCCTTTTATCCATTAACAGATTTTCTCAGTTTACTGTGGGCAATCTCTGTCTCATTGCATTGAAGTCAGCCTTGCTCAAATCCAGAATCACAGTAGCTGCTTCAGGTTTATCCCTTTTAAGCATTGCAATGACCTCAATTTTGTTATAATAGCTATCAGGTAAATATTCCTAGCAAACAAAGTACAGTGCCTTAATCTGACTCATGATTCATTTCCAAATCTAACAGCAGGATCCCACAAACAGCAATGGCATAAATTATCATTTAATCAGTTTTTGAAAGTGTTGATTGACGGTCAAGTGGGCAAATCATTGATACAGCTCTCCTCTTCTACAGGATCTTTTTTGTCAACATGAAATAATAAGATGGATCTTGTTTAATGTATCATCTACAGGACAGCATCTCAAACATTGGTCCACTCCCTCTGTATTGAAATGCCATTCCAGGTTATGTCCTCAATTTCTGGAATGGGATTTGAAACAACAATGTTCCGACTCGGACAGGAGTTCCAGAACTCCATTAGGTCAATCTTTCACTTGGCACAATTGTAATAAGCAGTTTCCACCCAAAGCTATTAATCAAACTTCCCCTTTAAGCTGCTGATGGATCCATTGTACATTATTATTTTTCTGTATTGTTTGTAAAGCTCCAGTGTGAAATATGCTGAATATAAACATGTAACTAAAAAGACTCTGACATCGAGAAGAAAAAATTACCAATTGGCAAAGTCTACCGAGTTTTTACCCATTGAACAAATGTGCCCTTTCATTGCCAAATGTTTTGAACTGTTTGTCTCTACCTATTTTGAACAAGAGTACAGCTTGTACTATTGCATTTTGTTTCTCCACTGGGGCCACTATAAGAATGTTCCTGCTTTGTTTTCCAACTTGCATAACAAAATTGCCTTTTCCCCCAGAAATTGGCTGTTTGGAAAAAAAAGCTAAAATGGCAGATTGCTCTAGACTATCAGCCTCCAAAGTAATCAGCAGAAAACGCTGCAAATAAGTTTGTGTGGGTAGAATAGTCCAAACTGTGTAGAAAACCTTCTAAAGTGGCTTCTGTCTAATTGACATTTTTGTGGGGTTTGGTTTTTTTTTAAGCTTTATTTTCTGCGACTCTGACCGTATTTCCATCCAAAATTAGTAACATCATCCAAGGTGTTTGTATCAGTGCTGGGTCTTAAACGCAGACCCTTCACTTTGATGCTGTTTTATAAATCAGGAGTCCAACTAAAATGATGTATTTTCTCCTGAATGCTGTTATATCAAACAACAGCAGCCTGCAAGCATGAACAGATAGGGAGCTGACAATTGGGCTGGATTCTCCCACCCTGCTGCTGTGAATGGAGACTTGGCTAAGCATCAAGTTCTCCCTTCTCACTGGCAGCGGTAGCGGGGTGTGAACGGCCAGAGAATTCCACCAACTGAAAACTGATGAACAATTAAGACCTAATATCTTTTTTACTTCTGCAGGGTTATAGGGGATAATGCTTGAAGTTTTGAGGAGGATTTTTAATATTGACAGCTCACTAATTTAGTATATATCCAAAGGAATAATGAATTTTGGATGGACAATTAAATATCATGCAGTTTTCTTGTATCCTGTGATAATAGGGAGATCATAGTCAGATGACTTGTTGATTGTATTTTCCAGGGATTAAGTTGTGCTATGAAGCTTTCCAACAGTTCAGTTGGCAAATGCATTCTCATTTACAACTAACACATTCAGACCAGCAAAGTCCAGTTCCATCAATGACCTGGACTGAGTTACCAAAAATTGTAAGAGTCTTAACAACACCAGGTTAAAGTCAAAACTCTTACTGTGTTCACCCCAGTCCAACACTGGCGTCTCCACATCATGATTACCAAAAATTGGTCAGGGCGCCTTTAGATAAATTCTCCTAATGGCTGCCTGGTGGTATGAAATATGGGGGGAGTGATTCTTGAGCTGCTTGTTTCCCGCTGGGTGCCACGGCCTCCACGAGTCACCCAGCCTAAGATTTCCAGCATAATCAGCGCGGAGCTGAGTACGATATGGAAATCAGCATTTCCATTTCATTAGCGGGCCCTGGCCCAAAGTCTCCTGGCCCGCTAGCATCTCTCTTCCCCCCCGCTGGGAGTGGTTTACTCCAGTGGGGTTTACAACTGTTCTCCACTAACGGGAAAAAATCAGCCAACACCACTGAAGGGAAGAGAGGCCATTGAGGCCCCATCTCCTCCAGGAGGTCTGGAGTAAGGGTGGGGTTGCCCCTTGGGCAGTGCCAGTCTGGGACCCTGGCAATGCACAAGAGGCACATTGGCATTGCCCACTGGGCATCAGGCATGGCCAGGGGAGTCTATTGGGGGGTTGGGGCAATTTGGGGGGTGATCAGTTAGGGTGGGGGGTGGCCCGCTGCCAATCTGCATTCGAATGACTGGGAGAGGGAAGGAGGAGGCGATCAAGGCTGGCCATCTGGGGGGGGGGGGGGGGGGGGGGGGGGGGGGGGGGGGGGTAAGGGGGGCCCTGAATTGGGACTGTCGGGGGACTTGGGGGTGCTCAGGACTGTTGGGGGGGGGGGAGTGGATCAGGAGATGGGGGGGGGGCGTGGTCAGGGAAATTGGTGTTGGGTCAGGGAGGTCTGGGAAGCCAGCGATCAGGGGTGGGGGTGTTGGAAGGCCAGCAATGGGGAGTTGTGAGGCTGGTCAACAATTAGGCTGGTGGGGGGAGAGGGGGGCATTGCGCATGCACCGATCTTCACTCTGACAGATCGGCGCATGCGCAGTGGCCCACTCAGCGCGATGCTATCGGCTCTCGGGCTGGAATCAGCCCTGCCCACAGATTTTCAGAGTGAATCACACTGAGGCAGTCTGTGCTGCACAAAGTGTCAGAGATTCCTTCTGGAAATCATGACAAAAAAAACCGGTGGGATTTACTCCCATTTTCCCGCACATTGGGAATTTCAAATGTTTTTGGGAGAATCCCAACCATGCTGTTTGATTTTCACCAAATCTGGGAATCTCTTGTCTCCAGGTACATCAGGTTTAACATGTTGATTTGACACTTCCACAAGTATTTTTTAAGTTCCTTTCATTCTAAACTGGTTTTTAATTTCTCTAGATACAAGAAAAATCTCAAAGCCCTTTACGTCGTGCACCCAACAAACTTCATCCGAGTTCTTTGGAATATTTTCAAGCCACTCATAAGGTATGTTTTGTGAAATGGCCTCTAATTACACTGTAGGAGCACAAATCAAAGGTGGGAGAGTGGGACGTTTATGGTTAGCATGTCTCCAAAGACTGCTGTCGGAGACGATGCCTTCCACTTTCACCAAGAAGGTAGTTGAGTGTAGACCCATTTTTGAAGCCAATCTGTTAATTATCTGGCTGCTGTCAGCACCATCATATACTTGCCTCAGCCACTTTTATGATGGGATTAGGCAATGAATGCTGCCAGAACCAGAAGCTGATGAAGGCTTGACTTTGAAAATAAGTTTGAATTAATCCAACGTTGTTATGGTAACAGGAGAAATATCACAAGCCTTGTGTATTTACTCGATTACAAAGTTTCTAAAGCAACAAGCTTGACTGTCTTTTGTTTTCTCCCCAGTAGAGCTACCGTTCGCACCCCTAGTTCTATTAACACATATTTTTGAGCTTTTTTCTCCCATCCTGCTCCTTCCCTTTACTCCATTCATGAGTTTGGAAACTCTTGTCTCCTTTTTTCCCCCCTCCCAATTCTTCCCTCTGCTACCCCTCTGTTGATTTTGGCATGTTGCTTTCACACTCCTGTCGTTGCTCTCACTCCCAATACTGGCATTTCTATTTATGTCTACCCACCCTCTAAACCTCACCATCTTGATTTTTATTGTCCATCTTTCTCCTATTCTGTTCTCAATTCTGAAGTCTCGTTTCTCGTCCAGTGTTACTCTCCTTGTAAACCGGGGCAGTTGTTTTTCTGCTGGTCACTGACTTTAAACTGATTGGCGGGTGCTGTGAATTAATCATAGAGTCACAGAGATTACAGCACGGAAACTGGCCCTTCAGCCCAACTCGTCCATGCCGACCAGGTTTCCTAATCTGAACTAGTCCCATCTGCCTGTGTTTGGCCCACATTTCCCTATCTTTCCAATCCATGTACCTGTCCAAATGTTTTTTAAATGTTGTAATTGTACCCACCTCTGGCAGCTCATTCCATAAATGCATCCTGTGTGGAAAAAGTTGCCCCTTCTAAATCTTTCCTCTCTTACCTTAAACGTATGCCCTCTAATTTTGGACTGCCTTACCCTGGGTACAAGACCTTGATGTGGAGATGCCACATCAAGAAGACCTTGGCCATTCACCTTATCTATGCCCCTCATGATTTTATAAACCTCTGTAAGACCACCTCTTATGTTCCAGGGAAAAAAGTCCCAGCCTCTCCTTATAATTCAAACCTTCCAGTCCCAGTAACATCCTTGTACATCTTTTTTGCACCCTTTCCAGCTTAATAACATCCTTCCTATAGCAGGGCAATCAAAATTAGTAGCTGGCTGCAGGCTATCCAACTGGCTGTTAATTGTGAATGGATGGTTTCTGATTTTGCCTGGTGGTAAGTGACTAGCATTTGGCGACTGACTCTTGCTGATGATGGCTGGCTGTGGTCTAGCTAATCACTGGTTGTAATCAGTTGGCTTCATTAGATCATAGGAAATAGGAACAGGAGTAGGTCATTCAGTCCATCGGGCCTGCTGCGACATTCATAGAAACATGGAAATTAGGAGCAGGAATAGGCCATTTGGCCTTTCAAGCCTGCTCCACCATTCAATATGATCATGGCTGATCCTCAATCTCAGTGCCATGTTCCTGGTTTCTCCCCATACCCATGGATGCCATTTAAGTTATCTATCCCTTTCCTGAATACATTCGGTGAATTGGCCTCCACAGCCTTGTGCAATAGGGAGTTCCACAGGTTCACTACCCTTTGAGTGAAGAAATTTTCCCTCATCTCAGTTCTATATGGTCTACCATGTATCCTGAGACTCTGTCCTCTGGTTCTAGATTCCCCAGTAAGAAGTTTAACAACACCAGGTTAAAGTCCAACAGGTTTATTTGGTAGCAAATGCCACTAGCTTTCGGAACAGGCTGTCCCTTCGTCAGGTGGAGTGGAGAAATGCTCACTCCACCTGACGAAGGGACAGTCTGTTCCGAAAGCTAGTGGCATTTGCTACCAAATAAACCTGTTGGACTTTAACCTGGTGTTGTTAAACTTCTTACTGTGTTTACCCCAGTCCAACGCCGGCATCTCCACATCTAGATTCCCCAGCCAAGGAAAACATCCTCCCTGCATCTTGTTTATCCAACCCTGTTAGAATGTTATATGTTTTAATCAGATCTCCTCTCATCCTTCTAAACTCGAGTGAATATAGGCCCAGTCAAACCAATCTCTCCTCATAGGACAGTCCCACTAACCCCATATCAACCTAGTGAATTTCCGCTGCATTCCCTCTATGGCAAGTATATCCATAGAACCATAGAAAAGTCACAGCACAGAGACCATTTGGCTCATCTTGCCCATGCCAATCTGTGATCACCCAGGTGCCTGCCCTTTCTAATCCCACTGCACTCAGCCCATAATCCTGGACCTTACAGCACTTAAGATGCAGATCCATTTCTTTCTAAAAGAGTTTAGGGTCTCTGCCTCCACCACCAATTCGGGCAGCGAATTCTGGACACCCACCACCTTTTGTGTAAAAAAATGTCTTCCTCATGTCCCTTCAACACCTACTACCACTTATCTTGAATCTATGTCCCGTGTTTTAGAATTTTCCACCAAAGGAAACAATTTTATCCTTGTTCATTCTAACACTTCCCCTCAAAATTTTGTACACCTCTATCAAGTCACCAAGGCTAGTTAGTCAACAAGCCTTCTTTGTTCCAAGGAAGATAACTCAACCTATCCAATCTCTCCTCATAGCTACATTTTTCTAGCCCGAGGCAACATTATTGTAAACCTCCTCTACATTCTCTCCAGAGCAATTATGTAATTTGGTGATCAGAACAGCACTCAATACTCCAGTTGTAGCCTCACCAGTGTTTTATACAATTCCAACATTATATCCTTACTTTTATATTCTATACCTCTGCCAATGAAGGAGAGCATTCCATATGCCTTCTTCACAACTTGTCTACTTGAATTGCTGTTTTTACGGACCAGTGTATTTGTATGCCAAGATCTCACACTTCATCTACCCTTCTTAGTAGATTCCCATTTATTGTGTATTCCCTATAACTGTTTGACCTTCCTAAATGCTTCACACTTCTCTATGTTAAAATTCACCTGCCACTTTACCACCTACTCCATCAACTCATCGATATTGTTTTAGAGATTATAGTTATCCTCTAGACTATCAACTACAAGGTCAATCTTTGTGTCGTCTGCAAATTTTCCAATCTTGCCCCCCCCACATTCACGTCTAGATCGTTAACATATAACACAAACAGCAAGAGTCCCAACACCAAACACTGTGGAACATCACTTGAAACAACTTTCCGTTCGCAAGGGCATCCATCAACGATTACCCTTTGTTTTCTGTTACTCAGCCAACCTTTGATCCAGTTTCCCACAGTATCGCATGGGCTTTTACTGTTTTGAACAATCTTCTTTGTGGGATCTTGTCAAACACCTTGCTTTAATCCATGTAGACAATATCCACCACACTACCTTCATCAATCTTTCTTGTCACTTATTCAAAGAATTCAATCAGGTTTGTGAGACAAGACCTTCCTTTAACAAATCCATTCTGACTATTCCTGACAAGTCCATGCCTTTCTACGTGACAGTTAAGCCTATCTCTCAGGATTGATTCTACTAATTTGCCTACCACTGATGCAAGTCTAACTGGCCTATAATTGTTTGGCATTTCCTTCAATCCTTTCTGAGGTAAAAAACTGCACGCAATTCTTCAGGTATGCTCTCAGCAAGGCCCTCTATAACTGGAGTAAGACATTCCCACTTCTGAATTCAAATCCTCTTGCAATGAAGGCCAACATACTATTTGCCCTCCTAATTGCTTGCTGCACCTGCCCCTCCACTTTCATTGACTGGTGCACAAGGACACCCAAATCCCTTTGTACATCCACACTTCCCAATATATCACTATTTAAATAATACTCTTCCTTTGTGTATATAACTTCATATTTAGCCACTTTGTGCTGCATCTGCCATGTGTTTGCCCATTCACTCAACTTGTCTAAATCACCTTGAAGCCTCTTTGCATCCCCTACAAATTTGGCTATGATATAGTCGGTCCCTTCATCGGACTCATTAATATAGATCATGACTAGTTGAGTCCCAGCACTGATCCCCACGGCACTCCACTTGTTACAGTTTGCCAAGTTGAAAATTTTCCATTTATCCCGACTGCTTGATTGTATTATGATTTTCTAAACGTCCTGCTACTACCTTCTTAATAATAGATCCTAATATTTTCCACATGTCAGACATGAGATGGTTTTCTAATCTGCTGGGACTTTTCCAGAATCCAGTGAATTTTGGAAGATTACAACTAATGCAGCCACTTCTTTTTAAGACCCTAGGATTCAGCCCATTAGGTCCAGGGGACTTGTCAGATTTAAGTTGTATCCATTTTCCTAGCACTTTTTCTCTTGTGACTGTGACTGTTTCAAGTCCCTCCCTCCCTTATCAAGAGATGATTTTCTACAATTTCTGGCATGTTTTTTGCTTATTGTACTGTAGAGGCAGATACAAAAGACTTGTTCAAAGACTATGATTTTTCTTCATTTCCCATTAATTCCCCAGTCTCACCAACTAAAGTATCTTTAGCTGCTCAATTTTGGACACTCACTGAGCTACTTTTTTTCTTTTTATATACTTGTAGAAGTTTTTACTGTTTATTTTATATTTCTTGCTAGTTTTCTCTTGTATTCCAATTCCTCCCTTTATTATTCTTTATCATTCTTTATCATTCTTTATCATTCTTGGCTCATTTCTAAAATGTTCCCAATCTTCTGGTCGACCACTAATCTATATGAAGATTAAAATCACCCGTGATTCTTACAGTAGCTTTCTTATGAACCTCCATTATTTCTTTACACCTACTGTGTAGCAACTATTAACACCAGTGGCTTCTTTCCAATGCTATTTCTTATCTCTGCCCAACCTGACTCTACATCCTGATCCTCTGAACCAAGATCATTTCTCAATACTGTATTGATCCTCATCTTTGTTTAAACAAACCTCCCCCAACCTCCTTTTCTGTTTCTTCACTTCTTTCGTATGTCAAATATCCTTAAGTATTTAAGCCCCAGCCATGGTCAGTTAGCCACTACAGGGATGTGGTTGCAATCATATCATATATAATAATTTGTTTCTACTTATGTTATCAATTCATCCATCTTATTATCTGTGCTGTTTACATTCAGATAAATAACCTTTAATCCTGTCGTTTTATTGTTATTTACTACTATAACCTTATCTGCTGGTGCTCTCTATTGTTTGTACATTCTGTTCATTCCTGTCATACTCTGGTTATCATTACCTGTAATGTTGCCCTCCATTATTACCATGTCCTTTCCCTTTAACTTTCCAAATCTCCCCTCATGTGAACCTCTCCCCATTATTTAATTTAAAGCCCTCTCTACAGTTCTAGTTCTATGATTCACCAGTATCCTGGTCCCAGCATGGTTCAAGTTAAAGCCGTCCCAATGGTACAGCTCCCTCTTTCCCCACGGCGGCACGGTAGCACAGTGGTTAGCACTGCTGCTTCACAGCTCCAGGGACCTGGATTCGATTCCCGGCTTGGGTCGCTGTCTGTGTGGAGTTTGCACATTCTCCTCGTGTCTGCGTGGGTTTCCTCCGGGTGCTCCAGTTTCCTCCCACTGCCCAAAGATGTGTGGGTTAGGTTGATTGGCCATGCTAAAAATTGCCCCTTAGAGTACTGAGATACGTAGGTTAGAGGGATTAACGGGTAAATATGTAGGGATATGGGGGGTAGGGCCTGGGTGGGATTGTGATCGGTGCAGACTCGATGGGCCAAATGGCCTCTTTCTGCACTGTAGGGTTTCTATGATTCTATGATTCAGTACTGGTGTCAGTGTTCCCCATGAATCAAAACCCATTTCTCCCACACAACCAACTCTGATCTTATTTATCCTGTGCCGATTTGCTTGTGGATCAGGTAGTACTCCAAAGGTTAATACCTGTGTGGTTCTACTTTTTAATTTAGCCCCTAGTTGCTCGTACTCCTGCAGTTGAACCTCTTTCTTACTATGTGGACTATAACAGCTAGATCCTTCCCCTCCATAGTTCTATCCTTAACTGTGGCAACACAGCCTTTGGAATTCATGCTCTCAGCTGCAGAGAACATATCTATCCCCTTAACTATACTGTCTCCTACTACAACTACATTCCTTTTACTCCCCTGTACTACAGTGGTTGCTGTGAATTGCTGGGTAACTTCTGGTGGTTGATCAGCAGTAGGCTGGCTGGCTCAGAGTTGGCTGGTTTACCTGTTCTGTAGCTGAGTTACTCACTAGAGAAACTCTCTGGGCCATCGGGGGAGAATGGTTTGCATTTTTAATTATTTTTGCAGATCATGAAACCGTATATATACCATGAACAATTTCTGCATCTGTCAAACAAGTTTACTGAAATGCTGCCAATGGCAGAAATGACATGTATATAAAATATATACAAATGGCAAACACCACCACCAAAGAAACCTTCTGCGTGATCTACCGTGTACCAACTTCTACAATTGCCCAAATCATTAGGAATTTTGCTACAATAAAATGATTCCTATCTCCAAAAGCATTCTTGATGGAGTTGAACTGTGGAAATAATATTGATTTATGTTAGGATGGTGAACTCATTTATAATCCAATAGGGCGCAATTTTAAATTTTCTAATTGATTGTCCAATTTTCTTTCAGTCATAAATTTGGAAAGAAGGTTATTTACGTAAATTACTTAAGTGAACTGAGGGAACATTTGAACTATGATCAGCTCATCATCCCATTAGAAGTAACCCGGTATGTATTGAAATAATGTTCAGAGGCACAGATTGTGCCTAAATTGTCTCGCTCTCTTTTTAAATTTGCATCTCTCTCAATGGCGAGGCATGAACTGTAGATTCTTGTTATTGCACGGAAGGCTAACAAGAGGCACTCAACTCAAAGGGGGATTTAATATCAAAGGTTTACCTTTCCTCTCTTGCTGTTGTAACCTGTTCCAGAAACTGAAATATTCTATTGGTGGGGCCATTTCATCCAGTACCCAACCAAGAGCGGAATTCTTTTATCTGGGGACTCAATCCCTTGGCGGGGGCAGGAATGTGGAGTGTTACCACATATTCCACCATTCTATCCAGGTGCCATATTGCAAAGGTGCCCAACATAATTAACCACTATTGATAAAGGAGGTGGGCCTCCTGGAAGTGACAGTGGATCTCTAGAAACACTGAAACTGGACTATTGACCCGAGAACGAAGATGGATCTCCGGGAATATATCGAAGCTGGAAGATGGACTCCCCTCCATCCTCCAGTATACTGAATCCAGAGAATCCACCTGTAGATGTTTCCCCGCCCAATCCATTGCTGTGGTGTTCTGAAGTACGGGCATGTCGTCAGTCTCCATCCAAAACTCCAATGCAGTCCCAGGCACTCGGGTGAGTCCTGACATCTGCACGACACGTTGTTCCAAATGTGTTTCACACCAGCGTGTTTTCCCTTGGGCACCGCAGAGGATCGGGTGTGGGTGGTTGGCCCTTCATCTGCATCCCATTAGTGGGATGCAAATGCGTTTCACTCTGGCTTCCAGTGTGTTTCCTGATCCACTATGACTGATCCCCCTGTAAATTCACGCCGGAGTGAAACCGACTTCTGGGCTTCCTGCTATATTCCCCCACCCCCACGAGCCCATCATTGAACCTACCGGTGGGGGCTTGGGGAATTCCACCCGGAGAATGAACAGAAAAAGATAGTTGAACTCAAATGACTTACGCCCAACCAGTTATGCAACTGGAGCAAGTTGTATAGAGGCATGTAAATAATGAAATTGCTGAACTTAAATACAGAAGAAAAGAACAATATAATTTGAGTAATTTTTCATCTCTACAATTCTCCAATGAGAGGCTAAATCTCCTCTCTTTTTATTTAATTACTATGACTTACCCCTTCATTGTTTCTGCATTCCCTTCAAGTACTCTAAATTAACTTCAAATCATCTGAGATATTATAACAACTTTATTTTTCCAGCAGCAAATTGTAAATCAATGATATAACTGCCCAGTCTTAAATTCTTGATTTTAAAGCAAAACTCCTTTGTTCAGTGCTTAATTTGAAATTGACTATAGATATTAATTACCATTGCCAGCAGAAATGACTCGGGATGTCCATTGAGTTAGGTGATCACGTTTGGGCCAATGTTGAGGCAATGTTGGCTGTTCTGGACCAGAGAAGGGAAAAATGAGTGAGGTTCCTATTCCCAGTATTTAGCAGAACCACCTACTGTAAAGTGCAGAGCACAGGATTAAACTCAGCTGTGGCACCCTTCACAATTGAATTGTCTGATGAAGCTTTGCTGTCTAGGCTGGTACATGAAGACCGTCTTATCTAGTAAAGGGGAGTTGGTATCAACACTTGGACCCATACCACAATCATCACCCCTTCCATTGAAAGCCGGTTGTATTATGGTTGACCAATGTCTTGCTGGTTTTATGACCCCACTGAATGTTAACCCTTTGTCCCATTATCACTGTCAGTCAGAGAACCTAAATGAGCAGACATAAAGTTCTCCAAGCAAGTACGTTATTTGCATGCATATGCTTGTGTAGAGAAATTATAACAACGGGATGAGTTTACTATTTCAATTGGAAAATCTGAGCAGGTCTGGCAGCATCTGTAAGGAGAGAAAAAAGCTGACGTTTCGAGTCCAGATGACCCTTTGTCAAAAGGACTCGAAAGGTCAGCTCTTTTCTCTCCTTACAGATATTGCAGGACTTGCTCAGATTTTCCAGTGTTTCCTCTTTTGGTTTCAGATTCCAGCATCCGCAGTATTTTGCTTTTATTTTCATTTCTATTTCAATTCCCTCCCCTGCATAATTGCCAACTCGTATGAATATGCAAAGAATAAATCTTCTGATATGGTAACACATTTTGGAATTTTAAATTATCTCATAAGGTGGTTAAAAATACATATGCAATTCTTGGCTTTATCAATAGAGCAATAAAGTCCAAAAAGAAAGGTATGCTAAATCTTTATAAATTACCAGTTAAGCCTTGGTTGGAGAAGTGCGTACAATTCTGGATACCGTATTTTAAGAAGGATGTTGAGACTGTGGGAAGGGAGATTTACGAGAATAGTACTGGGCTGAGAGACTTCAGTTATGAGGAAAGCCTGCAGAAGCTGGGATTGTTCTGTTTGGAGCAGAGAAAGTTAAAGAGAGATTTAATAGAGGTGTTTAAAATTATGAGAGGTTTTGATAAGAGTACATAGGGAGAAATTGTCTTCACTGGCAGTGAGGATACAGATTTAAACAAATTGGCAAAACAAAACAGGTGACGAGAGGAATTTTAAAAAATCTAACAACTTGATGATGATCTGGAATGCACTGCGTGCAAGGATGTTGGAATCAGAATAGTCGTAACTTTCAAAATGGAATTGAATATATACTTGTAAAGAAACAAATTGTGAGACTATGAAAAGAGAGAAATGGAGTGGAACTAATTGGAAAGATCTTTCAAAGAAGCTGGCACAGTCACAGTAATGGAAATGACCTTCTGTGTTGTATGTTTCTGTGATAAGACTTATTCTTCCTCTTGTAGATGTCGGAGCTACTGTAAAGCCATCAGAGACAGTAGTTTGATTTAACTTTGTTCCTAAAGATCTCTATGCTTCCTACAGCCTCTTCCTTGAGGCTATCAAAGCTAAATATGATGCAGTAACTACTGAGCGAAATTTCAACAAATAACTATAAACATTTCATGGAATGTGGGAATACTGTTAATAAAGTGATAAATTCTGTTATGTGATATGACATGACTCAATAAAATCTATCCGATGGTCTTGCACCAAATTTACTGCTATTTTTACTGGACCTTTTAGGAAGAGAAAAGAAAGGCAATAATGTGATTTCTACATAAGTAAGAAATGTGCTTGTTCGGAGTTGACTAGATTTTGGAATAACAAAAGCTTGATCTTCAGTCTGAGCCTCCTCATTGATGTAGTGTAGCTATTAATCAGTGTATGAAGGACATCTAATCACAGCTTACACTGAGACTAGTGTTGAAATAC
The DNA here is from genome assembly GCF_964213995.1 of Mustelus asterias. Taxonomy (NCBI): domain Eukaryota; kingdom Metazoa; phylum Chordata; class Chondrichthyes; order Carcharhiniformes; family Triakidae; genus Mustelus; species Mustelus asterias. The sequence goes on along the minus strand of NC_135809.1, from coordinate 45,501,693 downwards.
TTGTTTGCTTAAAATTGGAGATGGCTGTAGAATATACCAGTAAGCCTAACATTGGTCGTGGGGAAAATTCTTGAATCCATTATCAAGGACTTCATAGAGCATTTAGAAAGTAGTGGCAGGATCAGATAGAGTCAGCATGGATTTATGAAGGGGAAATCGTGCTTGACAAATCTGTTGGAATTCTTTGAAGGTGTAACTAGTAGAGTTGACAAGGGAGAGCTAGTTGATGTGGTTATTTGGACTTTCAGAAAGCGTTTGACAAAATCCCACATAAGAGATTATCGTGCTAGATGGATGGACGGGGGGGAACGGACGGATGGACGGACGGATGTGGGGGATGGGTGAGCGGGTTGATGGATTTGGGGGAAGTGTATTGAGATGGATAGAAAACTGGTTGGCAGAGAGGAAACAAAGAGCAGGAATTAATGGGTCCTTTTCAAATTGGCAGGCAGTAACTAGTGGGGTGCCAAAGGGATCGGTGCTGGGACCCCAGCTATTCACAATATATATTAATGATTTGGACGAGGGAACAAAATGTAACATCTCAAAGTTTGCAGATGATACCAAGTTGGGTGGGAGGGTGAACTGTGACGCGGATGCAGAGATCTTTCAGAATGATCTGGACAGGTTGGGTGAGTGAGCAAATCAATGGCAGATGCAATATAATATGGATAAATGTGAGGTTATTCACTTTGGAAGCAAAAACAAGAAGGCAGATTACCACCTGTATGGCTGTAAATTGGGGGAGGGGAGGTTGCAGCGGGACCTGGGTGTCCTTGTGCACCAGTCGCTGAAGGTAAGCATGCAGGTGCAGCAGGTGGTAAAGAAGGCAAATGGCATGTTGGCCTTCATTGCGAGAGGTTTTGAGTACAGGAGCAGGGATGTGTTGTTGAATTATACAGAGTGTTGATGAGGCCACACCTAGAATATTGGGGACGATTTTCCCAGAAGTGATGAATTGGTGGGGAAACTGTTCTAGATCATGACTGTTTTCTCAGTTCAACTTCATACTCGAATCTCCGCACTCTGTGACTGCAGAGGTCCCAATCGTGAATCTCATTAAAAACCCAGAAGGGCGGGGCCTATTCACACCAGAGTCTGACAGTTCTGGAACTCTGTGCATGCGCAGTGGCCCCAATCTGTCTGTCTCCCCAATCTGTCAGCCTCCCCTTTTGCTGGCCAGCTCAATCGCTGGCCAGCCCGGGACCCCCACAGTGCTGCCCCTCCGGCTCCCACAACAATTCCTGGGCCAGTCCTGACCTCGATGGGCAGTGCCAAGGTGTCCCCTAAGCATGGGCATTTTGCCCCTTGGGCAGTGCTGGGCGCACAGGCTGGTACTGCCAGTGTGCCCATGCCCCGGGGCACCAGCCCCCGGCCACCTGACCCCCTGGGAGGCCCCAATTGCCCTCCCCCTTCATTCCAGCGGGGTCTCCCGCTAGTTCCCCGAACGTGGGGAGCTAGTCTGAACCCAGCCAGAATGAAGTACTTCTGGCAGGGTGGGAGATTCAAGCGGGCCCAGCAGGTTCCTGATAATCACATGCTAAACATATTTAAGCTATATTGAAAAAAGTTTCAAATGACTTACCTGTCTTCCCGCCGGTTTCCAGCATTTTCTGGACTCTGACTGTTCTCCAGCTCTGGGAGATGCACATTCATTCCCGGTGCAGGCGTAAATCCCAGAAAAAGACCGGCGATGCGCATCTCCCAGCCCGACCCGCCAGAAAAGTTGCAGGGCACTATGGGAGAATTGCCCCCATTGTGTGCAGTTTTGGTCTCCTTTTCTGAGGAAGGATGTTCTTGCTCTTGGGGGAGTGCAGCGAAGGTTTACCAGGCTGATTCCGGGGATGGTTGGACTGATGTATGAAGAGAGATTGACTAGGTTAGGATTGTTTTCGTTGGAGTTCAGATGAATGAGGGGGGAATCTCATAGAGACTTATAAAATTCTAACAGGACTATACAGGGTAGATGAAGGGAGGATATTCCTGATGGTGGGGGAGTCCAGAACCGGGGGTCACAGTCTGAGGATTCTGGGTAGACCATTTAGGATGGAGATGAGACATTTCTTCACCCAAAGAGTGATGAGCCTGTGGAATTCATTACCACAGGAAGTACTTATTTCAAGGGCGGCACGGTAGCACAGTGGTTAGCACTGCTGCTTCACAGCTCCAGGGTCCCGGGTTCGATTCCCGGCTTGGGTCACTGTCTGTGTGGAGTTTGCACATTCTCCTTGTGTCTGCGTGGGTTTCCTCCGGGTGCTCCGGTTTCCTCCCACAGTCCAAAGATGTGCGGGTTAGGTTGATTGGCTAGGTTAAAAATTGCCCCTTAGTTGTCCTGGGATGTGTATGTTAGAGGGTTTAGCGGGTAAATATGTGGGGGTAGGGCCTGGGCGGGATTGTGGTCGGTGCAGACTCGATGGGCCAAATGGCCTCCTTCTGCACTGTAGGGTTTCTATGATTTCTTTCTATGATTGAATGTATTCAAGGGGCGGCTAGATATAGCACTTGGGGCGAATGGGATCAAAGGTTATCGGAAGAAAGCAGGATTAGGCTACTGAGTTGGATGATCAGCCATGATAATGATGAATGGCAGAGCAGGCTCAAAGGGTCAAATGACCTCCTCCTGCTCCTATCTTTTATGTTTCTATGTAATATACCGGGCAGAATTTTCCCATCCTGCCTGCCACAAGAATCATAGCAGGAAGGACAGAAATTTTGGTGGACCGTTTAAAGGTCCGTTGACCTCAGGTGGGAATTTCCAGTCTTGGGGCGTGCGGGGTTGGAAAATCCCGCCCATGAGGTGTATAATTGAAGTGTGGCAAGGAAATATGGTGTAATAGCTTGGTTTTGTTCATTTTTTTTTCAGGTTAAGTATTTGCATTTGCATTTAGTTTTGGAGTCTGTCAAAGTGAATTGAATTGTTTGTTTTAACAATTTGGAAATGAGGCAAGTGTTTTTGAAACACGTGAAAGTATAAATGGTTGTGATGCAATCATCCTGCTGGCTTTGACTTCAAGGTGAAGAATCCTTGCAATTTTCCTATCTGGGCAAGCATGAAATGTGGGGAGTTGGTCTGTCAGCTCACTGGCCTCCAACCTCATTATGAATTATATTTCTTCAGTGAATGAAATGGTGAATGTTTCTGTTCCTCCTGTCTCCCTTTCTGCTTTCTTTTTCGCTCTTTCTTCTGTCCTTTGTTTCTCTTTCTTCCTTTTTTTTAATCTCTCTCCCACCATCACTATGTCACTGACCACATAATCAGAATCAACGAACAGGTATATCAGACTCTGAAGTCTGAACAAAGGGATCTTGAACACAAGAACTAGGAAGTGATGTTTGAATTTCTAAAAGACGTTGTATCATAGAATCCCTACATTGGGCCAAATTGAGTATTAGGTGTAGTTCTGGACACCCAACTGGAGTGCTATCAGATGTGTGGAAGTGCTGCAGCCAAATTGTTCAAGATGGTAGCGGAATGGGTAATTGTAGTTATGAGGAATTATATGAAATAATCAGCCTTTTTAACTGCAGCAAGGAAGGTAAGAGAAGATCTAAGAGGGTGGTGGGCGAGTGGAATCGGCTGCCGTCAGGGGTGGTGGAGGCGAACTCAATAGGGTCTTTTAAGAGACTCCTGGATGAGTACATGGAGCTTAATAGGATGGAGGGTTATAGGTTGGTCTAGAAGGTAGGGATGTGTTCGGCACAACTTGTGGGCCGAAGGGCCTGTTTGTGCTGTAGTTTTTCTATGTTTCTAATGAAAGCTTTCAAAATTCTGAAATGTTTTGAAGGAAAAAGTGGTAAACAGTTGTTTTTATTGGTGGCTCGGACACCGCAGTATGGACTAGGTTCAAGATTACCATTAGAAAAATGCAGGAGGAAGTCAGAAGAATCCACCCCCAAAACAATACAGAGGTCGTTCAAATAGGGAGTATTTTACATGAGGTTATATAAAATGAAAGTGGATAGAGGTTTGAAAAGTGAGGTTATAAAATAATACAGGGACGAGGCAGAGAAATGGAATTAGGGTAAATAGTTCCAGTTTAAGAGCTAGCGTGGCACATTCACAGTTATAGATATGATTAACATTGTAAGCTCTCGTAATTACCCCACCACAATCTCCCCTTTCAAGTTATAGATTAATTTATAAAGAATAGGAAAAGCAGAATATTATTGAAACGGCGAGAGACTGCAGGATGCTGCAGTACAGAAGGATCTGGATGTCCTTGTACTTGAATCACAAAAAGACAATAAATAGATTCGAGCAACTTCTTACCATTTTTAAACTAAAGTGTTTCAAGCAGATAATTAACTCCTGTCATCAGATGATGAGGTTTATACTACTGTGCTGTTACTTTTTCCACAACATGTAACAGAAATTATATCCTCTTTTGTAATATAACCACTGTCCATTGCAGCAATGTTTCTAAGGTACAGGCTTGTGCTTCTAGACTATTTACTTTACATTTGAATATGATGTTGCATTGCAGTTCACTGGAATGTCTATTTTTTAGAACAAGCAATATGTTCATTTTTGAGGATACAATGTATTGAAAAGGTGCAACATTAATTTCTACACATGACGTAAGGGCTAGTTTGTGATCCTGAGGTACTGATGGTATGTTTAAATTGCAAAGCTGATTTTATATATAGAGATTGAAACAGTTTTGTCATTTTAAGTCTACAGTTGTATTGTTTCATGGGAGTGGAGTTGAAGCTCTCTATCTCCATTGAAGGAGAATAGTCAGCATGGCAGTCCAGTCTTATTTCTGAATACGCAGGGCAGCACTGAGTGAAATTCAGTGTATATATATAAAACTTTATTTCAGAAAGTGTAACAATGAGAACCTATTCTGCCAGTCTATAACATCATGGCTGATTTGATTGTGACCTTAACTCCAGTTTCCTGCCTGTTCCCCATAATTCTTGACTCCCTTGTCAGTCAAAAGTCTGTCTAATATATTCAATGACTCAGCCACCAATGCTCTCTAGGAGAGAGAATCTCAAACATAGCAACCCTCTTGAGAGAAGAAATTCCTCATCTCCATCTGAAAGAGGAAATCCCTTATTTTGCAACTGTACCCTTTAGTTCTAGATTTCCTCGTGAGGAGAAATGTTCTCTCAACAGTTACCCTATCAAGCTCTTCCTCAGAATCTTACACGTTCCAATAAGATCATGTCTCATTCTCCTAAACTCCAATGAGTATAGGCCCAACATTTTTAACCTTAACTCACAAGAAAACCCCTTCATTCGAGGAACCAGTAGAGTGAACCTTCTCTGAACTGTTTCCAATGCAAGTATGTGCCTCATTAAGGTGACCAAAACTGTACTATAGATGTGGTCTCCCCAATGTCCTGTAGTGTTGTAGCAAGACCCCATACAATATAGACCAGCATTCCATTTGCCTTCCTTATTACTTGTTGTACCTGCTTGCTAACTTTTTGTGATTCATATACATGGACTCCCTTTTCCCTTTGAAAAATATTGTGCTTTTTCTACTCTTTATAACTTAGCTTGAAACGAAGATTTTGGTGGGGTTATTATGAAGGAATATGTGAATCATGTCTGTGTGATTTCTCTCAGGTATGATGAAAAGTTGCGAGCTTCCCAAAAGGGAGGAGCACCTCGACCAGCAAAGACACCCCCGCCCCGACCTCCACTTCCCCAGCAACAATTTGGAGTCAGTCTGCAATAGTAAGTCCTCATCTGTTTCATTCCTGCTTTTATTGTGATTAATTTTATAAAGTTATTTTAGAAGCATATTTAAAACAAAATTCACCTAAACATTAAAAGTTAGAATATGTTGAACTTGATTGTTCAACTTGGAAACTGACTGCAATGCTCAAAAGAATGTTATTATAAGATGCTCAAATTTATTAACAAATATGATCACTCTTTTGCCATTTCTCTCTCGGGTACTGAAACAATATTGATGGGAGTTGGAGAGGAGACTGAAATGGTCTGGGAATTCCGACAAGGATAGCAAAACCACATCTGCATCTTGTAGATGCGCCCACAGTCAGATGTAGAGTCTTGCTGGTTAGATGGAGCCCATGATCAGTGTGGCTTGGGGAGGAGATTTGAACCCCCGTCACAAACTCCATTCTGTAACTACTGATTGCACCCCCATCCCTGTTCACTGCCTAGGGATGAGCCAGACTATCTGACTTTGAGCTGAATTTCTAGGCCTCTATCCTGTCCATTATCCAGACTTCCTACTTTCACCTCCATCATATCACCCATTTACCATAGCCCGCACCCAGACACGTCTGCTACTGAAACTTTCATCCAGGTATTAATTAACCTGGTGTGTCAACTATTTCAGTACTTTGCTGGTTGTCACCCTCCATGACATTAAGGTAATCCAAAACTATGTTGTTCCCATCTTAAATCACTCCAAGTTCCTATTAGCAATCACCTGGGTGCTCACTGACCTGTCTCAGCTCCTAGACCAGAAAAGTTTGGATTTTCAAACTTTCATACTCGTGTTTAAATCTCTCAATGGCCTTATCTCTCTTTGTCTCCATGTAACATGCCCCAACCCTGCAACCATTCCTCCAATTCTGGCGTTCTCTTCCCTTCTTTTGCCCGACCCTAAGCTGGCCGAGCCTTAAGCTCTATGCTCCCTACCTAACAGTTTCGTACTGCAGCAGGTCAAGAAGGCCATTCACCAGCACCTTCTCGAGGGCAATTTGGGATGGATAGTAAATGCTGCGATACACATCCCATAAAAACAACTCTCCTCCTCTCAGACTTTGCTACCTATCCCTCCTCCTTATAAGATGCTGCTGAAAGCACATTTCTTTGAACAAATTTTTGGTCACCTGATGTCTCCTTCGTTGACTCAGTGTCACTTTTTATCTGATTATCCTCTTCTGAAGCACCTTGGGATGTTTTACTAAGTTAAAGATGCTAAATTAGTCCACATTCTTCCTGTAAATGGGCCTTTTCACAAAGTGAACATTTTATTTTAAGATATTTTAATAAAAGTGATTTCCATGCAACTAACCTATACAAATGTGACTGTGCATTACTTTTTGAAAATACTAGTCTCCGAAACAAAGGAAATGGCGAGCTTATTCCTCTGGTAATGAGACAAACTGTGCTGTTCCTGAAGCAGAAAGGTATGTTTCATTCCTCATTTATGTGTTAAGAATGTTTACTCTTAATTTGACTATCTTTAAGCAATTTGTAGCCCTTTCCCTTCGTCAGAGTATGAATAATTTTACTCTCTCGTAAGTCGGACCAGCTACTACCTCTTGCTATTAGCTCCACCATTTGACCTTTAATCATCAACTTCTTGGCCTTACTATCTCCTCTGGCCTCACCTGGAAGTTGTATATCTCTTCACTGTTGTAACTGCACCAAGGTTTAAATTTTCAACCATTTCATTTCCTGCTGATGTCTCTCAATGGGTTTGAGTTTAATTCAGAATTATTGCATACTGTTCCACATGTTGGGTGACTTCTACCTATAGAAAAAAGCTTGTTCTCTGATAGGAGTCACTCTCTTTCTCTTGCCAACAGCCTCTCTGGTCCTATTTTGTTAATGTTGTTGATGTTGTAGCTCAACTTTGCTGTATATCCTTTCCAAACTTCAAGTATTGCATTCTACATGCTCTTGTTCCTCTGTATCATGGTCTTCTGCTCTAATTCATCCTTTTCTAGCACTTCAAATCTTAACTGTCTCTCATCTTTCTTTCCTTGCTCAGATACTTTGATTTTAAGCCATTGTTTGACATTCCCTAATCATTATGATTTGTCTTGCAGTTTCTTTAACTCTTCAGCTAGGTAGGAGCTTTGATCCCTCTTCCCAGTTTCCCAACTCAAATAAGGACCAAATTTAACTTGACTGACCCAGCTCAATTGGGGTGCCAGGGACAGTAAAATACTTCTGCTGCTCTTACCCTCTCTTTCCGCTCCGATCCCACCACTGGCATATTTCCTGGAGTGTTCCACTGCATTAGCCTGGAGTCCACTTGAATTGAGTGGGAGCCTCAGGGTCCTGTGATGCGAGTAAGAACCTACATATGATTTACAGAGACATGAAAGTTGTGAATGTGATCATTAGAGGAAATAAAGATAAAACTTTTACAATCTCTACACATGCTGTTCTCCAGACTGATGCCAAGGACAGATTTATCCTCTGCATTTGGAATGGGTTCCAAATTGTGTCTCACTTTCTTCAGGTGGTTTCATCATATGGAGCGCACAGCTACATATTGGCAGCTGCTTATGGTTAATTGGATCTTGTTATTGATCATTAACCTCTCCTTGTTGATTGGCAGCTTGTTTCCACCACATACCCCACTCCCTCTACTCCATGCATCCTTCAGTGTTGTGCACCTATAACTTGAGGGGCAACACAATCCCAGGCATCGTCCTTCAATATTACTCTAACGTTTGTTGCTTAGTGATATATTAAAAAGAGGACTAGAGATTCTACCTTTCTCTCCCCATTCCTTGCTTCACCTTTGCTCAACTCTTCCCCTTAATGATAGACCAGAAATGCAGCAGTGGATTGTGGGTGAAATCTGCTCTGTGATTACTGATGCTGCTCTCCCTGCAAGTTGCTCACATTTGCAGTGATAATGTCACAGTTGTTGAGGATTGTGATCTCTCCTAATCTTGGGATTCAGAAGACGTTTTTAAACATTTTGAAATTCTGTCAAAGTTGATACCCCAGTATCCATCATTCACTATTTGAAAGAACATCAAATTTAACAAATATTTTGGCGAGCCCTTATTTCCTCAATTTGATACACCGACTTCTGTGCTGTTAGAATGCATCATCCTTTGTCCTGTAGTCACCTGGCATTTCAATTCTAAGATCATTGTGCCTCCTTCCAAGCATGAAGATTAAGATGGGTAGCTTTCTATGTTTATACTATTGGTGAGGAGCCTGGCTCAGTAGCTATACATATTGGGAAGTTGAGGATGCATTGTCCATGCCTTCCTGCTTGGGAACATGAATGGATGCAAAATTGTGGTTGTACTATCATGGTATCTATGTATATGAAAGTCCTGAAGATAGCAGAAAATGCTGCCATGTAGTTTTCTTGAATTGCATTTGGCAGATTGTGCGTGCATTAATATCGTCACTGAGAGAAACAACAATTTACTGAAAACTTTACTATTTTGCTTACAGCACTTAAAACTGAAGGTTTGTTCAGACGATCAGCCAACATCCAGGTCATAAAGGAAATCCAGAAACAATATAACCTGGGTAGGTGTCCACCTAGCTATCTGTGTCAATGTGGTCACAAATGGCATTAACTCACAATACAAAAAGGTCAAGATATCTAGAACGTCCAGCATTCAGTGACCCTCTGTTTTAGTGTCAGGTACATATTTGATGACATCCGGTGCTGGTGATGATTTGGTTGAGTAATGTTTCTGTTCATTATTATTAGAGCTGTATTCACAAACAGATGATGAGAGATTTCACAAGTGTGGATTATTGGTTCGATTGCCCTTCAGGTGGCAACAATGTTAAAATATGATTTTATACTGATGCATATTTAGATAATTTTGGATGCAAGTGTGCTGGCTCCTGTCATTTACACAAATACATTTGAGCCCCTTACTTTAGAAGAGTCATAGACACGATTGTTCTCCAGCCTCCTAGCCGGATAATAGCAAGATTTAGTACTGTAAACATTGGAAAACGGATCCAGTCACTTAAGCTGAGTTGAGCTCAAGACCCAGACATGGGATTTCCCCTCAAACAAACATGAGTTTGTATTTTAGCTCGGAGCATTGTTATCCATTAAATGCAGTTTCATTAAAAACATCATATTTGACAAGTTAGGAATTGAACTGGTTTGGCAGGGGTCAGGAGCCTGAGGGTGAATTAGATGGGGCAAAATCAGAAATGAAAATGGAAGGCAGAAAAGTTGTGAATAAATCTGGAAGGCAAAGGAAACGAAGGTTAGAAAATTTAAAAAAGGAAGTTGGTGATGCTTATATACTTCAATTCGAGTGGTATGGCGAATAAAGCAAATGAGCTGAGGGCGCAGATAGAAATGTGGCAATGTGATATCAAAGCTATTACAGAAACATGGCTCAAGGAGGGACAACACTCTTGGTTACAGTGCTTTCAGACGAGCTAGAGGGGCTGATGAAAAAGAAAAGGAGGGAAGGTTGGCAATTTTGGTCAAAGCGGGAGGCAATGGCCTAGTGGTATTATCGCTAGACTATTAATCCCAGAAACGCAGCTCATGTTCTGAGGATACGGGTTCGAATCCCGCCACTGTAGTTGATGGAATTTTAATTCAATAAAAAGAAATCTGGAATTAAGAATCTACCAATGACCATGAAACCATTGCCGATTGTCAGAAAAACCCACCTGGTTCACTAATGTCCTTTAGGGAAGGAAATCTGCCGTCCTTACCTGGCTTGGCCTCCATGTGAATCCAGAGCCATAGCAATGTGGTTGACTTTCAACTGCCCTCTGAAATGGCCTAGCAAGCCACTCAGTTTCAAGGGCATCGAGGGATGGCAATAAATGCTGACCAGCCAGTGACACCCAAGTCCCATGAATGAATTTTTTAAAAAGCTGTGGGGAGGGATGATATGTTAGAAGTTTAATCAAGTTAGACTATTTGAACTGAGCTAAGGAACAAAAATGAGGCAATGGCACAACTGGGTGTATATGGTAGAACTGTCACAGAGGTAGAAGAACAATTATATAGGCAAATCTCTCAGAAGTGCAAAGATAGTGGGCCAGTAGCAGTAGGGAATTTGAACTACCCCAATATTAACTGGGTTAGGTTCAGTGTGAAAGGAAATGAGGGAACAGAATTCTTGGAGTGCATTCAGGAGAACCTTTTTTGGCAGGAGATAGCAAGTCCAATAACAGAGGATGCGGTTATGGGCTTGATTTATGAAATTAAGCTGGGAAGGTGGAAGGAGTGGCGGTGGGAGAGCATTTTTGTGGTAGTGATCATATTCAATTAGTTTTAACATAATTATGGGAAAGGACAAAGATAGATTGGGAGTTAAAGTTCTAAATTGGGGTGAGGTCAATTTTACTAAGCTGAGGAGAGATTTAGCCAAAAGTGGACTGGAAACAGCTACTTGAGGGTAAATAAATATCAATGCAGTGGGAGGCATTCAGAGGGGAGATTCAAGGGATTCAAAGTAAACATGTTCCCACAAAGAAAAAGGTGGGATGGCCAAATCTAGAGCCCCCTGGATGTCAAGGCCGAAAAGGAAAAGTAATATCAGATGCCAATAATACAGAAAGTCGAGAGGAGGAATGAAATTTAAAAGAAAACAGGAAAGAATTTTTCCAAACAAAATCAAGGAGAATCCAAAGATGTTTTATCAGTATGTTAAGAGGATAACTAAGGAAGAACTAGGGCTCATAAAAAAAACAAAGGTAACCTGTGGGTGTAGTTCTTTAATAAATAATTTACACCTGCCTTCACAAAAAAGGGGGATAATACAAACATTGCAGTTGTGGAGTGTGAAGTATTGGGTCTGGTAAACATAGGGAGAGAGGAAGTATTAAGGGGATTAGCATCCTTGAAAGTGGATAAATCACCAGGGCTGGATGAAATGTACCCAAGGCTGTTAAAGGAAGTCAGAAAGGAAATAGTGGATGCTCCGACCGTCATTTTCCAATCATCACGATGTAAGTGTCATTTTTCCCTCCCTGATACATCACAGTGTCTGCAGCTTGACCTCCAACTCAGTGAGCCAAAGCTCCTCCAGCTGCAAACATTTAATGCAGATGTGTTTGCCCTGGGCCAATGACTGAGACGGGCAAGGAAGGAGGTTCTGCGTAGTCAGCATGAGGAGCTAGGCACCAAATTAAGAAGCAGATCCTCAGAGATAATAATCTCCGGATTTTTACTTGAACTATGTGCAAATTGGTATAGGACAAATACAATTAGAGAAATTAATGTGTGGCTCAAAGATTGGTGGGGAAGAAGTGGGTTGCGCTTGGTGGGGCACTGGCATCAGTACTGGGGAGAGTGGTTCAGGAAACCAGGATGTGGAAGTGGTTTGGGTAAAGATGAAAAATGATGAAGGCAAGAAGTCCCTTATAGGAATGGTGTTACAGGTACCCACACAATCGGACAGGGTATAAAGGAGGAAATAATGGGAGCTTGTCTGAAAAGTACAGTTTTTAATCTGCATGTAAACTGGAAAAATTAGATGGGCAAAGGTAGTCTAGATGGGGAGTTCATAGAATGTTTTCAGGATAATTTCTTAGAACAGCACATTCTTGTGCCAACCAGCAAGCATGCTGTACTAGAACTGGTATTGTGCAATGAGATGGTATTAATTAAATGACCCCATTGTGAAGGCGCCCATATTGCTGTGGTCATAATATGATTGCATTTTACATTCAGTTTGAGGGCGAGAAGAATGAATCCAAGATTAATATTTTAAACTCAAGGGCAATTATGAGGGCATAAAGCAAAGCTAGTTAAAGTGAACTATCAAATTCGGTTAAGGGATAGGTCAATGGCAATGCACTGGCAGACATTTAAAGGGATATTTTAGAATATTCGTAACACGAAAGAAAATTTCCAGGGAGGGGAGCCACCATCCGTGGTTAACTAAAAAAGTTAAACATAGTACTAAACTCAAAGAAAAAGCATATAATTGTGCAAGAATGGGTGGCAGGCCAGAAAAATGGACAGATTATTTTTAAAAAAGCAAAGAATGACTAAAACTTTAGGGAAAAATAAGAGTACAAGAGAAAGCTAACTAGAAATACAGAAACTGATAGTAAGAATTTCCATAGTTATTTTAAACAGAGTTAACAAAAATGAGCATTGGTCTTGTAGATAGTGTCTGGGGAAGTAATAATGAAAGATAAGATGATGATTATTGAACAATTATCTTACCAGTTTTCAATACAGAGGATACAAGTAACATTTCAGGAAAAGGGAAGGAGGCATACAAGAAAAGCACTATCACCAGGGAAGTGGTACTGAGTAAATTGTTGGAGTTGTGAGCTGACAAGTTCCTAGGTCCAGATGGACATCACCTTAGGGTCTTTAAAAAAAAGTGTCTAGTGAGATAATAGATACAAATTTTCCAAAATTCCCTAGATTCAGGGAAGGTTCCATTAGATTGGAAAATGCGAATATAACTCCTTTATTCAAAAATGGAGAGAGACAGAAACCAGGAAACTACAGGCCAGTTAGTGTAACATCTGTCATTGGAAAAATATTCACTATCATTAAAGATTTAATAGCAGAGTGCTTAGATAAATTCAAGGTAATAAGGCAGAGTCAACCTGGTTTTGTGAGGAGGAAATTTATTAGAACGCTTTGAAGAAATAACATCTGTTGCGGATAAAGGGGAGCCTGTAGATGTACTGTACTAGGATTTCCAGGAGGCATCTGATAAAGTGCCACATCAAAGTTTATTGTAAAATTAAAAGCTCATGGTGTAGTGGTAATATATTAGCATAGATAGAAATTTGACTAGCTGAGGAAGCAGAGAGTAGGCATAAATAGCTCATTTGGCAAGATGTGACAGGTGGTGTGCCACAAGGATCAATGCTGGGGACTCCACTTTTTATAATTTCTGTAAATGACTTGGATGAAGGGACCAAATGTATAGTCGCTACACTTGCTGATGAGACAAAGATAGATAGGAAAATCAGTTGTGAAGAGGACATAAGAAAGCTACAAGGGAATATAGAAAGGTTAGATGAGTGGACAAAGATTTGGCAAATGGAGTATAATGTGGAAAATGTGAAAATTTCTATTTTGGCAGGAAGAAGTCTTTGCGGTACGGTCCAGGGGTGGCAGCGGTATGGTCCAGGGGTGGCAGCGGTATGGTCCAGGGGTGGCAGCAGTACGGTCCGAGAGTTGAAGTGATGTGGCACTAGGGTGAAGGGAGTTGAAAGTTGTGCTTGGGTATCCTGCTCTATTGATATGTGAGGATTGGGTGAAGGAGACATGGATGGAGGGAAATGAGGAATTGTGGGATCTGGAAGTGTGGTTCTAATCATAGAATCCCTGCAGTGCAGAAGGAAGCCATTCGACCCAGTGAGCGTGCATCGACGACAATCCCACCCAGGCCCTATCCTCGTAACCCCACGGATTTGCCCTGCTAGTCCCCACTAGGGGATGATTTAGCATGGCCAATCAACCTAACCCGCACATCTTTGGACTGTGGGAGGAAACCGTAGCACCCGGGAGGAACCCAAGCAGACACGGGGAGAACGTACAAACTCCACACAGACAGTGGCCCGAGGCAGGAATTGAACCCGGGTCCCTGGCACTGTGAGGCAGCAGTGCTAACCACTGTGCCACCGTGTTTGTGAAGTGAATGGGGTCAGGAGTACAGAAGATCTGGGGTGAGTAGAATGTCAGTGTGTGGGAGCAGTGGAGAGGATGGTTTGCGTTTCTGCAGAGGAAAGCATATTGGAGAGGGTTTAGTTGGCTTGGGTCAACATGAGCAGATTATGGGAAAGACCTGGGTGCCCAGAATGGGGTAGGAGCTGGCACCGATGAGGGATAGAAAGGAAATGGACAGTGTGATGGTAAGGGGGAGGGGTTGGAGAGGCAGGATAAAAGCAGTGACAGGAAGCTGCAAAGCTAGGTAGAAAACACTGGAAGAATTTATACATTCTGGGTCAGGTCAGGATGCTCGCTGTTGGGATTGTCTATCGGAACCATGATTGCGGCAGGGCTAATGATGCAAGAATCCAGGAGAGTCTCCCTCCACTGCCAGTAGGAATGCTGTGCCATGTACCTTTGGGATAACAGCTCGGAGAATGTCAGCAATTGGAGGATCTCCAATCAATGAAGTGTATGTTAGAATGAGAAGCAAAGCTACATGTGGTAAGGACAGACAAAGCTCAAAGGAAGTAATTCAGAATGCTAAATATAAAGAGTGCAATATCTGTAAGAGTTTTGATACATTGTGTATATACTATAGTGAGAAAAGACATATCATTAATTACATCTTTTTCAGGTAAACCAATAAAATTTGAGGAGTATGGAGATGAGCATATTCCTGCTGTTATCTTGAAAACGTTCCTCCGGGAGCTTCCAGAGCCGCTTCTAACCTCTCAGATTTATGACCAGGTCCAAAGTATTGGAAGTAAGCAGAAGTTTTATTTTTCTTCCCACTCTATACTTTAATTCAAGTACACAATCTGAAATATGGGATGTTCTCCATTTTCTATCTGATCCAATATCTGCAGATATTCATGTAAACAGTCTGATAGGAATTATGCAGCTGTCACATCTCAAATCTGATTGTGTTTTTTTTATCTCCACCTCTTTGTTAATGTGATGCCGAGTCAGTAACCTGTGCACATTGTAATGGTGTGGTCACCATTGTGATCCTATTTATTTATTTAATGTTGTAAATCAGAGGTTTTAGAATCCCTAAATTTACTGTATATCCCCCGAGCCTCTTCCAGATCTACCAGCTGGCCCTATACCCCTATCAGCAAGCCGGTTTAATATTTTAACCCCTTTTAATGCCCAAGCATTGTACAAAATGTCCAAATTTTTATACACATGTACATTAAGGAGGAACCAAAAGAGAAAATGCTGGGAAATCTCAGCAGATCTGTCAGGAGAGAAAAGAGCTGACATTTCAAGTCCAGATGACCCTTTGTCAAAGCTGGTCACCTGGACTCGAAACGTCAGCTCTTTTCTCTCCCTACAGATGCTGCCAGACCTGCTGAGATTTTCCAGCATTTTCTCTTTTGGTTTCAGATTCCAGCATCCGCAGTAACTTGCTTTTATACATTTAAGGAGGAGATAGGCAGATTTTTAATTAGCAATGGGTTGAAGGGTTATGGAGAATAAGTGGAGTTGAGGCTGAGATGAGATCAGCCATGATCGTATTGAATGGCGGAGCGGGCCCGAGGTGCTAAATCGCCTGCTCCTGCTCTTAGTTCATAACTTAACAATGTCTTAAAAGTCTACTTGTCACTCTGGCGACAGATGTGGTTGTTTGAACATATATGCATAATGTTTGGGGTGATATTTTTAAGTCGCTTTCCACACAAAGGTGCTGATGACAACTTTTGAATGGTGAAAATCGACTTTTGAGAAGCCAAGTTGTAGATAAGAACAGTATCAAAACTTTGATAGGCCTGTCTGAAAATTCGGTCTCACATTTGGACTCTAAATAACCAACTCCTTTTGTTAGAACTCGACCTTAAGATGTCCAGGAAGTTCTCTTATTTGCAAATACTGTGAAGTAATTTATGAAAGGGTAGCGATGCTGTTTGTGTTTCCCATTGAAGGGAAGCACTCACATAATTACCTCACCAGTTCAGTGAAATGCTGCTGGGACTGCAATGTTGGATTGGCCGGCAGATCTCTAAGGCAGGACACCCTCCTAATATTGGGGCGGACATCTCGCCCTTAGCCAATTAACTCCCCATCAGCATTGAATGGCTGCGGGAACTGGGAATATCTTCTCTGTTGACTCTTGAAGTGGGACGGTAGGAAACCCTGCTATCCAAAAAATATTTCCCATGGTTTTTGGACTGTTATTCAACAGGACTTCACTACGTAACATGAACTGCAGCAAAGAATATTCCCCAGCTTTGGATTAAGTTTTGTTGTTTTTTTTCATATTAATGTCTCCTTGAGATAGATCCTGCTTCATGTCTTGTGTCAGCGTTTTGCTTCATTGGCTGAGATTTGCATGTCGAGTCAATGGTTGTTGTCTCACCAGCAATTTCAGCAAGTACCCTGATCCTGGCAAAACAAATCGCATTACTTTGCTTCTTATACCTGATACTTTGTGTGTTTTTCTTAACGCTAACCGTCTTTAGCCATCTGTTCATTTTTCATGGTTTCACCCTGGCAGATATAGTATACAACTGAAAAAAAAAGCCCATCTTACTCCTGAGCTCAGCTAGATTGGACAGTTGCTGGGCAACTGAAACCACATTGTAGTGTGCGGTGATTGGAGGGAAGGTCTGTGTGTGTCATCCTTTTTGTGCCTATGTGTTCTCATTGGTGTATTGTGAAGTAAATTAACTACTTTATATAACATTCCCACAGAGTTTTGAAACCTGTGTCGCCCATTGTAAAAATACTTGAAAAAAATAACAAATAAAATCCACACCGAGAATTGCTCCCACATAGTCCTTCCTCGCCTGACTCGCACAGAGACATCTCAAAGAAGTACTGTTTGGAAATCCGGATGCAAATCAAAGCCTACCCACCCGTAGCAGAGCAGTAGATATGAGAACAACATCTTGTATGCATTAATACCATTATTTAATGTTTTTCATTATCTATGTAATAGTGTGGCAAATGAGCAGGTCCAACCTGGCATTGTACACTGCGGCCTCCATTTCCTCGGATATGGAGCAACATCATGAATGCACATGTGTTGCAAGCTTGTTAGAGACTGTTATCAAAGAAATCCAAACACCTAGCATTTAACCGACAGAATGACACCACAAGGACAACCTCTATTGCATGTATGAAGAGAAATTAAGCAAAGCAAACACCACTAATTTAACAACATAGCTCATAAAGGATTATGCTGTGAACTAAGTTAGAAACATAGAAAAACTACAGCACAAAACAGGCCCTTCGGCCCCACAAGTTGTGCCGAACATATCCCTACCTTTTAGGCCTACCTATAACCCTCCATCCTATTAAGTTCCATGTACTCATCCAGGAGTCTCTTAAAAGACCCTATTGAGTTTGCCTCCACCACCACTGACGGCAGCCGATTCCACTCGCCCACCACCCTCTGTGTGAAAAACTTCCCCCTAATATTTCCCCTGTACCTACCCCCCAGCACCTTAAACCTGTGTCCTCTCGTAGCAGCCATTTCCACCCTGGGAAAAAGCCTCTGAGAGTCCACCCGATCTATGCCTCTCAACATCTTGTATACCTCTATTAGGTCTCCTCTCATCCTACGTCTCTCCAAGGAGAAAAGACCGAGCTCCCTCAGCCTATCCTCATAAGGCATGCCACTCAATCCAGGCAACATCCTTGTAAATCGCCTCTGCACCCTTTCAATCTTTTCCACATCCTTCCTGTAATGAGGCGACCAGAACTGAGCGCAGTACTCCAAGTGGGGTCTGACGAGGGTCTTATATAGCTGCATCATTATCCCTGGACTCCTAAACTCAGTCCCTTGATTGATAAAGGCCAGCACACCATACGCCTTCTTAACCACCTCCTCCACCTGCGGGGCCGATTTTAGAGCCCTACGGACCCGGACCCCAAGGTCCTTCTGATCCTCTACAGTACTAAGAGTCTTTCCCTTTATATTGTACTCCTTCATCCCATTTGACCTGCCAAAATGGACCACTACGCATTTATCTGGGTTGAAGTCCATCTGCCACTTCTCCACCCAGTCTTGCATCCTATCTATGTCCCTCTGTAACTTCTGACATCCCTCCAGACTATCCACAACCTCACCAACCTTCGTGTTGTCGGCAAACTTACCAACCCATCCCTCCACTTCCTCATCCAGGTCATTTATGAAAATGACAAACAGCAAGGGTCCCAGAACAGATCCCTGGGGCACACCACTGATGACCAACCTCCATTTAGAAAAAGACCCATCTATACACACTCTCTGCCTTCTTTGGGCAAGCCAGTTCTGGCTTCACTGTTAGAGTTCCCTTATCTTACATAATCTTGAAGGTTTATTCACTTTTCCTGGGATCAATCCAAAAGGTATGCCACAGCTTTCAGAGTTTACTTAACTCTCCTTGGCGTTCCAGCTCTTCCTTGAGGTACAAATTACATGGAGATCATTCCATTAGCTTTTGGCTAAACAATTCTCCAATTGTCTTTAAAGATCTCGTGATTGTGGACTCTTCCTCATCCTGGCTTTGGACATATTACCCCGTCAGCTCCTACAGCTTTTGTGCAGCTCTTTCCAAGCTAACTATTCAAGCTCACTGTTTTCTGCCGCAAGGCTCTGTGAGGACCACTGTGGATTGCAAGCTATAACAAATCTTCCAGCTGCTTTGCCCTCTCAAAACCCAGACTGAACTGTCTGCTTCTGTCAGCAAGCGCACACACGTTAATTTAACAAAGTAACCTTCTAACCAGGGGTCCATCTTGAATCACTATCCCTATGGCAATGTGGCATGCTCTGAGAAGATTCAAACAGAAATGCAAAGGAATTATTTTACTTTCAACACAACTCTCTGAGTCTGTAACCCATATGAATAATTTATATTGCTAATGGAGTTTTAACGATACTTTCTCCAGACTGTCTGGTTCCATTACAAGCTTAGAGATGGCATGTTCATTGTTTGGGTTGCATTTACATCAGTCATTTTTACCAGTTTCTCAACCAATTGCCTCATTTTTAATTCCTAAAACTACAAATTATATTCTAAAACATATGAATTATGAGCTAAAATTCACAACATGTGCATGATGCGATGTTCAGCATTTACAGACATGTTCGAGGTTAGAGCTGGCCCATTCTTAAAGTCAGCACTCAAGCCAAGATAATAAAACTTACATTTCTGGTGCAAGTCTTGCTGTTTTCGTTTACCTCAGAAGAACTAATGGTTTCCTAGTAACTCACAAGATTAAAGCAGTGAGGTGAAAAGCCATAGTCACTGGTACAATCTGAAATGTGTGCTGGATCTGCTGTTCTATTTGATTTGATTTATTATTGTCATAAGTATTGGTATACAGTGAAAAATATTGTTTCTTGCGCGCTACACAGACAAAACATACCATTCATAGAGTACATAATGGAGAAGGAAAGGAGAGGATGCAGAGCTAGGGTGTAGAGAAAAATCAATTTAATATAAGAACATAAGAAATAGGAGCAGGAGAAGGCCATCTGGCCCCTCGAGCCTGCCCCGCCATTCAACAAGATCATGGCTGATCTGAAGCGAATCAGTTCCACTTACCCACCTGCTCCCCATATCCCTTAATTCCCTTATCGATCAGAAATCTATCTACCCGTGATTTAAACATATTCAACGAGGTAGCCTCCACTACATCAATGGGCAGAGAATTCCAGAGATTCACTACCCTCTGAGAGAAGAAGTTCCCCCTCAACTCTGTTCTGAACCGGCCCCCACTTATTTTGAGGCTGTGCCCTCTAGTTCTGGTTTCCCTTCTAAGTGGAAAGAATCTCTCTACCTCTACCCTATCCAGCCCCTTCATTATCTTATATGTCTCTATAAGATCACCCCTCAGCCTTCTAAACTCCAACGAGTACAGACCCAATCTGTTCGACCTCTCCTCATAAGCTACACCCTTCATCTCCGGTATCAACCTGGTGAACCTTCTCCGCACTCCCTCCAAGGCCAATATATCCTTTCGCAAATAAGGGGACCAAAACTGCACGCAATACTCCAATTGCGGCCTCACCAGTGCCTTGTATAGTTGCAGCAAGACCTCCCTGCTTTTATATTCTATCCCCCTCACGATAAAGGCCAACTTCCATTCGCCTTCTTGATCACCTGCTGCACCTGCAGACTGAGTTTTTGCGATTCGTGCACAAGGACCCCAGGTCCCTCTGCACAGTAGCATGATGTAATTTTTCTCCATTTAAATAATATTCCAATTTACTATTATTTCTTCCAAAGTGGATAACCTCACATTTGCCAACGTTATATTCCATCTGCCAGATCCTCGCCCACTCGCTCAGCCTATCCAAATCTCTCTGCAGACTTTCCGCGTCCTCCACGCAATTCGCTTTCCCACTCATCTTTGTGTCATCAGTGAGTACCCTACACTCAGTCCCCTCCTCCAGATCATCTATGTAAATGGTAAACAGTTGAGGCCCCAGCACCGATCCCTGCGGCACGCCACTGGTCACCAACTGCCAACCAGAAAAGCACCCATTTATTCCAACTCTCTGCTTCCTGTTAGATAGCCAATCCCCAATCCACGCCAACACCTTACCCCCAACTCCGTGTACCCCAATCTTCTGCAGCAACCTTTTGTGAGGCACCTTATCGAATGCCTTCTGGAAATCTAAAAACACCACATCCACCGGTTCCCCTCTGTCAACCGCACTAGTCACATCTTCATAAAAATCCAGTAAATTCATCAAACACGACTTTCCCTTCATGAATCCATGCTGCGTCTGCTTGATCGAACCATTTTTATCCAAGTGCTCTGCTATTTCCTCTTTAATGATGGACTCCAGCATCTTCCCAACTACGGACGTTAAGCTAACTGGCCTGTAGTTACCCGTCTTTTGTCTACTTCCTTTTTTAAACAGCGGCGTAACAGTAGCTGTTTTCCAATCGGCCAGCACTACCCCAGATTCCAGCGAATTTTGATAAATAACTACTAACGCATCTGCTATTACCTCAGCCATTTCTTTCAGTACCCTGGGATGCATTCAAAGAACAAAGAACAATACAGCACAAGAACAGGTCCTTCGGCCCTCCAAGCCCGCGCCGCTCCCCGGTCCAGGATTGAATCCTGAATCCAGGATCCCCGCCCAATTTTCCAGCCTATCTACATACCAATATCCTATCCACCGAGCTGTCCCTCACAGCTACGATGCTTTGTTCATCACAACCTATTAACTCACCCCCACCCCCCCATTCCAGACCATGTGATCTCCAGGGAGAGGCGAAAACCCAGAGTGAAAACCCCAGGGCCAATATGGGGAAAATTCCATCCGGGCCCGGGGACTTGTCTATCTTCAGTCCCATTAGTCTACCAAGCACTACCTCTTTAGTAACAGTAATTGTATTAAGGACCTCATCTCCCACCAACTCTCGATCTCTAATATTTGGTAAACTATTTGTGTCTTCCACCATGAAGACCGACACAAAGAACTTATTTAAAGTCTCAGCCATTCCCTCGTTTTCCACTATTAAATCCCCCCTCTCGTCCTCCAAGGGTCCAACATTCATTCTAGCCACTCTATTCCTTTTTATATATTTGTAAAAACTTTTACTATCATTTTTTAATATTTTGAGCGCGTTTAGTTTCATAATCTATCTTTCATTTCTTAATCGCTTTCTTAGTCGTTCTTTGTTGTTTTTTAAAGCTTTCCCAATCCACTAATTCTCCACTATTTTTGGCCACTGTACGCATCTGTTATTTTAATACTCCTTTATTTTCTTCGTTATCCACATCTGGTTATCCCTTTTCTTACAGTCCTTCTTTATCACTGGAATATATTTTTGCTGAGTACTTAAAAAAATCTCCTTAAAAATCCTCCACTGTTGCTCAGCTGTCCTACCTACCAGTCTGCTCGCCCAGTCTACATTAGCCAATTCCGCCCTCATCCTATCGTACTCCCCTCTGTTCAAGCAGAGGACACTGGTTTGGGACCCTACTTTCTCACCCTCCATCTGTATCAGAAATTCAACCATATTATGATCACTCAACCCAAGAGGATCCCTCACAAGAAGATCCTTAATTCTACCGGTCTCATTACACAGTACCAGATCTAAGATAACTCGCTCTCTCGTAAGTTCTGTAACATACTGTTCGATGAAACTATCCTGACAGCATATATGGTAGCATACATAAAGAATGGATATTTGAATGAGGTACAGCAGGTTGGTTGGCTTCTATGCAAGGAATGAGAGGTATCTTGTCATTTTGAGCATTTCATTGTTACAGTTCCTGAACTAGAGAGACACCACCAATTACACTGACAACTAAGCACTGGGGTGCTGATGCCAGATGCAGCACTTAAGCTGTTACCTTGGCTGAGATCAGTAATTTGGTATAATCTAGGAATTAATGCTGTTTGAGTTGCAATAACTCAGTATTTTGTACCACATCCAACAAACCAATTCTTTCTTCAGCAGTCCCTCAGGGTCGAGGGTGACTTCTACTCCAGGGAGGTGGGTTCGACGGTGGCTGAATAATCCAATCCTGGAGCCACAGACTCTGTCACAAGTTTGGTGTTGATGAGGTGGGCGGGTAGGACACCCTGGGTTCTGTGCTCTCTTTCCGCTGTTTACGCTTCGCCTCTGCATGCTCCACCCGGTGATGCTCCACCCGGTGATGCTCCACCCGGTGATGCTCAAGGTGATTGGTGCCTTCGCAGTTTGTGCATTCAAAGGCAAGTGATTTTGCCGTGTCAATGGGGATGTTTGTATTTATTTAGGAAGGTTTTCAGAATGTCCTTATAGTGTTTCCTCTGCCTTCCTAGTGAAGCTCAGTAGTTGAAGTTTACCATTTCACTGAGAAACTCTCAAGTAATTTTCCTTGATGAGAGAGAGAGGATTGATTTTGGGCTTATTCTGCCAGTTCAATCCAAAAAAGCATTTCGAGATTCTTCCCGGCCTGCCTGTTTATCATTGTCTGGAGTAGTACTCCAATCTCCAGCAACACATGGAGGTTCAGAAGATGCTAAGCTGGGCTCCAACCATGTGTTTAAAAAAAAAACAGTTTAACCCTTAGCTTTTTTTGTCTTTGCCTGTCATTTAATGAAATAATGGATTGTCTTCCAGGACTGACGTAGCTGCTGAGTTACACTAATAAAACATTTACATTCTGCTTACAGCATGTTGCATTTAATTAGTTGCACTTGTTTAAACATTAGTATTCAGTAGAATTAGAGGAAGAAAACACTGCAAAATATCTGTGGATAACATTGGTACAGAAGACATCATGCTGACTGTTGCACATAAATTGCTGTAAACTATTTTTCCTCCGAAAATGTGGTTCATGTTTTGTCTGACATATCCATCATTCTCTCTGCCAGCCGAATTCTGAAATTCTCTCTGCATTCATTGACTGGCTGCATTTAATCCAGGCAGTTTCAGATTTTCTAATCTAGATCTGCAATCCAATTTTGCCCAAGTGCTTTGTTAATTGCGGGACAGTTTGATGAGCTCAGCCAGAATGACTGTAAACACATTTGACCTCTATGCCAGCAGGGGGAACAATAACTTCTCTTGACCACAACTGAGTGACTCTTGTCCAAAATGCGCTTGTGAATTTGTTGGGTTAAAATGTGGGCCAGAATGTTTTCTTGATTTGATTTATTATTATCACGTGTAAAGTACTGTTTCTTGCGTGCTATACAGACTGGGGTTGCTGCCCCGCCTGCCACGGGGATCGGAGTGGGCGAGGGGCGGAACATGGAAAGGTCCGTTGGCCTCGGTCGGGTGGGATTTGAGACGAGCAAGGCTGTAACATCGTGCCCGCGATTTCCCAAAGGTTCACCAGCAGATTGGTAATCACAGAGTGAGCTCCCTGGATGAGATATCAGGACTGGTGCTGGCAGAGAGGGGGAAACGGAGCAACTGAGAAAAGAACTGCACGGGACAAGAAAAAAAGATGCATTTTTTTATATTTGACTGCAAGTTGGAAAATTATGGGGATAGATTGTGTATTCTGCAATAGTTATTGAAGAGAATGTTCCCTTTAATAAAATCCAAACCTGCTGGCTTGATTCAAGGATCCAATTTCTCTGCTCCCTCCCCCATCCAGATTTTCTTAAACAAATGGCAGCAAGATGTCTTCTCAAAAACTGCTGTACAGTGAAATTGATGGCTGCAGGGGTAGAGAGAGTCTATGGTGCTGGCTGTGGCAGTCCTTTTTAATTTAAACATTTAGTGCTGCAGATGTTTGCCAGATAATTTTCATTTGTTTTTAAACTATAAAATAACTTAATGTTGAATGAATTACAATGCGATTTGTTACTGCCAATCAGTAAACAGGAAACCTGTCTTATTAAAGTGATGAAACTTCATTTTTAAACAAAGCACTGCCAGAGGTGCTTTGCTTCATTGCTTTATACACACAGAAATATGTCAGCACAGAGTGAACACAGAGACCTGCCGGTGTGGTGGTGAGAATGAAGTGATGTTACATTTGCATAACAATTGAATATGCCAGAAGCACTTTTAAGGAGACTCTGGGGATGAAGTCGATGAGCTTTGTAGAGCACAGACTGCTTCAACATCAGAGATAGAGTGAGTGCTAGAAAAGGCAATGGGAGGAAATTTTCCCAAGCAAGGGAAGTATGTGCGAGGAGTTAAATCCCCTAAAATTGATATAGTCCGATCAGGATCATCTTACCCTCCCAGGTTTCTGAAGGGTTGGATGGAAGGCAAGCAGTCTCCTCGGGTCTGTCAATTAGTTATTAAAGTATTTAAAATATCAATTAAGAACTGCTCCAATCCTCATTTCTGAATTTCCCAACCAGGGGATCTGTTCCCAACAACTTAGCAACTCGTCATAGTCACGGTTGTGACTGCACGTTGAGAACATCTTCAGTGAAACTGAAAAGCTGGGAAAGCTATGATTAGTTATGCTGATGAGTTTAAAGCTTTGATTTGTTACGTTGATGAACTCCAGCCATGGCCATTGGAATGCTGCTGTTCAAAGGACTTCGGGTGGCACAGTAGTTAGCACCCCTGCCTGTCAGTCGCAGGGACCCAGTTCGATTCCCAGCTTGGGTCACTGTCTGTGCGGAGTCTGCATGTTCTCCCTGTGTCTGCGTGACTTTCCTCGGGTGCTCCGGTTCCCTCCCACAGTCCGAAAGACATGCTGATTAGGTGCACTGGCCATGCTAAATTCTCCCTCTGTGTACCCAAACAGGCGCCGGAGTGTGGTGACTAGGGGATTTTCACAGTAACTTCATCGTAGTGTTAATGTAAGCCTACTTGTGACACTAATAAATAAACTTCTTCTCTGAGAGCACTTCCACTGCTTGACAGATTGCCAGCTTGCTGGAAGGTGCTTCACATTTTCACTTCAGTTGCATTTCCCTGTTTTGAGTCTTCGCTGTGTCAAGGGAGCAGCTTGTGCAGCTCCTCATTGAACCTCTGAAGAGAGGCAAAAGCCACACTGTCACCAGCAGGAGCAGCACCAGCTTCCTTCTCCTTAGCCACGTGCTCCTCTGCAGGAGATCCAGCTGAAATGAGGTAACAGCCCCCGCGCCGGGTCCACACGCGCCACCCTCCCCCCCCCCCCCCCCCCCCCCCCGGGGACGGGTCCACGCGCGGCCCCTTGGGCCGGGTACACGTGTGGCCCCAACCACATCTGATCTGTTCCCACTCTGAGGACCATGTGTACAATTTTAAGCAGAGATTACTAGATGACAAGTAGGAATCTACAAGCTAAGAATCTGTTTTCTCGACATGTCTGAGCACCATGCTTCAGGAGGCTGTTCATCACAGCAGGTCACTACTAATAATCTGCGCCTCTTGGAACAGAACCTCTTGCTCAGCCGAGCAAGTTGACACAAAGCTGATAATGTGCCTGTTACTACTGTTTTTATGCAATTGATTTAACCTCTAACTGATACATACACTCCTGATTCTAGTTGTTGAAAGCAGCCTACGAGTAACTCGATGCAAGCAAATAATACAGAGCCTTCCAGAACACAACTATATTGTTGTGAAGTACCTGATATGCTTCCTTAACATGGTGAGTATTGGAAAAAAGTCTTGCAATGCTCTGTATGTTATTTACAAAGATCGTGTCACGCATATATGTGCATGGTTTTGTGATTTACAAATGCAATGCTATCCCTTGGGAGGAGGGGAGCTTAAATTTTCATTTAAAATAAGGTAGCAGAAAGTTGGTGAGCTGCGGCTGGCCTGTGGTTGATGAGACTGATCTGTGATATAGACAGTGTTCTACCAATGGGGAAACTGGGCAATTGGCCCACTTGGTGCTGCAACAAATTCCCACTCCTTACTTGCTTCTCTCCTGTCCTGAGGTGCTTACTTTCGTTATATAGTTCTTCAGAAATCCTCTAAGTACCATGCTGAAGTTGCTTGGCCTTGAGTATGAGCTTGATAGGTGGTTGTCTCTGGCCCTTTCAGGCAAGGACGGAATCCCACTCCGAGGACCACGTGTATAATTTTAAGCAGAGGTCACTAGATAACGAGTAGGAGTTGGCTCCCTGACCAATTCCTTCCTTCCCAAGCGCACAAATATGAAGCCTATTCTAATATTCAAGCGGATGTCCTAGTAGTATCAGTGAACTCAGGAAAATTTGGGACTTACAGTGCCTTTACATATTAGGCCATTGGTGAATATGTTACTATTGTGCAATTCTGTAGCATGAACCTGCTATTCAAGGAGCTGTTGATGCCATTAGATGAAAGAGCTAGCTTTGTTTTACAAATGTATCCTATAATTGAAAAGTCCAAACTGAATGCTGACATCGAACCAGTTCCTAAGTATAATTCTGCCATAATTCAAATTCTTTGGACTGTTGATTTTTAGTACAGATCCTGATGATGATGACACTTTCAGCTGGGCAACTAGTTAAGGCCATTTCAAAGTTCTGAATTTAGTCCTGATCTGTATTAATAGGCTGGAGCAACTCAGCTGAAGCTGCTGGCCATCCTATTGGTTCAAATATCTGGCTGCCTGGGGTACATGTGTTCTTACTCAAGTCCAGTCAGAATAACTACATCTTCAATAAACTACCTCTGATCAAAACAAGTGGATATAAGCTAAGGTTGAATGAAAGCTGAAATGATGCATTTTAAACTATTGGAGAGAACATGGTGGCACGCTACACTGGACAATCTTCCAAATGTGTCTGGTGGATTATAGTTCGTTATTATTCTTTATTGTAAAAAACTTGTGATGTAATTAATCCTTGTTGGGCTGAAAAGCACTCAAATGTAGTATTCCTTTTTTTTTGTTGAGGAACTGGCAGGGCCCATCACTTCATTCATGTCACATTTTATTTTTGGATTTTTAAAAATTGCGCATTTGGAAAAATTCCTCCAACACAGTTCAGTGCTGGAAGATAGAGTCAGGACAATACATTTGGTGCATAGTAAGTCCCCATGGCCTAGAAATGTCCAATATTGTCATCATTGTGCCATCCTGTTGGAAGCATAATTACTCCACATTTCACTGGTATTAACCAGTTGACTGGAAAATTATGTTTATTTATTGCGAGCTGTCAATGAAGTGCCAGGATCATTTTTAAAAGCTCTATTTGTCCTGTGCTTATTTTAATATCTTTGTTTGTGGGATTGGAGCAGCAGCAATGATGAGGCCAGCATTTCTACCCAATCCTTAAAGGTGGTGGTGAGCTGCTTTCCTCAACTGCTGCAGTCTTTCCGGGTAGGTGCCGCCACAGTGCTGTTAGGAAAAGAGATCCCAATGCCGGTGAAGGAATGGTGATATAGTTCCAAGTCAGGGTGATGTGTTGCTTGGAGGCGAACTTGGATGCAGTGGTGTTCCCATGCATCTGCTGCGTGTATCCTTCTCGGCAGTACAGGTCACAGGTTTGGAAGGTGCTTTCGAAGGAGCCTTGGTGAGTTGCTGAGGTGCATCTCATAGATGGTACCCACTGCTGCCATTGTACATCAGTGGTGGAGGAGTGAATCTTGAAGCTAGTGAAAAGGGTGCCAATCAATTGGGCTGCGTTGTCCTGGATGGTGTCAAGCTTCTTGAGTTTTGGAGCTGCACTCATCCAGGCAAGTGGAGAGCATTCCATCACGCTCCTGACTTGTACCCTGTAGGTGGTGGAAGAGCTTTGGCGAGTTGGGATTCACTGCAGAATCCCCAGCCTCTGACCTGCTCGTGTTGTCACATATTTCTGTGACTGGCCCAATTTAGTTTCTCATCAATAGTAACCCCCAGGATGTTGATAATGGAGAATTCAATGATGGTATTCCCATTTAATGTCCAGGGAAGAAGATACTTCACTTTGTTTTTCCATTGGACAACTGCACAATATAGATTTTGAGCTTTGTTAGAAATATAGCCTTAAAAGTGTGAGTAAGAGGCTAAATAGCTCAGATACCAAAATCTAAAAAGAAAAAAATAATTAAGTACATATGGAAACGCATTCCTTGCTTTTAAAAAAAAGATGCTGAATCTCGTACTCAGCCAGTTGAGTCTTTTCATAAGTGTCACCAGCTCCAGATTGCTCCAAACTAGATTCAAGCTGTAGCCACAGTCACAGCGAGTCAGACTGCTCTGTGGGTCCGTCTTTGCCACATACCCCATGCTAATACTATAGCTTAGAGCAATGGAGACTCTTAACTTAGCAGGTAGGTAAATCTTTGTGTTCATTGATAATGCAGCATGTTTTACATCATGTTGAAATCTAATCAAGTCTATTGTGTCTTAGGTGTCCCAGGAGAGTATTTTTAATAAAATGAACCCTTCAAACCTGGCATGTGTCTTTGGAGTGAATCTGATCTGGCCCACAAAAGGACCTGCAACGTTGCACGCCCTCCCACCAATAAACATGTTTACTGAGCTACTGATCGAGTACTATAGCCAAGTCTTCAGCTCCAGGATTCTGCCCAATGAGGTTCTGCCATAAACACTACTTCAAACACTGCAGCCAACCTCAGGAAGTCAATGAACAGAATGGATCCCAAATTCTGTATTAAATTATATTGCCCACAGACTCTGACTGAGTGGATGTCAGCTCATGATACTTGAACTTTGTCACTTGCTGATACAAAGATGGTGAAGAAGCAAGTGATTTGAAATGATCATCAGTTTTTGACTGGATACTTATAGAACAAGAAAACTTGATGTAAAAAGTCAGTGTTTGTTTTGATAATGCCACTGGCATTGTTCTTAAGCATTGTAGACTTTTCACAAACCTGCTACTTTTCCTTTTATTTATCGAGTTCTCATTTCAACTGTATAGTGGGGAGGTGCAGATTGGGCCCTGATCCTGTTTTGCTGCTGCACCATTGGTATGTGTAGTACAGAGATTAAAACAAGAAAATAAAATGACTTTAATGTCGTGTGGATAGAATCTTATTATGAATCATGCACTTGTGCCTTAAAACAGTATTAATCTTTTACTGTGCATTGTTGCTAAAGGGGTATGAGAACTACCAGAGTCCAATGCTTGCCTATTCTATTTCATTAATGTAAGGGAGAAGTGTCTAACAAGAATTAATAAGCTCAAATGTAATTAACATAACATTATTGAAGGCAACATATGGGAAAACTTGTGTTTCTGAGGTGAGGGAGTGGTGATATTTTCCATTTAATGTCTGCAGCGAGATCCGGGAATGTTAACAGCTGGGTTGAGAGGACCGAGGCTTATTTCCACATTGAGCTGTTGGAGGAGGGAACTTGGACCCCTTGCACTGGGGTTGCTTCAGTCCCAGGTGCTAATGATGAAAGGAAACCAGCCCACGTGTTATAATTCATACTTTAACAGTTTCATCCACAATGTATTTATAATTTTGTTAAATTAATAAAATGCGGAATAGACTACACTGCCTGGTTTTGTTAACATTTAACATGCAATCACTTGAAGAATCTTTCCTTCCTGATTGCTCTTCTGCGGAGGGCTTGCTGTATTTATTGTTGCTGTGGTGATCATTACTGCTGGTGTAAACAGTAATAGTAAAATATTTTATAATAATGTTATACAACATTAAAACACGGCCCTCACCAACCAATGTAAAAATTGATTTGGTGGCTAAGACATAAAAGATGAGAGCCTTTACCAAGTCTCATGTCCCTATAGGAGAGAAGTCAAACTTCACAGCCCAGTGACATAGGCCCGTGGACAATCCAGCCTATCACACATCCCGAAATTCTGATGAAAAGATTTCCCCATCCAGGTGCTGAATGTTAACCTTGTGAGTGAGTGGCTCACCTAAACATTTAGAAAGAGTTTAATGCTTTATATGCAGCACATCTAAAGAGTCACAAGGCCTTATGTTATTTTTGGTCAGAGTTTTTAAAAAAGCACAAGACTCAGATTCTAAGGTTCACATGAAAGGTCTTTTGATCCACATCTTTTTGTTATTCCGAGGCTTTGTTTTTGCTCGTGTCCTATGAATTTAAGTTTTAATGTTTTGTGTTTAAGGGAAGGTAGCCTAATCTTTGCATCATTCTTTTGCATGCAACACAGGAATGCATCATAATTTCTGTAATGAAGTATAATCTGCTTGACTGGTCTCTCAGTACTGTTTTCAATTTTACCACCCAATAAACTGATGTGCATTTTATAGCACAAGTCACACAAGCGGATAAAATTCTCACTAATAGGAGAATAGAAAGGGACTCGTGTTAGCCCCGCAATTCCAGACAACAAATTATTAGGAGGAGGGTGTTCAGTACAAGGTGAGTGAAGACTTGCAGGAGGGTTCCATGATACTGGATTGAACTCTGATTCTCACCCCAATCCTTCTGCCTGCTCACGGTGTTAATTGTTGCTGATGGCTTATTCTTGAATTCTTTCCCATCAGCTTCATTAATAAATTGCTGTTATCTTTCCCAGGTCAAAGCCCTCCTCCATTCGTTCTCCAACCCTTCTGGCTTTTGCTGATAACTACACTTTACAATCATTACTGCTTGTTCTTTTCCCTGCATTGTATTGGAATCAAGACTCGTCTCAATTTTCTACTTGTTCCCAGCCAGACATCTTTCCCTCACTCCCTTTGTGGCTTTTTCAGCTTCAAGCTTAATGTTGCCTAATCACTGCTGCGTTGGCTGATGGTGCCTTTTTTCCGCTGTTTTTAACTCTGGTGCTCTGCACTTGGTTCTATCGCCACCATTACTCAATCAAACGTATTATCATCCAGCGTATTGGTGGCTGCTCCCTATAACGACTGTTCAACATGGTGTCAGGCTGGGCTTTTCTTGTCAATAAATCCTCTACTGATGAAATTAAACATGAGCTGTGAAATTTTGCTTTGAAAATTAAAGTGGCCACATTTTCTCAACAATCTCAAAGGTTGTACAGTGAATACAGTTTATTGGAAGAGATTCTGATCATGTGAGTCTTTAACTTGCTGATATTTGCCCAATTATTTTAAACACCATCGCTGTTTGAAGTTTGACGATTGTTACTTCTGGCACTGATTCAAGCTATACATTTGCCTCAAAAACCAAAACTGAATGTGAAAGGGAAAGGAGTAACAGCCAGATGGAAGTGTTACAAGATATTATAGACATCACTTTACACCTTCAACCAAAGAGACAGTGCTAGTCCAGAAACTGCAGGAGCTGGAGTCGGTGCTCTGTCTGTACAAGGGAAGATTCACTATTGGATATAGTAATAGGGGAATTAAAAGAGGAGTAAAAGTAGATTCAACATCCAGGCAGAGTGATCATATGGTAGGTGACAAAATCCAAGTTAATAGACTGAAGAGAAGCTTATTTTTGAGGGGCTGAGAAAAGAAATTGGGGAAAATAAAATGGGCAGCATTATTGGCAAACAATAGAAAACATAGTATAGAAACATAGAGACTCCTCCCTGAGTCTCAGTGCGGTTTCTGTCCATCAAGAGGCACAATAGACATGATCTTCAGCATGCAACGCATCCAAGAAAAGTGCAGGGAGCAGCATCAACCTCTGTACGTAGCCTTCTTTGATCTCGCAAAGGCCTTCGACCGTGAGGGATTGTGGAACATCCTCCTCAAATTTGGCTGCCCTCAGAAATTCGTCACCATTCTCCACCTGCTCCATGACGAAATGCAAGCCGTGATCCTCACCAGTGGAACCACCGTAGACCCAATATGTGTGCAAACTGGAGTCAAACAGGGCTGTGTCATCGCACCAACGCTCTTTATCATCATCCTCGCAGCAACACTCCACCCCATCACCCTGAAGGTCCCCGCTGGAATGGAGCTAACCTACTGGACAAGTGGGCAACTATTCAACCTCTGATGCCTGCAGGCCAGAACCAAGACCACTCCAACCTTTGTCATTGAGCTGCAGTATGCAGATGATGCCTGTGAGTTCACACTCAGAGGCCAAGCTACAAAACCATTGTTGACACAT
Organism: Mustelus asterias; assembly: GCF_964213995.1. NCBI lineage: Eukaryota > Metazoa > Chordata > Chondrichthyes > Carcharhiniformes > Triakidae > Mustelus > Mustelus asterias. Next base: position 45,469,075 of record NC_135809.1, on the reverse strand, counting down.
TCACTGAGGCATATGAGAGAATGGGCCTCAGACTAAACATCCGGAAAACAAAGGTTCTCTACCAGTCCACTCCTGTCACACAAAACTGTCCCCCAATCATCAAGATCCACAGTGAGCTCCTGGACAATGTGGATCATTTTCCATATCTCGGGAGCCTCCACTTGATGTGAGCAGATGTTGAAGATGAAATCCAGCGTTGGCTCCAATGTGCCAGTGCAATCTTCACTCTCCTGAGGAACAGAGTATTCAAAGCCCAAGACCTCAAATCCAGAACCAAGTTCATGGCCTACACAGCAGTCGTGGTCCCCGTCCTCCTATATGCATCAGAGACATGGACAATGTACAGCAGACACCTCAAAGCCCTGGAGAGATATCACCAATGTTGCCTCTGTAGGATAATCCACTGGCAGGGTAAGTATACCAATGTGAGCTCCTCTCCCAGCTCAATATCCCCAGTATCGAGGCACTGGTCAGGCTCCATCAGCTGCGATAGATGGGCCACATTGTCCTCATGCCCGACACATGACTCATGAAACAAGCGCTCTACCTCAAGCTCCACAATGGCAAGCGATCACCATGAAGTCAGAGAAAACACTATAAGGACATTCTGAAAACCTCCCTCAATAAATACAAACATCCCCATTGACACGGCAAAATCACTTGCCTTTTAATTGCACAAACTGGAGAAGAAACATCTGCAAAGCTACCAATCACCTTGAGCATCACCGGGTGGAGCATCACCGGGTGGAGCATCACCGGGTGGAGCATATAGAAGCCAAGCGGAAAGAGAGCACAGAATCCAGAGTGTCCTACCCGCCCACCTCATCAAACACCACCTACCAAACTTGTAGAGTCTGTAGCTCCAGGATTGGACTATTCAGCCACCGCATAACCCACCTCCCTGGAGTGGAAGCAAGTCACCCTTGACCATGAGGGACTGCCAAAGAAGAAGATAATGTGGATTCCAAAAGTGGAAATTGCTGAGACAATGGAATTGGCTGCTAAAGAAGCCCAGCATTGTTTTAACCTTCTGTGCTCCCGAGCATCATTCTCCAATGTACAATGCAACCTCTCACTGATGGAATCTTCAGCAAAGTGTCCTCTCCATCAATGTACTAATTGCGTAAAGACAGTAGTGGTATAGGACTGTTGACCCCTCTATCATCTTGGGTTTCATGGATGCCATTAATTTTATGTTATTAGATATTCCACACCATCTTAGAAAATTTGAAATAAAGTGCAGCCTTGTTTTGTTTTTTTTATTCATGGGACATAGGTGTCGCTGGCTGGCCAGCATTTATTGCCCATCCTAAATTGCCTGAGGGCAGTTGAGAGTCAACCATATTGCTGTGACTCTGGAGTCACACGTAGGCCAGACCAGATAAGGATGGCAGATTTCCTTTCCTAAAGGACATTAGGGAACCAGATGGGTTTTTCTGACAATCAACAATGATTTCATGGTCATCAGTAGATTCTTAATTCCAGAATTTTTTTATTGAATTCAAATTCCATCATCTGCTGTGGTGAGATTCGAACCCTGGTCCCCAGAACATTAGCTGAGTACCTGGATTAGTTGTCTAGCAATAATACCATTAGGCCATCACCTCCCCATCATACTCCAAAAGAGACTTGTATATGTACCTAGTATTTGGTATCCTACTATATTTCCATGTTGGGGTAATTATAATTAACCCAAAGCAACAAATAATTGACAGGATTGGATTAACTGCCAGTGTACACCACACCTGATTCAATCGTAACTTCCCCCTGTGCGGATTAAGTTGACATTAACCTGTGTGTGTTTTGGGTGCTGTAAGATTGAACTGAATGGATCCTCTCCTGGAGATAGCTAGTTACTGCTATATCATAAGCCTCAAATAATTTGTATTATCAGACTGTCAGCTGCGTCATTCATGTCAAATGTACCCATACTCTTGTTGTTTGCTGGACACCAGCATTCATCTGTCCAGGAGTTGGGTTTTGTATAATTCGCACGTTAGTGTACAAACGTTTACTAAAAACGGCATAAATTCCCTGAAGCTGCACTTTGAGCACTCATGGTGTTCTATCTTGGTGATCAAGTGCTGGGCTGCTCGGTGCTCCTAGAGTTGCAATATGTTCCATTGACTTTAGCTCTGTTTATTTACAACTTCCTGTTCGTGCTTGCTGGGCTCCTTCATCTATTACCAGACCTTGCAGAGTGCTTGATGCACCCTCCAGTGACTGGAAAAAGCACTGTTCAAATAGCATCCTGTACTTGAGTGCAAGCTATGCAAGGTCCAGATCCCTGAGCCCTAGAGCTGGGATAAGATATGAGCTACCCATGTGCACAATGGTATCTTGCTGTTGCTCTGACTCCACCACCTGCCCCTTCACTGATACTATGATTCACTCGCTGCACCTAATTTCAACTATCTGAAGAATGCCTACAGAAATCAAATAAATAATAGAATGGTGGCTGAAACAGAAAATAATAGTGTGCCATGGTAGATTCTGCAAAACTTGCAGGAGGTGAGGATAGTAATCAAAAGGTCTGAATGTCTGGGGAGACCTCTACGTTCATCATTGCCCACTACATTCTTATTAGGTCCCTCAAAATTCAGCAAAAGCTACTCATGGTGACCGGTCACCATTTAGGCTAAAGCGGAGAGGAACTGCACCAGTTCTCTGTGCTGTTTTATCCGATTATTTGTCCTGCAAATTGAACCATGCTGAAATGTTGGAAGTTTATAAAGAACATTGACAGCCAAGTTGTCATTCACCACACTTACACCTGAATACGTGAACATGTATTGTGCTAAATATGCTTTGTGGGATCATTTTTTCAAATGATCACACAAGTTGCTGTGTTAAAGAGGGAGTAATAAATTATGGACACGAGCTTTTGGAGTGCTGCTCCTTCATCAGGTGAGTTACCTGATGAACAAAGAACAAAGAACAAAGAACAATACAGCACAGGAACAGGCCCTTCGGCCCTCCAAGCCCGCGCCGCTCCCCGGTCCAGGATTGAATCCTGAATCCAGGATCCCCGCCCAATTTTCCAGCCTATCTACATACCAATATCCTATCCACCGAGCTGTCCCTCACAGCTACGATGCTTTGTTCATTACAACCTATTAACTTACCCCCACCCCCCCATTCCAGACCATGTGATCTCCAGGGAGCAGCGCTCTGAAAGCTCATGTTTCCAAATAAACCTGTTGGACTTTAACTTGGTGTTGTGAGACTTCTTACCGTGCCACCAAAATCTCAGACTTCACAGGGTTAATCTTTGAGGTGCTTTGACCAAATTCCCTGATTTTGCTCTGATCTCTGAGGTTGAGGATATTCTGTGCTCTCCTTTTTAGTGCGAGTGTTCTTCGCCTGAGTGACTGTAAAACTTTGTCTTACTTTCTCTTCAGGATCTGTGCAGTAAGCCCAAGTTTCTATCGGCTTTCTTTCCAAGGATATTAAGATGCTGCTATTTCTCCTTGTAGTTGCCTGCTCTGTCTTAATCCCATATGGTCTCGGTTGTGGAGTTCTTTCAATGATTGTGTATTTTCTTTCTCGGTCTTGCACATATAATCTCTCCCAGGGCTTTAGCACTGGTAACTCGTGCTCTGTGCTAGTGGCTAAAGTTACGAACCTCTTTCTTTCTCTGTTCTTGCTCACACTGTTTTACTCTCTTCTGTTTGTTTGAGATGATATTGGATTGAAGTTCCTGAGTCAGAGATAGAAGCTGTGTTCTCAATTTCCTTCCCATCAGTGAGACAGTGAGAAATCATTTTGTAATGGTGAGCTTTGGTAACTCTGAAGAGCCTAGGTTAAGGTCTTCATTCTTCCTCAGCAACTCTTTGATAGTTTGTGATGTGGAGATGCAGGCATTGGATTGGGGTGGGCACAGTAAGAAGTCTCACAACACCAGGCTAAAGTCCGACAGGTTTATTTGGAATCACAAGCTTTCAGAGTGGTGCTCTTTCCTCGGGTGAGTAGCTCACCTTACTATCCTGCACACCAGTTAACACTGCTGCCCCACAGTGCCAGGACCTGGGTTCGATTCTGGCCTTGGGTCACTGTATATGTGGAATTTGTACATTCTCCCAGTGTCTTTGTGGGTTTCTTCCACAGTCCAAAGATGTGCAGGTTAGGTCATGCTAAATTGCCAATGACTCACCTGAGGAAGGAGCAGCGCTCCGAAAGCCCGTGATTCCAAATAAACCAGTTGGACTTTAGCCTGGTGTTGTGAGACTTCTTACTTGATAGTTCGTACCCCCCAGGTATGATAGTGTCATTTAAGGGGCAACTAGATGAATACATGAATAGGATGGGAATGGAAGGATGCGAACTCTAAGTGCATACGGTTTTAGTTTAGTTCGGGCATCATGTTCGGCGCAGGCTTGGAGGGCCTATTCCTGTTCTGTTCTGTTCTGTTCTTTGTTCTTTGTTCTCTTACAGTCTTTGACAACTTGCTTGCCTTCAATAAGAGAACTTTGGCTTGATATTCTTCAAAGACTTCACCAAGGTCACTTAAGGATAGAGAAATCTCATGCAAGAGCCCAGTAATTAGTCTGGTGACCAGGCATTACTCATTCTATAGAAAAAATGATTTCTAATTGTCTTTTGTGTGCAGTAAAGAGCCAGGAGCTAAAAGAACTGCCAATACCTTGTCTTCTCTGTGAGATACCTGATAATACTTCATCTCGGACTCATTCCATCACAAATCAATTCCTTTACAAAGATTCCATAATCCTGTTTCCTGTCAGACTGTATTGATCATTGATGAAGAAATCCGTGCTTTCACCTGCTTTTTGCTTCCTCTTGTTAAATTTTGCTCCTTCTACAATTAAACTTCTGCAAATACTGAAATATGAATAAAATGATTACATCTTCATAAGAAATTGAAGTCACATCAACCCCCTGCCTTGCCATCACATCAGCAATATGTGCATAAGGTAATGTGCTGATGTGATCCTTTTGACCTTTTTTGTACAAATCAGAAGAAGTTCTCTATCTTGTGAAGCTTTCTCCACTTGTTGTCCGTTCTGAGTCTGTTGCAGCCTTCATTGCTCCAAGATGGTTCTGGGAGTGGATTCCATGCCCTTACCGACTCTGGAATTGTTGCTATTTCATTGCTGCTGCTTGTTGCTTTAGGTGTATGCTCACTGCTGTCGGGACTCTGGCTCTGTGTCTCAGCTTGAACCTGCTGCACTCATTGCGCGGATTGTGTTGGTGAGTTTTGAACAGTCCTTTTGTCTTATCAAGGATCTCTTCACTTGCCACGGTTATGGCTGATTTTTAAAAAACGCTTTCTGGCTCTTTAACTGGCTATCTATTTGGGATCTGGACGGGATTCTTTGGGGCTGGTCTTTTCTCCCAAAGTAAACTGCTCGAGACTGTAGTTTGATAAAACCACGATTCCTCATTTGCAACTATTAAATACAAACTGGGAACTCTGTGTGGTCGGAACTATCTCTGTTACTCGATCACATGGTGTTATACCATCATTACATCAGCATCATGTGTTTCTCAGGTTTACCCTTTACATTTAGCATATTGCCTCAGCCAGATTATAAAATGATGAGGAATACTTATTAGCTCACATATATTCTTCAAAGCTGCATAACCTGACCGTGGCAAATTACCTGAAGCTTTTCTGCTCATTCATTCTGGTAGCCTCCAACATACAAACCTAGTGTCTCTAATATAAGCAGAGGCATGAGCTGCCAAAGAGGTCAATCCGCAACATTTTCATTGCCCTGTTTGAAAAGCAGGTGCTCTTATTCATTAGTGATTTTTGCACAGCAACAAGGAAGCATCCCTGAAATAGCAGCTTGCAGTTGAGCGCTGTTTGTACTGCCGCAGCTTACCAGCCTTGTTACTCTTTGTAAATGAGGCCGCATTTGACAATCACAAACAGGCAGTGAACATGAAGCTCACTACACTGGGTGCTTGATTTAATATCATAAAAATTCATGTTGTAGAGTCCAGTTGTAACTGACGGCTGACTATCTGACTGTTCAGCTCTTCAAGGAGAAAGTAGTCTCGGCCTTACTGACTGGGCCATCTGGGGTAGGACAACCCCTGTTGTGTTAGCTGAGACTTTCAAGTGTTTTCATGTTTAAAGTTAAAGTTTATTTATTTGTCACAAGTAGGCTTACATTAACACTGCAATGAAGTTACTGTGAAAATCCCCCAGTCGCCACACTCCGGTGTCTGTTCAGGTACATTTAGCATAGCCAATGCACCTAACCAGCACGCCTTTCAGGCTGTGGGAGGAAACTGGAGCACCCGGAGGAAACCCATGCAGCCACGGGGAGAATGTGCAGACTCCGCACAGACAGTGACCCAAGGGAATCGAACCCGGGTCCCTGGCGCTGTGAGTCGTTTGTTTGATCTTCTCATTGTGCTTTCATTTAAAAAAACACCAAAATTGAACAGAGAAGTTGCGATAGCACCTTGGAAAAGTAGTACGACCATTCCAGAGAGCAGAATTGTGAGAGAATTAGATTTCAGATTTTATTGTCTGAGAGATATAGAGGGTGAAGTGCAGTTGATAGTATTAATAAATTGTACCTGCGAAATTCTAATCTACAGTAGGTTACAGTAGAGTTCTCTAGTACAACTGCTTGCAGGAAGAGTAACCAGTCCGTATCAAGCTAAGGAGCTTGCTTCAGTCTTCCTGTCTCCGAGTCAGGAGGTGCAGAGGCTTTGATTCACTTTCCAGGCGTTTGTATCGAGTGGAGACAGAACCAGTGGCTCTGAATTTGAGGTTGACTTCCAGCAGGTGACTACAGCAGCTTATAAAAGCGTGGAATCGGATTAACTAGCTAACCAGCTAAGATAAAGATGGTTGCAGTAATGGAAGGAATGCATCTATTGCAACCTGACAGACTCTTAATCCTTTTGTTAATCTCCAAGAATGCAAACATATGAAATCAATGCAAGGTAAGGTCTCTTGTCTTTAGGGTACCTCAATACTTTTGATTTGAAGACCAGGTCAACAAAACAGATCAAGGTTACATAGAATAGAATCATAGAATCTCCACAGTGCAGGAGGAGACCATTCAGCCCATCGAGTCTGCACCAACAACAATCCCAACCAGGCCCTATCCCCGTAACCCCATGTATTTGCCCTGCTAATCATATCAGACTGAATTTTGAAACTACATCATTCTGAATATTTATTATTTATGTAGTGCACGTTTAATTTAAATAAAGCCAATTAAATCAACTTGACCAAATGATAATGTTGAGGCTAAAGATCTGAAAGTGACATCAGTCTAACAGGATCCTGTTGAGGCCTGGGTTAAACCCAGGCAGGGTTCCAGGCAAATAGTGACCTCCTGGAGAGCTGCTGGATAAGCCTTAAAATAGTCAGGAATTTAGGATTTAATTCAACATTTTGGCCATAAGATCCAACGTATAGGTTTCCCAAACTATGAAGCCCCTGTCAGTGTGCCAGGCTGGCTGTACCAGGTTGCCTGGTAGGCAGTGTCATGATGCCAGGCTGGCACTGCCCCCCCACTCCCAGGAACCTCAGTGGTCTCCAGTACCACTGGTGAGGCCATCACTTCTGGTCCCTGTTGCTGGGGACCAGCTGGTGTGGATTTCCAAGTGTGGACTTCAGAGAGCCAAGCGAGCCCAGACAATACTGTTTGGAGCTCTCTAAATGTATTTAAATAAGCTAATGAATATTAAAATCAGCATTGTGCCAGAGAAAGTAAAAAAAAAGCCCAGGAGAATCGTGTTCAGCCGGACACTGGACGCAATTCTGATTTTTGGCCTCCCACTGAAATTTTCCGCCCTAGTCAATGAGCGCAGCAGAACGGGAAGATCGCACCCACAGCCTTGACTGTTGGTGCATTCTTACATTTTATCTCTCTGTCCCTTCCAGCTATTTTGCTCTCCTGCCTTGACTCTACCCCGAGATCCACGACATCTCCCCCTTAAGCAGGCAGGGGGTGAGGGCTTTAAGCTAATGTGGATGGCTGGGACACCAGTATCCCTCAGATTTGGCTGCACTTTGCCATTGTCAGCTTTCACTGCAGTTTTGGAGCAGCTGACACAGCTCTACCCTGCAGCTCTGAGCAACAAGAGTAGCACAAGGAACACCAGCTGCCTCCTCCAGAGCCACATGTCAAATTTCCCATCATCTTGGGTGTTACCATTGACCAGAAACTGAAGTGGATGGTCATGCCAGGTACGGACTGTGACTACTAAGGGCAGATCAGAAGCTTGGAATGCAGTGTATAACTCACACCTGACTCTCCAAAGCGTGCCCATCATCCACAAGGCGCAGGTCAGGGGTGTGATTGAATGCCCACCATTTGCCCAGATGACTGCAGCTCCAAAGACACTGAAGAAGCTCAACAGCATTCAGGAGAAATCAAATTGCTTGATCAGCACCCAGTCCAAGTTAAACATTCACTCCCTCCATCACCAACGCCCAGGGTGGCAGAAGTCCAGATTATCCTCAAGATGCATTGAAACTTACCAAGGCCCCTTTAACAGCATCTCACAAACTTTACCACCATCGATGGACAGGTGATGCATGAGAACACTATCACCCACAGGTTCCCCTCCAAGTCAGCATCATGTTGACTTGGAACCAAATTGATGTTTCTTAGTCACTGTCAAAATGCTGGAACTCCCTCACAAGCAGCACTGTGGGTGTACATGCAGCACATTGTTGGTAGTTTAAAATCAATAAGTTTTAGTGTAACCTGACCATTTTGTAGTCTTTTTGGCTAATCAAATAAACTAAATCAAATAAACTGAGGGACAAATTAAAAGGAGCAGCCCCCAAAAAGAAGGGAACCGCCCAAAACAAAAAACAAAGCAGAAAGGAAACTTAAAACATCAAACCAATATGTGGTTAAAGGGGTCGATAATACATCCCAGTCCCTGCGGTGCCCAGCGGGCACAGAAGGCCTCAATGATGCCCGTGGACACTGCATGCTTCTTCTCCAGGGATATCCAGCTATGAATGTAGCCACGGTAGCCCTTTTGCTGCCTATAACATGTGACATAGACACGGTCCATGGACTCCACAAGATCGCAAAAAGGGCAAGTTTCTTGGGAGCCCGGGAACCAGTGAAATTTATGGTTGTATAGAACTGCTGCGATCCCCAATATAGTGGGGGAGGATCCCTCCTTAGAGGGACCTCCAATGGGATCCTCTGCTGCTGGACAGCAACAAGGCCCACTAGTGTATCTGGGCGATGGACAAGGACACAATAGTGGAAGGTGTGCAGCAGCAGCCCGTACAGAAAATGCCTCCGTGCCGTGGCAAAGGGCCGTGGCAAAGGGCACAGAGGGTATTTCCTCGAGGCAGCTCAGTCTGTGGGGCGCGTGACCCGGGAAGGGGGGGTCTGGGTTGGGGCCAATATGAAATTCTGTCCAAGCAGGGGTGCGCTCAGACGGGATCCCACCACAGAGTTGCGTCTCCTCGAGACCACGTGTGACATCGTGTCTGAGCACAACTATTCTAAGGTCATGGATGGCATTGGCCACAAGCTGAACATCCACCGCCGTGTGCTTAGCTAGCTCGTGGGGCGTGTTCTAGCCCACTCCTCCACCACCAGAACGTCCCTGACACTGGTCACCCTGGCGGCTACAGCCTTTCTCTCTACCAGTCACCTGAAATTATATTGGCGGAGGAGTGGATTCCTGAGTACCAGGGGTGGAGATCGGCACAGGGAGTGATCGGCAGGGGACACCGGCACAGGGAGCGATCGGCAGGGAAGACTGGCACAGGGAGCGATCGGCAGGGGGAGAGGGAGACGCGGGGGCAGGAGGCTGCAGAGAAGGTTGTGATAGGGGATCCATCAGGAGGCTCCCGATATCCCAATGTCAGCCATCTGTGTTGCCATGGCGGGCGGGGGGGGGGGGGGGGGGGGGCGCGGGCACTACACTGCTGCCAATGATGGAGGGGGGTGGCATTTCATAGGGGGGGGTGGAGGGATGGCAGGAGATCTCTCAGTTCACTGGGAGATCAGGGAATCTGTGCAATGGTGCCCAGTCTGCAGCAGACTTCACTGGAGAGCTTTGGTTCCACCCCCCTCACTGGTGAGGATCACACTTCTGTCCAAGAGTGTTGGAAGATTGCATTTTCAAACTTGCTCAAGAAACAGGTCTGAAACTCTCCCCTTTTGTCGCTCATTTAGCACTTACGAAAAAAAATTGTAATATTGCGCCCACAGTCATTTTTGGGGAAATTCCACCCCTCCTTTCCATTCCCATTGTTGCTGAAGCCACAGGGATCAGTGCAAATGTTCAGACATCCCGTCCCCTACCAGGGTCCCTTTCACTAGAAACCTTTCCTCAGACTGATTTTGTTGGGGGAGGCAATGACGTGGTGATAATGTCACTGATTAATAATCCAGATGCCCAAATTAATGCTCTAGGGGACATGGGTTCAAATCCCACCACAGCAGCTGGTGGAATTTAAATTCAATGAATAAATCTGGAATTGAAAGCTGGTCTCAGTAATGGTGACCATGAAAGCATTGGTGTAAAAACCCACCTAATGCCCCTTTAGGGAAAGAAACCTGCTGTCCTTACTTGGTCTCGCCTACGACTGCACCTCCAAATTAAAAAAAACGCCTCTAGAAAATCCTACAGACTTCCCTTGCAATTTCCTCGAATGGCTTCTTTTGTTGTAATGGGATCACACCTGGCTCTGGGGCTCTCTTTTCTGGCTGCCGGAAGGCTTCTCACTCACTCCTTTGTGTTTTCTTTTCTGAGCGGCCCTTCCTATCTGCTTCACCCTGCCCATCTTTCCAATGTTCATGGGAATGGTTTTGCAAGTCTGCCTGAATTTCCAGACCAATGGGCGCGATTATAGCTGCCTGCTGTATTCCTAGCTGTGAGGATTCTCTACTCCTCCAAGTGTATCTGCAGGTTGGAAGGTAAGCAACTTTTCAATTTCTCCAACAATACCAACTCACGCATCCCCTCATAGGTGTGGGGCGTTCTTAGGGACCTTACCCTTTGGTTGGATGCGATTTGCTTTAGCTGTTCAAACTTGATGTCGTCAGTGAGGGCTGATGAGTGTTCCAGAATTAGAAACATAGAAAATAGGAGCAGGAATGGGCCATTCAGCCCTTCAATCCTGCTCCGCCAATCATTATGATCATGGCTGATCATCCAAACCAATAGCTTGATCCTGCCTTCCCCCCATATCCTTTGATCCCCTTTGCCTCAAGTGCTATGTCTAACTGATTCTTGAAAACATTCAATGTTTTGGCCTCAGCTATTTTCTGTGGTAACGAATTCCACAGGCTGACCACTCTCTGGATGAAGAAATTCCTTCTCATCTCAGTCCTAAATGGTCTATCTTGTATTCTGGCAATATGCCCCCAGGACAAACTTGTAGGCACTTAGGGTGGCAGCCTTAGTCTGCTCAGAATTCATGGATGTCAGGAGTCAGCATGGAGTGGGCCTCTTCCTGACTGCTGCTCTTGAATTACAAATGTCCAGATATCCGATGGCCATTTTAGTTGTCCTGCCACTTGCTCGAATGTTGGAAAAAGTGACTCCACGTCACTCCCTTCGAATTTGGGAATGAATCTAGCATACGTGAGTGCCTCAGAGAGCGGTCTGGGGTTAGTGGGATAGGGAGAGCTACTCAGTAGAGATAAATTTTCCCTTGCTGCTTCCAGTTGTCTGGCCTTTCTCTCCTTTTCAGCTGCTAGCTACATTTCCAATTTTCAGAGCTGGAGTTCTTTTTCCCCTCCCTTCTCCTGAGTCTCTTTTCGTCTCCTGAATTTCTAGCCGCATTCTGAGCTTTTCCAGCTTGAATTTGACTGGGGGAGGGGATTCTGAGTCATGGTTAAGCTCTACATCTAACTGCTCCATAGGTAACACATTCTACCAACAACTGGATCAGTTCGCTTCTCTTCACTTTACTGGGCAATTTTAACTGTACCTCCCCAGCCACAGCTTGCAGTTGTTATGTGCTAAGGGCCACTAAAATATCACCATTCATATTTCCTTGCTTTACTCACATTTGGAAATCAAAAGTTGCCATTTTCTTAGTGTTAGAGGAAATGTATTGGCTGTGATAAGTTACTTGTGTTTCAAAATTTATTCCAGCACCCAAGGTTCCCCTTTTGGTTTCCAGTTTGCTCTTTTAGATCAGATTTGGCTCATGTCTTAACTTGTGCTCTGGTCAAATTCAAATGGGTGTTCCTGGAATTGACTGGCCAAGTTCTGTTATGGACAGAGGTTGGGGGGGGGGGGGGGGGGGCACGTGGGGGGTGTAATTTAAACAGCACTAATTTCTCCTCTCACCACTCTTTCATAAACAGAAAGCTGTTTTGGATCCCCGCCCCCCCCCCCCCCCCCCCCCCCCACCCCACACCTTTTTACAAGCGGCAGTGTATCTCCCAACCCCTCGGTTTTGGTGTGATCCCATTTCTATTAATAATCCCACCGCAAAGTCAAGATCAGATGAACTTAAAGGGTTAGTTTATTTTCACACACTCAAAACACAGGCCACATTGCCACCTTTAAATTCATACAGTATAAGAGGGATAGAGAAGATTTAAAGCGTAGAGATTACTACAGAGAAAATAAAGTGTTTCACATGAGTTCCAGAGGTATTCCTTCGCAGAGATCAGCAGGTTGAAAACTGATGCTGGATTATTCACTTTTCTGGTGGTTTTGACTTGTATGCTGAGATATGAATCTGTCTTTTAGACGATGGTACAGAATTTCCAGCAACAATGTGGATGAGGCCACGTGTTCAGCCTGGGCTGGAGCTCTTGTCCATGAGGCTACCAGTGAGATGGTTTTTTAAAAAAATGCAGACTTGCAAATCAACAAGGTAATTTTGCTGGTTCCACAAGCTAGGAGGTCCATGTCACATGAGTCCCACCTCTTCACTCTGGCTTTGATGAGGGAGGTTTATCCCTTGTCTGCATTCCCAAGATTGTTAAATGTCTCAAACAGGGTCTTTTTGTCTTAGCAGACCCCCCTTGGTTATCCTGAGTTAGAAAATGCTGATGGCCTTTGTATAGCTCTGTTTGAATTTGGTCTGTGCAGCCATGTTGTAATGGCTGTTCAGAAATAACAATGTGTATGTTTCCCTGTTACTGCCAGGTAACTGTTTCTTTGAATGTCACAGTTATCAATTGAGACATATTTGGTCTTCATGAGGTTTTAAATTGTTAGAGATAGCAATGAGCATTTCTCTATATATTTTATTTAAAAAACAGCTCGAGGTCTTAGTCCGTCATTCAAGACCATCTTCAGCCAGAAATGCCAGGTGATGATCCATCTTGGTCTCCTCCCGAGGTTCCTAGCATCACAGATACCAATCTTCAGCCAATTTGACGCAATGCAGTATCAATAAATGGCTGAAGGAACTGGATACTGTGAAAGTTTTGGCCTGGGTGGGATTGTGACCGGTGCAGACTCGATGGGCCGAATGGCCTCTTTCTGTACTGTAGAGTTTCTATGATTTCTATGAACACATTTGGACAATAGTAATTAAGACTTGTGTTCCAGAATTAGACGCACCCATAGCCAAACTGCTCCAGTAAAGCTACAACACTAGCATCTACCTGGAAATGTGGAAGATTGCCCAGCTATGTCCTGAACACAAAAAGGTCAAATCAATCTGGCCAGTTACTGCCCATCAGTTCTTGACCAAAGTGATGTAAGGTGTTGGTGACAGTGCTATCGAGTGGCACTTGCTTAGCAATAATATGCTCACTGACTGGGTTCTGCCAGGACCACTCAGCTCTTGAAATCATTAGAGCATGAATCCAAACATGAACTAAGGAGATGAACTTTAAAAGGTGCCCTTGATAACATAGCAACATTTGACTGACCATGGCATCGAGGAGCCCTATCAAAACAGAAGTCAGTGGAAAGAGGGGAAAACTGTCCACTGGTTGAAATCATACCTGGCACAAAAGAAAATGGTTCTTGTTGTTGGAGGTCAATCATCTCAGTCCTGGGACATCGCTGCAAGAGTTCATCGGACAAATACCATATGCCCAACCATCAACTGCTTCATCAAAGATCTGTCCTCCATCATAAGGTCAGAAGTGGGGTGATCGCTGATGATTGCACAATGTTCTACATTATTCACAATTCCTCAGATCCTGAAGAATTCCATGTCTGAATGCAGCAAAACCAGGGCAATATCCAGGCTTAGGTTGATAAGTGACAAATAATGGGCGAGATTCTCCAGCCTCCCAGCCATGTCTCTCCCGCTGGCGGGAGGTGGCATGTTGTTTGCTAGCGGCGGGATTCTCTGGTCCCGCTGCTATCAATGGGAATTCCTATTGACATTACCCCACGCCGGTGGAAAACCCATGGGCAGGGGTGCGCTGCCGGCAGGACTGGAGAATCCCAGCCAATATTTTTGCCACAAGTACCAGGAAACGATAATCTCCAATAAGAATCTAACCATCTCTGCTTGACATTCAATGGCATTGCCATTGCTAAATTCCCCCATTATCAACATCTTGGGGTTACCACTGATTAGGAACAGAACTAGACCAGCCAAATAAATAGGTTGGTGATGAGCAGGTTAGAGGCTGGGAATTCTGCAGGGAGTAACTCACCTCTTGACTCCTAAAATCCTGCCCACAATCTACAAGTCCAAAATGTGATGGAATACTCTCCACTTGTGGGTGAGTGCAGCTCCAACAAAACTCAAGAAGCTCAACACCATCCAGCACAAAGCAGCCTGTTTTATTGGCACCCCATTCACTGCCTTAAACATTCACTCTCTCGACCACCTACACAGTGGCAGCAGTGTATATCATCTACAAGATGCACTGCAAGAACTTGCAAAGGTTTCTTTGACAGCATCTTCCAAACTCACCACCTCTACCACCCAAGACAAAGGCAGCAGTCACATTGGAACACCACCAACTACAAGTTCTCCTCCAAGCTACACACCATTCTGACTTGGAAATATATCGCTGTTCCTTCACTGTTACTGGGTCAAAATCCTGGAATTCCCTTCCCAAGAACATTGAGCATACCTAGATCTCAGACTGTAGTAGTGCAAAGAGGCAGCTCACCACCATCTTCTCAAATGGTAATTAGGGATGGGCAATAAATGCTGGCCTAGCCAGTGAAACCCACATTCTATGAGTGAATAATCAAGAAAAATAACAATCATCCCTCCACTCTCTCTGGTATGGAAACCTGGAAGTAGGTTGCAATAGCTGAGTTAAAGAGGCAAGGTAAAGGCTGCGTCAATCACAAGCGGATTCCAGATCAGTCCCACCCTCCCGTTGCCTGCAGGTTTGCCCAGATAAAATTATGCCTCATGATTTGATAAGTGATTCTTAAATATATCCAAGACAGTTGCCCATACTCAGTTGGTTATTTTCAGTCAGTTGGAATATTAAGTCAAACAATCATAGCTATTGCCAGTAACCTTCATCTCAGCCCTCCTACTCAATCTGTTATACACACAGGTAACAGTCATGGAGAAATTCAATCTAAAGCAACCGTACTAGAAGTTAGAGAACTGCTAACAGAAGCTATGGAAGTATGAATAAATCATGGAAGCTGGGTGAAGAGGAAAATAATCTAACAATAAATAGGTTGTACAATGAATTTGACCATGAGCTATCAGAATCCACTTCAGTTTTCTAATCTGACACTGGGCTATGCCCAGGGAACCTAAATCATCATCAAAAACCTTTTTGGGTGGGCGTGGGATTAAAAGAAATACAATCAAAAGTGAAGGGGGAAAAAATACAATAAGCACCAAATGTCAACAGCTTGTTTTTCATTCAGAATATTTTTGCCATTACATGAAGCGTCTGTAAATACATGGATTTTTGTTAAGAAAATGTAACTCATTTACAAATCTGTCATCCAAACACTTTCTGCATCTTGTTGTAAGCTTATTTTTAAAAATGGTTTTTGTGTTTTCTTTATTGCTACACTACCACACCTTAAAACAAAATGCTCACAAATCCACTCAACATATCATTTGTACTTTGACCTTCCACATTCCAAGGGCAGAGCCACATAAATATCAACAAAGTAGAACAGTATAATACTGATTTGTTTTCTTACAAATGTGTAACAAAGAGTATTCATTCAATAGTGATTAAGAATTATATATATATATAATATATATATATTAAACTTTTTGCTTTAAGTAGAGCACCCATCCAGTGGTTAGTGTGCACCTTTGTCATATTTTGAGGAAAAGAAAAGCACTAATGCCCATCTAAATATTTTGTTCCATGCATATAAGCAACGAGCAATGTAAGCAAAAATTTCAGATACAGCTGGATTTCTATTTTAGGTAAAGAGTCAGAACAAATCAGAATAACCAAGAACAGCATGCAATACCACAGAGAGGTGGCACAGACTGGATTGCGCCACTCAACTGAATTTCTAAACTCAACTGTTACTTTAATAAGCTAAGTGAATGGAAGGTGCCAGGAAGCAGTGGAAAAATTACAGCTAAGAGTTGGCTTCAGCCTATTTGTACAAGATAGAGAACAGAGTGGTTCCCATTTAGAAACTGACGTACAAAACAAGATACAATATGTTGCTGAGATTAGAATTCCTACTTCTAGCACCATGAACTATCATGGTAAAACATATTCAACAGTGTGACCAAACTCAAAAAGTGTAAATAGAAAAAATAAAAAGACCATTTGTGTGATGATACAATGTTGATTTTTAATTTTTTTTCTCTTTTCTCTTTGTCCCAGTTTATTTAAGACATTTCTTTTACACAATAAACAATTGTGACAATGTTTCTCAGTTCCATTAATCTGCTTATCACTGCTCTGCCAAGTAAACCTTTTTAGACTAGAAGAGCAGGCATCCTACTCTCTACTGTATTTTCTGTACATCGATTAACCTAGTCACCCAATCAAGTGTAACATGATCACAAGCACTACCATGTTTTTCTCTAATCGTATTTACAATGTACTATGAGGTGGTGTGGCTGTGCTTTTCCGCCCTTTTAAAATTTCTGCCTTTAAAGGCACTCTGCATGCTTGTTGGCTAAGGGATTTAAAAAAGGCCCATTCAGAAGAAAAGGAACATCAAATATATCTACAGCACAAAGTAAATACAGTTTATTTTGCATCTTTTAAAAGAAATCTGCTGTTCATATATAGCAGTTTCTGCATAAGTTGTGGGTTACTTATTCAGAAAACCACTTATCCAGCAAATAGCAATGAAATAATGTTTTGTAGGATTGTGGCAGAAATGTGAAGTACCATGAAAAAAGAATAAACCGATGATGAATACGAATTATTTTTCTAACGGAGTATTCTGCGAAGTCTTTTCATTTGCAACATAATAGAAGGCATGAATATAACAATGCTTCAGTGATATCCTTGACCATCTTTCAGTTATACATGAATATATAACGGGATATTAAAATAACTGCAACAGAAATTTGTTACTTAAGGCTCTTGTATGTATGGCACCTAAGGATAGTTAGTGCAAGATTGTTCCGCTACTGTGGTAACAAATCACGCATTCAATACACTACTACACATTTGGAATGCTGTCAAAATCTTTGCACTGAGCGCAGTGTGCTTTTGAGAAGCCTGAGTGTTTTTTATGCATGCTCACAACATGTTGAAAATACTATGCGACTGATTTCCTTCAGATTCATTCTGCTTTATATATCTGTAGTTGACTTTTGTTATCTTAGCAAATCCTCCTTAAGGAACATTGCAGCAAAAAAGTAAAGATTTTCAAAATCTGAAACTATTACACTGAAGCATTTTGATAAAGATCCACTCAACCACCCTGTAATAATTTAGAATCTGATATTACTCATGTAACAAACTTTAGCACACAATGAAATCACATAAATCTACTTTCCCACCTAACTCCTCCATACTAGACTAACTACTCTTAAAAAATAAAAAAACTATGCATTATAACTTCAGTAAAATTAAGTAGTGGCACTTGCTAGAGAGCTACAGTCAAAATACAAGAATTGTTTAGAGTACAATTAGTGATTGCTCCTTCAAAGTTTGAAATTAGTTGTAATAAAAAGGAGTAAATATAGTTTTTTTAAAAGTTCAACTCCACTTTAGCTACTGGGCCTAAAATACCATGCACTCCAATCATCTATTTTGGTTTGCCTCTACCTGAGAAATGCTTTTGATTGGAAAATGGGAGAATAAGCACAAGGCCCAACACATAGAAGGTATCCAGACTTTTAGAATTGAGAGAGTAATTTTTTTTTTGGCTTTTCCACTTATGGAATTCTTAAACATTTTACAAATTCCAGCTTATAGTCAAGTATCCCTGGAGCTGTAGACCATTAAAAATTATCCAGAGTATGGGCATCGTATAATTCTTCAATGTATCTACAAACAGGGACCCCACCACGCTGGTACAGTATATTGTATTTCACCCTGAAAACTATGAAGTGCAGCTTTATTACTTACATTTTAATTTTTTTTTAAAGTGGAGCCTGAAAGAACCCTGTACAAGTAAAATACTCATTTATTTCACATTAGATGAATTAAAGTAAAAGTCACCAGCAGGTTATATAGTTACACTTACACGCATTGAATTTGGTGCATGCCAGAGTGCTCAAAAAAGTCCTGCGAGATCTTTTGAGGGGGTTGATTCCTGAAATACAATGAGTGCATGCGCGTGTGACTGAAAATATCAATTCATGGGTGGGCTTGAATGTAAAAGGAACTATGTAGGGACAATTGTATTCATGTGTACACATATTTGCTCTCTCCTTCATAAGGGGGAAGAGTGAACCTTGCTGTGAACAAAGATGGCACACTGAACATTTTATTTGGAGATTCCGAATTGAGGGGTTTAAGGAGCCAGCAGGGTGGATGTCTTTTTTAGTCTCCACTTTTATCGATATATAGAAAAAACAGGCTTGATATCTAATATTATTTGTATATCTGTGTTTGTCTTTTCTGTAATACTGCAATGAAATATTAGTTAGAACTGAATTCAGAAAACTGGTATACGCAAAAGGAAATGTTAAGTGGCTTGATTGTTCAGATATGCTTTGAAGCTACACCTTATGACAGTCAATGCATCTCTTTCATTGGAGCATGGGATGCAGTTACCTGACAATAAATTGTTTCATAAAAGCATGTACAAGCAGATTTCACAATTCAGTTTTAATTTTTTTTTTTTAAAAGAACTACATTGGCAGAATTAAGATGAATTCAGTTTCAATGCACACTATCCACTGGACAGCTCCTTTGAACATCTATGCTAATAGGCCAAGACTTCTTTCCACCCTCCCCTCCCAAAGAAAATCTCAACCGTTTAATATTTTATAACTGAACAATTTGTTTTCTCTTTAGTCATCAAAAAACATTTAACCTGAAACATTTACATTGCAAGCCACACTGGAATGCTTATTGGCATTAAACCAGTAGCATCTTGTGGTTCTCTTTATTTTTGTTCACCAGTAAAAGAATATAAAATCTTGTTCATTGAAGTGTTGACTGTAATAAAATAGATTTGCATTGCACTGCACAGTTTTTCCCGGAATTGTGAAAATGGTTGAAGGGACCATGCACTGCCAGAGCAGGCCTAAAGCTTCCCATGCCAAATAGCTATGGCCTCCCAAGGTGCAGACCCTTTATTATCAGGAAGACTAGCTAGTGGATCAAGTAGCTGTCCTAAATTAATCAAAGCCTACCGGAGTATCATTTACTAAATAGGAAAGGAAAGAAGGTCCACAAAAATCTGTAAACCCTTTTAAATTTGTGTCCCTTGACTCCATCATTGACATTTTCAATGCCAATTATTTGTTATGATTCTGAGGCAGTTTCATGTACCGTGTAGCAGATATTCCCCATCCTTCCCACCAACGTCATCACTATCCCAGGGTTTGCTAAACTGTCATTTTTCTGTGATACAAATACAGTACTGGAGGAGGAAGAAACACATTTTTTGGCATTTTTTAAATATAAATCTGGCAAACCAATACAGTACTTCAAAAAAAATAAAGAAAGAAAACATGGCTTCCCTAAAATACCCACGATATGGTTTAAGAAGTGATCTGCACAAAAATGTCAACAATAAGAGAAGTTGCAAAAAGTGTTTTGCATCTGTATCCTTTAAATACTTGATAAAACATGTTCCATAGGCATCAGCAGGAAAATACTGTACTTATTATCCCACCTTAAATACTAACCTCATACTTTATTTTAAATATGTGTTTCTTACCTATATTAATACTGAAAAAATTAAACTTTGTTTGAATGCTCTGAAGACCCATACATACACAATAAAACCATTTTTTGCGCGTCACCTGAATAAATATGTCAGACATTGTCTTGCATGTTTGAATTTAGTTACAGTAATGTACAATTCTAAAAAACAGATCCTCATTTCACAGGAAAACGCTTTATATGTTACAGCTTTGTTTCGTTTATTGTCAGTCTACTGCAGTGTGTTCCATTGTTTTCTTCTCTCTCCCACGAGGCAAACTGGTGTTCAAAACACCTGCTTGGAGAAGTTAAAACTCTTTTTTTCAGCGGCCATTTTCTGGTTCCAGAATCAGTAGGTTAAGGCCAACATAAAAATAAAATAAAAAAATTAAAATCTCTTCAGCTCTCAAAGTAGTGGCTTAAAGTATTGCAGTCACAGTACAAACTGCCTGTATGGTGCATTTTTTGCTCCAACAGTCTCTGCATACTGTACTGCATCGATCAGTTATCAAACCCCACTGTTTCCACACATAAAATTGTGTAAATATTCCCAAACGACAGTAATTAAATATGGATTTGTCCAGTTCCTTTAGTTCTTTCCTTGTGATTGCTGCTTCAAGGTGGCTGGAGGGGTCCCTACAGCAGCTGAAGGCTTGATCCATGGAAGGGAAACCAACGGGGATGCTCGAGAGGTGGCTGTGGTTGTCATCATTGTAACCTGGATCACTTGCTCGCTCTGCATCAGTCTAATCAGGGTTTTCACACGCTCCAGAGAAGCCTGAGTTCCTTTCTGTTTAGCTATGAGGTTTGTTTTCAATTCTAGACATTTCTGTTAAATAAAAGTAGACAACAGTTCTTCAGTTGGCACATTTCATTGATTAGAAAGCTGCTTAACAATTCATTATTCTAGTCTACATATAGACTTTATAATCCAATTACAAAACAGACCATTCAGTCTTTCAGGCTAGTGATAGCTCTTCATTGAAGATTACTACTGAAATAAGAATTCCC
Source organism: Mustelus asterias (assembly GCF_964213995.1). Classification (NCBI taxonomy): domain Eukaryota; kingdom Metazoa; phylum Chordata; class Chondrichthyes; order Carcharhiniformes; family Triakidae; genus Mustelus; species Mustelus asterias. The sequence continues at coordinate 45,447,923 of NC_135809.1, read as the reverse complement.
TGAACTTTCCTTTCCATTTTTTTCTTTGAAAAAAGCATCCATTGCCCTTTAATATTGTAACCTGTCTCAACAGCCATTCATAGTAAACTAACCTTTTGTATGAATAATATTCTAACAACTTGCCCCTCTTTTTTCTACCAATAATCTTGTGTCTATTTCCCCTTGTTACCAATTTTCAAAAAACTGGAAACAATTTTTACTATTCATCTTTTTCAAAACTCTCAAATATAAAAATGAAACCTTTCTTCATAAAGATAACCTCTTATTGCTAGTGATATTCTAATGAATGCTTGCTATTTCCTTTCTATCGCTTTAATATCCTTCCCACAATAAATTGCACCCAATATTCCAACTACAGCCTAACCTCTTGGACAAATTAAACATCACTTCCTTCATCAATTTTAATGCCTCCACCCCCAACAACCACCTAAAACTCAGAATCCTGTTTGTATTAGGTTGAGGAAAGAAATTGGGACTAATGTAAACTTGTGCTGACAGCATAATATGGATGGTATTCTATTGGCTACTCACTATAGAATTTTTGTTTAAAGCCTGTTGAATATTAGAACTGTTACAGCAAAAAATTGGAAGATGAGAATAGCGAAAGTTAGATTGGAACACCAAATAGAATATGCTGAAATATGAATTTACAATGAGAAAGCTTACATAAAACGATGATCCAATAATGTGACAACCAAATGTAAGGTCTGTAAACAGCATTGTGTGCTGACATAGCTTGTAAAACAGATATTTAGTACTATTGAACTGAAAGTGATCAACATGTTGATATACAAAATATTCTTCTTTGTTCTGTACCAATGTTACTTAAACTTGCTTTCAATTGTTTCTATAACTCTCAAATCAATACTTTTACTACGGTAGTCTTCTCTTACTGAATCTGGTTTCAGATTCCAGCATCCACAGTAATTTGCTTTTATCCAGTCTTCTCTTACTCACTACTTTGACAATGGAACTAGCGTTCTATTATTTAAATGTCATTTCACCTTTTTGAAATTTTAACATGATTGTGTTTGGCTTAGGAAAGCACAAATTGAAGTTGTAGGGCCTACTTTGAAAAACATTGTATTACTGTTCACTGTGAGCAATTTTAATTTTTTTTCAGTTTATTCCACACCTGCTTTTGATAGTAGCCCATCATACTGTAACACACAGCAACTGAGCATTGCCTGGTGCTCAAAATCGGAACTCTTTGCAATTAGAACAGAATCTTACAGTATTATTTTATTTAAAGACTTCAGCAATTATACTGCAATATACTCCTTTCAAATAATTTGAATTCCTTTCAACCAGCATCTCATCAGCAGCTATACATGGGAGATGTATGTGTCATTTAGTAAGCATCAACAACTGGAGGGCTTGTATTTTTTGTCCTGTTAAATTGACTCTTCAAAGTTTATTGGTCATAAATGATAAAAAAAACTTTTAAGTTGATTATTGTAATAATAAAGCATTTCAATGAACCAGTAAGTCAACTTTGAACTTCCAACCAGGCGGTTGCAAGCTTGATGGAACTATAATTATGATGATACTGAAACTTGTCTTGATTATCAAAGTTTAATCACTTTTCTGACAGGCTGCTGGATGTAAAAGTCTCATGAGAACAAGAGTCTGTGGGGCTGAGGAGTGTGGGGCGGGGTGGGGGTAGGGAGTAAATAAAAACATATAATTAATAGGACTGGTCTCATTATGCAAATGTTCTATTTTATTACTCGAGGTACTGCTTTTCTTTGATTCATTTATGCGATGTGCGCGTCACTGGCTAGGCCAACATTTATTGCCCATCTGCATTAAGAAATGGGCAGTGCCATCCTGTACTACTGGACAGTGAAGAGAGAAGGAAAAAAATGGGCAAGGAAAGGAAGAAGAAACAAACAAACGCATAATAGATTCTTTGATCACTCGACTACAATCAATACATAAGGGACTATCAGTTATGTAATCTCACCGTGACAGCATTACTGAGCAGTCTGTCCTTCAATTCCAGCTGTTCATGTTCACTCTTTAACTCACTCCCTCGTTTTAACAGCTTCCTCTTCTCCTCTTCTTTCACTGTGGAAGTAGCAATAATTTATAATGCTGTTATCTAAACCTAATCATTTGAATACTACATTTTCATTTTTAGCAGCTACATGCAATTACAAATAACTTCTGTTTTAGTGCAGTGCCATACAAACATTGAGATCAGATAGTCAGTTCAACGTAATATCAACTATAGAAATCTTGGACCAGAACCTGGAGCAGCCATATAGATAGTGGCTACAAGAACAGGTCAAAGGCTGGGAATTCTGTGACGAGTACTCTTCTCCTGATATCCCAAAGCCTGTCCACCATCTCCAAGGCACAAGTCAGGAGTGTGATGGAATACTCCCCACTTGTCTGGATGAGTGCAGCTCCAACAACACTCAAGATGCTCGACACCAATAAGAACAAAGTAATCTGCTTCATTTGCACCCCATCCACCACTTTCAACATTCACTCCCTCCATCATTGATGCACAGTGGTAGCACTCAAACAAACAGTTTCTGTAAAGGCAGATGATCTACAACACATGCTTTATGCCTCAGTGGCAAGTTGAAAATCTGCCCATTCTCAGGAAACATGGAAGTTGAACTATGGTGATCTTGGCAGTTATCCAGCGATTGAGAGTGGTATCAGTTTGGTTTAATTAACAAGCCATTGCTGGTATCAGACATTCACTACACTTTCATACCTGCTTTATGTGCAAGGTAGGAATGGACGATAGCGAGGGTTCCAGGCCATGACACGTTATCTTCCTTCTTTAATACCTGTATGGGCAAAAAAAGATACTTTTTTTGAACTGTAGAAAATGATTTGCTAGTCTCTCTTAAATAAGTAGGTCTTGGGATTACTGATTAGAAGAATACCTTATTAAAGATAAACTAACCCCAAAAATAGAGCTTTCTATGCAGACTTGTCCAAAAGAAAATATTTGCATTTACGCTTTATTTCAAGTGTTTCAGGAACGTAGATACGCAGGGTGTAGATACGCAGAGGGACCTGGGTGTGCAAGTCCACAGATCCTTGAAGGTAACGTCACAGGTGGAGAAGGTGGTGAAGAAGGCATATGGCATGCTTGCCTTTATAGGACGGGGCATAGAGTATAAAAGTTGGGGTCTGATGTTGCAGATGTATAGAACGTTGGTTCGGCCGCATTTGGAATACTGCGTCCAGTTCTGGTCGCCACACTACCAGAAGGACGTGGAGGCTTTGGAGAGATTACAGATGAGGTTTACCAGCATGTTGCCTGGTATGGAGGGGCTTAGTTATGAGGAGAGATTGGGTAAACTGAGGTTGTTCTCCCTGGAAAGACGGAGGATGAGGGGAGACTTAATAGAGGTGTATAAAATTATGAAAGGCATAGATAGGGTGAACGGTGGGAAGCTTTTCCCCAGGTCGGTGGGGACGTTCACGAGGGGTCATAGGTTCAAGGTGAAGGGGGGGGAGGTTTAACACAGATATCAGAAGGACATATTTTACACAGAGGGTGGTGGGGGTCTGGAATGCGCTGCCAGGCAAGGTGGTGGAGGCGGGGACACTGGGAACGTTTAAGACTTATCTAGATAGCCATATGAACGGAGTGGGAATGGAGGGATACAAAAGAATGGTCTAGTTTGGACCAGGGAGCGGCACAGGCTTGGAGGGCTGAAGGGCCTGTTCCTGTGCTGTATTGTTCTTTGTTCTTTACGTCTCAAAGCATTTCCACTACAATGCATTACTTCAGAATAGTGACTGTCCTTGAGGAGGCAATCATGGTAGCCATTTAATCAATGAGAACAATGAGAAGTTCATTTATTCATGGTGGGGTTGGTTGAGAGATAAACAAGGTATTCAGGCTATAAGAGGCCTCCCTACTCCTCTTTAATTAGTGTCTTGCGATGAATCATTTGTAATGGGGCCCTGGTGCTCCAGATGCCTTGTGCACAAGATATGTGAAAAGTGTCATTGAGCATGTTGACTGTGGTACACCAGCAACAAAACAAGAATAAGAATGCAAATAATTTTTTCTGATTCAGAGCATTATTGGGCTATTTCCCACAATATTTCAAACTTCCATTGACCAGGTTTTAGGGGGGGGGGGGGGGGGGGGGGGATGTTCTTCCAGCTGACACTTTAGAGGGTAGGTATTGATAGGCTACTTAAGAGGAAGTCCCATAATTTAGTCATATTGAGGTCTCGTGAAGGTGCCAGAGTATTATGACAGTGTGTTTAGTAATTTCTTTGGATTTTTCATTTACCCTTTTGATAGTTAGGCTGAATCCTTGGACACAACCAGAAAATACATAACAGTAAGTGTTAGAAAGGCACATCAGGTCAGACAGCATTAAGAGAGAAAATAGACAAGTCAACACTGTAGATGTAATCTTTAATAAGAATGGAAAAAATGTACTATCATTTAAACAGCCAGAATAAAGGTGACAGGAACAACACCTCTGATCAAGGAATAAATCTGTGATCTGTTGAAAGGTAACAAGAATGTTAGATAGTTGAGATAATCTTTCAATCAGATGATGAGAAGTGTGGTGGCAGTGTGTTAAAGATCACCTCAGGGAGTCCCAAGTTGCTGTGGCAAAATACACTTTTACATGCATATTGCGGTCCGGAACCATGGATGGCAATGCTAGAGGTTCCAACTTTCTTTCTATCATATGACTGACCAGGAATCTCTCCTGTCCATACCACCTACCACTGCTGTGTGATGGAAGAATTGGCAGGTTGCCAACATATTTGGTCATATTACAAATGCACCTTCCAGTTGGGGTGGGACTCAAACCCAGAGATTCTGACTCACGGAGGCAGGGATGCTACCCAATGGGCCTCAAGACCTCCAATCCAAGAAAAATTTTAAATATAGAACAAATATGAACAGCTGAGGCAGCAATAGGTGAAACAGGGGAAGTTGGCAAAAGTCTGAAGAAAAACAAGCCTGCACGACGATCGAGGCATCCTCTGCCACCGCATAGCATTCTCATGAAGGGACTCCATCACCATGCCATTCCAACGCATTCTCTTCCTCTCCACTCTGTGCCAAGAATTCTATCCTACACCTCTAGAATCCCCATTTTGAAGAACGCAGAACTTGTAATTAAGGTATGAAATTATTAAAGTCAAATTTCAGGCCAAAAGGCTGCATGAGGTTCTATGTATAGATATGATGCCATTCCTGGAGCTTGAGTTGAGCTTTATTAGAATAGGGTAGAAGGCCTAGGATGGCGAGCTCAGAGCAGGGGTGAAACTGAGACAGCAAATTGAGACAGGAAGTTAAGGCAAATAATAGGGAGCAACGATCACATTTAGAGACAGAATGCTCAATAATATGGTCACTTAATCCATTTTCTCCATGTAGGGTTAGCAAATACAAATACTGCAATGTCTACCTATTACCCTCCTCCCACATCACTGTCCAGAAATCCAAATTCTGTTTAAGACAACATTTTACCCCATCCAGGCACTTCCAAACTGTCGGTCGAGGAGCCCGATGGGATCAGAAAAGTCACATCTGGGGTCGGCAAGCTTCCCCTCCTCCGAGGCAGCAATGGCGACTGTGAGAACATTCCCCACTCTAGAAACTATGGTGGGGGGCAACCCTGGGCCCACTGGATGGATTGGATGCCTCCAAACAGCAAGGGACAGATGGTTGAGCCCAAAATGCTTTTTAACTTTAGAATATGTTTGGCACACGTGTGAACACATCGGAGATGTTTGTGCAAATGAATGCTAGCAATGTGAAATGAGTCAGTGATTGGGCAGAGGGAAGAGAGGTTGGATGATGTGGTGGGAAATCGTCTCTCAGGACACCATGCTAGAATTAATCTGTTCCCTTAATGACTCATTTTTCTTCTCCTCAGGCTTTTAGCCTCTCCAAATCCACTTATCTCCAATTGTCTCAAATATCACACATTCATTATTTCTATTACACTTCTTTCCCTCATTCGGTAGAAAAACCACCATATCTGTCTAATTTGTTTTAATTGATTTCAAGTCATATTATAGGTATGTTTTTTCTTAAATCTCCCCTCTGACCTTTGTTTCGAGTCCATTTTAATGTTTGTCATTTTTCCACCTCTGATGAAGGATTACACTGGAAACATTAACTTGCTAGCTCTCCACAAATGATAACTGTCCTGCTGTGTTGCTTTAAATTTCCAACATATTTTTCTACTCTTTAAATTAGTTAATGTGAAAGTTTGTGCCCTATCTCATCAGTTTTTCAGCATGGATTTACAAAAGGGAAATCATGCTTGATGAATCTATTGGAATTCTTTGAGGATGTAACTAGTAGAGTTGACCGAGGAGAACCAGTGGATGTGGTTGAGAAGGCTATCGACAAGGTCTCACATAACAGACTACTATGTAAAGTTAAAGCACATGGGATTGCAGGTAAAGATAGATAGAAAGCTGGTTAGCAGATAGGAAGCAAAGAGTTGGCATAAATTGATCTTTTTCTGATTGGCAGTCAGTGACTAGTGGGGTTCCGCAGGGATCTGTGCTAGAACCCCAACTGTTCACATTATATATTAATTATTTGGAAGAGGGAACTGAATGTATTATCTCTAAATTTGCTGATGATACGAAGTTGGGTGGGAGAGCGAGCTGTGAGAAGGATGCAGAGATGCTGTTTAAAAAAGGAAGGAGACAAAAGGCGGGTAACTATAGGCCGGTCAGCTTAACGTCTGTAGTAGGGAAAATGCTGGAATCCATTATTAAAGAGGAGATAGCAGGGCATCTGGATAGAAATGGTTCGATCAATCAGACGCAGCATGGATTCATGAGGGGAAAGTCGTGCTTGACGAACATGTTGGATTTTTATGAAGATGTGACTAGGGCGGTTGATGGAGGAGAACCGGTGGATGCGGTGTTTTTGGATTTCCAAAAGGCGTTTGATAAGGTGCCCCACAAAAGGCTGCTGAAGAAGATTAGGGCACACGGAGTTGGGGGTAGTGTGTTAAAGTGGATTGGGGACTGGCTATCCGACAGGAAGCAAAGAGTCGGAATAAATGGGTGTTTTTCCGGTTGGAGGAAGGTAACTAGTGGCGTGCCGCAGGGATCGGTACTCGGGCCGCAACTATTTACCATTTATATAGATGATCTGGAGGAGGGGACGGAGTGTAGGGTAACGAAGTTTGCAGACGACACAAAGATAAGTGGAAAAGTGAATCGTGTGGAGGACGGAGAAGATCTGCAGAGAGATTTGGACAGGCTGAGTGAGTGGGCGAGGATATGGCAAATGGAGTATAACGTTGAGAAATGCGAGGTTATACACTTTGGAGGAAATAATAACAAATGGGATTACTATCTCAATGGAAACAAATTAAAACATGCTACCGTGCAAAGGGACCTGGGGGTCCTTGTGCATGAGACGCAAAAGCCCAGTCTGCAGGTACAACAGGTGATCAAGAAGGCAAATGGGATGTTGGCCTATATTGCGAGGGGGATAGAATATAAAAGCAGGGATGTCTTGATGCACCTGTACAGGGCATTGGTGAGGCCGCAGCTGGAATACTGTGTGCAGTATTGGTCCCCTTATATGAGGAAGGATATATTGGCATTGGAGGGAGTGCAGAGAAGGTTCACCAGGTTGATACCGGAGATGAGGGGTTTGGATTATGAGGAGAGGCTGAGGAGATTGGGTTTGTACTCGTTGGAGTTTAGAAGGATGAGGGGGGATCTTATGGAGACTTATAAGATAATGCGGGGGCTGGATAGGGTGGAGGCGGAGAGATTCTTTCCACTTAGTAAGGAAGTTAAAACTAGAGGACACAGCCTCAAAATAAAGGGGGGTCGGTTTAAGACAGAGTTGAGGAGGAACTTCTTCTCCCAGAGGGTGGTGAATCTCTGGAATTCTCTGCCCGCTGAGGTGGTGGAGGCTACCTCGCTGAATATGTTTAAAGCGCGGATGGATGGATTCCTGATCGGTAAGGGAATTAAGGGTTATGGGGATCAGGCGGGTAAGTGGTACTGATCCACGTCAGATCAGCCATGATCTTATTGAATGGCGGGGCAGGCTTGAGGGGCTAGATGGCCTACTCCTGCTCCTATTTCTTATGTTCTTATGTTCTTATGCTTCAGCATGATTTGGACAGGCTGAGTGTGTGGGCATCTGCATGGCAGATGCAGTATAATGTGGATAAATCTGAGGTTATCCACTTTGGTAGCAATAATAGGAAGACAGATTATTACTTGAATGGGTGTGAATTGAGAGAGGTGGATACTCAACAAGACCTCGCTGAAAGTAAGCGTGCAGGTACAACAGGCAGTAAAGAAGGCAAAGGGTATGTTGGCCTTCATAGCTAGAGGATTTGAGTATAGGGATAGGGATGTTTTGCTGCAATTGTATTGGGCGTTGGTGAGGCCACACCTGGAGTAGTGTGCGCAGTTTTGGTGTCCTTATCTGAGGAAGGATACCTTGCTGTAGAGGGAGTACAGCACAGGTTTACCAGGCTGATTCCTGGGATGGCAGGTCTGTCGTATGAGGAGAGACTAAGTTGGTTAGGATTATATTCACTGGAGTTTAGAAGAGTGAGGAGATCTCATAGAAACTTATAAAATTCTAACATGGTAGAAAGGGTAGATTCAGAAAGAATGTTCCCAATTGTGGGGGAGTGCAGAACTAGGGGTCATAGGAAAACGGGTAAAGCTTTTAGAACTGAGGTGAGGAAAATTGCCTTCACCCAGAGGGCTTTGGAATTCACTACCACAGAATGTAGTTGAGGCCAAAACGTTGTCTGATTTCAAGAAGAAATTAGATACAGCTCTTGGGGCTAAAGGGATCAAGGGATATGGGAAGAAAGGGGGAGGGGGCGGGGAGAGATCGGGATATTGAATTCGATGATCAGCCATGATCAAAATTAATGGCGAAGCAGGCTTGAAGGATTGAATAGGCTGCTCCTGCTTCTAGTTTCTATGTTTTCAAGCACTCGGTTGTGACTCTGGTTCCACCTGTACAGATGGATATTAATCGGATATGTCCCAAGGTTAATTTTCCTTCTTCAATTATAACAGATCAAGATTGTATGCTGCTTTGTAAACAGAATCTGCATTATCAAGCAGGATGTGCTCCAGGTCTTTTGCAAGCTGCTTTGCTACATTTGCATTTTCGGGATACGGTGATTCCCTAATCACTCAAAATGTGGTTTTCTCTGTTCTTGGGGAATAAAGTTTGCAAAACTATTAGTGACTCAGTCAGTAATTAGCAAGTGCGAAAATCTCCTGTGATGAGCATTGGTGCATAAAACAATAAAGTACAGACCACATGTTGCAGGCTGGTTTGGGAGGGCAGCTGGGAGTAAATCTGCAGGGCACTTTGAAAATCTGTGGGTATTACAGCTGTTTTGGAAGTGGCGTGCAGGTTCAAATTCAATGCAATAACTTGCATTTATATAGCACCTCTAATGTATAAAATCCAAGTACTTAAACAAAAACGCACTTCACAGAAGTGTAATCCAAAAAAAATTGATTTAAAACTAAATAGAGGGGTGGCTAAAAACCAAACAGAATTGTCTCAAGGATATAACGAGAGAGAAAGAGGTTGAAAGGCAGAAGGGTTTAATTGGTGAGGCCACAAAGGGATTTCAACATGAGTATAAGAATTATAAATTTGAAGTACTGTAAGACTGGGTGCAAAGTGGGTCAGCAAGAACAGAGGTGCTAGGTGATCATGATATGTTAAGGTCAGCCGAATTTTGGATAAGTTTTCAAAAGGGATTATGAAATTACCTCAAGAAGGGCAAAGGTTGGCAATGTCAGAGATAATGTGGCTAAGACAGGGTAGCTGAATTATTTGGAGCATTTTTCATGTGTGCACCCATACATCTTCATGGTTCACACGAGTCCAATCCTATCCATACCTGACATGCAAACATAAGCACTTCCAACAAAGGACGCTGGATTGTAATTGGAAGCAGAAATGTGGTAATTTTCCTTCCTAAAAAGAGGACTAAGTCCTATTTGATACTCCAGCTAAAGTAAGCCAACTCAGGCAGAATGATCCTGGGATTTTCCAGGTCTGCAGAGTTGAGATACTCACTTCCTTAATCAGTTCAGTCAATACTAAAATTTTATCTTGCTTAAAAAGTTATTTTATCTGTATTAGCAAATTCTTTGAACAATAAAAAGCTGAGTCTGTACCTTTTCCTGGCACCTGGGGCAGACCCACACCCCCTTGGGAATGGTCTTGAGAGGGGGCTCTAAGCATTCCAGATGATAGACACGAGAGCAAGTGTCGCACAGAAGTAGCTGACCACTACGTTTGCACACTGTACAGTAATCCTCATGGATATCATCCTGTAAAATCAAGACCACACAAATCACATTATAAATTGAAATGAATTTTCGCGACTTCCTTAAGGAAGTTTGGAAACTTTGAGTGACTCAAGGTGAACTTTCCTCCATCACCAGCACGATATTATCACAGAACATATCTTTCCCTTTGCTCCCCTCATGGCAATCTGAAATGACTGCTCTCTCACCCTGGTCCACTCCTTTATCACCTTCAACTCCTGTTCCTTTCCCATGGTTGCTTGGACCTTGCTCTCACTCTGGTGTTGCTTCAATAAAACCATGGCAAACCTCCCCTCTTCCTCAATTGCCTCTGCTGAATCTTTCAGCTAACTAAGCCACTCAATCAAAAAAAATCAGTGATCATATCGTGGTAACTGGTCACATTGGTCACAATTACTCATTTAACAGCAAATCCCATTAAACCTCACAGGCAATGACACATCTTCCCCTTTGCTCCCCTCATGCACTTTTACTTAATGCACAGATCGGAATATACTTGGAAAGTATATTATGAAAAATTAAAATTATTCACATGAATAAACAATTGCATTATTTTAAATGTAGTTATTTGCTAAAAAGTGGCTTGGAAAAATAAAAGCGTAGAAAGAAAATCCTTTTGAACTGCAACACAGTCCCCAGAATAAAGAAGCCACAAACAAAAATATAGACAGCTTGACATTTTTATTGAGATTAAACAATGCTGGAGCTCAAAAAAGGCGGCCAATATTAACCAACTATGGCACAATTTGAGAGTCCAAACCAGTGTCGTTGAAAATTTGTTTTTTTTGCAAATATGATGGTTTCCTAATGATCTTCGCTGATTGCTGCAACCCTCTCCAGAATGCTGCACTAATGGATTGCACTAACTGATAAATGCGACATTTTAAAAGCAACAATAATTTTTTTGGAACACACTAATGCTTAAATATAAAGATAGAACTTGTACTGTACTGCTCATGCTTTTGCAGTAATAAAAGTCCCACATATTTGAATGCCAAGAGATTCATACAGGGAAAAGCCACAGAATGTAGGAGACATACCTTCCAACAAAGATCCTCATTGGCTTGCGTGTTAAGGAAAGAGGCAGAAACATGTTAGTAAGAGCTGGTTTGTAGAACAGCCTGGGTTGGGGATTTTAACATGGATTCAGTGAGTAGACCAATTACAAATAGCAGTGACTGGAGGTACCTGGATCACCCAGATGACACCAGACTATGAAGACACTAAAAATTAGACAAAAGATACAATTTGTGGGGATGGGTGGGGTGGGGGTGTAGGGGAGAAGAAAGGAGGAAAACCAAGACAGACGTGCCAGTCTCAAAGTTAATGAAAATTCACCGATTATCACAGCTTGGTATGGCTCCTGTTCTGCCCAAGACCGCAAGAAACTACAAAAGGTTGTAAATGTAGCCCAATCCATCATGCAAACCAGCCTCCCATCTATTGACTCTGTCTACACTTCCCGCTGCCTCGGCAAAGCAGCCAGCATAACGAAGGATCCCACGCACCCAGGACATTTTCGCTTCCACCTTCTTCCATCGGGAAAAAGATACAAAAGTTTGAGATCACATACCAACCGACTCAAGAACAGCTTCTTCCCTGCTGCCATCAGACTTTTGAATGGACCTACCTTGCATTAATTTGATCTTTCTCTACACCCTAGCTATGACTGTAACACTACATTCTGCACCCTCTCGTTTCCTTCTCTATGAACGGTATGCTTTGTCTGTACAGCACGCAAGAAACAATACTTTTCACTGTATGCTAATACATATAACAATAATAAATCAAGTCAAAAATCAATTCCCTGATTTAAGTGTTATCTTCGGCTAAGTACACAATAAACATCTACATTCAAAATATCTAGATCAGAGAAGAGACTCATTTGTACCCTCAGAAAAATAAAATTTGTATCGACTCCCATTACATACACAATATAAATTTCACCTATAACTTCAGTTATTTCTTTGCCCCTGTATTTGTAAGTATTGCTCTGTGTTGCCAAACAGGTTACTTGGAATTGAGGCAATGAAAAATGTTTGTAGTTACAATTACCCAAACACCTTTAGGTTAGGACTTTGTTTTAAATTGAAAATTAGGAATATGTTTCCTAACAAGTGTGGAAAAGACTACAGATACACTTGACAGCATCTCCTTTAAAATAAGCTGCGAGGTTATGAATCCAAACTCTAGTATTGACAGGTTGAGAAAGGATACAGAAGCTGCACTCCCATCAAGATATTTGATTTATTATTGTCACATGTATTGGCATATAGTGAGAAGTATTGTTTCTTGTGCACTATACAGACAAAACATACCGTTTATAGAGAAAGAGAGAGTGCAGAATGTAGTGTTACAGTCATAGCTAGGATGTAGAGAAAGATCAACTTAATGCAAGGTAAGTCCATTCAAAAGTCTGACAGCAGCAGGGAAGAAGCTGTTCGAGTCGGTTGGTACGTGACCTCAGACTTTCAGATCTTTTTCCCGAAGTAAGAAGGTGGAAGGGAGAATGTCCGGGATGTGTGGGGCCCTTAATTATGGTGGCTGCTGAGCTGAGGCAGCGGGAAGTGTAGATAGAGTCAATGGATGGGAGGCTCATTGAGTGATGGACTGGGCTTCGTTCACGACCCTTTGTAGTTTCTTGCAGTCTTGGTTAGAGCAGGAGCCATACCAAGCTGTGATACAACCAGAAAGAATGCTTTCTATGGTGCATCTGTAAAAGTTGGAGAGAGTCATAGCTGACATTCCAAATTTCCTTAATCTTCTGAGAAAGTAGAGGCGTTGGTGGGCTTTCTTAACTATAGTGTCAGCATGGGGGGAGGGGGAGAGAATCAGGACAGGTTGGTGGTGATCTGGACACCTAAAAACTCGCGACCATTTCTACTTCATCCCCATTGATGCCAAGAGAGGCATGCCCTGCATTTTGCTTCCTGAAGTTGATGACTATCTCCTTCGTTTTGTTGACATTGAAGGAGAAATTATTGCCACGCACCAGTTCACCAGCTTCTCTCTCTTTCCTGTACTCCATCTCGTCATTGTTTGAAATCCGACCCACTACGGTGGTGGTATCAGCAAACTTGAAAATCGAGTTGGAGGGAATTTGGCCAAACAGTCAAAGGTGTAAAACAAGTATAGTCCATCCCTAATTACCCTTGAGAAGATGGCGGTGAACTGCCTTCTTGAACTGCTGCAGTCGCTGAAGTGTAGGTACACAGGAAATTCCAGGATTTTAACCCAGCAACAGTGAAGAAACTGCAATATATTTCCAGATCAGGATGGTGAGTGGCTGAAAGGAGAACTTCTGGTGATGATGTTCTCATGTATCTGCTGCCCTTGTCCTTCTAGATGTTAGTAGTCATGGGTTTGGAAGGTGCTGTCTAAGGAGCTTTGGCGAGTTCCTGCAGTGCTTCTTGTAGATGGTACATACTGCTGTCACTGTATGCTAGTAGTGGCACAAATTGCCCTTTTTGGTCCCTTATCAGCCCTACTCTCCTTTTAACCCCTTTTGCTACTTACGTAGCACTGGCCAAGAGAAGACTTTGGGATTTCCTTTTATGTTAGCTGTAAGTTTCTTTTCTTACTCCCCCTTTGCTTCTCTTATTTGCTTTTTCACCTCCCCACTGAACCTTTTATTTTCAGCCTGGTTTTCAATTGTATTTTCTACCTGACATACGTTTTGCTCCCAATCTTAACTTTTATCCCTTTTGTCATCCAGGGAACTCTGGCTTTGTTGGCCCTACCTTTCCCTTTTGAGGGAATGACCGTTTGAATTCTCTTCTTTGAAGGTAGCTCACTGTTCAGCGATCGCTTTTCCCAACAATCTTTGACTCCAGTTTATTTGACCCAGATCCGTTCTTGCCCTTTGAAGTTCGTTTTCCCCCCCGTTACTTTTACTCTAGATTATTCTTTGTCCCTTTTCTAGCCAGGATTAATCCTATGATACAACTATTGCTGTCCCTTAAAATGTTCTCCCACTGACATTGAAATTGGAGAACTGGAGAAAAACACTATGACAGTGATTTGAAGATCAGTAGACCAAAGAACCAATTTATGGTCTTTCAGTTTCCCTACACCCTAGCTATGACTATAACACCACATTCTGCACTCTCTCCTTTTCTCGCTATGTACGGTATGCTTTGTCTGTATAGCGCGCAAGAAACAATGCTTTTCACTGTATACTAATACATGTGACCATAATAAATCAAATTAAAAATATTATGGGTGAAGACTTAAAGAAAGTGAGTGGTTTCCAGCATCTAGGGGTGGTGATAGAAGATGGAAATGGAAACTAAGCCATGGATTAGCTCTGGTTGTAGTATTTGGAAGTGCTGAAATGGAAAGGAAGAATGTACAATTGCAAGACCAGCCTTGTTGCATAGTGCAGAAACTTGGGCAAAATCAATGAGGGGGGAACAACAACTGGATACTAATGAGGTCTGGATCCTGAGATGGCTGCGTGGAGTAGTGAGAAAGGACAAGATCAGGAACCAGCACATCAGGGGTCAGTGAAGTTTGTGTGAGCAAGGAAAGTATCGGAGAACCCATTTTGGGCTGAGATGGGAAGGATATTAGATATTAATGACATCAAGGAATATGGGGATAGTACAGGGAAATGATCAGTTGCATGACAGAGCAGGTTCAAGGGGCTGAATGGTCTGGTAGCTACAAAACTGTTACTGAAAAAGTGTCCTATATCTAATGGGAAAAATGCAGAGTCATAGGTGGGTAAGATAAACATATACTTTGGAAACTCCCCTGAACATTCAAACAGAGCAAATATAGAAACATTTCCTTTGTCCAAACTACTTTTAAAAATGTACAGATAGATCCAAATAGGAATGTCCTACACTAGATCAAAATTCCAATATCCAAACTCAGACTACAACTGGGAGATGTTATAGAGTAGTATTCAAAAGCATGATGAACAGAAAGATATTCTCTTTTCCTTCAACAACCATACAAGAGAAAGTGGTTTCAAACCCTTCCTCAGAATGCACCAGGGACTACTAATAAAACATGAGTAATGGATACTGACATGACAGACCTCAGACTCAAAGCACATAAAAATGGTGAACATTTTGGTTATGCGGCATACATTTCAGGTTGAATGTGTACCTGTAAGTCAGATTTCATATCAGCTCTGAGAGCGACTTGAAGTTTTTTAATCCCACTACTAAAATGACTAGAGACTATACACAGCCTCTTCCCTGATGTTTCGTAATTAAAGCAGTTATTTTCTGAAAACACTATGTTCCAATAAACCTTTCAACACAATGCAGAAAGATTAATTGGCTGTAGTAGTTAATTCACTCTCCTGATATTCAATTAATATAAATAGGCAAAAAAAAATAGATATGCTTAAATCATACATTAAGGGCAAGTGTTGTGTCACTAGACTCTTCACACAAACCTACCAATCACACCGATGGTGGCGATAAATACTTTGGTTCTTTTTTTTTGAAGATGTACAATAAAATATACAAGTTATAGGAAAGCTCAATGTGCACACTTTATTAGAGCAACAACACTACACTTCTGGGTCACAAGCCGTATGACACCACTTCCTGCAGTGATGGTGCACACTCACGACTTATATATTCAATTAAAGCAATATCACAACATGCCCCTTTTCCCTCAAGTAGAAAATTACACAATAATAATAAATATACAAAACATAACAGAATTGCTGTGAACACTATTTGCATAATGATTAGACTTCCAACCATCTTTGAAGAGTCACTAAAATGTATTGATGATTCACTACTGATTTACATGATAGTAAAACATTTCTGAGATCTAGAATCATCATTACAGTGTTCTTGACTTGTCAATTTCAATGCTTGGTATTCTTCACAGTGGTCCTCAGATCTCAGGCACAAATATGTCCTCAATGCCAACAGAGTACTGGATAAGATGCAGTTGGACAATTCCGTTAATTGACACCTCAACATTGTTCTGTTAGTTGTTATGACTTTACATGATCCTGACTCATTGCAAACTTTAAATACCTCTGAGGGAACTATGTCTTTTTGTGTTGGGTGAATAACTCAAAACTTTTGCCTCAAGTTAGCTTGGCAATTCCACACCTGCATTCTGATCATGAGTAGACTTCACCTTCTCCTACTTCTCCAGTAGCCTTCCCTGCACTGATGGATGATGACCCGGAAGTGTCATTCTGACCTGCCTCCCAAACATGATTTTGGCTTGTGATGGTAATCTTTTATGTCTAATGGTGTCGCCTATAAATGCAACATAGCAACTTGGAAATCTTACTCTTTTCCCTGCACTTCACAATAAGCAATCTAACCAGACCATTAGGTATAGGATAACGTGGAGAAGCTGCTACATGGTTAGGGCCTACTCAATATCCTGCAACGATTTGCCTGTATATTGTGGACCATTATCTGATATAATCTCCTCCAGTGTGTCAAAAGGACTAAAACATTCACATTCACTCGATATTCTCGATGTATCCCTCAATCTGTCTGATGACTGACGACTTTGAAAAATAATCTGTGATTAAGAGGAAATCATCACCAAATGGTGAACAGATCCATTACAATTCTCGACCAGGGATATGATGGGACATCAGGAGGGTGTCCTGATTCCCTGTGCTGGTTTGACTGGTGCGCTTGGCATGTCCTGTACATCCTCAAGCACCAGTACATAATACAATACATAAAGGGCAAAAGAGTAACAAGGGAGAGAGTAGGGCCTCTTAAGGATCAATAAGGTCATCTATGTGCGGATCCACAAGAGATGGGTAAGATCCCTGTTGAGAAAAGCATGGATGTTAGGGAACTTGGGGAAATAAATAGCGATGTCTTGAGGAGTGTACATATTACAGAGAAAGAGATGCTGGAAGTCTTAAAGCACATCAAGGTAGATAAATCCCCAGGACCTGATGAAGTGTATCCCAGGACGTTGTGGGAGGCGAGGGAGGAAATTGCGAATCCCCTAGCAGAGATATTTGATTCATTGATAGTCACAGGTGAGGATTGGAGGGTGGCAAATGTTGTGCCTTTGTTTAAAAAGGGCTGCAGGGAAAAGCCTGTGAACTTTAGGCCAGTGAGCCTCACATCTGTGGTGGTAAGTTGTTGGAAGGTATTTTGAGAGACAGGATCTACAGGCATTTAGAGATGCAAAGGCTGATTAGGGACAGCCAGCATGGCTTTGTGAGTGGAAAATCGTCTCACAAAATGAGTTTTTTGAAGGGGTAACCAAGAAGGTAGACGAGGACAGTGCAGTTGTTGTTGTCTACCTGTACTTCAGCAAGGCCTTTGACAAGGTACCACATGGTAGGTTGCTGCACAAGGTTAAATCTCACGGGATCCAGGGTGACGTATCTAAATGGATACAAAATTGGCTTCTGGTTGTTTTTCTGGTTGTTTTCCAAAAGGCCTTTGACAAGGTGCCTCACGGGAGACTGCTGAGTAAAATAAGGGCCCATGGTATTCGAGGCAAGGTACTAACATGGATTGACGATTGGCTGTCAGACAGAAGGCAGAGAGTTGGGATAAAAGGTTCTTTCTCAGAATGGCAACCGGTGACAAGTGGTGTCCCGCAGGGTTCAGTGTTGGGGCCACAGCTGTTCTCTTTATATATTAACGATCTAGATGACGGGACTGGGAGCATTCTGGCCAAGTTTGCCGATGATACAAAGATAGGTGGAGGGGCAGGTAGTATTGAGGAGGTGGGGAGGCTGCAGAAAGATTTAGACAGTTTAGGAGAGTGGTCCAAGAAGTGGCTGATGAAATTCAACGTGGGCAAGTGCGAGGTCGTACACTTTGGAAAAAAGAATAGAGGCATGGACTATTTTCTAAACGGTGACAAAATTCATAATGCTAAAGTGCAAAGGGACTTGGGAGTCCTAGTCCAGGATTCTCTAAAGGTAAACTTGCAGGTTGAGTCCGTAATTAAGAAAGCAAATGTAATGCTGTCATTTATCTCAAGAGGCTTGGAATACAAAAGCAGGGATGTACTTCTGAGGCTTTATAAAGCACTGGTTAGGCCCCATTTGGAGTACTGTGAGCAATTTTGGGCCCCACACCTCAGGAAGGACATACTGGCACTGGAGCGGGTCCAGCGGAGATTCACACGGATGATCCCAGGAATGGTAGGCCTGACATACGATGAACGTCTGAGGATCGTGGGATTATATTCATTGGAGTTTAGGAGGTTGAGGGGAGATCTGATAGAAACTTACAAGATAATGAACGGCTTAGATAGGATGGACGTAGGGAAGTTGTTTCCATTAACAGGGGAGACTAGGACGCGGGGGCACAGCCTTAGAATAAAAGGGAGTCACTTTAGAACAGAGATGAGGAGAAATTTCTTCAGCCAGAGAGTGGTGGGTCTGTGGAATTCATTGCCACAGAGGGCTGTGGAGGCCGAGACGTTGAGCGTCTTCAAGACAGAAATTGATAAATTCTTGATTTCTCGAGGAATTAAGGGCTATGGGGAGAGAGCGGGTAAATGGAGTTGAAATCAACCATGATTGAATGGTGGAGTGGACTCGATGGGCCGAATGGCCTTACTTCCGCTCCTATGTCTTATGGTCTTATGGTCTTATGGAGGCCTGTGACCAGTGGTGTGCCTCAGGGATCAATGCTGGGTCCACTGTTATTTGTCATTTATATGAATGATTTGGATGAGAATATAGGAAGCATGCTTAGTAAGTTTGCAAATGACACCAAGATTGGTGGCATAGTGGACAGTGAAGAAAGTTATTTCCGATAGCAATGGGATCTTGAGCAATTGGGCCAGTGGGCTGACGAATGGCAGATGGAGTTTAATTTAGACAAATGCGAGGTGATGCATTTTGGCAGATTGAACCAGGGCAGGACTTACTCAGTAAATGGTAGGGCATTGGGAGAGTTACATAACAAAGAGATCGAGGGGTACATGTTCGTAGCTCCTTGAAAGTGGGGTCACAGGTGGACAGAGTGGTGAAGAAGGCATTCAGCATGCTTGGTTTCATTGGTCAGAACATTGAATACAGGAGTTGGGATGTGTTGTTGAAGTTGTACAAGACATTGATAAGGCCACACTTGGAATAGTGTGTACAGTTCTGGTCACCCTATTATAGAAAGGATATTATTAAATTAGAAAAAGAGTGCAGAAAGGATTTACTAGGATGCTACCAGGACTTGATGGTTTGAGTTATAAGGAGAGGCTGGACAGACTGGGACTTTTTTCTCTGGAGCGTAGAAGGCTGAGGGGTGATCTTATAGAGGTCTATGAAATAATGAGTGGCACAGGTCAGCTAGATAGTCAATATCTTTTCCCAAAAGTAGAAGAGCCTAAAACTAGAGGGCATAGGTTTAAGGTGAGAGGAGAGAGATACCAAAGTTTCCAGAGGGGCAATTTTTTCAGAGGGTGGTGAGTGTCTGGAACAAGCTGCCAGGGGTAGTAGTAGAGGCGGGTACAATTTTGTCTTTTAAAAGCATTTAGACAGTTACATGGGTAAGATGTATAAAGGGATATGGGCCAAATGCTGGCAATTGGCACTAGCTTAGATGTTTAAAAAAAAAAGAGTGGCTTGGACAAGTGGGGCAGAAGGGCCTGTTTCCATGCTGTAAACCTCTATGACTCTACATAGTTTCCTCCAGGTGTCTTGTTTGCCCAATGCCCATGCGGCCCTGGTACAAATGTGATATATCCTGATGGAGAGATTCAGGAATTAGCAGGTGTATTATTTTAAATATTATTCCTCTTAAGATAGCTAACTTGTCTCCATGAGGCTAAAAATATCTTTGGCTCGCTTGAACCTCCAATATCCTATCATGTGGCTGCCCACAATACCTTCAACAGTGGACCTTAGACTGTTTATTCTCTAAGCTAGTTGCACTTTGTTGTCAAAAGTTCATCAGTCAACATTAAGTACATCTTCAACTTTTATATCCATACGGTCATACAGATGGAATGAAATAGCCATTGTTTTCTTGGATTTGGCAATCAGCTCAATGTGTCTGATGTAACCATCCTGTTCCCCCGTCTATCATGCAGTTCAGTCACATTTTTAGATTTTGACTAGTAACCTTTATAATCTAGATGGCGTGGCTTCTCAGAGGTTTGCATCATACAGTTTGCAATGGCTTGCAACCCATTTCCATGATGAGCTGCTTACCAAAAAGGTACATGTGGAACCTTTTACTCTGCTGCTTGACATTACATGTCTCAGGTTCTATGTTTAAGTGGCATATGTCAGTGAGAGATTCTTAAAACTAAACACTATCGGTTTCCCTTCCTACATAAGGCAAGCTCCTAATCCTTTCTGCAACTATTGACTTCCAAGGCCGTTTCCTTTCTTGAGTAGTGTTGAAAAAGGCCTGTTTTCTCTGACAATGACTGTTCGAGTGATTTAAATGTGTGTTGGTGATCTTCTTGCCACACAAACATCCTCTCAATGAGGATGTTCTCTTGGCAAAGTTGGATAAATAGGGTGCTAAGAAATTGAATAACCCTAGATACTGTTGCAAATCTTTTCAGTCTTCAGGTGTAGGCAGAGATTATACATTTCCTACTTTGTCTGGGTTAGTACATAATGTGTTAGAATAAATTGAAACAAAAAAATATATGTGGCTTAATCCCTACAATGAATCCCTACAATGCAGGAGACTACCATTTGACCCAGCGAGTCTGCACCAACTCTCCGAAACAGCATCGCACCCAGACCCATCCCTCGCCCTATCCCCATAACCCCTCACATTTACCATGGACAATTCCCCTAAGCTACACATCTTTGGACACCAAGGGCAATTTAACATGGCCAATCCAATTAACCTGCACATCTTTGGACTGTGGGAGGAAACCGGACCACCTGGAGGAAACCCATGCAGACATGGGGAGAATACGCAAACTCCAGAGTGTCACCCAAGACTGGAATTGAACTCTGGTCCCTGGCACTGTGAAGCAGCAGTACGAACCACCGTCATACTTTTGCTGATAAAAACAAGATCTACTCTTCCAGCTGTTTCCATCAACTCATGAAGATTTTGATCGTGCTCTTCTTTAGTGGAACCCATTACAGTAATATCATTCACTATATAAACGTGTAACAACATTTACATACATAAACAGGAACATTTTTGGTAATTCCCTCCATGTGTTCATGAAATAAATCCTGACTTAACAATAAACCACACTGCAATCTCTGCAAACAATACCTTCCAAATAGTGTACTAAATGTGGTACATAGAACAAAGAACAGTACAGCACAGAACAGGCCCTTCGGCCCACGATGTTGTGCCGAGCTTTATCTGAAACCAAGATCAAGCTATCCCACTCCCTATCATCCTGGTGTGCTTCATGTGCCTATCCATGGACCAATAGAATCTATGTTTCTATGAATGACCACATTATACATCTAATTTAGAGAAAAACTTTCTTCCAACAAATCTTAGATTTACTTTTCCAATGTCAGAATTTTATGCAGCCACTTCTTAAGTGCATGATTCAAACACCTTGGGTCCAAATGCACCCCGGACATACTCTCTTCCACCTTCGTCCGTTGAGAAAAATATACAAACGTCTGACATCATGTACCAACCAACTCAAGAACAGTTTCTTCCCTGTTGCCATCAGACCTTTGAATGGACCTACCATATAATAAGCTGATCTTTCTCTAGCTGTGACTGAACATTATATACTGCACCCTCTCCTTTACTTCTTGCCTATGTACTCTATGTACTGTATGTTTTGTCTGTATAGTGTGCAAGAAACAATACTGTTCACTGTGACAATAATAAATCAGTAAGAAGTCTCACCAACACCAGGTTAAAGTCCAACAGGTTTATTTGGTAGCACGAGCTTTCGGAGAGCTGCCCCTTCATCAGGTGAGTGGAGGATTTGGTTCACAAACAGGGCATATACTTTAACATGTTTAGGGTGGAAGCCGGAGAAGTGGAGTATCGTGAGGTCATCCATGGGCTTGCGGTACAGTGAAGTACAGGGGCGGCACGGTAGCACAGTGGTTAGCACTGCTGCTTCACAGCTCCAGGGTCCCGGGTTCGATTCCCGGCTCGGGTCACTGTCTGTGTGGAGTTTGCACATTCTCCTCGTGTCTGCGTGGGTTTCCTCCGGGTGCTCCGGTTTCCTCCCACAGTCCAAAGATGTGCGGGTTAGGTTGATTGGCCAGGTTAAAAAAAAAATTGCCCCTTAGAATCCTAAAATGCGTAGGTTAGAGGGATTAGTGGGTAAATATGTGGGGGTAGGGCCTGGGTGGGATTGTGGCCGGTGCAGACTCGATGGGCCGAATGGCCTCCTTCTGCACTGTCGGGTTTCTATGAAGTGCTGAGGTGACCGTCCTTGGAGATGCATGTCAAAGAATGCAACCGATTCTGGAGAATAGTCCATGGTGAGTCTGATGGTGGGATAGAACTTGTTGATGTCATCACATAGTTGTTTCAGTGATTGTTCACCATGAGTCCAAAGGAAGAAAATGTCATCGATGTATCTGGTGTATAGCGTCAGTTGAAGGTCCTGTGCAGTGAAGAGATCTTGTTCGAACCTGTGCATGAAGATGTTGGCATATTGAGATGCGAATTTGGTCCCCATGGCTGTTCCATGTGTCTGGATGAAGAACTGGTTGTTGAAGATGAAGACGTTGTGGTCCAGGATGAAGCAGATGAGTTGTAGAATTGCATCCGAGGCATGGTACATTGGCGAGACCATGCAGACGCTACGACAACAGATGAATGGACACCGCTCGACAATCACCAGGCAGGAGTGTTCCCTTCCTGTCGGGGAACACTTCAGCAGTCAAGGGCATTCAGCCTCTGATCTTTGGGTAAGTGTTCTCCAAGGCAGTCTTCAAGACACACGACAACACAGAATCACCGAGCAGAAACTGATAGCCAAGTTCTGCTCTTGAGGACGGCCTCAACCGGGATCTTGGGTTCATGTCACACTATCTGTAACCCCCACGACTTGCCTGGGCTTGCAAAATCTCATTAATTGTCGTGACTCGAGACAATTCACACCTCTTTAACCTGTACTTAACCCTCTCTCCACTCGCATTGTCTGTACTTAAGACTCGCATTCCAACAATTATCTTGTAATTGAGTTTGTCTATATATATGCCCTGTTTGTGAACCAAATCCTCCACTCACCTGATGAAGGGGCAGTGCTCCGAAAGCTCGTGCTACCAAATAAACCTGTTGGACTTTAACCTGGTGTTGTGAGACTTCTTACTGTTTCGACTCCAGTCCAACGCCGGCATCTCCACATCAATAATAAATAACCAATTTGTATCATTTTTTTTCAGTATCTAGCTGCACCAGTCAGTGAGTTGTTGCACAAGACAAATAATGCCATATCATCCAGTCCAGTCTTCAGCTTTTCCCGAATGTACACTAACTCCCAGGTCATAGAATCCCTACAGTGCAGAAGGAGGCCATTCGGCCCATCGAGTCTGCACTGGCAACAACAATCCCACCCAGGCTCTATTCCCGTAACCCCACATTTTTACCCTGCTAATCCCCTGACACTAGCGTCAATTTAGCATGCCAATTAACCTAACCTGCACATCTTCGGACTATGGGAGGAAACCGAAGCACCCAGAGGAAACCCACGCAGACACGGGGAGAATGTGCAAACTCCACACAGACAGTGACCCAAGCCGGGAATCGAACCCGGGTGCCTAGCGCTGTGAGGCTGCAGTGCTAATCACTGTGCCACCGTGCACAGTGGTTAGCACTGCAGGGTGTGTCAATTGAAAGAGCTGCATCTTCTCTTTAATACAAAACAGAATCACCTTTGAAGCTCCCCATAATATGGAATCTGTCTGGGTACTTCAGCTCTAAGTAATGGACTGACTCAATGTGGAAAGCCTGCTTGTTTTCAAGATGAAGAGCTCCCTTCTCGTCATCCTCTACCTGGTCTGTCCCATTGTCAAGTCCATCGATGGGCTTGCATTGACTTCTGGTACACTTGTTGCTGCTGCCCGTTTGCTGCACAACATGGCTCACTGTGGCTTCTGATCATGCTGTTATAGCCAAATGTCCTGGATTGACTCTGTGTTCACCATACCAGGCAGTGCATTCCAGTTCCTAACCACTCACTACTCACACACAAGCATACAAAATAGAAGTATGCTTTTCAGCCCCTCTAACCTACTCTGCCATTCAGTAGATTAAGTGCCATCTATCCTAATAAACTTTGATTCCCTTGCCTAATAAGAATCTATCTACCTCCTTCTTAAAAATGTTCAATGATCCTGCCTCCAGCATCTTCTAAAGCAGAAAGTTCCAATGTCACACAACCCCGAGGAATAAATACTCATCTCTGTCCTAAAATGGTGACCCATAAGACAGTGCCCCCTAGTTCTGGACTCACTCAAGAGGAAATTTCATTCCTACGTGAGGGCACGGGGGGGGGGGGGGGGGGGTGCGCGCGTGCGTGGCACAGGGCGTCACGCACACGAATTGGCGCAGGGGGCCACACGCAGGAGGACACATGCAAGAGAGAGCGTGGACATGAGAGAGCATGTGCGAGAGAACGAGTGTGACACCCCATGAGAGTGAGAGAGTGTGAGTGATAGTGTGGAGGTGAATGCAAGTGATTGAGTGAGTGTATCAGCCTTACACTCAGTCTCCGGTTGCTCACTCACTCTCACCCCCAGACGCACACCGATTCTCATACCCCCACTCACATATACTGACCCCCTCACACACTGGTCATTTTTATTACTTATTTTGTTTTTAAACTGAACAATTTATTGCTCTTGCATTGTCTTAGTTTCTTTCTAAAATGGCAACTTTTTTTGAAACTTTATTGTTTTGCCAAACCCTATCTTTTTGAAATATTCTCATTGGCCCCTTGAGTGAGGATAATATGCAAATGTGACCCCCCCCCAAGCGAAAAGGTTGGACAAGCCTAATTTAGACCAATATTAATTGCAATGGCTACTTTCATACTTGTGTTTGACAAGTCTTGTTTCAGTACAAAGCCTGCAATTGCTTCTCCTTCTATACATATTTACAGGAAATACATACAGTGGTGAAGATTAATAAGTCCATAAAATAGAAAACAAAACACTGGGATTCATTTCTATAGAACTGAGGAACCAGGAAACAAATATTAAATTTGTATAGAGCTACGGGTGAACCACATTTGGGAGTGCTGTTCACAGTTCTGATCTCCATATTATAGATTGAATATAGAGGCATTGATGAAGGGAAAGTTATACCTATCAGAAAGATTGACCAGGTTGGGGCTCTTTTCTCCAGAGGTGAGTGATAGAGGTTTTTAAAAATTTAAAAGGATTTGATGGAGTGGAAATCTTTTCCACTTCTGGAGGAGACAAAACCTAGGAGCCATAAGTGTAAGATCGTAGTTAATAATTCTAGTAGAGAACTCCGGAGAAATGTCTTTACCCAGAGAATGGTTAGAATACATACATACGAATTAGGAGCACGAGTAGTCGTTCAACCCCTTGCACCTGCTCTGCCATTCAGTAAGATCATGGTCGATCTAATTTTAAACTCAACTTCACATTCTGCCTACCCCTGATAACGTTCACCCCCTAATTTATCAAGAATCTATCTAATCCATGTTCAAAGACTCTGCCTCTCCATCTTTTGAGGGAGAGAGTTCCAAGGTCTCACAATCCTCAGAGGAAAAAGTTTTCCTCATCCCTGTCTTAAATGGGTGATCCCTTACTTTTAAGCAGTGGCCCCTAATTCTAGATTCTCCCACAAGAGGAAACATCTTTTCCACACCCACCCTGTCAAGTCTTCCCAGGATCTTGTTTCAATCAAGTTGTCTCTTACTCTTCTAAACTCCAACAGATACCATCTTAGCTTGTCCAACCTTTTCTCATAAAACAACCTGCCCATTCCAAGTATTAATCTAGTAATCTTCTCTGAATGTGAACTTTGCTACTACAAGGAGTAGCTCAGGTGAACAGCAGAGATGCTTTTAAGGGGAAGTTACATAAATGCACAGTGGAAAAAGGAATAGAAGAACATGCTGATAGTTTAGATGAAGGGGATGGGAAGAGACTCATGTTAACCATTAACATTAACGTGCATCAGTTGGGCCATATAGAATATACAGCACAGAAACAGACTATGTAAGCATGAATATTCCAATCTCTAATGTTTTGGTACGTGCTTAAAAAATATCTACAAATCATCAAGGTGAGCAATGTTAGACCATGTAACTCTGCATTTTGAACATTCAGTTTTAGTGTTAAGTACTCACTCCTAACTCAATTATACACAGTAAATGCTGATTAAAGCTCCATCCTTCTGCCCAACAATGGACCTTAGACTGAATTTCAGAAGCAGATCCTTTCCATTTACTTGTATATAATGTTAATAATATTCTTGAATATAAAAGTTAAAAGAATAAGCTACATCAAAATGCAGGAACAGTTAAAACTAAGATGAGTTAGGACAGCAGTCCTGTCAAGTCTCACACATCGTTTTGGGACCTCCTGCATTCACAGCCATTCTCTTCCTGTAAAGGCATAACATGCCATACTAGAGACACGGGTTTGATTTGACTAGTTTAAGATGGAATAAATCAAGATGACTGTTACAGATTCAAACTGTTAAAAAACAGTAACCTTCTTCTCCCAGCAAACCAGGGCACCATTTTTAGTAGCCAACTTTATGTATCATTTGAATCCTGTCCTAATTAAGAGGACAATTAACTTACATTAAATACATGCCTGCAAAATTGCTCTCTAATTTTACCACCAAATAAAATGTTCATTTGGGAGATCTAGTATTCATACCTTTCCTGTGGATGCCTTTTCTGCTGTACATGTGTACTTTGCATGCATTTGTAGATTCAAGGTATAAGATTAACTTAGAAATACATACCTCTTGTTGAAATATATAAAGAACCATTCAGGTAGCTTGTTGCAATTCGTTTACGCTGGGAGAGTAAAAAATAGGCTTCATTAAATAATATTCTTAAAAAGTGGCAAAAAGACTTTGCTTAAGTAACATCCCATACATTTATATAGCAAATTGCCATACAAAAATATTTCAAACTGGTATTATATACAGAGGCGGACTTCGTGAAACACAGTGCTGCAGCGTGCAACCCTGGGGCCCCAGAGAGAGGGGTGGCAGTGGGGGCACCAGAGCCTGGTAGCTCTGAATTTGCTGATATGAGCCCGCCAGCAGGCAATGGAGAACAATACTGGAATCTGATTGGTGGCGACCACAGAGCAGGGAAACACTGTCTACCCAGTTGAGAGGGACAACAGTTTGGACGGATCTCTTAATAATCTGGTCTGAAGCTTCTGAACTTTTTTCCGTTAGTAAAGCAGCAGCCTTCCGACACATTCAGGCAGACAGCATGAGGCAACAGCAAGGTTGCTGACAGTGGGGTGTGGTCCTGCAAGGACTTCAATGAGGACAGAGGAGCAGGCCCTGGCCAATGGCCATCTATTAGAGGTCCAAGAGAACGAGTGTACATCAGAGATCTTAAATCACTACTGGGCTATATACTCACGTGAGTTAAATGATCTATTCATATCCAGATCAGGCACCCAGGGCCAATAGGATCATCTAGACTTGAAACATTAGCTCCATTCTCTCTACATAGATACTGTCAGACCTGCTGAGATTTTCTAGCATTTTCTGTTTTTGTTGCTTTTCGTCCTCCCTTCTGGCAGAAATCGAGTGGCAGTGACTTGGAAATAGTGGGCAATGACCTACTGCTCCATTCTCGCTGTTATGGCTATGGCAATTTTCATCAAAGCCAATAAATGGGCACAGTAAGAAGTCTCACAACACCAGGTTAAAGTCCAACAGGTTTATCTGGAATCACGAGCTTTCAGAGCACTGCTCCTTCATCAAGTGGGCAGAGAAATCCCAGGGTTAGATGTTAGGTCCATTTAAAATGGAAATTAAAATTTATAATGTTAATATGATTCAAACAGCAAAATTGGACAGCATTAGCTGGCGTGTGCAGTGCAAAAAAGGATCCCTAAAATGACTTGCATTAAATATAGCACCTTTCATGACCACCAGACATTTCAAAGCGCTTTACAGCTAATGACGACTTTGGAAGGTAGTCACTGATGTAACGTTAGAAATACAAGGCAAGTGCTCAGACAGTAATGTGACAATGACCAGGTCATCTGTTGTGATGTTGACTGAGTTCTAAATATTGGCAAGGACTCCGGGGATAACTCTCCTATTATTCTTTGAAATAGTGCCATGATATTTTTTATGTACAGCTATGAAGGCATACAGAGTCGCGGTTTAATGCCTCTGCCGAAAGATGGTCAAAAGCAAACTTTTCTTTTGTTATTGGGTATGGAAGAAGTATGGAAGCCAGTCACTCTGGCTCTTCTTCAAGCATTGGGTCCTACCCAGTTCACGCCCTAACCTTTTCAGCCTGGAGCATTGCAGAATGATGTGGTAATGCCTAGAAGCAGTAGTCTGTCCCCATGGTGCACAAACTCATGCTGCAGCCTGCCATCTTAATGCAAATATGGTCTGAACTTCCAAATGGACCAGGTTTCCTGCCACAACTAGCTAATATCTGGCAAATACATGCCACCAAGATTCACCTGGAACAATGGGGGGTGTGGGGTTGTGGCTCCCTGCGCCTGCGAGTGTGTTTCCCTGCGCCTGCGAGTGTGTTTCCCTGCGCGCATGTTTCTGCGCCTGCGTATGTGTGTGTGTGTGTGGGGTGTGTGTTTCTGCGCACGTGTGTGGGGTGTGTGTTTCTGCGCACGTGTGTGGGGTGTGTGTTTCTGCGCACACGTGTGGGGTGTGTGTTTCTGCGCACACGTGTGGGGTGTGTGTTTCTGCGCACACGTGTGGGGTGTGTGTTTCTGCGCACACGTGTGGGGTGTGTGTTTCTGCGCACACGTGTGGGGTGTGTGTTTCTGCGCACACGTGTGGGGTGTGTGTTTCTGCGCACACGTGTGGGGTGTGTGTTTCTGCGCACACGTGTGGGGTGTGTGTTTCTGCGCACACGTGTGGGGTGTGTGTTTCTGCGCACACGTGTGGGGTGTGTGTTTCTGCGCACACGTGTGGGGTGTGTGTTTCTGCGCACACGTGTGGGGTGTGTGTTTCTGCGCACACGTGTGGGGTGTGTGTTTCTGCGCACACGTGTGGGGTGTGTGTTTCTGCGCACACGTGTGGGGTGTGTGTTTCTGCGCACACGTGTGGGGTGTGTGTTTCAGCGCACACGTGTGGGGTGTGTGTTTCTGCGCACACGTGTGGGGTGTGTGTTTCTGCGCACACGTGTGGGGTGTGTGTTTCTGCGCACACGTGTGGGGTGTGTGTTTCTGCGCACACGTGTGGGGTGTGTGTTTCTGCGCACACGTGTGGGGTGTGTGTTTCTGCGCACACGTGTGGGGTGTGTGTTTCTGCGCACACGTGTGGGGTGTGTGTTTCTGCGCACACGTGTGGGGTGTGTGTTTCTGCGCACACGTGTGGGGTGTGTGTTTCTGCGCACACGTGTGGGGTGTGTGTTTCTGCGCACACGTGTGGGGTGTGTGTTTCTGCGCACACGTGTGGGGTGTGTGTTTCTGCGCGCACGTGTGGGGTGTGTGTTTCTGCGCACGTGTGGGGTGTGTGTTTCTGCGCACGTGTGGGGTGTGTGTTTCTGCGCACGTGTGGGGTGTGTGTTTCTGCGCACGTGTGGGGTGTGTGTTTCTGCGCACGTGTGGGGTGTGTGTTTCTGCGCACGTGTGGGGTGTGTGTTTCTGCGCACGTGTGGGGTGTGTGTTTCTGCGCACGTGTGGGGTGTGTGTTTCTGCGCACGTGTGGGGTGTGTGTTTCTGCACACGTGTGGGATGTGTTTCTGCACACGCGTGTGGTGTGTGTTTCTGCGCACGCGTGTGGTGTGTGTTTCTGCGCACGCGTGTGCTGTGTGTTTCTGCACGCGCACGCGCGTGTGTGTGTGTGTGTGGGGGCGGAAGCTTAAGAATTCATCCCCAATCTCTGACAAATTAATGGCTATACCTCAAAAAGTCAAGGGGGCTGCTTAATGGGGGGTTTAGAATCATAAGGGATTCTTTCAAAAGCACACCCGATCACTATTGGGAACTTGAATTCTTGTTGTGTCTTCAATGTTAAAAAAGCAAAGCAATGGGTGTTGGAAATCAAAAACAAGCCAGAAGAGTTGGATGAGATAAAAAACCAGGAGATTGTTTTGAAAGATTATTTTCTAAAAATGGTTGAGGGCTGAATAGATCAAGAGAGTTCTATACAGCATCAGGGAAGACAGTACTGCAGTGGTAATGTCACTGGATGAGTAATTTAGATCCATGGCAACTGGTGGAATTAAAATTCAATTAATAAAAATCTGAAATATAAAGCTGGAATCAGTAATGATCACTGTGAAATGATCATTGATTGTCATAAAAACCCATCTGTCTTACTAATGCCTTTTAGAAAAGGAAATCTGACGTTCTTACCCAGTCTGGCCTACATGTGACACCAGACCCACAGCAATGTGGTTAACTCTTAAATGGAACTCTGAAATGGCCTAGCAAGCCACTCAGTTAAAAGTCAAAAAATAGGGGTGGGCAACAAACACTGGCCTTGCCAGCCACACCAATATCGTCTGAAAGAATGACAAAAACAGTGAGACAGTTCAAGGCCCTATCACCAGCAAATAGCTTCAATGAATTGTGAAGCCTGTGGTAGGAACAAAGGCTTCAGGTTTGCTTCGTGTTCAGTTGCAGTAACCATTCAGCTTTCCAGGATGAAAGGGAAATGAAAAAGTAATTTATGATTATTTGGTAAAAAGGGGGCATGTGAAAAACATCTAAACATTATGTTTCTTACAAAAAATGTTTCTTACAAAATATCTGCATTTCAAATGTAGTAATTTTGTTTTAAACCGATTTAATTAGTTAGTCTCCTATATTGCTCACACACAAAAAGAAACAAAAATTGTCATGTTAAAGCAAATGTCTTCACACAAATGCTTATGTTTACATTTTTTCTGCCTTTATTTGCCTGCAACAGGCTATCCTTTTTGCCCATTTCATTGTACTTTAACCCAAGCGCATGATATAGGCCTATTGCACCCATTTCTGTGTGATATTTTTAAAGAGTGAAGAGATTCGAAGAAAATTCATCACGCAAGGGTTATGGGAGCATGGAATATCTACAATGAGTTGTTGAGGCAGATACTATTGCACTTTTTTAAAAAGGGAAAATTGGAATAGAGCCTATAAGGAATAAAAATGGTAAGATTATTTTTGAATTGCTCTAGCAAGAGCCTGCGTAGGTGCACTGGGCTAAATACTGGCTGAATACTTCCTTCAGTGGTGTAAACCTCTTTGGATACACAGCCAAAATTGGTACTCAAAGGATTTTGAACATAGAATTATCAGGCCTGTCATGAATTCCTTTCGTGTGTGTGTGTTCAAATTTTTTCCAGATAATCAAATGAGAGTCACAGAAAACAGGCGCGATTTTCCCAGCGGGCTGGGAAATGTAAGCGGGAGGGCTGTAACAGGATTCGTGACTAGCTGGACATCGTAAATTTTTAGAAAAAAAAACAAACACCTAATGGTTTCTTGCCAGTGTAAAGATTACATTTACTGGTACCAGGCCAATATGATTAAGATGACTCATTGGTAGAACGCCAATGCAAATTCACTAGATGCTTGATCTCGGAATTACTTAATTGATGACCAAATTCTATACCAGGATTTAACATTATTGGTGTTAGATCTTTACTGGTAAATACGAAATGCAAAATAAAACAATAATTCCATTCTGAACATCTATAATGTGTTTAACCATCTGCACTTAAAACAAATCAAAGATAGCATAACCTAACAATGAACAGTGTTTCAATCAGTGCTAAAACTGTAAACTTCTAACCGGACACCTTGCAACTTAACATTCAATTATAGCTGAATATTTGTAGAAATTCTTTGACTTTACTTCAGTTAGTGGGACATTGACTCATAATCAAAGTAGTAGTTTGCGGAAAATGGCAACAGCTTAAGTTTTGTGTGCAATGCACATACTCAGTGTATATGCAGAGATCCTGACAAAATGGAGGAAAAAGCCAGTTTGGCAAATGACATTTAACTGGCACAGAAAAGTGTCATATTATCCAAACATATAAAGTAATCAGTCTTACCTCTGGCTCAAACAATCCACTGTATGTTGGATTGGCTGTGCTTCTTCTCTTTCTCTCCTGGCGTCTGCTTTGGATTTCTGCAATCATGAGAACATTTCAGTTACAATCAAAGACATTCTAAAAGTTTGTTTTAAACAAAAACTGATGAACTAAAAGAAATATGTTTTAAAATCTATATGTTCTCAAATTTTCTTTTGTGGTGCTCATTAACACTACCTGGGACAGTGTGATAAATAAAGCCCATTTTGTAAACCATATCACCATCAATAATCAATTCACATAACAATATTTTGCACATCATTCTAAACGAGATAAAAAGCAAATAAAAGATTTTGATTATTTTCAAAAGCTAGTAATCTGGCAAAATAAAAACACTGACCAGGCAGTTGTATGGGACTGGGGGTTGGAGGGAGGGGGAGGAGGGGTATCCTAAAGATGTGCTGAGCAATCCTCCCGCTCCCAGTTAAGGATTGCACGGCTATTCCTTGGGAAGTTCAAACTTGTCCTCGGCAATTGCCCTGCACTGGGAACCATCCGACAATATGATTTAAATTGCAAACTTCAGATGGTTCCTGTGTTACAGTAATAATTACCCAGAAAAAGAAATAAAAGCACTTCTAACTTCTGGGTAACTGCAGCACCGACCTACCACGATCCCCCATGGGATTTTCTCCCCCAGAACTTCCTTCCAGACTCCAACAGGATAACCCGACTGACACCAACCACCACCTCCGTCCACTCTCATATACATCTTAAACACCCGCACATCCCAAACACCCATCGGAGCCCCCATCCAGGCCATCTTACCCTCTGGGACTACCCCCTCATGCTCAACTGCCCTCCCTAACCACTGTCTAAAACCCCAAATCTGACTAAACCAGTGACCTCCCACAAACTGTCCTCCCAATGCCTTGACTACAACCCCCGCTCCAAATGACCCCCACTCCTGACTGCACTCCCCACACCCAGTTGTCTTCCCTAATGCCCAACTATGCCCCATGCCCCCCCATGATCTCCCTACCTCCAAATGCACTCCCCATCTCACCAGACTAGCTCTCCAGCCTTGACTACACCCTCCCTGACTCACCCTCAACTACACCGCCACTTGCACCTACCCCTATCCTGCCCACTTACTTTATAAACTCCCTGGCTTCTCAGTGGCTGGACTTTTATCTACTTTCCATAAAAAAAGGGAGCATGTCCTCCTTCCCTCCAACGCTGCAGCCCTGGGAACCTGCTGTCCTAAACAGATCTTGCCAGATCTGTGTCAGAATGTCGGGTGAGATAGGAGTGGCTGGATTCCCAGGTAAAGTAACTACAAGTAGAATGGCAATCTGACTCAATTGCCAACTTCCACCAGAAGTTATGGTCCGTTGTCTCCTGTGTGAAACATATCTTGAATAGGATCCTTAATTTGTTCTATTTATAATCCTCACTCCTCAGGAAAAAAGGACTAGGAAACTAGAATATAGAGATAACTCAGTTGAAACATATTTGCATATGGGAAAAATGCAAGAATGCAGTCAATTGTCCCACTAACATTTTATGCATTCCTCACACAGCTGTAATGATTTTGATAGAAATGCACAGTAAGCTAGGCTTTTGGCTTAAAGCATAAATTGAGATGAGTATGATGTTTACAGATCATTCTCAAGTTGTACTTGCCCTAGGGAGGCATAACAATTTAATGGATTTGCATCAGCAAATTCTCCTCAAGAGGTAGAGATGGAATTATTTTGTTAACAAGCAAACATTTCATTTTACACAGGAAGTGCCTAATCATATTTCGAGTTGTCCTGTTATAAAAGGTGGTCCACAAATAGCTCTAGTTAGGTTGTTATGATTTATAATCAGATGGTGATGGAATTGGAGAAAAGGGCCTTTCAGCACACCCTGCCTGTGCTAGCTCTGAGTTTAGTTCACAGCTCAGTATTTTTCCATTGACCCTGTAAATCGGTCCACTTTAAGTACATGTTCAATTACTTTTTGATAATTCCTATGGAATCAGATTCTAACAACCTTTCAGAGTTCCAGATCTTAATAACCTCTATATGAAAAAAAAAATCTAATTTTCCCCTTTTGTTCCTTTGCCAATTATTTTAAAATCATGACCTCTTGTTGCCGATCCATATTCCAGAGGAAACAGTTTCTCAACACTTGCTCTATCAAAATTTCTCTTACTTTATTAGGTTTCCCCTCAACCTTCTCTGAAAAACAATATTGGTTTCTCCAATCTCTCCACATTACTGAAGTCCCTGACCCTTGATACCATCCAGTTAAATCTTCTCTGTACCCTTGCCAAGGCATCCTTCCTGATTGTACTGCCAAGAATAGTATATAATACTCCAGCTGAGGCCTAAGCTGTGATTTGGATATGTATTTAATACCCCTCTTTAAAATCAAATTTCCTGTATGCTTTTACTGCACAATTAACTTGCCCTGCCACCTTCAAAAATTTGTGAATATGTATTCCTTCAAAAATTTGTGAATATGCATTCCTAAGTGCCTCTGCTCAAAAATATTCCCTCAAAATAGTACTACTTAGATTATATTGCCTCTCCCCATCATTCTTTCCCTGCATCGTTTCACAGTTAACTTTATTAAATTACACCTGCCAAGTGTTCACCCATTTTCAAGTCTTTCTAGAGTTGGTTACTGTTCTGCTCACTACTCACTCACTGCTGAGTTTTAAATCACTTACAAATTTCAAAATTGCACTCCCTTAGCAAAGTCCAGGTGACTTTCATAAAACAAGAAAAACAGTCATCCCAACTCACTCCTGGGGGGGACGCCACTACATTTTTCTCTTCAATCAGAAAAACACCTATTCACCACTAATCTCTGCCTTCTATCTCTTAGTCAATTACATACCCCTGTCCCTTTAATACCATATGCTTCTATTTTCTGAATAAATCATTTTTGTAGCTATTCATTGGATGAGAGCACTGTTGTTGCTCATTCCCAATTGCCCTTGAACTGAGTAGCTTGCTAGGCCATCTCAAAGGGCAGTTCAGAGTCAACTTCAGAGTGGTTATGGAGTTACATGTAGGCCAGACCAGGCAGATTTCCTTCGCTAAAGGACATTAATGAACTAGATGGGTTTTTACAACAATCGATAATAGATTTATGGAATGACACTAGCTTTAAATCCAGAGTTATTAATTGAATTTAAATTTAAATAGATGCTGTGGTGGGATTTGAGCCTGTGACTTCAAGTATTAGCCTGGGTCCCTAGAATATTAGTCCAGTGGCATTACCACTGCACCATAATCTGCATTAGACAGAATTAAACCAAACCATGGAGCACAGAATAACATTTTGCCCCTGACTCAAGTTTGAAGGTAATGTCCTAGAGTAACATCTGCTCTCCAGCAGGACAATAGGCATAAGGGAACTTGACATTAGAACTGTAATGGCAGATTTTGCTCTTAAAGCCATATGAAAGAAGAATCTCTGGTAGCCCTCTCACCATAGCTGTTCAACTGATTGGCATACCTGTCTCCAGTTTCTTTGAGCATGGGTGTAACATTTCCAATTCTCCAGTACTCTGGCTGTGTCCAAGGAAAATTGACAGATTCTGCTATCTCTATTTCAGTCTTCCTCAGTAGCCAAGGATGCATCCATTTAGACAGAATGATGGGTCGACTGAGTAACTTTCAGTGATGCCAATTCATTTAGCGCCGCCTATCTATTTTTATCTTATCCTATATTTCAACTCCAACACTAACTTCACCCTTTTCCTTCCTGAAGACAGCTGCAAAGTACCCAGTCATGCCCCTGCTCATGAGAATTTCCTTTTTTTGTCCATAACAGACTAACCATTCCTTTAGCTATCTTTTTATTTTATACAAGTTCGTAAGAGACAATGTGGTTTCTTTTTGCACCAAAATTAGCAGTCTATACACACTGCTCCTGCAGAACTTCCGCCAACTGCTACAGTATTCCCAGTAAGTACGTATGGTGAAAGGTTAGCTAAAACTTCTGGGATGGAAGACAGTGCCTGCTGCAGAAGAGGAGCCAAGACAGAATCTTTTGTTTAAATTAATGTTGTTTCATGAAGTGCAATTGGACTTACCTTCCAAGTGTTCGGTAGTAACCAGGCCTAGGGACACCATAAAGGCAAGTTTCTGCAAATTTAAAATGTATATATTATTGGGAGTCTCTATGAAGTCAGTCCCACGAAGTATCAATGACTCTCAACAACAAAAACAATCTGCGTTTATACAGCAGTCCTATAGTATCCCAAAGTACTTCCACAGGATATCAAACAAAATTTGACAGTCACATAAGGAGACATTAGGTTAAGTACTTGTTGAAGAGGTAGGTTTTAAGGAACATCTTATGCGAGGAGAGGTAGAGATGAAAAAGCTTAAGGAGGAAATTCCATAGCATAGGACCTAGAGAGCTTAAAGTATGGTTGACAATAGTAGAGTGATTAATATTGAAAATGTTGAAGAGACCAGAATTAGTGGAGTGCAGCGATCCCAGAGGGTTGTGGGGCTGGAACATTAGAGACAAGGAGGGGAAAGGTCATGGACTGATTTGAGAACAAGGATAAGAATTTGTTTTAAAATCAAAGCTTTGACGGATGGGGAGCTAGCGAACATGGAGGTGATGGACAACTTGATGCGAATAAGGGTACATGCGAATAAGGTATGACAGCAGAGTAGTGAATGAGTTCAAGCTGATAGAGGGTGAAAGATACGAGGCTAGCCAGGAGGCGATTGGAATAGTCTAGAGGCAAAAACGCTTGGTTGAGGGATTTAACAAATGATGATGATCTGAGGCAGGCACAGAGATGGGCGATGTTACAGGGGTGGAAGTGGGAAGTCTTGATAAGAGACAGGATATGCGGTCCAAAATGTACCTCAGGGTCAAATAAAGTGGCAAAGTTACAAATTGATGGTTCCGCCTCGGACAAAGACCAGGAAGTGTGACAACGTTGGTGACGAGGGACCAGAGAATGAAAATAAATTGACCGTCAAGGGAAGATGCCTGGGTTCTGGGTCATTGCCTGTCACTTGTTTTGCACAAATATAATTTGCCACTTATTAGTCCAAGCCCGAATCATGTCCAGGTCTCTCTGCATACAAACATAAGAACGAGGAGCAGGAGTAGGCCATCTGGCCCCTCGAGCCTGCTCCGCCATTCAACAAGATCATGGCTGATCTTTTCGTGGACTCAGCTCCATTTACCCGCCCGCTCGCCATAACCCCCTTAATTCCTTTACTGTTCCAAAAATGCATCTAGCCTTGCCTTAAAAACATTCAATGAGGTAGCCTCAACTGCTTCACTGGGCAGGGAATTCCACAGATTCACAACCCATTGTGTGAACAAGTTCCTCCTCAACTTAGCCCTAAATCTGTTTCCCCTTATTTTGAGGCCATGCTCCCTAGTTCTAGTTTCACCTGCCAGTGGAAACAACTTCCCTGTTTCTACCTTATCTATTCCCTTCATAATCTTGTATGTTTCTATAAGATCTCCCCTCATTCTTCTGAATTCCGATGAGTATAGCCCCCGTCTACTCAGTCTCTCCTCATAAGCCAACCCTCCCAACTCCGGGATCAACCTAGTGAATCTCCTCTGCACCCCCTTCAGTGCCAGTATATCCTTTCTCAAGTAAGGAGACCAAAACTGTACACAGTACTCCAGGTGTGGCCTCACCAGCACCTTATACTGCTGCAACATAACCTCGCTGTTTTTAAAATCCATCCCTTTAGCAATGAAGGCACCTTGTCAAATGCCTTTTGGAAATGCAGATACACCACATCCACAGGTTCCCCATTATCCACTGCACATGTAATGTTCTCAAAGAATTCCACCAAATTAATCAAACATGACCTTCCCTTCTTGAACCCATGCTGCGTTTTACCAGTGGGACAATTTATCCATTTTGGTAGGAAAAACAGCAAAATGGACTATTCTTTAAATGGTAAATTTATATCCAGATGTCTCGCTATTTCTTCCTTGATGATAGATTCAAACATTTTCCCTATTACAGAAGTTAAGCTAACCTCGTACTCCATCTGCCAGACCTCGCCCACTCACTTAGACTATCTATATCTCTTTGCAGACTTTCAGCATCCTCTGCACTTTGCTCTGCCACTCATCTTAGTGTCATCTGCGAATTTTGACACACTACACTTGGTCCCCAACTCCAAATCATCTATGTAAATCATAAACAATTGCAGTCCCACTGATCCCTGAGGCACACCACTAGTCACTGATCGCCAACCAGAAAAACACCCATTTACCCCCACTCTGCTTTCTGTTAGTTAACCAATCCTCTATCCATGCTAATACATTACCCATGACACCCTGCACCTTTATCTTATGTAGCAGTCTTTGGTGCGGCACCTTGTCAAATGCCTTTTGGAAATCCAGATACACCACATCCACAGGTTCCCCATTATCCACTGCACATGTAATGTTCTCAAAGAATTCCACCAAATTAATCAAACATGACCTTCCCTTCTTGAACCCATGCTGCGTTTTACCAGTGGGACAATTTATATCCAGATGTCTCGCTATTTCTTCCTTGATGATAGATTCAAACATTTTCCCTATTACAGAAGTTAAGCTAACCGGCCTATAGTTACCCGCCTTTTGTCTACCTCCTTTTTTAAACAGTGGCGTCACATTTGCTGTTTTCCAATCTGTGGGAACCATCCCAGAGTTCAGCGAATTTTGGTAAATTACCACTAGTGCATTTGCTATTTCTCCCTTCATGTCTTTTAGTACCCGGGGATGCATTCCATCAGGACCAGGAGACTTGTCTACGTTTAGCCCCATTAACTTGCCAACACTACCTCTTTCGTGATAATGATAGTTTCTAGGTTCTCACCTGCCATAGCCTTCCTGTCATTAATTTTTGGCATGTTATTTGTGTCTTCCACTGTGAAGACCGACACAAAATACCTGTCCAATGCCTCAGCCATTTTCTCATTTCCAGTATTACATCCCCCTTCTCATCCTCTAAAGGACCAATGTTTACTTTAGCCACACTTTTTCGTTTTATATACTTGCAGAAACTTTTAAGAACATAAGAAATAGGAGCAGGAGTAGGCCATCTAGCCCCTCAAGCCTGCCCCGCCATTCAATAAGATCATGGCTGATCTGACGTGGATCAGTACCACTTACCCGCCTGATCCCCATAGCCCTTAATTCCCTTACCGATCAGGAATCCATCCATCCGCGCTTTAAACATATTCAGCGAGGTAGCCTCCACCACCTCAGTGGGCAGAGAATTCCAGAGATTCACCACCCTCTGGGAGAAGAAGTTCCTCCTCAACTCTGTCTTAAACCGACCCCCCTTTATTTTGAGGCTGTGTCCTCTAGTTTTAACTTCCTTACTAAGTGGAAAGAATCTCTCCGCCTCCACCCTATCCAGCCCCCGCATTATCTTATAAGTCTCCATAAGATCCCCCCTCATCCTTCTAAACTCCAACGAGTACAAACCCAATCTCCTCAGCCTCTCCTCATAATCCAAACCCCTCATCTCCGGTATCAACCTGGTGAACCTTCTCTGCACTCCCTCCAATGCCAATATATCCTTCCTCATATAAGGGGACCAATACTGCACACAGTATTCCAGCTGCGGCCTCACCAATGCCCTGTACAGGTGCATCAAGACATCCCTGCTTTTATATTCTATCCCCCTCGCAATATAGGCCAACATCCCATTTGCCTTCTTGATCACCTGTTGTACCTGCAGACTGGGCTTTTGCGTCTCATGCACAAGGACCCCCAGGTCCCTTTGCACGGTAGCATGTTTTAATTTGTTTCCATTGAGATAGTAATCCCATTTGTTATTATTTCCTCCAAAGTGTATAACCTCGCATTTCTCAACGTTATACTCCATTTGCCATATCCTCGCCCACTCACTCAGCCTGTCCAAATCTCTCTGCAGATCTTCTCCGTCCTCCACACGATTCACTTTTCCACTTATCTTTGTGTCGTCTGCAAACTTCGTTACCCTACACTCCGTCCCCTCCTCCAGATCATCCATATAAATGGTAAACAGTTGCGGCCCGAGTACCGATCCCTGCGGCACGCCACTAGTTACCTTCCTCCAACCGGAAAAACACCCATTTATTCCGACTCTTTGCTTCCTGTCGGATAGCCAGTCCCCAATCCACTTTAACACACTACCCCCAACTCCGTGTGCCCTAATCTTCTTCAGCAGCCTTTTATGGGGCACCTTATCAAACGCCTTTTGGAAATCCAAAAACACCGCATCCACCGGTTCTCCTCCATCAACCGCCCTAGTCACATCTTCATAAAAATCCAACATGTTCGTCAAGCATGACTTTCCCCTCATGAATCCATTTTGCTATCTGTTTTAATATTCTGAGCTAGTTTACTCTCATAATCCATCTTACTTTTCTTTATAGCTTTTTTCGTGGCTTTCTGCTGACTATGGGCTGCTTCACTATCTGCAGAGTTTCAAATGGTGCTGGATGTGGTGCAACCATCAGCGAACATCCCCACTTCTGACCAGATGCTGGAGGGAAAGTTATTGATGGAGCAGCTGAAGTTGGATGGGTCAAGGACACTCAGGCGGGTGACCTCCAACAACCACAACCATCTTCCTTTGTGCTAGATATGACTCCAACCAGTAGAGGGCTTTCCCCCAATTCCCATCAACTCCGGTTTTGTGAAAATGCTTATTAAAAGCTCATTTACATATTGACTACACTACCCTCAGCATGCTTCTCCATTATTTCATCAACAAATTCAATCAAATTTGTCAAACACAATTTATCTTTAACAAATCAATGCTGGGTTTCATTAAATAGCCCATACTTTTCTCAGTGACAATTAACTTTGTCACCGATTGAACAAGAGTGTACAACAC
The DNA here is from genome assembly GCF_964213995.1 of Mustelus asterias. Lineage (NCBI taxonomy): Eukaryota > Metazoa > Chordata > Chondrichthyes > Carcharhiniformes > Triakidae > Mustelus > Mustelus asterias. Next base: position 45,406,660 of record NC_135809.1, on the reverse strand, counting down.
CTGCAGTCCTCAGTCCTCTGGCAACGCTCATACATCTGAAGAGTATTGGAAGATTGTGGTCAGAATCTCTGCAATTTCTACCTTCACGCCCTCAACAAAAGAAGGATGCATCCCATCCAGACCAGGTGATCTTTCTACTTTGAACACAGCCACCTTTGAGCATGTTCTCCATTTTTATCCTATTCAATATCACCACTACTTCTTCATTTACTATTACATTGGCAGCCACTTCTTCTCAAAGGAAGATTGAAGCAAATACTCATTGCATTTCAGTTATGTGCTCTGCCTCCACATGAAGATTTCCTTTTGGTCCATAATCAGCCCTACACTTAGTCACCCTGTTTACTATTGGTGCTAATGAAAGACTTTTGGATCTCTTTATGTTTGCCATTCCCATACTCACTCTGTCTCTTTTATTCTTTCTTTAGCTCTCAATACTTTGTTCTCTACTGTAATATGAACCTTACATTTGGCATACACTCCTTTTTCTGTTTCAGTTTAATCTCTATACCTTTAGTCATCCAAGGACCTCTAGCTTTGAATACATTTCCTTTTCCACCTATGAATTCTCTCTTTGAAGGCCTGAGAATCTAGTTAATCCTCCCAAAAGTTTCATTCGGTTGCTAACCCCCAATGCCAAATTAGTTAATCCTCCATCACAATGCTCGTTCATCACCCGACTAGGACACTGGTCTCAGTTCTGTTGAAGTGCAATCCATCCATTTTGAACAGTCCCTCCTGTCCCCAAACTTGTCCCAATGCCCCACATGTTAACCAGTTTCACCCATTATGTTTCGACACTCATTAGCACATGCCACTGGAATTTATCCAGAGAACACTATATTTGAGGTCTGTTTTCTTCCTAGCTTCTGAAACACTAACTGTAAACACAAACCTTTATCCTTCCTATATCATTGGTTCTCACATGGATGACGACACCGGAAAATGTTTTGCAGCTTCTCAAGAGGGTGGCATGGTGGCACAGTGGTTAGCACTGCTGTCTCACAGCGCCAGGGACTGTCTTTGATTCCCGGCTTGGGTCACTGTTTGCACGGGGTCTGCACTTTCTCCCCATGTCTTCATGGATTTCCTCCGGGTGCTCCGGTTTCCTCCCACAGTCTGAAAGATATGCTGGTTAGGTGCATTGGCCATGCTAAATTCTCAGAGTGTACCCGAACAGGGGCCGAAGTGTGGCGATCAGGAGGTTTCCACAGTAACTTCATTGCAGTGGAATGTAAGCCTACTTGCGACACTAATAAATAAATAAACTTTAAAATTTATCCCTGTATCAGGGAAACAATACAGTCTGCAATGTTATATTGTATTCACTGCCCAGGATCTAGTCTCCTCTGTATTGGGATGACCACTTTGCTAAACACTTCCATTCAGTCCACAAGTGTGACCCTGACCTTCTGGATGCTTACCATTTTAGTTCTCTGTCTCATTCTGACTCTGACATATCTGTCCTCAGACTCCTACATTGTTGCAATGAAGCTCAATGTAAATTTGAGGAGCAACATCTCATCTGTCCATCAAGCACTTCATAGTCTCTAGACTCAACATCGAGTTCAATTATGTCAGTTTGTAACTACTGTTTCCACATTTTGGATGGCAGGTGCAAGTAATTTAGTTTTTAGTTGGCCAATGATAATACCTCGCACCATTTGTCACTTAATCACTCCCACATTCCACCTCATCACAGTTCTACCCTTTTGTTCTTTCCATCTCTCCCCTTTTCTGTCATCTTACTTGCCTAAATGTTGTTGCCTGTCTAACTTTTTTCAGTTCTGTGAAAAAACATCCTCATTTCCTGCCTGGTTTCCTTGTTTCCAGCATTTACAGTTTTAAGTAAGCTATTTGTTAGGCCACCTAACTTAGTGCAGTCTGTAAACTTGGATATATGGTTTTCTATCCATCATCTAAATCACGAATAAACATTCTGAAAACCTGCTGGCCCAGTTGAGATGCCTGGGGCTTATTACCAGTCACATTCAGTCTCACTTAATTGTAAACCATGCCGTACTTGCATTTTATTTATTTGTAAATTACGTTATTCATCTCATAATAAAACAACCTAAAGCATATTGTTCAGGGTTTGGTAATACTAAGACACTCAATTAAGGTAAATGCAGTTATATTTGCAAACAGTGGGCAAGTCATGTGATTAAGCATCGCATGACATGAGATTGAATACAGTAAGAAGTTTAACAACACCAGGTTAAAGTCCAACGGGTTTATTTGGTAGCGAAAGCCACACAAGCTTTCGGAGCTCCAAGCCCTTTCTTCAGGTGAGTGGGAATTCTGTTCACAAACAGGGCATATAAAGACACAGACTCAATTTACATGAATAATGGTTGGAATGCGAATACTTACAGCTAATCAAGTCTTTAAGATACAAACAACGTGAGTGGTTTAGACAATCACCAGGCAAGACTGTTCTCTTCCTGTTGGGGAGCACTTCAGTGGTCACGGGCATTCGGCCTCTGATATTCGGGCAGGCGTTCTCCAAGGCAGCCTTCACGACGGTGCAGAGTCGCTGAGCAGAAACTGATAGCCAAGTTCCGCACACACGAGGACGGCCTCAACGGGGATATTGGGTTCATGTCACACTATTTGTAACCCCCACAGCTTGCCTGGACCTGCAGAGTTTCACTGGCTGTCTTGTCTGGAGACAATACACATCTTTTTAGCCTGTCTTGATGCTCTTTCCACTCACGTTGTTTGTATCTTAAAGACTTGATTAGCTGCAAGTATTTGCATTCCAACCATTATTCATGTAAATTGAGTCGGTGTCTTTATATGCCCTGTTTGTGAACAGAATTCCCACTCACTTGAAGAAGGGGCTTGGAGCTCCGAAAGCTTGTGTGGCTTTTGCTACCAAATAAACCTGTTGGACTTTAACCTGGTGTTGTTAAGCTTCTTACTGTGTTTACCCCAGTCCAACGCCGGCATCTCCACATCATGAGATTGAATGCCAGATGATGAAATGTCACATAAGAGTCTCCAGGAATACACTGAACCAGGTTTGGCAACCTTTTCCCCATATACCATGAGCAAAAGCAGTCAGAGAAAAGTCTTGTGTGTGACACCATCATTTACTTCCAAGACTCAAATAAATTTCCTCAACTCTTTATCTCCATTTTCTCCCTAAAATTTTAATCCAACTTGTCATCATTCCCAACTCCATACCCCTTAACCTTCCAATACTCTCCCAAAGGCTTTCTGAAAGTCCATATACACCATATCTATTACATTTCCTCAACTTACTCACAAAAGGTTGCTGAAGAAGATTGGGTCACACGGAGTTGGGGGTAGGGTGTTAGCGTGGATTGGGGATTGGCTATCCGACAGGAAGCAGAGAGTCGGAATAAATGGGTGCTTTTCTGGTTGGCAGATGGTAACTAGTGGCGTGCCGCAGGGATCGGTACTGGGGCCTCAACTATTTACCATTTATATAGATGATCTGGAGGAGGGGACTGAGTGTAGGGTAACAAAGTTTGCAGATGACACAAAGATAAGTGGAAAAGTGAATCGTGTGGAGGGCATAGAAGGTCTGCAGAGAGATTTGGACAGGCTGAGTGAGTGGGCGAGGATCTGGAGTACAACGTTGACAAATGCGAGGTTATTCACTTTGGAAGAAATAATAGCAAATTGGATTATCTAAATGGGAAAAAATTACAACATGCTACTGTGCAAAGGGACCTGGGGGTCCTTGTGCATGAGACGCAAAAACCCAGTCTGCAGGTGCAACAGGTGATCAAGAAGGCAAATGGGATGTTGGCCTATATCGCAAGGGGGATAGAATATAAAAGCAGAGATGTCTTGCTGCATCTGTACAGGGCATTGGTGAGCCCGCAGCTGGAATACTGTGTGCAGTATTGGTCCCCTTATTTGCAGAAGGATATATTGGCCTTGGAGGGAGTGCAGAGAAGGTTCACCAGGTTGATACCAGAGATGAGGGGTGTTGATTATGAGGAGAGACTGAGCAGATTGGGTTGGTGCTCGTTGGAATTTAGAAGGCTGAGGGGGGATCTTATAGAGACCTATAAGATAATGAAGGGGCTGGATAGGGTAGAGATGGAGAGATTCTTTCCACTTAGAAAGGAAACTAGAACTAGAGGGCACAGCCGCAAAAATAAAGGGGGGGGGGGGGTTCAGTTTAGGACAGAGTTGAGGAGGAACTTCTTCTCTGAGGGTGGTGAATCTCTGGAATTGTCTGCCCACTGAAGTGGTGGAGGCTACCTCGTTGAATATGTTTAAATCACGGATAGATGGATTCCTGATCGGTAAGGGAATTAGGGGTTATAGGGATCAGGTGGGTAAGTGGAACTGATCCACTTCAGATCAGCCATGATCTTATTGAATGGCGGGGCAGGCTCGAGGGGCTAGATGGCCTACTCCTGCTCCTATTTCTTATGTTCTTATGTACTTGATCTGTCAGTTCAAAATATTTCTCCGATTTGTCCAGCGTAATCTTCCATTCTGAAATTTGTCCTGGCTACTTTGAATTATTTTCTCTATATCTACATACGTACTAACTTGATTTTTAATTAAAACATCGGAAGTTTGCGTTTCAAACTAACTGACCTATAATTAGCTCTCCCTTTTTGAAAATTTATATAATACTGTTTACTCTCCAGTTGTCCAGAAAATACAACAGAACCTTGAAATAGAATTGCTATGGCCCGCTCTATTTCTTCCCCATTTCCCTTAAGATCCAGGAATGTATCTAATCATTTAGCTCTCTGTTAACCAACTTCTCCAATATCTTTTTGTTATTTTTAACATTGTGTTATATCAGAAACTGTTAAAAATCCTCCCCAAAAAAACCCTCTTACATAAACATTGCCACAAAGTACTTGCGGGGTATCCCCACCAATTTCTGTGCATTCTTTAATTCACAGCCACTCTTTCATGAGTGCGACTCACATTTAATAATTCTCCTTTCTCCTTGTATATTTGTAAAATATTTAACACCCATTTTGATGTTCTCTTCATATTCCTTCTTTGCATTCCTTATCACTCTTAATAATTTCTTATTTTCTATCGTCCCCCATTTTATTATAGCAATACCTATAGGCCCATTACTTCCACTCTCAAATTTAGTTTGCTTCAAAATCTTTTTACTTACCCATGGCATTCTGAAACTTAAAGTAATCCAATTTTTAAACGGTTTAAAAATATATATTATGCATCACTGCAACCTATCTTTAGAAAAAGTAACCCATTGTTGATCTACAGTCTATGTGCCAATTTCTCTTTCCACCTTATTTCAGTTAACTTACTCAACTTTCAAAGCTTTTCATCTTGCACCCATCAGGATAGCTCACAAGACAGTACCAACAGTAATGGGGAAACAACACTTTATACTGCATGAGAGGAGAGTGTTGATCAGTTGAAAAATGGACTCTGATTGGTGTTGCCATGGAGGGTGCAATATGGAACATTTAACTGAACAACTTTGCTGAAATTCAAACTGGGCAGCTCGACAATTTGTCAAGGCATTGCCACGGGAAATGAACCAGGGAAACATTATTCCCTAAGCTTTTTGTTCAGGTGAAAAAGATGCAATGTGTGGACTTGTTCCATCTGCCTGCAAAGGACAGGGCCCCAATGTGTGGCTTCCAGCATGCCTAAGTGAGCCACACTACAAATCTGACTGACAATCTTAAATTGGTTTTCAGTGTAATTCTTAGCAGAATCAGGATTGTTTAGCAGGTGTTGTCCAATCATGGAATCACACCTAATGTTGGACACAATGTTTTGAGTTCATAATAGGCTGACCATAATGGTCCATTTGCACATATTAGAAGCCACATATATTCACACACAGGGCCCTGACCTTTACAGACAGAAATTAAGGGTGCGATTCTCCCATTCTGACCTGCTAATTATTTGGTGGGCTGGGTCGGAAGATACGCACGTGTGCCGATTAGAGGGATTCGCGCAGGCTTTCCCGATGCATGCACATCTCCCACCGCTGGAAATCCGGTGTGGTCGGGACCACGCAGGAAACAGGCAGGAAGACCAGGTAAGTAATTTTAATCTATTTTTAACATTATTTGAATGTCATTATCGGGCCCGGGACTGAATCCTCTGGGCCCGATAGCATCTCCCACCCCACCAGTACAAATTCACTGCGGCGGGGTTTAGAGTCGCTTCCCACTTGCAGGGAACTAGCACGAGACCCCGCTGGAGTAAAGGGGGGGGGGGGCAATTGGGGCCCCCCAGGGGTTGGGCAGCTGGGAGTGGGGCCCCCTGGGCATGGGCACCCTGGCAGTGCCCAAGGGGCAAAGTGTCAATGCCCAGGGGGCATCTTGGCATTGCCCACTGGGCATCGGGCAGTGCCAAGGGGGTGGGGCAAGCTGGGGTTGGGGCCTCTATGGGGCCTACAGGATGTGGGGGGGGGGGGGGGGGGGGGAGATTGTCAGTGCTTGGTGTGGAGGGTGGGAGGGGGCATTGGGCGGAAGGGCAACAGTGCAGGGGTCCCGGGCTGGCTAACGATCGAGTTGGTCAGCAAATGGAAGGCTGATAGTTCCAGAACTTTGCGCATGCACAGTGGCCCCGATCTATCAGACTCCGGCATGAATAGGCCCCGCCCCCGAGCTTTTAATGATATTCACGATTTTGACCTCTGCATTGCACAGTCTTGGAGATTCGATTCTGAACTCCCACTGAAAAAACAATCGTGACTTACACCATTTTTCCCGCAAATGCAGCACTTAGAATTCTTTTGGGAGAATCGCCCCAATACGTCCACATGTTGCACCTTTTTCAACTGAAAAAAATCTTAGAGATTCCCTGTTTATTCCCCAAGGCAATGCCTTGGCTAATCAGAGTCAACCTCCTGGTTTGAACTTGGGCAAAGCTGGGCAGTTAACTGTTCCATGCTGCATTCTCCAAGGCAACACCTCCACCGGAGTCCATTTGCCAACCAATCAGCATTCTCTTCCCACACAGTATAAATTGTTGTTTCCCCAGTTACTGTTGATAATTTCTTTCAAGCGATCCTGAGTACAAGGTGAAAAAACTTTGATTGAGTGTCTCTTTCTTCAGGAAAACTCATTCTGTACTGCTAAATGACTATTATTCAACTTTCAGAATTTGCCCCCCTCTGACATATTACTCTTGGTTTTGAAGGAAACATTTTTTCTCCTATTTCATTATTTTTAAAATCATGATTACTAATCTCTAGGTCACCCCCATATTTAAATCACCGACTTGATTTTTTTAAACAAATTAAGCACTTTGAATTGTAGTTAGTTATGTTATGAATTATGCCAACCTATTAGAACAGCAATTTCCTACAAACAGCAAAGAAGTGAATGAACAGATGATCTTGATGCTGTAGATATATAATGCTATAGATTAAGGCAAGAATGTTTGCCAGGACACGAGGGGTAGCTCTTCTTTTACTGGGGCGATTCTCCCAGCTCGTTGCACTGCTGTTGTAGTGCAGCAGGCCAGGAGACTCGAGCAGAGGCATTTCACAGGCTCTCCGTTGGGCGCCACGGCCTCTGCGAGTCTCCGGCAACCAAATTTCTGGTGCCACCAGCTCCGCGCCAGAAATCGGCGCAGAGCTGCATTAATTATGGTAATGCTTATTTGAATACATTTTAAATCCCATTAGCGGGCCCGGGACCTAAATCTCCGGGCCCGCTAGCGTCTTCCCACCCCACCCCCCCACCGGAAGTGGTTCACTCCAGTAGGGTTTACTATAGCTCCCCACTTGCAGGGAGCTAGCAGCCCGACCCGACTGCAGTGGGGGAGAGGGGGATGACGCCCTCCAGAGGTTTGGGGACCAGAGTGGGGGAGAGGTTATGCCCCTTGGGCTCACTCAGCGCTATGCTGCCGGTCTCTCCAATGGGAATAGGCCCCGCCCACAGATTTTTAGCATGATTCACACTAGTACACAGTGTGGGAGATTCATTTTGAAACTGAAAAAACTAGCAGGATTTACTCCAGTTTTTACACAAATTCGACACTTAGAATTTTTTTTGGGAGAATCTCACCTTGAAACTTTTAAAATCCACCTAATTTGCTGAGCAAATCAGTTTATCAAAAATCATCAAGTATTCCAACTTGCTTATAATATGTTAATCATTAATTTCCGTCACAAATCTAGTCTGGTTCTACAGATAATCACAGATTTCCAACTTTTGGTTCAAGTGTTCAATTCTAATATACATCCTTACATATCTTGTTAGCTGGCTTTTTAACTATGAGCATCTCAACCACGTTCAAAGTCAAATCACGCATTCCCTTTCCAGCAGGATATATGAATGCAGATCTCCCATGGCATTCCCATAGTGAGTACTGTATTTTGTGAGTCTTATATATCTCTCATTATATAGCTGTGATTTCTCTGTCCACAGTGGTACCTATTAAAATTAATGGAAGCATTTCTTCAGCATTACTAATTGACACAAGGTGCAACTAAGTGCCATGAGGAAGCATAACAATTGTAAGCGCACATGGTCCAAAGATTTATGCAAACAAATCTTTCATGCGATATTGAGGCTTTGGAAAAGGCTCAGAGGAATGTTATGAAGTTGATTCTCAGTTCAAATACCTGGACTATTCTAATAAACTCAAAAGGCTTAATAGTCTTTAAAATCTCAGTGCGATTTGGTTATGGTGTTTGAAATAATGGAAGACGGGAAATGAACCAGGGAAACATTATTCCCTAAGCTTTTTGTTCAGGTGAAAAAGATGCAATGTGTGGACTTGTTCCATCTGCCTGCAAAGGACAGGGCCCCAATGTGTGGCTTCCAGCATGCCTAAGTGAGCCACACTACAAATCTGACTGACAATCTTAAATTGGTTTTCAGTGTAATTCTTAGCAGAATCAGGATTGTTTAGCAGGTGTTGTCCAATCATGGAATCACACCTAATGTTGGACACAATGTTTTGAGTTCATAATAGGCTGACCATAATGGTCCATTTGCACATATTAGAAGCCACATATATTCACACACAGGGCCCTGACCTTTACAGACAGAAATTAAGGGTGCGATTCTCCCATTCTGACCTGCTAATTATTTGGTGGGCTGGGTCGGAAGATACGCACGTGTGCCGATTAGAGGGATTCGCGCAGGCTTTCCCGATGCATGCACATCTCCCACCGCTGGAAATCCGGTGTGGTCGGGACCACGCAGGAAACAGGCAGGAAGACCAGGTAAGTAATTTTAATCTATTTTTAACATTATTTGAATGTCATTATCGGGCCCGGGACTGAATCCTCTGGGCCCGATAGCATCTCCCACCCCACCAGTACAAATTCACTGCGGCGGGGTTTAGAGTCGCTTCCCACTTGCAGGGAACTAGCACGAGACCCCGCTGGAGTAAAGGGGGGGGGGGGCAATTGGGGCCCCCCAGGGGTTGGGCAGCTGGGAGTGGGGCCCCCTGGGCATGGGCACCCTGGCAGTGCCCAAGGGGCAAAGTGTCAATGCCCAGGGGGCATCTTGGCATTGCCCACTGGGCATCGGGCAGTGCCAAGGGGGTGGGGCAAGCTGGGGTTGGGGCCTCTATGGGGCCTACAGGATGTGGGGGGGGGGGGGGGGGGGGAGATTGTCAGTGCTTGGTGTGGAGGGTGGGAGGGGGCATTGGGCGGAAGGGCAACAGTGCAGGGGTCCCGGGCTGGCTAACGATCGAGTTGGTCAGCAAATGGAAGGCTGATAGTTCCAGAACTTTGCGCATGCACAGTGGCCCCGATCTATCAGACTCCGGCATGAATAGGCCCCGCCCCCGAGCTTTTAATGATATTCACGATTTTGACCTCTGCATTGCACAGTCTTGGAGATTCGATTCTGAACTCCCACTGAAAAAACAATCGTGACTTACACCATTTTTCCCGCAAATGCAGCACTTAGAATTCTTTTGGGAGAATCGCCCCAATACGTCCACATGTTGCACCTTTTTCAACTGAAAAAAATCTTAGAGATTCCCTGTTTATTCCCCAAGGCAATGCCTTGGCTAATCAGAGTCAACCTCCTGGTTTGAACTTGGGCAAAGCTGGGCAGTTAACTGTTCCATGCTGCATTCTCCAAGGCAACACCTCCACCGGAGTCCATTTGCCAACCAATCAGCATTCTCTTCCCACACAGTATAAATTGTTGTTTCCCCAGTTACTGTTGATAATTTCTTTCAAGCGATCCTGAGTACAAGGTGAAAAAACTTTGATTGAGTGTCTCTTTCTTCAGGAAAACTCATTCTGTACTGCTAAATGACTATTATTCAACTTTCAGAATTTGCCCCCCTCTGACATATTACTCTTGGTTTTGAAGGAAACATTTTTTCTCCTATTTCATTATTTTTAAAATCATGATTACTAATCTCTAGGTCACCCCCATATTTAAATCACCGACTTGATTTTTTTAAACAAATTAAGCACTTTGAATTGTAGTTAGTTATGTTATGAATTATGCCAACCTATTAGAACAGCAATTTCCTACAAACAGCAAAGAAGTGAATGAACAGATGATCTTGATGCTGTAGATATATAATGCTATAGATTAAGGCAAGAATGTTTGCCAGGACACGAGGGGTAGCTCTTCTTTTACTGGGGCGATTCTCCCAGCTCGTTGCACTGCTGTTGTAGTGCAGCAGGCCAGGAGACTCGAGCAGAGGCATTTCACAGGCTCTCCGTTGGGCGCCACGGCCTCTGCGAGTCTCCGGCAACCAAATTTCTGGTGCCACCAGCTCCGCGCCAGAAATCGGCGCAGAGCTGCATTAATTATGGTAATGCTTATTTGAATACATTTTAAATCCCATTAGCGGGCCCGGGACCTAAATCTCCGGGCCCGCTAGCGTCTTCCCACCCCACCCCCCCACCGGAAGTGGTTCACTCCAGTAGGGTTTACTATAGCTCCCCACTTGCAGGGAGCTAGCAGCCCGACCCGACTGCAGTGGGGGAGAGGGGGATGACGCCCTCCAGAGGTTTGGGGACCAGAGTGGGGGAGAGGTTATGCCCCTTGGGCTCACTCAGCGCTATGCTGCCGGTCTCTCCAATGGGAATAGGCCCCGCCCACAGATTTTTAGCATGATTCACACTAGTACACAGTGTGGGAGATTCATTTTGAAACTGAAAAAACTAGCAGGATTTACTCCAGTTTTTACACAAATTCGACACTTAGAATTTTTTTTGGGAGAATCTCACCTTGAAACTTTTAAAATCCACCTAATTTGCTGAGCAAATCAGTTTATCAAAAATCATCAAGTATTCCAACTTGCTTATAATATGTTAATCATTAATTTCCGTCACAAATCTAGTCTGGTTCTACAGATAATCACAGATTTCCAACTTTTGGTTCAAGTGTTCAATTCTAATATACATCCTTACATATCTTGTTAGCTGGCTTTTTAACTATGAGCATCTCAACCACGTTCAAAGTCAAATCACGCATTCCCTTTCCAGCAGGATATATGAATGCAGATCTCCCATGGCATTCTCATAGTGAGTACTGTATTTTGTGAGTCTTATATATCTCTCATTATATAGCTGTGATTTCTCTGTCCACAGTGGTACCTATTAAAATTAATGGAAGCATTTCTTCAGCATTACTAATTGACACAAGGTGCAACTAAGTGCCATGAGGAAGCATAACAATTGTAAGCGCACATGGTCCAAAGATTTATGCAAACAAATCTTTCATGCGATATTGAGGCTTTGGAAAAGGCTCAGAGGAATGTTATGAAGTTGATTCTCAGTTCAAATACCTGGACTATTCTAATAAACTCAAAAGGCTTAATAGTCTTTAAAATCTCAGTGCGATTTGGTTATGGTGTTTGAAATAATGGAAGACCTAGATTGCGTACACATTGACAAATTATTTTAATTAGATTGGAAGGATCAGGGGTCAACTTTATGTTATGCAATGGTAGAATAAGGTTTGAAGATTTTTTTTAAAACATACCAGAGAATAATACACAAGAGGTAGGAGCAGGAGCCCACCAAGTCTGCTCCACCGTTCAGTAAGATTGTGGCTGATCTTGGGCTTCAACTCCATTCCCCCACTCGTTCCCTATATCCCTTGATTCCCTGCGAGACCCAACATCCATCCTTCCCAACCTTAAATATAGTTAATGGTGCAGCATCCATAACCCTCTGGGGGCAGAGAATTCCAAAGATTCACAACCCTTTCAGTGAAGTAATTTCTCCTTATCTCAGTCCTAGTCCTAATAGAGCTGTTTCATGCAGTGTGAAGAGAGCATAACTGGTTCCTGGCTGCGGCAGAGATTATATCTTAAAAACCTGGATGTCAAATAATACAACTCATGGTCAATCTAATTGTCTATTAGTTTCGAGGGACATTTTCCAGGTTTTGCAGGGATCATAAAATGTTGAGCAAAAATTAGGCTTTTTGACTCATTGTGCCAGCTCTTTGAAAGAACTATCCAATTAGTCCAACTCTCTTATTCTTTTCCTATGGCCTTGTAAATGTTTTTAATTCGGGTATCTGCCCAATTCATTTTTAAATTGTATTACTGAATCTGTTTTCCACTTCCCTTTCAGGCATTGCATTCAAGTTGTAACTCAGTGCACAAAAAATATTTTGCCTAAGATTGGTTGCCTCTGGTACTCCTGCTAATAACCTTAATTGTGTGTTCTCTTCTCCCACTGGAAATAGTTTATCATTTATACTCCATCAAAACTGTTCTTGATTTTGAATACGTCCATCAAATCTCTCCTTAAGCTTGTGTACTCTGAGAACAAATCTCACTTTCTCTAGTCTCTCCACATCTTTCATCCTAGTACTATTCTGGCAAATTGTCTCCACATCCTCCCTAAAGTTTGGTGCCCAGAACTGGTACTCAGGCAAGGCCGAATCAATGTTTATACAGGTTTTCCATAATGTTCTTGCTTTTGTAATCTGTGCCTCTATTCATAAAACAAAGGATCCCATATACCTTTTAAGGATACCGTTTATCTTCTCAACTTGTCGTGCAACCTTCAAAGGCTTATGCGCATACACACCAGGAGCTCGCTGTTTCTACATCATCTTCAAAATCATACCATTTAGTTAATATTGCCTAACCTTGTTCATCCTATCAAAATGAATCACTTCACACTTCCCAACATTACATTCCACTGCCATGTGTCTGCCCATTTCGCCAGTTCGTATCCACCCTTCTGAAGTTTGTTAATATCTTACAATATTTCTAAGTTTCAGGCCCAAACTTGGAAATTATGTCCTGCAAATCCAAATCCAGTTCATGAAACGATTCCAACACCAACCCCTGGAGGACAGTACTGCACACTTCACTCAAGTCTGCAAAACAACTGTACATCACTACTTTCCTTTCTGTTCCAGTCAAAACTGTACCCATGCTGCCACTGATCCTCTAATCCCATGGACTTCAATTTTCTTAACAAGTTCTATTATGTGGTACTTTATTAAATGTCTTTGGCAAGTGCATATTTACACACACATCAACTTAACTATCCTTACAACCTTCTCCATTACTTCATCAAAGAACTCAATCAAGTCAGCCAAATATAATTTGCCTTTAATAATGTGTGCTGGTTTCATTTATTAACCTGAACTTTCCAAGTATAATTTAACTTTATCTGGATTAACCTCTTTAAATGTTTCCCCCACCACTGACATTCAGCTGATTGTCCTCTCCCTTCTTTAAATACAGGGGTAATATTTGCAAATTTCTAGTCTTCTGTCACCTGTACCATGTCTAAAGAGGATTAAAAGATTGTGGCCAGGGTCCCCACAATTTTTACCCGTTTTCCTCAACAAACTAGTATGCTTCATATTATCATTCTACTTTGTTTTTAGAAATGCTGTTGCCTTTTTAACATGTCATCTGTTTACTTTAGTTCTCAACTATTTCATCCATTACTGAGACATTGACAGAATCTTCTTCAGTGAAGACAGATGATGATCTTCTTGGTCTATAATCGATCATATCCTTAACTTTGGCTATTTACACAATGGAGACTACTGGTGGGTAGGAAGTGTCTGAATTGTTATGTATAATGCATCACAACTATGCAGTAAAGTGTAGATGGGCTAGTTGGTCTTTTCATGTTTGACATTTGAAATATCTGTAAAATAACAGGTCCCAACAGCAGGAAACAACTACAAATAGAGAAAAAATAAAATAAATTTAATACAAAAGCAACATCCTGAGATCTGAAATATTAACTCCCTTTCTCCACACATGTTGCCTGGCCTGCTGAATATTTCCAACATTTTCTACTTTTATTCTAAATTTAATACTGTGGGTATGAATCAATTAAATCAAATATCATGGGGAAGGTTTTCCACTGGGGTCAGGGGGGCAAATAAGCAGAGAGAGAAACTGCAACAATGAAACTTTGCAAACTTAAGTTTAGCACAAGAAGAATATGTTTTAAATATCAGGGCTTACTTATCAGCAAGGAAAACTACAAAATTCTCTTCTCAGAAAGTTAGGACACATGACATTGGGAATCAATGATCTTCTGGGAGCAGGTGTAGAACAAGTATTTTGCAGGGGGGGGGGGGCTAAATCAGGAGCAAAAATGAGATCCACTGCAACACAACTATTGTTGGGTGACAAGAGGAAACCGGAGAGCATCTCACGTCTCATTGAGTGAAGCAGAGTGAACAAGAAGCAATATTGGGGTGCAACCAGAACAAGCCACATGCCTGGCCAACTGAATTGGAACAGGCTCCTTGTCAGGTTGGGAAAAGGCAGTGGATCCACTATAGGAAAAGGAATGGGAACTACATTTCGCATTCAGCTGAGTGTGAAAACTGGGTAGTGCTTCTATTTGAGTCATGATACAGAATTGGGATAGGCCAACTCCTTAGGAGGGAGTGGAAATAAATTACTCAATTAAAAGTTAGTTGACATATACGACCATCTTAACTGGAAGGAAACTGGAAAAATTAATCCTTTACTATTACACTTTTCTATAATTTGTATTAGTGCAAATTTAATGCAAGCAAATGTTGCCACTCCCTTTTCACTTTGAACAGGGTTACCTCAGGATTTTCTTCTCTCTTTGATTTTGTGGAAAGATGGCCCTGAGGTTGTTCTCCTGAAGTTTTCCTTTTCTCTGTCAGATGTTCTGTCGGAGTCTGACTTTGTGGCTGAATAATTAATACCTACAAAAAGTGTAACAAAAAGTACATGATCATACATCCACAGTAGCCTGTATTCAGTATACAAAATAATGCACTTTCTTACAACGGAAAAATTTTGAACACTGCATTTTGATGAAAAAAAACTAAACATATGGAGCATTAACCAACAAAATCATCTTCAGGACAAGCTGATGAAGTACACAAATGTTAGTTTACAATTTAGGGTAGGGTCAATCTTGATCTGACTCTTACATCCACAAATAACTAGGGGTGCCCAAACTGGCTTTACCACTTTGTCCTGCTTCATATCATCATGCACCCCAACTGAGTATCCTTGCCTTTTCCCTAACTTACCATTGTCAACCTACCCCAAACAACATCTATCATCATGCTGTCCTTGGCAACAATCAGCATCACCTTTAAAAATCCTCTCACATCCTGCCCTCACCCTCCCAATGCTCTCCGTCTTTCTGCTTCCTTATTAACAACAGTCCTACTAAACCCTGGAACCATCTTCTCTTTTCCAAATGCTTACAAATACATGGACCACTGTCCCGTCCCTCTACTTTTTCCTCCTACCACCACCTAACATCAAGCACTCAAACTTCTTCTGTTACAATCATACATTACTTGGGTGTCCTTGGATGAGATAGCCATGCAGAGAGAAAGAACTGGGGCCTAGTGTTTATATACTTAATAACTTTTATCTACAGTGATGTGTATCTCTAATGCAACAACCATAGTTTCAGGCTGCCCCTACGTACAGGTGAATCTCCAGTTAAAGTCCACCACCTGAATACAATTAAGCACCCAATTAATAGATTCACTTCTCTAAAGTAAAAACGAAAAATTGACTTTATGGTCTGGATTTTCCCATTCCGAAGTGCGACTGAATTACATCAAGAAGGCACAACCCAATCTAGGATTCCTGTCCCCGTGCTAATATCCCAATTTTGGAAACACCATTACACTTTAGACCTTCCGCAATTTCAAGTTGGACCTATTTTGGAAGGTGATGTGATTTATGCAAGGACATGAATGATGAAGGAACCACGGCATGGAGTCGGGCACAACTACCAAGGGGAACATGAGCTTGGTTATTTTGTTAGATTTATGAACTTTTAAGAGTATTATGTTTTTAAGAGGACATCCAAGTAATGTATTTTTTTTTAAACAGATTTATGAGCTTCTCAAAAGATATCCCAATGTTATTACTGGGCTTGTGAGTTCTGTTCATAGTGGATATTGCGAGATTGTGTTGGATGTTCATCCAGCAGTAAGGATCTCCAGTTGCAAGCAATAAAGAACTAACTTCAGAAAGTAAATCAAAGAAAAAGGTTTAATAAAAAAAACTTCATTATACCAACGCCTGGGTCACACAAGCTTCCCACAATCCCTATCTGCTTTCTATTTATACCAGGTCAGCTAACTACCACAATTTTGCTATTGTCTACTGAGTCAGCTGACCCTCAGCATGTTATCATTGGAATCCGTTATAATGTAACTAATATTAGAAACATAGAAACATAGAAAAACTACAGCACAAACAGGCCCTTTGGCCGAACACATCCCTACCTTATAGACCTACCTATAACCCTCCATCCTATTACGCTCCATGTACTCATCCAGGAGTCTCTTAAAAGACCCTATTGAGTTCGCCTCCACCACCACTGACGGCAGCCGATTCCACTCGCCCACCATCCTTTGTGTGAAAAACTTACCCCTAACATCTCCCCTGTACCTACCCCACAGCACCCTAAACCTGTGTCCTCTCGTAGCAGACATTTCCACCCTGGGAAAAAGCCTCTGAGAGTCCACCCGATCTATGCCTCTCAACATCTTATACACCTCTATTAGGTCTCCTCTCATCCTTCGTCTCTCCAAGGAGAAAAGGCCGAGCTCCCTCAGCCTATCCTCATAAGGCATGCCACTCAATCCAGGCAACATCCTTGTAAATCTCCTCTGCACCCTTTCAATCTTTTCCACATCCTTCCCATAGTGAGGCGACCAGAACTGAGCACAGTACTCCAAGTGGGGTCTGACGAGGGACTTACATAGCTGCATTATTGCCATTGGTTATCATTGGTTACATTTTAATATTGAAAGGGATGAGGGGTGTTAAGAGGGTGAGGGTTACAGGATTTTATACTCATCTCCATAACATGGCCGCTGTCTCAGCAAATGGAGGAGGGCCTTCTAACAGCAGCATAAATGAGTAGTCAGACTAAATCTCAAAGGATTAATTGTATTGATTAGCAGGAGACTAAGTATGTTAATCTAAAAGAGGTACCAATTCCCGACAGAATATTTGTTGGGAGTAAGGAATAATGTATTTTTAGATCATTTGCAGTCCAATAAATCGTGGCGAAGACAATTCGATCAAGTAGGAAAACAGAGATCAGGCAGCAGAACTGATTGGTAGAGAGCAAGGGATAGAGTGAGAGAAAGAGCGAGAGTGAGTGTGCGCAACCAAGAGTGAGACAGAGAGGCAGTCCAATCCCAATGCGACAGATACAGTTGAATTAATCAGACATAAAAAAGGGAAAAAGAGAGGAGGCACATGCAGCACGAAAAGTAATTAATGGTAGCAGCCCAGACTAGCTGTTGTGGAAGATGTGTACAGGTGAGGGAATTGTCCCTCCAGGGATATGCAGTGCCATTAATGGGTGGAGATGGAGCATTTTCAGGCAGCATGTTGAAGTAGAAAACACAGGCAGAACCCCAAAAAGAAAAGTGTTTTTAAAAGAGTCCACAAAGTAGAAGATTCACAAAACATTGAGATATCCTTCATGAGGAGGTAAAATAAGTAAGTGGAATTGATTGTACTGTAAAGGTCTTGGCAGAAGATCACAAAGCAGACCTTAAATTAGATATTGGAGCTGTAATTTCAGTTCTTCCAGAAGCTGAACCATGGTGAAACAAGAGAGTTTTTCAAATGCCCTACAAAAAGCTATATGATCAGGATGAACAGAACTGAAGGTTCTACAAAACTAACAGCTACTTTAAAGCACTGAGAGGAAGTAACTACTTAAGTACTGTATAGAATTCAAGATTGAAGTTGTACACTTTTAAGTAGAGAGGCATGAATAGAGTTGAATCCAATTCACAGAAAAGAATTAAAGAATGATGCAGATCAATCAGGAGACTTCAGAGCAGAATTCCCAAAGTTATGCATTGAGCCACTATGTCAATTGTTACGCCAAAACAATAATGGTATTGAGAAAAAGTACATCAAAAATCATTTAATAAAATCAAGGGGAGGTTGATGTCATCAGAGATATTAGCATATTACAACCCAGAGTTACCTACAATAATAGCAGCAGATACAGACTCTGCAGGACTGGGTGCAGTACATTGTCAGGTTCCAAGAGATGGAAAATGCAGACCAGTCTATTACGCACCATGGTCATTAACAGATACAGAGAAGAGATGCGCAGTAATCAAAATGGAAACGCTAGCAGCCATGTGGGCGTGTGGGAAATTTGTGGGCCATATCTTAGGTCTTCACATTAAGGTAGAAACAGATCATAAACCTTCAGTCACACAACAGAATTCGAAAGACCTTGCAATGTTGCCATCAAGATGTCAAAGGTTTAAATAAAGATCAATGAGGTTTGATACAACTTACGTTCAAGAGAAACAACAAAGCACAGCAGATGCATTACCATGCATTGTAGCAAAGAATCCAGAAAATGCGATATTGAATTTGTGGAAGAAGTTGAGGAATTTGCTATAATGACAGTCCATACATTACTGGTAATTCGACAAAGATTGAATTAAATCTTAAAGAGGCCCAAAAATCGGATGAGGAATACAAGCAGATTGCAGAATTTTGCTTTAGAGAATGGCCAACATATATGCTACATCGTCCTTTAAGACCACATTTTGAGCAGACAGCACATCTGACCGTAATCAATAATTTATTGGTATCTGATAATAGAATAATAACCCCAACAGCACCAAGACTTGAAATTTTACAACTCCTACATCAAGTTCATTTGCGAAATAGTGGGCCTGGGGACTTCAGTCCCAGGCCCGCTAATGAGATTAAAGTTCTGATTTAAATATGGAGATCAGCTCTGCGCCGAAATATTTCTATTTCATAAGCGCAGAGCCAGATTATGGTATTCAGTTTGGTGGCCCAGTCTCTCAAAGCCATTGGAAGAAATGGCACCCAGATGTATCATATATACAAGTCTCACAGACCTTCAATAGGTAGAACAGGTTTGGATCAGAGATCAATTGAGATTTGGAGAAATAGTGGAAAAATCCAAGATCTTACATTGTCCAGATGGAACAGGACATAGTAAGAAGAAACTGTGGAACTGTGCAATTGAGCAACAGTGAAAATA
The DNA here is from genome assembly GCF_964213995.1 of Mustelus asterias. Taxonomy (NCBI): domain Eukaryota; kingdom Metazoa; phylum Chordata; class Chondrichthyes; order Carcharhiniformes; family Triakidae; genus Mustelus; species Mustelus asterias. Next base: position 45,387,222 of record NC_135809.1, on the reverse strand, counting down.
AGACACTAGAGAAGTCACAATCATTAGAAATGAAAGACAATACCAAAGCATGTGATCCCAAAACATTTACTAGTTTGAATTCACTTCAATAGCATCTGGAGGACCAGCAACAGAATAAGAAGGCCTTATTCAGTACAAACAGGGTGCAGTAGACTAGTGAATGCTCACCAGTGTAAGTGAAGGTGGGAATCTCAAACAAACAGAGGCAGCAGAAAGAAGAGAGAACAAGTGGAGAACATGGAGAGAGTAAGAAATGACATTCACCCAAGAAAACAAAAAGGCTACATTTCCTAGGTTCCTAGGAGATTTCAAAATACTGAAATGTTCAGAATGATTACAAGACTGAAGCTTTGGATTTCCAGGAATGTCAGAGAACACTGAAGTCTGAACAAAGACTTGGGGGAGATGTAGTATAATGAAGTATATTTGACTAAGTGCCATAAAGGGTAAACTGTAATAGTTAATGGTCTGAAGGAAGTGGCGCAGTCTCATGATGAGTGTCTCTGGGACAGCCTAAAATGAAAGTAAAAGGAAAGCAAGCATCGTCAGAGGCTTGTAAAAGTACTCTCCATAATCTGTATGTCGGTCAGGAGGCAGGATCGTGACATCGGGAAATCTCCACACTCCCAATTCTTGCCTCCAAAATGAAAATCCAGACCTATATGTACAGCGTCAAAAAAAATTAAAGCTCTTCCATACTATATACAATGCTTCACATTGTGAAACGCCCATCCTCCAGGACCTCTAACAATTTACTTTTGCAAAATAATCCAACTGTTGACGGTCTGCATCTAATCACTTAATTCTAGACCTTTCCTTTCTTTTTGGAATTTGTTTGAAATCAGCAGAGTCAGTGTATAATCTTTTTGCACTCAATTTTCATAGAAGTGTACATCATCACGCAATAAACAACTGTCCACATAATGTTGAAAAGTTACACCACCTTCAGTACTCAATGTACACAATATCATTAAAAATATTTGCCAAACAAAATACCATATCCACTGTCTCCACAAAAGCTATAATTTCAGCAGCCAGCAAACTTTTAAGAGTACTTTTTATTTTCTTAGCTTACCAAGCTAAAGGAGCATGCAACACTCCCATTCTCACCCATAAGATATTATGAAAGCAGCTGCAGTAGAATACTCATCAGAAAGATCAGCACTAAAAATGATTAGCTTCATCTTATAGAATCATAGAGGTTTACAGCATGGAAACAGGCCCTTCGGCCCAACTTGTCCATGCCGCCCTTTTTTTTTAAACCCCTAAACTAATACCAATTGCCCGCATTTGGCCCATATCCCTCTATACCCATCCTACCCATGTAACTATCTAAATACTTTTTAAAAGATAAAATTGTACCCGCCTCTACTACTACCTCTAGCAACTTGTTCCAGACACTCACCACCCTCTGTGTGAAACAATTGCCCCTCATCACTTTTGTATCTCTCCCCTCTCACCTTAAACCTATGATGCCCTCTAGTTTTAGACTCACCGATCTTTGGGAAAAGATATTGACTATCTACCTTGTCTATGCCCCTCATTATTTTATAGACCTCTATAAGGTCACCCCTCAGACTCCTACGCTCCAGAGAAAAAAGTCCCAGTCTATTCAGCCTCTCCTTATAATTCAATCCATCAAGACCCGGTAGCATCCCAGTAAATCTTTTCTGCACTTTTTCTAGTTTAATATCCTTTCTATAATAGGGTGACCAGAATTGCACACAGTATTCCAAATGTGGCCTTACCAATGTCTTGTACAACTTCAACAAGACTTCCTTCTTTGGGTCACCCAAGGGTGAGAGCTTAGGTATACATTTATCCAGATATAATTCTCTATGTTTTACTGGAGAGTTGGAAGACCAAAAGAGGGTAAAATAAGGCCCAAAAGTAGACCTGTGGGAGACTGAGGACAGACAAAGGATAAAAGAAGACCCAAGAGATTACCTGCAGAGGTGTGAGAGGAGAGACAGAGGATAAAATAAGGCCCAAGAGCAGACTGGGGGAGATTGAGAGGATACAGAGGATAAAACATGGCCCAAAAATCAACCTGTGGGAGACTGAGAGGACAGACAGAGGTTGAAACATGGCCGAATGGCAGAGCTGTGGGAGGGGGTGGAGCAGAGTCAGGAACCAGGGATTCAAAAATAAAGTGACAAGACAGAACAGCAGGTAGTTATTGGTGAGGACTGCAGTGTTACTTGTGCTCATTAAGCCAGGGAGATGTTTCAAACTCTGTAACTTACTATTACTTCATTAAATTAATAAACTAGATAAACAAATTCATGTGTGGAAGTAAAATAATCCATTGAACAATAATTTTTACTCATTCAATTAGCTAATAGTTTAGACACATGACAGGTGGTACACCCTAGCTGCAGCATGTGGTAATTTCTGGGAAACAGTGCACTGTCTGAAACCTGTAGAACTTTGGTTCAGTTGTTCAGCTGGAATCTGAGCAGCAAAAATTGCAGGTCATCAGATACTTTGTTTTGGGAGACAGTAACATTCCTTAGGTTAAGTAGTACTTTAAAGGTGGCTGATGTCAGCGGAAAGAGGGAGTGACTGCAAATCAGGCAAGCGTAGGGATTCAGGATTAGTGATGGAAGTGACTTAGTTCTTTTCCTGACTTTGTCCAACAGGTATGAACTTGCTGCCTGTGTGGATGCGAACCGGATCTATAGAGAGATTGGGCAAACTGACCCACAGTTTGGTGCAGGAGGTCATTCCAGAGGGCGGAGTAAAAGGGAATGAGGTGGTGGTAGAGGATAGAATAATCAAAAAATAGATACTGTTACCTAAGGTGGAACTAAAGAGTTCCAACGGTGCTCTTGCTTGCCTCCCATTGTCAGGGTTCAGAATGTCTCCATGCAATAGGACAATAACTTGGACTGGGAAGCAGGGGATCCAGTTGTTGTGGCTCATGTAGAAGCCAATACAAAGGTAGAACTAAGATTAAGGTTCAGTCGAGGGAGTTTCGGGAATTAGGTTTTAAATTAATAAACAGAACCTCAACAATCATAACCTCTGGATTACTTCCTGAGCCATGCAAAATTTGGCTTAGGGTCAAACAGATTAGAGAAATAAAAAATTGATTCAGGATCGTGCTGGAAGAAGGGGTTTTGGTTCATGGGGCATTGGCACGAGTACTGGGGAAAGAGGGGGTTGTTCGGTTGGGATGAATGCCAATTAAACTGGACTAGGATCGGCACCCTGGCAAATCATATAATTAGTGCTATCAATAAAACGAAGAAGGGTGAAGGGTCAGGCGAAGGAAAATTTAGAAAGCTAGTGTCAAGACAATAGAACAGTTTAGCAATTTGGGCAAAGACAAGCAGAATGGAGCAGGAAGTGCTAGTAATGCTAGTAACGCATCAGCGAATAAGAACCCTGGCAAAGAATAGTGGTAAAAAACAATAAAATTGAAGGCACAAGACATTTGTAACAAAATACGCAACCTAGCAGCGCAAATAGATATAAATGGGTTTGCTCTAATCTAGATTAAAGACATGGGGCAAGACTTTCCACACCCCCGCGGTGTGTTTTGTGGTGGCAGAGGCCATTTGTCTGTGGCAGGATCTTCTGGTCCCTCTGCTGTCAACAGGGTTTCCCATTGAATGCAGCTCCCACTGCTGGGATACTTGCAATTGGGGTTTGGCACCAGAAAATCCTGCCAGCAGAAACAGCCAGAAAATTCCGGCCTTGTTGCAAGGTGACAAAAATTGGGAAATAAGTATTTTTAGAAATTTAACATTTTGAACAGATGATGGAAAATGAAGCGTACTCCCAATATTAAAGGATGACATAAACACAGTACTAATAAAGGGTCTTGTTTCTGAAGATCAGGAAGTAAAACAGCGTGGATGTAGATTAATAACAACAAAGGTCAGAAAATGCTGGTGGGAGTAGTTTATAAGCCTCCTAACAGTAGTCATATAATTGGACAGAATATTAAGAGAGAAAGAATAGGAGCTTGTGACAAATGAAAGGGTGGATTTTAATCTTCATATTGACAAAGGTAGCTTGGAAGGGGAATTTGCAGAACGCTTTCATGACAGCTTCCGAGAACAATACATAATGGAGCCAACTAAGGATAAAGCTATTTCAGATAGAATATTGTGTAATGGGGCAGTAATCTTATAATAAAAGATATTTTGTGAAAATAATCATAATACAATTGAATTCCATATTAAGTTTGAGAACAACACCGTTGAATCCGAAACAAGAATTTAAATCTAAACCAAGCAAATTAAAGAGAGATTTTCAATAAAATGTGTTCCATTAAAACACACAAACTCAGAAACATTCAGCTCTGGCTTATCAGGAAAGTTAAAGGTAGTATTAATTTAAAAGAACTCAATAATATTGGGAAGAATAGTTGTAAAAGTGAGGTTTGGGAGAGTTTTAGAAACCATGAAAAGGAGACCAAAAATTTACCAAATGTTGGGGAATAAAACAGAATGAGAGTAAACTAACCAGAAATATAAAAAACAGATTGTAAAAGTTTTTACAAGTATGTATAAAGGAGTGTAGTTAACATATACTTTGGTCCCTTACAGGGCAAAGAAATTATCATGGGAAATGAGGAAATGGCAGACACATTAAACAATTTTTTGTGCCCACATTCAAAGACAATACAAATCACATACCAGAAAGAGTGAATAGCCAGGGGGCTTGTAAAAGCAAAGAACTTGAAGTAATTAATATCAGTAGAGTAACAGAAAAATCCTATTAAAAGCCTACAAATCCCAAAGACATGATGCCCCACATTTTAGAGATCCAAAAGAAGTAGCTGGAGATTGTGGATGCACTGATTATAATTTTCTAAAATTCTGCAGAATTCTAGAAAGACCCCAGTAGATTGCAAGTTAACAAATATAACATCACTCTTTGAAAAAGGACATAAAATTGAGGCAGAAAACAGGATACTACAGACCCATTTGCCATTCATTAGGAAAAGGCTGAAATCTATTAAGGAAGTCTTAACAATGTATTTAGAAGATCACACTATGATCGGACAGCGCTAACAAAATTTTGCGAAAAGGAAAATATGTTTGAGACTAATTTACAGTGTACTCGACCATTATGAAGCATATAATTGGCAGGGTAAATAAAGCAGACACAGTTGATGTAATATACTTGGTCAATTGACCTACACATTAATAAGTGAACAATATTGCCAAATATATTTTTAAGATGATTTTTCCAGCACTCAGAATCCACGCTATTTTCTTAATATCTAATCACTCTTCAAAGCTCTTAGCTTCGCTTTTGTCTTCTAAGTCCGCATAACTCAAAGATGTGACATTGCTGCTTCAGCCTTATTTGGTCCATCAGAAAAAATGTCAAATATTCTGTATCTTTGTTTTGCCACACTTTATCAAGTTTACTTGCAACTGCTAAAATCTTCATCATCCCATGGGATGATGGTGACTGCTCTGGTCACCAAGGTAGCATTTGACCAAGTGTTGCATCTATGAACAAACAAAAGTGAAATCAATGGGAATCAGGGAGAAAATTCTCCACTGGTTGGGATCATACCTAGCACAAAGGGCGATGTTGTGATAGTTAGAGGCCAATCATCCCATCCCCAGGACATCACTGCAGGAGTGCCTCAGGGCAATTCCCAAGGTCTACCCATCCTTAGCTGCTTCATCAATGACTTTCCGCCAACATTAGGTCAGAAATGGGAACATTCACTGATTATTCCATAGGGACGTGGTTACACAGTGGTAACGTCAATAGATGGGGAACCTACAGGCCCAGGGTAATGCTCTGGTTCAAATCCCACCATGGCAGCTGATGGAATTTAAATTTAATTAATAAAAACTTGGAATTAAAAGCTGGTCCCAGTAATGGTGGCTGTGAAACTGTCAATGATTGTTGTATAAACCTATCTCGTACACTCATGTCCTTTAGTGAAGAGAATATGCCACCCTAACCTGGTCTATTCAAAATATGACTCCAGACCCACACAATATGGTTGATTCTTAACTGACCTCTGAAATGAACCAGCAAGCCACTCAGTTGTACCAAACAAGAATAGAAAAATCAACAAGGAATGAAACCAAACGGACCACCAGGCATCAACCTCGGCATTGGAAATGACAATGGCACACCCAGCCCTGTCAACTCTACAAAGTACTCCTTACTAACTAACATCTGGGGGCTTGTGCCAAAATTGAGAAATTTTGCCCCACATACAAGTTAAGCAACAGCCTGATATAGTCATGTAGAATCATACCTCACTGCCCAGAGATCACCATCATTATCCTTGGGTATATCCTGTCGCACCCACAGGATAGAAGGTAGAGGTGGTGGCATAGTTGTATAGTCAGGAGGGAGTTCCCTTAGGAGTCTCAACATTGACTCAGGAGCCCATGAAGTCTCATGTCATCAGATAAAACATGCATATGGGAACTTACCATTGCACATTACCAACTACCATCCCCTATCAGCTGATTAATCAATACTCCTCTATATTGAACACCAACTGAAAGAAGCACTGAGGAATGGCAAGGGCACAAAATGTACTCTGGGTGGGGGACTTCAGTGTCCATCACCGAATGGCTCAGTAGTACTGACTGAACTGGACCAAGTCCTGAAGGACACAGCTGCTATACTGGGCCTGTGGCAGGTGATGAGGGAACAAAGAGGGAAAAACCTATTTGACCTTATCTTCACCAATCTACCTGTTACAGATGCAGCTGTCCATGACAGTAATGCTAAGTGTGACCACTGCACAGTCTTTATGGAGACAAAGTCCAATCTTCACATTGAGCATACGCTCCACTGTGTTATGTGGCATTACCACCCTGCTGAAGGGGATCCATTTAGAACTGATCTAGCAATTCAAAACTGAATATCTGTGAGGTGCTGTGGACTCTGCAGCAGAAAGGTGAACTGTATTCAGTCACAATCTATAACCTCATGGCTCGGCATATCCCTCACTCTATCATCATCATGCTGGGGTATAAACTTTGGTTCAATGAATAGTGCAGGAGAGCATACCAGGAGCAGCAGCAGGAATGCCTAAAAATTCAGTATCAACAGCACATGACTAACTTGTATGCCAAACAGTGAAAGGAGCATGTGGTACACACGGTTAAGTGTTCTCACAACCAACAAATCAGATCATAGCTCTATAGTCCTGCCACATCTAATTGTGAATGGTGATGGACAATTAAACAACTAACTGGAGAAGGAAACTCAACACATATCACCACCCTCAATGATGTGGGAGCACAGCGTGTCAGTGCACATGACAACCATCTTCAGCCAGAAGTGCCGAGTGGATGATCCATCTTGGTCTCCACCAGCATCACGAATGCCAGTCTTCAGCCAAGTTGATTCACGCCACGTGGTATCTGGAAATAGCTGAAGGCTTTGGATAACGTAATGGCAATAGACCTAAATACATTTGGAAATGTTTCATAATTTAAAATTGACCTGATAGCCACTTGGGAAACAATACTGACTGGGGTTGCATAAAGGGGAATGTAATGAATAACAACACAAGATATGGAATTGAATTCATTCATCTTTGGATTACATTTAATTATGGCCTTGTCTGTTCCAAATCTGTTTCCTTTCAGAAAGTTGTTCCTTACCTTGTCTGTGCTGAGTAGAAGAGGTTGGACACTGATAGTGTCACTGGTCAGGGAAACTGTACTGCTGCTCATACTGCCGTTGTTTGGAGAAGCAGAAATAATTGCAAAGGCCACACCAGCACTGCTGATTGGTGTGGAGACCAACGGTGATTCTGCAAAACTTTGTATTTGGCCAGTTGGTGTCTGTACATGGTTGACAGTGTTGTTGGCAGTAGGAAGAGCAGGGCTTGGGTTCTTGATGCTGACTACAGTGGTCTTCTGAAGAGACTGAGGCTGACTGGAAGTCTGGTCACGGCACAGAGTGACTGAGAGGCTGTCCGGAATCAGGGTCTTTGGCCTAACCTGCAGAAACAGGCAAATCATAAGATTCCGAAACAGATTTAAAAATATTATTTCCATAAATAATTGATTTAAAAATTCACCACACTTAACCGTTGTCCACAAATAGCCTAACAGCACGAATTCCTTTTGCGATTTTTGGACACAACACAGCCATTAACAATGTTAATTAAGGTATGTGCTTCACAAAATTAAATAGGCCAAGTCTCCAGGTTGTCGTAAACCAGACTTCAGACGCGCATTGAGGCCCTGTGGAAGCCCCAACTCGTGAACCTACAGAAGAATACAAAGGAAGTGTAAACTTCTGAATGACAAACCCCCACTCCCCATGACCCTGTGAATATCTCAGACTCTGAACTAAAGTTGGAGACTCTGGACAGTACTTAACCAATTTGTTTTCATTCTTTCGTGGGATGTGGGCATTGCTGGCTAGGCCAGCATTTGTTGCCCATCCCTAATTGCCCTGGAGGTGGTGGTGGTGAGCCTCCTTCTTGAACTGCTGCACTCCATGCAGTGTAGGTACATGCACCATGCTGTTTCTTACCCCCCAGGTAATATATATATTTATTCTACAATAAGGTGGTTTCTCCAAGTGTTAGATGAACTTCCCCAGAAATGTTCACAAAGGAAACACATTTCAGGAAAGCACATTCAAATTATTCTTCAGCAATTGGAGGATGGCAAGCCCCACTTCAGTCCACTTGGAGGGATCAGGATAAGGAAAATGTCCAAAGACCGCATCAGGATCATGACATAGGTGCCAGAAAATCCAGAACCATATAAAACCACTGAGAAACATGACCTCCAGTACTTGATTCTTCATCAGTTGTGGATACTGTTGATATTGGGCTTCAATGTGGGCCCCACCACCAGCTCTCCTGACCAGAGCTTTCCCCGAGCTGCAACCCTGCAGTAGTCGGGATCTGCTCCGCAGTACCTTCACCGAGGACATCGCATCCACAACCTGTAAACTGTCAGGGAAGATGTTCCAGGATTTTGACCCAGCGACTCTGAAGGAATGGAATATAGTTCCAAGTTGGGATAGTGTGGCTTGGAGGAGAACTTTCAGGTAATGTTCCCACTTATTTTATGCCCTTGTCCTTCTTGGTGGCAAAGGTCGCAGGTTTGCTGAAGGAGCCTTGCTGTGTTTCTGCAGTGCATCTTGTAAATGGTACATACTGCTGCCACTGCGCATCGGTAGTGAACATTAAGGATGGTGGATGGGCTGCCAACCCAGCAGGCTTTTTTGCCTTGGATGTTGTCAAGCTTCTTCAGCGCTGTTGGAGCTGCACTTATCCAGGCAAATGTAGAATATTCCATCAAACTCCAGACTAGTGTCTTTTAGATGGTGAACAACCTTTGGGGAATTAGGAGATGAGTTACTGCCAAATTTCCAATGTCTGACTTGTTCCTCATATGGCCACAGTATTTATATGGCTGGTCCAGTTTCAATTACCCAGGAGACAGATTAAAACCTATCCCCAATCACCCTTGCGCACCCCTCAAATACAACCTCGACCACCCAACTGACTATCAAGTCCCTTGACCCAACTACCCACTCACCTATCCTTTCAACCACCTATTCATTCACTCATCCAGTAACATTCAAAGACTGGACCTTTAAACTTTCCATATGGCAGTTAGTGCTGTAAAAAGTCTGGTCTTTTCCCAACTCCATTCAGTTCTAAAGGAGTTCTCCAAGGAAGGAGTGCATTTCTGTCAGCTGGAAGATCCCACGTAAACAGGTTTTTAAATTCATTCATAGGACATCGGCGTTGCTGGCTGGCCAGCTTTTGTCAATCCCTAGTTGCCCGAGGGCAATTGAGAGTGGGCACAGACCATTGGGCATGGGCTTCCTGCTTCAGACATAATAGCATGGGGAAGATAAATAGAAACTGATAGAAACTATCTGAGCTATGCTGCTGCCACAGGCTTTATGTAGATAACATTTATTTTCTGAACTAACTATGTCACAAAGTGTCCTGGAGACATCCAAGATCCAGGATACAGACACCAGCTAGATCTGATTAATACCAGATGTGACCCTCTCAACAATATTCGGAACACATGCAGCTATCACAGTGCCGACTGCTATACAGGTCACTCCCTGGTGCAGAATAGGGTTAGGATGCAAGATTTTTCATTCAAAGCAGAAAAGTTGTCTTTGTACCAATATCAGCCATATTGTCTCCCCAGATAACAACCAACAGTTCCTTGGCTCGATTGAACAGGCACTCTCCTGCACAGACTGCAGAAGCAAAGTCGAACATGCTTCAAGACATCCTTTACAATACCACACTCTCAACATATGGGAAGGTGAAATGGAAAAAACCTGACTTGGCTCAAACCTAACATAACTATAATGAAACCTGAAGCAAAGCAATCTGTTCTCATTAATTACAAGAGAGATCCGAGCAAAAAGACTCTGAATGCACTAGGAGTTGTTCGAAGTAAAGTTCAACAGATGCTAGATGCTGCGCTGGTTACAGCTATGCCAGAATATCCAGATGTCCATTGACACATGGAACACTGGGGGGAATGAATGATAAGATCAAAAAGGCAACAGGTCCATCAGCAAAGAAAACAGCTCCATTGAAAAGAAAGGCTGGTAAGTCATCACCAACAGCAATGGACAGTTTAAGAGATTGGTGGTACTGTAGGGAGGCCACAGTTATGGAGGAAGCTCTAGATACCATAGAGACCCTGCCTACCACAGAAGAACTTGATATCAAACCCACACTGGAAGAGCTAAGCAAAGCTATTGGTTTGCTTGTCATTGTCAAAGCTCCAGTTGATGATATTTACCATCTGAACTCAACAAGCATGGGAAACCGGCACTCCTGCATAAACTCTATCTCTGCGGAGGGAGGGGGCGGTGTTCCAGGATGTGCATAATGCAATCATTGTGACCCTGTACAAGAAAAAGGATGGCTGCAGCAATTGCAACAACTATCACAGCATTTCCCTGCTCAGCATTGTGGGAAAAATATTTGCCCACATTGTCCTAGTCAGGCTGTAGATCTTGGCTGAACACATCTTTCGAATCCTAACGTAGTTTCCGAACTGGAAAGCCTATAATTGATATATCTTCTTAGGCCAGCAGCTGCAAATGAAATGCCATGAACAAAGACGACCAGTATATATTGCCTTCATTAATCTCACCAAGATATTCAACCATGTGGGCAAAGGCAGTATGTTTAAGCTGTTGAAGAAACACCTACCAAAGTACCAAAGTTGTTCAATGTAATCTCCTCTTTCCATTGCAACATGATAGGTAAAATCAGCTATGACAGGACAACATCAGAATACTTTGTGATCTACAGTAGGGTCAAACAAAGTTGAGTTCTGAGCTGACACTCTTTGGTATTTTCTTCTCTTTGCTGCTGACCTATGCCTTCAGTTCATCTAGAGTGGGTGTCTACTTACATCCCAAAACTGACCGAAAGCTCTTCAGCCTTGCTCACCTGAAATTCAAGACAAAAGCACATCACATCCTCAGAGAGTTGCTCTACGCCACTGAAGCTGGGCTAACATTGCATACAGAGGAACACGTGCACCGACAAATGAGATACTCTCTCACATCTGTAAAAAGAGTTTGGTTTGATCCTCAGCATTAATGAGACTAACATCATAGTCGAGGACGTAGTCATACCACCATTAATCAGCAGTGAAAATGTGAAAAATGATGAAGGTCGTTGATAGCTTCCACACATTGAGGTTCCACAACCCGCTGGCTTCTGTCACTCATGTATTGCAAAAGCTGCAGCTGTTAAAGTCCAAACTGAGTAAGAGGATGCAGAACAGCAACCTGACAGAGAACATCAAACAGCAAGTGTACTAAGCCTGTGTCCTCAGCACACACCTTTACAGCAGTGAGATCTTGACAACATATGCTTGGCAGGAGAAAAGGCTAGACAGATTCCATCTTTGCTGTCTCAGATGTATCCTCGGTAATGCTTGGCTGGACAAGGTCACCAACTCAGAGTCCTGGAGAGTGGTAATTACATCAACATACACTGATTACAAAGTCAACAACATCTGCACTGGCTTGGTCATGTTCACCAGATGGATGATGGCTGTATACTCAAAGACCTTCTGTACAGTGAACTGGCCATTGGTCAGGACCAGATAGATGTCCACAGCTCTGCTACAAGAAAACCTACGAGCAAGATATGAAGATGGAAGACAGTGACCAATGGCCCTGACTTCCGGAGATTGACGGTTTGTAAAAATATTGGGAGAAGCAAGGAGAAACGGAAAGTTAGTTGATTGAGAAGATGGCCCAAAGAAAGCAGGGGAGGCCAGCAATTTGGGCACCTTCTCAGTCCACTGTCTTCATCTTCGAATGCGGCAAAGACTGCTATACCAGAGTAGGCTCCTTAGCTACACCAAGGCTATGTTTATCACAGGGTTGGCCACCCAGGTGCAGCCCTTCCTCTCATGAGATGGAAGGCAGCCAAAGAACGCGTGAACCATGCATACCATCCCAAGAATGAAAATCATCCTACAATTTCTTCATCCATCATAGGAAGTTACCAAAGTAGTGCAATTGAAGTTACCAAAATAGTGCAATTGAAGGATAATAAATCAAATCTAAGAATCAATCAGAAGAAGTCAACACATTCAACAGTCAAATCATGACAACAGTAATTAGTGACGATGCAAGAATTACCCGAGATGGCAACTCAATTAGAAGCCCTGGGACCACACAATTATACCCTTCAACTTACCCTCTCATATTTTTCTGTACAACATTCCAGTATGGGATAAATGCCTGCTTGGTTACAGATTTTCCTCAATCTGTTGCACCAGAATAATTGATTTCAGTAACTGGTATGCATAAGAAATGTTGGAGCTTAAAGTTCAAAGATTATCCACAGTACCAGAACAGCACTGGTGCAGCGGTGCAAGTTCTGAGACTTTATGAGGAGAGTAGTAATGAGAGAGTAGTTGCAGCAATGGGAAAAATAAAACCACAAGGCAAGTTTTGAGCTGGAGGCAGGAAACTCATCTTGAAAGCCCCGGGAAAGGCAGCAGGTTGTCCGGTTTGTGATTTAATTGCATCAGAGCTCCCAGAAATAGCGATAGTGGGGTTGCCACTCGCTCTCTAGCTAGTGGACAGGCCCACTGTTGTAGCCATGAAAACCAGCCCAATATCTGGGTAGAGGATGGAATTGGTGGTGAGAGGTGAACAGGATTTCAATCTTCCCAATTTTTAACTTGAGAAAATTTTGTTGAGGTGGAAGTGGGTATTGTTCTCTCATGTGTAGAAATTGATCATATATATGCAGATGATGTCACCAAGGCACAATAGTAAGATGAGGAAGGGAAAGGAACCACCGACAAATATTTTGGGAATCAGAGGTAACAGTGTACATACAGGTAGGAAGCAAAGCAATCGCTGGAGAAGCTCTGGCTACAATCAGATAAGAGTGGAATCTTGTGAGAGAGGAGCTATGCAACAGAACAACGATGTTGAAGGAGGATGGTGTGATTGACCGTGTGAATGACTGCAGAGGTTGGGGCAGGATGAAAAAGAGGGATCAAGCACTACAATTACAGTTAGAGGATGTCATTTATGATGTTGAAAAGGCCAAGATGCAATTTGGCGGTAAAGGCATTGCTGCCACTTTGACGACTTAGATGAGGCTAGTACAGGTAGTGCAAAATACAGCCATGTGAGAGAGACTTCAGTAAGGTACAAAGTATTGCCACATGTGAGCAAACCACTGAAAATGCCTTGTGAGCAATTGAAAACAAAATCTGCAGAACAAGACTTCCAGCAGTTCAATAAAGCTCAGCATTGTCTACTCAAGGCAATTAAGGATAGTTAATAAGTGCAACCAGCAGAAAACTCCTTCTACTTGAATCTTTTATCAGGTAAACAGGTTAAATCCTGAAAGCAACTATCAACATCCAGGAAAATGAATCACCCTGTTCTTCAAGCTGATGATTCACTAGAGGGGTGTGTAGATTCATCTACACTCAAATTCTTTGTTCTTGTTATGTGCCCCAACAAAGAATTGAGCTGAGAATCATGATTATGAACCAGATTCTCCCACTTTGTTAATATGGAGTATCATAGCTTTTCTTTCAAATGCATACAGTTTTCTCCACACTAAACCTGGAAATGCTTCCAAGGGTGGTGCTGCCCTCAAATTCAAAGATATATCATGGACTACTGTACAGTCCATTCAATTTCAGCCCAGGTTTGCAAGTGGTGTCCCCATCCTTGTGGGGGTTCATCCATTACCATCATCAGTCACTGTTAAATCCAATGCTCCAAAAGCCTATTTTGGATGTGATTTAGAGTAGCAGAAAAGCAAGCTTTCTTGCAGATTCTCCTTTTGCTTTTAATAAAAAACTTTGATTCTTGGCATTACTTCTGAATTTCTTCTCTGTTGAAAGCCTTAACTTCATGTCTGCTCCTTTCTTAAACTAAGTTTTTCCAACTAACCTTATCAATCCATAGAATTATTGTTCCTGGTGTGAATTTCTTTGGTCTACATCTATGCATCTTGTACTTAGCTATTTCTCAGTTTTTTTGGCTTCATCTGCAAAGTTTTCAATACAAATAATCAGAGCACTAGCTGTTCCATACCTCTAAAAAAATAGTTCTTTTCCACTCCAAATATTGGCTTTTGACATTTTTCCCTTTACATTACAATCATAGAATCTTAAAGCACCAAAGCTGCAAACGGCCTGTCATGCCTGCGATGGCTCAATGAGCTGTCTAATTTTGTCTGACACCCAAGTTTTATCCCCATAATCCTGCAAATTAGTCCTCAAGTATTCTGACCGTAAAACTATTTATGGTACAATCACTGGCCCCTGTGTGTTTTCTAGGCTTTAGGTCACTTAATTATCTGCATTAATTATCTTACAAGATGATTTCAAACTGCATCTTTGTCCATTGTAGGTGTAAGTGATTGAGAAAACGGTTTTGGATATAATCCATGAACTCTCTTTCTCACTTCACACCACCCTCCCCCCTCCCACAAATGTGGCATTTGAAGTGTGACAGAAATGAAGTGTGTTCGTCCACAAATTAGCATATATCAAGCCAGCCAATTGCCACTAGTTACTGGTCACAGTGAGTAACACAATATTAAATATTACAGAAATAGTGTTTTGCCAGGTAGAATTTAGTGACTGAACAAACAAAATACTCTGTTTTTATTAGACAGCATCCTAGAAGCATTACCTGCACAGTTAGAGTTGAATTACATGTCTGTGCACTTGCACACATGAAATATGTTCTTAATGATTGGGGAAGATGCTCTAAGTTGCAAGTAGTAAACACATAATAGTGCTGGGAGGTTTGGGGAGGAGTTCTGCAATTGGGAAGATTGTGGGTAGTCATGAAGTTACGCAGCATGGGGAGGGGATGAGGTCTACACTTGGCAAAAGTCAAATTTGATGGTGGAATGTGGCAGGAATTCAGAAGTAATGTTCAAATTTTGTATGACTGCAGAGGAAAAGGTCTGGGGTGTTCAAGGAGGGAGAAAAATCAGGCGATTTGGCCTCGTTTGTCTGAGCCTTAATCCTGTTTATGTGGCAATATCAGTAAGAAATTAATAAATGCCTTCAGTAACACCAATGGATGCTGCTTCACAATAATACAGGTTATAACTTTGCTATATTGGATGAAAAAGTGATTAGCAACTGGCTGGACAGGACAGTCCACAACAAACATGTTTGTCACCAATGGAGAGAAAAACAGATACAATATTGGACATCTTCCCCAATCATTAAGAACACATTTCATGTGTGCACGTGCACACACATGTAATTCAACTCTAATCGTGCAGGTAATGCTTCTAGGATGCCGTCTAATAAAAACAAGAGTATTTTATTTGTTCAGTCACTGTAAATTCTACCTGGCAAAACGCTGTTTCGGTTTGGCTATGAAAGTCTTTAAAAATGGAGAACAGGCCCTGAATGTGAGTTCAACCCATTTCCAACACATCCCATTTTTGTTGACCAGGGGAGAAGTGAAGCATGAATCACGCAGGCAGAAAATCCAAACTCAGCAATTTAAAACCAATGCTGAATTGAAACATACCCCATATTCCAAAGGCCTAATCGAGTGTGGGAGTCACAAATTTATGGAGGAGATATAAATGCTTAGAAGGGTGTATAAGGTCAGAACTTATTTAAACCCCAGCTTTTTAAAAATGAAAAGAAAATCAGGTTGCAGCTATAGGAATAATAAGAAGCAGACATCTGCTGCTGGAGTGCATTGATTGAGAGGCCAAAACCGTTCTGATCTTGCAAATTCAATAGGCACTATTGTTGACATTTCTTAAGGGTTGTTATTATAGCTGAGCCATTATGAATGCTTGGCTAAGTTTCAAAAGATCCAAAATCATTTAGCTTAGCCAGTGGGACAGTTTTAGAAAGGCCTTTGAAGGATTAGATGTCTTTGATGTGGTTAGCAAGTAGAAGTTTGTTTGTCTTTACAAGAGACTGACCACTGGAGGGAATTTAAAATTTTCGAATTGGTTTCATGCATTAAGTTTTTCTTTCTATATCTAATGTATAATCTAAGTGACAGATCTTTTAGGTGATTAGAAATCGAAATGTTTTCATTTCCTAATGGAACCCAAGGTTGTTCTTTGTCTACTCACAGTTAGCACTGGATGAATTGTTATGGAGATGGCATGGGGGTTATGAGTGGGAATGGAGTGGCATTGAAGGTATGAGGGCACAGAGGTGGCCTGGGGTAGTATGAGAGGCATGGAGGTGGCATGATAATAGGTGGAGATTGAGGGTTACAGCTTTGCATACAACAAGACCAAAGTCTGAGGGAACTGAGATAGGCCTTCTAACCAGTTGGACCTGGCACTCGCCAGACTCCATGGTCACCTCAAAGCTTCCCTGGAGGCAGGAGGCCTAACTTGATCACACCCCCCACCACATCTCGGCACAGAGCGAAAATAGTGCATCAGTGTCATTTTCATGGAGAGTAATCTGCCAAATTGGGAAATTTCCCAACTCAAACTTTCTGCCTCAATGGCAAAAATCCATGGATTGGTCTTGGTAAATGCACAGGGTTATGGGGATTGGGTGAGGGATGGGCCTGGGTAAGATACTCTTTCAAAGAGTCGGTGCAGGCTTGATGGGCTGCACGGTCTCCTTCTGCACTGTAGGAATTCTATGGTTTTCGAGTTAACTCTCTTTTTCTCTCCACAGAAGCTGCTGGTCTGCTGAGCATTTCCAGCATTTTCTGTTTTAGTTCAGGTTTCTAGCTTCCACAGTATTTTGCTTTTGTATGTTTGTAACCTGAGCTGTACAAAATGTGCCTCATCTGCCATCTACCACTACACATGCACACAAGCAGTGTAAGACTTGGTGATATAATGATGTTTTTCATGACAATAATCTGGTGTACACATGATTCAGTCTATAAAATCAGCATTGGGTTTATACACTGTTTATTCTAAGGGCAATAACAGTCTACAGAAAAAACTAAACCTTAATTCCATTTTGTTCATTCTTTCAACACCCTTCCTCCTTCCCAAATATATTAAAGCATCAGTTTGCCACCATTTTTTCTCCCATCTCTTCCCATTCCCTGATAGGTTGGGCACCTTGTTGGTGTCCTGGTTCCATGGCTGTTAAGTCACCCTTTGACACTTGGCTCAGATAGCCAGTTTATTCAATCTTCTCTGTAATATGTTCTTGCCAAATTTATGTTACTGCAAAAGAATATAGGTAAAACTAATATAGCCAGAATTCAACGCATGTTGTATTATTGTTGAGCTTGTGTATGGTTTGCTTCATTTATGCAAAGACTTCATTTTAAGATATTTCTGCCTACGAAATTACATTTAAACGCTAAGCTTAAAAAACTTGACCACATTTTAAAACTCAGAAGGCATGCTGAGTTAGGTGGAAAATTGACTGCATTTTTGAAAGTACAATGCCAGCAAAAACAGACTTCTTCATAAGCCAAATAAAGTTTTTTCATGAACAACATCTGCGAGGCCACGAGACAAAGATTGATATATTATGGAACTGTATGTTCAGCTAGTAGTCGGTTTTCGAAACCTGTTCAGTCTGTTTGGAGTTCTGCTTTGATCAGTACAGGACTGGCAGAAGCCAGTCTCTCTTTCTCTAGCTTTTCTCTTTCTGTAATGATTTAATTTTAAGTTCTGTTCAATAAAAGAAATTCATCATATCAGTGCCATTGTTATCTATTCAAAGGAATGAATGGACCCTACAATTATGTACTAAGATTATTGAGTGTACTTTGCCCCGTTATGTAGATTTAATACATGTGCAACCAGGTTACTTTTGTCAAAGTAATTTCTTCTTACAGTCCAAAGATGTGCGGGTTAGGTTGATTGGCCACGTTAAAATTGCCCCTTAGTGTCCTGGGATGCATAGATTAGAGGGATTAGTGGGTAAAATATGTAGGGATATGGGGGTAGAGCCTGGGTGGGATTGTGGTCGGTGCAGACTCGATGGGCCGAATGGCCTCTTTCTGTACTGTAGGGTTTCTATGATTTCTATGATTTCTACAGCTTGGCCCACCTCATTTCTCCAATACTTGCCTGGCATGCGGGCAATCTAGCTAATGCAGGTCAAATGCAGGAAATAAAGCCTGATTGTAAGTATCAGAAACAGGAGTTCTCTGGCACCTGCTAGCTTCAAGATTTAAAAATGTAGATACAGTGCCATATAACAAACTTCCAAGCAGTAATAACTCATGGAAAAAAAAAGTAGCAGCAAAAAATAGTGTAGTGGTTCTTTGATGGTTTTCAGGCTGGAGGAAGGTTTGTCATGGAGTTGGACAGTGCTGGGACCTATGCTTTTCCTGATAAAATGCTGGCATTCAAAAATGCTAAAGTCAAAACTTGAAAATTCTATATGTAGCCAGGAGCAGAATCTTCCATGGAGTGGAAATCATCGTTGAATTACTACTCCGCTACTTTTTACTCACCTTAGACTGGAGCTGCACATTTCTCACCCAGACTCCCAACCTGGGCCTGCTGAAAAACATAGTGTGGCTGTCCCTGAAGGTCTTCAGTGCAGTGCAGGAATGTCAGTGAAATGAGGCCATGCCTTCTTTTTACGCTACTAGTTGCCAGAAGTTACTACATTTAAATGTCCCAGATGCTTTGACAGGAGAAAAGGTGTGTATTATAAGTGGGTAGGATGAGTCAGGAAGTGGTTGGTCAAAGGATAGCGGGACATTGGAAGGATAGTTTGGTGGTTGGGTAGTCAAGTGATTAAGAGGTTAGTCCAATGATCCAATAAAGGATCTGGTAGATAGTTGGCTGGTCAGGAAGTGCAGTCAGGAGGTATGGGTGCGGGGGTCGACAAGAAGGTAGTTGGGAGGTGTGGGGCTCATTGGCAGGTGGAGGTTGGGGTAGTCGGGAAGTCAAGAGGGTGCAATCAAGTGGCCCAGTATTTTAGTTACCCAGGAATTAGAACAAGTTTTAATTCTAGAAACTTTTCCTGGGTAACTATTTTGCTAAGAGAATTGGAACTCTGAAGTTTCCAATTTTACATCAAAATTTCTGAAGGTTCGAGGCACAGGATAATTGTCCGACAGAAGTTGAAACTTCCCAGGCAATTTCCATGTAGTCAGTACATGGAGACTTCCAAGGGGTCCCCCACCATACCTTCTGGGGTACCTCTGAGGTACAGAAAATCTGGGCCCTGATGTTTACATTCTACTGTTATTAATCTTAAAGCATGGGGAATCTGTTGCTGGACAATGAACGATCACAAAAAAATTGGATATACTGCAGATTTTGCCACAAGTCAACATCAAACAAAAGAACTCAGTGGACAAGACAGTGATCAATGACCTCCATTTTTGGATCAGTGCAAACTAAAAGCACTTCCTGTTCATTACACTGACAGCTGCCCAGATGTTTTGTGCACTTTTCAGTGCTAATTTATGGTTATTAAATCTACAATAATGAGATGCCCTCTACAGGGAATTTCGGACCTGTGTGATCACAGTGATTCTTCAACTAATCAGCTTACAGAATCCTTACTGACATGGCACGGTCTAAAGCAGGTGTAAAATAATATATTGAATTCAATATAAAATAATGTACAGAAAACAAAATAAAGGACAGGAAGAAAGATGTGATTTAAAAAAGATAAGAGACAAAGAATACACAAAATAAGTTTTATAATATTCCCAACAATTAATATCTAAAGAAATGAGCATGCACAATTGTAAAAGTGAATTTTCAATGCCAGAGGTTGTTTGGCAGCAATTAAACATTTATCAATAAAAGTTCTGCTAGTTATGCTTGAATGGATAAGCCTCAACCTTTTCTTGCATGTTTAGTAGTTAGTTAGTTGGTAACTAGCAATTTCTGGCAGCTAGTGGCGCAAAAAGGAGGCACAGCCTCATTTCACTGACATTCCTGCACTGTACTGAAGGCCTTCTCAGGAGCAATGAGAGATGGGCAATAAATTCTCGCCTAGCCAGCATCATTGACATCCCGTAAATGAATTAAAAGAAAGAGATGACAATTTATTTACACATGAATCTAACACTTTTAGTGCTTTCGTTGGGATATCATAATGATATTGGGTCTGGATCTGTTTCAGTTCTACTCACTGTTACCAAGATTAATAAACATTATTACACAATGTTGTCGTTAACAATTCTCTATTTCATATTGAACTTTTTGAACAAAAAGTCCATATTTTCTCTTCATTCATTACTCTATAATTTAATGATAACTAATATTTGGTACTAACTACACAATTCTAATGTATTATCCATTAATTTAGAAAGCAGTATAAAAATAACTCTAAGTACACACACTACTTTGATATCCCTCACTATGAACTACTGGGATTTCTAAACACTAACAACTCATTATAGGAACAAATGGATTGAACAATGCAATAGCAATGCAATTTAGGCAAAGTATCTGATATCTGAAGTTCCAGCACAATGGAATTACCATTCAGCCTTTAACATTATCTTTACCTGAGGTAGCACTGCTGGTCCTTGGCCTGCCAACCTCTGCAATGAGCTGACCTGGGGGACCTTAATGGGCACTGCAGTAATAGTTCCCAGCATCTATACAAGGAAAAAGAATGACAATATAATTAGATCTGTTGGTCAGTGATTGTTTGTAAATTACCTTCCACAGTTGAAATTATAATTTCTACAAAAATTTGAAATTTCTAACCTGACAAGAACAATACTCCTTTAACAATTTAACCATTAATGATCTTGTTTGAAAAAGGAATCTTTTCCTCAGGGCAAAGCAAAGTGAAATACAAAAAAATTAAAGCCTTTGCGCACAAAAACAGAATAGTTAATTCCATGTATGAGCTGTGCAGCTGAAAGGTTATATGCACCTTTAAAAGAATTTAATAATTCCCATCTGCATCTCCTTTGTCTCCTTTGACTTTGGAGCTCCAAACCTGTACAGTTCAAGTGGCAACATTAGATATGGAGGAGCAGTTAGATGCTTCCTTGACTCCTCAAATACACAACTGCATCTTACAACAAGAGAGTGGATAAAGCAGGTTAAAGTAGATATGGTGAAAGCTTGACTGTGAATCTTCCACTGCCCATAGAGATCATGAAGTTAACACTACCTCGAGTGGTTTGGGGAATTTCTATGAGTGAGGAGTAAAGTTAGAGGACAGAGAGGAAGAAGAGAGACTGGTGGTCATGGAGAGCAATATTGTAAAAGAGTTGCACTGAAGAAAATCCTAGGCTAAGGAAAAGTTAGAAGAAAGTTAAAGAAGCCCACAGGTAAAAGTTAAAACTGCCATGAGAAAGGAATAGGTGGCACGTTGTGTTCTAAAGTAAAAGGACACTTGCTTTGTTCTCAGTTTGTGTGTTCAAGTAAGAGGAAGCTTCCTAATCTATGAATGAAAAACTGCCTTAAAGTTGTGTGAGATACTAATTTTCAGTTTGAGGTCAGCTGATGTTCTGTTATATCCATTATAGTTACTGGCACAAGCTATTTAAGTTTGTCATTTGTTAGTCCTATGCACATTGCTTTTGGGTGTGCATGGAAGTGTGAGGATTGTCAAAAGTGTTCATTTCAAATTTAAGATTGTGAACTCAAGAGTTAGTGAAAATTCTGAATTACATTTTATGTCAGAGAGCTAGTTGTGACTGTTTCAGAGTGCTTAAACTGTGGAAGCTCCCTCCTCTTTAACTCTTTTTACTGGAATATTGAAGTTTTCCTTCAACTTGAAACCGAACCTATTGTTCTGTTTTATTCAGATTTTTGAATAATTCAGATAAGCACATGAAGGGAAAGAAAAGGGCAAAGGAATTTACTTTTTGCAAGTGTATGTGAATATTTCTGTATCTCTGGCAAAGGACTCAGCTTTTTGTTAAGATGTACAGTATTGTGTTTAGTTGAAAATTTTAGTCTCAATTAAACTGGAACTGAGGGTAAATATGTGGGGTCACAGGAATAGGGCCTGGATGGGATTGTGGTCGGTGCAGACCCAATGCGCCGAACTGCCTCCTTCTGTACTGTAGAGATTCTATGATTTTATTTATTTTTGATTCTTTTTGTGGGCATCGCTGGGAAGGCCAACATTTGTTGCCCAGGCCGAGTTGCTCAAGACAGTGAGCCACCTTCTTGAACCACTACAGTCCATCTGGTGCAAGCACACTTATATTGTGAAAAACCAACTTTCACTGGGGTCACAACGAAATTCTGGTTACACTAAATTATGAGAGAATTTCTACTTCCAGAGAGGGCCACTAAGTAATTGGGATTTTTGAATTTCTGATAAATTTCATAATTATCTTGAGAAAAGAAGGAAGGTGATTTCTGCTACTGTGATGATAACAATCTGTTGACATCTTATAGTTGGATTGTAACACAAATTGTTTCAGTGTTTCAGTTTTAAATTTACTTTGAAGCTGCAAGCACCTGACATTGACTGATATTGAAGTTAGACTCCTTTTGAAATGCAGAGAACTTCACAAGCATCCAAGTGTTTTGTTATGCTTGACATCATCACACTAGTTCAGTTTTTAACTCATAAACAATAACTTCCATGTAGAAAATTTATTTGAAGATTAATGGCATTGTTTGGCATTATCTTTGGATCCATAGCATGAATTTAGTAAATTAAATGGAAATTGATTTGGAGGTTAAGTTTGTACATACATCATTTTCATGGATTTGATGCTCATGATCAGATACAAATATGCATACATCTGGAAGTTGCATCTTATTGTTCTAATCAAGCTCTTCTAATTGTGGAGTGTAGCAGTTTACAATTGTATCAACACAAAGTTACAACAAGTGGCATCCTGAGAATCTGAGTTTGCAGGAATTCTACTTTGATCCGAATCAAGTTGTTATTTGGAAGGGGGAGACGCGGAGCACAATTTTTCAATAGCTTCCGGGTTTGAATCATTGATTATTGTGGACATTAACCATCTTACAGCTTAAATGGACTAATGTTCTCATACGGTTGGATCAGATCAGACATGAGCTGTTGAGAGTCATTAATCATCTGGAGCCCGATAGCTACTGCTACGATGAACACAATGGGTGGAATGTTCTTTTGTTTTCCTTAAGTGCTGGTGCAGGCAAGATCGCGCCAGTGAGAATCTCACTTTTGGCCTTTCATTGGATTTTGCACCCATGTCCCCATTTACACTGTGGCAAATATGGGCACAAAATCCCAGCCAATGCTGCACCCAGTTGTTGTTTCAACTCATAGGTGATTTTGCACCCCCATTCGCCACAAGGGTGAACAGCAACACGGGCGCAAAATCCCACGAGAATTGGGAAACCAGATTCCCGTTGGCGAGATCGCGTTTCCCAATTTTCCCCACCCCCTGTCGGTGATGTAACGAGATTCCCATGCACAAAGGGCTGGAACCGAATTTAAATCAATTTTATTACTAAAGGGCCTCCCCCCCACCCCCAACTAAATATTTAACCATGCTGATGTGGCATCACGTGTGCAAGGTTTGCAACAGCTCAAGAGGAACAGGATTCAGTTAAGGCAGTGGTTCCCAAACTTTTTTCACTGGGCCGCACTTTTGGAATAAAAATTTGCTTGCGCCACACCGAATTTTTTATTGATTCAAAAACAAAAAAAACCAACTCCTAGCAGTGCTTGATTCATAACATAGAACACAACTACTTTATAATATCATGAGACATCCAGAAAGTATAAAACAATCACTTTGGAAAAATATCTAATCCATGTTTAAATGTTTCTTTGATTGTCCTTGAATCTTCCTGCCACACTTGCCACCCTCTCTTGCCGCACCAGTGTGGCGCTTTGGGAACCACTGAGTTAAGGGGTTCCTGCCAGGGCGCCAAGTAATGCCCCCCACCCCCCCAGGGAGTCATAACCCCGGCACAGTTTGGGACTGTTAAGTCCTCTGGGGAGCCCCATTCGGGTTTAGAAATTGCCAATGAAGCAGAGTGAAACACTTGCCTGCATGTAGGTGTAGGGATAGAGTGCCTGCAATACAGCTGCGATGGTAGTTGTGTGTTTTGGGGGGGGGGGGGGGGGGGGGGGGTTGGGAAATAAGAGTCCCCAATGCCTTTGTGGGAGGGGGGGTTGACCCAAAGCTTATGGAGTTGTTGGGGTTTAACTTCAATGCTGATCAAGCACTGCAATCTCTGCGGAGCCAGCTGATGGAGTAAACCACCCCCCAACTTTTTTTTTGTCAAGTCTGAAAACTCCGCTGTGCATCTGGAGAGATACGCGCCACTTTTCAGTCATAGCCTGGCCTGCCAAATCACAGGAAATTTCCACCCATGGTGTTGGTATCATCAATTTATTATG
Source organism: Mustelus asterias (assembly GCF_964213995.1). Classification (NCBI taxonomy): domain Eukaryota; kingdom Metazoa; phylum Chordata; class Chondrichthyes; order Carcharhiniformes; family Triakidae; genus Mustelus; species Mustelus asterias. The sequence continues at coordinate 45,362,494 of NC_135809.1, read as the reverse complement.
GATGGTGGGGTCAAAAACAAAGTCTGCAGTGCTGTTGAACGAGCTGAGCTGACTGTACAAGTGTCACCCGGATAGCTCCTGGTGGAAAGAACAGATAGAAGCAGGGGAGTGTATATTCATGCTACCCATGCATCTTGATGTACATTACTTTTTGTAGAATCAGCACACAATGAGTTAAAACAGCCATCAGTTCTGCTGAACAGGATGCATTGTTAAAGGATGAGGTGCTGAAAAAGTGGGAAAGTCACTGATGCAAGCCTTCAGTGTCTGAGAACTGTTTGCAGTAATAAGGTTCTTGCATGGATTTGTAACCATGGTAATGGAATCATTGGGAGAGATTGATAAACAGGAGTGTCTCTCCTTCGCTCAATGCTATCTGAGCTTACAGAATCAGTTTGGCATAGAAGGCCATTTGGCCCATCGTGTTTGCACATGCTCTCCAAATGAACTCAGCGAGTTCCATTCTCCTGCCTTCTTCTCATGATCCTACAAATTCCATTTTCAAATAACAGTCTAATTCCATTTCCCTGCATCCATATCACTGTCGGGCACTGCATTCCAGACCCTAATCACTCACTGCGTGAAAAAACTTTTCTTCATATTGTTATTGCCTCTTTCACAATTGACTTTAAATATGTGTCCTCTCAATCTTGATCCTTTCACAAATTGGAACAGTTTTTCCCAATCTACTTTGTCCAGACCCCTCATGGTTTTGAACACCTCTACCAAATCTTTTCTCAACCTTTTTTTCTCTAAGGAAAACAGTCCTTTCTTCAATCTATCTTCATAATTGAAGTTCCTCAAGAACCATTCTTGTGAATCTTTTCTGCACTCGCTCCAATGACTTCACATTCTTCCTAAAGTGTGGCATCCAGAACTAGACAGGACTGTAGCCGAGGCTTAACCAGTGACTTATACAAGTTCAACATAACTTTCTTGCTCTTATACTCTATGCTCTTTTGAATGCCTCAGATGCTATATGCTTTATTAACTGCGCTCTCGACCTAAACTGCCATCCTCAATGATCTATGCACACTTGCGGCAAGTTCCCTCTGTTCCTGCACCCCCTCGAATTGTAACCCCTATTTTATACTTTGTCCATGTTCTTCAACCAAAATTAATCACTTCACATTTGCCTGCATTGAACTTCATCTGCCACCTGTCTGTCCATTCCACCAACTTGTCTGTGTCCTTTTTTACATTCTACACGGTCGTCCTCATAGTTCATAATGCTTTTGAGTTTTGTATCATCTGCAAAATTTGAAATTGTACCATGATCTAGGTTATCAGTATACAGCAAAGATCCCAACACTGATCAGCTCCTCTACAAACTTTCCTTCAGCACAAAAAATATCCATTATCCACTACTCTGTTTCCTGCCACACAACCAATTCCGTATCCATGCTGATACTGTTGCTTTTATTCCATGAACTACAACCTTGCTCACAAGTTCGTTGTGTGGCTTTGTATCAAACGCCTTTAGGAAGTCCATGTACACCACATCAACAGCATTACCCTCATCAACTCTATTATCTCTTCAAAAAGTCCAATAGTCAAATATGATTTTCCTTTAAGAAATCCACGCTGGCTTTCCTTAATTAGTTCGCATCTGTCCATGTGACTATTAACTGTGTGCCAAATTATTGGTTCCGTCTATAATGTGTGTTAATGTACTGGAAATTAGTATTAATATGCATGGAATGTAGGGATCAAGAGTCAGAACTGGTCTAAGTGTTAACAAGTCAGGCTGGAAAGGTGAAGTTTAGTACCCGAGGGCTGTGAGTTATGAACTTAATAGTAAAGAATCATGTAAATTGAATAGTGTTGTACAATTTGATTGAGCACACGAGGGATGGTATAGCATGAATATGTTAAAGACAAAGAATGATTCTGCAACTGTTCTCTGCGGTTATATAACAAAAAGAAAATAGAAGAAATTAGTCCAATACCCCTGTCGTTCTAGATGGTAAAGGTCACAGGTTTTGGAGATGCTGTTGAAGGAGAGTTGGCAATTTGCTGCTGTACATTTTATAAATAGCATTCACTCTTGCCAAAGTGTGCCAGCAGTGGAGGGAGTGAATGGATGGGGTGCCAATCAAAGCAGGCTGCGTTGTCCTGGATGATGTTGAGCTTCTTGTGTGTTGTTGGAGCTGCACTCATCCAGGCAAGTGGAGAATATTCCATCATACTCCTAACTTGAGTTACAGAGACAGTGGATAGTCTTTGGAGAGTCAGGAGGGGAGATACTCACCACAGAATTCCCAGGCTCAGACCTGCTCTTGTACCAAAGTATTTATATGACTGGTCCAGTTAAATGTCTAGCCATTGATAATGCAATGATAATGACCTTTGTTTTGATTTGATTTATTACTGTCACATGTATTAAAATACAGTGGAAAGCTTTGTTTCTTGCGTGCTGTACAGACAAAACATACCGTTCATAGAGAAGGAAACGAGAGAGTGCAGAATGTAGTGTTACAGTCATAGCTAGGGTGTTGAGAAAGACCAGCTTAATGCAAGGTAAGTCCATTCAAAAGTCTGACAGCAGTAGGGAAGAAGCTGTTCTTGAGTCGGTTGGTACGTGACCTCAGACTTTTGTATCTTTTTCCCGAAGGAAGAAGGTGGAAGAGAGAAATGTGCGGGGTGCGTGGGGTCCTTAATTATGCTGGCTGCTTTGCCAAGGCAGCGGGAAGTGTAGACAGAGTCAATGGATGGGAGGCCAGTTTGCGTGATGGATTAAGCTACATTCACGACCTTTTGTAGTTCCATGCGGTCTTGGTAGAGCAGGAGCCATACCAAGCTGTGATACAACCAGAAAGAATGCTTTCTATGGTGCATCTGTAAAAGTTGGAGAGAGTCATGGCTGACATGCCAAATTTCCTTAGTCTTCTGAGAAAGTAGAGGCATTGGTGGGCTTTCTTAACTATGGTGTCTGCATGGGGGGACCAGGACAGGTTGTTGGTGATCTGGACACCTAAAAACTTGAAGCTCTCGACCCTTTCTACTTCATCCCCATTGGTATAGACAGGGGCACGTTCTCCTTTACGCTTCCTGAAGTCAATGACAATCTCCTTCATTTTGATGACATTGAGGGAGAGATTATTGTTGCCGCACCAGTTCACCAGATTCTCTATCTCATTCCTGTACTCTGTCTCGTCATTGTTTGCAATCCAAACCACTATGGTGGTGTCGTCAGCAAACTTGACAATCGATTTGGAGGGGAATTTGGCCTCACAGTCATAGGTGTATAAGGAGTACAGTAGGGGGTTGAGAACAGTGCAAAAAATCTTATGGGGCACCAGTGTTGAGGATGATCATGGAGGTGGTGTTGTTGCCTGTCCTTACTGATTGTGGTCTGAGAGTTAGGAAGTTCAGGATCCAGTCGTAGAGGGAGGTGCCGAGGCCCAGGCCACGGAGTTTGGAGAAGAGTTTTGTGGGAATAATAGTGTTGAAGGCTGAGCTGTCGTCAATCAAGGCTTTCAAACAAAGATATTTCCAGAGATCAGTGTGCTTGCTGCTATCCTTCTTTGCATCAGCTCTTGTCCATCGAGTCTTTGTAACTACATGTTTTATGATTTATTACTGTCACATGTATTAAAATAGTGAAAAGCCTTGTGTCCTTGTTATCTAGGTGTTCCAGGGTTGAGTGCAGGGCCAGAGAAATGACGTCTGCTGTGGATCTGTTGCAGCAGTAGGCAAACTGTATTGGATCCAAGTAGTCTGGGATCCCTCTTCCCAAGTTTCAAACATTTCAGTAGTGCACAATAGCTGCCATACCTCATAAAATAGTTTTACATGGGTAAGAATACCTCATTGCCAGCTGTGGCTCTGTAATAGCACCGTCACCTTAGTGTCAGAAGGTTGATGGTGCAAGCCCTACCCCACAGACATGCACGTAATCCAGGCTGGCACTTCAGTGCAGTACCAAGGAAGTTTTACATTGGCGGATGTGCCCTTGTCAGATAAAATGCTAAGCAGTGGCTCAGAGTGCTCACTCATGTGGACATAAAAGATTTCATGACACTATTTCAAAGTGTTGGGGAACATTTATCTCTCAAGTACCATCACTAAAAATTAGCTGACCATCATCATATTGCTGTTTCTGGGACCTAACTATGTGCAAATTGCCTGCCACATTTTCTGCATGACACCAATGACAATTGAAAATAGTATCTCACTGGCTATAAAGCACTTTCAATGTCCTCAGGTCAAGAAAAGTGCAATTTAAATACAAGTTATTTTTTTACCTTCTAAAATTGTTATTCGGCTGATACCAGGATCAGAAATTTATATACATAACTATATTATGAAAAAATCTTTGAACCATAGTCACAAACCTGTAATTCTGCTTTAATTTTTTCAAGTAACTCATGTTTGCAAGAAGCAATTAATTGAACTGATGTTTAATTAATTCATACATTCCACCACCTTCGCCCCAAATGAAGCAAAATATTGTCTTCAAGGTTTATACTTGTTTAATTTTCTCCTAAATGTAGATTTTTTAAATGGAATAAAAAAGCCGGTGTATGATCTACATAATTTTTCCAGTATTGTACAATACAAGTAATATAGAATAATTGTATTAATGAGTGCAATAAATACAATTGCCTTAACCAATATTTGAATGCATGATACACAAATCAGTTAGGTGGTAAGTAACTGCAACATCTTCCAAACATGCAATCTTTATTACTTAGAAGGACAAGGGGATGGAACTACCTCTTTCTATTTTCTGTCATTATATAAACACCAGAAAAGTTGTAACAACTTCAGAATCAGTTCTTTGTTCTCTATTTTGCTGAACATTCATCCAAACTGACAAGTGCATTCATCATCTGCAGAGATTGTTCTTATTTTCGCTTTCTTGGTCAATTATATGATGAAATTTCAATGCCAAAATTCAAGTTTCTGTACTTTACAAACAAAGACTCATTTTCACACTATCAAAAAATTAGTCTAATAAACATTGTTCCAATAAATGAAACAATGTTTTATGCAAAAATAATGTTGAGCTCACAGCACGCGCCAATAGAACTTGCCATTAGTTGTGAATATCCACGAATGACCTGACATTGGCACTGCCCTGAAGTTAGCTTTGCAAAAACAGGAACTCATTGTCAATCTTCCCATGAATGTCAAGAAATTCTTGGGATTTGCATTGTAACTACTCATCACAGAAAATTAAGGCTATTATTTCTTGAATTAGAGTTCTGTTAGTAGAACAGATAATGTGCTTGCTATGCTACTCAAACATGAAGGCCCAGAAAGGGAACGTTTCAAACTGGAGTCTCATTCCGACAGTTAGTGAATTGTTCCTAGAGGATTTTTAAATTTCTTAATTTTCCTACTTCTTTCCTTTCCAGCTGTTTATTTGACTCTATTGCGTTCCTTCTCTGTTGTTTGCTTTGTTATGTTCTCTATCATTACATTTAATTTGTTAAGGAGATAAAGTATTAGCCCAGTCATTCAATGTTTCTGGCATCTCATCAACCTTGTCGCACTGTTAACAATTTACACTGATAGAAATTTGTGGTGCAAGAATAACTGGAGCGGATGGGTAAGGAAAAAAATCCAAATAATGCCACACTACCAGATGCCCTGTTCCTGTAAATTGAGTGGTTTTGAAATTTGCAAGAATGCCTGAGGAATTAAAATTAATTCATTTGTTCTTAGTATTCAATACTCCAAATCCACACTTGTTAACATACTATGTTAGTATTCTCATAATACGATTCTCATGCACAAGCAGTCCAAAAGGCTGATGCCAGTACTCTGAAGTAAACTGCCTATTAGGACCAGTCGTTTTTCAGTATTTGCAACAAAGCAAGTGTATTGGTGGAAACAGCTGTTACAAGATTTGCATTCATCAAACATTCATCAAGAATCTCTGATTCCTCTTTTTCAGAGGAATCTGAACCTAATCAAGATTATTCTGGACAAGAATCATTGGAGAGCAATAAGAGCAGGGCTGAATCCCACCTCTCTAACCTCATTTAAATTATGCTGAACCCTCTCCTGGCCAAAGTTGGAAGAAATAGAATCAACGTCAGTGCATGCAAATTTGGGTAGGGTAGGGGGAATCCTGTTTCTCACCTAAATTTGACCTGGTTAAAATGGAAGGGGTGTGGGACCGTTTTAGGATTACTATGTGACTTCACTACGATTTTAACAATGTGCCCAACAAGTTTGCAGCAGGTAGTGGATTAAATTAATGTCAACGTTTTTCAATATTAGCATTTTTAATGTCTGTATTGTAAAACCCATGAATTACCTGCAGTCAAATATGAATATGATATTGCAGGTGGCAGATGTTATTTTGATTTGTAAAATTGATATTCTCTTAACTATGTTGAAATAAAATGAATTTGTTTCAAGAAAATCAAAATATTGATCAATATTATTCACTGCTGACTACACAATAAAGCTCTCATTTTTAAAATTAACTTGCACTCATTACCTCGCAAAACAATAGTAGAATCAGTTGACACTGTGATCTTTTATACTGGCTGTGATATTGCTTTTGTATTATTCAATTGACTCAATTTCCATAATTTTTTTTTGGCAAAGATATTTGTGCAAAAATGCTGTTGTTCAGTGGCATGGCAACATATCATAATTAGAAATACAAACAGAAAATGCTTCACAGGTCAGGCAGTATCTGTGAAGAGAAACAGAGTTAATGCTTCAGGTCGATGACCCTTCCTTTTCTGCTTTTACATCAGATTTCCAACATATACAGTATTTTGCTTTGCTTTTGTACTATAATTAGAAATTTGATTAGATTAATTGATCCTGGCAAGATTTGCTCTTCAAGTTGCTTTTTTTACTTCACAGTCAAAAAGAAAAGCTGCCAAACTCTGCAATATTCAGTAGGGGTAGAATTCTCACCACTGAGCTCGTACACATGCATAACAAAGAAGTCACCTGAAGGTTTATCTTTGGTCTTCTTCTCCACTTCATCTACAGGCTACTGTTTGGAAATTGTTTGTAGAAATGAGCCTGGATTTTATGGTAGTATTGCGAGCAAATATGTCAGCATTTGCCAACATTGCTCTTCTGAAACTGACAGCAATGTCTGGCCATTGCAGATATACAGAAGCTACTGTCAGTGATTTTATACTTATCTAGAAGGTGAGCTTTTGAGGTTATTCCTCCTGAACCCAGAATGAAATAATTGAACGGATGAGAACTTCCACTCTTACATCTTGATGAGTGAGATATAATTGGGCTCTTAGCCACATGCTAAGTCCATAACTAATGTTAAACAGCCTCATTGGTCCTGCAAGAGTAAATTTCCATTCTTTGAACATTGTCAAAATGTCCCCATTATAAGAAATTCCATTTTTTTAAGCCTCTTTATATTTTAGCTTCTATCTAAATCCTGTGTTTGCATCCCAATAATTTATTTCATTATCTGTAAAATTTCAAAATTAGAAGGAAAGGGAACTAGTGCTTTTACTTCGGAGGTTGCCATCTGTGGGAATATTTCAATCTGATTGGCTGTTAATCCTGCTTGCTATCTTCAGTGCTGTTGAATGTCTGGAGAGTCACTTGACTTGTGGAAGATTCAAATTGATTTCAGGAAAGGGGAAGTCTGCACCATAGAAATCGCTATATCTTTATGTTGGTTTTCTTCAAGGTCAGTGGCAAAGGTTGTTGCTTCACTATTGATTGTAAAATCCAGCCCACAGTGTCAGCTTCTACAGCTAACTTGACCACATCTGGCTCTCTTGCAGTCCATCCATTGCCACTGTCATTAGACGGCTTGCCGAGTTTTGAATGAACCACGATATCCTCCAGTAAACCACTTTGAAGAGTAAAGCCATCGTCCCTCATGTTAAAATTCCTCCATGACATCATCCTTCCCCATCTCTGCAACATCCTTCAGCCCTGCATCTTTCCCATCTCCCCAGATATGTACCTCTACTGCCCTTTGCCTCATATTGGCAACTGTCAGACTCCACACACAGATATTCCCTGTGTTATCTATCAGCCTCTCCACTTGCTTCTCCTTCTTAAGGTTTTTCCTAACTACTCTTCCTGCAAAATATTTTGTTCTTAGTTTCAGAGTTGATTTTTACAATTGATGCCTCTGCAAAGTTCCTTGGAAAATGCTAAAAGCATTATATAAACATCCATTGTTGATAACAATAGAAACAACTTCAACAAGACGTCCCAATTCCTGTATTCAATGTTCTGACCAATGAAACCAAGCATGCCGATGCCTTCTTCGCCACCCTGTTCACGTTTGACTCCATTTTCAAGGAGCTATGAACCTGTACCCCTGGATCTCTGTTCTATAACTCTCCCCAATGCCCTACCATTAACTGAGTAAGTACTGCCCTGGTTTAATCTACCAAAATGCATCACCTCACATTTATCTAAATTAAACTCCATCTGCCATTCATCAGCTCACAGGCCCAAGTGATCAAGATCCCATTGCAATCCTAGATAACTTTCTTCACTGTCCACTATGCCACCAATCTTGGTGTCACTTGCAAACTTACTAACCATGCTCCATAAATTCTCATCCAAATTATTAATAACAAATAACAGTGGGCCTGGCACTGATCCCTGAGGCGCACCGCTGGTCACAGGCCTCCAGTTTGAAGAACAACCCTCTACTACCATCTTCTTCTGTTGTCAAGCCAACTTTGTATCCAAATTGGCTACCTCACCCTGGATCCCATGAGATTTAACTTTGCGCAACAATCTACCATGTGGTACCTTGTCAAAAGCCTTGCTAAAGTTCATGCAGACAATGTCGACTGCACTGCCCTCATCTACCTTCTTGATTACCCCTTCAAAAAACTCAATCAAATTTGTGAGACATGATTTTCTGCTCACAAAGCCATGCTGACTGTCCCTAATCAGTCCTTACCTCTCTAAATGCCTGTAGATCCTATCTCTCAGAATACCTTCTAAAGCCCACTACACATGTTAGGCTCACTGGTCTGTAGTTCCCAGGCTTTTCCCTACAGCCCTTCTTATACAAAGGCACATTTGCTACCTTCCAATTTTCAGGCACCTCACCTGTGTGGCTGTCGATGATTCAAATATCTCTGCTAGGGGACCCACAATTTCCTCCCTAGCCTCTCACAACATCCTGGGATACATTTCATCAGGTCCCGGGGATTTATCTACCTTGATGCACTTTAAGAAATACTTAGACACAAACAGAAAGTTGCCAGAAATACTCAGCAGGTTAGGCAGAGCATTTGCCTAATGCTCTGGAGAGAAAAAACAAGTTACTGTTTCAGGTCAATGATCTTTGGTCAGTATCTGAAAAAGTTCAAAGTGAACAGGTTTTAATATGATGGCAGTGAAAATATTGGGGAAAAAACCAAAATGGAAAGTCTGCTATGGAGTGGAAGGTCGACTGCATGAGACATTCAAAGACAAAATGGATGATGGTGCAAGGTAAAGGGAGATAGCAATGGGACAAGAAAGGAAACAAATGAAAGGCTTACAATAAGTTAATAATGAAAGTAGCAGACTCAACAGCTGACATCTGAAAATCTAGGGCACAGAGGTTATAATCTGAAATGATCTGAACTTAATACTAAGTTTGGAAATCAGTAAATGCTCAACGGAATTTTGAGGTGCTGAGCCTCAAGCCCATGTCAAGTTTCATTGGAGCACTGTAGGAACCCGAGAATAAACACATCAAAGTGGGAATGCGGCAGAGAATAATAGCAGACCACTAGAAATTCAGGATCATGCTTGCTGGACTAAATCCGACAGAGGCTTTCGAATACTATACCAAATTGGAAGCAGTACAAGTAAATCATGGTTGCACTTAGCATTTAGGTTCTTGGACAAGGGGAAAAGCGAAGGTAAAAGGGCATGTGTTGCTAAGGAATTGATCAGTGTGTTGTGGAGGAACATTCCTCTCAAAATGCTAAACTGGGGACCTGAGGGGAAGATGTGTTTGATGGTGGCAACATGGTGGAGCTGGCAGAATTGGTGGAGCATAATCTGATGAATATGGAAAATGGTGCAGCAAAAGGTGAGAAGGCAAAATCTGAGAAAGGAAGGGGTGAGCAGAAATGGAGGAAATGGAAGGGACATAGTTGGACGGCTGGTGGAGGGAAATCTTTGGTCGGGAAAAATGGAAGGCATAGCAAATGAAATGCTCAGCCCAACTGTTTTTCAGTGGTCCCAAAATAAATTTTTCACACACCAGCTGCCAGTTAAAGTTCTTTATATACCATACTATTAGCATCAGCTGTGGCTCAGTTGGTAGCAATCGCACCTCTGAGTCACAAAGTTTTGTGGTTCAAGTCGCACACCAGAACTTGAGCACAAAGTCAAGTCTCATATTCCAGTGCAGTACTACGTGTAAGTGGTACAATCTCACAGTCATCTGTCAACATTGACCCCTTAAGTAGTCCATCCACCAGAACTGGTGGCCCAGGGTGCAAATAACCAAATGATTTCAGAACTAGCACCAAAACTGAATCAAAAGAGGTCAAACTCTTTAATTTGGGGAATACTGACCTTCTTACCACTTCAGGGTTACTGCAGTTGAAGAGACAGCAACAATTAATCAAAAGCTTTCCTCAATCCAAAATCCAGGATTCCCCAAAACTTCAGGAGCCAGGGGCTACACAAAATCATTGCTCTAAAGGCAAAATATGGTGGATTAAATTGTTAAAAAGAACCAGTCACCCACCTACGGCTCAGCACTCAAAAAAGTTACCTTCCCATTCTGCATTCTTCTTCTCTAATAGAATGGATAGCAAAAGGCTACAGGTTTATACAAAGCCAAAAACTTAAACCAATGTACCTCAGCAAACTGGAGGTTCTGTACATTTAATATATATATTACAAAATGTCATGCACAGGAACAAAAGAAAATGTGTGTCAATTTATGATGACTAGTTATTTTCTCCCTTAGCACAGTATAAAAATATTCCACAGTGCAAATAGTACAAAAGTTATTATGTGCTAGAAAATGTTGCTAAGCAACAGCTGAGCAAATTTAACTCAATTCCTGAATTATTGTTTTCTAAATAATTGCAGGCTTTCAGAATTACGCTTATTTTGGGCTTTTCAGTGCACAGGCTAACCTTGAGTGAGCACTTTTCTCAAATGCAAGGATGTCTGAATGCAACTAACGGATTCTCTTCAATATTTTATCTGACCTTGGCGATGACCTAGCTTATAAGCATTTGAATCTGCTATATTGATTGATTCAAATGTGAAAAATCAGGCTACCATCATAACTGCAGGATTTGAATAATTACAATTGCATCTCAATTGCAACATTTTAAAAATTAAATTTGTATCAAGATTGGGAAAAATACATGATTTAGGAGTGGAATTATTCCAGACTCCCCCAATGTTACTGCTGGAGCTTATTGTAAGAAAGAAAATGGCTTTCAAAAAAATTACACAATTCAAGGTGTATATGTTAGCAGACCTCACCCTCGGAAGCTGATAACGGAAGCTTTGGCCATGGCATATCACAGTTGTTCAAAAGGAAGGAGGAAGATAAATTAGGTATCTATAAATCAAACTGTAATGCATGTTAATGTGTTAATCAAAGACATCCTACACAAATTTGTTAGACATATCATGTTTGATAAGTTTATTGAAGACTGATTGGATAGATGGAGGAAATGCAATAGATACATGGATTTTCAAAAAGGGTACAGTAAGATGCCTCAGAAAAGGCTTCTTAAAGAAATGTTGTCACACAGTGCAACAGAAAGTTCAGCAGCCTTGACTGAAAATTCATGCCAAATGGACGTTCTGACTCGAGAACGGTTGAAAGTGGTGTATCCCAGGAATCATTAGACGTACTTTTTCAGTATGATTTAGACTGGGATATAGGTTGGGAAACAGTCACAAAATTTGGGATTGAGAAGAGATTCGACAAAGCGAGGAATATCAAAGGTTTCAGGAAGGCAAATACATTAGCAGAATGTGTTGGCAAGTGACGCATGCAATTTAATGTTGCTTAGTGTCAAGCAATAAATGCATTATGAATGGAAGTTAAATAAAGGTGTGGACGGGTATGCTTAATGGAAATGCACTGGAGGGCTTGAATTAATACAGGGAAATAGGAATTCAAATATCTAATTCCATGAAAAAGTGAACAAGTGTCGATAAAGTCCTAAAAAAAATAAAAACTTGATTTAGCCAGCAGCTTTTACAACCTCAGACCATTCCAAACTGCATTGAAGCCAATAAATTACTTACATTACTAAATGTAGGAAATTCAGCAATCAATCTGTGCACAGCAAATTCACACAAACAACAATGTAATGGCGGGGGGGGGGGGGGGGGGGGGGGGGGGGGGAAGAGATGTTACAAATAGAGTGTTGAGTACAAGACTTAAGCAGCAATTATTAATTTATACACAACATTGTGCTAGTTTGTCAGGCATCTCAAGTATTGTTAGAGCTGCACTCATCCAGGCAAGTGGAGAGTATTCATCACACTGACTTGTGTTCTGCAGATGGTGGAGAGGTATGGGTGTTAGGAGCAGAGTTATGCTCTGCAGAATTCCCAGCCTATGACCTGCTCTTGTAGCCACAGTAGTTATACGCCTGGTCCAGTTGAGTTTCTCATCAATGGTGACCTCCAGGATGTTGCTAGTGGAGGATGACAATACACTGAACGTCAAGGGGTGAAGATTGGATTCTCTTTTGTTGGATATGGCCATTGCCTGGCTCTGTGACTCAACTGTCAAGGTCTTGCTACATATGGGCATTGACTGCTTCAGCAGCCGAGTCATCGTGATTGTACAATAATCAGAACCAATAAGCAAACAACCCCACTTCTGATTTGATGATGATGGACGGAAGGTAATTGATGAACCAACTGAAGATGGCTGGGCTGAAGATGCTATCCTGAAGAATTCCTGAAGCAATGCTTTAGGACCAAGATGATTGACCTCCAACAACCACAACTATCTTCCTTTGTGATAGTGTTAGGGACAAGATCAGAAACTCCAAAGTATATTATGAAATTAGCCTACACCCCAACTTTTATTTTTGATTTTAGCATTAGTGTGAGAATAAGGTGTTTTGCTTCAGGTATGATTCAAGTGACCCACTAGGAAGTATTTATCGAAACAAACTTTATTTACTAACGCAGTTAGAATATAACCAAAAGATTTAGCATAACTTTTATCAATTAAAATACTTAAACATGTCAAAGTATAATTCTTAACAGTTAGCAATCTCGATAGTTCCAATTCTAAGTAACATGCCCCATAGACATAGATCCCTTTTTCAGAACCAGTTAGCACCAAAAACCGATCAGCTCATGTGGATGCTTGATTTCCAACCTTTTAACACCTCTGACACCTGTCTTCTAATTCTTATATAGCAACCTTCAGAGAAAGATCCACCCCCAAACAGCAGAGTCTCAGTGAGAGAGAGAGACTTATTCCTTGGCAGATTCCAGTCTCCAAATCCAGAGAGAGAGAGAGCCAGAGAAGGCGACCTCTCTCTAGAGATCCCAAAGAGCAGGCTGCACTTGATTTTGCTGTGGAAGCATAGCTCCACCCAGTCACCTGACCTTGCCAATCAACCTAATCAAACCCTACTCTGCAACCCCCGCCCCCTGCAACAAAAGCTCCAAAATAACAGTTTTCGTTAGGATTAAAACAAACATTCTAACAAAGAGGAGCAATTGTGCCGCTGCACAATTGGGCCACTGGATATGGACCCAGCGGTACCGGTTAGAACAGACTGTTAAAAAAAAATCCTGCACAAGATATGTGACTAAAATACATTCCTTAAAGGCACAGTATTGTCACATAATGTATGATTTCAACCAGTGGAAGGCTCTCTCTCCCCTTGCTTCTCATTAACATCACTTTTGTTAGAGCTCTTTGATGCCTCACTCAGTCAAATGCTGCCTTGATGCCAAGGTCAGCTATTCTCACTTTATCCCTTGTGTTCAGCTCTTTGTCCACCTTTTTACAGGGCTGTAATGAGGTCAGGAGCTGCTGAGCCCTGACAATTTATGCTGAGTAAGTGCTGCTTGATAGCACTACCGATGCCACCTTTGATGATGATAGAGAATAGACCGATGGGGCAGCAACTGGCTGCATTGTATTTGTCCTGCTTATTTTAAACATTATATACCTGGATAGCATTCCACATTGCTGGGTAAATGCCAGTGTTGCAGCTGTACTGGAACAGCTTGGCTAAGTGTATAGTTAGTTCTAGAGCAAAAACCTTCAGTACTATTACTGGAATGTTATCAGGGTCCATAGCCTTTACAGTATCCAATGCCTTCAGCCATTTCATTATCACATGGAGTGAATCAAATTAACTGAATACTGGCAAATGTGATGCCGGGGTCCTCAGGAAGAGATGGATCATTCACTTGGCACTTCTGTAACAGTTGCAAATGCTTTGTACTAGTACAAGGATGTGCTGGGCTCCTCATTTGTGAAGCCTCCTCCTCCAGTTAATTGTCCACCACCATTCATGACTGGGATGTGGCAAGACTGCAGAGCTTTGGTCTGATCTGCTGGTTGTGGGATTGTGTATCTCTGCCCTTTGCATGCTACTTTCATTGTGTGGCATTCATGTAGTCCAGGTTAACACCTTCATTTTCTTTCCCCCCCCAAAAGAAAATTCATAGAATTTGGAAAAGTACATTATTTAATATGTAATCTGAATGTTTAGTGCAACAAAGTTCTTTCCATTTTGTAAGTAGTACTGTGAGATGCCCCACGAAAGGGTAAATGCTGAGAGGATGCTTCCCCTCATGGGAGATCGAGGACCAGAGGGCATTGTCTCAGAATAAAGGGGCACCAATTTAAGATTGAGATGAGGAGCGTAATAAGTCTTTGGAGGCAGAAGTCCCTTCACCAAAATCCCTTTACTTACAAACTCTAACAGCAGTACACAAAGTGCTATCAGTTAGCAGTCTATCTTTGGGGCTGTCAGAGGAACTGACACTCCCCTTTAAGTACAAGGTAAAGATTCCTTGATTGGCCCATCAATTGGATCCTTAATCAGGGAGTTTATACTCCAATAGGCCAATCTCAATGACCTGATTGAAGTCATTACAAGGAGGAATATCTTCTGTCAGAAGGTTGAGTGCTTTTGGAACTCCTTGCCACGGAGAGCTGTGGGGGCAGAGTCATTGGGTATATTTAAGGCAGAGATAAATAGATTCTTGATCAGAAGAGAATCAAAGGTTACGGGAAAGGGCAGGAAAGTGGGCGTGAGAAATGTTGAATCAGCCATGATCCTACTGACTGCAGAGCAGGCTCAAGGAGCTGAATGACCTACTCCTGTTCCTATTTCTTATGGTCTTACTACAATTCCAATTACAAGTTAATATTTACAATATACAATTCATGTCAAGCATACAGTCCAAAAGGTTTTACACAGATGCTACGATGGCAGACAGGCCTTCGTGTCCTTTCCCCATTAAGCCTTTGTGGCAGCATCCCCAACTTTTACTGCATCGCTCAACACAGAATCCTTGGTTCTGTAACGTGCCAGTCTGCATCACTAGGTTGTGGACTAGAAGACCAAGTTTCAGGTAGACTAATTGTGTATTTCACAGAGTTGATTGTCCTCCAACAGCAGCTGATCTTTATCTCAATGTGTGCCCTTGGGAACAATCCATTTGGCAACAAATGTATTACGAGCTGCTCGGGGTGAATCTCAACAAAAATTACCATCTCTTTCCAGATCTTTCTTGCAAGGAAGCGGGCATCAGTCTCAGCCACTTCAAGAGCAGCATGCGTGGCACTGAAATGTACATGAAGGATCTCACAGGGAGAGTGCTTCTTAGTCAAGCTACGTCTTGGTGCTTATTTGAAAGTTCTGCCGATGAGGCATTCTGCTCAGGAACCATCTGACAGGATCTGATAGTCTGCTCAGGAACCATCTGACAGGATCCGCCAACTTCTTTTCCCATAAGGAAAAGAAATGTTTTTGAATACAAGTTTTCGGCATATAGGTTTTCAGTCATGACATGCTATACATACATTACTAGTTAATCTCAGATTTGCACCAATGACATAGGAAAGAGGTTCTGCATAGTCAGTACGAGGAGCTCGCTGCTAAATTAAGCAGAACCTCGAAGGTAATAATCTCTGGAGTATTATCTGATCCACGTGTAAATTGGTAGAAGACAAATAAGATTAGAGTGAAGAATGTGTGACTTAAAGGCGGTGTGGGATAAGTGAGTTCCAGTTCGCAGGGAACTGGCACCAATACTGGGGACAGCATCATTGGGACAGTCTACACCTGAACTATGCTGGGACACAAGTTCTTCTGAATTGTATAACTAGGGAAGCAGAGTAGGTTTTATACTAAAAAAGGGATGGGGGGTGCTGAGAGATCAAGCTTGGCTAGATGTTGCAAATTAATAGGTCGATTCAAGGCAGGAGATCATAACAGTAATATGGGAAAGTAACAGGAAGGAACAGAGATAAAATCTAAGAATACACCAATAGTCAAGACTAGATGTTATAATGGTAACAAAAAGACAAAACTAAAGGCTGTGTAACTGAGTGTGTGTAGCATTCATAACAAAGTAAATGAACTGATAGCGCATAGTGAAATAAATAAATATGATCTAATAGCCATTATGGAGAAGTGCTTGTGGGACGATTAGGATTAGGCCCTTTGTAGGGTAATTACATTCAAGAAGTAGCCTGGATGAGGAGGTCATAGAATGCTTTCAAGATAGTTTCATAGAACAGCACGTTCTGGAACTAACCAGAGAGCAGGTTATATTAGACTTGGTATTGTGTAATGTGGCAGGATTAATGAATGATGAGTCACTTTTAAACCAGTACAGAGCGAGACTGCGGATAGTTGGGAACCTGTCTCGGGGGCAGGGAATTCATATGGTGTTCATGGAAGTGGAAATGACTAGGGTTGGGAAGCATTTTCCGATCAGGGCCATTGTGATCTCCTGGACTCGTTTCGATCGCCTCAAGGGGTCGGAGAGGAATTTCCCAGATTTTTTTTTTTCCCCATATTAGCCCTGGGGTTTTTCACTCTGGGTTTTCGCCTCTCCCTGGGGATCACATGGTCTGGAATAGGGGGGTGGGGGTGAGTTAATAGGTTGTAATGAACAAAGCATCGTAGCTGTGAGGGACAGCTCGGTGGATAGGATATTGGTATGTAGATAGGCTGGAAAATTGGGCGGGGATCCTGGATTCAGGATTCAATCCTGGACCGGGGAGCGGCGCGGGCTTGGAGGGCCGAAGGGCCTGTTCCTGTGCTGTATTGTTCTTTGTTCTTTGATCTTAGAGTGAAGACACCCTTAGGAGATCACGATATGATTGAATTTTAGATCCAGTTTGGAAGAACAGTGGGTCTGAGACGAGTATTTTAAACTTGAATAAGTGCAAATATGTAGGCAGAAGAGCTGAGCTATCTGAAGTAAACTGGATACTAGAGAAGCAATTCAAGACTTTTAACGGGATATTTCAGAATACTCAGTTTAAACATATTCCTACTAAGAAGAAAAATTCTAAAGCAAGGACCAGCATCTGTGATTAAAGTAGTTAAAGGCAGCATCAAACTTATGGATAAAACATGCAACTGCACAAAGATGAATAACCGGTCAGATGATTGGTCAGAATATAAAGAACAGCAGAGAATGGCGAAGGTTAATCAGAAGAAAAAAATCAGAGCATGAAGGGAATCTCACTAGAAATGTATAAACGGATAGCAAGAGTTTCTCACCAGTATTTAAAAAGGTAAAAAGTAAAGTGAGTGCTGGTCCTCTAGAGATTGATAATGGGAGTTAATAGCAGATCATAAGGAAATGACAAATGAAATGAACAAATATTTTGCTTCTATCTTCACCATAGAGGATTCCACTAACAGTTGTAAATCAGGTTGGAAGTGGTATTGAGCAAACTGATTGAGCTGCAGACTGACGTGTCTCCAGGTCCTGATAGACTTGGACTGGGGCGGCACAGTAGCCTCTCAGCGCCAGGGAGGCGGGTTCCATTCCAGCCTCGGGTCAGTGTCTGTGTCGAGTTTGCTCATTATCCGTGATTGCATGGGTTTCCTCTGGGTGCTCCGGTGTTTCTCTGACAGGCCATGTAAAATTGACCCTCAGGGTCAGGGGATTAGCAGGGTAAATATGTGGGGCTACGGGAATAGACCCTGGGTGGGATTGCGTGATCAGTGCAGACTCGATAGGCCAAATGACCTCCTTCTGCATTGTAGGGGTTCTGTGATTCTATTCTATGACTTTATCCTGGAGGTGGCTAATGAGGTAAATGCGTTGATATTAATTTTCCAAAATTTGCTAGATTCTGCAAAGTAACACATCGATTCAACAAGGGAGGCAGCAGACAGGAAACTATAGGCATCTGTTGGGGGGGGAAAAGGTGTTAGAATTGATCATTAAGGTGATAGCTGGGCACTTGGAGAAACTCAAGCTAATGGGAAGAGTCAAGCTAATTGTTTTGTATAAGGAAAATCAGGTTTATCCATGTAATTGGAGTGCTTTGAAGGAGTAACATGTATTGTGGATAAAAGGGAGCCTTTAGACTTATTTGATAAGATGCCACATCAAAGATTAATGCGGAAAACAAAAGCTCATGGTGTAGGAGGTAATATATTAGCATGGACAGAAGATTGGCTGACTGGCAAAGAAGAGCAAGAATGCATAAATGGGTCTTTGAGTGGCAGGATGTGGTCAGTGGAACCCTGCAGAGGTCTATGCTGGGGTAACTTTTTACAATTTATATCAATGACTCAGATGAGGGAGTGATTATTAAATTTGCACAAGACACAAAGATCGGTAGTTAAGTATGTTGAAGAGGAAATAAGGAGGCTGCAGATAGATAGGTTGAGTTTGTGAGCAAAAATCTGGCTGGCATCAGTCACAGTTAGCATGCAGGTACACAGCAAGTAATTAAGAATGTTACTCTTTATTACCAGAGGAATTAAACATAATGAGGATGAAATGCTTCAATTATGTGGAGATGTTGGCATTGGACTGGAGTAAGCACAGTAAGAAGTCTCACAACATCAGGCTAAAGTCCGACAGGTTTATTTGGCAGCACAAGCTTTCGGAGCACTGCTCCTTCATCAGGTGAGTGAGGACTTGTGTTCACAAACAGGGCATATAAAGACACAAACTCAGTTTACAAAATAATGGTTGGAATGCATGTCTTTACAGGTAATGAAGTCTTAAAGGTATAGACAATGTGAGTGGAGAGGGCCAAGCACAAGTATTGTCTCCAGCCAGGACAGTTAGTGAGATTTTGCAAGCCCAGGCAAGTCGTGGGGGTTACAGATCGTGTGACATGAACCCAAGGTCCCGGTTGAGGCTGTCCTCGTGTGCAGAACATTGCTATCAGTTTCTGCTTAGCGATTCTGCGTTGTCGTGTGTCGTGAATACCGCCTTGGAGAATGCTTACCTGAGGATCAGAGGCTGAATGCCCGTGACCGTTGAAGTGCTCCCCAACAGGAAGAGAACACTCCTGCCTGGTGATTGTCGAGCGGTGTTCATTCATCCGTTGTCGTAGCTGCTGCATGATTTCCCCAATGTACCATGCCTCGGGACATCCTTTCCTGCAGCGTATCAGGTAGACAACATTGGCCGAGTTGCACGAGTATGTACCGTGTACCTGGTGGATGGTGTTCTCAGGTGAGATGATGGCATCCGTGTCAATGATCCAAAATGTCTTACAGAGGTTACTGTGGCAGGGTTGTGTGGTGTCGTGGTCACTGTTCTCCTGAAGGCTGGATAGTTTGATTCGGACAATGGTCTGTTTGAGGTTGTGCAGTTGTCTGAAGGCAAGAAGTGGGGGTGTGTGGATGGCCTTGGTGAGATGTTCGTCTTCATCGATAACATGTTGAAGACTCCAGAGAAGATATCGTAGCCATGGGTACTCTGTCTGCCGTGTCCTGTGTTTGTCTTCTGGAGGAGGTCGGTGCAGTTTTTCCTTGTGGCACTTTGGAACTGTTGATCGATGAGTCGAGCGCCATATCCTGTTAGTATGAGGGCATCTTTTGGTGTCTGTTGCAATCCTCCTTATCTGAGCAGATCCTGTGTATACGGAGGGCTTGTCTGTAGGGGATGGCTTCTTTAACGTGTTTTGCGTGGAAGCTGGGAAAGTGGAGCATCGTGAGGTTATCCATGGGGTTGCGGTACAGTGAAGTGCTGAGATGACCGTCCTTGATGGAGATGCATGTGTCCAAGAATGCAAGCGATTCCGGAGAGTAATCCATGGTGAGTCTGATGGTGGGATGGAACTTGTTGATGTCATCATATAATTGTTTCAATGATTGTTCGCCATGAATCCAAAAGGAAGAAAATGTCATTGATGTATCTAGTGTATAGCATTAGTTGACGGTCCTGTGCGGTGAAGAGGTCTTGTTCGAACCTGTGCATAATGATGTTGGCATATTGAGGTGCAAATTTGGTCCCCATGGCTGTTCCGTGCGTCTGGATGAAGAACTGGTTGTTGAAGGTGAAGACGTTGTGGTCCAGGATGAAGCGGATGAGTTATAGAATTGCATCTGGAGATTGGCAGTTGCCGGCGTTGAGTACTGAGGCAGTTGCAGCAATGCCGTCACCGTGGGGGATGCTGGTGTAGAGTGCCGAGACATCCATTGTGACGAAGAATGCTCCTAGTTCAACTGCTCCATGTGTGCCGTAGTGTCATGACAGAAGCTGGGGGTTCTTTGTACAGTGGGTCTCAGGATGCCCTTGACGTAGCCGGAGAGGTTCTCACACAGGGTCCTATTGCCTGATAGCCAAGTCCCGCACACGAGGACAGCCTCAACCGGGATCTTGGGTTCATGTCACATGATCTGTAACGTCCACGATTTGCCTGGGCTTGCAAAATCTCATTAACTGTCCTGGCTGGAGACAATACGCATCTCTTTAACTTGTGCTTAACCCTCTCTTCACTCACATTGTCTGTTCCTTTAAGACTTGATTACCTGTAAAGACTCGCATTCCAACCATTATCTTGTAAATTGAGTTTGTGTTTGTATATGCCCCGTTTGTGAACACAAGTCCTCACTCACCTGATGAAGGAGCAGCGCTCCGAAAGCTTGTGCTGCCAAATAAACCTGGTGTTGTGAGACTTCTTACTATGCTTCAACTATACAGGGCATTGGTAAGACCACATCTCCAAAAGACCACATTGGGAAGGGTTTACACTAATATGCCAGGGGGATGTGAACCTATGTAAGGAGTCAGAGAAGGAGAGAGCAAGGACAAAAGCAAAAAAGGGAAGAAGAAAAGTGATAAGCAGAGAAAACAAGGACAAAATTCAAACAGGGCTATAGAGAAAAATATTGGGAGCGAGATAAGCCACGTTAAAAAGACAAGCTTAAAGACTCTGTGCCTTATTGCGCAGAGCATTTGCAATGAAGTGGATGAACTAATCGCGCAGATAGCTGTAAACAGGTACAATATAATTGGGATTACGGAGACATGGCTGCAGGATGACCAGGGATGGGAACTGAATGTCCCAGGGTATTCAATATTTAGGAGGGACAGGCATAAAGGAAAAGGTGGTGGAATGGCATTGCTGGTTAAGGAGGAAATTAACACAATAGCGAGAAAGGATATTTAGCTCCAACAAACTGGAGTCTGTATGGGTAGAGTTGAGAAATACCAAAAGGGCAAAAAAACATTAGTGGGTGTCATATATAGACCCCCAAACTGCAGTGATGTTGGGAATGGCATTAAATGCGAAATAAGAGATGCATGTGATAGGGGAATATCGGTGATCATGGATGATTTTAATCTGCACATCAAACTAGCCAAAATGCCATGGAGGAGGAATTCTTGGGAGTGTATACAGGATGCTTTCCTTGACCAACATGTGGAGGTATCAACGAGAGAGCAGACCATCTTAGACTGGGTACTGTGTAATGAGAAGGAATAATCGCCAATCTAGCTGTGCGAGACCCCTTGGGGATGAGCAGCCATAACATGACAGAATTTATCAAGATGGAGAGTGAAGGAATTGATTCGGAGGCTAGGGTGCTGAATCTTAATAAAGGAAACTATGAAGATATGAGGCGCGAGTTGGCCTTGATAAATTGGAGAGAGTTACTTAAAGGAATGACAGTGGATAGGCAATGGCAAGCATTCAACGATGCATAGGGAAACTACAGTAACTGTTTATTACTGTCTGGGACAAAAGCAAAATGGGACAGGCCTATCCATGGCTTACAAAGGAAATTAAATTTAGTATCCGATCCCAGGAAGAAGCATACAGATTGACCAAGTAATAGGTCTGAGGATTGGGAGTAGTTTAGAATTCAGCAAAGAAGGACTAATAGATTAAGGGGAAAATACAATACAAAAGTAAGCTTGCAGAGAACATAAAGACTGACACTAAGAGTTTCTATAGATACGTAAAGAGAAAGAAGTTGGTGAAGACAAATGTAGGTCCCCTACAGACAGAAACGGGGGAATATATAATAGGGGACAAAGAAATGGCTGAGCAGCTGAATACATACTTTGGGTTGTGTCTTCACAAAAGAGGACAAATCAGATACCAGAAATGTTGGAGAATGCAAGATTTAGTCAGAGGGAAGAACTGAGGGAGATCAATATTAGTAGAGAAATGGTGCTGGGAAAATTGATGGGATTGAAGGCAGATAAATCCCCAGGGCCTGATAACCTACATCCCAGGGTACTTAAGGAAGTGGCTCTAGAAATAGTGGATGCATTGGTGGTCATCTTCCAGGATTCTATAGACTCTGGAACAGTCCCTGCAGATTGGAGGGTAGCTAATGTCACTTCAATATTCAAAAAGGGAGGTAGAGAGAAAAGAGAATTATAGACCAGTAAGCTTAATATTGGTGGTGGGGAAAATTCTCAAATCCATTATCAAGGACTTTATGGTGGAGTATTTAGAAAGCAGTGGCAAGTCAGCATGGATTTATGAAGGGGAAATCATGCTTGACAAGTCTGTTGGAATTCTTTGAAGATGTAACTAGTAGAGTTGACAAGGGGGAGCCAGTCAATGTAGTGTATTTGGACTTTCATAAAGCATTTGATAAAGTCCTGCATAAGAGATTATCATGCAAGATTAAAGCACATGGGTTTGGGGGAAGTGTATTGAGATGGATAGAAAACTGGTTGACAGAGAGGAAACAATGAGTAGGAATTAATGGGTGCTTTTCAAATTGGCAGGCAGTAACTAGTGGGGTGCCACAGGGATAGGTGCTGGGACCCCAGCTATTCACAATATATATTAATGATTTGGATGAGGGAACAAAACGTAACATCAAGGTTTGCAGATGATACCAAGTTGGGTGGGAGGGTGAACTGTGACATAGATGCACAGATCCTTCAGAATGCTCTGGACAGGTTGGGTGAGCGGGCAAATCAATAGCAGATGCAATATAATTTGGATAAGTGTGAAGTTATTCACTTCGGAAGCAAAAACAAGGCGGCAGATTACTACCTGAGTGGTTGTAAATTGGGAGCTGGGAGTGTGCAGCGGGGCCTGGGTGTCCTTGTGCACCAGTCACTGAAGTTAAGCATGCAAGTTCATCAGGCGGTAAAGAAGGCAAATGATATGTTGGCCTTCATAGCAAGAGGTTGCGAGTGGAGGAGCAGGGATTTGTTGCAATTATACAGGGCCTTGGTGAGGCCACACCTAGAATAGTGCGTGCAATTTTGGTCTCCTTTGCTGTGGAAGGATGTTCTTGCTCTCGAGGGAGTGCAACAAAGGCTTATCAGGCTGATTCCGGGGCTGGTGGGATTGATGTAGAAGGAAAGATTGACTAGGTTAGGATTTTTTCACTGGAGTCCAGATGAATGAGGGGGAATCTCAGAGACAATTGCACGATGCCCTTAATAGACAATAACTCCTCACCACTTCAATTCGTGTCTGCATGGGAAAGCCACCCACAAGCCTGCCCACCATTGACATACTCAGATGGAGACAGGAAGGCAATGGGGATACCACTCTGCACGCTATCCAGTTTCACTAACCCCGTCTCCAAATTCACTGCTAGGAAGGACATTAGATTTCACCCAAGTGGGGACCATGCACAACTATGAAGGGCAGCAAAATAAATTTGACTGCAAGTTGTCATTGTGCTGCTCTTATACATTAAGTTAGTGTGACCATGTCACTTAAACTCTCAACATCATCTTGCGCAACAGAAAAATCTCAATAAGTACAAGAGAAAATAAGTTCAGCCAAAAGTAGGCACATTTATACCTGTTTGGCATTGGTTCCATCATGACATTGTCTCCCACTAGTAATCTGTTTACAATGCAAATATTTCTCACAACAAATTTAATCAGCACACAAGGTTATTCATACATTAAAGTAAAAATTCCCTATTGCTAATGTCCTCTGCACCTGCTCTTTTAGTGAGTTTATTTTTTAATTCATGAAACACCACATCAAGAGCAAAAGTGATAACCTGCGCAAAACACTACAAAAATAAATTATATAGCAATTTTAAAAGTCATTTACATGCATAATCATTTACAAGATTAGTTAAATGCCAAACTACTTACATTACAAAGAAAATATTCTGCTTTTTTGATATTCAATAGAAAGCTTTGGTGCATAACACAATCAACTTATTCAGTTCATCAGGCGGTAAAGAAGGCAAATGATATGTTGGCCTTCATAGCAAGAGGTTGCGAGTGGAGGGATTTGTTGCAATTATACAGTGATAACAGAATCATTCATATTCTCTGCTTTATTTGGTCAACAGAAATGCAAAACAATTTCTCAGTTTTACCAGAATGGTGAAAGGAGCAACACAACTATCACATTAGAGTTTAAGAAATCAATTAATTCAGATACTTAAATGAAAAATTCAATAATTGATAATGTTACATAAACATACCAAGCTGAAAATGCTAAAATGGTCTCGAAGAACAATATTTTTTATTAATTTACTTCACTTCTAACCAAGTTTTAAATTTATCTAGAGTACTCCTAATTAAGCCATTTTATATCTTAAGAGTTGAATAATTCAAGATTTCAGAATTCAGAATAAAATGAAATCCACAACTTCCCACACTTCAACACACACAAGCACTGTATTATTGAATGAAGCATTGAAAGAGATGTTTTTCAATTCATTCATGGGATGGGGGCTTAGCTGGCTAGGACAGCATTCATTGCCCATCTCTAATTGCCCTTGAGAAGGCAGTGGTGAGCCATCTTCTTGAACCACGACAGTCCATGTGGCACAAGTACATCCACAGTGCTGTTAGAGAGAGTGTTCCAGGATTTTGATCCAGTGACAGTGAAGGAACGGCGATATGTTTTCATGTCAGGATGATGAGTGGCTTGGACAGAAACTTCCAGGTTATGGTGTGCCCATGTGTCTGCTGCTTTCGTCCTTCTGGGTGGTAGTGGTTATGAGTTTGAAAGGTGGTGTCTAGGAAGCCTTTGTGAATTCATGCAGGGGCAGGTGGATTGGCCATGTTAAGTTGCCCCTCAGTGTCAGGGCAATTAGCAGGGTAAATGCATGGGTTTACGGGAATAGGGCCTGGGTGGGATTGTTGTTGGTGCAGGTTCAATGGGCTGAATGGCCTCTTTCTGCACTGCAGGGATTCTATGATTCTAGTGCATTTTGTAGATGATACACACTGCTGTCATGGTGCTTGTTTGGCAGATGGAGTAAATGTTTGAGGTGGTGGATGGGATCCCGATCAAGTGGGCTGTTTTATCTTAGATGGTGTTGAACTTCTTGAGTGTTTTTGGAACTGCATTCATCCAGGCAAATAGAGTATTTCATCACACTCCTGACTTGTCGATGGAGGACAGACTTTGGAAGTCAGAAGACACATTGTTTGCTGCAGAATTCCCAGTCTCTGACCTGCTCTTGTAACCACAGTATTTATGTGGCTAGCCTAGTTCAGTTTCTGATCAATGCTAACCCCCAGAATATTGATTGTGGGGGATTTGGTGATGTCATTGAATGTCAAGGGGTGATGATTAAATTCTCGCTTCTTGGAGATGGTCGTTGCCTGGCACCTGTGTGCCACAAATGTTATTTGCCACTTGTCAGCCCAATCCTGAATATTGCCCAGGTCTGGGACTGGTATTTGTACATGAGCTGTTTCATTATCAGAGTTTTTCATGTACAGAGCATACCTGGGCAATTTTCCACATTATCTTCAATACTATTGCCGAATACCATCAGGGTTGCAGCCTTTGCAGTCTCCAGTGCCTTCAGCCATTTTTTGATATCACATGGAGTGAACTGAATTGGCTGAAGACTGGCATCTGTGATGCTGGGGACTTCCAGAGGAGGCCAGAATGTATCATACATTCGGTACTTCTGGCTGAAGATTGTAGTAATTGCCTAAACCTTCTCTTTTGCACCAATGTGCTGGGCTTCTCCATTAGTGAGGTTGAGGATATCGTGGAGTCTCCTCCACCACCATTCACGGCTTAATGCGGCAGGACTGTAGATCTTGGATCGGATTCGTCGATTTTGGGATCACTTAGCTCTATCACTTGCTGCTTATGCTATCTTATTCAATACTTCAGTTTGATTCCATACTGCTGTTATGGTTCTCTACCTCTATCACATTGCACCCTTTGCCTGACAGAAGTTAGACAAATGGACAAAGATGAAGCTAAATCAATTCCGTTCTGAGAGATCCATGAAAATACCCTGCAAGTTCACTGACACCATTAAATTCCTCTCCCACTTCAGAAATTTCATTGGTGGAATTTTACGACCTTATTGTGCCTATTTATTGGCTCGAAAATATCGTAAAGTCAGGAGTGAGCCGACTAGTGGGAATGGCGCCCATTCCAGAAAAAAAAATTGGCACGATCGGAACTTCACCCAAAACGGATGAAACATCAATTTGCATTTTTTTGCATTTATCACAATGTAATTAGTGAACTTCATTCCCAATCGTCCCAGTTCACCTTCTTTAACGACCTCTTTCGCGGCAGCTGCAACCAGCGAGCAAAACACCTGATGTATAAAAGTCAGCTTCAGGCACTGGAGTAGTGAGGGAGAGAGAGGAAGTAGGTCTCTGCTTTCAAAACGGCTCCATGCTGCAGAGGGGGTGTTGTTTTGTGGCACCATTGTTGCATTTCCGGTTGGGGTGGGGGGCCCCGAGAGTGTGTAGGGGGCTGTTGTTGCTCACGGGGTCCAACTTCGGCCTCTCAGCATGGACCAGGGTCTGCGCGTATATCTCTGGATCCTCGTCCAGCAAGCAACGTTATTGCTGGGGGATGGGCTGGAAACTCTTTCAAGTGGCAGTGTTGGGGGGCTGGTGCTGTGTTGCCATTCTGGGGGGCTGGGAATTGGACAGTGTGTGTTGCTGGGCTGGGGGCAAGCAGAGTTATCTAAATTTTCCATCTCTTTCCCCTTGCCCCCCCCCCTCCCCACTGCCGCACCTCTCCAGATTGATGATATGGCTTTTGCAGTGCAACCCATTGATCTTGCTGTTCTTTTGGTTCGTGCTGGAACTGAGGAGTAGCAGCAAGAGGATGAACTGCGGGCACAGGAGGCCCAGGCCATACCACTCGCAGGAGGGGGAGACGGCCGCTGGAGGCAGGACATGGCTGCCATTCGCACTGAGGGGAGACCCCGGTAGTTTCACACACGAGTGTCCTTTGAGCAACTATCAGACATTGCATGCCACTGACGGCTCCCAAAGGAGACAGTACGCCACTTGTGCCATTTGATACAGGAATAGGCACCTCGGGGCACAGGCGGTACCCACTCCCGGTAGCTGTGAAAGTGATGGCTGCCTTAAACTTTTATGCCACCGGACTGCCAGTGGAGACCTTTGTGGCATCTCAGTCATCCATGCACAAGTGGGTGACGGTAGTCATGGATGCCCTGTATGCCCGGGCTGACCAGTTTATTAAATTTGACCCAGGCCCAGCAGGAAACCCAGGCTGCAGGATTCGCAGCCATTGCAGGGTTGCCAAATGTAAAGGGGGCTATAGGCTGCACCCATGTCGCCCTCAATGCCACAGAGAAAAATCCTGCAAGATTCACGAACAGAAAGGGCTTCCATTCCATCAATGCACAGTTGGTGTGTGACCATCAACTGCACATCATGCATGTCTGTACCACATACCCAAGCAGTGTGCATGACAGCTTTATATTGAGGAGCTCAGATGTCCCAGAGGTTTTTGAGGAGGAGCAAGGGTACAGGGATGGCTTGTGGGGAACATGGGGTACCTGCTTTGCATTTGACTGATGACGCCTGTGTGGAGGCCTGAGACTGAGGCGAAGATCCGATAGAATGAGGCCCACGTTGCCACCCATTTAATTGTGGAGCAGTGGATAGGGCTCCTCAAAATGCAGTCTGCTCTGACAGGGCACTCCAGTATAGCCCTATGATATCGTCCCCACATTGTGGTGGTGTGCTGTGCCCTGCACAATCTGGCACAGCAGCGGGAGACTTTCTGGAGGAGGAAGAGGTGGAGGCCAAACACCTGGGCATCGCTGGGGAGTAGGCTGCCCAGGAGGAGGAGGAGGAGGAGGAAGAGTAAGAGGATAATGACGACAACCAACACGATCCAGGCACTAGAGGCAGCAAGGATCAGGCATTCGAGGGCAGCCCTGATCACCATGCATTTTAGAAACTAGAGTGTTGCCGCATGTGGGTTTGAATCCCTTTCCCCACCCCTGTGTGTGTGTGTGTGTCTCTCTCTCCCTGGTTCTGGAGATGCCACAGCAGATGCTGTTAGTGGCTGCCACTGCAGGCCACCAGCTGTAGCCAGTGAATGGTTTGAGGGCCTTGATTTTCACAATAGCTGTGCGCTGAGGGCCCTCCCCCACTGACATCAACTTGCAGGGCCCCTGTGACAAAAGTCAGGGTAAGTACATTCCCATTGGAGGCTTATCAGAGACATTAGCCACAGCTGGGAGGTGCAATAACATTTATTGGTGCCAATAAGAGTGCCATAAAATTAAGTGCTAGTATATAAAAACAAGCGAAAGTGAGACTTTTAAGTGCCTAAATATTCTATCTAACTGGAGTACTCCTTCACCCGTGCCATCTTTGTGCAGCTACACCCGCAACCTTACATGGCCAACCACTGCGTCTCGGTGTTTCCCCAGGATGTACATCGGAGGTGGAGGTGACTAGCTACCTAGCAGCCCCATGGCTTGTGATGCTCTTGGCAATCGTCCTCTCGCGGGCCTGGACCTTGAGGACCCCGGCCGGCTTCCAGGTGTCATAGATGCCATTGCTTGGAACCCTGCCACCCATGTTGATTTCCTGCCCCAGGCTTTCAACTATGGACACCATCCTTGTTGGCCTGGGAACCACGCAAGACCAGCAATGGCTGATATGGCAGCTATGGGACTCCTCCCTGCAGCCTCGCAGTCGGTCCAGTATTACCGTCAGCCCCTCTTGCATTCCTTGACTCCGTTGCTGTATCTCCAGCAGCTGAGGGAGAATTGATCACAGAGGCCCTGCATGTAGCCTGGAGCCAGCTGTGTCCCCACCTCCGACAGGCCCCCTCGTGCCAGAGGCCTCGGACTTTCCCTCCTCCACCCAATGTACATCAGCAAATGTGTCGTGCGCACCACAGAGACACCCAGATGTCTCACCACTAACTTGACCCACCGACGTGAGAGTCTCTAGTGTGGTGAACTGCAAGGTGGAAGCTGACGCAAAACTGGTGCCGGCCTTGAAAGTCCTATCATCGCCTTCCTCTGAGGAGTCTTCTGAGCTGCCATGGGGAGAATGGGTGGGAGCAACAAGGGGGGGGGCCGCAATGCCAGATGGGCCCGGCGCGTCTGGATCTCTTCCTGCAACACAGGACACAAGGTTAAGTGCAAGGGAGGGCCATGAATCTAAGCTGCACGCAACTTACTTCAGAAATCTCCAACAAATAAAATGGAGGATTGGCAGGTGCTCACTTCTGTGCTCCAGCCCGACCTGGCTGTTGTCAATTGAGCGGATCACCTCATCTCCCGCAAGCTCCAGTGCCCACTCCTCAAAGGGTGTGAGGACAAAGAACAAAGAACAGTACAGCACAAGAAACAGGCCCTTCGGCCCTCCAAGCTTGTGCCGCTCATTGGTCTCGGACTGGATCTTCGGCGCACCACCCGCTGTCTTTGTCCTCTCTGGTGGTTATGGGCATTCTTTTCCTGTGGCGACAGAAGGAGCCATGTAAAATCTGATGACAGGAATCCTGGAAGTGTCGGAGTGGCCCTCAGAGGGCAAGGATTGAAAGACTCTTGGGGTTCAAGGGAGGTGCTAGGGGGTCAGAGGTCATTTAGGGAAAAGATGCTAGATCAGGTTGAACACTCACCCTTGCTGCCCGGATTAAGTCATTCAGTTTTTTCCGGCACTTTCGGATCCTCTTGGCCAGTGCCCTAGCACTAACACATGCTGACACTGCCTCTCAGGCTGCACTGCCATCCCTTCCTCTGGGGTGGCATCCTGACTTTTCTTCGGGCGGGGGGGGGGGGGGGGGGGGGGGGGGGGGGGGGGGGCAAGGGGCCAGGGGTCAGTAATGGTGGGGGTTGGGTCCCCAATGTACATGAGGGGGAGGGAGGGGGCGGGGGGGTGGTTTGGTTTGGAACCAACCACTGTACAATCCTTATTATATACATTGCACCCATGTAGAGACACTTGAAAATGAATAATCAATTCATTCAAAGGGCTTGCATGATTGTATGTCCAGTAGCTCAATCATTGTTGTTGGAACTTTACATACACCTTGCAAAAATCACAGTCTCATTTCTAAACTGATTACTACTTACATTTTATTTACTCAGTGTTTGGTACAATAGAATGAATACTTCTATTGCTAGAAGCCTATGTACAAAATATCTACTGCAATGATTTCAACATAATGATAGATCAGTACATTTACAGTTCACAATATAAACAAACTAACACAAAAATTGCTATTTGAAAATGCAGAACAAAAGCTATAGCAGCTGAGGTCACACAAACATACTCCCTTCTCAGTTAAGCCAATTCATGCAAGAATTGGTTTTGAAATTGCTTGTTAGTTCTGGTCAAGGCTCAAGCCAATGATGCACAAAAATTCTCACACAGCAGAAATGCAGAAAATGTAATCAGACCCTTGCAGATTTCTTTTGGCACTGCACAATTCACTGCAAAGGAATACCTAGAAAAATCAATTTACATGTCTCGGTGTCACAGACAATTTCACACAAAATTCAGTTACAATATTTCAGGAAGGAATCAGTAGTTTAAGTAAAAAAGTGTTTGGTGCTTCCAATTTGACAAAGAAAGGTGACTAAAAACAAATTTCACCCAATTCCCTCAAATATCACCGAGGCATTACGGTAAGCATCATACAGCCTTACTCCGCATGTAAAGGGCAACAATCAAGACATGATAGGAGCCTGTAAGGTGTGAGAAAACTTCCCCCGGTTTTGTTCCAAGGATACAAAACATATATTCCAACAGTTCAATTTGTAGAGCTTCATGCAAATTCACTCCAGAGATGCAGTTCATCAATAAGGTAACTGGGACTGAAAGCCATAATTTAAATGAAAGGAATTATTTACAAATGAATTGTCCCAAAGTACTTATTGGAAACTGTGATCAGCATTCCAGATAATCAACAATGCAGGCAGCAAATGGAAGAATTTGAATTACCCGTTACAATAGCTAAACAAAGAAATCAAGTTAAGCTACAAACAAAAGAATGAACATTATAAATTGTCTTCTTATCAGAGAGACATGGAAATAAATAATGGAATTCAGACTCTATTGTTCTACACAATTCACAAAACACATCAACCCCTCCTCCCACCAAAACCCAAACATTTCCTCCTCTTTCATAAAACTCACTTCAAAATGCAACCCAAGGCAAAATTTGATAAATTAAATACGGTGTTGCTGCTGCCTGTAGTTACACCATAAGAGCTTTAACAACACCAGGTTAAAGTCCAACAGGTTTATTTGGTAGCAAATGCCATTAGCTTTCGGAGCGCTGCTTGTTCGTCAGATGGAGTGGATACCTACCAGGTGATCTGTTGTCATGGTATGTGATGTAGAGATGCCGGCATTGGACTGGGGTAAGCACAGTAAGTCGTCTCACAACACCAGGTTAAAGTCCAACAGGTTTATTTGGTAGCACAAGCCACTAGCTTTCGTGGCACTGCTCCTTCATCAGGTGACTGGGAGCTGTGTTCACAAACAGGGCATATAAAGACACAAACTCAATTTACAAAATAACGGTTGGAATGCGAGTCTTTACAGGTAATCAAGTCTTAAAGGCACAGATAATGTGAGTGGAGAGGGGGTTAAGCACAGGTTAAAGAGATGTGTAGCGTCTCCAGCCAGGACAGTTAGAGATTTTGCAAGCCCAGGCAAGTCATGGGAGTTACAGATAGCATGACATGAACCCAAGCTCCCGGTTGAGGCCATCCTCACGTGTGCAGAACTTGGCTATCAATTTCTGCTCAGCGATTCTGCATTGTCGTGTGTCTTGAAGGCCGCCTTGGAGAACGCTTACCCGAAGATCAGAGGCTGAATGCCCGTGACTGCTGAAGTGTTCCTCAACACTCAAACTGGTGGTACCTTGTTTGAGGTTGTGGGTTGTTTGAAGGCAAGAAGTGGCGGTGGCCTTGGCGAGATGTTCGTCTTCATCGATAACATGTTGAAGGCTCCGGAGAAGATGTCGCAGCGTCTCCGCTCCGGGGAAGTATCTCAAACAGACCATTGTCTGCAGCAAACTACCCAGTCTTCAGGAGAACAGTGACCACGACACCACACAACCCTGCCACAGCAACCTCTGCAAGACGTGCCGGATCATCGACACGGATGCCATCATCTCATGTGACAACACCATCCACCGGGTACATGGTACATACTCTTGCAACTCGGCCAACGTTGTCTACCTGATACGCTGCAGGAAAGGATGTCCCGAGGCATGGTACATTGGGGAGACCATGCAGACGCTACGACAACGGATGAATGAATAACGCTCGACAATCACCAGGAAGGAGTGTTCTCTTTCTGTTGGGGAACACTTCAGCGGTCACGGGCATTCAGCCTCTGATCTTCGGGTATGCATTATCCAAGACGGCTTACACGACAACGCAGAATCGCTGAGCAGAAACTGATAGCCAAGTTCCGCACACGAGGATGGCCTCAACCGGGATCTTGGGTTCATGTCACACTATCTGTAACCCCCACGACTTGCCTGGGCTTGCAAAATCTCACTAACTGTCCTGGCTGGAGACAATACACACCTCTTTAAGAACATGAACATAAGAAATAGGAGCAGGAGTAGGCCATCTGGCCCTTCGAGCCTGCCCCGCCATTCAACAAGATCATGGTTGATCTGAAGCGAATCAGTTCCACTTACCCGCCTGCTCCCCATATCCCCTAATTCCCTTTAACCTGTGCTTAACCCTCTCTCCACTCACATTGTCTGTATCTTTAAGACTTGATTACCTGTAAAGACTTGCATTCCAACGATTATCTTGTAAATTGAGTTTGTGTCTTTATATGCCCTGTTTGTGAACAGAATTCCCACTCACCTGATGAAGGGACAGCGCCACGAAAGCTTGTGGCTTGCGCCACCAAATAAACCTGTTGGGCTTTAACCTGGTGTTGTGAAACTTCTTACTGTCATGGTATGTCACATTCATCTTGCACCATCCTCACACATCTACTGTAGCTCATCCGCAACCATTCTGTGATAATTGTCATCTGACTATGCAGAGGTCAACCTCTTTATGCCGCTCTCCATTTTGCTCTGTAGAAGACATCTCTGAAGGCTTTTAAACTCTGCTCAAGTGGCCAAAATACCGACATTTTCTTTTCTGGATGTCACTTTTTAAAAGAGTTCTACCTGTTCGTACAATTTCAAGCACTTCATTTGTCTTATGGTCTGTATATGGAATTTTTGGTAGTCATCTTATTATCCACATTTCAAGGCCTCTATTTTCTTCCAAGATCTTTACTTATTGTTCAGGTTTTTGAGGCAGATTGGGAAATGAATAGAATGTAGCATCTATTAAGTCTTTTCTTTGTTACAGTTTTCTTCTGAACACATCTTCACGAAATTTCTCTGGCTATCTCTATTCTTCTTCTGACTTCAGCATTGTATCTATCATCTTGTTATCATTTGTCCTAAATGTGCAAACTGATTTACTTGTTCCATTGTTAGACTATCCACTTCAATCTTCATTCTAGTTTCTTCAGACTACTGTTGCACGTATCTTTTGGCGTTCATACTCAATCCATATTCTAAATCTAAACTGATCAATTTTATTTGATCTACAATATTTTGTAGCGCCTCTTCCGATTCTGCAAGTAGCGCTGTGTCATCAGCATACTGCAAGTTTATGTTTTTGCCTCTAATTTTTAAACCATGAAGTACATCTGGCTCCGGATTTTTGTTCTCTGCACAGATTGAGTAAGTTTGGTGACAGCCTTGTCATACTCCTCTTTTGAAATATATCTGAATGTCTTGCTTCTAGCCTGATGCTTTTACATCTTTACTGTCAATGGCACATTTCAACACATCTATTAACTTTTGGGTAAAAACACAATCAAACGATTTTTCATAATCTGAAACATTTGTTAATGTTCTTGTTTATCGTAGAACCCCTGCAGTGCAGAAAGAGGCCATTCGGCCCATCAAGTCTGCACTGACTCTCCGAAAGAGCATCCCACCCAGGCCCTCCCCCCTGCTCTATCCCCATAACTCGTACATTTGCCATAGCCAATCCCCCTAACCTACACATCTTTGGACACTAAGGGACAATTTAGCATAGTCAATCCACCTAACCTGCACATCTTTTACAGCCATAAGAAAGCATTATTTCTGGTGGTATCATAGTTTGGTATGGTTCCTGCTTTGTCCAAGACTGCAAAAAACTACAAAGGATTGTGAACGAAGCCCAGTCCATCACGCAAACCAGCCTCCAACCCATTGACACTGCCTCCGAAAAGCAGCCAGCATAATCAAGGACTCCATGCACACTGGACATACTCTCTTCAATCTTCTTTTGTTGGGAAAAAGATATAAATCCAAAGACATGTACTAACTAACTCATGAACAACTTCTTCCCTGCTGCCATCCGATTTTTGAATGGACCTATCTCGTATTAAGTTGATCTTTCTCTACACCCTACCCATGATTGTAACACTACATTCTGCACTCTATCCTTTCCTTCTGTGTAATGGTATGTTTTATCTGGATAGCGTGCAAAAAACAATACTAATACATGTGACAATAATAAATCAAACATCTTTGCACTTTGGGAGGAAACCGGAGCACCCAAAGGAAACCCATGTAGGCACAGGGAGAATGTGCAAACTCCACACAAGGCCAGAATCAAACCCAGATCTTTGGCACTGTGAGCAGCAGCGCTAGTCACTGTGCCACCGTGCCACCCTAGACATTTATCAAGGATTGTTCCTAGGTTAAATATTTCCTCTCGTGCCAATTCCAAGTCTAAATCCAGACTATATTTAACCAATTTCTGCTTCAAATGTGTTGGTATTTCTTTCTCATATGATTTTCAATATCGCGTTAATGAGGTGATTCATTAAACTTATAGTTCTAAAATGATTGCATTCCATTGCTTTAGGTTTCTTCAGTAACTTGACGAATAATCAAAGTCTCAAGTTTTTAAAAAATTATTCTTTCAGGGGATGAGAGTTTTACAGGCAAGGCCAGCAATTATTGCCCTTTCATGAGAGTCCTCAAGGTGGGGGTGAGCATCTTCTTGAACTGCTGTGGTCTATGTGGTATAGGCAGACCCACAGTATTACTGAGGAGGGAGTTCCAGGACTTTGTCCTGGCAATAATGAATGAATGGCAATATATTTCAAAGTCAGAATGATATGTGGCTTGGAGGGAACTTGCGGTGGTGGTGTTCTGACGGATCTGTTGCCCTTGTCCTTCTAGGTATTAGTCATCATGGGTTTGGAAGGTGTTATTGAGGGAGCGTGATGAGTTGCTGCAGTGAATCTTGTAGATGGGCCACATTGTTGCCACTGTGCATCAGTGCTGGAGTGAATGTTTAAGCTGGTGGATGAGGTGCTGATCAAAATAGCTGATTTGTCTTGGATGATCAAGTTTCTCGAATGTTCTTGGAGCTGCATTCATCCAGGCCAGTGTACAGTATTCCAATCTCACTCCTGACTTGTGCCTTATGGATGGTAAACAGGCGTTGGGCGTCAGGAGATGAGTTATTTGACACAGAATTCCCAGCCTCTGATCTGCTCTTCTAACCACAGTATTTATGTGCCTGGTGCAGTTCAGTTTCTGGTCAATGGTACCCCTCAAGATGTTGATTGTGAGGGATTCAGCAATGGTAAAGCCATTGGATGTCAAAGGAGATGATTAGATTCTATCTTGCTGATATAGACCAAGGAAAAAGGAGTGAAAGGCAAGTGGGGTGAAGAATTCCTACAATTTACACAGGAGAAAATCTTGATACAAATCAAAAACAAGACTGCTGTAGATATTGGAAACCTGAAATAAGAACAGAAAATGCTGTAAGCACTCAGCAGGTCTAGCTGGTAGGGAGAGAAACAGATCAAATGTTTCAGGTTGATGACCTTTCACCAGAACTCAATCCTTAACCAATATGTTTCCACCCCAATTAGTAAAGAAGCAGTGCTAGATATAGTTGTGGGGAATTGAGTAGGTCAAGTGGATTGTGTCATAATAGGAAAATATCTGGGTAAATGTGCTCATAATATAATTTGGTTTAAATTAGTTATGGAATGGAACCAAAAATAAAATCAACTATCAAAATGCCCAACTGGAAGAGAACAAATTTCAGTGATGTGAGAAGAGATGTAGCACAAGTGGATTGGAAACAAAGATTGGCCAGAAAAATGAGCAACTGCAGGTCAAGGTGGAGATACTGCAGTACAAGCCAAGCATATTCCCATAAGGAGGAAAGAAGAGGCATTCAAATTTGCAGACCCCTGGATAACCAAGGAATAGAGGCTAAAGTAAGACAGAAAAGTAGTTTTGGACACAATAAGTGAAGTAATTATTAAAATTTAGATACCCAAGATCAGAACTGGAGAAGTGCAAATATCTCAGAGGATTGTAGGACTGATGGAGATCATGATAGCTCCGATTGAGGCCAAGCAGAGAATTCAAAACAATGATGAAAATTTGGAAATAAAGGTGCTGCTTAGCCAGGAGTCCATGTAGGTCAACAAGCACAGGATTTGATGCCATTAAGGCACAAGCAGGAGAGTTTTGGATGACTAAAACTTTATGGAGGAGAACATGCAACCCCAACTAGGATTGCACTGAATTAACAAGAGAGGGATAACAAAAGCACAGAGGAGAGTTTCAGCAGCAGATAAGCTGAGGCAGAGGCAAAGTCTGGGAATGTTACAGAAATAAAAATAGGCAATATAAAAGGGAAACAAAAAATCTTTCCAAAACATATTAAAAGTAAAAAGATAATTAAAGAATTGGCAGACTAAGTCGGGAGAAAAAAGGAAATCATCTTGTGGAGACAGAGGGCACAGCTGAGGTCATAACATGTACTTTGTTAAATAGGATGAAGTTAATGTCACAGTAGACATGGAAGGAGTAAACATATTGGATAGTGCTAATTACGTTGGCTTCTTTCAAAGCTAACAAGTCACATGGTCCAGGTAGATCAGGAAAGCCAGAGTAGAAATAAAACTCTGACCATAATCTTGCAATTTGCCTAGGATATGGGAGTAACAGCAGAGGACTGGAGGATTGCAAGTGTTCCATCTATGTTCAAAAGGGACATGAATAAACCCGGTAGCTAGAGGTTAATTAGTCTAATGCTAGTGGGGGAAAACTACCGTCAAAGACAAAATTAAATCTCACTTGGAGAAGTAAGAGTCAAAATCAGCCAGCACAAATTTGTTAAAGGGTTTTTAAAAATGTATTTATTCTTTCACAAATTGTAGGCATCGCTGGCTAGACCAGCATTTGATGCCCATCGCTTAGGATGATGGTGGTGAGCACCTTCCTTCACTGTTGTAGTCCATATGGTGCAGGCACACCTGCATTGCTGTTAAATATTTTATATTAATGACCCAAGTTCTTTGATGAACCAACAGAAAGGTTGGAAGTTAGTGCGTAGGTCTGCATATGGATTTACAAAAGGCATTTGGTAAATTACCACATAACAAGTTTATTCTAAAAATAAAAGCACATGGAATTAAAGAAATGGTAGTAACATGGGTATATGGCTGAGGATAGGAGACAGAGAGAATGCTTTCTGATTGGAGAGCAATATGCAGCGAGATGCCATAGGGTTGGTATTAGGACCATTCATTTTCTTGTTACATACAAATGACCTGGATTCGGATATGGAGAACACAATTTTGAAGTTTGCAAATGATGCAAAACTTGGCAACGTGGTAAACAGTGAGCAATTTCATAACCAATTTCAGGAGATATAGACAGATTGGTGAAATGGGCAGAGACTTGACAGATGCAATTTAATATGGATAATTGTGAAATGTTGCACTTGGAGGAACAACATGGAGTCAGTATAATATAAATTGTAGCATTTAAAAGAGGAATCTTTGGAAGTAGCAGGGGAGGTTAATTAGGCAGTTTAAAGTGTCTGTGATATTTGGATCTGTAAACCGGACAACAAATACAAAAGCACGGAAGTCATGTTAAACATTTAGCAATCACTGGTTAGGCCTCCACTAGAGTGTTGTGCACAATTCTGGGCACTGCACTTAGAAAGAATGTCAAGGCAATGGAATGGTACAGAGGAGGATTACCAATAATGCAGATTTCAGTTATGTGGAGTGTGTGGAAACTTGAATTACTGTTCTCCTCAGAGCAATGTAGGGCAGAATTTTCTCTTCGTATTGAGAATCCTGATAGTGTGACCAGAAGTGCATGGCACTTCCAGTCCCAGATGGAATGAATGGCCATCTGCAATAACATGGCTGGCAGCCAGATATGCAGAGGCGAAGACTCTGGCCAATCATACAGATGATAGTTGGCAGCCCTGCTGTTATCTCAAGGGATAGAAGATCTGGGTGCCAAATTTAAACAGCACCTGGACAGGTATCCATTCCTTCCCATGCTGCAACACCCTATACCCCTGGAGCTAGAAGTCACCACCCTACATCCTCCCTTAGTCACTTTGGCCTTTACTCCATCATCCTTTATCCTGCCAAGAGGCCAAAATTAGAATAGCTGAGATCTTGGGAGGGAATTAGAGCTGGGGGAGATCAAGATAGGGATGGTCAAGGCCATGGAATGATTTGAATTTTAAAACAGCCATTGGAGGACCAGGTGCCAATATAGATCAGTGAGCACAGAAATAAAGGATACAAGAAGCAGACGACTTCAAATTTATGGAGGGTGGACGGTGGAAGGTTTGCCAGGAGAGCACTGAAATGTTCAAGTCAAGAGGTAAAAATTGCAAGGAAAATGGTTATAGTAAGAGATAGGCTAAAGAGTGGATTCAGGGTTTTCCACCTCTCTATTTCCCACTCTCCTTTTAAGCCATTTCTCAAAAACTACCAAATCGACTTTGGTGAGGAAATGCCAACTCAAACAGACTAACATGTTCCAAAGGCATTTTACAGAAGTGCCACATAAAAGGCTATCAATCAGTTTCTAGAAATTCAGTGCATATCTTGAAATTGGTGGTGTAATAGCTCAGGAAGCCTGACTGGGAAGGAATGGTGTTTATCGTAAAACACAAAATTAGGCCACTGCTCCATGGCATACATTCATAAGTTCCAGCCGGGACTCAGTTCCACAGACTCTACCCAGTGCCTGCCTTATAAAAGGGTGCAGGTGATGAGTTCCAGCAGGGCAGGCAATTGCCAGTCACCTCTACATAGCTCTACATGGAGATCAATGAGTGATTCCCCATGGAATTTACAGTATCTTCACAAACAGATGTTTCTTTTAAGATTTGGAGAGACGTTACATTATTTGGACACTCAGTTTTTTTTGGGGGGGCGGATGCTGTTTGTTTGTTTGAACTGCAATTATTCAGGGAAAAAAATTATTTACTGGAAGTCCCCGAAGAGCAGAGATTTTAAAATTTCAACCTGCTGTTTTTGAACTGAGTTTTGGGGAACAGGCTTCACGAACTTGCTCTCTCGGTCTTGCCTGAAATTCCTTGTGATTCTCAACCCGCAGCCAAAAAATCCTCACCCGAGTATAATTTGACTGCAGTTGGAAATCTGTAAAGCTGAGACAAGAAAATTTAATCCAACTCTATATTCTCCTTCATGCTTAGGTACCATTGGTGAGAACCTCCAAATATCTACTGGAAGCTCCAGATCAACAGCATCAAAACTCTGCAAACACTATCTGTATTTTATAAAGCCTACTCTCCAAAGTCCATCTCTGCAGATACCGTATCTGTTTGTCATGTGTACATATGTCTGTGTGTGCTGGGGTATTTTCAAAAAGGGATAGTTATACTTCTCGAGTACAATTCTATATACCAGTTGTTGCAACTTATTTTTTAAAAAGTCTTGTTTTACAATAAATCAAGCATTCTGAGTTTGTTGAAAGAAGCCTGATTAAGTTTATTTTATTCTGGGTGTCTCAGCAGTCAAGGTAAGTAATTGGCCATTTTGGTGACTGAATTAAAATTTTAATGATGTGGAGATGCCGGCGTTGGACTGGGGTAAACACAGTAAGAAGTTTCACAACACCAGGTTAAAGTCCAACAGGTTTATTTGGTAGCAAAAGCCACTAGCTTTCGGAGCACTGCTCCTTCGTCAGGTAAGTGGGAGTTCTGTTCACAAACAGGGCATATAAAGACACAAACTCAATTTACAAAATAATGGTTGGAATGCGAGTCTTTACAGGTAATCAAGTCTTAAAGGTACAGACAATGTGAGTGGAGAGAGCGATAAGCACAGGTTAAAGAGATGTGTATTGTCTCCAGACAGGACAGTTAGTGAGATTTTGCAAGCCCAGGCAAGTCGTGGGGGTTACACATAGTGTGACATGAACCCAAGATCCCGGTTGAGGCCGTCCTCATGTGTGCGGAACTTGGCTATCAGTCTCTGCTCAGGGACTCTGCATTGTCGCAGAGTTCATGTCACACTAGCTGTAACCCCCATGACTTGCCTGGGCTTGCAAAATCTCACTAACTGTTCTATCTGGAGACAATACACATCTCTTTAACCTATGCTTAACGCTCTCTCCACTCACATTGTCTGTACCTTTAACCTGGTGTTGTGAGACTTCTTACTGCATTAAAATTTTGAGCCAATGATGCAACCTACGGAGTAGTAGGGTTAGATAAACTGCACACTCCTCCCAGCCTGGTCATAACAAAGTGAGTAACAAATTTGCTGATAGGCATTAAACAGGTACTTACAAGGGGTTATAAGTGGGGGTGCAGAAAATTGAATGACTTGGGTAGAACAATGAAGGATAAAATGGAAAGGAAAAACAGATGACATATAAACTCCATGAATCAAAAGTGAAGAAAAAGAACCTGTATTAGCTAAATCCATGGATGAAGTTGAAAAAGATTAAGAGTCTTAGCAGAACCAACAGACAAAGCCAATAGAATGCTGTACAACATGATCAAAATAATAGAACACAAGTTAGAATAAATCAGGATCAAAATTCAAAATGTTCTGAGCAGACCACACTAGGTACTGGCTAATGATGGTCAGTGAAGCACAAGGAACATTCAAGTACTGAACACCGAACCAAGGAAAGATCTGGGGTTGATCACAGTGTCAAAGATGTATGTTGTGAGGAAACACTGCACCTCAGCCAAGATTTAGGGTATTTGCAAGCTACAAAGACATGATAGTTAATGGAATTGAAGAGGCATCCAGAATCAAACTTCAACTTAAATCGCAAAGGGACTTGGATTCAAATTGAAACAGTAAATTTCCAATGGATAAATTAAGGGTAGTGAATTACTTCATCATTATGTTATCTCTTCCTCACCAGATTCTCGTGCAGGCTGAAACCAACAATGCACAGTCTGTATCTCATATCCTTTCTTTCTTCAAAACCAAATTTACTTACTAACACCTCCACAGTACTGCCTGTCTCCGATCTCGTCTCACTCTATTGCCAATATGAATACGACAGAGCTGTGAAGGCACTTAACTTTTCCCCCAATGTTGCCCTCGCCTCATTGCAATTTCCAGGAGTCCTGGAGCTTCTAACCTCATTAACATATTTAAAATGCCAACCCACCTTCTGGGGACAGGTTACTGACATCTCTGGTTCTGTCCAATTAAAGTCCAGCAGCTATTTTGTTGACACACTTTTGCTACTTGCTCATTCTAAACTTCTCCCCCCACCTGCCCAGCCACCCTCAACTAATCCAACCCACTCACCCATGTTAAAACTCCACCCAGTGATTCAATAAGTCTCAATTGCCCACTGCAGGGTTTTGCAAGGTGGAGGCTGAACATATCCGGACATGAAGAGCAAGTAGGTTGTAAATCAGTGCACCATATTCCTGAATTTTACTGCACTAGCAGCTGACTACAGCATGACATTGATGCAAGTTCTTGGATTAAGAAATCAAGGCACGAGAACCATGTAGATATTGCTACCAAATGGAGCATTTGAGGCGATAAATATAGTTGCTTTAAGGGGAAGCTAGATAAGTACACGAGGAAGAAAGAAATAGCAGGATATGCTGACAAGGCGAGATGACGTAGGATGGGAGGAGGATTGTGTGGAGCATAAGCACCGGCAGCAACAAGTGGGCCCGAATGGATTTGTAGCACAGAAACAGTTCAATGTAAAACAATGTAAATAAAAGCCTTACCCATACCACTGAAATCCAAGCTTGGCTCTGTCTTCACTGGTCTCTCCTGCTCACCAATTACACCTGCCCACACTGACCTACTAGGCTCTCCATTTACAAATCCTTCCATGGTAGAACCCATCCTATTTCCATAACCTCCTTGAACCAAATGTTCCAAGTGTACTATACAATATTCCAAGGATATTCTCCTTTATTCTTTCGTCATTGGAAATACCTTCAACAATGCAATAACCAACTTCTCTTGAACCTTCTCTTATAAGTTCT
Source organism: Mustelus asterias (assembly GCF_964213995.1). NCBI lineage: Eukaryota > Metazoa > Chordata > Chondrichthyes > Carcharhiniformes > Triakidae > Mustelus > Mustelus asterias. The sequence goes on along the minus strand of NC_135809.1, from coordinate 45,319,568 downwards.
CTGCCTAGTGGCTCCTTTCTTTAGTTTCAAAACCTCCACAGGTCCACTTTGGACTTCAACATATTTAGATTTGGGGGGAGAAAAATTCCAATTTTAGTTTAATTTAGCACAAGTGTTGGACCAGGTTCAAATGGCTGCTGCTTAGGAATATTGGTCTTCAAACTTCAAATATAGAAACGGGTACTGCAAAACATTTCAAGGCTGGAACTGTGTAAGTTAATCTAAGCGTATCAAAAATAGCATACATATGTATTTAATGCTTCAATAAGTATACAATACAAAATTGTCAGTCACCTCACACATCTCAAAACAAACGTATCTAACCACTAAAATGTTGCAAGCTTTCTTGCTATGATTTATAAACATTAATTTTGCAATATATTTAGATTAATTTTCTAATTTCTTGTTACTATCCCCCCACTGGACCGTGCGAGGAAATAGATGTGTTAATAAACTGGTCCAGTTACTTTACGACCACTGACCCTGTGGTTTATTATTAGTCTTAATAGCAGACCACATAAATAACAACTGGTACCGGGGTGGAGTCACGGCCCACAGACTGCAATTCATCACCGATAATCAGGAGTAGGAGTAAGATTGATGTTGTTGCCCTGGACTTCGAAAATGGCAAGAATCACAGAGGTACTAGGGCAGACTTGAGGGAACAGGCCTAAGCATCGAGACGAGAGGTCGCGAGGGGACTCCAACAACATTCAACGCCACAGAGGTACTCGCCGGGATGGCTGAAGGCAGTGGTCACAGGGTATTTGGGCTACAGCTGGAGGCGAGGTATAGGAGAGGGATCTCTCCACCAGGAGCACCAAGCCCATTGGGTGGGAAGCAGTTGTGAGGGGGACTCGGATGGCAACTGATGGGAAGCGTAAGGGAACATAGTTGGCGAAGGAGTGGCAGTGGCAAGAAACACGTGAAGAGCAAAGGGCGTGCAAAGCAGCTACAGAACGCAAAGGTGGGAGAAACTCCCACCAAAGGAATTAGGAAATGGCGGGCCAGTTCAGGGCAACGGGACCTTTCAACGAAGATATGGAGAACTGGACGCTATACATTAAGCATTTTAACTCTTACCTCATTTGCCTTGGAAGTAGATGATGAACTAACAGCAACAGTTTTCTTAAGCACTATCGAGAGTAAAAAGTTTGTGATGCTAAGATGCCTCATGCAACCAGAGAAACCAGCAGAGCTGTGCGAAGCACTCAAAAGTCATTATGCCCCAAAGCAACTTATGATAGCAGAACGGTTCCAGTTTTATAAGAGAATGTGATTGGAAGGTGAATCTATTGTGCAATTTGAGGCAGTGTTGAAGAGACAAGCTGAGCACTGCGAATTTGGCGCTTTTCTGCAGGATGCCTTGAGGAATTGTTTGGTGTGTGGGCTTCTCAATGAAGCTATACTATGGAAACTGCTGACAAAAAAAGTCACAACCTTAAAGTGGCTTTTGAGATAGCTACTTCGATGGAAACGGTTGCAAACGAAGCAGAGTTGGGTGTCTGCTTGAGTACACAAATTAGCCAGAGAGCAACAGAACATGGTGTCAACCATAGAATGCTGCCACTGTGGCAAGTTTGGCCACAAAATGCCCACATGCTGCACGCGCAAAGCCCAATGCCGCCGATGTAAACAGGAGGGGCATATTTCCTGGAATTGTAGGGTGCAATTAAAAGAGGAATAGGGGAGTCGGAGAGAGACAAACCTTAAGAATAGGCACAAGATACATGCCACCAGCCGAGGAGGAGACAGAGTCCACCGGATATGCCAAAGAGGAAGAACCTAAATCAGCAGAATTTCAGTTGAATTTTTTAGTAGCTGGAGGAGTGACCGATAGATTCTGGGTCCTTCCAAAAGTGGAAGGGAAAGTAATCAAAATGGAAGTGGATACGGGGGCAGCGGTATCACTGATCCTGGACTCAGTATACAGAGATAAGTTGAAAACACTTGTTGAAGCCTTCAAAGCTCACCTTCCATACCTATACAGAGCAAGTGGTGCCACGGAGAGGATGTGTAATGGTGAAGGTACAACCAAGGGACCAGTGTGCAGAGCTACCATTGTATGCGATCAAGGGTGACTACTATGCCCCATTTGGTCGCTCTTGGTTGCAGAAATTAAAATTAAACTGCAGCGTGATCAACAGGCAGGTGGATTCAAAGACACAGTTACAGGATGCTCTACAGAAATACAAGGACGCATCAAAGGGACCCTGGGTGAGAAGATGATTCAACTTATGTCAGAAGCTCATCCAAGGCGCCTGCAGGCACGGTGCTATATGTGATTAGGCCGAAGGTAGAGACCGATTGAGAATATCTGTTGAGCACAGGGCACTGGAAGCATTCCCAACGAATGGGCCACCCCAATAGTGCCAGTTTTGATGACTGACAACACGGTGAGAATCTGTGGGGATTTCAAGATAACCCGTAAACCCAGCACTGTGTACTCACTTCCTCTGAATGAGGACTTACTTAGTGGATTGGCAGGAGGGAAAAAAATTTCAAAAATGGGCTTATCTCAAGCCTATCTTCAAACGGGAGTTGTAGAAGAGTCCCAACCACATCTGACGACCATAACCCATCGGGGGCTTTTCCCCATTATAAGCGTCTTCCTTTTGGTATTTTGGTCAGCACCAGCCCCTTTCCAAAGGGCAATCGACCAATTCTAAGTAGCTACCTGGGGTCCAATGTTACCTGGACAACATTCTGGTGACGTGCTCCACCAAAATGCCAATCTTGAAGAGACCCTCAGAAGGTTGCAGGAAGATGGCCTGCAGGTAAAGAAAAAGAAATGCGAAATCTTTAAAGATTCAATTGAATACCTGGGCCACGATAGTGAGGGACTACACAAGGCTCCTGAGAAAATGGAGGTCATCATGAAAGCTCCCAGACCAGAGAATATATCGAAGTTACGACCATTTCTGGGATTGATAAATTATGGCAAATTTGTGACAGACCTGACCCCACTTCTGAAACCTTTACTGCTGGATAAAGGCCGGCCATGGAGATGGACCCCCGGGGCGTGAAGAGATTTACCAGGAGGTAAGACATATCTTTTGAAGGTCAGAAGTGTTGGTAAACTTTGATCTGAAGTTGCCATTGCAATTAGCCTGCAATGCCTCGCCTTATGGGGTTGGTGCTCTAATGTCACACACTGTCCTTGGCCTTTGAGTCAAGGTCATTGACAAAAACATCATGTCCAGGTCGAGAAGGAAGGATTAAGTATCGTATTTGGGTGAAGAAATTCTCCCATTTCTATAAAGCTGTTAACCAATCACAGGCTCCTGACCACCATCTTTGGGTTATATACAGGAATCCCATCTATCGGTTACAACAATGGGCACTACTTTTAGCAGCATACTCCTATGACATACGGTACAGACAATCTGAACAGCATGATAACACTGATGCACTTTCAAGGGTGCCTCTCCCTGGAGGAACAAATGTTCCAGATTGGCATTTGAAAATTATGAATTTTCACCCAGATGATAAAGTACCTGTATCAGCGATCCAGGTTCCAAACGCCACAAGAAACAACCCAGTCTAAGACAAGTAATGGATTTAGTCTTATGGGGGAAAGTTATTCACTGGAATCAGCCCGAGTTTGAGCCCCCTTTGTCTGTCAAGGAGGTGGGAGTCGTCCGTAACGAACGGATCTCTTTTGTGGGGTGAGAGTGGTCATTCCTCGTTCCGTAGAGAGGTGCTGCAACAAGTAAATCAAGGGCACCCAGGTGTGGTGCAGATGAAAGAGAATGCCAGGAGCTATTTTTGGTGGTCAGGCATTGCCTCCCAGATCGCGAAGAAGGCAGGTGCTTGTGAATCCGGTGCAGTAGTGCGGAAAGTACTGCCATTGTTGTCCCTCCACCCATGGGAATGGATCTGAAGCTCCTTGACAAAGGATCCATGTAGGCTTCGCAGGTCCGCTGGAAGGGAAAATACTTTTGGTAATCAACACCCTTTCAAAATGGCCAGAAGTAGCAATTATGAAGTTGGTGTCCACAAAGGGACTATGGAGCGACCCGACGAGTCGTTTGCTCATTTTGGAAGCCCTGATTAAATAGTGAGTGACAACAGGCCACAGCTTGTGGCAAAGGAATTTGTGGACTACCTTGACCACCAAGGAGTTCAGCAGGTGAAGTTGGTCCAATAATCATCCTGCAAATGGCCAGACCAAAAGGCTTGGCCGGACCTTAAAATAGGCACTGAAGGTTGGAATGCATGCAAATCGATTTTTAAGCACATATTGCAACACATCTCACGTAATGACCCAGGTTTCCCCCACGTCATTGATGTTTGGCCACAGATTGAGGACCACTTTTGACCTGATGCAGCCAGAGGAGACACGAGAAGTGTAACAAGAAACTAAGAAAGGCAGATGACCCAAAGAGACAGAAAAACAAGGAAGTTCAGGAAGGCAGAAACTGTTGACGAGGAACTACATGGCAGGGGAGAAAATGGGTTCCTGCAATAGTGCTGGCCCAGAGTCATATACTGTTCAGACCCAGGAGAAAGCACACAGATCAGTTGGTGGCTGATCCTCGTGTTAAACTGATTATGTCCATGTAGACTTTTAATGTCATTGTTATTTCCATTCAAGTTGATGCTCAAGTTTATATAATTGAATTGTGTATTTATACAATTGTATTAATAATGTATATATGTTATGGGGGGGGAGGGGTTTAAGTAAGAGGGGAGGAGTGTTATGTATGTTGGGGGCATGCCCCTTTAAGAGAACAGGTCAGATGGCCTGAGAGTCAAGTGCCACCTGGGTGGAGCTTGCCTGGACAGTCTTATGCTGGCTGTGTCAGGAAATAGAAACATTAATAAACTGTTCCAGTTACTTTACTACTACTGACCCTGTCGTTTATTATTAGTCTTGATAGCAGACCACATAAACAACATATAGCACTCCTCCTTTGGTATAAAGATTAACATTAAAATAAAAGCCTTAAATTCACTATCAGCTGACTAGCAGTTCTCTTTTAATTTGATTACCCAGCGTGACCATGCTCAGTATTCCTAAAAACTGCAACAGAAATTCATAAGCATCTCTGGCTCCTATTTCTTTATCATTTGCTACTTAGTTAATCTGAACGGTTGCTTACTAAAAAAAATAATCTGAATGGTGAATTTTCAATAGAACATCTTTTTCAGTTTGAAGCAAAGGTGTCACATGACATTTCTGTTCAACACTTATATAGTAGAGACAATTTCAAATTTTAGAGCAAATAAATTTCTAAAAATGACATTAGAGAAAAATGCATTTTCAAAATTCACTTTGATAGAAGCATGTGCGCATTTATCCATACTTTCAATTTAAGCCACCAATATTGCTGGGAATGTCAACCATAAATACACATCTGCTTATATATTATAAATCTTACACGTGTGTACATCCAGTCAACAAACCATAATTCCTGGTAACAGTACAAATTTTCTTCAACATAACGTTAAAACTACCTAACCGAACTTTTGAAGAAGAACCTGCAAGTAAACAAGGTTCCAGTTGCTGTAGCTTAGAGACACAATTAAACCAGTTCCTCCTACTGTTTTTTTAACTATTATGCTGCCTTTTTTCATTCTGTTTTAAATGGCAACTATACATCAGTTTTAAATTAATTGATTCAAATTTCATCTTGCCACTTAATTTAAATCTATGAATCTATTTGTTTTGTTTTCTTTATGCCCTCCCTATAACCCAAAGATTGCTCGCCAACACTAGCTATTCCAAACATCACAGCCTGCCCTACAACCTCATCTGGCCCTCATGTCAGTTTTTTAACCACCCATTTTAAGTATTGATTTTTAAAGCTTTTTTCTATTTTGGCCTTTACCCTCCTGCCATGTCAGAGTTGGAGCAGACTTGATGGGCCAAATGGCCTCCTCCTGCACTGCAGGAATTCAATAATTCTATGATACCTTGCTTTCCTACCTTCTGGACTGTTGCTTGTGCTGCTTTTTTTCTTCACCTATAGCAGCTCTCCGGGTTGCTCTTCATCATTTAAAATTCTTTGTGCCCTCACATTCATCTTTGTGTTGACATTATTGCTTCTTTTGGAGACATATATGAACATACGAAATAGATGCAGAAGTAGGACATTCAATCTCTTGAGCCTACTCTGCCATTCAATAAGATCATAGCTGGTCTGTGTTGAGTTCCACGTTCCCACCAACCACCAATAACCTTTGATTGCCTTGCCCAATAAGAATCTATCTACCTCAAAAATATTCAATGATCCCACTTCATCATCTTCTGAGGCAGACAGTTCCAAAGTCGCAAATAAGGGACCGAGGGGAAAAAGTTTCATTTCTGCCCTATTTTTATTTAAAACAGTGCCCCCTAGTTCCGGATTCACCCTGGAAAAGAGAGATGGAATCTTCAGAAATTCATGTACAATCCATTTAGTGTTTGGAGGTAAAGGATCTATGCTCTCAACCAGCAAAGATCTTACAGTTCCTTCACTTTTCCCCCCAAAGATTTCCAAATTGTGACAATATCTCAGTGGAGCTATTGCTCATGCTTGCTCATTGTCAGGTCCATTTAGCTTGCTTTATTAAAACTTTATTTGGTGCAACTTGCTTAATAATTCTGTTGCTAAGCATCAGCCCAATGACATCTTTCTTCTGCTCCTGGAATCAGCATCATCTATTCAATGCCTCATCTTACTGTTCAGACATTCATTCCTTCTTTCCCATTGCTAGTTCACTGCCCTGCTTTACTTTCTCTCATTGCCCTGATAGAGTCATCATCTGAATCTGGATGTCTTCCCATTGCACCTTCCTGCATCCTCCTCACCTGTTAACTTCCTGCAGCTCAGTTTGGTCCATAATCTTTGCTGCTTATCTTTAGTTTGGCTGGGAAACTCTGGCAATTTATAAACACGTTCCAAAATAATGGTTTTGCTGAGCTATGCTATTTATATTTGAATAGTGGTTATGACCATGAGAGTTTCTTTCTTTCTTGGTCCTACAAATGGAATTGCAACCCGATCACTGTGCCAAATAATTTATTTTACTACCTTCACAATCAGCCAGATCAGCTGCAGCCACCATACCATGGCTCAAGCTCCAACCAAACTAATTTGGAGGGGGTCTGGAAGACTGCTTTAATGTCAAATCTCTGTAGCAATTCCCAAAAACAGCCAGCTAATAAGATTCTTGACACAATACTGACAAAATAATACAGGCATAATACAGCTTCAATTTAATCAATCAGATTTCCACCTTCGCCTTGATAAAAAGGTGCAATTCTTCCAGGAATCTATGCATTAAAATCATAATTGCAGTTACATACTCTTTTTCACAATTTCAGGATGTCCCAAAGCACTTTTACAATCAATGAAGTAATTCTTTTGAAGCGCAGTCCATCGAGGAAAAATGGAACCCAATTGCAGCCAAACAGCTGTACCAAACAACAATATCATAACGATCATAATCAGCTTGCGATATTAGTTGACAAAGAAATATTGACAGGAGACAGAGCAAGCCCACCCGCACCCTTCAAAGTAGTGCCATGGGATCACTTATGTCCACCTGAAGGGTTAGAGTTTAAATTTTCATCTGAAAGACAACACTTGTGACAAGAAGCACTCCTTCAGTAATGCACTATGAACTTCAGCCTAGATTTTGTGCTCAAGCCAATATTCCAAAGTTTATACTTTTCTTTCAACTAACGACTTCTTACCTCATTTTCACACAGCATACTTTACATAACAAGCATTTGTTTAAAATGCATAAATACGACTTTCTAAAGGTAGGACACAAACATTTTTTAAATGCTCGTATTAATTTTAGAGATTATGACCAGTGCTGGCAAGGCCAGCACTTTGTCCTCATCTGTAATGCTTTCGCAAATGGATTGCCTTTTGAAGCACTTTGTTCCATATGGTGAAACCCCACTCCCAAAATGATGTTTGGTAGGAAGTTTCAGGATCTTTACCCAATAATAGGGAGAGAGATATTACCAAGTTGGGATGACATGCAACTTTTGAGCTAATGCACCTGAGGTCTTTGTCCTTCAAAGTTGTAGAGATCAGGCTTGGGAAGCGTTGCTTTGGTGATTTTCTGCAGTGCATCCTATAGTAATTACACACATTGTCAAAGCAGATTAGTGGTGAGGAAATCTATGTTTACGGTAATCATGGATCGTAGAATCCCTACAGTACAGGAGGCCTTTTGGCCCATTGAGCCTGCACCAACAACAATTCCACCCAGGTCCTATCCCAGTAGCCTCACAAATTTACGCTGCTAATCCCCCTAATACTAAGGAGCAATTTAGCATAGTCAATCAACATAACCTGCACACCTTTGGACAGTGGGAGGAAACCGGAGCACTCGGAGGAAACCCACGCAGACACAGAGGACATGCAAACTCCAGACAGTCACCCCACCCGGAATTGAACCCAGGTCCCTGGCACTGTGAGGCAGCATTGCTAACCACCATGCCAACCTATTTTGGGGAGAAAATCAAATTGACTGCGTTGTCTTTGGTGTCAAGCTTCTTGAGTAGTCTTTTAGGTAGTGCTGAAGATTTGGTGAGTCAAGAGATTCTATATAATCTATGTAAAAAAGAGGCGAGTCACCCACTAATTTGGTTTGCTCCAGTAGTTATAAATTTATGTGGTTGGTCTATTTGAATTTCTGGTCCAAGTTGATTCCTGGATATTGATACTGCAAAATTCAGAGCTAGAAATACAACTCAAGGCTGATAGTTAGGCTCCCTCCGTGGGGATGTCACAAAAAAATTTGAAGTGTCAAAGCAGTGAGAAAACTGGAATCCTCTGCACCGCCTTTTCGGCGAGCTTAGCGGAGTCTGATGCTTGCATTGGGGCCGGGGTGTGCGTGTGCGCGCGCGCGTGCGTGTATGGAATCAAGACCATCCCGAAGAGTGCTCTGGCAACCCTCAACATGCCGTATGTCACACTGCAACCACCCCACCCCCCCTCCACCACATGACCCTTTCTGCGGCCCACCCCAGGCCCCTTGATGAGCACCCCCCTTGCACATATGTTGCCCATCATTGTGCATAGCCCCATCTCTACGGCACACTTATGGGAACCAAGTGAGCACTGCCTGGCCATTCCCCGTTGCCGGCGTGACGTTTCGTTGGTGAGGGGGAAGCATCCAGGAGGGTGGATGCAGCTGTGCTGAACCCAGTAAGTGGATTTAAATGTAGTTAATTCTATGTCAATATGGTAAGATCGTGCCTGTGGTCTTTGCTAGGACCTATGTAGCACAAATGTTATTTGCACTTAACAGCCAAACTTGGAAGTTGTCCAGGTCTTACTGCATGCAAGGATGGGTTGTTTCATTATATGGGAAACTGCAAATAGAGCAGAAATTCGTGCAATCATAGCCAACTGCCACATTTATGAACTTATGATGGAGCAAAGTCATCGAAGAAGAACTGAAGGTTGATGAATTAAGAATGCAGATCTGAAGAACTCCTGCATTGGTGCCCAAATTCAGCTCATGTCCATGTTTTGGCCAAAGCTGTAATGAGTTCTGGATTCAAATCGTCCAGGTGGAATCCACAATGAGCAACAGTGAGATCCAATGTTATGGGAGAGAACTTGCTGCTGGACAGCACTGCTGATGACATCTTGCATTACTTTGCAAATGTTGAGTAGGGAGAAATTGACCGTATTTGATTTGCCCTGATTTTTGTGGACAAGACATATCTGGACAATCGTCTACATTGTTTACAGATGCACAGGAACAGCTTTGATTTTCATCTCCAGTAATCCTCTTTCCCCATGCTTAGAGTCCATTCAATCCCTTCTTCTTCCATAAAGTAATGGAAGTGGTCTTTCTGTATGCTATATAAACATTAGTTGCTGTAACATTTCTTGGAGAATCTATTATGATTTTTCAAATTCAAGCTTTATTTTAAAAAACAGAAACACTGGGCTTTTCCTCCAAACTCGCTTCTTTACACAGTTGTATCAGCAGTTTGTCAGCTTTGTATGTTAACAAGTAATTAGCTTTGCTGCTGCTTCTGCAACAGTTTCTTGCTGGTATCATTACCTCACTTTTGTCTTCTTTAAAGGTGAATAAAATGTATTTTGTAGATGTCATTTCCTAAAGGGGGCAGTATGCTGGTACAGTGGTTAGCACTGCTGCCTTATAGCGCCAGGGACCCTGGTTCGATTCCCGGCTTGGGTCACACTCTGTGCGGAGTCTGCACATTCTCCCCGTGTCTGTGTGGGTTCCCTCTGGGTGCTCTGGTTTCTTCCCACAGTCCAAAGAAGCGCGGGTTAGGTTGATTGGCCATGCTAAATTGCCTTAGTGTCAGGGGGATTAGCAGGTTTAGGATTGTTGTTGGTGCAGACTCAATGGACCAAATGGCCTCCTTCTGCACTGTAGGAGTTCTATGATTCTAAAGGTGAATGCAGTAAAAGCAGAATTTATTTCATGCTTCAAGACCATTATTATATCACCAGAACAAAATGAATTAGAATGCAAAATCATACATGACTACTTCCATTTTTGTTCCTCATCACTTACCTGTCACTTAAGAAAATAATTTAATAATAATGTAGAGTACTTTTGAAATAATGTGGAATTATTCAATTATCCATTAATTGTTTGAAAGCAACTTATTTGCTAATAGATAATCAATAAAGACTTAACATAGTATTTATATATCATGCACCACAAAGGACACTTTTAAAATTATGCCCTCTTAATGAACATCTGATTCTTTACATCAGTGCTGCACTCACAGAGCACAGTCTGAGAACACAATCCTTGCTTTATTGTGTGCTTAGCTACCATTAGTTCCCTGATAGGATCTACCTGTGAGTTTGATGTCTCGGGTACTCTCCTTCCAGTGGAGTTTAAATTGCTCCCTGCCAGTTTGTTTGTTGTTTGGAGGTTGATTGGGGCCATCTGTGGAGGATCTGTGCTTGCTGTCTTCTGTCCATTAATGTGTGCAGTTACCATAGTGATTGGATTCTTAGATGGCACCACTGAAATTGCTATGCTCTGGTTGGGTGCCTTGATGAGTGGAATTGGTTTTGTACTCCCAACAGGACAACTTCTTACTGCAAGCTTCTGAAAGAGAAAAGGAAAACAAAGTTTCAATTCTTATTCAATACAAACAATGCACATTTTAGTCAAAGAAAATTTAGGGAAACAAGTTAATTAATATGGATTGAGCAGAATCACTTAAAACATACACACACTGATTTTCTAATGAAATATTCTGTAAAGTAGTAATACTGAGCAAAATCAATAAAGAATTCATTGCATGAGTTGGCCTGATATAAATTAAGAGAACTTCACAAATGCAACTTATTTATTGACATCCATACATTTCAGGAGACAATGGACTGCACCTAAGGTGCATGTCTGCTGTGGCTACAGTGAATGATTTGCGAATGGCAGTCCCTTTCACAGCAAGCACAAATGAACAGCATTGGTCTGATGTCAACTGGTACTTCTCTTTCCAGTGGGTTCCATTTTCCAACATCTGGTTATTTCTTTAGTTCTTTGCTTTTTCCACATCCTCCCTGACAGCTTGTCTCCACGCACTCTGCTCAGCACTAAGAACTTCATTTGCATTGACTCCAACCCTGATCAACTTGCAGACATGGGCATCCTGTGGCCAATAGTAAGCTTTCCATAGAGCATGTCTCTGGGAATGCAGCTATCATCCATTTAGCTCACATGACCCAGCTAAAATGTTGGGGATCACTGCACACTGGTGTATTTCCATATTTAATACTCTGTCTTGCTAGGAGATGCCCAATATTAATCTGAAGCAGCGGAAGTGGAAACTGCTCTGCTGCTTTTCTTCATTCATACAAGTTGTCCATGCTTTGCTACTGTAAAAGAGAATGCTGAAAACACAAACACATATGGAGCTCTGTGTTTTCAGTTAGTTTGTTGTTGGCCCACACTCAACTTCTCAACTTTTGAGATGACAGCTGTGGCCTTGGCAATCAAGGGACAGGTTGCTAGTAATTGTTGCTCTGTCAGCAACCTCCAGAGTGAGGTTGTCAATGTTGATGGAAGGTGGAGTCTTCATGTCCTAGCTTATAACTTTGGTAGTTCTGATTGTTAGTTCAAACTCCTTACAGGCCCAATCTACAAGCTGTTGCAAGTGAACTTCAGTGTGGGATGCCAGCGCAGCATCATCAAACAGCAACTCTCAAATTAGGACAGTATGCACTTTGGTCTTGGCGTGCAGTCTTGCCAAGTTGAACTTGGCAATACTACAAACATAAATGAAATTCCTTTCTTTTCAAAGTGGTTTGGGATAGGAAACAAATGTAACATTACAGTGGCGATCCGAAGAAATGTAAGGGTTTGTGCAGAAAGATCACGGAAATGTAGTAATGAAGTACCAAAGCAGCTAATGAAACATTGGCCTTTATAATTAGATGGCAAGAATATAAAAAGGGAGTAAAGTTATGCTACAGCTATACAAATCCTTGGTTAGACCACATCTATAGTACTGTGTACAGTTCTGGGCACCGTACCTCAGAAAGAATATATTTGGCCTTGGAAAAAGAGTGCTGTACAGATTCACTAGAATGTCACTCGGGCTCCAAAAGGTTAAATTATGAAGAGAGGTTACATAACGAGGTTTGTAATCCCTGAAATATAGAAGTTTAAGGGAAGACGATAAATTAGGAACAACATCTACACACACACGCACACAACTTCATTTATGAGACTGGCAGATTCATTAGACCGGCAGATTCATTAGACCAGGGTATAAAAAGAGATGTTGCCAAGGCAGATAGATGGAGTTAAGATCTCACTGAATTAAAGAACAAGCCCGAGGGTCTGAATGGCCTACTGTTGTTCCTATGTTCCTGCAAGAAAAAAAATCATAAAATTATCAAGTGGTCATCCAGCTAGCAGAAATAATTAGTAAGGGAAGTGGGACATCAGAATCGATAGAATGGAGGCAGTGCGGGGATCTTCAAACAAGTATTCAGCACAATACCTCTGACAATGACAACTTAGAGGAGAACATCATGAGCAAAACCATGGCACCATTGCGCAAACAGTTAAATACTCCCAAGGTCACAACCTAGGGCAACAAAAATAATAGTTTACGCTGGAACCAATGACCATGGGAAGCAACATTATTGGAGTCCGCGAAAGGAATTTTACACGATTAGGAGACAGATTCAAGAGCTGAAGTAATCTCCATATTATTTCCAAAGTCACACAAAAATATTAAGGCAAGAGAATTAACTGCTTAGTTGAGGAATGAGGGGGTTTAATCTCAGACACAAGTGCCAAGCATTGTCAAGTTTCATCCGAATGAAGCTCGGATCAACAGAAGGAGAAAGGAGAGCAAAAAGGGAGGAACATAGAAATGACAATTTTTTTTAAAATCAGAAAGACAGTGTAAAATGAACATGTTAGCAAGCAGGTGGAGGTTGCTTTCAGCTGAATATGTAAAAGCACAAAATATTAAGAATAAAACTGATAAACTGGAGTCATAAATTGGGTTCTGGGAATTTGACATAACAGCATTAATAAAAGCGCAACTTAGGCCAGAACAAGACTGGTACTCAGTGGGTTTTCATGTACAAGTAGACAAATTAAAAATAGAAATAAATTTTTTGATTTGATTTATTGTCACACGTATTAACAGTGTAAAGTATTGTTTCTTGTGCGCTATACAGGCAACACATACCATTCATAGAGAAGTAAAGGAGAGTGCAGAATGTAGTGTTACAGTCATAGCTAGGGTGTAGAGAAAGATCAGCTGAATATAAGGTAGGTCCATTCAAAAGTCTGATGGCACCGGGGAAGAAGCTGTTCATGAGTCGGTTGGTATGTGTCCTCAGACCTTTTTATCTTTTTCCCCGATGGACGAGAGTATGCCCGGGGTGCGTGGGGTCCTTAATTATGTTGGCTGCTTTTCCGAGGCAGCGGGAAGTATAGACAGAGTCAATGGGCAGGAGGCTGGTTTAGTGATGGACAAGGCTTCGTTCACGACCCTTTGTAGTTTCTTGCGGTCTTGGACAGAGCAGGAGCCATATCAAGCTGTAATACAACCAGAAAGAATGCTTTCTATGGTGCATCTGTAAACGTTGGAGAGTGTCGTAGGGAACATGCCAAATTTCCTTAGTCCTCTGAGAAAGTAGAGGCGTTGGTGGGCTTTCTTAACGATAGTGTCGGCATGGAGTGCCTAGGACACGTTATTGGTGAGCTGGACACCTAAAAACTTGAATCAGTCAACCATTTCTACTTTATCCCCATTGACGTCGACAGGGGCATGTCCTCCACTACACTTCCTGAAGTTGATGACTATCTCCTTCATTTTGTTGACATTGAGGGAGAGATTATTGTCGTCGCACCAATTCACCAGATTCTTCATCTCTTGGCTATACTCCGTCTCGTCACTGTTTGAGATCCAACCCACTAGGGTGGTGTCTTCAGCAAATTTGAAAATTAAGTTGATGGGGAATTTGGCCACACAGTCATAGGTGTATAAGGATATAGCAAGGGGCTGAGGGCACAAACTTGTGGGGCACCAATGTTGAGCATGATCGTGGTGTTGTTGTTGCCTATCCTTACTGATTGTGGTCTGTGGGTTAGGAAGTTCAGGATCCAGTCGCCGAGGGGGGAGTCGAGCTCCAGGCCACAAAGTTTGGAGATGAATTTCTTAGGAATAATTGTGTTGAAGGCTCAGCTGTAGTATATAAACAGGAGCCTGACATAGGTGTCTTTGTTATCTAGGTGTTCCAGGGTTGAGTGCCCAACTAGGAAGATGGCTTCTGCTCTGGACCTGTTGCGGCGGTAGGCGAACTGTAGTAGATCCAGGCAATCTGGGAGGCCGGAATGATTTTGTGCCATGACTAACCTTTCGAAGCACTTCATAATGATGGATGTCAGAGCCACCGAACAATAGTCATTAAGGCGCACTACCTGGCTTTTCTTTGGCACCGAGATGATGGTCATCTTCTTGAAGCAGATGGGGACCTCAGATTGTTCTAAAGTGAGGTTGAAGATGTCTGCGAAGACCCCGGGCTAGCTGATCTGCGCAGGATCTGAGTCCTTGTCCAGGTACCCCATCCGCGCCAGTCGCTTTCCATGGGTTGACCTTCAAGGCGGCTACTCTGACATCTGCAATGGTGACCTCGGGTACAGGTTCATCCAAGGCTTGCTCAAAACGGGCATAGAATGCATTCAGCTCATCGGGGAGGGGTGCATTGGTGCCTTACATGCCTTCACCTTGTACTAGAGACTGCTTCCCTGGAGGGATTACAGAGATATAAATGGACTGAAAGGCTGAGATTGTTCTTCTCCAAGGCTAAGAGGAGATTTGATCAGGGTGTTTAAATTCATGAAGGATTTGAATACGGTAGGCAAAAATAAACTTTCCATTGGTTGAAGTGTAATATTGACAGAGAGCATATATTTGACGTGATTGTCAAAAGAATCAGAGGCAATAGGAGGACAAACTTCATTATACAACAAGTGATTAGGTGGTGGAAACACATTCAAACAGAAAAGAAACTGGATAAATAATTGCAAGAAATTTGGGGGAAGAGTCAGAGTTAAACTGAGTTACTCTTCAAAAGTGCTGGCATAGACCCGAGAGAACAGTACAGAAGGTGGCCATTTGGCCTAAGATTCTACTCTATAACAGTAGATTTTGCAAATTTTCATGCTCACCCTATTAAATTGCATAAAGGAGACTTTAACATGTCAAGAGAAATCCCAAATAGTGATGAAAAATGATTGGCATGGCCAGCAAAACCAGTGGGCCACAAGAAACCTTCCAGTTTTAAATGGTATTATAGCTGTATTACAAAGCATCAGCAGAAAAGTGGAATGTCATAATGGAAAATGTTGGCCCTAATCGTTAGCGAGCAGCTTGTTCTCTGAACTACAGCACAGCTCAGCCTGCCTGACATCAAATCACGTATCATCGAACAGAAACTGCAGTTTCAATTGCACTACATAATGCCACAGGCAGAGTGCAATGTATGAATGTGACTCACATATCTCTCCTAAAGGCAAAAATAGCTGAGAAGCTTTTGGGAAGAATGTTTTTCTTAATCAACAGTTTAAAAGTTTGTACATCAAATGCAATCAAGAAAAGACATTTTAATTGAATTTCCATTTGCAGACTATATAACGTCAGTATAAGGAATTTTTGGTGCAGTTTTATTTGAAAACAAAACAATTAATGTAGCTTTTATATTCAGCTTTTAAACATGACAAAAGGTCAATTTTAAGTTTGAATTTTGTAACAACTCAAACGTCTCCTTTTACTGTATAAACTCCTGAGACAACAACACTCACCCCTGCCAAAATAAAGCTAATTATTTAGGCACAAACTAATCACTCAGGCACAAAGATTAAAAGCAATCTCATTTTCTTTATTTGATCGATTGGAATATGTTGAGGCTACCATTATTAATTTCCCTATGGTTGCTCAAGGAGGAAATCTACTGTTAAGAATGTGAACAATGTTAGTAAGTATGATTTCAATAGAAATCACTCATGTGCGTGCTGAATTATGAAGCCATTACTTGCAGCAATACCATTTAAATGAAGCAGTCATAGGAATACAAGGACAAGAGTACGAAGCCATTCAGTGCTCAAATCTATTTCACTATTCAACAGCAGGGGCATGGGAATACCGCCTCCAAATCACACACCATCCTAACTTGGCAATATTTCTTCCTTTATCACTGTTGGGCCAACTTCCTGGAACTCCTGACCTATAGCAATGTCAGTGTACCTACTCCATATTGCAAAATTCAAGGCGGCAGCTTATCACCACCTTCTCAAGACTAATTAGAAATGGGGAATAAATAAATTCAGGCCTAACCAATGACACCAGCATTTCAAAAACTAATTTAAAAAGCATTATGACAGATCTATACTTTAAGTTCATTTACCCACCATTGCTTCACATTCCCTAATACCGACATCTAACAAGAATCCAACAACTTTAGCCTGAAAATTTCATCTGATTCAGGAGCCTTTTTTGGACAGAGTATTCCAGATTCCCATTATCCTTTGCATGAAGAAGTACTTTCTGATTTCACTCCTACATCGTTTAGATGTAATTTTAAGGATCATGCTGGTTGTTCTCGATTCCCCATAAGATATAGATTTTCTGTATTTGCTTTACCGACCTATGTTTTGCAAAAGCAATGACAGCAAAACTATCAGTGTTCGCTATCATTACTCCACAAAAACCGACAACAGCTTTGGGAGTATATGCAGGCACTAAATAATGCCGAAATCCAAAAAGTTGTCAGTGATTCTTGGCTTCTCCAGCAAGTACCCAGTTGAGTACTCCCCTCCCAGACTGAAAGTGAGAACTTCATTCTTATGCTGTTAGTCTCAGTAAATACCCTTGAAAAAGTTACACTTTGTTGAACAAAGATTCTTAGAACAGCATACCAACTCCATAGTAAGTACTAGACGTGCTTGATGACCCCGAAACGTTAATTTGATATTTGCAAAATGTCAAATTTCAGCCTGATAAAAAAGTTCAACATTATTTTCTAATAATTTTTAAAATGTTAATCTGTACTTTTTCTACCACCTTTATCACAAACATTTATTTTGTTATCTGAAATTTTAAATTACAAGTGAAGGGATTTCATTGGTTTTAGCTTTCTGCTTTGCTCTTTGAGAAAACTTAAACATAATTGGTGCTTACCCAATTTGCTGGCACCAATACTGCTACATACCTGGAGATCTATGACCTGGCACCAGGTTTAAACTGCCATCAGGAAAAGGAAATCTGCACCACAGAGGTTGCTAGATCCTTGATCTAGCTTTCTTCGAGGTCAGCAGGGATTCACACTGCTTGACTGCAAATCTGGGCCACTGAATCTTTTAAACACATTTTAATAACACAGCTGAATTGTGAACACATCAACTTTTTAAAATGAAAGGAAATAGTAACCAAGTTAGTGCAACTGGTCTTCATAACTTAGTCCTTTCAGCCCCGATAAATCTATGCTATACTTCCAAACAAAACAAATATATTGTTCCTGCAGTTTGGTGCCAAATTCTGAACAAACATCAGATGATCAGTGCTCTGCATCACCCAAGTATCACCTCCTCCCCTTTATATTCCAGCCCTTAAGATAAAAGTCAATGCTCATCGGCCTTTTTTATTACACTTTGTACCCATCCATTAGCTTTGAGTGATTGTGCACTGTGCACAGTGACACTAGAATCCCCTTTTCTCCTTCACAATTCCTAATTTCTCAGTATAAAGTATTCTTACTTGTCTTTCTCCAAGCCACATTTTCCAACATTGAACTCTATCTTCTGTTTTGCTTATTCGTTATTCTGCCCATGTCCTCTTGTAATTCTTGCTCCCATCTGAACAACTTAGCGTATCTCCTAACTCAAGTCATCCGCAAGCTTGGATAGCAGGTAGCACAGTGGCAAGCACTGTTTGTGAACAGAACTCCCACTTACCTGATGAAGGGGCAGTGCTCCGAAAGCTAGTGGCTTGTGCTACCAAATAAACCTGTTGGACTTTAACCTGGTGTTATGAGACTTCTTACTCTATCGATACTTAAGCAGCTACGTTTACATTTGAAAATTGCATGAGCAAGAAACCAGAGGGTTAGGAGTGCCAACTGCACTTTGCTCAGCAAGATTTAATGCTTTTAGGAAAGGAAAATAATTGAAAAATATATTGAAAAGAGTTGTCACCTGTATTCCCTGCACAGTAAATTATTGAGTTAAGATTATTGTATTTTGGGACTGCAACTTTAAATTTTGGGGAAATAAATGTGCCCTATTCTGCAGTCTGCCTGACAGTAAGCCTGGGTGGTTTGATTGTAAGAGATCAAAGGAATGCTTAGAATGTTTAACTGAGGAAAAGGTGCAAGGTTCTTATGCTTAGAGATAAGGCAGCTCTCAAAGTTTACAATGAGCAGACTTTGAAGTCTCCCAAAGTCCCAGAAAGATGTTGGAATTGGTTATAAACAATTATGTTTCAAATTGTCCATTTACTTCTAGGATGAAAAAACTAACTTACCTTGAACCCAGGTAGAAATGCTAATGTGTTTCATGTTGCCATGCGGAAAAGGACAGAGGAAGCCATTTTTGAAATCAAGTTATAGACATTCCTACAAATCACTTGAGTACCATGGACAGGTAGCAGTTGTGTGGTCAGAAGAGAGAAAAGGCTGCTCGATTGATCCTTTAGAGGATGAGAAGGGGGATTTAACCATGGGAAATCAGCAAATGGCCGAGACATTGAGCAGGTATTTTGTGTCAGTCTTCACAGTGGAAGACACAAATAACATGCCAAAAACTGATGACAGGAAGGCTATGGCAAGTGAGGACCTAGAAACAACAATTTTCACTAAAGAAGCAGTGTTACGTAAGCGAATGGGGCTAAAGCTAGACAAGTCTCCGGGCCCTGATGCAATGCATCCCAGGGTACTAAAAGAGATGGCAGGGGAAATAGCAAATGCGCTCGTGGTAATTTACCAAAATTCGCTGGACTCTGGGTCAGTTCCAGCAGATTGGAAAACAGCAAATGTGACGCCATTGTTTAAAAAAAGGAGGTAGACAAAAGGTGTGTAGCTTTAGGCTGGTTAACTTAACTTCTGTAGTGGGGAAAATGCTTGAATCTATCAAGGAATAAATAGCAAGACATCTGGATAGAAATTGTCCCATTGGGAAGACACAGCATGGGTTCATGAAAGACAGGTCATGTTTAACTAATTTAGTGGAATTCTTTGAGGGCATTATAAGCACGGTGGACAATGGGGAACCGGTGGATGTGATGTATCTGGATTTCCAGAAGGCATTCGACAAGGTGCTGCACAAAAAGCTGCTGCATAAGATAAAAGTGCACGGTGTTACAGGTAATGTATTAGCATGGATAGAGGACTGGTTAACTAACAGAAAGCAAAGAGTGGGAATAAATAGGTGTTTTTCCAGTTGATCAGTGACTAATGGCGTGCCTCAGGGATCAGCGTTGGGACCACAATGTTTACAATTTACATAGATGATTTGGAGTTGGGAACCAAGTGTAGTGTGTCAAAGTTCGCAGATGATACTAAGATGAGTCGTACAGCAAAGTGTGCAGAGGACACTGAACATCTACAAAGGGATATAGTTTGAGTGGGCAAGGTTCTGGCCGATGGAGGAAAATGTGAGGTCATCCATTTTGGTAATAACAGCAAAATGGACTATTATTTAAATAGTAAAAAATTGCAGCATGCTGCTGTGCAGAGGGACCTGGGTGTCCTTATGCATGAATCACAAAAAATTGGTTTGCAGGTGCAGCAAGTAATTAAAAAGGCAAATTGACTTTTGTCCTTCATTGCTAGAGGGATGGAGTTTAAAAATAGCGAGGTTATGTTGCAGCTGTGTAAGGTGCTGATGAGGCCTTACTGTGTACAGTTTACAGTGTTCTCATTACTTGAGAAAGGATATACTGGCACTGGAGAGGATGCAGAAGAGATTCACTAGGTTGTTTCTGGATTTGAGAGGGTTGGCTTATGAGGAGAGACTGAGTAGACTGGAACGTTTAGAGGAGGGGGGATCTTTTAGAAACATATAAAATTATGAAGGGAATAGATAAGCTAGAAGCAGAGAGGTTGTCTCCACTGGTGGATGAAGCCAGAACTAGGGGGCATAGCCTCAAAATAAGGGGGAGCAGATTTAGGACTGAGTTGAGGAGGAACTTCTTCACACAAAGGGTTGTGAATCTCTGGAATTCTCTGCCCAGTGAAGCAGTTGAGGCTACCTCACTAAATGTTTTTAAGGCAAGGATAGATACAATTTAGAACAGTAAAGGAATTAAGGGTTACGGTGAGCATGTGGGTAAGTGGAGCTGAGACCACAAAAAGATCAACCATTATCTTATTGAATGGCGGTGCAGGCTCGAGGGGCTAAATGGCGTACTGCTCCTAGTTCTTATATTCTGTTCATGTTGTGAGCTAACACAAATGAATGTGTGGGTGAGACTATCTTCATTCAAAGAGGTGCATTCTACAGTCTTCTATTGATTACACAAGATTTGTTCTGGCATGACTGGAAATCATAACAAGCTTTACTGCTGGTGGTGGATTTAGAGAAATCTCCAAAAACTGAGGAAAGTGTCAGGAAATGGTCACTTGAAGTAGCCACTCAGCAAAACGGAGATATAGAAACCCATAATAAGCTGGAGGCAACAATGGACTGTTTGCTAAAAGGACTGTAATACCTTAGAAAATGTAATGGACGCTAAGTAGACAAGGAGAATGTCACTTTCTATAGTATAATGTAGATGTTGCCTATAAAAAGAAAATAGTGTTTCATCAATAGTGCTTATTCTTAGTGATGTTTAAACGTTTAGATTTAATTGCACCTTTTTTCTGCAAATAACTGAAAGTTTGAAGCTCTTTAAAAGTTATCAGTCTCTGTAGAGATTACAACATTAGCATATATCTCATCTACTTCTAAATAAGGAACAAAATTTACTCTACCATCCTTGTAAATGACCTTGGTTAAACATCATCATGCTTTGGTCACCTCATTGGTTGGTGACATAATGCCCCTGGAAAAAGGATCAGTGGACAAGATTGACATAAATGTCCCAAGATCCCACAGTAGACTTGGGAACCTTGGGTGTATCACAGAAAGGCAGAGTCTTCAAAGTTGGATTGAGGTCTTTGAAATAAAAAGATTAGATTTCATCCATGTGAATTGGTTATTCGAATTAGGTAGGTTAGCAAGTATCATGGGATGCCAGTGGAAATGACATAAGCGTAGAACTAGGCTGTATATCAGGATTTATTTTTTCAGAGAATTGTCAACTTATGGAATGATGCCGAGTACAGATTTAGTACAAATACTCAAAAGACCATAAGCCATAGGAGCAGAATTAGGCCACTCAGCCCATCGAGTCTGCTCCGCCATTCAATCATGGCTGATATTTTTCTCATCCCCATTCTCCTACCTTTTCCCCATAACCCCTGACCCCTTATTAATCAAGAACCTATCTATCTCTGTCTTAAAGACACTCAATGACCCAGCCTCCACAGCCTTCTGCAGCAATGATAAGGTCCCCCATGGTGGGCTTATGATGAAGGTGAGGAGGTGTGGGATAGAGGGAAAGTTGGCCGATTGGATAGGTAACTGGCTGTCTGATCGAAGACAGAGGGTGGTGGTGGATGGAAAATTTTCGGATTGGAGGCAGGTTGCTAGCGGAGTGCCACAGGGATCGGTGCTTGGTCCTCTGCTCTTTGTGATTTTTATTAATGACTTAGAGGAGGGGGCTGAAGGGTGGATCAGTAAATTTGCTGATGACACCAAGATTGGTGGAGTAGTGGATGAGGTGGAGGGCTGTTGTAGGCTGCAAAGAGACATAGATAGGGTGCAAAGCTGGGCTGAAAAATGGCAAATGGAGTTTAACCCTGTTAAATGTGAGGTGATTCATTTTGGTGGGACTAATTTAAATGTGGATTACAGGGTCAAAGGTAGGGTTCTGAAGACTGTGGAGGAACAGAGAGATCTTGGGGTCCATATTCACAGATCTCTAAAGGTTGCCACTCAAGTGGATAGAGCTGTGAAGAAGGCCTATAGTGTGTTAGCTTTTATTAACAGGGGGTTGGAGTTTAAGAGCCGTCGGGTTATGCTGCAACTGTACAGGACCTTGGTGAGACCACATTTGGAATATTGTGTGCAGTTCTGGTCACCTCACTATAAGAAGGATGTGGAAGCGTTGGAAAGAGTGCAGAGGAGATTTATCAGGATGCTGCCTGGTTTGGAGGGTAGGTCTTATGAGGAAAGGTTGAGGGAGCTAGGGCTGTTCTCTCTGGAGCGGAGGAGGCTGAGGGGAGACTTAATAGAGGTTTATAAAATGATGAAGGGGATAGATAGAGTGAACGTTCAAAGACTATTTCCTCAGGTGGATGGAGCTATTACAAGGGGGCATAACTATAGGGTTCGTGGTGGGAGATATAGGAAGGATATCAGAGGTAGGTTCTTTACGCAGAGAGTGGTTGGGGTGTGGAATGGACTGCCTGCAGTGATAGTGGAGTCAGACACTTTAGGAACATTTAAGCGGTTATTGGATAGGCACATGGAGCACACAAGTATGATAGGGAGTGGGATAGAAACATAGAAACCCTACAGTGCAGAAGGAGGCCATTCGGCCCATCGAGTCTGCACCGACCACAATCCCACCCAGACCCTACCCCCACATATTTACCCGCTAATCCCTCTAACCTACGCATCTCAGGATTCTAAGGGGCAATTTTTTTTTTAACCTAGCCAATCAACCTAACCTGCACATCTTTGGACTGTGGGAGGAAACCGGAGCACCTGGAGGAAACCCACGCAGACACGAGGAGAATGTGCAAACTCCACACAGACAGTGACCCGAGCCGGGAATCGAACCTGGGACCCTGGAGCTGTGAAGCAGCAGTGCTAACCACTGTGCTACCGTGCCGCCGTAGCTTGATCTTGGTTTCAGATAAAGCTCGGCACAACATCGTGGGCCGAAGGGCCTGTTCTGTGCTGTACTGTTCTATGTTCTATGTTCAATGAGTTCCACAGATTCACTACTCTCTGGCTGAAGAAATTCCTCCTCATCTCTGTTTTAAAGGATCGTCCCTTCAACCGGAGGTTGTGTCCTCTGGTTCTAGTTTTTCCACGAGTGGAAACATCCTCTCCACGTCCATTCTATCCAGGCCTCGCAGTATTCAGTAAGTTTCAATAAGATCCCCCCTCATCCTTCTAAACTCCAATGAGTACAGACCCAGAGTCCTCAACCGTTACTCATACGACATGCTCTTCATTCCAGGGATCACTCTTGTGAACCTCCTCTGGACTTTTTCCAAGGCCAGCACATCCTTCCTTAGATATGGGGCCCAAAACTGCTCACAATACTCCAAATGGGGTCTGACCAGAACCTTATACAGCCTCAGAAGTACATCCTTGCTCTTGTACTCTAGCCCTCTCGACATGAATGCTAACATTGCATTTGCCTTCCTAACTGCCAACTGAACCTGCACGTTAACCTCAAGAGAATTTTGAACTAGGACTCCCAAATCCCTTTGTGTTTCTGATTTCCTAAGCATTTTCCTATTTAGAAAAGAGTCGATGCCTCCATTTCTCCTTCCAAAGTGCATAACCTCACACTTTTCCACATTGCATTCCATCTGCCACTTCTTTGCCCACTCTCCTAACCTGTCCAAGTCCTTCTGCAGCCCCCCTGCTCCCTCAATACTACCTGTCCCTCTACATATCTTTGTATCATCTGCAAACTTAACAACAGTGCTTTCAGTTCCTTTCTCCAAATCGTTAATGTATATAGTGAAAAGTTGTGGTCCCAGCACTGACCCCTGAGGCACACTACTAGTCACCAGCTGCCATCCTGAAAAAGACCCCTTCATCTCCACACTCTGCCTTCTGCCAGTCAACTAATCCTCTATCCATGCCAGGATCTTACCCTTACCACCATGGGCTCTTAACTTATTTAACAGTCTCCTATGCGGCACCTTGTCAAAGGCCTTCTGGAAATCTAAATAAATCACGTCAACTGGCTCTCCTTTATCTAACTTCCTTGTTATGTCCTCAAAGAACTCTAACAGATTTGTCAGACATGACCTCCCCTTGACGAAGCCGTGCTGACTCAGTCCTATTTTATCATGCACTTCCAAGCACTCTATGATCTCATCTCTAATAATGGACTCTAAAATCTTGCCAATGACCGAAGTCAGGCTAACCGGCCTATAATTTCCCATCTGCTGCCTCCCTCCCTTCTTAAACAGCGATGTTACATTAGCTACTTTCCAGTCCTCTGGTACCCTCCCTGCCTCCAGTGATTCCTGAAAGATCACCACCAATGCCTCCACAATTTCCTCAGCTATCTCTTTTAGAACCCTGGAGTGTAGTCCATCCGGTCCAGGTGATTTATCCACCTTCAGACCTTTCAGTTTCCCCAGAACCTTCTCCTTAGTGATGGCCACTACACTCACCTGTGCCCCGACTCTCCTGGTGCTCTGGCATCCCACTGGTGTCTTCCACCATGAAAACCGAGGCAAAGTAACTACTCAGTTCTTCTGCTATTGCTTTGGTTTCCTATTATTACTTCTCCTGCCTCATTCTGCAATGGTCCAATGGCTATTTTTGCCTCTCTTACCTTTATATATTGAAAAAGACCCTTCCCATCTTCTTTTATATTACTAGCTAGCTTACACTCATATTTCATCATCCCCCCCCCTTATTGCTTTTTTAATTGTCCTCTGCTCGCTTTTAAAGGCTTCCCAATCCTTTGGCTTCCCACTAATCCTTGCCACTTTGTATGCTTTTTCTTTTGCTTTTATGCTGTCCTCGACTTCCCTCGTCAGCCATGGATGCCTCGTCCTCCCCTTAGCATGTTTCCTCCTCATTGGGATGAATTTCTGTTGTGCCTCCCGAAAACTCACAAAAGCTCTGCCATTGCTGGTCCACCGTCTTCCCTGCTAAGCTCCCTTTCCAATCAACGCTGGCCAGCTCCTCCCTCATGTCTTTGTAGTTACCTTTATTTAATTATAATACCGTCACATCTGACTCCAGCTTCTCCCTCTCAAACTGCATGGTAAATTCCATCATATTGTGGTCGCTGCTCCCTTAGGGTTCCTTCACCTTAAGTTCCCTAATCAAGTCTGCCTTATTACACTTCACCAAATCCAGAATAGCTTGTTTCTGAGTGGAAGATATAGCATTTGTAAATAGAAATAGAAATCCAGAATAGCTTGTTCCCTAGTAAAAGAAACCTTGACATGGCCCGGTGGTGGGGGATGGGGGGGGGGGCGGGGGGCCTTGTTGTTCTTCACTGTTGTCTGAAAAGTCCTGGAGCTCCCTTCCTACCAGCAGAGTGGGTTTATCTACACCAAGTGGATTGTAGTGGTTCAAGACTGCAGCTAACCTCCTGAAAGGCAATTAGGGATGGGCAATTAATGCTTGCCTTGATAGCTATCAAGGCAAGCATTAATTGCCCATCCCTAATTGCCTTTCAGAAGGTTAGCTGCAGTCTTGAACCACTACAATCCACTTGGTGTAGATAAACCCACTCTGCTGGTAGGAAGGGAGCTCCAGGACTTTTCAGACAACAGTGAAGAACAACAAGGGTTCCAAGTCAAGATGGAGTGTGGCTTGAAGAGGAGCTTGGTATTACCATGCATCTCCTGTCCTTGGCCATAGAGATCACGGGTCTGGAAGGTGCTGTGAAAGGATGCTTGGTGAGAGTTACTGTAGTGCATCTTGCACACAATACTGCCACTGTGGGCCAGTGATGAAGTGAATGTTTGTGGTGGTAAGGTGCCAATCAAGTGGGCTGTTTTGCCCTGGAACATAAAAATTATAATGGAAAGGCAGCTGGAAGTGAATGCCGAGGCAGGATTTTTGTCATGTTACTAGTTTATCTCACATTTTGATGAACACAAAATATTTATTTAAATGAAGCAGATAGGGTGTGAAAGATTATTGAATGAGAATGTGCAGAAAAACTTCAGTATCCATTTTAAAAATCATATATTTGGTCCTTAATTTTAAATGCATATAATTTTTAAAATTACATCCGTGTACACAGTTTGTCAACTTTATCATTTATAAATTCCAAACATTAAACCCGTCATGACATAAATATACTTTGCCACCAGTTGGGGGCACTGCAGCACCAACACTGGCCAGCAGGTAGACAAATGAGATGAAAAGTTTACATAGACAGTTTTGATTAAAAATGTAGACAGGAATTTATATTGGAAAATTTGTTGGGAAGCACATGCAGACATCGGATATATATTTTTCTTCAATGATTAGAAAGCTGGGCAGAATTCTCAAATCCAATCTGTGGCAGGTTTCACGTCAGGTAGCAATGGAGAATCTAGCAGGCGCCATAAAATCGGAAACCCACTGGCATAAAAACAGGTTGCAATTCTCCTAACGGTGAGTTAATGGTGAAATGGTTATTCGGCTGTCTGGTGATGTTAATTCCATTTGCATCTCATGAATGCTCATAAAGCATTTGCATCATGCCAATGGGAAATCATGTCTGTCTCAAACCGGTTCAAAAAGGAGCGACGTGAGCAAGCAGACCTCAGTTCATTCGAGACTTTGAGGTGAGTGCAACACGGTACCTGCCAGAGGGTTGCGCCATAGCGCTGCTGAGCTGAATGCCACACTGCTGAGGCAGAATAGTTTGTGCTCTCCAGCTCCATGCTGACATTGTCTGTATAGACACCTCTAGTGCTATGGGACTCATGCACCTTCCACTGGGACAAACTCAAAGTTCAACCGGGAATGGAAACAAAGACAATGGAGCAGCAAGAGGGCGATGTCAGGGCAGTTGGGGGGGGGGGGGGGGGGGGGGGGGGGGGGTGCGTGCGCGCGCGTGCGCAGGCAGGACACAATGCAGAGGGACAAGAAGGTAGAGGTAGATGATGAACAGCGTAAGGCAGAGGGAAGACCGAGGGGGCAGGAAGCTGGACCCTGAAGGGTTCATGAAGCACTGACAAACAAGGGGGTCAAAGTTTACTGGTTAGAAGGGGGCGAGAGAGGAGATGTCCACCACAACGGGATCCAGATTTATTGGGGGAGGCTGGAGAATAACAGTTTTATTTTATCCAGACAGTGGCTGGCGGGCGGGCGTGCGTGCTGACTGATTTTATTAATATTTAATGGATAATGCCCACTGGAAAGATGGGCAATATGATTTTGGGAATCTATAATTGCTTTCACAGAGGCATTATTCTTCAGACTGATATCCAACTGCCCGTATTCTATACCTTGAGTGCAGGGCTTCCTCATGTCATTCTCCCATTCGATTGTTTGGTTAAATAAAGTCACGTCTTCAACATCAGTACACTGTATTTTGAGTCTTTGTATTAGCTTTAGTAGCTATACATAGCCTCGAGAGGAAGCCCTCGTCTATAGGGACAAAGCATCAAACTCAGAACTAAAGTAGAGGTGTAGCACCACCATCTTGAGGTCCCAGAACAATGGCGTCCAGCAAAAACAAAAGATTGGGAGGGGTACGAGGCAGTGTGGGAGGGCCATTAAGCTGGAATGCACACTCATTTGTGCCGCTAGAGTGGACAGGATCCAGGTCAGTTAAAAAGGGGGAGATCTTGTAGCCCAGGAAGAAACTGAAAGGCTATCATCTTATTCAGCACTGTTAATAGCTCGAACTACCAGCTTCACAAAATGTCAACAGAGTATAAGGTAGGAATGCAGCCATGAATGAAGGCAATAGTGAGGTTGCATCATATCTGGCATTCTATCATGGAAGAGCAGTCATGCATTCCCAATGAAAGCCATTCATCACTAGCCACGCGGCTTCCACTCATTGACAACGACCAACTGAAAGGTCACTGGTATACCACTACAAAGAGTAGAGCACAGAGGTATTTTGCTTTATTCACAGCTTATCACCCCACAGAGCCCTCTAGACGTCACACTGCTGGAATAGAATGTTACACATCACAATGTGTGTGCTTGCATCTCAGAGATAAGGCTGCATCAGGCACCATGCACGCAGGCACCCAAATCTGTGGAGTCCAATAATCCCATAGGTTTCTAAACCAGAGCTTCACGTTCTGCACCCTTTAATCATGTTGTCCTTGATGTCTCATTTCAGAGGGAAAGCAAAAGGACTCATGGGCTCAATGCTGTGTTTCTCAGAGTCCTCCTTCAATGGAGGAGGCGAGACAGGGAGAGGTGTCGCATATGCACCTCCAGCAAGAGGTATCGTCTGGGGGACATGACCAAGGGGAACCAAGGCAAGAGTAGGAGGTTGAGGAGGAAACCCCCAGACAGCAGAGGCAACTCACCACACTGTGGGTTTACCGTCAAAGAGTATCCTGCTTACAAATGAGTGAAAGAAAGGCAGTGCTGAGCATGCCTGAAATTGTCCCAAGACATTATCCATGTATGTGCATTGCATTCTGGGAGATGCCATGACTCCTCCATCCTCAGTCACTCACAGGTGCCTGGGATCTTCAAGGTGCCTAAAGATCTTCAGGGATAGTTGTTTTGAGGCAAGGGGTACCCACTTAAACACTAGCTGATGATTCTGGTGCATTGCCCTCAAACCCATGCCAAGGAAAGGAACAATGCTGCTTGCAGCTCCACATATTTTCTTATGGAGCAGAGCACAGGACTTCTGAAAATGTGCCTCAGATGCTTGGACCGCTGAAGGGTTCAATACAAGACGCTCCAGTGAACATGACCTGCATGATCGCATATGGCTATGGTGAGCCCTTGCTAGAACCTGAATGGGAGGAGGATGGCAACTCATCAGACGTTGAAGGTGTGGAGGCCCAGGAAGTCCAGGGAGCAGTATGAGCACGCTGAAACCCTGCAGAAAGAAAGACATGGCTGTAATACTGCTGACAGGTTCCAAGAAGAGTAACGTTATGGGAGGTCACATCTCCCCTAGCCCTCAAAGCCACTGTGTGTCATATCTGGGGATAGCCAAACAATCACCAAAAACAAGTTTTGCCCAATTTAGCCTCATGACTTGCAAGGACATGATCCCAACTTTGGTCAAAGCTACCCTGTTAATGCGCTCACTCTGTGAACTTGGAAAGTCCACTGAGTAAAGACAACAATGTGAGAAAAAGCTTCATGCTTTTGGTGCCAGCTAATGATGCAAACACTGCTGTGACTGAGGACCAGCCTTGGGATCTTATTCAAAAGTGCGTGTCTTGGGTTTGGCCGCTGAGGTGATTCAGATGCACCAGAGTTTCACTGCTGACAAGCTTCCCTCACTCAGTGCTGTCCCTTGAGGAATAAGGGTTACAAACTTTTCCATCATACACTTCTTATAAAGATTTAAACAAATCTTCCTGACACCACACAAGGCTCCAGAGACTAATTGCACTGCCATAATGTGAACATTCATCTCAG
This sequence comes from Mustelus asterias, assembly GCF_964213995.1. NCBI lineage: Eukaryota > Metazoa > Chordata > Chondrichthyes > Carcharhiniformes > Triakidae > Mustelus > Mustelus asterias. Next base: position 45,289,715 of record NC_135809.1, on the reverse strand, counting down.
AGTGGTACGTTATCATTGAGTGGGTGGATGTCTCAACATCGAGATAAGAGGATTACAAAGTTGACATTCGCTAAAACCTTCAGCTGACCAGAACGTTCACATACCCATCAAATGATTTTTCAAAAGTGCAATTTATTTAGTGATAGCACACCCATTTCCAGAAGTGACATCAATATTTTTTAACCTTCTTAACCCTACCACAACACCTTGAAACAGCCCCACATCCACAGCAGAGGTGGAAGCAGTCTACTGACTGCTATGTCTTGATGCTGTGATGACCTTGGCAGACGTTCTCTGATGTCCCGAGTCCTGGTGGGCCCAGTACTGCTCAGGGCAGAAGCACCCTCGGCAGCCTGCACTGTTGGAGTGGATGCAGGTACAGGCAGAGGGGACAGTGAGTTGTTGCACTGAGAGGCGGCCCCCAAGGTGTCCCATTAACATTTCCCGTGTGTGTGTCTGTGTCAGAGGGCCCAGGCCCAACTCCTGCAAGAGTTGGTGCACCTGGAGGGAGGTCAATGTGCCTCTTTCCCATGTTGCCTACATCCTGATGGCGTCCACAGAGCGAGTGGCCTTGGAGTGCAGAGCCAAGCACAAATCCAGCAAGAACTGTTGGATCCAGATCTCCATCATGGATGCCAAACTTCTCATGGTGATCTCTGAGCCTTCAAGTTTTAGAACCACAACATCAGACAGAATGTGGATAAACTTCTCTGTTGTTCGCGCTGATCTGCTACGTGACTCTCAAACCTCTGCGTCATATTCTGCTGCTCGTCATTCATTGCATCACCATCTGACTGGGAGTGAGCAGGTACTTGGTCTCCAGTAGCCCTCCTAAATGCCAACGGTCTGGACTGCTCCTGCTTCTGACTGCTGCGGAGACCTGTCTTTGTAAAGTGACCTCTGACTCTAATCTTGAGCTATGCTCCATCTAAGTGTGTGTTGCTGCACTGGTGAAAGATGAAGGCAAGCACCACGATGAATCTTTGTAAGCTTCCTCATCCGTGAAAATACTTTGGACTGTTGCTGAGCTGCCTGGACAGCCTCGATCTGCTTTTGCCTAGCAAAATTACAAACGAGTTTTAGTGGATGAGTTTAAGCTATTTCAGAGTACATTTGACTCACTGTGATTGTCAGGATGCGATGACATGATGGAACTGTGATCGGTACCAGGTTGTTGGGAGAGGCCAATCTTCCCATCCTAATAAAAGCTTTCCCTGTCCTCCCCAGCAAGCTCAGTTGCAGCCTCCTCAAATTCCATGAGGGAAACAATCTCTGCTGTCGCTCCTTCAGTCTGGGCTCACTTTTGCGCCAGCTTGGCCTGAATGAAGATGAAAAAAAGGCACATGATCAAAGGAGATGGAGCTGAGGTTGGGTGAAATGCATGCCCCCTTGTCTTGCATGAGCCTTGTCGTAGCGTCACTATTATGTGGTGAGCTCTCCCCAGAAGGGCCAGAGAATGCAATGTGAGCAACATAATAGCTGGGATGGTAATGTGCAAGTCTCAATGAGCGAATGTGTGTGGATATGCGCCCCCTGCTCATGGATGTGTAGCCACTTGACTACATGATGCTATGATGAGAGTTTTGATACTAGAGAGGTCAAAGATAACTTATCCTGGAGAAGTGGATAAAATCATTCATCATCTTCCTGCACTGCGTGGCGCACTGGACGAGACTGCTAACTCCTCGGCGAGGGCCTCGCAGGTGAGAGACATAACACTCGGATGTTTCTTGGACTCATCACTGGGGTAGATGACATGCCTGCGTGCCAGGACTCCATGGATCAAGGCATCAAGGGCCTGGTGCCCGAAGCAGGGCACTGCTTTCTTCTTCAGGCTGGTAGCCTTCTGTTTCTAGCTGGACAACATATTTTTCAGTCTCGTGAAGACAGGTCGGCTGCACAGTGTGAGATGCATGTGTTGGGACTGGCGCTTAAATATGACGCCCAGACCTTTCGACCTGTCAGTTGACAACAGGCGAATGAATCAGCTCCCGACCTGCCAGATAATTCAGAGACATCCTCACTTTTGCATATTCATGAGATTCCAAGCGCTGAATCGGGTTCAATTTCCTGCCATTCCAGCTGGTGGGAACAGCGTTGCCAGAACTACCCGCCACTGCATTTAAACAAAAACATTGAGAATTCCACTCATACTGTGTCGCTCCTTATCAACAGCTGCTGCAGATGGTAGAAGGCTTAGGAGGTGGAGAATTATAACTCCGTGTCAATTATTATGTACAGGTAATCATCCAAACATGATCTTGATAACTTTATTTTACATGAAATGGGAGTGTAAAAATGGCAAGTGGGACACAGATACACAAGGCCCGCCCTTATTTCTGACAGATTCTATGTTTGACAGAAGGAGAAAGGGGTTACAGAAGAGGAATGATACATGAAGGAAACCTGAACTCAGTCAGCTGATTTGGACTCAGTGCAGAGTTGAAAAGGATACTTGCCAGGACCTTAACCTGCAGCGTGGGCGTCACAAATTTATGGAATAGACATAAAAGGTCATGATGTCAAAGTTTTTTTTAAAAAATGCCCATTCTTTAAACTTTTTTTAAAAAAACAAGCTGCTGGTATAATTCAGTGGTTAAAGAAAACATTGTTTGAAAAGTTAAAATCGCGGTTTGCTTACACCCCCCTTCCCCCAAGGGCTCTTTATGAATCTTTGGCTGACTTCCAAAAGGTAAAATTATTCCAGAAGGGGTTTAAGTGTACAATTTGACTGACAGTTCAAAGGCTATTACAGGATTAGAAGTCTTTGAACAGCACTTTGTTTTTCTAAGAGATTAATCATTTGTGGAGATTTACAATAATTAATGGACTTTCATGATTGGGAGTTTTATAATAGTGAAGGCTGAATTTCAATTTTAGAACTTCATTCTATTGCCAAAAAGCAAGACATGTTGTCAAAGCTTTTCATCTCAGACTCATCAAGCCAACTGCAAGAATGCCGGATTTCAAATGATCATCACAATTTAAACTTGCGAAGAAAAGGGTGCTGATTGTTGGCAAGTCAACCCAGGCATTGCTATGAAGAAAACAACTGGAAACTACAGACACCCCAAGCTCATGAGTAATTTAAAAAGGTGCAAGGTTTGAACATACTCCTTTTGTTTGCAGAGAACAAGACCCTGTTTTAAAAATATGTTGCTTCTAGTAAGTGTAAATGAGCCATATTACGAGCGCCACTGTATCTCTTAAATTGATTGTTAGTGTAGCTATGAGCGCACTCAGGGTGGTTCAGCAAGTGCTGCACAATCAAGGAATCCCATCAAACAGTAGACATTTTGTTTTGCATGTTGCAAGCATGGGCTGGTTGAGTATAGTCTATAATCCGGCTACTCCAACTAAAAAAACATGCTGTTTGACTCAATTAGCCAATTATAATGTGGCATCACACTGGCACTGAAATTCATACATCCACCACATTCCCCTCATGCATCTTCTCCGCGATTTCATTAAAAAAAATTAGATTAGCCAAACACAATCTGCCTTTTAGAAATCTGTGCTGACTCTAACGTGCATTTTGAGTTTCTTCTGATTATGGATTCCAAAACCTTATCCACCACTGATGTTAAACCAATTGGCCGACGGTTTCTAGCAATGTCGTTACACCCCTTCTTGTATAAGGTCAACATTTGCCACTTCTCAATTTGCTGGCACCTCCCCATCTTTAGGGAAGAATGGAAGATTTTGGCCCTTTTGTCATTTCCACTCCAACGTTCACTTCCTTTCGCAACCTGGAATGCAAACCATTTAGACCAAGTGACTTATCCACTCCAAGCATAGCTAGTGTCTCTAGTGCAAACACCAATCAAGTTTTACCCCATCCATTACCTCTACCATTTTTGCTACTACTGATGTTTTGTCAGTATCCTCTTCCTTAGGAAACACTGATACAAAATAGTGTGTTCCAGGTTTGCCCTGCACCTCGAAGCATACATCACCCTCTCTGACCCATAGGCCACATCACACCTCTTATGACCCACTTACAACTTACATGTAAAAATTTTGGGTTCACTTTTATGTTAATTAACATTCTATTCACATACTTTCCTCTTCACTTCCCCTCTCAACGTGTTGCACTTAGCCTGTCATGATACCTTATGATACAAAATTACCCTCGCCCCGCAGGCACTTGTTCCACTTGGCTCACCTCACTCCTAAGCACCAAATCCAGTGCTGGATTAACTCTGAGTTAAACCAGGGACATACTGATCAAGGTTCCCTGAACATCTTTCAGAAATTCCTCCAGAACAAAAAGCAAAATACCACCGATACTAGAAATCTGAAATAAAAACAGGATACTCAGCAGCATCTGTGGAGAAAGAAACATAGTTAACTCTACTTCTGAAAAGTCATGTTCAACTAAAAATGTTAACTGTTTCTTACAGATGTTGCCTGACCTAAAGAGTATTTTCAGCTTTTTGTTTCAGAAATTTCTCCACATTTTTCTTTTACTTTGCTCAAACATCAATTACCCAATTATTAATTAGGATAAAGTCCATGTATCACAATTAGGAGAGCTCTCACACAGACCAGTCAAGATAGCCTGACAATGATATTAATTGAATCACATATTACAACCAATATTCCACATTCCTCCATCATCATCCCTGCATAGTCTTGTCGAAACCCAACATACCTGGCACAATGGGATTCTTCAACATCATCTGAATATACAACCAAACATACAAACTAGGGGCAGGGGCAGGCTTCCAAATACTATGAAGTCTCATGACACATATCAAACAGAGGCAAGTCTCTTGCTGATTATCACCTGCTGCCCTTCCTTCAGCTGATGAATCATTGCTCCCATATGCTGAAAAGCACTTGGAAAAAGCACCAAGGGTAATGAGGGCATAAAATTAATTCTAGATGGGGACTTCAATGTCCATCATCAAATGTGATTTAGCCTACACAACTGGTCAAATTCTGAAGGACGTAGTTGACAGTTTGGGTCTGTGGCAGGTGGCGAGACAGCCAACAAGGGAAAATGCTACTTGATTTAGTCTTCAATCTAACTGTTGCAGATACATCTGTCCATGACATTACTGGTAGGAGTGACTACCACTCGGTCCTTGGGGAGACAAAGTCCCACCTCCCCATTAAGGATACCTCCCATCATTGTGTGGCACTGCCAACATGCTAGATGAGACAGATTCAGAACAGATATGGCACTCAAAACTAGGCAACCATGAACATAGTAATTTAGGAACAGAAATAGGCCACTTAGCCCCATGAGCCTGTTCCACCATTCAATAAAATCATGGTTGATCTGGCTGTAATCTCAAAGCCACATGCTGCCTACCCCAATAAGCTTTCATCCCTTTGCTTGTCAAAAATGTATCTACCTTTGCCTTAGAAATACTCAATGTCTCGGTTTCCACTGCCTTTTGAGGAAGTGTTCGAAAGACCCAATACCCTCAGAAAAATATTCTCCTCACATCTGGTCAACCCCTTATTTTTCAAGTAATCCCTGGTTCTAAATTCTGCCACAAGAGAAAATATCCTTACTGCATCGAACCTGTCATGACCCTTCAGGATCTGGTGTGTTTCAATCAATTAGCCACAGGTGGCTGTCAGCGGATTATGCGCTACATGCATTAGCAAACTATTACAGATGCTGGAAATCTGAAATAAAAACAGAACATGTTGTTCAGCGGCATCTGTGGAGGGTTCAGGTCAATGACCTTTCATCAGAATCGGAATATATTATGGTGTTGAACCACAATCAGTAATCTCAGGACCCAGCATATCCCTTACTCTGCTACTGCCAGCAAATCAGGAGAACAAGAGAAAAATACTGTGGATGCTAAATTAGAAACAAAAACACAAAATGTTGGAAACATTCAGCAGGTCTGTCAGTATCTGTAGGGAGAGAAAACCCTGGCTCAATGAGCAGTCTAAGAGGGCATGCCAGGAGCAGCACCAGGCAAACCCAAAAATGAGATGCCAACTTGTTGAACTCTCAACACAGAACTACATGCATGCTAAAAAGCAGAAGCAGCATGCTTTCGAGCTACGGTACTCTATAACAAAAGAATCAAAAAAAACTCCTGCAATCTTGCCACATCTGGTCATGAAGGGTAGTGATCAATTAAACAACAAATCAGAACAGGCGGCTCCAAAAACATTCCCATCCTCAATATGAGGAACCCTGCATGCCACTGCAAAGCACGAGATTAAAAAACTTTTCAGTCAGAAGTGCCAAGTGGATGAGCCACCTCATCCTCCTTCACAGCTCCACACCATAATCAATGCCAGTCTCATATAATTTGATTCACTCTGGACAATATCAGACAACCGCAGAGAGCATGGTGGCACAGTGGTTAGCACTGCTGCCTCAGTGCCAGGAACCCGGGTTCGATTCTGGCTTGGACCACTGTATGGAGTTTGCACGTTCTTCCAATGTCTGCGTGGGTTTCCTTTGGGTGCTCCGGTTTCCTCCCACAGTCCGAAAGACATGCTAGTTAGGGACATCGGCCATGCTAAATTCGCCCTCAGTGTACCCAAACAGGCTCCAGAGTGTGGTGACTAGGGGATGTTCACAGTAACTTCATTGCAGCGTAATGTAAGCCTACTTGTGGCACTAATAAATAAACTAGTATAGCACAGTCAATGAGCCCTGACAATATTCCGACAGTCATATTGCACTCCTGGACTAACTACATTCTGAAGCAAGTTGCTCCACTACTGCTACATTAACGGCACTTTCTGACAATGTGAGAAACTCAAATCAAGTCGGAGGGTTGCGGGAATCTGGAATGGAGTGCCTGGGAAAGTAGTCAAGGCCGAAACCTTACAACCTTTAAAAAATATTTGGATGAGCACTTGAAATATCATAATATTCAAGGATATGGGACAAATGCAGGAAAATGGGATTAGATGTGCCTTTATGATAGGCTGGTGAACGAAATTGCTGTTGGATATTCGGCAGGGGTGTGTGTGTGTGTGTGTGTGTGTGTGTGTGTGTGTGCCTGACGTTATTTTGATGCTTGGTTGTTGTTTTCACCACACCTGAACACCTTTGTGCAACTACATTTTCTTACTCTTCCTTCTTGGTACAACCACTGACTTCAGGAGAGGTAGTAGCATGCTGCCCACATCTCTGCTTAGCTGTTTTTAAGTTGACCTTATGGACTTTGTAACCTATGAGAGCCTGTCTTAAGATTGGCCCAGCTGCACAGTGGTAGATTCATCCATTGAGACATACAAGTTAGGAGCAGGTGGTGCCCATTTGGCCCCTTGGGCATGGCAACTCGGGGACACAGGGGTTGGGGCCTCAACCAGTCAGAAGTCAAAGTGCTTTGAGCAGAGTCCCCAATTCCATCTTCCTTCTCATGGCCCATCTGCACTTCCTTGCCAGCAATGAGCTGGAGAGCATTTTGCTAGACAGCCACGGCTACATTTTCATCAATTTTCTTTAAAGTGGCACTCCAAGTGCGCAGGCCTCAGTCAACTTCAAAGCCTTCTATTTTCAAGTCCAATCATTTTGCATTCCCTCGTTAAGATTCTACTGGTTTCTGGACACTTGCTTATTACACAGTTTATGTAGCATTAGTGAATTATGATGAAAGAATAGGTTTTGACCAAGTTAACATTTGACACAGTAGTGAAGCAATCAATCATGCATCACTTTTAAAAATATGCACTCCTCTTCATTTTTCATTGTTTATTTATCAGTTCAATATTTGGTCAATTGAAATCCCTCATGGTTTTGCCATTTTTCTAGGAGGAAAATAAGATTGAATCACAGAAATATATATAACTGTAGTTGATATAATTGTAAATGCAACAGAAATGCAATATTTTTTCAATCAATGTTATTTAGTGGACCTAATTATAACAGGACAGAATCACAAGAGAACACCCAAAACACTTTTGTAAAAATCACATAACCAAATCTAACATAACAGAATTTGATTTCAATCAGGCAATGAACAGCCTTTGATTAATCTTATGGATTTTTTTTTTTACAAACATCCAACCCTGCCGTTCCTCTGTCCGGGGAGATTCTGAAACAACTTATCCCATCCATTATTCTTTGCGAATTTTAAATAAAGTTGCCAACAGAGGTTCTCATTTCAAGCATTATACTTCAAACAAGGCCATAACTCAACCATCTGAAAAACTGATAGATTCACGAATGTATAAATCACCACAAAGTTTTGGGCAAAACTTGACAAGCTGAGATAACTTCAGAAAAATTCAAACTGAATCACAAACCATTGACACAATATTATTTAGAATTCAAGATGCAGGAATAGTCACCAGCTATATAGTCCTAATTCAAGCAAAAATAAAATTCTATAATTAGACTGGTTCTCATTATTCAGTAAGCTGAATATTGCTTTTCCCACTAAATAGTTTCATGTAACACGTGTCATTCTCCATATTCTTAAAAGACTAACTCTGCAGAGAGATATTTTTATTCTGAATTGGCTCCAGAAAATTACAAACAATCACAAAAGTCCTAACCCAAGCATAACATTTCATCAAGTTGCACTTAGTAGAATTTTCTGTTGCCTCTTTGTAAGCATATTCCATTCAGGTTACTAACTCAAAAAATAATATAATTCTGATCAAGTGGTTTTGGTGCTAAAAGTAAGTTGGTGCTGTTTACTTTCCATTAACACCATAACAAGCAATTACCCCTCACCATTATTTTCATCCAATCTCAAGTTAAGTAAAAACAGTTTTACTTTCTCCCCTAAATCAAGTCATTAATGTAACTAACTGGATTTTGTGATTAGTGAAGTCAGCAGTGGCCTTGAAGAAAGCTTCCCACAAAGATCTAGCAATCGTGTTGAATTGTGTGTACAATTCATCACAATGGAGCATTTGACATTCCAAAATATATGTATTTTCAGCAGTAATTATGGACTTAGTACTCAATTAAAAACAGTTACATACATCTAATTCAATAAGGTGAAACACTTTGAAGTGTTTTACAGCAAAACTAATGCCATAAAAGGAGACATTATCAATTCAATGATTCTGCTCTTCTGGGGGGACTTCAACAGTGCGGCCTAAGAGGAAGAGGAGAATTACTCAGTAGTTTCTATATTAAATGGTGCATGTATGGATTCCTTAAGTTGCAGTCAGCTTTAGAGGAGCAATGATAGAGAACACAAAGTTTCACCGTCATTACTACCACAAAATTCAGGCCAACCAAAAGATGGAGAAAACTGTTTTATAGCAAATAGAACCATAGAACCATAGAAAATTACAGCTCAGCAACAAGCCTTTTGGTCCTTGTTGTCTGTGCCAAACCATTTTTTGCCTAGTCCCACTGACCTGCACTTAAGAACATAAGAAATAGGAGCAGGAGTAGGCCATCTAGCCTGCCCCGCCATTCAATAAGATCATGGCTGATCTGAAGTGGATCAGTTCCACTTACCTGCCTGATCCCCATAACCCCTAATTCCCTTACCGATCAGGAATCCATCTATCCGTGATTTAAACATATTCAACGAGGTAGCCTCCACCACTTCAGTGGGCAGACAATTCCAGAGATTCACCACCCTCTGAGAGAAGAAGTTCCTCCTCAACTGTGTCCTAAACTGACCCACCTTTATTTCGAGGCTGTGCCCTCTAGTTCTAGTTTCCTTTCTAAGTGGAAAGAATCTCTCCATCTCTACCCTATCCAGCCCCTTCATTATCTTATAGGTCTCTATAAGATCCCCCCTCGGCCTTCTAAATTCCAACGAATACAAACCCAATCTGCTCAGTCTCTCCTCATAGTCAACACCCCTCATCTCTGGTATCAACCTGGTGAACCTTCTCTGCACTCCCTCCAAGGCCAATATATCCTTCCGCAAATAAGGGGACCAATACTGCACACAGTATTCCAGCTGCAGCCTCACCAATGCCCTGTACAGATGCAGCAAGACATCTCTGCTTTTATATTCTATCCCCCTTGCGATATAGGCCAACATCCCATTTGCCTTCTTGATCACCTGTTGCACCTGCAGACTGGGTTTTTGCGTCTCATGCACAAGGACCCCCAGGTCCCTCTGCACAGCAACATGTTGTAATTTCTTTCCATTTAGATAATAATCCAGTTTTCTATTATTTCTTCCAAAGTGAATAACCTCGCATTTGTTAACGTTATACTCCATCTGCCAGATCCTCGCCCACTCACTCAGCCTGTCTAAATCTCTCTGCAGACCTTCTATGCCCTCCACACGATTCACTTTTCCACATATCTTTGTGTCGTCTGCAAATTTTGTTACCCTACACTCAGTCCCCTCCTCCAGATCGTCTAAATAAATGGTACATAGTTGAGGCCCCAGTACCGATCCCTGCAGCACGCCACTAGTTACCATCTGCCAACCAGAAAAGCACCCATTTATTCTGACTCTCTGCTTCCTGTCGGATAGCCAATCCCCAATCCACGCTAACACCCTACCTCCAACTCCGTGTGACCCAATCTTCTTCAGCAACCTTTTGTGAGGCACCTTATCAAATGCCTTTTGGAAATCCAAAAACACTGCATCCACCGGTTCCCCTCCGTCAACCGCACTATCCCTCCACACCCCTCTCATCCATGAACCCGTCCAAGTTTTTCTTAAATGTTAAAAGCATTTACCACTTCATCCGACAGTTCATTCCACACTCCCACCACTCTCTGCGTGAAGAAGCCCCCCCCTAATATTCCCTTTAAACTTTTCTCCTTTCACCCTTAACCCATGCCCTATGGTTTTTTTCTCCTGTAGCCTCAGTGGAAAAAGCCTGCTTGCATTCACTCTATCTATATCCATCAAAATCTTACACACCTCTATCAAATCTCCCCTCATTCTTCTACACTCCAGGGAATAAAGTCCCAACCTATTCAATCTCTCCCTGTAACTCAGCTTCTCAAGTCCCGGCAACATCCTTGTGAACCTTCTCTGCACTCTTTCAACCTTATTTACATCCTTCCTGTAACTAGGTGACCAAAACTGGACACAATACTCCAAATTCGGCCTCACCAATGCCGTATATAACCTTACCATAACACTCCAACTTTTATACTCGATACTCCGATTTATAAAGGCCAATGTACCAAAGGCACTCTTTACAACCCTATCCACCTGTGACATCACTTTTAGGGAATTCTGTACCTGTATTCCCAGATCCTTCTGTTCAACTGCACTCTTCAGAGTCCTACCATTTACCCTGTACGTTCTACTTTGGTTTGTCCTTCCAAAGTGCAATATCTCACACTTGTCTGCGTTAAATTCCATTTGCCATTTTTCAGCCCATTTTCTCGCTGGTCCAAATCTCTCTGCAAGCTTTGAAAACCTTCCTCACTGTCCACTACACCTCCAATCTTTGTATCATCAGCAAACTTGCTGATTCAATTTACCACATTATCATCCAGATCATTGATATAGATGACAAACAACAATGGACCCAACACCGATCCCTGCGGAACACCACTAGTCACAGGCCTCCACTCAGATAAGCAGTCCTCCACTACCACTCTCTGGCTTCTTCCATTGAGCCAATGTCTAATCCAATTTACTACCTCCCCATGTATACCTAGCGACTGAACCTTCCTAACTAATCTCCCATGAGGGACCTTGTCGAAGGCCTTGCTGAAATCCAGGTAGACAACATCCACCGCCTTCCCTTCATCCACTTTCCTGGTAACCTCCTCAAAAAACTCTAATAGATTGGTTAAACATAACCTACCACGCACAAAGCCATGTTGACTCTCCCTGATAAGTCCCTGTCTATCCAAATATTTGTAGGTCCTATCCCCTATCACACCTTCCAATAACTTGCCCACCACCAACATCAAACTTACTGGCCTATAATTTCCCGGATTTCTTTGGGAACCTTTTTTAAACAACGGAACATCATGAGCCACCCTCCAATCATCCGGCACCTCCCCCGTGAATACTGACATTTTAAATATGACTACCAGGGCCCCTGCAAGTTCAACACTAGCTTCCCTCAAGGTCCGTGGGAATATCCTGTCCGGTCCTGGGGATTTATCCACTCTGATTTGCCTCAAGACAGCGAGCACCTCCTCCCCTTTAATCTGTAAAGGTTCCATGACCTCCCTACCTGTTTGCCCTATTTCCATAGACTCCATGCCCGTTTCCTCAGTAAATACAGATGCAAAAAAAAAACCATTTAGTATCTCCCCCATCTCTTTTGGTTCCATACACAGTCTACCACTCTGGTCTTCAAGAGGACCAATTTTATCCCTCACTATCCTTTTGCTCCTAACGTACCTGTAGAAGCTCTTTGGATTTTCCTTCACTCTGTCTGCCAAAGCAACCTCATGTCTTCTTTTAGCCCTCCTGATTTCCCTCTTAAGTAGCTTCTTGCACTTTTTATACTCCTTGAGCATCTGATCTGTTCCTTGCTGCTTGTACATTTCATACAACTCTCTCTTCCTCTCAATCAGTGTTACAATCTCCATCGAGAACCAAGGTTCCTTATTCCTATTTACTTTGCCTTTAATCCTGACAGGAACATACAAACTCTGCACTCTCAAAATTTCTCCTTTGAAGGCCTCCCACTTTCCATTTACATCCTTACCAGAGAACAGCCTGTGCCAATCCACACTTCCCAGATCCCTTCTCATTTCATCAAACTTAGCCTTTTTCCAGTTCAGAACTTCAACCCGAGGACCAGATCGATCCTTATCCATGATCAGGTTGAAACTAATGGCATTATGATCACTGGATCCAAAGTGTTCCCTCACACTCACATCCATCACCTGCCCTAACTCATTTCCCAATAGGAGGTCCAATATCGCATCCTCTCTAGTTGGCACCTCTATATACTGATGTAGAAAATTCTCCTGAACACATTTTACAAACTCTACCCCATCTAAACCTTTAACAGTATGCGAGTCCCAATCTATATGTGGAAAATTAAAATCCCCTACTATCACAACTTTGTGTTTCTTGCAGTTGTCAGCTATCTCTCTGCTGATTTGCTCCTCCAATTCTCGCTGACTATTGGGTGGTCTATAATACAACCCCATTAATGTGGTCATACCTTTCCTGTTTCTTAGCTCCACCCATAGGTCCTCTGCAGACAAGCTCCCTAGTCTATCCTGCCCGAGTACCGCTGTAACATTTTCCCTGACCAACAATGCCACCCCCCCCACCTTTTATCCCTCTGCCTCTATCCCGCCTGAAACATTGGAACCCTGGAACATTGAGCTGCCAGTCCTGCCCCTCCTGTAGCCAAGTTTTACTAATGGCTATAATGTCATATTTCCACGTGTCTATCCACGCCTTCAGCTCATCTGCCTTCCTCACAATACTCCTGGCATTGAAATAGACACACCTCAAAAGGTTATTTCCACCACACTCAACCCTTCCATTTGTGATTTTGCTTGAACTAACCTGTCTTTTTACCCCTGCTCCACTATCTGCTCTGGCACTCTGGTTCCCATCCCCCTGCAAATCTAGTTTAAACGCTCCCCAATAACACTAGCAAACCTCCCTGCAAGTATATTGGTCCCCTTGTAGTTTAGGTGTAACCCGCCTCTCTTGTACAGGTCCCACCTGCCCCAGAAGAGGTCCCAATGATCCAAGAATCGGAAACCTTGCCCCCTACACCAGTTCCTCAGCCAGGTGTTCATCCGCCCAAGCATCCTACTCCTACCCTCACTGGCATGTGGTACAGGTAGCAATCCTGAGATTACTACCCTCGGGGTCCTGCTTTTTAACTTCCTTCCAAGCTCTCTATACTCACTCTTTAGGACCTCCTCACTCTTCCTACCTACGTCATTAGTACCGATGTGTACCACGACATCTGGCTGATCACCTTCCCACTTTAGAACGCTGTGCACGCGATCAGAGACATCCCTGACCTTGGCACCCGGGAGGCAACAAACCATGCGGGAGTCTCTGTCCAGACCACAGAACCTCCTGTCCGTACCTCTGACCATTGAGTCCCCTATCACTACTGCTCTCCTCTTCTTCCTCCCACCCTTTTGCACTGGAGAACCAGATTCAGTATCAGAGTTCCGGCTGTCGCAGCTTGTCCCAAGTAAAGCATCTCCCACAACAGTATCCAATTTAGTATACCTGTTGTGGAGGGGTATGGCCACAGAGGACCCCTGCTCTGCCTGTCCTTTCACATTTCCATTTCCTCTCCTTACAGTAACCCAATTTCCTGTGCTCTGCTTAGGTGTAACTACCTCCCTAAAGCTACTGTCTATATACTTCTCATTCTCCCAAATTAGATGGAGGTCATCAAGCTCCTTCTCCAGTTCCCTAACACGCTTTGCTAGCAGCTGCAGCTGGATGCATCTTTTGCGGGTGTTGTCATCAGGGATACCGGAGGTCTCCCTGATCTCCCACATCCTGCAAGAGGAGCATTCCAACATCTTGCCTGGCATTTTTTTTTACTCTGGGGAAAAACAAGAATAAACTTTCTGGGAAAAAAACCCTTCTCTCGCCTCTGCCTGTTCTCGCCGAAGTCTGTTTTGAGCCAAAGCCCTTCAGCCCTCACTCTGCTACCTGCTCACTCCGCCGCCCGCTCTCAACGCTGCCCGCTGGATAGTGCGACCTGCTTTTTAAACAGATAAAGTACACTATCCTCCCAAATCTGAATATCTGGTCCTGTATTTATAATCTTTTCAATTATCTATTTTTTTTTTCTGGTTATAAACAATAGACTAATCTAATAAATTAGAAATACACATTCACAAATTGCAAACTGGTATATGACCGACATAAATTTCTCTGAAAGCTGTAAACAAACAAATGTTTGGTTCATGGTCTATTTGGAAGGGTAACGTAATGTGTTTCGGCAGTATTTTTATATATTTTTTTAATAATCAGGATTCCAACAAACATGAAGTTGGCCCGAGCTTTATAGAAGCCTCAAACTACAGATCCTATCTTATTTTTAATTCTTTAGACTTTTCATTGTGTAAATGAACAAAATTCTGTACAGAAAATCTAGGAAATATTTTTCGGATGGTTATTATTGCATATTAACACACCAATTTTATAGTCCAAACTTTTTGTTGGGGACACAACCATATACTTATCTGGGGACTATTGAAAAAACAGAACCACAAAGATAGTTCCTTTTAGATTACTACCGGAGCCTCAAGCAAATTGCCATCCGGTAAATTGTAGCTCAATTAGAAGATCTTTGCTTCTGAATCAGAAGGTCAGAGTTCAAATCACACCGCAGGAGAGTGTTGTCCTATCAGGGATGGCCTCGTTTAGGGTGGCACAGTGGTTAGCATTGCTGCCTCACAGCGCCAGAGACCTGGGTTCAATTCTGGCCTCGGGTCACTGTCTGTCTGTGTGGAGTTAGCAAATTTTCCCCGTGTCTGCGTGGGTTTCCTCCGGGTGCTCCGGTTTCCTCCCACAGTCCAAAGATGCGCGGGTTAGGTTGATTAGCCATGCTAATTTGACCTACTGTCAGGGGATTAACAGGGTAAATATGTGGGGTTATGGGGATAAGGCCTGGGTGGGATTGTGACTGGTGCAGACTCGATGGGCCGAATGGTCTCCTTCTGCACTGTAGCGATTCCATGATTCTATTAAATAAGATCAGAGTGGGGGCAATATTAATCTTCAAATTATTTGGACAAAGGAAGCCTTGAGGATGAGTTCATCGTGTATTCAGGACTGTTTCTTAGAGCAATACACTGAGGAACAAACCACTAAACATGCTATTTTAAACCAAGAATCCTGCAGAGACACAGGATAAATTAATGATCTCATAGTAATACATAGTAGCCAAATACATGCTGCCCAACCAACATCTACAAGGCTCAAGTCAGGAGTGTGATGGAATAATCTTCACTTGCCTGGATAAGTGCAGCTCTAACACTCAAGAAGCTTGACACCATTGCAACAAAGCAACTCAATTGGCACCCCATCTTCCACCTTAAACATTCATTCCCTCCACCACTGATGCTCAGTGGCAGCAGTGTGCACCATCTATAAGATGCACTGCAACAACTCACCAAGGCTTCTTAGACAACACTTTCAAAACCCAGGATATCTACCACCTAGAACGACAAGGACAACAGAACAAGAAACAGCATCACCTGGAAGTTCCCTTCTAAGCCACACACCATCCTGACTTGGAACCATATTGCCATTCATTCACTGTCACCGGGTCAAAATCCTGGAATTCCCTTCCCAACAGTGCTGTGGATGTACCGACATCACATAGACTGCAGCAGTTCCAGATGGCAACCGACAACCACCTCGGAGGGCAATTAGGGACAACTAATAAATGCTAGCCTAGCCAGCAACATCCTCATCCAATGAAAGAATAAGTTTCTTTTTTATAAAGCAGTGTGTATATTTAATGAATTATTTCATAACACTGAACAAAGACATATTCCATTGAGAAAGAAAGATTTCATGAGAAAGATTAATTATCCTTGGCTGACTAAGAAAGGCAAGGAAGATGCCAAAGTAACAAAAGGTACACAATGTCGCAAAATAAGTAATTGAAAAAATATGAGAAAGCAGTAAAGGATAACTAAAAGAATGGGGGAAATTAGAATACAAGTATAAACTAGCAATTTTTTTTTTTTAAATGGCAGCACAAGCTTCTACAAGTATATAAAGAATATAAGACTAGCTAACATTGGTCCCTTAAAAGATGGGATTGGAGAATTAATAATAGGAAGAAAATGGCAGAAACTTGGAAGAAGTATCCATCTTCACAATGGAATACATTATAAATCTTCCCAGAACAGTGGAAAATCAAGAGGCAAAAGAGAGGGAGGAACTTAAAACAATCACATTCACCAGAGAAAAAAAACTAACAGAATTAAAGGCTGATGAGCCCCCTGAACCGGATGGTCTGTGTCTTCGAGATTTAAAAAAGTGGCTCCAAAAATAGTGGATACATTGTTTTAAACCGTCTAAAATTTCCAAAACGTTGGAAAACTACAAATTTACACTCCTCTAACAGAGAGGAGAGAAACAGAAGGCAGGAAAGTATGGGTTAGCCTAACATGGATTATTCGAAAAATCTGGAATCCATTATTAACGAAGTAGCAGCAGAACATTCAGAAAATCATAATAAAACATGTTGACGGTGCTTGATTGTATGAAAGGGAAATCATGTTTGAGAGTGTAACTCAGATCTAAACAAAAGGGTGGATAAAGGGGTACAAATAAATGTAATGTATTTTGATTTCAAAAAGCCATTTGATAAGGTGGCACAAAGAAGCTTTAAAGGAAGTCAAGGGAAATGGAAAGAAGGCAGCAAAGAGGCCACTATCAGATCAACATCATCTTAAAAATGGCACAGAAGGCACAAGGGGCTGCATGACCCACTCCTATTTTTCTTGTTCTTATACACTTGCATAGAATATTACAACACCATTTGACCCACCTTATTTCTGCTGGCTCTTTGAAAGAGCTAAGCAATTAATTCCATTCCCCCTGTCCTACATCTTGCTTCTTCTAAAAAAAATTAAATATGGGTCTGGACTGAAGCTTTGATTATGGTCTTCTACAAAAGGGCTCTTTCGAATAGCAATTTGTGCAGTCCTTCATCTGCAACAGGGATATACGCAAAATATTTATTGCCATTTATAACATTCATCTTCAATTTTTTTTAAATACTCTAGATTGGAAGGAAGAGCAGTGAAAATAAATGAATGTTTCATATTCAGTGAATCCTTTGTATATTATTAAAAAGATAGTATACTACCGAAAGTATTAAAGTTATAAATCTGGTTTTACATATTCATTTAATTCCTTCAGTTATTAATTTTACTCATCAGGTTAATGTAACAATTTGCTTGACTGTTGAAATTCTAATGCAATCGTAGTTTAAAATAGCTTTTTTCATTAACGTGGACTCGAATAACAAAAGCATTTCAAATAATTATCCTGTTACATTATTAGAGATTCTGATATAAAATTGATAACTTGTCATCTGCAAATCAAAATTTGAAATCAGGAAGAAATCTGGCAAAAAATGACATTAATGCAATTCTAATCAAGGTCTTGGGCAGTGAGTCTTTTGTTGACACAGAAGCATAAAACTTTTTACATTAGAAAATATACAAACAACTAATTTTAAGGCAATCAACTAATGTTGAAGGCAATAAAGTTATCCATAAACCTCTACTTTAGTTATGGTGAACTGTGCTATCTGTTCCCACACAAATGGTTTCCGGACTTGAAAACGCTTTGTTCAGAAATATGATGCATGAATTTGATGAATGATGGAAATACGTATTACTCAAAGTCTAATTCAAGATATTCTGACTTTATAGATTACTTCAGTGATTTTTTGAAATGCTGCAAAAAGAACCGAAGAGGGTCATTCTGACCACCACAATTCCTAATCTCCAAAGTTCCCTGACCAAATAATTAATACCAATGACCCGAGTTAGTTTACCTACCGATTAGATCTGTAACCTTAATGGAACACAGTTCCACTATGAAAGCAGGATAATACGTTGTGCATTATTAGTGATCATAAGCATGCCACAGAAGATCACAACTACATTCATAAAAAATAAAAATGTATCTGGGGAACATAGAAGATTTGCTGCCGTGTCTGTAGGGCATGTTGCATCTTGAATAGTTATTTTTTTCTTCACCTCCAGTTCTCTGATGTTATAAATATCTAGTTCATGGTTCACAGTAATATTTGTGGCAATTTTAGTTTTGTAAAGATTAAAGTTTAATTGTAGAAAATGGGGTATATGTGACTAAAATAGCTTGAACACTATTACACTTAAATGTTGGGGCCATACTGACTTAAGGCATTAACAACTAGAAAGGTAAAACAGCAGGTGTGCTTACTTCACTGGAGAATTAGAGACGAGGGGTGGGATTCTCTGGCCTCACAGCCACATGTTTCTCAACAGCGGGAGGCAGTGTGCTATTCAGTGGCAGCGGTATTTTCTGGTCCCGCTGCTGCCAATGGGATTTCCCATTGAAACCACCGCACACTGTCGGGAAACATGCAGGCAGGGGTGAGCTGCCAGCAACACCAGAGAATCCTACCTAAGATGTCCACACTGCTTGCAAAAAGAAATGGATTCCCTAGGTGTTTTGTTTTGGAAGTTGGAGCTACACTAATTTAAAAGCAGTGAACCCTGGAAAACTACATTGTCATAGAGATGGGTGGAGCTCAGCATGGTTTTGTAAGAGGGAGGTCGTGCCTTACAAATTTGGTGGAGTTTTTTGAGGAAGTGACAAAAACGGTTGATGAAGGAAGGGCCGTGGATGTCGTCTATATGGATTTCAGTAAGGCATTTGACAAAGTCCCACATGGCAGGTTGGTTAAGAAGGTTAAGGCTCATGGGATACAAGGAGAAGTGGCTCGATGGGTGGAGAACTGGCTTGGCCATAGGAGACAGAGGGTAGTGGTCGAAGGGTCTTTTTCCGGCTGGAGGTCTGTGACCAGTGGTGTTCCGCAGGGCTCTGTACTGGGACCTCTGCTATTTGTGATATATATAAATGATTTGGAAGAAGGTGTAACTGGTGTAATCAGCAAGTTTGCGGATGACACAAAGATGGCTGGAATTGCGGATAGCGAAGAGCATTGTCGGGCAATACAGCAGGATATAGATAGGCTGGAAAATTGGGCAGATGGAATTTAATCCGGATAAATGCGAAGTGATGCATTTTGGAAGAAATAATGTAGGGAGGAGTTATACAATAAATGGCAGAGTCATCAGGAGTATAGAAACACAGAGGGACCTAGGTGTGCAAGTCCACAAATCCTTGAAGGTGGCAACACAGGTGGAGAAGGTGGTGAAGAAGGCATATGGTATGCTTGCCTTTATAGGACGGGGTATAGAGTATAAAAGCTGGAGTCTGATGATGCAGCTGTATAGAACGCTGGTTAGGCCGCATTTGGAGTACTGCGTCCAGTTCTGGTCGCCGCACTACCAGAAGGACGTGGAGGCATTGGAGAGAGTGCAGAGAAGGTTTACCAGGATGTTGCCTGGTATGGAGGGTCTTAGCTATGAGGAGAGATTGGGTAGACTGGGGTTGTTCTCCTTGGAAAGACGGAGAATGAGGGGAGATCTAATAGAGGTATACAAGATTATGAAGGGTATAGATAGGGTGAACAGTGGGAAGCTTTTTCCCAGGTCGGAGGTGACGATCACGAGGGGTCACGGGCTCAAGCTGAGAGGGGCGAAGTATAACTCAGACATCAGAGGGACGTTTTTTACACAGAGGGTGGTGGGGGCCTGGAATGCGCTGCCAAGTAGGGTGGTGGAGGCAGGCACGCTGACATCGTTTAAGACTTACCTGGATAGTCACATGAGCAGCCTGGGAATGGAGGGATACAAACGATTGGTCTAGTTGGACCAAGGAGCGGCACAGGCTTGGAGGGCCGAAGGGCCTGTTTCCTGTGCTGTACTGTTCTTTGTTCTTTGTTCTAGGCTTTCAATTTATCTGTGCGTTTGCTGAGGAGAAAGTACTCTCCAGCAGAGGAAAAGTCCTAACCAGAAACGATGCTACTATTTGCAGGCTCCAGGCAGAGATTGCTGTTAGTTGGTTGTGTAATTGAGGCTCATGAAATCTCCTGGAACTGTTTGATATCTTGTGCAGTTCGGGCTCAGTCCTGGGAGTCATTCGAAGCTTGATGTAGCTGGGGAGGTTGGAGCGTGATGAAATCCAGAGGTGGTGACAGCTCAGTAAAGCAAGCCAGCTATTAAAGAGCCAAAATTGTGCGAGTAATTAGAGGGTGGAGTGCCTCAGGAGACAAGATTGAAACTCTAGAAGATGTGAAGACATTGAGGCAATCTGAGTTGGAGAGGCTTTGAGGGAATTCAGAGGCTTAATCTTCGAAAGTGAAAAGTTTGAAGTCCCTTGTGAAGACAGAATTTCTGTTCTGACAAAGGGTCATTCTGACTCGAAACTTTGGCTCTGTTCTCTCTCTCCACAGATGCTGTCAGACTTGCTGAGATTTTCTAGCATTTTCTTTTGTTGTTTCAGAATATCAGCAATACTGGTTGACTTGGTGTTTATGGACATCTGGGTGAGTTGCAATCAATCCATGCGATCTGTCTTGCTTGCATTCACTATTTATTGTACGGGTGGTGTGTGTTCAACCACAGTTTGCCTATTAATTCACATGTACTTCATATTAATCCTGAATGTTAAGTACAAGATAGATATTGTAAATTGCTTTATCTTTCTGACCTTGCACAGTAAGGTTTAATTTGTTTGTTCAAACTCCATGGTATCTTGTGGTTTTACTTTCGTACCAAGTGTCTTGAATCCCAAACTGTCCACTTAGGAAACAAAAAAAATACTGATTCCTCACCATATCACACCAAGAACTTAGCAGTCTGGTCCAGGATCACAACACCAGTCATTGATTGAAAATCAAAACAAAATACAGTTCCTCCCAACATTCCCGAAACATACAACAACCAATCCTCAGACTTTATGGTATTATGGTGTTAATGCTAGTTTAGTGTCAACCTCACTCATGTATTGTAATTAAACTAGTACATAGGATATATCGCACAGAAACAGGTCATTCACCTCAACCAGTCCTTTGACAATACACCATTTGCTAATAAATTATTAAACGGGAAAGAATGTCTCGGCTTCCTCTTCCCCAGGTTCGTAATTCATCCAGACCAGGGGTTTTATCATTTGAGTTTGTATAGTTTGTTCAATGCAACCAGCTCATCATTCAATGGTAGATCTTCCTCCAACATCTCCCTGGTAAACTCCCAAGCAAAATTTGGTCTTCTGTTATACTTTCATGAAAGTACTTCACAAGTGCTACTGAATTCAAGGCTGACAGTATTAATAATTCTGTGCTTATTTGGATGGAAGCTGAAGCATCTCCACATCATGGAAGCCGAAATCCAGGCATCAGTTATTGAAAATTGTTCATTTAGGCAGTCAATAAGTCAATTCTATTTCTTACTTGTTAAAAAATATAACAGAGGCAAATATTCCAGTAATAGGAAGGAGGCCGTATAAACTGTGCACAACATATCTTTTTTCATTCATTCTCAGGATATGAGCATCACTGACAAAGTCAGCATTCATTGCCCACTCCTCGAGAAGTCAGCGATAGGCCTTCTTCTTATAAAGCTTCTGTAAAGCTACAGTCAGCATTGGAAAGATACTTCCACAATAAGTAGTCTCACAGCACCAGGTTAAAGTCCAACAAGTTTATTTGGTAGCACGAGCTTTCAGATCATCAGGCGAGTGGCAACGCTCTGGAAGCTCGTGCTACCAAATAAACCTGTTGCACTTTAACCTGGTGTTGAGACTACTTACTATGCCTACCCCAGTCCAACACCAGCAACTCCACATCATACTTCCATAATGCTGTAGGCGAGTACCAAGACCCACAACAATCAAGCATTGGAGTCCAAGGTGATTAGAGTTCCCATTTATCTACTATATTCTAATAGAGCATAATAATATAAACTGACATCCTTTTTGATCGAGTGGAAAATTACTGAGGTGTGCATTGAGGTGTTGGCAAAAAGCTAGACAAACAGTGTTTAGTGCAGAAGAAAGAAACTTATGCTAAAGTCTTTATAAATCACCGGCTAGACCCCGGCTAGTGAATTATGTCCAAATCTCCAGAAATTGAACAGAATTGAACCAAGAATGAGGGATTTCAGAAGATGGGATTGTTTGTGTGGAAACAGAGCAAGTAAAGGGAATATTCAATTATGATGTTCAAAATAATTATGGGTTCCAATACAGTTAAAAAAGCATTTATACTGATTGACCAGAAACCCAATTGAACTTGCCAATGTGATCCTCAGGTTGGGTTCATGCCGGTGATGTCATTCACTGTCTACTGGCAGAATTATCAGTAAACTGAGGATTTAAGGTAATTAGCAAAAGAATATGATGATATGGTGATATGAGGGGGAAAAATATGCAGTGAGTTACAATCTGGAATACACAACCTGTAAGGTTGGTAGAAATGGATTCAATAATAACTTTTAAAGGAAAACTGGATGAATACTTCAAGGGGGAAAGTTTTCAGGAGAAACAGCAGGGGAGGGGGACAGATTGGATAGCTATTTCAAAGAGCAGTCACAAACATAATGGACCAAATGGCCATTCTATGATTCCGAATGATGATATGGCTCTCTCTTGTTGTAGATGTTCATTACCTGGCACATCTGTGTGGTGTGAATGTTATTTACTGAAGTTGAAGGTGAAAGATTATCAAAGTTCTGTATACAAGACTTGATCTATGTCAGGACAAGTCTCTCCTATGGGGTTGCTCAGCGATTCAGAGAATATTGCTTTATGCTATATAAAATAGATTATGAGGGCAGGGGCCATTGAATAAGTCAAATTAGTGCACTGCAGGTATATTAATTATATTTTTGGTCCCAAATTCAAAGATGTAAATACCCATCAAGACTGTA
This sequence comes from Mustelus asterias, assembly GCF_964213995.1. Taxonomy (NCBI): domain Eukaryota; kingdom Metazoa; phylum Chordata; class Chondrichthyes; order Carcharhiniformes; family Triakidae; genus Mustelus; species Mustelus asterias. The sequence goes on along the minus strand of NC_135809.1, from coordinate 45,266,362 downwards.
AATTAGTAGCCTTTAATATAGTTAGTTTCTCCATATTGTAAATTTTATTCCTTACATTTAAAAAATAATTTCAGATGCAGAGAAAAATGTTGTGGGTTGCAAATAGGAAAGAGAGGCTTGCAGGTGGGAGCACAAAGGAAGCTGTGGGCAGGAGAAGATGGGTGCTCAGTTGGAATTTCTTAGAAAGATTTCTGAAGCAGTGACTTTGGAAAACCTGCAGTATTTAAAATACACCCAAGTACTTTTGAGGAGACAGTGTCAATATTTATTTTCCCTGTCACAATCCAACTGCACATGACCACAAGCCTCGAAGTCCAGCCCACATTGTGCCTATAACAGCATTGCCTGCTATTACTGGATAAGGCTTCAAGTTTTTCAGCCCTTTCAAAATCAATTTTAGTTTTGGAGCAAGGGCTAGTGAAGGCCAAAACACTAAGTTGGTTTTGTGGCAAGGGAATAGGTAGGTGACATGTCAAAATCACGTCAGGCAGAGGGAATGAAACAACAAAATCAGGACTATGACCCCAATTTCCTAACTCCAAGGCATTATGAAAAACACAAAAAAATCTGTTAGGAAAGAAGAGGGTCAAAGAAAAGAGCTGAACAATTAACTGGAACAGCAACTTCGGTGAAAATGAGTTAATTTATTTTCTTTGGGTGTTTCCGATTATGTTCAAACTATGGGTATCAACTGGGGATTCACTTGCATTCTTATTTTTAGGACCAGAATTAAACTATGGGCTTTGAAGGTGCATGTTTGTAACATGTCTCTATAAATACAAGTTCTAGTGTTAAGAGTGACTCCAGTTTTACACATCACCGCCTGGCTCTCTGGAATAGAACAATGGATTGTCATGAAGTTAAGCAAAGTAAAAAGTTTATTTATTAGTCACAAGTAGGCTTACACCGCACACCACAATGAAGGTACTGTGAAAATCCCCTAGTCGCCATATGAACCAACAGAAATTATTAGGCCACTCTTACTAAAATCAAATCATTTTATGGTTGCCTGTGAATCTGGTTAATATTTGCCAACAGTTTGCCTACATTACAAATTTTATACTACACTGACAACTTGAAGGACTAATTTTTGGAATGGAGAAAGACCAGAAAACAATTTTTTTTTAAAAGTGAGGCACAAAAGTATGGTAACCACCTTTAGACAATATTGTGCAAAGATGATTTTGAAAAAAATGCACAGTAAATAGTTGATGTTTTGAGTCAAATTGTATACAAACAGGCAAATATCATGAACACCAATAAAACTGCAGTCCAAATTTTCACATTTTTGTGGCAAACAGCACTTTAAGAAACTATAACTTTCAGCATAAATATTGCTGACAAGCAGGTGAAACCCCTCCCTCCATTTTCTGTTTGACTGGAATCCTGTATTTATCATTGGTGATCAAGTTCTTAATCACACAAACAAATAGACCATTCTCACAAGACAAGTTTTTGAAATCAGTGATAAATGTCACTTGTGTTTAGTTAACATCTGTACATTACAGACATATCATGTTTGTAGCTTAATCAATGGACCTAAGAGGCGATCTTACCTTCTCATCCTGCTAGTTGATGGGCAGGGTGAGTCGGTAAGATCGCAGGAGTGGGTGGCTGGCTGCCTCTTGGACAGTGCCAGCTTGGCACCCTGGCAGGGCACCAGGCAGTGTCAGGGGGGGGGGGGGGGGGGGGGGGGGGGAATGCTGTGCACTCTAACTAACTTTGAGGGGAGGGGGTTTGCAGTGACAGATTGCGCTCTGTGAACTCACTACTTTAGGCAAACTTAGACCCACCCCCTCCTCCTGCTGGCAGGAAACAGATATTGCTTCATTTTTTGCTCTGTATGGTAAGATTGGATTTTTAAACTCGTTTTCACACTTCTTCGGCACTTGAGAGTTTCTTTTTGGTAAAATCACACCCACAGTTTTTACATTTACCTTGCTTGACTCAACAAGAGATAACTGTTTAAAAAGATTTTGTCACTTTAGATCCAGTAGCAACAAACCAGCAATCAAATTTGGATACAAATTCTCAACAAAACATAGTGTAACCCAATTCGTTGCATTGTTAAATACAGTACACCAAATATTCTTAGAGTCGACCAGTTTTCCAGCTGTTAAAAAGAACAAGTTCTCGTTGAAATGCTTACCAAATATCATCAAAATTCATCTGAAATACTTGAATGAGGGGATGTTTTATTTTCACCTATCAAAAATTCCAATGATACAAAAGGACACATTACCAACTTTCTCATGCTCTGTAACTAATCATGAGGGAGACTGGCTCCATAGCAAACAACGAAGGGCAGGAATGATTTAAAACCAACCAGAGCTTGATCTCATGAAACCAGACCATGGATGGGAAATCTGCATCTAAATGCCCATTCTTCATGCGTGTTCTCAGAAGATCAATGACAACAGGCTGCTTAATGGTGTACAGTGAGAGTCAAGGCCAATCTAGCATTTACCCATTGTCCACATGCATACATTTCCAGCAAGGGTCTCTTGATAGCAAATCAGAATAATGTAGAATAACTACATTACTCTGAATGTAATAAACCTGAATGTAAACAGTTAATCAGGATAACCATGGCGTTTGATGGAGTCTATCAGAATACTGTAATCTTTGTTGTATGTTTCACAACTACAATATGCTCAAGGTCTTATGTGCAAGTCTTTTTTTGTTTGAGAAACAATGTCATTTTAAAGTGCAATATTTTGAAATAGTTGATCAACCAGAATGTGAGGGCACTTTATGAGAAACAAACAAATCATAACATGCAAGTGCACTAATGGAAAACGCAAAGGTTGGACATATGACATTGGTCTGCAAGCATGTTTAAGTTGAGAGATTCCCAATGTCAAATGATTATTTGAAAAGTTGAAAGTGTGCTGGCTGACAGGTACTTTTGTTGTGGTTTGTGTTGGAAAGACACCATAATAACTTACGTTTATAAAGCATCCTTAACGTAATAGATCCCAAAGCTTCTCATAGGAGCATTAAGGCAAAATTAGATACCAAGCCATACGAGGCAATTTTTTCACTCATGGGATGTGAGCACACTGGCAAGGTCAGAATTTGTTGCCCATCCCTAATTGCTCTTAAGATGGTGGTAGTGAGCCATCTTCTTGAACTGCTGAAGTCCGTGTGATGCAGGAGGGAGGGATTCTTGATGCAGTGATAGTGAAGGAAGGGCAATATATTTCCAAGTCAGGATGCTGTGTGGCCTGGAGGGGAGCATATAGCTGATGGAGTTCCCATGCAGCAGCTGCCACAATATTTTGTTTTTGTATCTACTTTCCTAGTTCTCCCAGGTGCCAGAGGTTATGGGTTCAGAAGGTGTTGTCAAAAGAGCACTATCTAGTGCTGGAGTGCATCTTGTAGCTGCTACATTATGTGTCGGTGGTGGAGAGGACGAACATTTCAGGGGATGCATGGGGTATGGCTTTCTAGTCCAAAGTAAATTCTTTCCTGCCCTCACTCCCCGCAGGATGTTGATGGTGGGGGATTGAGCCAGAATAATGCTGTTGAATGTCAAAGAGAGATGATTAGATTCTCCGATTTAGAGAGGTAATTGTCCGGCCCTTGTGTATATCTATGTTACTTGCCACTTATCAGTCCAGGTCAGAATGTTGTCAGGATCTTGCTGCAAATGGACAGACTGCTTCACAAAGAACAAAGAAAATTACAGCACAGGAACAGGCCCTTTGGCCCTCTAAGTCTGCACCGACCATGCTGCCCTTCTGAACTAAAGCCCTCTACCCTTCCAGGGACTATATCCCCCTATTCCCATCCTATTCGTGTATTTGTCAAGACGCCCCTTAAAAGTCACTATTGTACCTGCTTCTACTACCTCCCCCGGCAGCAAGTTCCAGGCACCACCACCCTCTGTAAAAAATTTGCCTCCTACATCTCCTTTAAACCTTGCCCCTTAAACTTACGCCCCTCAGCAATTGACTCTTCCACCTTGGGGAAAAAAGCTTCTATCTACTCTGTCCATGCCCCTCAATCTTGTAGACTTCTATCAGGTCGCCCCTCAACATCCATCGTTCCAGTGAGAATAAGCCAAGTTTCTCCAACCTCTCCTCATAGCTAATGCTCTCCATACCAAGCAACATCCTGGCAAAATCTTTTCTGTACCCTCTCCAAAGCCTCCACATCCTTCTGGTAGTGTGGTGACCAGAATTGAACACACTATTCCAAGTGCAGCCTAACTAAGGTTCTATAAAGCTGTAACATGACTTGCCCTAGCCAATGAAGGCAAGCATGCCATATGCCTTCTTGACTACCTTCACCACCTGCGTTGCCACTTTCAGTGACCGGTGTACCTGTACACCCAGGTCCCTCTGCTTATCAATACTTTTAAGGGTTCTGCCATTTACTGTACATTTTCCATCTGTATTAGATCTTCCAAAATGCATTACCTCACATTTTTCCGGATTAAAAATTCCATCTGCCATCCCTCCGCTCAAGTCTCCAACTGATCTATATCCTACTGTATCCTCTGACGGTCCTCATCGCTATCGCAATTCCGCCAACCTTTGTGTCGTCTGCAAACTCACTAATCAAACCAGTTACATTTTCCTGCAAATCATTTATATGTATTACAAACAGCAAAGGTCCCAGCACTGATCCTGAGGAACGCCACTAGTCACAGCCCTCCATTCAGAAACGCATCCTGCCACTGCTACCCTCTGTCTTCTATGACCGAGCCAGTTCTGTATTCATCTTTCAGCTCACCTCTGATCCCATGCGACTTCACCTTCTGCACCAGTCTGCCATGAGGGACCTTGTCAAAGGCCTTACTGAAGTCCATATAGACAACATCCACTGCCCTACCCTCACCAATCATCTTCATCACTCCCTCGAAGAACTCGATCAAGTTAGTGAGACACGACCTCCCCTTCATAAAACCATGTTGCCTCTCGCTAATATGTCTACTTATTTCCAAGTGGGAGTAAATCCTATCTCGAAGAATCCTCTCCAATGATTTCCCTATCACTGACAGAAGGCTCATCGGCCTGTAAGTAGCTGGATTATCCTTGTTCCCCTTCTTAAACAAAGGAACAATATTGGCTATTCTCCAATCCTCTGGGACCTCCCCTGTAGCCAGTGAGGATACAATGATTTCTCTCAAGGCCCCAGCAACTTCCCCCTTGCCTCTCTCAGTATTCTGGGGTATATCCCTTCAGGTTCTGGGGACTTGTCTACCTTCATGTTTTTCAAGACCCCCAACACCACCACCTTTTTGACCTCAAAATGACCCAAACCATCTACACACCCTTCCCCAGGCTCATCATCCAGCAAGTCCTTCTCTTTGGTGAATACTGACGCAAAGTACTCATTTAATACCTCGCCCATTTCCTCTGACTCCACGCATAGATTCCCTCCCGTCCTCGAGTAGGGCAACCCTCTCTCTGGCTACCCCCTTACTCTATGTATAAAAACCTTGGGATTTTCCTTAATTCTGCTAGTCAATGACTTTGTGATCCTTTTTAGCCCTCCTGACTACTTGCTTAAGTTTGTTTCTACTTTCCTTGTATTTCATACTTGCTTCTTGTGTTCCCAGCCTCCTAGCCTTGACAAATGCTTGCTTTTTCTTTTTGACTAGGCTCACAATATCTCGTTATCCAAGGTTCCCGAAACTTGCCATACTTATCCTTCATTCTTACAGGAACGTGTGGTCCAGAATTCCTATCAACTTACATTTGAAAGCCTCCCACATGCGAGATGCTGATTTGCCCTCAAACATCTGCTCCAATCTACATTCTTCAGTTCCTGCCTAATATTGTTATAATTAGCCTTCCCCCAATTTAGCACCTTCACCTGAGAACTATACTTATCTTTATCCATCAGTACCTTAAAGCTTACTGAATTGTGGTCACTGTTCCTCAACTGCTCCTCTACTGAAACTTTGGCCACCTGGCCAGGTTCATTCCCCAATACCACGTCCACTTTGACCATTTCCCTAGTTGGACTATCTACATACTGTTTCAAGAAGCCCCATCCACACCCCTAGCACTAAATGAGTCCTAGTCAATACAGGGGAAGTTAAAAATCACCCACAAAACCCTGTTACTTTTACACCTTGTCAAAATCTGTCTACACATCTGCTCCTCTATCTCTCAGTGGTTGTTGGGAGACTTACAGTAAACCCCCAACATTGTGACTACACCCTTCCTATTCCTGAACTCTACCCATATTGCCTCGCTGTATGAACCCTCCGTGGTGGGCTCCCACAGTTCAGTAGTGCAACTCCCCCATCCCTTTTACATCTCCCTCTAACCCACCTGAAACATCCTGGAATGTTAAGCTGTCAATCCTGTCCTTCCCTTAACTAAGACTCTATAACACAACAACATCATAGTTCCAAGTACTAATCCAAGCTCTATGTTCATCTGCCTTACCTGCTACACTTCTTGCATTGAAACAAATGCACTTCAGTCCACCAGACCCGCTCCGATCAGCAACCATACCCTGCTTGCTCTTCCTGAGTCTTACTGGCCCTACGCTCTAGTTCCCCTTCAGTTAATTCACTTTTGTTTTGGTACCCACACCCCGCCAAACTAGTTTAAATCCTCCCATATGACACTAGCAAACCTCCAGGCCAGAATATTTATGCCCCTCCAGTTTAGATGCAACCTGTCCTTCTTGTACAGGTCCCACCCTTGAAGAGATCCCAATGGTCCAGATATCTGAAAGCCTCCCTCCTACATCAGCTATTTAGCCACGTGTTGAGCTGCACTATCTTCCTACTTGTAACCTCACTCGCACGTGGCACAGAGAGTAATCCTGAGATTACAACCCTAGAGGTTCTGCTTTTTAACTTTCTACCTAACTCCCTAAACTGCTGCTGCAGGACCTCGTCACTCTTCCTACCTATGTCATTAGTACCAATACGTACCACAAACTCTGGCTGTTCACTCTCTCCCTTCAGAATGCTTTCTGCCCGTTCAGAGACACCCTGGACCCTGGCACCAGGGAAGCAACCTACCACCCTGGAGTCTCTTTCACATCTACAGAAGCACCTATCTGTACCCCTAACTATACAGTCCCCTATAACTATTGCTCTAGTGCTTTGTCCCTCCAACGACCACAAGGGATTCCTGCACTGACTGCCTGCTGCTAGAGGTCACCCATCTATCTGCCTGCCTTCGGTGTCACCACATCTCTAAAACTCCTGTCTATGATACTTTCCGCCACCTTCATGCTCCTGAGTGCATCCAACCGCTGCTCCAACCTATCCATGCAGTCTGTGAGGAGCTACAATTGGGTGCACTTCCTGCAGATGTAATCGCCTGAGATGCTGGAAGCGTCAGGAATCTTCCAAATCTCAAGTGCAGCACTTAGCCCCACATTTCTATCACCAATTAAATTATTTTAAGAAAAATATTTCAGTATCTGAGGAGCTGCCAATAGAGTTGAACATTTTGCAATCAGAGAACATATCAACGAACATCTTCACTTTTGACCATGATGGAGGGAAGGATTTTGATGAAGCAACTGAAGATGGTTGTGCCAGAGAACTACCCTGAGGAATTCCTGCAGCAATGTCCAGGGGCTGACATGATTGACCACCAACATGTTCCATCATGCTGATGGGATGATAACGGGCAGGGTTGGAATTCTCCTGCTTTTTCTGACTAGTAAGAAGTCTCACAACACCAGGTTAAAGTCCAACAGGTTTATTTGGTAGCAAAATCCACCAGCTTTCGGAGCGCTACTCCTTCGTCAGGTAAGTGGGAGTTCTGTTCCTATACAGGGCACATAAAGTCACAAACTCAGTTTGCAAAATAATGGTTGGAATGCGAGTCTTTACAGGTAATCAAGTCTTAAAGGTACAAACAATGAGAGTGGAGAGAGGGTTAAGCACAGGTTAAAGAGACGTGTATGGTCTCCAGACAGAACAGTTAGTGAGATTTTGCAAGCCCAGGCAAGTCGTGGAGGTTACAGATAGTGTGACATGAACCCAAGATCCCAGTTGGGGCTATCCTCATTTGTGCGGAATTTGGCTATCAGTCTCTGCTCAGCAACTCTGCGTTGTCGTCTGTCATGAAGGCCGCTTTGGAGAACGCTTACCCGGAGATCAGAGGCCAAATGCCAGTGACCGCTGAAGAGTTCCCAACAGGAAGAGAACACTCTTGCCTGGTGATTGTCGAGCGGTGTTCATTCATCCGTTGTCGTAGCGTCTGCATGGTCTCCCTAATGTACCATGCCTCGGGACATCCTTTCCTACAGCGTATCAGGCGGACAACGTTGGCCGAGTTGCAAGAGTATGTACCATATACCTGGTGGATGGTGTTCTCACACGAGATGATGGTATCCGTGTCGATGATCCGGCACATCTAGCAGCGGTTGCTGTGGCAGGGTTGTGTGGTGTCGTGGTCACTGTTCTCCTGAAGGCTGGGTAGTTTGCTGCGGACAATAGTCTGTTTGAGGTTGTGTGGTTGCTTGGAGGCAAGAAGTGGGGTGTGGGGATGGCCTTGGCGAGATGTTTGTCTTCATCAATAACATGTTGAAGGCTCCGGAGAAGATGTCGTAGCTTCTCCGCTCCGGGGAAGTACTGGACGACGAAGGGTACTCTGTCTGCCGTGTCCCGTGTGACCTCCTCAGAAGACAAACACGGGACACGGCAGACAGAGTACCCTTCGTCGTCCAGTACTTCCCCGGAGCAGAAAAGCTACGACATCTTCTCCGGAGCCTTCAACGTGTAATTGATGAAGACGAACATCTCGCCAAGGCCATCCCCACACCCCCACTTCTTCTCTCCAAGCAACCGCACAACCTCAAACAGACCATTGGCTGCAGCAAACTACCCAGCCTTCAGGAGAACAGTGACCACGACACCACACAACCCTGCCACAGCAACCTCTGCAAGACGTTCCAGATCATCGACACGGATGCCATCATCTCATGTGAGAACACCATCCACCAGGTACATGGTACATACTCTTGCAACTCGGCCAACGTTGTCTACCTGATACGCTGCAGGAAAGGACGTCCCGAGGCATGGTACATTGGGGAGACCATGCAGACGCTACGACAACGGATGAATGAACACCGCTCGACAATCACCAGGCAAGAGTGTTCTCTTCCTGTTGGGGAACACTTCAGCGGTCACGGGCATTCGGCCTCTGATCTTCGGGTAAGCATTCTCCAAGGCGGCCTTCACGACACATGACAACGCAGAGTCGCTGAGCAGAGACTGATAGCCAAGTTCCGCACACAAGGATGGCCTCAACGGGGATCTTGGGTTCATGTCACACTATCTGTAACCCCCACGACTTGCCTGGGCTTGCAAAATCTCTTTAACCTGTGCTTAACGCTCTCTCCACTCATTGTCTGTACCTTTAAGACTTGATTACCTGTAAAGACTCGCATTCCAACCATTATTTTGCAAATTGAGTTTGTGTCTTTATATGCCCTGTATGGGAACAGAACTCCCACTTACCTGACGAAGGAGCAGCGCTCCGAAAGCTAGTGGATTTTGCTACCAAATAAACCTGTTGGACTTTAACCTGGTGTTGCGAGACTTCTTACTGTGTTTACCCCAGTCCAATGCCGGCATCTCCACATCCTTTTCTGACTAGGACACAGCTGGACAATTTCCCACATTATTGGGTAAGTACCAATGTTATAGGTATACTGGAACAGCTTGGCTAAGGGTGCAGCTAGTTCTGGAGCTCGTTCTACATTTCTTCAGTACTATAACTCGAATTCTGTTAGCCTATAGTCCTTTCTATATCTAGTGCCTTTAGCTGTGTCATGCAATGAATCAAATGGGTAAAGACTGGCAAATGTGATGCTGGGAACCACAAGAGGATGATAAATGGTCATAATCTACAAGAAGTAGGTTTTAAGGAGTGCCCTGTCCCTAAAACATGGAAGAAATCAAACTATGAAAATCAAACTTTACTCTGCTTATGTAACATCAACTTCACTGAACCATCACCTGATATCTGGAATTGTAAGGTCACTAAGGCATTATATGGATTAGAATGGAAACATGTCTTGAAATGTTGCTCATGGAAATTCACACATGGAACTCAAGATCCAGTACATAAAATCATAGCATCCCTACAGTGCAGAACAAGGCCATTCAGCCCATCAAGTCTGCACTGACCACAATCCTACCCACAATCCCACCCACAATCCCGTAACCCCACATATTTACCCTTTTACTCCCCTGACACTAGGGTCAATTTAGCGTGGTCAATCAACTTAACCTGCACTACTTTATTCTGTGGGAGGAACCGGGAGCACCTTGAGGAAACCCATGCAGACACGGGGAGAATGTGCTAACTCCACACAGACAGTGACCCAAGGCCGGAATTGAACCTGGGTCCCTAGCATTGTGAAACAGCAGTGCTAACCACTGTGCCACCATGCCATTCAAAAAGGAATTATTGAAAGGAAACTGATGTCACTTGCACCTTTATAAGCTTAATCCTCTATTAGAGTCTGAAAGTCCACTGACAATAGCTACCTAGAACAGGTATAATGAACAATAAGAATGATGACTCTTTCGGAGGTTTATAATTGGGACATTTTAAGGCACAAAACAAAAACCAGGTCCAGACGCCAGATAAACATCCCTTCGTGAAATCATTGTGGAGGGAAGGAGGTCATGTTACCTAAGTGGCCATTTGAAAATCTCTTGTGTACAGCTAAGAACTCAGAAGCAGGCTAGTCTGTTCATTTATCGCCAACCCTCAACCATCTAATAGCAGGACTCCAGGCTGACCAAGTAGCTTCTAATATGCCCTCCTCAGTCCATTTATCTGGAAGCTATGAGCCACCGCCTGTCAAACAGACAAGTGTGTGAACATCAACCTCATCTCATTGTGCCGCTATCATCTTTAACACAATTCTGCACTTCTGCCTTCAGCCAGGAACCTGCCAGAATTGGAACTTCCCCGTGTGGGAACCCCCTTTGGACTCTTCTGGACCCTGGAAATCATTTGAACTGAGATAGATTTCTGCATTTTTAAAAAACTATTATTCATAGTTGTAAAACTCCTGCTTTTTATCTATGTGATGTTATGTGTGGTGCATGAATAAACTAAACTTTCAACTTAATCCTAACAGTTTGCTGCAAGTTACCTTAAAAATTAACACAGAAGTTTTTTGAAATAAGCATCATAGCCAATTTTAAAAGCAAGAACACCTTTGCTTCGACAGACGGCAAGAGAATAAAGACTTTAATTCTGCCTCTCCCTCCTGTACTTAATAGGGGAGTTTTAAAGATAGAACAGGAAAGTCTTAAAGGAAGAAAGAGGGATAGAGAGCTGAAGAGATAATTGGATGGAATTCCAGAGCTTGGGGCCTCAGCAATGGAAGGCACAGTCACCATCAATGGTGCAGCAAGTAAAATTAGAGATGCTCAAGAGGCCAAAATTAGATTAACACAGAATTGCAGTGTTGTGGGGCTGGAAGAGATTACTGAAATAGGGAAGGGCAGTATCTTCATCTTCCAATATTTGAAGTATAAAATAAGGAAAAACAGGAGACATAATCTCAGGATAAGAAGGAGGCCTTTTAAGATTGAGATGACGAAGAATTTATTCACTCAAGAGGGCGATGAATCTATGGAATTCTCTACCCCTTTGGAAGCTCAATCATTGAGTATGTTTAAGACTGGTCTAGTTTCAAGGACAATGATAATCACTGTCCTCTTGTAAAGGTTGTTAGACTTGGAGGGCAATTTGCAGGTGGTAGTGTTCCCATGCATCTGTTGCCCTTGTTCTCCCAGATAGTAGAGGTTACGGGTTTTAGAAGGTGCTGTTGAAGGAGGCTTGACGAGTTACTGCAGTGTATCATTAGATGGTGCACACTGTATCCACTGCGTGTCAGTGGTGGAGGAAGTAAATGCGTCTGTAATAGTGGCATGTAATCCAACGTCTTTTTAATGCCCTAGTCATATTTCTGCTTTGCTGATATGTGAAGCCTGTCATAAATAAAACTTAATATTTAAATACATATGCAATCATATCTGATTCAATATCTTGAACCCAAGTTATATTTACAATATGGATGATGACTTTTTCAGAGGTTACTAACTGGGACATTTTAAGGCACAAAACAAAAACCAGATCCCTACCAGACTTTTTTATTAGCTCGAAGGAGCAACAAGTCAAATGACAGGGTCCTGACTACTGCCCAAGTCAGCTAACTGAGAAACCCCAAAACAAGATCTTGCACATTGCTCAGCAACCTTTTTTTAATTCTCTCATAGGATGTGGGTATCGCTGACAAGGCCAACATTTGCTGCGCATCCCAAACTGCCCTTGAACTGAATTGCTTGCCAGGCCATTTCAGAAGGAAGTTAGGAATCAACCACTTTTCCTTTGGGTCTGGAGTCACACATAGGTCAGACCAGGTAAGGCTAGCAAATCTCCTTCCCTAAAGGACATAAGTGAACCAGATGTGACTAACTTTCAATTCAAGATTTATTTTATTAATTTAATATAAATTCCACTAGCTGCTGTGCTGAGATTTTAACCCATGTTCCTAGAACACCTTAGCCTCTGGTTTACTAGTCCAGTGACATTACCACTTATCCCATCTCCCCTACTTGCTACAACCAGTTAGGTAGTTCCCCCTATAGTTTCTGCTCACCACAAGCACATGAAAGTACTTTTTCAGAAGTGATTAGTTGAAAGTTCTGACTATGGATGATCCAGCAAATATTAACCTTTAAATTACTGATCTCTCAAGTCGGTGGTCAAGTCTTTATACACCATTTGGCACACTGACAATTCCTAACATTTCTGCTTCTTTAAAGAAAATATGCCCAATTACAGGAAACTATTTGCATGTTTATAGAGAACAAAGAATGGAGGTTATGCTATTACGGTAAAGGTTTTTTGTTAAGTTACCTATTTTGAAAGGAGTCCAGTTTTTTTTTTAAAAAGAGGAAGGCAAGAATAAATTTTGTGAAAAGTAAAACATTTTCAGTTGGATGATTCATCACTAATATTTACAAAGAGGCAGACATGGTCAAAACACAGGTTTCCTTCTTCTACACAAAGGAAAGATTTAAAAACTGTTCTTTAACCGTACATTATCGATCCAATTTGCATGCAAGATCTTAATATACTCAATGATTTGCAGCACTACCCATCAAATATCTTTATGATCTGAATCAGTAAAAAGAGTGCTATGTTGTGCAGTTCAATATGACTTTAGTAATCACCAGTATCATTTAATATTTCAGGCTTCTGCACTTCTTGACTATATAAAAAGATAATAAAGCTGTCATTAGCATATCCACAGTGTATTAACATTTAAGAAAAATATACTTGGGTATCTAACACTAAAACCAATTCTTACATACTAGGCACAGCAGGTAAACAAACTAATTTAAAAAGAAAAATAATTAAAGGTGACCTTACTTTCCATTCTAGTGCAATTTAACTCCAATCCTGAAAGCAATCTCCCCAACTGGAATGGATGCCATTTAATGCCCTTTTAATTTCATTTCTTCACATAACATCTCCAAGACAGGAGGTCAATCATGTAGAGTTTTTTTCAGGCCCAGTGGTTACGTTTATTTTATGTGAGGAAAACCATTTTAAAGCAATTACATTTGATTTCTTCAGTGTAAATCTATGTACAAACATTGACATCTACTGGCATTCCTTGGTAACACAATTACATACAGAGTGCTTTGTTTTTTAGTTTTGCAGTAATCTGATATATTTCACTCTGGATACAGCCTGCACTATGTGTACTCCTTAGAACCTAGCCAACCACATCTCCTAGATAGACAGCACTGACATTGTATATCATTAATGTTCCTGTAGACATGTGGTGCAAGTAGTAGGACAAATTCAACTATCTCCTCATAGTGGTCACATTGCACTGCACAATTAATAAATTTCAGTAAAGTCTCTGTATCTTCATGAAAGTTTGACATCAGATTTCTCAAAAAGCATGCATTTTACAGTAAAAACCAACATTGAGTAAACAATCTTACTATTGCACACTTGGATTAGCAATATCTTTACAATTAGCTTGGTGAGCTGGAAATTATTAACTACACTGTTCTTCTAATGGTTCTAAAAGTGAAGTGATCCTGCATGTGTTCATAAAGAACCTGCCATAGCTACATCATAGAAGAGATTTTGTTAGAAAAGGAAAACTGGTCTTATCTATGACTACCTCAATTTAATTAACTCTCTACTCAAGACACACCACTCATGGTAAAGGAACAAAATCCCCTTTTAAACTTAATCAAATTAGACTTAAATTAGCTTTTTCTTTCATTCCATACATTGGAACATAGGTACACAGGAATAGACCATTCCACTCCTCAAGCCTGCTCAACCTTTCAATTAGATCATGGAACTCATGTCCATTTACCCACCTTTGATCTGTTTCCTGATTCACTACTGAATAAAATGACATCTTTCAAAGTCTTAAAAGTTTTAATTGATCCAGCACCTTTAAGAAAATAAATAATTCCATATTCTCAATTCTTTTTGTGGAAAAGTGCTTCCTGATTTCACTATTCAATTATCTAACTCTAATTTGAGGATTTTGAGCATAAAAAGATAGGTATACTGAAAAGATCCTTCATTAAAGCAAAAGTTACAATTGACCAAATATTCAACATGGCCTAATCAGCTGTCTAACTAAATTCAGCATGAGATGTTCTTTCCTACAATACAACCATATCAAGTAAATAAACTAAAAATATTCGGCTACTGAATCAGAAGGGTGGTGTAGCTGCCTGGAGTCTGGTAGATTGAAAGATCACACCCCAGAATTCTTATTTGGTGAAATAGAGATAAAGAACCAAGCAGATGCCAACCATTTTCTCACTTAAGGAGAATGAATTAAAATGAGGAAAGAAATGAGAAACCAGTTTAATTTATTCTTATGAACTTCAAATTAACTGGATCAAAAGCAATACTGACAAAGCCTGGAAGCAATTCACCTAAAATAGTATAGAACTCGTGTAGAAAAAAAATCAGAGCCACAAAATGTTACAGCACAAAAACAGGTCATTTGCCCCATTATGTCTCTCCAACATAGCCAATTGGCTACTCTCCTACTCACTCATTCATACCAATTAATATTTATAATTTTCAAGCAACTATTTAAATAATTTATGAGCTATTTCAAAAATAGTTTGTGGGAACGAATTCCACATTATAACATCTTTCAGATAAATAAATTTTACTAATGTCTCCCTTAATTCTTTAAAACTGTGCCTTCTAATTACTGGATGGCAGACCAGTGGAAACAATCGATTTACTTTATTACAAGTCTTCATACTTTTTAAAGACATCAGTCTGGTCACCCCTTAATCTTCTCAGATCAGGACCTTAGAGGGGCTTTTGGTCCCTCAACCACTACCCTCGAAGAGAATGAAAAAGAATTGAGAGGAGTGGATGGATCGTCAGGTGGCCAAGAGGTGATTTACAGGAAAGAGATGGAAGGAAAATTGAATTTTTTTATTGACAGACTCTTTGTCTCTTGTTAATTGTCTATTACGCATGTGCTTAGTTTTTTTTATATATGTTTTTGGGATGTGGATGACGCTTTTCATTGCTGAGCCCCGAGGGCATTAAAAGTCAGCCAAGTAGATATGGTCTCCATGGCATCAAACACAGCAAGTTAAAGAATATAGTCACACTCTTACTGCCCCTGTTATTGTTTTCTCAGTTATTGATCATTGTGCATAAAAGGGTACTGTGAAAGAAAGTATTGTCAGCTCCTCGACCTTGAACCTGAGAGTTCATGTCCAACTGTACCTAAAAGTTAGTGTCTCAACTCATTTCAGTATTATGTGGACCTCCACACGATCCCAACTTAAAATGCCTCTTTTCAAGCTGTAAACCTTAGCTACATCCGAGCACTCTCGCTTGGTGACCAAGAATCAGCCATGTTGCTGTAAATAAACTTAATCAAAATTCATGATAAAGGTTCCAATTATAGAATTTTAACAAATTACTTTTCAAACTACCCATTATAGTAAACAAAACACCAAACAGCAAGATAGGGTTAATAACGTTGATATTTTTAAAATCTAGTCAAACACATTTGCTCTCAGTCTAAGGCAACACTCTCAAGGGCAATCTAGTACCCACCTTCAGTTATTCTGATGTGTTGGTGTAGCAAATTGCCTTCCTGAACCTCTGCAGACCTTGGGAGGGGATTTTATAGAGCCCCCAAGAGTGAGAAATGTACTTGAGATGTGATCTCATCAATGCCCTGTATAACTGAAGCATAACAACCTTTTATGATTAATTCCTCTTGTAATAAAGGATAGCATTCCATTAGCCTTCTTGATTCACTGTCACTGGGTCAAAATCCTGGAACTCCTTCCCGAGCAGCACTGTGGGTATACCTACACAACAGGGACTGCAAAAGTTCAAGTGGGCTGCTCACCAGCACCTTCTGAAGGGAAGTTAGGGATGGGCAATAAATAACAGCCTCGCCAGTGATGCCCACATCCCCTAAATGAATTATTTTTGAATTATATGCTGTACCTGCATACTAGCTTTTTGTGACTCATGCACCAGAACGCCCAGATCCTTCTGCACAGTGGAATACTGATTTTGTATTCTTCCTGCCAAGGTGGACAACTTCACATTTTCCCACATTATAATTGAATGACCAGATCTTTGCCCACTCACTCAACCTATCTATATCCAACTGCCAACTCCTTGTGTTTCCTTCACAAAATACTTTCCAGCTATGGTTGTCATCAGCAAATTTATCTAACATGCTTTCTCTCCCCTCATCTATGTCATTAATGTAAATTGTAAAACGTGGGAGCCCCAACACAGACTCCTGCAGGACTCCACCGACACATCTTGCCAATCAAAAAGGGACCAATTTATACATACTCTGTTTTCTGTCAGTCAGCCTATCTTCCATCCATGCTAAAATGTTACCCCCAGCACCATGAGCTTTTATTTTCCACAATAACATTTTTGGCTATTATTAATCAATAAATGATATGGCACCTTATCAAATGACTTCTGGAAATTCAAGAACAGTACATGTACAAGTTCCCCTTTATCCACTGCACAAGGGGAGGCAGTGGCATAGTGGTATTCTCTGGACTAGCAATCCAGAAACTCTAGGGACCCAGGTTCAAATCCCACCATGGCAAATGGTGAAATTTGAATTCAATAAAAATCTGGAATTAAAAATCTAAATGATAGCCATACAGTTGTGGATAGTTGTAAAAACCCACCTTTTAGGGAAAGGAAATTCCTGGTCTGGCCTATATGGAACTCCAGACCCACAGCAATGTGGCTGACTCTTAAATGCCCTCAGTGACAGGCAATAAATGTTGGCCAAGCCAGTGATGCCCAAATCCCATGAATGAATTAGAAAAAAGACTCCTTCCAAGAACACTAATAAGTTGGTTAAACATGATTTCCCTTTCACAAAACCATGCTGACTCTTCCCGATTACGAGTTTTCTAATTGCCTTCTTTATGATCAATTCTAACCCCTTGCCCACAACAGATGTCAAGCTCAATAGTTTCCAGTAAACCTCACTTCTTGAGCACAGGGGTTATTGAATCCCTACAGTGCAGAAGGGAGCCATTTGGCCCATTGAGTCTGCATCGACCACAATACCACCCAGGCCCTATTCCCGTAACCCCACATATTTACCCTGCTAATCCCCTTGACACTGTCAATTTAGCATGGCCAATCAACCTAACCCGAACATCTTTGGACTGTGGGAGGAAACCGGAGCCCCCGGAGGAAACCCACGCAGACACGGGGAGAATGTGCAAACTCCACACAAACAGTGACCCGATGCTGGAATTAAACATGGATCCCTGGCACTGAGGCAGCAGTGCTAGCCACTGTGCCACCCTGCCGTCCCTAAATGTGTGCTATTTTCCAGTCTGATCGAATCTTCACAGAACCTATGAAATTTTGGAAAACTAACATCAACGCATTTACTACCACATTAACCACCTCTATTAAGACCTTAGGATGAAGTACATCTGCACCTGGAAACTTGTCAGACTGCAGCTTCATCAGTTTGCTCAGTACCGCTTCCCTCTTGATAAGTTCCTCCCTAACTTCTACCTCTTGATTTACAGCTATTACTGGACTTTTTTATCCTCTATAGTGAAGACAGAAGCAAAATATTTGCTCATTTCATCTGACATTTTTAGTATCTACTATCAACTCCCCAATGTCACTCTCTAGAGGACCAATGCACATTTTTACTTACTCCTTTCCATTATAAATACCTGTAGAAACTCTTGCTATCCATTTTAACATTTCTAGCCAGCTTCCCCTCATACTATTCTCCCAATTAAAAGTTTTAGTTATTCATTCCCATTTTCTATATGCTGACCAATCATCTGACCTGCTACTCACCTTTGCACAATTTTAACTAGCTTCTTATTCTTCTAGTATGTCATATAACCCTCAATATTCAGAATCCAATCTTTGTAATCCTGCAGCCACACTTCTGTAATGACTATCGGATCAAGTTTATGCACTTCAACGTATGCTATCAATTTGTTTACTTTGTCATGAACGCTATGTGCATTCAGATACAGAGCCTTTAATTTTGTATTTTTGTTACCTTTGTAACATTTCATCTCGATTGTTGGTGCATTCTTAGGTTTTTTTTCCTCTCTATCCCTTTTCTGCCATTCTCTGGCTCTCATTTCCCTTATTACTCCTTTCAGTTTGTCTCTACTTTTTGATATACCACATCTTTCCACAATTGATCCCTTGCCCCCACTATTTAGATTAAAACCCTCTCTATTCCCTAGTTATGTGGTTCACAAGAACCCAGCATGGGTCAGGTGTCAACCATCCCAACGGTACAGCCCCACTTTCCCCAGTGCCCCACAAACCAGAACCCACTTGGCCCACATCAGTCCTTTAAAAGCCACATATTAATCTAAGTTTTATGTACACTATGCCAATTTGCACTCGGCTCAGCTACTAATCCAGAGATTACAACTTTTGAGGTTCTGCTTTTTAATTCAGTTCCTGGCTCCTCATACTCTCCATACAGAACCTCTTTCCTGATTCTACTTATGCCGTCGTGAGCAATGTGGATCATAACAACCGAATCCTCCCTCTGACTGCACGTTCCTCTCCAGCCCTGAGCAGATGTCCTGAACCCTAGCACCGGACAGGCCACACAGCTGCCTGGACTCTCACTCTTTGCTGCAGACAACATCAATCCCCCTCACAGTACTGTCCCCTACTACCACTACATTCCTTTTTGTTTCCCCAACTTCCATGGTGCCATGATCAATTTTGCTCATCCATCCTGCAGCCCTCAATCTCATCCAAACAAGCTGAGAGACCCTCAACCCTACTTAAGAATTGCAGAGGCTGACACTCCTGCCCTCTGTTCCCTTACCTGCTTCACTTGCAGTCACAACCTCCTGTCCCTGAACAAATCAGAAGACCCTATCCGAAGTGGTGTGACTGCCTCCTCGTAAAAAGCATCCAGCTAACGTTCCCCTCCCTAATGCGTCTCAAAGTTTCCAGCTCTGTCTCCAGTTCAATGAGCCAGAGTTCCTCAAGCTGCAAACATTTATTGACCTGGATCACAGTGGTATCCAGGAGCTCCCACATGCTGCAACTGCACCTGTCCTGCAAACCTTAAAATGTTTTTTAATTACTCAGCTTTATTGTTCTCTTAATGTTGATTTACATGTTTTAATAACTTTACCACTAATTTGCATAATATTTTAAACCTTAGGAATAAAATAGATCTTAACCACTTACCAGATACTCACCAAACAACTAGCTCCTTTCCCTGTTAGAGTAAGAACCAATTCCTACAGGGTGAGCAAGGTAGAAAAAGCTGAAGTAAACAAACATCTCTTTCTCTGCGTTCACCAAACTTCAAGTATGCACTCAGCTCCTCAGCTGCACTAGTTTTCAATGGCACAGGAGGAGAGTGAATTAGGCGGAAGCCAAAATTTCAATTTCCCAACTGTGGCTTGAAATGCAGTGATTAATTTTGGGATGTGTCAGGCCTCATACTGTCCTATGGCAGGTTCCCACTTGCAGTATTTTTGACTGCCATGAATACTTAAGGAAGAAAGAACAGATTTAGTCCTACCTTCAAGAGGAAGTCAGTGATGCATGTAAAACTAGTGTCTCCTCTTTCCCAATAGCTGAAGAATGGCCTGCAGCAGGTGAGGTTGTTCAATCTTTGAATTCAAGATGATGTTTTGCCTGTGTCGAACTTAGCACAGGAACTTCAGCAGGGAACAATTGTGCAAAGAATGAGGATGGGGTGGAAAGTGTGGTGCTCGGTTTCTCAAACACCACAGCGGTTGGGCTGACAGCAAGGCAGTCACACATTTGGGGACAGGAAGAAAGCAAGTAAGTCTGAAGGATATGGGCAGGATCTATCCCTGCAGCAATCTTGTCCTGTGTGTCCAAGAGAGACCAGTGCACCATACATAGAAGGTCAATAGTCAGGGCAGAGACCCCAAGTTTGAAACAAGGCAGATTCAGCTGCAGAGTCAGCCTCCACTGACATAGCTGCTCAGAAACTGCTCAACTGCTGGCCACCTGGTGCTGGTAGGAAACTTTTACACCTTGCAGGAAATCAGGTTGTTATGGAAAGAGTCCAGTATGGATCAAATGAGCTCTGGGTGTGGCACATGGGAGGATCATACATTCCCAATGGCCAATCACATTTTGCTCTAGGAATGAAAGCCTATCATTCACATCATTGCGCTGGCAGGCAATGATATGAATGATGGACTTTCATTCCTCAAGAAAACTGCAGTTGGCCATTGGGAATGTATGACCTTTTGCAGATGTCATATATCCAATCTTTTTGCAACCTTGGAAGCTGGAGGAGAGCCTTGGTTGCACAGTAACATAAATTACAAGGCCATCAGCTGGTACCAGCTTGGGGGGTGGTCAGAAGGAACCCAGAGTGCATTGGCATAAAGCTTTCTCAGGAGGCAGTTACTGGTCTATGTGCACTCCTACAATACATGCAGCCTCATGGTCCTGGCAGAAATCCCACGTCAGTAGCCCTCAAGGTAACTGCAGGCCCAAACATCTATGCTAGCAGCTCCTTTCAGGACTCCACAAGGGACATCTGGCATTTTCCAGGCTGCAACATATGAGATGCAAATGGGAGATGACAGATAACCTGTTCAGAATGGCAAACAAATTCATCTGATTCTCAAAAGATGCTGATAGCCAGGCCATTAGAGCAGTTAGCCTCAGGACCATTGTGCAGTTCCTACGGGTGTAATCGACTGCACACACATGGCATTTAAGGCTTGCTGGGAACATCCAGCTGTATTTGTAACCTTCAAGTTCTCTATGACCACCAGTAAAGAGTAATGCAGATGTATGCTTCTTTTCCAAGGAACTCTTATAGCACATACATCTTGAGGAACTCCCAGCTGCCAAGAGTAGGGTTGAATCCTGGGTGATAAGAGCTATCAGAGCACTGTTCATAACACCAATGCATCATCCCCAAAGACCTGCGAAAAACCATTACAACACAGCACACTGCTCAACAAGGACTTTATAGAGCATACCACAGGATTGCTCAAAATGTGTTTCCAATACCTTGCACATGTGGCACTGCAAAGCTGAGAAGAATTGACAGTCAAGAACATGGAGGAGCTGATATATTCTTCCACATCTGAGCAGGTTGCAAGTGAAAACAGGGATCTCTCAGAAGCCAAGGCCATGGAGAGACATGCTAGAGATGTCAAGGACAATCTCATTTGCAAAACTCAAATGGGAAGTAACTAAGATTCAACTTTTAATGAACAGAGAACTAATGTAGTTTATTCACAAACTGCAGAATATGTTTCTGAGTGCTCTTCTCTGAGGATAGCTAGTTAGCAGTCTGTTTTATACTGACATATTTTATGCCTCAGAAATAGGTATAGTTATCTTAGTGATGGAAGCACGTCAATCATTACTATTAAGGCTTTTGACAGGGCTAAACAAATAATCTAATTTTTTTAGGTAATCATGTGATTTTATAATATTTTCCACCTCCAAATGGACAACAGAATCCAAATTACAGTGAAAAAGAAAAGCATTTTAGCACCGTCTTAAAATAAATAAAGGTACAAACAACAGATGGAACTGAAGTAAAATGAAAAGTTAACAAAAATGAGAAAAGAAAGGAATGACAGGGTAAACAAATAAAATTAAATTTTAATTGAAGATTATAAATTAGAGCAATAAAGCTGCTCGTCATTTAAGCTTATTACAGTAACAGTGTTCAATTCACAGTAGTGTAGGAGTTGAATACAAAACTAGTTATCTCAAAGAATTGTCATTTTCTAAGGCATGTCATTTTCCTGGGCTAGCTGGCCATGTACGAGCTTTGAAAGAACTGAACAAGTTACAACAGAAGAATACAGCATGTGTAGAATACAATGAGGACGTTTACAAATACAGGTTTTGGGTCAGAATGGCAATTCTTAAGTTCATCTGGAAAACAAATCTGTAAGATTTCAACTATGGTGAGCTTGCAGAGTCTATCCTCCTGTAATCCACTTATAGAAAACTAAACTACTGATAATCACAAACCATGGAGATAGTGGATTTTAGAGCATAAATTACATTCCTAAACTTAAGCAAGGTATTCTAAAAAGTGAATGAATGCAAAGCGGGAAAAAATAAATAGTAAGCACCATTTTTAAGATGGACAGTTTTTATTTACTTCACTGTTATTGCACCCCAGACAACAATCTATGGAACTGGGGGAACATTACAATTTTCGAGTTCAGAGTCAATATCAAATAATCAGGTATACAATAGGACAGAGTAAAAACCATGAACTCCATTAAAAAGCCAACATAACCTAAACTCAAAAGCATCCTTAGCCTTTTTAACATACTACCAATTTTACACAAAAGAAATACATGCAGAAGGATAAGGCACCTTTACAAAACCTATGGGCATTTTAAGTTTAAATATAAATCCTTTTGCATATTTTCAAGTTTATTATAGAAGATTAAGTTCGCAAATTATTGCTTTTTTTCCCTCTTCTTGCAGTTTTTATATACAAGACAATTCAAGAAGCTAAATTACAATAGCTTGGGAACTTAACATCTAAATTAGTTGGCCCATTATATCATAGAACAAAAGATTACAATTTACCAAATCAGGAGCTATTGGCTGAATTGTCATAGCAGTTTGTGTACTCCTGAGGTAAAATGTTAAGAATAATGTGCAAAGATGGGAAAATAAATGACTGTGCAGTGCTCTATCTGCAAACTGGTTCTCCTACACTGCCATGTAATAAAATGTGTTGCTATGATACAAGCTGCTAAAGAAGTTCATTAAAGGCCATTAAACAAAGCTGCCAGACTTGATTCCTTTTAAAGACTGCTTATTTGATTTCAGACTGTGTATTCATAATTAGAATCCACTGAGTGAGTGATTGGAGTTCTCACCAACTCAAACATATACAGCTGAGCAAAAGCAACTCCAAATGACTGACTTTCAAAAACAAGTAACAACATCCCATCAAGACATGCATCAACATTTGGGTTTTATTGTTCAGAGAAACTAGGAGTTTTCCACCAATCTTGCAACAATGGTTGATTATGGAGGTGCAATATTGTTAACTTCTACCCAAAATGCTTCCTATATCTCTCTTAAAGATAGCAGCTCATGCTAGGCTAAATTCACAGACAAACACTTGCCTAAGGAGCCATTCTTGGTTTCCAAACCTAGGCCCAGGGTACTTATTGTGGTCAACACTGCTGATTTTCTCTAAAGCCGATACTTTCTGGTTGCTACCTCCACCAGAATAAGCATCTGGCAATTTTTTTCTTCAGCTGCAGAGAACGAATAGAGCTTTTGAATTAAATGCAGTTGCCTCAGTGATCAAATAGATTGTATATTTACCACAGAGCCACCAGGAAACCCTAAAAATGCTTTATTTTCAAGAGTAGGGCCAAACTACTGAAGATTGTAATTTGGAATTCATTGCAATGACTCTGTTTGTATTTATGATTGCAGCAGACAAAGAACAAAGAACAGTACAGCACAGGAAACAGGCCCTTCGGCCCTCCAAGCCTGCGCCGCTCCTTGGTCCAACTAGACCAATCGTTTGTATCCTTCCATTCCCAGGCTGTTCATGTGACTATCCAGGTAAGTCTTAAACGATGTCAGCGTGCCTGCCTCCACCACCCTACTTGGCAGCGCATTCCAGGCCCCCACCACCCTCTGTGTAAAAAACGTCCCTCTGATATCTGAGTTATACTTCGCCCCTCTCACCTTGAGCCCGTGACCCCTCGTGATCGTCACCTGGGAAAAAGCTTCCCACTGTTCACCCTATCTATTACCCTTCATAATCTTGTACACCTCTATTAGATCTCCCCTCATTCTCCGTCTTTCCAGGGAGAACAACCCCAGTTTACCCAATCTCTCCTCATAGCTAAGACCCTCCATACCAGGCAACATCCTGGTAAACCTTCTCTGCACTCTCTCTAACGCCTCCACGTCCTCTGGTAGTGCGGCGACCAGAACTGGACGCAGTACTCCAAATGTGGCCTAACCTGCGTTCTATACAGCTGCATTATCAGACTCCAGCTTTTATACTTGTATCTCTTTTATCTTATAAATACACAAATTTGTAGAGCTCAACTCCCATTTCCAAATTTGATCTTTTCTAAACTTATCTTAATTTAAGTGTCTGAATCAAAAGAAGCACAAATGCTAAAACAACACCACACAATTTCAGGGGACAATTTGTCAGTGCTTCAAGAAAGTCAAATCTGGATTTAATTCAACATGTTCATTCCAGATGTTCAACACATTTAAAATATTGGTGATGCACTTTGGTAAAAAAAAAAATTGTACTTCAGGGAAAGAGGGAAGGCTAGATGATGTGGAAAAGCAGAGATTGAGACGGGTGAAGTTTGAGCTCATAAGACATTAAAAGTAGCATCACAAGTGGGTAAGGCCAGAAAAATCCCAATGAATATTGGGTTTTGAGAAGATGTGCAGAATAAACAAGTCAACGTACAATGGTAAAATCTACATTAATCCTCAAATATGAGACCATTGTTTGAGTGATTTGTACACATTTGCACGCCACACAACAGCAAGGACACAGTCATTAGGAAACGAACTGGTAGGAGGCAATATAAATACAAATATATTTCCTGCCTTGGAAATATATTGGCATTCCTTCACTTGTGGTTGGGTCAAAATCCTGGAACTCTCTCCTCAACACCTGTACTGTAGCAGTTCAAGGCAGCAGCTGACCAATACCTTCTCAACGACAACAAGGAATGGGCAATAAAAGTGTTGGCCGGGCTACAACACCCTCATCTTGCAAAATGAACTAAAAAAAACTTCAAACACTCAGACAATTCTGAGGTGACTGCACGGAGATGTTCAAAATTATGAAGAGAGAGGACAGCGCAGATGCAGACAACTTCCGAAAGATATGACACAGACACAAGTTAAAAGTAAAAAATTCAGGCAAACAGCAGGAGGAACTTTCTTTTTGAAAATACAGTGTACGGGGTTGTGAAGTTAAATACCAGGGTTGTGACTGAAGATCATGAGAACTTGTACATTAGATAGATGTTTGAAGGAAAAAGGAATAAAGGCCTCAAACTTCAGATAAAAGCTACTCCTGAGGTGGAGAGGAAGCACAAACTTAGTCTGGTTAGGCTGTATGGCTGGTTTCTGTCTTATTATTTTTGTCATTTAATTTATAATTAAGGTTGTCCAACCTGAACTTTCCTTCAGTGATTTGCCTTAAAAATGCATCTTTTGGTGTGACACTAATTCTCAAATACTAAAATGTTCAATTCCCAGTCTGCCATTACCAGACCTCAGTCAGGGCAGCAGGTGTAGTGCAAATTTTCTTTTGCTACTTGGTCCAATGGCACCAAAGAGCAATCAACAAAAGCAGCCAGGTTTCTATTCCTAATTGCAATTTATTCATTTTACTCAAAAGTGCACTTTCAATTTTCTCCCTTTTCATCCTCCCCCTCCTCTACTGAAGGCTAGTACTATGCTGTTATATCCCTTAAGGCACCAACAACCCATTGTGTGTGGAGTGAACACAAGTTGACAAAGATCACTTACCCTACAGGTATTCACGCTCTTGGTTCACACATGAAGAGTGATCACGAAAAAAAGGAACTGAATAACAGTGGGCACTTGTGGAACCAGATCAGAGCAAGAGCTAGTGCTCGAGAGCTAGGAGCTTTTTCATTTTATTTTGATTATAGATCATTTTGAATCTCTGAAAAAGAAACCCTGACAGTTCATCTTCAAACTGTTTCTTACTGTCTGTTCTGCCAAACTGAAAGGTAAAGATTTTCTCAAATTAAATCAGATCTACATCAAACTACTGCAACATAGGGAAAATAACAGTGCAGTTGCCAATAATTTACAAAGTAAACCTGGGATTTTTTTAAAATTTGAATTTGTTCGGAGTTCTGTTCTTAACACGCTTTCTGAATTATCCACCTGCAGCACAATCTAGATAGAAGCCAAAGATTCACACATATCTGGTCATGCATCATTTATTCCAACTTCTGTATGTATGCTAAATCTAGGTACCTACATTTTCATAGATGCTATAATCCAAGCATGCAAATAAAGCTACACTGATGACATCGAGAAATTTCAAAAACCCACAAGGATGTGTCGCTCTTGTATTTTATGTCCAAAAATAAATAATGTGCATTGAATAAGCAATTTAAAGCATGGCAAGATAACAAAGTAGAACAACTGACACCATGTCAGTCAAAATAATGCATGTGCATAAGTCTGTGTGAATAAGCAATGCACATCAATGAATGATAGTTGAGGGAGTATTGCATGTTGTCCATACTGCTTCATCAAAAAAAGATTTTTAAAAAACAATTCTAACCTGGAAGTAGGTTCAAATTTTAATACACAAAATATCATTTCACCAATTGAGAACAATTAAGCCATCCTTACAGTCTGGTTTATACCTCCCACACCAATGTGGCTCACTTTCAACTACTCTTTGAAATAGCCTAACAATGCCACTATTGAGATGGCCTGACATTGGTGTGCTGGGACAAGTGTTGCTTGCTATTAAATAGCCCAAGCCCGAATGCAACCAAAATCTTATTGCATTCAGACACAGGCTTCATTATGCGAGGAATTGCGAATGGTGCTGAACAACAGTTATCAAACATTCCCACTTCTGATCATATGATGGAGGGAAGGTCAGTGATGAAGCAGCTGAAGATGTTTGGACCTAGGTCACAGGAACAGCCGAAGTGATGTCATCAGGCTGAAATGATTGAAGTCACATCTAGCACAACAGAAAGAGGCCAATCAATGGAGAGTTTACCCCCAATCCCAACCAATTTCAATTTTGCGAGGACTCATTGATGTTAGTCAGTCAAATGTTGGTTTGCTGTCCAGAGTGGTCACTTTCACCTCATCTTGAAGTTGGATTCTGGATTTACATTTGAATCAAGGCTATAGTGAGGTTTGCAACAGGGTGATCCTAGCAGAATCCAAATTGAATAATGTCTCACTGGTTGTTAAGAGACTAATAGTTGATACTTCGGCCAATGTCAACTTCCATGTGACGATGTAGGTTATTAGGACAGTCCTGGTCAGGATTGGATTTGTCTTTTGTTTTATGGACAGAACATATCTGGGCAATTTTCCACGTGGTTAAGTGGATGCCACCATTGATGCCAGGATGTGGTTGGGACCACTGCTTGCAACATATTCCCTTTACATAGCCATTTTTTGGTATCATGTAGAAAGAATCAAATTGGCCAAGACTGGCTGCTGTTAGGAAGACCTGGAGGTGGATTGCTTGGCACTTCTGGTTGAAGATGGTTAGAGACTTTACAACCTTGCTGCACTCCACCAACATTGAGGATGTGAATGTTCATGGTGCCACTTCCTCCCTTTAGTTATTTCCTTATCTACCACCATTCATGACTGGAATTGGCAGGACTGCAGAGTTTTAATCTAATCAGTTACTTGTAGGATCACTTGAACTATGTCCATAGTATGCTTTTTCCACTGTTTGACATGCACGTGGTGCAGCTTCACCAGTTGGCACTCATTTTTGGGTGCATCTGAATGATGCTCCTGGCATGATCTTCAACATTCCTCATTACCAGAGTTGATCTACTGGCTTGATCGTAATGGTTGAGGATACGCCAGGACCTGAGGTTAGACTATGAATACAATTCTGCTAATGATGGCCAACAGTACCTCTTGGATATTCAGTTTTGAGCTGTTGGATCTGTTCCAAATCTATCCCTTGTAGCATTGTGGTAAGGCCAAACAACACAAAGGAGTGCCCACACAGTGATCCAAGCAAGGAATCAAACCTGGGTCCGATGCTGAGAGGCAGCAGTGCTAACCACTGTGTCACCGTACCGCCCATGGTAATCAGCAGAAGGTTTCCTTGTCTATGTTTGACTAGATACCATTCAGACTTCATGGTGTTCAATGTTGAGGAATCAATACCAGTACTTGAGTATGTTCAAGGCAGGGAGACACAGATTTTTAATCAGTAAGGGAATCAAGGGTTGTGGGGATAAGACGAGAAAGAGGATTATCACATTAGATCAGACATGATCTCATTGAATGGCGTAGGAGACCCAATGGGCCAAATGGCTATTTCTGCCCCCCATGTCATATGGAATCCCAAAGCCACTCCCTCCCAATTATGAGTGACGGCCTCTAACACCTGGTCAATGGTAAGCAATAAGTGGCTTGCAATCATTACATGCACAGTACAGATTGTACTGGCTGTCTCATTGAGCAGGGGAATATGCACAGAGGAGTGCTGAACACATTATGAGCATCACCAGGTAGAACCAAGGCTAGCTGTAAGCATGTGGCAAGTTCAGCTTTGCCTAAGTGGGGGGATTCTTTTTCTCAATATTTTAAGTACTACATACTTAATACAAAGAAAGGGTAGCAAAATACAAGTTCATTTCACTAAGGTTGGGAAGAAGTACAGGTCTTGTAAAGCAGTCTCCACTTCCAGACAAGTGTCATTGTCAAACATCACACCGAGGATAGACACACTCCAGAACAAGTATCCAACATAGCCACCATCTCATTGATATCCAAGTAAAAACTTGTTTTCTCAAAACCATTAGCAAAGCACATTACACTCACATTATGAATATAATACAGCATTATAATTCAGATGGGGCAGGGGAGATGCCTCAGGTGATTACTAATCCATTTGAATACAGGTCCTTCACCAAAAATGTTTGAGAACCACTGATTTACAGGATGCAACGCAACAACACCTGGGTGCAATGTTTGACAATGACACTTGTCTGGAAGTGGAGAATGCTTTACAAGACTTGTACTTTTTCCCAACCTTAGTGAAATGAACTTGTATTTTGCTACACATTAAGTATATAGCACTTAAAATATTGAGAAAAAGACAACTCACCTTCAACACCATCTCCAAACCTGCAACTTCTTTAGTCTAGAAGGGTAGCTACTGCATGGGAACACCTCCCAACTGAAAGTTCCTCTCCAAACTCATAGAGCATCCTGACTTGTTTATATTTTGCTGTTCCTTCACCAAAATGCTGGTACACACTCTCCGACAGCACTTTGAGAATAACTTCATCACAGATTGCAGCAGTTCTCTCACCTTTTCAAGGGTAATCAGGGATGGACAATAAAATACTAGCCTTGCTACTGATGCCCACATTGTTAATGACTTCTTTTTAGAAGAGGAAAAATATTTAAAATTTGGCCTTTCAAGCAAGACAAATTTCTAAATATTTAAAATATTCTGAAACTATGATAGCTCAGATACATGCTGGAAAGCCATAAAAAAAAACTTGCAACCAGCAGCTGGAAACGGTCGTAGCATTTGGAGGTGGTGATCAAAAGTACAGTTATGGCCTTAATGTATAAATTTGCTTTCCCTATTTCTCAAGTGTTTGCTGGAAAAAAAGTGAAGTCGACAATGGAATTTAGAATTTCCCAATGTCATCACCTTAACACTAAGTAATCGAACGCAAGTTCTGAAAGTAAATATTAAAACATCATTGCATATAAATACATTTTTAAAAACATTGACAATTGTTTGAACTCAACAAAAGAGGCAACTGCAAAAGACAGACGAAGAATTTTGAATGTAAACCATATTATGAATTGGGGTCATCTTTAGCCTACTGTAACTATCTCACACTAGGCACACCTGGACTTTAAGGTTACATGTTAACACACAGTTAATGTTATCCAAATATTTTAATCCTTTAGCGTACTTAATCAACTTCATACTACTTCAAGTACATCTGGCAGAAATGAAAAAGTTTCATGTTAGCTAGATTTCCACATTTTCTCATTGTCATTTATTTTCACCTCATGCTGGTGCAAAATAAACCAGCCTATTAAATGGCTAAATCACATCAGTCTTCTACTGATTGAGAAAGAATAATTAGAGAAAAATCAACTGATATTACTCAAGCATCAAATATAAAACACAAATATACTTTCCACAACTATAATTAATTAAATCTGCTTTAGTATAATTGCACCCTATTTACGCAGCAACCCATTGCAGTTTGTTAGATTATTATTTTTCCCCTAAACACAACAAAGGTCTGCTTTACACTACATTTCTTCACACTGCTGCTGTCAAAGGTTACAGCCAGAACAATGCTGCTTCAGCAGATCTATATGACATACTGGAAATTACAAGTGTACAAAGAAAAATAAGCAGCTGATTCAGAAATGGCAAAGGAGGTTCCGATCTAATCACTGCCAGAGCATTTCCAAAGACAGTACTTCTTTTTAATTTCTATATTTTAGTTTTAGAGTATTTCTTAACTTTGAAAATTATCAAACAACAGCAGTAAAATTGAGGTGGTGCATAGAATATGCAAAAGCCAAGCTGAAGACCATATAAAATGCTGAAATAAGTTATAGCGGGAAATGTTACTCTGATACAGTACTTGTTTGCCTGTGTCAAGCACAAAAACAACATAGCTTGTTCAATTGCTGATCTATGCAGAGTTAGCCAATTGCAAGCAGATGGTATTAGTCATATTAAAATTGGCATCAATGCTCCAGAGCTTAAGAAAACAAAAATCAAATAGTTCAGTCAGAGTTGCAATTCCAATTGCAATCCAGTAACCACACTTGATATCAGGTAAGGATAGTTTCAAACTCCGTATGTACCAGAAAAAGTCTCCTGACAACATCTAAGCAAGAACCATACAAATGAAGGAAAGCAGTGTTGGCAAGGTAGTCATAGATATTGTGAAGAGTCTTTGCAGAGTGGAGGACAAGTGAAAACTAACAAAAGGAAAAACTGTTACCAAGCTTTTGTTTTATTTTCAAGCTAGGAGCTAGAAGAAACATTTTAATCCTATTCTATATAATTAGTTAATCCAATAAGACATGTCAAGGGACAAAGCAATTTTTGAACTTGATAAGGAATTCCAAATCAGTTGCTACATACAAATACGTAAAAGTTGTATCAATATTAACTATTTACAAGAGATGCAAATCTAACAACTTTTAAAAAGGGATAAAAAGTAGAAAAGATGTCATACAAACTTAGGGATTGTTAGCCGGAATGTGTGGATGGGCAAACAGGAAAATTCTCTGCAAGAAAGGTTACAACAGCCCTCTAGCTTAGCTGCAATCATGAAACGTTGGGGAACACTGTCAGCATTTCATTGAAAATTAAATGTAATATTTATAAAGGAGAAATAAAATTGGCCTTAAATGCGTTTACACAAGTCAATGCTGCTGACACACACACACCAAGACACACACAATGCACTGGACCAGCAAATGGGCTCTCTATATATTATATCATGTTATGTGAAGGATAATGTTCTGCTCAAACAACAGTCAAGTGACACTAAGAACCATTATTACTGTGCTTCATTACATTAAATTATATTAAACAACCTCATACAGGCAAAGGGTTTCCTATCAACATTCGGTCAGTGAAAGCACATAGTGAATAATTTCAAACCCATCAGTTGACCAAGTAACAAATCACAGAAAAAGAGACTGCATTATCGCTGATTTACTGGCAAGGCAGTAAAGTACTACCAAATCAGCTTCATCGTAATTTATTTGCATCAAAATGCATACCGGTTTTGAAAAGAGACTCTCTCTCTCCCCCCTCCACCACCATATAATTACTTATTAGTTTGTGTTTGACCTAAAATACTTTGTGTTGTGTACACGTCAGAGACCGTGTTTGCCATGTCCCAACTGGAATAATTTAGCCAGTTGTTCCTTACTCTCTGTTGACCACTTCAAACCTATTTTCGTTTTGTGATCCCTTAATTTAAATTTTGTTCAATTTTACACATCATTGATTTTCATGGTTTTAGGCTATTTTGTGTGTAAGCACTCACAATGAGGTGAAAATCTTATATCTTGTAAAACAAATCCTTCAACAAAACAGAAATTTAACAGATTAGAAAAATAAGTTGAGACAGATACAGTTAGTTTCTATGTGAATTACATACATGATTTCTTTAAGTTACATAATGCAATTAATTAATTTTCTTGATTGAAACCAGTCAATTTATAGCAAGTTTTTGTATTAGATTAACTAACAGTTTGATATGACTCAAAATACTTGTTAGCCGAACATTTAAAGAAATGAAACATTCACATTCAAATCCAGAACAAAAACTTTTAGCCTTCTAGGTACTGGAGAAGAAATATAAAAGCCTCAAACTTTTCAAAGCTCATTCTCTCAGAACATGACTAACACTACAATAGTTTACGATTTATTTCAACTGGTAATTTAGAATAAAATATGAACAGTGAATGAAGTGGTCAAGTAGTTCACAACAGATCTATGACATGCTAAGTAATGATAAATCTTTTCTCAGCACTTCAAAGATGCAAAAAAATCATGGTTAACAAATCTGGTTAAATTGTGGTACCATGTGATCAGGGTAGAGAAAAATCCAGAATCTCGTGTGCATAAACATTCTTCTAAACTTCAGCATGAATGTTAGTTATGGTACTTCATTAGAGACTCATGTTTTCCAAGCGCAGTTCAAAATGACAAAAAAGTTGTTTCTAAGATACTTTTGCTAACTTGGAAATAAACCACTAAAAACAGACTCCCCAGCAGCTCTGAGTAAATAAAACACAATGATAGAGTTACCGGAGGTAAGAAATTTCCAGTTTCAATTCTGGGTTCAATCACTAATTCGTGCTTAGTAAATGCTTTAAGAGGTAGAGGGACTTAACTATTAACTCTGACCGAAAAAGTGCATGTGTGTATATTAGTGTGAAGCTTCTCTTCTCATGATCAAACTGCCCATTAATACTTATTGTTTAATTTCACTTGTGAAGAATGACCATTTGGACATGGTATTGGAAAGCTACTGGTTAGCATAAAATCATACTCCAGTGGAAGTAAGCACTTTCTTAGATAGAAACATTCATCCATTTGTATATGCAGGAAAGTAGTTAATTTGCCCTTTACAGTTCATTATGAAATTTTAATGTAACAAAGCACTTCAAAATAGTTACCTGAGTTATTATTGAGCGTACTTGGTCAAAAATTCCCATGCTCATGCCACCCAAGTAAAAGTTTGAATAAAGTAGAAGCAAACATTGCAGTTTTTGGGACACATTTTTTATTCTAACTACAATACAAAAATGCTGAGTGATCAAAAAAAGCCTTCCTCCACAATTGGGGGTGGGAGACATTTTTGGTGAATTAAAAAACTGATTTGATAACCGTAAGTGATCATAACCAGCAGCCTATAATGCTCTCTTCTTTTGCTGCCCCCCCCCCCAACAAAACACACAAAATATCAACGCGATCAAAATGGTAATGTTAAGCGTGAATGAGGCCCCATCCCCCTCCACATTTCAGATTGCGATTTCTTCATCCCATAGTTTTCTCCATGTTAGGAAAAAACACAACACCCCCTTACTTACAAAATGGAAGCTTCCACTACCAAATTGAATGTACTAGCAAAATAAATAAACACATAGCAAATTACTTCTCCCCAAAAAAGACAAAGTCATACTTCGCATATTTCACTATAAAACCGTTGAGCAAGATCACCGATTATCTTTACAGAAAAGCCCGTTTCGATCGCGAACGAAATTAAGATGCAGGGCTAACTTGGTGCTGCAAGCTGCATTCCAAAAGAAACAAGATCAATGGAGTTAAGAAAAACTCAATATACTGAGCCTTTGGATTTGAAATCCCTTAAAACGCTTCATGAGAATTATGGATAAGCTTGCTGGACAAGAATAAGAAGGTTAAAATTTTGATCCTTTTGCAAAAAATACAAAAATTGCTGAGAAGCTTAGTGCTGGACAGAGCCAGAGCAAGCTGTGCGTTCAATGGCATCTGTTCGTGGTGCTGAATTTTTTTCCATTGTAATAATCAGGGTTCTCCGCTAGAAGCCAAGCTCCATCAACTGCTCCAAGTATGCAAAGTCAGCCTTTGGAGTTTTCGGGCACCAACATTCACTCACTTAGACATTTTAAAATTCCTCCCAAAATTAATCAAGTCCAGATCAATACCCCGCTCATTAAATTCACACAAGCGAAGAAAAAGGAAAGTGATGCTGACCCAGAATCAACCGCTTACACGTCAAATCAGAACAAGGAGACGGCAAGTAAGAGCAATGTAACTCAATAAAAACCACAAATAAACTATTTAAAAGCATTCCGGCAAGAATTGGGATGGGGAAGTTGACGATAGAAACCGGGATTATAAAGTTAACGTGCACATTAGTTGCCAGATTTTCCCCTTCCCTTTTCATACTTGGAAAATATGTCGAGCTATCCAAAATGGACGCCTCAGAATCTGCCAACTTAAAACACACGCCACAACTTCACTTCGTCTGAAAGCAAACTCATCTCCACATATAAACCAAGATTTTAACTTCAGCTGTTCATCTACACGTACATCGCTTTCGCTACACATTGTGCAACCTTGCAAAGGTTGCATATTCATTGTTAACAACTCCCCATCCCTCCCTCCCTTCCCCCAGTTACTTTTAGTGAAACTCATCGCAAATGTTAAATCGGTACTGTGCACATCAATACATGGCCAAGAACTAAACCAGTTTCTTACTTGTTTCTCACTAAGAGATGTTATTCGGGACTGTCTTTCGTGGAGCTGTTTCTTAAGTTCTCCGTTCTGAGGGAAAAAATATTTATTTTTTTAAAAAATGACACGTCTGCGATATGACATGGGCGGAAAAATTAATACTTGCGTCCTTTTAAATACAACGCGGTGTTAACGACTACTGTTTAATATGCACACTCTCCACAGCTATGCTGACTAGCAAATGAGATCTGCACTGATAAAGTTTCTGATGGTCTTCACGAGC
Source organism: Mustelus asterias (assembly GCF_964213995.1). Taxonomy (NCBI): domain Eukaryota; kingdom Metazoa; phylum Chordata; class Chondrichthyes; order Carcharhiniformes; family Triakidae; genus Mustelus; species Mustelus asterias. The sequence goes on along the minus strand of NC_135809.1, from coordinate 45,231,051 downwards.
ACACAGGATAAAGAAAAGACTTAAAAGAAGCAGCTCTTTTACCTGTGGATCTTGCTTCATCTGTGCAACTAGTTTCTAAAAACAAAAAAAAATCAGAATATTGATATGATTTTAATAGAAAAAGGTCAAAGAGCAGTAGAAGTTATCATGATTGGGAGGAACAAAGAGGCACGCAAACACTGAGTCAGTTTGGAGCATCTCATAAATATTCAAGTCTCGTACTAATCTCCTCAGCACACACACACACACACACAAGCCAACCGCAATATTACTCCAAATCTCTGAACTCAAAAAAACACCAGCAGAAACTAGTCTGAAAGTTAAAGATCTTGGATGCAAACAAGCTGGCCGGTGAGTTATGGCCATTTAATTGATCCTTGAACCCCAAAAGCGCCGCTCAGAAATGCCCAGCTTTATTCTGGTTTGACTCCTTCTCTTCCCCTCATTCTCCCTTCTCCAGATAGAGGAGTGAGAAGGGCTTTTCTTTTACCTGGTGACACTGGATTTCTACTTTCAGCGCGTCTTGAAGGCTCTGCATCTCCATGGCTGGACTTCAAAAGCACTTTTTCAACACACTTTGAATCCAAACGAAATGAAGTTAGTTGTTTGTGTGCGTGCGGGGTGGCTGGCTGGCTGGCGTGGATGTTTCTCACCCCCCCCTTCTCTCACGGGCGCCTCTGCGATAATCAGAAAATAACTTACAAACAGCTCCGAGAGAGATAAATAAATAAAAAAATCAGCCGGCAATAAACAATCGAAAGAACAAGTAGACACAGTCTGCAAAGCAAGTTCTTTGCCTCTCTTTGCCAGTACGGACACAGGACTCATCACTCACTTTACGCCATTTTTCACAAAACTCTCCCGAAAACAAGTCGAGGAGAAGGGAGGGGGCGGGCCGGCCGGCCGGGGGGGCTCCGGTCGGCCTCAGCCGCACCGATGCCCGAAGCTGCGAGGCTGCCGGCGCTGCGGGCCGCGACTTTTCCGTTAACGGTTTGAGCGGCTGAATCCGGGGGAACTATATTCCGCGGGTGCGAGCGCGCCGGGATTTCACTTTGCCTCGAGGAAAAGTTGTGCCTCGGCTGCCAATGCTAATGCCGAGGACCCGGATGGAGCGATGGAACCCTGCCGGAGCAGCCCAAGTGCGCACGCGCGCTCCCATCACCACCACCACCCCCCCAACTCAGCAACTGCACACATTTTGCAACTAACTTTAGCAGTTGCATGCTTAGCATTCTGTTCAATAGTCTGAACGCACACACATATATACTTAAAAGCATTTGAAAAGTTTTTTTTTTAAATTAGGTATTGTGAATCTGAGAAGGAACTGAAATTGAATAACTCCAGTTTTATTCATGGGAGGCTCTACCTTGTTTCAAAGTGCACTTCCTAATCCCAATGCAGCAAATATTTTGTGGTGGAGATTTAAATGTTTTAAGCTTTTATTCAGAGCTTGGGGGGGGGGATTGAAAATAGTTTACGATGCACTTTTCATCCTGTGGCAAAAAAATTAACCCACTGGGTTGATAAGATTTTTGTTGTACAATGGTGGAGAATTTTCGTGCGTTGGAGCCTACTGTATTTTTTGGGGGGGGGGGGGCAGGAGTTGAAGGAATAAAAGGCCATAAGTTTGTTTTTTTTCCAGAATTTGTGTAATTTCATTTTGCAAATCTAAATTTGCAGAGCAGGGCCCGTGAATTTGCATCAAAAGCAACTTAATTAACACTTGGGAGGGGGGGGGGTTTAATATCAGCCTCTAGTTTGATGGACGGCTTGTGTGTTCAATCAGAAAGCGCCAGCGGCTTCTTGTAGGCGGGGGGCCTGCTCCTTTTGGCTGATTGCATGGCTCTACACGCATGCGCCTGCCTTTTAATTACATTGTTACGCACCCATTTTCTTCTCTCTTCCCCCCCCCCCCCAAAAAAAAAGGAAGAAAAATAAAAGAACAAGTTGCAGCCTTTCAACATCAGGCTGCCAGCTGAGCTTCCCCGGGACTGCATGATGGATACTTTATTTTATCCAAAGTCTCTCTCCCTCTCTTTGTTTCCTCCATTCCGTCAAGTTTGATTCATTAGTTGCAGTTTAACGGGGAGGAAGATTGCAGTTTTTTTTTAAAAAAGGAAGGAAACAACAAAAAAAATGATTAGAATGACAGAGTGTGAGCCAGGTCTGTTGCAAGGGCACCGCTCTCGGCCAATCACAAGTTGCGCCGCATCCAGGGAACGTTCCGAAATGGAATGTTGGGTGACGTCAGCGCGCCAATCAGCGCCGAGCGGGGGCGGGACTTGGCGTGAAGTAAAGTAACAGAGTTGCGAGAAAGAGAGATTAGGCTGGAAAGCTCTGGCTTTGACGTCTCTCTGAGTACTGATGCGAATGAGCCTCTTTAACACCATAAATGGTGGAAAGCAACACACATTCCCCAAATATCAATTGCAGTCTCCACATCCCTGCTCAGGAGGAGGAGGAGGGGGGAAATAGGCGTTTACTTTCTAACGAATGAATGCTGCTCTCCAGCACCGTGTAGCCTGATTTTCTTTTTTTTTATATATATACAAAAGAGTGCCGGCTGCTGAAGCTAACCCAACTAAACACTGTGCAACAGCTCAGTTTAGGAAACAACCTTGTGGCAGGGAGAGAGAGAGAGGGGGGGAATAACGTCTTTGAAAATAGCCAAGAAAATTGATTCTCCTAACTAAAGCAGCCCGGAGTTGAGGCGGGCCACTGTTAGCATAATCTTGTGCATTTTGTGTTAGCTGCTGAAGCTCTAAATGGAGGGCATAGTAATGTAGAGAGAGAGAGGGCGTGGATAGAAACATTCCGAATATGCATTTACCGTCTTGTGTACGTTAAATGACGTTATGATTACCTTGCAAGTAACGTGCCGCAGATCCTTTTGTTGAAATGATAAAACATTCCGGTTCCTTCTAAAGGTTTATGGAATTATTCATGACATATGGAAATTAATATGATCTCAGCCCCCATCCCCCTCCTAACCTTGGATCGACAGTGCGACTGCTCTTGTTCAGTTATGTTACTTTTCATTCCATGGGTACGTGGTGAAACTCTGGAGCTCCTCTCTTAAACGCCCATTTTTGCTGTTACCTTTGAACTTCATCGACTTTCAGCACATTTATACAGCAAAGTCAATATTGCAGCCTTCTTTATTGAGTCTCTGGTTGCGTAAAATAAACGCCATTGCATGCACATAAAGTAAGTAGTATCAAAACCAAATAGAAGAGAAAAAGCCACCCCTTCCCCGTAAAATGGCATTGTGGTAAAGATGTATTTAAGAATTGAATGGAAAATTATCTAGCCTTACACACAAAGTAACATTTCTAACCCAAAATTGTCCTCCAAGATACTAAAAATATGTAAGGCCTCTTTTAAATGCTTATAATAATTTTGTTCTAATAATATTTAGTTTATATTTCAACTCTGCAGTTACATTGATACATCAGGAGGATGTTCCAGGTGTACATATATTTTTGGCAAGTTTTCATCGGTAGCATAAATTGAAATTTCACAGCATCATAGAATTGTTATAGCACTTGAGCCCATTTCACCCATTGTCTGTGTTGGCTCTCCACACGAGCAATGCACCTATTGCCATTCCCTCACATGCTCCCCATAATCTCACACTTTCATCTTTTTCAGATAATCCAATTCTCTCATGAATACCTCAGTTGAACAGCCTCCACCACACTCATGGGCAACGCATTCCAGGTCTTAATCACTCATTACGCGAAAAAGTTTCTTCTCGTATCTCCATTGTTTCTTTTGCTAATTATTTTAAATCTGGGCCTCTCATTTGCGATTCTTCTACAAGCGGGAACGGATTTTGCCGATCTATCCTCATGACTTTGAATACCTCTATCAAATCTCCTTTCAATGTTCTTCAAAGAAAATAGTCCCAATTTTTCCACTCTGTCTATGTAACTGAGGTTTCTCATCTTTGAAACATTCTTATGACTTTTTTCTGCGCTGTCTCCAATGCCTTCACATCTTTCCTAAAGTCAGCACTTAGAACTGGGCGCAACACTCCAGTTGAGGCTGAACCAGTGTTTTATATAAGTTTAACATAACCTCCTAGCACTTGTACTCAATGCCCCCATTAATAAAACCTGGGATACTATAAGTTTATTCATTGCTCTCTCAACCTGTCCTGCCACCCTCAATGACTTATGCACATATACACCTAAATCCCTCTGCTCCTGCACCCCCATGAGAATTGTATCCTTTATTTTATATTGTCTCTCCATGTTCTTCCTCCTCAAATGAATCACTTCACACTTCTGCGCAGAAAATTGAGTCTTTGCTCTACGTTTGCTAGTCGGTGGCACGATGGCACAGTGGTTAGCACTGCTGCTTCACAGCGCCAGGGACCCAGGTTTGATTACTGGCTTGGGTCACTGTCTGTGCAGAGTCTGCACGTCCTCCCCATGTCTGTGGGTTTCTTCCGGGTGCTCTGGTTTCCTCCCACAGTCTGAAAGATGTGCTGGTTGGGTGCATTGACCATGCTAAATTCACCCTGATGTACCCGAACAGGTGCCAGAGTGTGGCGACTAGGGGATTTTCACAGTAACTTCATTGCAGTGTTAATGTAAACCCACTTGGGACTGATAAGTAAACTTTAAAATTTCAAAGTTATTGCTATAGCATGGTGCTGTAATCTGCCTGTTGAGAACAGATATGAAATATTTCAGCATGTCCAAAGTCTAAATTGATTGAGACCACATTTAAAACCTGTGTTCAAAGCAAATAAAATGTGCCTTTAAAAATCAATGGCTATGAAAAGTGTTAAAAATGACCATTTAAATTGTATATATACATATATCTGAAATATTAAAGTTTATCTACTTATGCAGATACCAACTTCATTATCTTTGCATAACAATCTTAATATGCTAGGTACCTTCAAGCTGTGACATGAAACTGATTAGAAAGAATGAAGTGAATTTATATCATGTCTTATTGCATTCTCACGGTACCTCAAAATGCTCCATAAACAATGAATTACATCTTGAAGTACAGTGACTGTTGGTATGTAGACAATAACATTCTGATTGTTGAGAAGGAGCACATTTCCACATTAGCAGAATAATACTTGCATTATAAGATGCAAAACCTGTATAAAACAATATTGATCGCCCTTGAGAAGGTGGTGATGATCTGCCTTTTTGAATATCTGCAGCCCATGTGATATAGGTACACCACAGTGCTGTTAGGTAAGAAGTTCCAGAGTTTTGAATGAGCGACAGTGAAGGAATGGCAATATAATTCCAAGTCAGGATGATGTGGGACTTAGATGGGAACTTGCAGTTAGTGGTATTCTCATGTGTCTGTTGCCCTTATCCTTCAAGGTGAGCAAGGTTGTGGGTTTGGAAGGTGCTGTTGAAGGATCCTTGGTGAGTTGCTGCAGCGCGTCTTGTAAATGGTACACATGGCTGCTGCTGTGCTTTGGAGGGAGTAATGCTAAAGATAATGGATGGGATGCTAATCAAGCTGGCCGTTTTGTCCCAGATACTGTCCAGCTTCTTGAGTGCTGTTGGATCTGCAATTATTGAGGAAAGTGAAGAATATTCCATTGTACCCCAAACTTGTGACTTTGTAGATGCTGGACAGGCTTTGGGGAGTGAGGAGGTGAATTACTCACTGCAGAATTCCCAGCCTTTGACCTGCTCTGGCAGCCAGAGTATTTGAGATGTGGAGATGCCGGCGTTGGACTGGGGTAAACACAGTAAGAAGTCTCACACCAGGTTAAAGTCCAACAGGTTTATTGGTAGCAAAAGTCACTAGCTTTCGGAGCGCTGCTCCTTCGTCAGGTAAGTGGGAGTTCTGTTCACAAACAGGGCATATAAAGACACAAACTCAATTTACAAAATAATGGTTGGAATGTGAGTCTGTACAGGTAATCAAGTCTTAAAGGTACAGACAATGTGAGTGGAGAGAGGGTTAAGCACAAGTTAAAAAGATGTGTATTGTTCTCAACAGGAATTGGACTCCTCCGGAAGGCTGCTGCCCTCGACTTGACATGTATGCCTAAGCCATCAGGAGGTGCGTCAACACCAGATTCATCAGCCGCACTCACAAGCCAGCCCCGAACATCACCCAAGCACAACGCAACGCCATCCGCGCTCTCAAGACCAACAGCAACATTGTCATCAAACCAGCAGACAAAGGAGGGGCCATCGTCATACTGAACAGAACGGATTACTGCAAAGAAGTGTACCGACAACTGAACAATGAGGAACACTACAGACAGTTACCCGCAGATCCGACCAAAGAACACACCCGTCAACTCAACAGACTGATCAAGACTTTTGATCCGGACCTTCAGAACACCCTCCGTGCTCTCATCCCACGTACTCCCCGCGTTGGAGATCTCTACTGCCTCCCGAAGATACACAAGGCAAACATACCCGGCCGTCCCATCGTATCAGGCAATGGGACCCTGTGCGAGAACCTCTCCGGCTACGTCGAGGGCATCCTGAAACCCATTGAATAAAGAACCCCCAGCTTTTGTTGCAACACTACGGACTTCCTACAGAAACTCAGCACACATGGAGCAGTTGAACCAGGAGCACTCCTCGTCACAATGGATGTCTCGGCACTCTACACCAGCATCCCCCATGACGATGGCATTGCTGCAACTGCCTCAGTACTCAACGCCGACAACTGCCAGTCTCTAGATGCAATTTTACAACTCATCCGCTTCATCCTGGACCACAATGTTTTCACCTTCAACAACCAGTTCTTCATCCAGACACACGGAACAGCCATGGGGACCAAATTCGCACCTCAATATGCCAACATCTTCGTGCCCAGGTTCGAACAAGACCTCTTCACCGCACAGGACCTTCAACCAATGCTATACACTAGATACATTGATGACATTTTCTTCCTTTGGACTCATGGTGAACAATCACTGAAACAACTATATGATGACATCAACAAGTTCCATCCCACCATCAGACTCACCACGGACTACTCTCCAGAATCGGTTGCATTCTTGGACACACGCATCTAAGAAATAAGAACATAAGAAATAGGAGCAGGAGTAGGCCATCTAGCCCCTCGAGCCTGCCCCGCCATTCAATAAGATCATGGCTGATCTGACGTGGATCAGTACCACTTACCCGCCTGATCCCCATAACCCTTAATTCCCTTACCGATCAGGAATCCATCCATCCGCGCTTTAAACATATTCAGCGAGGTAGCCTCCACCACCTCAGTGGGCAGAGAATTCCAGAGATTCACCACCCTCTGGGAGAAGAAGTTCCTCCTCAACTCCGTCTTAAACCGACCCCCCTTTATTTTGAGGCTGTGTCCTCTAGTTTTAACTTCCTTACTAAGTGGAAAGAATCTCTCCGCCTCCACCCTATCCAGCCCCCGCATTATCTTATAAGTCTCCATAAGATCCCCCCTCATCCTTCTAAACTCCAACGAGTACAAACCCAATCTCCTCAGCCTCTCCTCATAATCCAAACCCCTCATCTCCGGTATCAACCTGGTGAACCTTCTCTGCACTCCCTCCAATGCCAATATATCCTTCCTCATATAAGGGGACCAATACTGCACACAGTATTCCAGCTGCGGCCTCACCAATGCCCTGTACAGGTGCATCAAGACATCCCTGCTTTTATATTCTATCCCCTTCGCAATATAGGCCAACATCCCATTTGCCTTCTTGATCACTTGTTGTACCTGCAGACTGGGCTTTTGCGTCTCATGCACAAGGACCCCCAGGTCCCTTTGCACGGTAGCATGTTTTAATTTGTTTCCATTGAGATAGTAATCCCATTTGTTATTATTTCCTCCAAAGTGTATAACCTCGCATTTCTCAACGTTATACTCCATTTGCCATATCCTCGCACACTCACTCAGCCTGTCCAAATCTCTCTGCAGATCTTCTCCGTCCTCCACACGATTCACTTTTCCACTTATCTTTGTGTCGTCTGCAAACTTCGTTACCCTACACTCCGTCCCCTCCTCCAGATCATCTATATAAATGGTAAATAGTTGCGGCCCGAGTACCGATCCCTGCGGCACGCCACTAGTTACCTTCCTCCAACCGGAAAAACACCCATTTATTCCGACTCTTTGCTTCCTGTCGGATAGCCAGTCCCCAATCCACTTTAACACACTACCCCCAACTCCGTGTGCCCTAATCTTCTTCAGTAGCCTTTTATGGGGCACCTTATCAAACGCCTTTTGGAAATCCAAAAACACCGCATCCACCGGTTCTCCTCCATCAACCGCCCTAGTCACATCTTCATAAAAATCCAACATGTTCGTCAAGCACGACTTTCCCCTCATGAATCCATGCTGCGTCTGATTGATCGAACCATTTCTATCCAGATGCCCTGCTATCTCTTTAATAATGGATTCCAGCATTTTCCCTACTACAGACGTTAAGCTGACCGGCCTATAGTTACCCGCCTTTTGTCTCCTTCCTTTTTTAAACAGCGGCGTAACATTAGCCGTTTTCCAATCAACCGGCACTACCCCAGAATGCAACGAGTTTTGATAAATAATCACTAACGCATCCACTATTACCTCTGACATTTCTTTCAATACCCTGGGATGCATTCCATCCGGACCCGGGGACTTATCCACCTTCAGTCCCATTAGTCTACCCAGCACTGCCTCTCTGGTAACATTAATTGTATTAAGTATTTCTCCTGCTGCCAACCCTCTATCGTTAATATTTGGCAAACTATTTGTGTCCTCCACCGTGAAGACCGACACAAAAAACTTATTTAAAGACTCAGCCATATCCTCATTTCCCACTATTAACTCCCCCCTCTCGTCCTCCAAGGGTCCAACATTCACTCTAGCCACTCTATTCCTTTTTATATATTTATAAAAACTTTTACTATCATTTTTTATATTAATTGCTAGCCGAGCTTCATAGTCTATCCTTCCTTTCTTTATCGCTTTCTTAGTCTCTCTTTGTTGTTTCTTAAATTTTTCCCAATCACTTGTTTCTCCACTATTTTTGGCCACTCTGTACGCAGCTGTTTTTATTTTAATACTCTCCTTTATTTCCTTCGTTATCCACGGCTGGTTCTAATATGTTCTCCATCAAGGACGATCACCTCAGCACTTCACTGTACCGCAAGTCCACGGATAACCTCACGATGCTCCACTCCTCCAGCTTCCACCCTAAACACGTTAAAGAAGCCATCCCCTACGGACAAGCCCTCCGTATACACAGGATCTGCTCAGATGAGGAGGATCACAACAGACAACCGCACAATCTCAAACAGACCATTGTCCGCAGCAAACTACCCAGCCTTCAGAAGAACAGTGATCACAACACCACACAACCCTGCCACAGCAACTTCTGCAAGACGTGCCGGATCATCGACATGGATGCCATCATCTCACATGAGAACACCATCCACCAGGTACACGGTACATACACTTGCAACTCGGCCAACGTTGTCTACCTGATACGCTGCAGGAAAGGATGTCCCGAGGCATGGTACATTGGGGAGACCATGCAGACGCTACAACAACGGATGAATGAACACCCTCGACAATCACCAGGCAAGGAGGTTCTCTTCCTGTTGGGGAACACTTCAGCGGTCACAGGCATTCGGCCTCTGATCTTCAGGTAAGCGTTCTCCAAAGCGGCCTTCACGACACACGACAACGCAGAGTTGCTGAGCAGAGACTGATAGCCAAATTCCGCACACATGAGGATGGCCTCAACCAGGATCTTGGGTTCAATGACACGCTATCTGTAACCCCCACAACTTGCCTGGGCTTGCAAAATCTCACGAACTGTCCTGGCTGGAGACAATACACATCTCTTTAACCTGTGCTTAACGCTCTCTCCACTCACATTGTCTATACCTTTAAGACTTGATTACCTGTAAAGACTCGCATTCCAACCATTATTTTGTAAATTGAGTTTGTGTCTTTATATGCCTTGTTTGTGAACAGAACTCCCACTTACCTGACGAAGGAGCAGCGCTCTGAAAGCTAGTGGCTTTTGCTACCAAATAAACCTGTTGGACTTTAACCTGGTGTTGTGAGACTTCTTACTGTGTTAGCCACAGTATTTATCAGGCTGGTCCAGGATATTGATAGAGGGGGAATTTAGTGATGGTAATGCCATTGAATGTTCTGTTCCTTTCTCTGTCCTCTGTTGTTTTTGCTTTTTGTCTCATGTTAGTTGACATTTCATATATTTGGTGAATCAGAATTTGAATTGGTTAGTGAAAGATTAGGTGATGATAGCCATGAGAGGAGGTACAGCCAGTGCTCTGAGCCAGCTTTAGAATGGTAGGTGCTTCATTGTCTCCCTCCTTCAATCTGTCCCTCATTCTAACATACCCTTTTCCGCCTACATTCTGTCTCCTCTCCACAACTCTTTCATTTGCTCCCCCTGCCTTTTATTTTTCTATCAGCTTGTTCCCCACCTCTAACGAATTCAGTATCATTCTCATGAATCTGCAGTGTATCCCTTCAAATGCCAAAATATGCTTGCTGACATGCTATGCCCAAAGCTGAATGTGGTACTCCAGATGGAGTTTGAATAAGGCTCTGTGTAAGTGAACCATAACTTCCACCCTGTGTACTCTCCCCCCTTGAAGTAAAGACCAACATTCTCTTTATGATCCTTTTTGGGTGTCTATCCCTTTGCTCCTCTGCTGTTCCTAATGTCTCATCAGTATTAAAATTTTACAACAGGACTTTCTTGGATCCAAAGTGAACAATCTCCGTTTCCCACATTAATGCCTCCCCCACAGTTTTCCCTACTCAATTCATTTATATCCTTTTGCCTCTTCCTAGTCCAATCTACGCAGTTTGCTGTGCCTCCTAACTGAGTGTCATCTGCAAACTTGAATATACAAATCTGTATTTTTTCATTCAAGTAAGTTTTGAATGATGGATGGAATGGATGCGAATTTATGTGCCACAATTTCTTCAAGATGCCCTTTCAATTATTTAATTAACTTTCCTCAATGGTAAGCATATTATACTTCTGATTAGCCATGTCCTCAAACTATTCTCCATTTCTACAATAACAACACACACTTGATTGGGGAAGACTTGCACTTCGAAGCACCCAAGAGTGATCACATGCTGAATTTAAAATAGCAACACCTTTCATTGCTTGAATCCCAACCTTTAATAAAGCAATTTTTCATATGGGTCCAAGTTAAATGAAATTCAAATAATGGAGTAATGTAAACTACCCATATGCTTTCTGATCTTTAGATGTTTAAGTTATTTTATTATCTGTTGTTTTTGTTGGAATTCTTGTGCCAACCATATCAATAAAGCTAGGTTTGGGGTCTTGAGTTTTCACATATATTTTGTGTTGTCTATTAATTGTTTTACAAGCACCAGTAAAAACAGTGAGAATTACATTCTGGAAATGTGTGCCATTTTCACTGCTGACCAGCTATGCACAATATAAAGAACGCTTTGCAATAGTAAAGTTTGTTTTTGGAAGTTAACATAATAACTTTGGTAAATACAGCACATATTAACTCTGTATTTTTCTTCCAAATAATATTTAAATGAAGCTGGTTCATTGGGAAGTAGAAACAAACATTGTACCTTTTACAAGCTCTGGATGTCTCAAAGCACTTTACAGCAAATGAAATGTGATTATTGTTGGCAATGCAGCAACCAGTTTACGCACAGCAAGGTTCCATGTACAACAAAGAGCAGATAATCTGTTTTTAGTGATGTTGATTGAGGAATAAATGTTAACCAGGCCGCTGGAGAGGATTCCTCTGTTTTTCAAGAAGTGCACCTAAGAGGGGGAACGGGGCCCCAGTTTTACTTCTTATTCAACAGGTGGCCCTTCTCAAAGTGCAACACTCCCTCAACACTGCACTGAAAAATCAGCCTGGGTTATGTGCTGAAGTCTTTGGAGTAGGACTTAAACATAAGAAATTCTGACTCACAAGCAACAGTGCTACGAATGAGTCAAAGGCATACATTTAAGCTAGCATTGGTCATATGATTTCTTTTCCTCATTGACTAAAAGCAGCAAAAGTGTCCTACCAATTATATATTTTTCCTTTTATAGCTAAAGTTACTTAAATCCAAAACTAAGGCCTTTAAGCATTATAAATCTCTTGCCTGTCAAAATACTCCATATCTACAGCATGAATTTCTTTTTAATCTGGATTTATTTTTCCGGTGCATGTCAATGGTTTTTCTTTGGGTATTAATCAGTTAAAGGTGAAATAATTAAATCTGTGATATCAGTAAGACTGGGAAATCTCGCGTCCCACTGGAATGAATTATGAGAAACATATCTTATTTAAATTACCCTTTGTAAGATATCTTGCAGTAATTGTTCCAAGGCTTGAGTTAAATGCTAGCTGACCAGCCATATTGGACTGTAAACTTGTTTTATTAGTCAGTAATCCAATCACCAAGAGACCTAAGGCTCAGTGTCCAGTCTCTATGAAATAATCCTGATCATTAATTTTTATTTGATTCTGATTAGTTTAGCTGGCATAATGTAAATTTGCAAGCGACAATAATAAACATAAACAAAAGTTTGTTATAAACAAAAAGAGGGTGAGGGTTAAGTTTGCAAATCCCAGCAGCTTTGAAGTTGTAGTAATTCAACCAAATGCCAGTTTCCTGTCACCAACACTCTGTATTGTGCACCAAAGGAAAAGGCCACTCCTGCGGCTTACCGTCAGGTAGTCTTCACCTTGGGACCTACAACTCCAGTCCAAGTAAAGTTACAGGCTTAAAAAACTCGCTAGCTGCTTCCTATTGGACGAGCCTTCTCTCACTCAATAAGGCAGCTGGCACTCCACAAATCCCATGGGTAGATTTATTAATGATCCCCCGCGGTCTTTGTGGTCATCATAACATCCCTCCCCCCTTAGGTCTGTGTCTTTCCCAGCACCCTCACTGTGAGGAGGTCCTTTCCATTGCTTGGCACTTGGGCGGAGGTCTGTTGAAAGTGGGGCTGCGTCAGGCAGTGTAAACTAAACAGGGAACCTTCTCTTTCAGAGGGAGCATTGCAGGGTTACCGAAGCAGGTTCCTACTCACGTTCCACTTCAGCCCAGAAGTCTGCTTCTTCAGTCTCCATCTCCGAGTGCATACCTTCGCTATCCAGAAGGGTTAATGGGGAGTCAGCTTCAAGCTGAGCACGGGCACTGGCAGCAACTATCTCCATAGACAGTGGCGGGGAGGCTCAGACAAGACCTCTCTGGCCCTGAGGTGGTCTAAGTACTTCTTTAGGGTTTTACCCTGAGCTTTGATCTTGTAAGATACTGGTCCTGTTTTCACCATAAATGGTCCCAGGGACTCAATGAGACCATCCCCAAAGTTCCTTATCTGAACTAGATCACTTGTTACAAAAGTTCTATCTGTCCTTGTGGAATCAAAGTTTCTTTTTTGGTTTTCTTATTGGGACTCCAGCCTCCCTGCCAAGTTTGGGAATAATAGGCTCAGTCTGGTATGAAGCCACCACCCCATCAACAGCTCTACTGCAGCAACACCTGTTGTTGTGTACTGTGTGGTCCTGTAATCAAACAAAAATTGTGCCAGTTTAATCTCAATGGATACTGCCAGTTGTTACTTCATAGCATTTTTGAAGATTTGAACTGCCTATTCTGCCAGTCCATTTGACAATGGGTAATAAGGTGCAGTCCGGATGTGTCGGATACGATTGGAGAGCACAACGTTCTGGAAATCACCGCTACTGATAGCCATGTTGCTTTCAGAAACCAGAACTTCTGGTATTCCATGTATGCTGAAGCTTTGCTGCAATTTCTCAATCGTAGCCTAAGTGTGCGTCCACCATGATTAAAAACATAGAACCCATAAAGGGACCTGCAAAATCCACATGTACAAGCACTCACGGCCTGCAAGGCCACTCCCATGGGTGTAGGGAGGTGAGAGTGGGAGTTTTGATTTTCCTGGCACAGGTCACATTGCTTTACCAAGTCTGTGATGTCAGAATCAAGACCGGACCACCAAATGTAACTCCTGGCCAGCATCTTCATTCTTGATACTCCCGGGTGACCATTAAGTTGTTCCATTAATACTGGACATCTTCCTGGGGGCGGAATGATTACTCAGAACCCCCAAAGAATAATCCCGTCCTCAACACTAAAGTTTAGAGTGTTCTTAAAGTTCTTAATGAGGTTAGGGTTTCATTTCTTCAGATGGTTGTCCTTGAAATCCACCACGCAAAAGCATATGCCTATTTTTGGACAAGGTTGGGTCTTTTTGGGTCCAGGCTTTAAGCTGCCGTGTTGACAATGACAAGGTCTCCAAAAGTTCAGGATCATCACAACATCTTCAACTGCTGGTAAAGGAGTCAAGTTTGTGGGCAACAGAGGCATCCACGATGGGCTTTTCCATCCCGTCTTTCCAGCGATGTGACAGCTCTGCACCAATGCTGTACAGGAAGCGTCACAGGTTAAAATAACTTATTTCTTCGGGTCAAAATGGGCCAGTAAGTTGGATAACAGTAACTTACATTTAAACTTAGAAAAGGCCTCTGCCTGCTGAGCTTCCCAAGACCATTTGTGGTATTTTCGTAGTATGGCATGCAAGAGGGTCAGCATGGAAGCCAATTCCAGATAAACTTTCTGTAATAATTAACTAGGAAGGATGTTAACTTTGTGGTGTTCCTTGGGGTTGGTGCCTCCTTGAAGGCCTTTCCTTTATCCTCTACTGGATGTAACCAACCCCTTGCTATCCAATAGCCTAAATAGGTTACTTCAGTCGCCTGGAGATTGCATTTCTCCCTGTTCAAGTGAACTCCCACCCTGGAAAATCACTGCAAGGCTTCTTCTAGGTTGGCCAGGTGTTCCTGTTCTGAAGCCCCTGTGACCAAGATGTCATCTAACTAAAATGCTACCTTTGGTAGCCCTTGAAGGATGTTCACCATAATTCTTTGGAAAATGACACACCCTGACGAGACCCCAAACGACAAACGAGTATACACATAGAATCCCTTACATATTGATTGTCATATATTTCTGGGAGGACTCGTCCAATTCAAGATGGGGATAGGCGTGGCTCATGTCCAACTTGGAGAATATCTTACCACCTGTTAACTGGCATACAGATCTTCGATCAGGGGCATACGGTACCTATTTAGTTTGGAGACACAATTGCCATCAGTTTGTAGACCCCACAAAGATGAACTGATTTGTCTGGCTTATGAACAGGAACTACCGGTATGGCCCATTCTGCAAATTGCACAGACCTATAGCAAAGCTTTCAAAGTGCCCTAGTTCAGTTTCTACCTTCTCCAACATGGAGTAAGGGACTGGCCTGGCTCTGATATACCCAGGTGCAGCATCAGGGTCAAAGTAGATCTTAGCCTTGGTATTTGCCTTTCCCCTCCTGAAAAACTCTAAGCTATCTACTGATAACTTCGTACAGTCCCTCCATGCCTAGCCTGAAGTTCTCCAACCAGTTGAACCAAATCTGTTGGAGCCAGTCTCTCCCCATAAGGCTTGGTTCGTATGCCCATATAACAACAAGTGAGAGATGAGCTGATTGCTATCAATAAGTCACTGGAGCCACTGTGGTGTCTTATTTGTGAAGGTTCCCTGTTTAAGTGGCAAGCCTGGTCTCCATATCTTCCAACCTCAGAGATTGTATGTTCAATTGGAGATGTTAAAGGTGTGTTATCCAATACCAGAGACTGTGGCTCCCATGTCCACCTCCATCTTCAAGGAATGGCCATCTACTACTAATTCCACCACTATTGGGTCAAATTTTCATTGTTACAATACAATTCAGTTGTCATGTCCCTGTCTCTGGAAGAGGGGATACTTGTATGGTACTCTCAGGTACCAGCCTTGGGCTTTTTTTTCTAGGCAGCACACATTTTGCCTGTTCCTGAAACATCTCCATGGCTGAGTCCTTTGACAGTACTTGCAGTAATCCATCAACTGGCAATGACACCTTTCTGGAATATGTTCTTTAATACTCTTGGAGTCGACTGGGTGCCCATATCGAATAGGGCTCTTTAATATGTGATTGACACAAGCACTCTCCATTGAGGACTGGTTGCATGAGGTCCCTCCCCCTAGTTGGAAGACATTGCTGCTTGATGCCTGTTGTGTCTCCTGAGCCCCTTTCTCTGCATTCTCAAGTGACAAGGCAATGGCAATGGCTTTTTTCAAGTTAAAACTGTGTTCTGCCAACAACATCTTTTAGTTTAGATCATTTTTGCCACATACCAATCTATCCCACAACATTTTATTAAGAGGTGGTCCATGTTTGCAGTGTTCAGCTAGTTTCTGCACCCTAGGCAAGAACTCAGTGACAGGTTCCCCATGGGTTCTCCTAGCCATGTTAAAGCGATATCTCTGGAGGATTACCGAGGACTTCGGCTCATCATGGTTTTCTACCAGATCTACCACTTCATTAAAAGATTTTGAATCGGGGCATCCAGAAAGATCAGACTTCTTACCACACTGAAAGTCGGGGCCCCGTATGCTGTGAGAAATATCACCATTTTCTTTTCCTCTCCTTAAATGTTAGCAGGGAAGAAGCATGTGCTCAGTGTATTGGGCCCTGTTTTCCCCACTGGTGTCATAGGGCTCGAATTTCCCAAAAAGAGGCATAATGATTTTTTTTTACCAGAGAAATTCTTGACATTCAGAGGTTGTTCAGAGGGAAAGATGAAGGGAAAAAGAATTTGTAGATTTGTCTGATAGCAGTTCATGTGAAGAACTGTGAGATGAGACAATTTGGGAGACAGAGTAGGAGAGGACAAATTCAGTGCATTATAAAACTTTAAAGGAATAGAGAGTCTTGGGAGGTCATAAAGTCAAATCTTTAAGAGTGGAAGGCACATTCATAAAGCTGTTTTTAAAAGGTTTTCTAAATTGGGGTATAGAGCCCGAAAGCAAATGAATAATGATAAACCTATAGAAATCATTTGGTGGCTACAGTTAGAATATTTAAGGTCATGAAGAGGACACAGAAGAGAATTCACTAAGATGATACCCAGTTTACGAAGCTTTCATTACAAGAAAAAAGTATTGAATGTTAGAACAGAGAAAGCTAACAGGAGGTCTGTTGGAGGTGTGAGGGGTTTTGATCAGTTAAATGGGGAAAAGCTATTTCCATTGGCTGATGTATCAGTAATGAGAGGGCACACATTTAAGAACAAAGAGAGAGGGTTGTTTTGTTTTTCATATCTTTTCCTCTTCCCCTGGAGAATACTAAGGAAGTTGAAAGACTCACAAGCTGATTAACAGTCTGACATGCCACACAGTGAACACTCCCTCTCATGGTCACGATCATCTTTATAAAAGCCAATAAGGTAGCCAGCTACTCCTGTCGGGTTTGAGAGGCTCCAGCAACTGAAATGATAGGGGTGGAGGAGGAATTTGGCACCCTCCACCCCTATCATTTCAGTTGCTGGAGCCTCTCAAACTGCCACTGCCACCAAATTCAAGTATCCCACTGGATATAAAATCAGAATTCAAAGCCTCCAATCTCCACCTAAGTGCTAGTTAGCATAGGAATTGGAGGATTGATCGATTAAATATATGGCTGAAGAAGTGATGTAGTGGGAGGGCATCAGATTTCTGAGGCAATGGTGGTACAGTTTCTGGGACAGGTGGGACCTGTATAAGCTGGACAGATTACATCTTAATACAGTAAGAAGTCTCACAACACCAGGTTAAAGTCTAACAGGTTTATTTGGTGGCACAAGCCACTAGCTTTCGGAGCGCTGCTCCTTCATCAGGTGAGTGGGAGTTCTGTTCACAAACAGGGCATATAAAGACACAAACTCAATTTACAAAATAATGGTTGGAATGCGAGTCTTTACAGGTAATCAAGTCTTAAAGGTACAGACAATAGGAGTGGAGAGAGGGTTAAGCACAGGTTAAAGAGATGTGTATTGTCTCCAGCCAGGACAGTTAGTGAGATTTTGCAAGCCCAGTAAGTCAGTGTACTACTAATATAATGCAAGTCGAGAATGAAAGAGCATTCCACCTCGGCCTTCCCCCCACCCCATCCCCATAACCCTGTGCATTTACCATGGCTAATCCACCCCCTACACATCTTTGGACACTAAAAGGTAATTTACCATGGCCAATCCCATCTAACCTGCACATCTTTGGACCTGGGGAGGAAACCAGAGCACCCGGAGGAAACCCACGCGGATACAGGGAGAACCATGCAAACTCCACACAGACAGTCACCCAAGGCTAGAATTGAACTTGGGTCCCTGGCGCTGTGAGGCAGCAGTGCTAACTACTGTGCCGCCCCACCTGAGGGGTGGTCCAAATTTAAAGGAAGTAATGTTGGTAACAGGAAGTAGTTGTGGGACTAGAAACCAGGAGAACAAAGCAATGATTCGGCATCAAATGCAAAATAATTTCGAAAAGACAAAGTTAAGGGCAATCTATCAAATGTGCATAGCATTTGTAACAAGTTAAGATAATCTAAAGGCACAAATAGTGGTAAATGGGTATGATATAATTACCATTTACGGAAACATGGCTGCATGGTGACCAAATCTGGGAACTGAATATTCAAAGATATTCAATATTTAGGAAGGACAGACAAGAAGGGAAAGGAGGTGGAGTTGCACTGATAATAAAGAGTGGGATCAGTGCATAATAAGAGAGGACCTTATATTGGAAGAAAATGTATGGAATCTATTTGGATGGAGCTAAGAAACATCAAAGAGCAATAGACATTGGTTGGAGTTGTTTATTGGCCATTTAATAGTCATGGTAATGTGGGCCATGTTATTACTCAGATGAGAGAAGCATGTAACATGGGCAATATAGTAATCATGGGTGACTTCAATCAGCACCTAGGCTGGTTACACCAATTAAGCACTAATGCTGTGGAAGACAAGTTTCTGAAATGTATTAGGGATGGGTTTCTGAGCAGTATGTTGAAGAACCAACTAGAGGACATGCTATTCTAGATGTAATATTAGGTAATGACAAAAGGCTAATTAATAGTCTTGTTGTAAAAGAGCCTTTAGGCTTGAGTGACCACAATATGATAGAATTTCACATTATGTTTGAAAGTGGGGAAGTTCAATCTGAAGGCAAGGTGTTAAAAATGACTAAAGGAAATTATGAAGGCATGAGGGACAAATTGGCTGTGATAGATTGGGAAAATACATTACAAGGTATGACTGTGCATTGGCAATGGATAGACTTCAAATAATCATTACATAGCTTATAGCATCTATACATTTCTTTAAGGTGCAAAAACCCCAAAAATAAGGCCGACCATGGCTGACAAAAGGAAGTTAAGGATTGTATAAGATTTTTTAAAAAAGGCATATAAAGTTGCCAGAAAAGTAGTAAGCCTCAGGATTGGGAGATTTTAAAAACGCAGCAAAGGAAGGCTAAGAAATTGATAAAGAAAGGAAGAACAGAATATGAATGCAATGTCACACAAAGACATAAAAACAGACTGTAAAAACTTCAATAGGTATGTAAAAATAAATCATTTGTCTAAGGCAAATGTGGGCCCATTACAGGCAGAGTCAGAAGAAATCATAATGGAAAATAGAGAAATGGCAGAGAAGCTAAATGATTACTTTGTGTCCGTTTTCACTAAGGAAGATACAGAAAATCTCCCAGATGTAGAGATGGTTCCTGAAGATTGGAAGGAAGCAAATGTCACCCCATTATTTAAGAAGGGGGAGGGAGATAGAAAACAGGAAACAGACCTTTAGTCTTATATACGTAGTAGGGAAACTGTTAGAATTTACTATAAAGGATGTGATAATGGACACTTGGACAATCATGATCTGATTGGGCATAGTCAGCATGGATTTACAGATAGGAAATCATACTTGACTAACATGTCGGAGTTTTCTGTGGATGTTAGGAACAAAATTGATAAAGGAGAGTCAATGGACATTGTATATTTGGATTTTCAGAAGGCTTTTGATAAAATACTCCATAGGAGGTTGATTAGTAAAATAAAAGCACATGGGATAGGAGGCAAAAACTGTTATGGATTAAGGATTGGCTAACAGGCAGAAAACAAGAGGGTAAGAATAAATGGGTCATTCTTGCACTGGCAGACTGTGACCAGTGGGCTACCACAAGGATCATTGCTTGGGCCCCAGCTGTTCACAATATGGCCAGAATTTTACCAACCCGCCCACCATGGGAATTGGAGTGGGCAAGGGCAGACCATGGAAAGGTCCGATGACCTCGGGTGGGATTTTACGATTTTTGGACGAGCGAGGCTGTAAAATCCCACCCTATGTATCAATGATTTGGATGTGGGGACCAAATGTAATATTTGCGAGTTCACAAATGATACAAAGCTAGGCGGGAATGTGTGTTATGAGGAAGATACATTTGGGGAGGCATGGTGGCACTGCTACCTCACAACTCCAGGGTCCCAGGTTCAATTCCAGCCTCGGGTCACTGTCTGCGTGGCGTTTGCACATTCTCCCCATGGCTGCGTGGGTTTCCTCTGGGTGCTCCAGTTTCCTCCCACAGTCCAAAGATGTGTGGGTTAGGTTGATTGACCCTAGTTTCAGGGGGATTAGCGGGGTGAATGCGTGAGGTTCAGGGAATAGGGCCTGGGTGGGATTGTGGTTGGTACAGACCCGTATGGCCTAATTCTGTTCCGTAGGGATTCTATGAAGATGTAAGATGGTTACAGAAGGATTTGGGCAGACTTAGTGAGTGGGCAAGAACATGGCAGATGGAATATAATGTTGAAAAATGTGAGGTAATGCACTTTGGTAGAAGGAACAGATGTGTAGAGTATTTCCTAAATGGAAATAAATTAGAAAGTGTAGATATAAACAGGGACCTGGGTGTCCTTGTCCTTAAGTTACTGAAGGCTAAAATGCAGGTGAAGCAACCTATTTGAAAGGCTAATGGAATGTTAGCCTTTATCGCAAGAGGAATTAAGTTCTGGGGTCGTGAAGTCTGACTTCAATTTTTTAAAACTTGGTCAGACCACACCTGGAGTACTGTGTGCAGTTTTGGTCCCCTTACCTCAGTAAGGATATTATTGCCATAGAGGGAGTACAGCAAAAGTTCACCAGACTTGTTCCGGGGATGGTGGGACTGTCTTGTGAAGAGAGATTGGGCAAACTGGGCTTATATTCTCTAGAGTTTCCAAGAATGAGAAGTGATCTCATTGAAACCCACAAAATACTTAAAGGAAATAATAGAGTAGGTGCTGGTACGTTGTTTCCCTTGGTTAGAGAGTCATAGAGGTTTACAGCATGGAAACAGGCCCTTTGGCCCAATTTGTCCATGCCGCCCTTTTTTTTAAACCCCTAAGCTAATCCCAATTGCCTGCATTTGGCCCATATCCCTCTATACCCATCTTATCCATGTAACTATCTAAATGCTTTTTAAAAGACAAAATTGTACCCGCCTCTACTACTACCTCTGGCAACTTGATCCAGACACTCACCACCCTCTGCATGAAAAAATTGCCCCTCTGGACACTTTTGTATCTCTCCCTTCTCGCCTTAAACCTATGCCCTTTAGTTTTAGTCTCCCTTACCTTTGGGAAACGATATTGACTATCTACCTTATCTATGCCCCTCATTATTTTATAGTCCTCTATAAGGTCACCCCTCAGCCTCCTACGCTCCAGAGAAAAAAGTCCCAGTCTATCCAGACTCTCCTTATAAATAGAGTCAATAAATGGTTGCGGAGTCTAGAACGAAGGGGCCCAATTTCAAAATAAGAGGGAAGCCCCTTAGGACTGAGATGAGGTGAAATTTCTTTACACAGAAGGGTGCGAATCTTTCAATTTCTCTACCCCAGTGGGCTGTGGAAACTCAGTCATTGAGTATGTTTGAGGTGGAGATTGATAGATTTCTGATTAACAATAACGTAGAGGGTCATGAGGATAGCATGTGCAAAAGGCATTGAAGTGTCTGATCGTATTGAATGGTGGAGCAATCTTGATGAGATGAATGGCCTACTCCAGTTCCTATGTCCCTCATAGTACTATGTGGAACAGAGTTCAATGGCTACACTTGCGAAACCATTAAACTCAAGATGGAGATAGAAAATTGAGAGGTATGTGGAATGGGTGGGGAAATGGGATAAATAGAACTTTCAGAAAGTCAGCACAGATTCAATGGGTGGAATTTTCCCATCCTGCTCACCACAGGAATCATAGCGGGCAGGATATGGACCATGAAAATGTCCGTGTCCCTAGTGTATGGTGTATGCAATGTGCCAGTCCAGTCCAGGTCCATTAATATAATTCTTTTGTTTTGTTTTCCTCACTTTGCTGTTGCCACAAACATTGTGCCTTACAGAATGCACTGGTGTTTCTATGTTGCTCTGTTTGCTCTTTTACGTGCATGCGAGTGCACACACAAAAATAGGACCAAAGGACTTTTCATTCCATCAGAAGTTGCCTGCTTTGAGTCCTGTGAATAAATCAGGGTGGCATAGTGGTTAGCACTGCTGCCTCACAGTGCCAGGGATCCAGGTTCGATTCCCAGCTTCGGTCATTGTCCGTGTGGAGGCTGCACATTCTCCCTGTGTCTGAGTGGGTTTCCTCCCAGAGTCCGAAAGATGTGCTGGTTAGGTGCATTGGCCATGCTAAATTCTCCCTCAGTGTACCCGAACAGGTGCCGGAGTGTGGCAACCAGCGGATTTTCACAGTAACTTCATTGCAGTGTTAATGTAAGCCTACCTGTGACTAATAGATAAACTTACTATGCGTCTGTCGTTTGAGACCACCTGTGATGGGTTTCTCTATTTTTCCTCCAGTAATTTTTCCATCAACATGGTGGGTACACTGCATTCAAAATACTTTTAAACAAAATAAACCTCATTATTATTAAAGTTCTATTTAACTGGATTAATTTATTTCTTGATTATTATTGACCTCAGGCGGGATTTTACGGTTTTGGGGCGAGCGAGGCCAGAAAATCCTGCCCAATGTGTCAAATGGCTGACTTTAGTGCTGTAAAATTTTATGATTCTGTGACTAAATAGCACAAGTATAACCTCCCCTCTATATGCACAGCTTACAAATCATTGATACAGAAATTTGGGAAATCATTAAAAAAAAGTTAAAATGTAATTCTACTAAATAACCTATGGTAATCTGTCTTTTCAAAATAAACTTGACCTATTTTACTACTTTCTTGTTGTCAAAACATGTGTTATTTTTTTCACCTCCCTCCATGGCCTCACCCCACCCTACCTCTTTAATTTTCTCCAGCCCCACAACTCTGGAGATGTCTGTGTGGAGTTTGCACGTTCTCCCCGTGTCTGCGTGAGTTTCCTCCAAGTGCTCCAGTTTCCTATCACACTCCAAAGATGCGCGGGTTAGGTTGAATGGCCATGCAAAATTGCCCCTTAGTGTCAGGGGGACTGGCAGGATAAATGCATGGGGTTACGGGGATAGGGCCTGAGTGGGATTATTGTCAGTGCAGGCTCAATAGGCCGAATGGTCTCCTTTGGCCCTGTAGGGATTCTATGATCTACATTCCTCTAAGTCTGGCCTTGTGCATCACAATTTTAATCTCCTCACCATCAATGGTCGCACTTTCAGTTGCTTAGGCCCTGGAATATCCTCCCTATACCTCCCCACCTCTCTATCTTTTTTTCTTCCTTTTTATGACATCCCTTAAAACCTACCCTTTGATCAAGGTTTTGGTCAACTGATCTAATATCTCCTTGTGTAGCTCAGCACCATACTTTGTTTTATAACATTCCTGTGAAGCACCTTGGGGCATTTTATTATGTTGAAGGCACTATGTAAATACAAGTTGTTGTTTTTCTGCACGTATGCAGAGTTAATTTTGTCTTAGCTCAGTTGGCAGCACTCACTCCTGAGGCAGAAAGTTGCAGGTTCAAGCTCCAGTCCAGAATTTCTGTGTATAATCTAGGCTGACATATTATCAGAGGTGCTGTAATTTACATAAAGAGTTAAACTCAGAGATAGGCTGTTTGCCTGATTTTCTTATCAACATTTATTCCTAAATCAACGTAACCAAACTGAATTAGCTGATTATTCATCTTATTCCTAATTGTCGGAACTTGCTGTTTTCAAATTTATTTTCCCTGCTTGCCTGCATAACACCAATTAGCAACTTCATTGTCTGTGAAGTGCTTTGGTTTCAAGGTCATAAATAAACACTATTTTTTGACCATTATGTGCGAGGCACTTTCTTACCGCATTGTAGATTCTTCAGCGCAAAGTCAAACAAATTTAGTGTCTATAACGGAAGCTGTCGGCTGCAACCTGTTCAGTTTCTTCATTAGGCAGTCAAGCACTGGGGGCATCCAGATTCTATTAATATTGGAAAACGGGATAGGGAGGAAGGGTGGTCTCGGGGTTTGTCAGCCATGTGGAGATTCCCAGTTTCTCGTAACACCAAGCAAGTAAGCATCTGGAGTTTTTGCACCATGGATGTGGAATAATGAGGTTTATCCGCGGAAAATATGCCTAATCTGTTTCTGGCCTAAGGTACCACTCTGGTTCATTCATAACCATTAAACTAAAATTCAGACTAAAATTAGCCTTCAGACAAAAACCAGATTTTAGTGTTGACAAATGCACCCTGCAGACTTCCCTCCCAGGCATGAATTATGTTCAGGAATAAGTAGGCACCTTGTGTTTGGGGAGATAGGTCTGATAAACAGATTGTACACGGAACATCTTAGATATAGCAACACTTGGCAGGTTTGGGGAAGGGTGCTGGAGGCGTGTTGGGTCTGTCAGCTGTAGGAGATTACCTGAGATATAGAAGCATTAGTGAGAAAGCAAGCTGAGAATCACTGCACTGATTCTCCTCCAGCATGTTGTCCTGCCTATAAAAGTAAAGTAAAAATGTTATTTATTAGTCACAAGTAAGGCTTACATCAATACTGCAATGAAGTTACTGTGAAATTCCCCTAGTCACCACAGTCCGGCGCTTGTTCAGGTCAATGCACCTGACCAGCACGTCTTTCAGAATGTGGGAGGAAACCGGAGCACCCGGAGAAAACCCATGCAGACACAGGGAGAATGTGCAAACTCCACACAGACAGTGACCCAATCCGGGAATCGAACTTGGGTCCCTGGCACTGTGAGGCAGCAGTGCTAACCACTGTGCCACCTTGCCTCCAGCCTCCATTCCTCCATGGGCTTCACCCACACCGCCAAACAATTGGGAAGTAACAACATTTCACAAAGTGGTTAAGGTGATCGTAAATGTACTAATTGGACCTGAATTCACTGGAGCCAACAACAGGACACTCCTACAGTTCTACGTAACCTGGGAAAGGAAATGGCAGCTACAAAACAAATGGGACAAATTAAGCCCAAGGAGTCTGACAGGGGTTGAGCCTCTGAATAAATTTTAAAGGATTTTCAATAGAAATTGAGCAACTCCATGTACACTGAAATATATATTCACAAATCTTTTTCTTGCCTCTTTCTTATAACATTCTATGTTTATATATAAATACAAACTGAGAGGAAACAAACTACATACACAAAAGGAATCTGCTGATGCTCACTGGGAAATGGTACAAATAGCAATACTCAGAAGTGGTTGAAAGGCTTTAATAAGGAAATGCTTCCACTGATTGGTGAGTTAGTAACCAGAGGCCATCAATTAGGAACAAAGCTAAAGGCTAGGAGAGGGTTTTTCTTTACCAGTAACAGTTGTTAGGAAATGGTATATTTTACCAGCAACAGTTGTGAAACCAAAAGCAGTATTATCTTTTAAAAGGAACATGTTAAAAAATGTAGAAAGCAGATGAGGACAAGTCAGGCAAATGAGACGAAGTGCACAAGTCTTTCAGAGAGCAGACGCTGTTGTGATTCTTTAACTGCCAATATACTAGGGAGAAAAATATTGAGTTAATCACTCAGCTTTACATAGGCTGAAACTTAAAAGTGAAACCTTTAATTAGAGTATTCAAAGACAAAAGACAATTCAATGTCTAAGGGAGTTGTTCAACATGAAGTGGATAACTTCAGTTCTTCCATCCATCCCTCATCCCCCTCACTATCGCCCCACCATCCATCCCTGCACTATCACCATTCCCCCCACAGCCCATCCCCCCACCATCACTATCCTTCCCATCATTCTCCCCACCCCCCACCATCCTTTCATCATCCTCCCACCATTCACTCCTTCTGCCCCATTTCTCCTTATCTCCCAGACCATCCATCCCACCATCCTCCCCATTCCCCCAATCACCGCACACCATCGCCCACCATCCCCCAACTTCTCTCCCCCTACTTCTCCCCGACCCACTTCCCCCCATACCCATGTCCCCCATACCCACTTCTCTCCCCCCACTTCTCTTCCCTCACTTCCCCCTCCCCCTACTTTTCTTCCCTCCACTTCTCTTCCCTCCCATTCTCCTCCCTCCACTTCTTCTCTCCCCCCCAGTCCTCCCCCCGACTTTCCCCTCCTCCAATTCCCACTGTCCCCATAGTTATCATCAAATGTAATCTTCAGATTTTCTTTTACTCTTGCATGGGATGTGAGCATTGCTAACTTCCCTTGAGAAAACAATATGGAGCTGGTCTCCTGAACCACTGCAGTCTATCCAGTCTAAGTATGCCACAGAATGGGTGTTTTAGTTTTTTTGACCCAGCGACAGTGAAGGAAAGATATAGTTTCAAGTAATTATGGCATATGGTTTAAAGGGGAACTGTAGGTTGTGTTCCCAGGTATCTGTTGCTCTTGTCCTTTTAGGTGGTAGAGATTGTGTATTTGGAAGGTACTGTCGAAGAAGGCTTGGCCAGTTGATGCATTGTACCTTTTATACATACAATGCCATTGTGCGTTGGTGGTGGAGGGTGTGAACATTTATGGTGGTGGGTGAAGTGCCAATCAAGCAGCCTGTTTTGTCCTGAATGGCATCGAACTTCTTGAGTGGTGTTGGAGCTGCACTCATCCAACAAGTGGCAAATATTTTGTCACATTCCTGAGTCATGCTTTGTGGATGCTGGGTATGCTCTGGGGAGTCAAGAGGCAAGTTACTCGCTTTCAGTTCCCTGCATCTCTTGTAGCCACAGTATTTATATGGGTAGTCCAGTTAAATTCCGGGTCAGTGGTAACCTTCCGGAAGTATATGGTTCCTATTGACTAGAAACTTAACTGGACCAGACATATATGAAGAATAAATTTGTATATCCACTTTTAAAATGGAAACTGCCTATGTAAACTCATCATTTTGTAATTGCACATTCTGATCACTGGGTTGTGCTATTACCCTTTGCTCATGAATTACTCAATGTTTTATGAAAGTTTTTCATTGCCTTATTTCCAATTGAAATATTACAAAGTTCACCTTAATAACATTTATTAATTAACTTGAAATTTTTATCTTGAATGCCTTCATTAAAGTTTTTACTTGATATTGTCAACCTTTCTTGAAAGATTGGGCTTGAATTTATTATTCTTGCCCAGAGCTGTGATCATTAAAATCATAGAAAATTTATGACATAGATGGAAGCCCTTTGGTCCATCTTGTCTTTGCCAACCGAAAAATGGTTATTCAACCTAATCAAACTTTCCAGCTCTTTGTATGTGGCTTTGCAAGTTGCAGCCCTTTAAGAGCACAGCCATTTTTTTTTAGAGGTAATGAGGATTTCTGCCACTACCACCCTTTCTGGCAGTGAGTTCTAGAACCCTACAATCCTCTAAGTAAAAAGATATCACTTCAATACAACTTTAATCCTCTACCATTTTAAACATATGACCCCTGGTTATTGACCACTCTGCCAACTGGAACAGGTCCTTCTTCTCTAATCTATATACATTCCTCATAATTTTTTATGCCCAAATAAATCGTCCCTCAGCCCCTCTGTCCGAAGGAAATTCCCAGCCTTTAACCTTTTCTCATAGCTAAAATGTCTTGATAACATTCTCATAAATCTCCTCTGTACCCGGTGACATGGTGGCAGAGTGTGTAGCACTGCTGCCCAGGGATCTGGGTTTGATTCCGACCTTGGGTGACTGACTGTGTGGAGTTTGTACATTCTCCCCGTGTCTGTGTGGGTTTCCTCCGATGCTCCAGTTTCCTCCCACAGTCCAACGATTTGCATGTTAGGTGAATTGGCAATGATCAATGCACAGGGTTACGGGGATAGGGTAGGGCAGTGGGCCCAGGTAGAATGCTCTTTCAGAGGGTCGGTGCAGACTTGATGGGCCGAATGGCCTCCTTCTGCACTGTAGGCATTCTATGGATTATATAACCACTCAAATGAGATCATATCCCTCCTGTAATGTGACGACCAGAACTGTACAAAGTACTCCAGCTGTGGCTTAACTAGTAGTTCTGACAATTCAAGCATAACCTTTTTTTGCCTCAAGCTAATAAAGGAAAGTATTCTGTAAACCATTTTAACAACCTTACCTACCTGTTCTGCAGCTTTGAGGGATTATTACATCAAATGTGTTGTGCCCATCGTCACCCCCAACCCTCCTTACATCCTCACAAAATTCAATCAGATTAGTTAGCTACAACCTTCCCTTGACAAATCTGTGCTGACTATCCTTGATTAATCCTTGCCCCTCTAAATAGTGATTCATACTATCTCTCAAAATGTTTTTGTAATCATTAGCCCACCATTGAGGTTAGGCTGGTTGACCTATTCCTTTTTCCCTGTTTAAACAAAGGGAATATTAGCATTCTTATTTAACCACACCTGTAACCAGAGAGGACTGAAGATGATGATCAGAACCTCTGCTACATCTTCCTTTGCTTCTCTTAGCAAACTGTGATATATTTTCTTTGGGCCTCGTGATTTATCTATTTTCAAAGATGCTAAATTTATTAATTTTTCCTCTTACATGATGCTTATCTCACTCAATATTTCACATACCTCCTCCTCAACTACAATGCCTGCATCATCCTCCTCTTTTGTGCAGCCAGGTGCAAAATATTCATGAGAACATCTATGCCCACGTCTTCTGCCTCAATACATGGGTTATCTTTTGGACTGTATAGGCTCTATTCTTTTCTTTGTTATCTTCCAGCTCTTTGCTCCTTGATTTTGCCTGCTAAGATTTTTTTCATATTTCCCCTTTGTTTTGCTAATTTCCTTTTTAATTTAACCCCTCATGTTGTGATCTGAATTTACTTTGTGCCGTCTGACCATGTGCAGTGTACCTAATTTCCATAGAATCCATACAGTGCAAAAGGAGGCCATTCGGCTCCTCAAATCTGCACCATTCTTCGAAAGAACATCCTAACCAGGCTCCATTCCACTCCCCCCAACCACCGCATCCCCCCCCCCCCCCCCCACCCAATCACCATAACCCTGTGCATTTACAATGGCTAATCCACCTAACCTACACAACTTTGTACTGTGGGAGGAAACCGGAGCACCTTGAGGAAACTCACACAGACACAGGGAGAATGTACAAACTCCACACCGACAGACACCCAAGGCTGGAATCAAACCCAAGTCCCAGGCGCTGTGAGGGAACAGTGCTAACCACTGTACCAGCGTGCTATGTCGTATCTAACTAACTTGATTGAATTTTGTGAGGAGATAAGGGGGTGGGTGTGATGATGAGTACAACACATTTGATGTAGTAATCATACATTTTAGCAATGCTTTTGACAAGGATATTTTAGTCCTGTTCAGCCAGCTGAATGGTGGAATATTTTTCTTTCGTTCGGTTTCTATTTTTCTTTGGTCAATTAGGACAATTCCTCCAGTGTCATCAAACAAAACTAAAGTGCCTCAATTTTAAAGGGACACAATGATAACCCCCAAATCAAATACAACAATGTAAATTTATCAAATTAAATATTATTTTCTATTTCTAGCAGTTTCTGCTTGGTTGTCTTTAAAAGTTATTTCAGAAAATGCAAGAGTATAATTTCAAAAGTTTTTTTCAGGTAAAGTTTGGAAGGCATATTCTTTGCCTAAATAGACTAGATTTTGTGTGAGAAATTGGAGAAATGACTATCTACTGATAACATATCTGTAACAATTATTGTTTGTGTTCGATAAATTTCAGAGTTCAGATGAGAAAGAAAGAGCATGTTTGGTTCCTATACAGATACTCTGCTCAATTTACATAATTCAGATGAGATTCGTCTATCTGCTTCAGTAATTCTGAGGCTAAGGGCAGAGATAACACTCAAACCAGCAATTAATGAATGCATAATGGATATTGAGGTGGATACAGTCTGTTTTGGGTCATTTCCAGTGTTGCTATCCACATGACATTAATTCTATTTAAGATTTAAAATTAGAAAGGAACCTTGACAAAAAAACTGTTTAAATTCCATTTTATTTGAAGAACATTCAGTGCCTCAATGAATTTGTCATTAGCTTTGTCTTTAATAATCCCAAAGAAATGACTGCTGCATTACTCAAAATGGCCATTTGTTGTGTCCACACAGATCAAAAGCAAAATTTTAATACATCTGTTAATTACATCTTAGTTCTCCAATTGCAGCATTTATAATGCAAACGTATTATTTGGATCGATTTGTATTAACCTAACGGGCAAAAATAAATGTGAATCTCACTGAGCTGGGCTGAAGGAAACTCATGAGAATTATATTTTTGTTTACTACAAGTCTCAGGGGTTTTTCTGTGTTTTTTTAATAAAGCTTGTGTGATATTGATAAAAGTGTGAGCTCAGTGCAATATGGGCTTTGCTACATTTTCAATAGTTCATTTATCTAGCAATATTAATAAAAAAGAATTGATCATAGGTGAACAGTCACTCATTATGCTGAACCAAATGTCTCTGAAAAACTCCTATTCAATATGTGACAAATCTACAGCATCAACAATTCAAAGCACCAGTTTGTTTTTGATTTCACCTGCACTGTAAAAGCAAGTTTTAAAGTGGATATTTATCATTTAGTGAGGTCAGCCATTGACTGCAGTGGAGCAGTTATTAGCAGTTGTTTATACTAAATTGGGCGACACGGTGGTACAGAGATTAGCACTGCTGCTTCACAGCGCTGAGGACCAGGGTTTGATTCCGGCCTTGGGTAACTGTCTGTGTGGAGTTCGCACATTCCCTCCATGTCTGCGTGGGTTTCCTCCGGGTGCTCCGGTTTCCTGCCACACTCCAAAGATGTGCAGGTTAGGTGGATTGGCCATGCTAAATTGCCCCTTAGTGTCCAAATATGTTTAAGTTAGGGGGATGGGGTAAGTACGTGGAGTTATGAGGATAGG
This sequence comes from Mustelus asterias, assembly GCF_964213995.1. Classification (NCBI taxonomy): domain Eukaryota; kingdom Metazoa; phylum Chordata; class Chondrichthyes; order Carcharhiniformes; family Triakidae; genus Mustelus; species Mustelus asterias. The sequence goes on along the minus strand of NC_135809.1, from coordinate 45,199,940 downwards.
TCCTCGGTAAGCTGCTCTGTCAGTGCAGGCTCAATGGGCTGAATGGCCTTCTTCGGCACTGTAGGGATTCTGTGATTCTAAATCATATTATCATGCTGCTTTTATTCAAAAATAGCAATAGGTTCTAATTTTTAAAAATCATTATATCTGCAAAGTTGCTAAACAAAGGGCAGAAATGTAGAAGCAGCAAACCCTCAATCTGATATACATGCTGTGTACAAATTAAATACATGTGAAGTTTTTCCTGACATAATATTGTTGATGTGCTATTGCATGGTCTAGGAGCACAATGTGAAACTTGTAATTGCATTATAATTGGGTCCAAGTCACTGCAGATAGTGTTAAATATTTGTTCAGCAATAAGTTTTGAAACATTTTGAGATTGCTAGTCAGTCTTCTTAAAAGAGAAATGGACTTTAAAAGAGGGGAGAATGAAGGAGAGAGAAAAGAAGGGCAGGGAGGTTGAAGTGGAGAGAAGGAGCAGGAAAGAAAATGGAGGAGAAGAGAGGAACTGCATAGGAAGGGAAAGGCCAGAGTGAGGTGGAATATGGAGGGAGAGAAGGTATAAGGACATAAAGAAAGAAGATTGAGGGGAGGGGAGGCAGGGAGACAGGGATGATAGATGGAAGGCAGAGACATACAGTAAACAAAAGGGAGCTGGCTTAGAATGGGAGTTAGAGGAAAGGGGAAAAGAGAAAATATTTACTCATAGAAGTTTTGAAGGAATAGAGACTGGCCCAAGAACATTTTTTTAAAAATGTGGGATAAAGATGTCACTTCCCTGGAAATAACCCAAAACAAAAAAGGTAGGACCAGGCTGGTGGCAATAGAGACACAGATCAGGAACACCACCTGAAATGATCATTTGTAGGGGCAAGGTTAGGCAGACAGCTGTTTTTTTCTGATAGCGGAGGGCTCAAACAATTAAAGAAAGGACAGGTGCTCAGAGAGCCAGCTTCTGGATTAAGGTAGTAGATGATGGGAATGATTGACTTCAGACCAGAAATAGGAAAGAAAAGCTTGACAGGATAAATACAGAAAAACAATCAAACAATCTGAGGGAAATACGACTTGTTGAGAGAAAAATAAATGATCAATTTATGAAGCGAAATGTAAGATTAAAGCTTAAAAAGAGTAAATAACTTATCTGCAAGATTATGCATTCTGGTAGTGATTTAGAGCAGAAAATAAGACACTACTACTCTAAAGTGGTTATCCAGTAAACAGGACGTGAAACTGCTGGGGTGCTCAAACCATGCTTTTTAATGAAGTATAAGCAATTTGCCTTTGACATAATGTTGTCAAACACTTTACATTAAGGCCTTATTGCAACACAATTTACCAGCATAACAGGTGCGACACAAAACATTTCAATCCACTCAATGGGGTTTTAATTTACAATGGATTATAATATTTGGCTTCCCTTCATTTTCAGTTTATCTTTGTTCACTTGCCCTTTTGTCTACCTAAGCCTGGTGCTGAGAAACAAAAGTTCTGAGTGACCCACCCTTGGAGTTTTGGTCTATCCTGTGGATAACTAGTTATGAATGCATGCATGCATAAAGCCAAACCACTAAACAGGCTCAGACATCGCTATCTGAAAACAAAATGAGAAAAGACAATGGAAAGGGAACATAAGAAAAGTCAAATGAAAATATAAATTTTAATCAGCATTGAATTATAGTAGTAAATGAATATGTATAAATCTGAAGTATTTTTGGAAACTTTCTGGCAATTTCTAAATTTATTTGATTTTCTGATTTTAGATGTAATTTTGACCATGGACCTTAAACTGGCCACAACTAACTTTTAAAACACCTGTTCCTATTTCCAAAGTTGACACTGGACAGTGGAAATGGCAAGCTTTTAAAATTTTACACGAATAAGGGAAAAGGTTAGAGAAATAACGACTTCCATTTATTTGATGCTATTCATGAGCATCGGATGTCTCAAAATGTTTACAACCACTTAAGCACATTTGAAGTGCCATCACTGTTGGAATGTCGGAATTGCAACAGCAAATTTGAGCATGGGAAACGTCCCCAAACAGCAATGTGATAATGACCAGATAATGTTTTTGTGATGTTAGTTGAGGGATAACTATTGGACAGAATGCAGGGAATAGCTTCCCCACTCTTCTTCAAGATAGCACATCCACCCAAGCAGTCAGATAGGAACTTGGTTTAAAGTCTCAAGCGAAAGACTGCACTGGTGTGCCAGCCTTGATGTTTGTGCTGAGACCCTGGAGTAGCCCCTGCAACATGCAAGTCTGTGACTCAGAGACAAAGGTGCGATCAAGCCACAGGCATTAGGAAAGAAACTATACAAGTTCAAAATCAACATATAGTGGAGTAAATTAAACTGATAATTAAAAAAAAGAAAATGAAAAGAAAATGGGGACAACATGCAAGCATAAACAGGTTCATATGTGTAACACCCTTTGTGATGAAAATATGTCCCAGTGTTCTTTACAGATGGAATAAATATAAATGGACACTGAGTTGGAAGAGAAGCAGCTGGATGAATTTAAGGGCTAGAACCAAAAATGGTTGAAAAGTCCTGAGTATGGCATCAGTGCAGAGTAACTGGGGTGTCGAGAACTAGGTCATGCCCCCTTTTTAGGGCCATAGTTGCCATAAAGGGAATGTTTAAAGGGACAAAGGAGTAGGTAAGTTTCACTGGTAAGTGGTTTACTGGGGAGGAGGAGACTCGGATTGGAGGGGAGATGAGGGTATCCCAGAATGGAGAGAGGGTCCGGGAATGGAGAGGGAGGGTGTTGCGGACTGGACTCAGAGGAGGGAGGAGTGTCCCAAACCAGAGCTGTGGGTGGGGGGACGGTGGTGTCCTGGAATTGGAGGGGAGGAGGGGGGGTGTCCCAGAGCTGGGGGTGGGGGGAGATGTCCCGGAGCCGGAGAGCTCTGACAGATCTGCTGAGATTTTCCAGAATTTTCTGTTGCTGTTGTTACAGAGAAATAACTCCTATCAGTAGCAATGCGGACCTTCCCATCCATGGAGAGCTTCAAGACACACCCCATTCCCACCCATACCAGTAGCACCTTGAAACATTGCCTGTCTGTGGCTGTGGAAACTTTGACCAAACCATGGGCACACAATAACATCTTTCTCCCAACTCAAGCTTGTGGGCAACATCTTAGAGTTACACTTGTTCTCCAGCAGGGCATTGGACTGGTTAGGAAATTTGACCTTGAAATTGTGACGACAGTTTCTGCTCCTAAGAAAGAAGAAGCTCAAGCCTGAATGTTGCCCAGGTCTTGCTACATATGGATACGGACTGCCTCAGCATCTGAGGAGTCATGAATGGTAATGAAAATCATGCATTTATCAGTGAACATCTCCACTTCTGACCTTACGTTAGAGGGAAGGTCATTGTTGAAGCATGGTCCTGTCCCGCCCGTTACGATTCTTGTGGCAGGCAGGATGTCAAAATTCTGCCCATAGTATTTACAGCATAAAAACAGGCTATGCAGTGCAACTGGTCCTTGCCAGTATTTATGTTAAACACCGACATCCTCCCATCCCACTTTATCAAAGCCCATCAGCAAATCCTTTTATTCCTTTCCTCCCCTGTGTGCTTATTTTAAATACATTGATGTTTATTGTCTCAACTACTCCCTATAGTAGAGAGTTCCACATTCTCACCACTCCCTGGGTAAGTTCCTTTGGATTTATTAGTGACTCATATTTATGAACCCCTAGTTCTGGTCTTGCCTACAAATGGAAACATTTTCTTTACGTTTAACTTAAATCCATTCATGATATTGAAGACTGCTTAATTGCCACCCTTTAGACTTCACTTCTCCAGAGGAAAGATCCCCAGATTGTTCAGTCTTTGCTAATTGTATAAACCTCTCAATTGCACTGTATTATTCTAATAAATCATTTCTGTACCTTCTCCAATGCCTCTATATCGTTTTTAAAATATGGAGACCAGGACTCTTCACAGTAACCCAAGTGTGGTCCTACCAAAATTCACATTTCATTCTGTTTCTTTCCCCGATTGGTTTCTGGCAACATTGCATGTACAAATAGAGAGTTCGCTCGGCCACTTTGGAGAGCAAAATAATATGTCATTCCCTTCTGATTCAATGCTACTTCGTAATGGACAATAGAGATAACAATGATAAGAGATCAAATGGCAAAGCATCTCTATGTATTGATTTCTTACCCATTTAATATATGTTTCAAAAGAATTCAAGAAATCATCACATTTATAAATAAATTTGAAATGAGCAGCAACATTTATAAATAAATTTGAAATGAGCAGCAAAGACCACAGAGCGAATGAGGTGGCACAGTAGTTAGCACTGCTGCCTCATAGCGTCATAGCGTCAGGGACCCGGGTTCAATTCCGGCCTTGAGTAACTGTGTGGAGTTTGCATGTTCTCCCCATGTCAGTGTGGGTTTCCTCTCGTTTCCTCCCACACTCCAAAGTTGTGCAGATTATGTGGATTGGCCATGCTAAATTCACCTTAGTGTCCAAAGATGTGTAGATTAGGTGGATTAGCCAAGGTGAAATGCACAGGTGTACGGGAATAGGACGGGGGTGAGTCTGGGGAAGATGCTCTTCAGAGAGTCAGTGCAGACTCGATGGGCCAAATTGTCTCCTTCTGCACTGTAGGGATTCTATTGGGAGAGCTACAGTTTTATTTTAAAGGGGAACGATGTGTTGGAAGCAATATCAACAAAGAAATTAACAATAAATCTATTAGCCCAAAACACAGCATCTTATAAGCAACTATAAGTACATGAGATTTTGTTAAGAAGCTAGTAAACGAAAAACAAATATTAAGGATGAGGGACATTTGCATTTATGCTGCTGTTTGTGCCCAAGACAGGATTTACACCTGCCGAACTGTCCATCATTGATCCACCTTGAGATGATATTCGCAGGTCAAACACATCAACTGCCTAAAGCCACATGGAAGATATTCCTGAAATGCCTACCTTAGCTTAATTGAAAGCCTTGTTACAGGAGAATCCTGCACAATCCAGGTCCTAGTATAAATTTTGTTTCATTCATATGTGCCACCCCTCATCATGTCCATTCATTAACTGTGCAAGAGGAAGAGCCCCACCTCCAATTGCCTCCCCCAAACTTGTGAGCCAAGTCTGAATCACAGGTTACTCTGGAAGTCCTCTTGTCCAGAATTGTCTGGCCACTCAATCATGTTCCTTTTCTGTTTGGCCACCACAAAAATTAATTTCCCCTTTAAGTTAATACAAAACCTTAGTTACCTGAGACATCACCCAATTTCCTGCCTCCTAATCAGCAAGTTCCTGCTTTGTGTTAGCTGCTCAATTACCATGGATTGTCAGCAGCTTTATTGGTCCTACCCCAGGAAATTTGGCTAGAGTTCCCACTCATTATGCATACTCAAACTTGGGAGTCTCCAAGTCTGTGAAAAACCGATTCAGCCTGATCTGGAAATTTGGCCTCAACAGGTACTTCAGACAGTACGCTAAAGATATTGGCTTTATCAAGCTGGACTGAATTACAAAAGGAGTAAGAGTGCATTCAAATGCAGTGTGAAATGGAAATGCAACCTGTGTTGAACAACTTTCTACTGTCTTCACCTGGAAGAGGCAAAGGTTTGTGATGCTCCATTCTTGAAAATAAAATTCAATTGTCCTTTGAAAAAATGCTAATGAGGGGAAACCAAGAAAATAGGAAACTGCACCCACTGATTTTGACAGTCATTCTTATTGCTTCAACTCCCCACCCTGCGAGATGGATAGGGATAAGACAAAATCAGTCACATTATGTAGAACACTCAATGTTTTATGATTAGCTTTGAAATGTTGTATTTATGGTTGTGAGGTACTGAATTAATTTGATTTTTCCATTGTAGATATTGTTTATAGATGGAACATGGGTGTCATAAAAGACGTATGAGAACATACGCTGGAAAGTTCTATGAAAGCCTTGTGTGGGGAAAATGTGACTTGGCTGGAGAAATTACTTCACTTTGGATATGATATATACAAGTAATATTCAATCTGGGACATTGAGATCAAATGATGGAGAGAGAGGTAATGAGGTGTAACACAGCAAATCAGGGCATTGGTGTGCAAATTGTAAAGAGCCAATAATAGAAATACAAAAACATTAAATAGATATCAAAAATATTCAAGAATTATCCCACACAAAGATACAGAGCCTACAGAAAAAGTATGTGATTCCCAGGTGAATATACATAAAACAAAATTTAAAATGATTACCCATGCACCAAGATAGAATCTATAACAAAAATATATGAATATCATCCCCCAAGAAATGGTGCATAAATACTGCCTCCTACACGATACAATTAGCCCACGTAATGATTTTAGAGAATAGTGTGTCTACAAAAACACAGAGAAATATGTAAACATTGTAAATGTTACCTGAGTAAATAAAATAGTATGAAAAGTGTAATTGACATGACCGGTGCAGGCATGTTGTATCCATAACTTCAAACAAGTTTATATGGAAGCTTCTGGAATTGTCTTTTATTTTTTAAAATGGATGCGCACAAAGTGGCAAAGATGGCTGCCAAGGGTCAGATGACATTTACGACTCCTAAGCAGACTATCATAAACTTCCAGAAAGTTCCTAATTGAATCACCTGGGATGGACATATTAAGATAAATATCACCTGCAGAATGTATACTCTGTGTAGTCTGGGCATTTACACCAAATCCAGACATCATGATTCCATATTGGCACCCTAACAATGAGTGCTGGGCAAAAACCAATTCATCATGCGTAAGAAGAACTCATCCATTATCTCCATTGTTTAGCTTTAAGCCATCCCAAGTAGGCAATAGCAGTTGGTCATGTGACTGTAACTGGCTGGAGATGACAGATTTTTTAAAATCTGAAAACACGGAAAGACCTGGGCCGTCTGCAGAAAATATCAAAAGAGACAGCAGCTGCAGAAGAAATGCTGTGTCATATTTCCCTATAAGAACCTGGAGGCTATTCACCTTAAAAGACCTTTGCAGTCTGATTCTAAAACTTCAAGTCCATTTGTAAAGAAATTGGACCTCCTGGTACAAAAAACACAAACAACTAACTTTGTAACTTGCTGATCATTCAACTCTTCGAGAGAATCATGCAATATTCCTGATATCTGACTTCAGCTATTTAAAGCATCTAACTTGTAATTAAAGAGTGGTAAAAGACTCCTTTCCTTATTGGGCCCACTGCAACAGTTCTTCTGCCACCAGCCGACTACATAAATTATGAACTACTCTTTGGTTTGCAACTTGTAAAAGTATACTATTCTTTTTAAGTGTATCTTGCTTGCAAGTGTGAGCGCAAGTGCTATTGCATTTAGACTTTCAAGGTGAGCACATAAATAAATAATCCTGTTTATTTAAACCCAAGAAAGCTTGCTGCTGTTAAATAAATTGACCACATACTCCAAGTACTAAGAGATACACACACATCTTCCTTTCCAAACACATGGATTATGGACAGTAAGGGAAAGGGTACAAGGGTTTCAGTTCTCTCCCACCTCTGACTGCAACATAATTATTTAATGTTTTGTAAAGAGAGATGTAGTGTCTGAGAGTGATGCACAGGTCAATAAGATGGGATTCATTATCTTTTTCATTGATCTTTCTCTACACCCTAGCCATGACTGTAACACTACATTCTGCACTCTCTCCTTTCCTTCTCTATGTATGGTATGCTTTGTCTGTATAGCGCGCAAGAAACAATACTCTTCACTGTATACCAAAACATGTGACAATAATAAATCAAATCAAATGAATCATGTGACATAAGCCATCTCAGGCAATGGAGGTGGCCCAAAATAATCTCATGAGAATAAACTCTACATCAGGCAAAGATGGGTGGGTGTTGAGAAGTGACTCAAAAGTGCTCTGAGAACCACTTCCAGTACAGGTGAGGGTATGTGGCTGTCAGGAATCAAGATTAGCTTAAAAAGAGCATCGTTTCTTTAGAGTTCTGAGTCCACTCACTATTTTTAACATATTACTAGTCAAGTCTACTGTGTTGTTACACTTTGTTCTTCAAGACCAAGTACAACTTTAAGATAGAGAATAGTTAATGGACAGGCAGAATAAGCTGAGGAGGGAATAAGGAAAGCAAGGAGGAAGAGAGGAAAATAAAGAATGTGGTTAAAGATAGACAAGGGATGAAGAGTGGAAAAGGATGACGTGAAAAGGAGGACATGGAAGGTGCAGGGTATGGGAATGATGGTAAGTGGGTTAGGGAGAGCAGAATAAATGGGGTAGAAAAATAGACCGAGGGAGAGAGGAAGCAGCTAGAAAACTTATTCAATGGGTAACAAGTAGATATGGGTGGATATTAGGGAAGGTCTGGTTTGGTTGGAGATGATGTGGAAATACTGGCATTGGACTGGGGTAAACACAGTAAAGAGTCTAACAACACCAGGTTAAAGTCCAACAGGTTTATTTGGTAGCAAACACCACTAGCTTTCGGAGTGCTGCTCCTTCATCAGATGGAGTGGAAATGCACTCTCAAACAGGGCACAGAGACACAAAATCAAGTTACAGAATACTGATTAGAATGCGAATTTCTACAGCCAACCAGGTCTTAAAGATACAGACAATGTGAGTGGAGGGAGCATTAAGCACAGGTTAAAGAGATGTGTATTGTCTCCAGACAGGACAGCCAGTGAGATTCTGCAAGTCCAGCAGGCAAGCTGTGGGGGTTACTGATAGTGTGACATAAACCCAACATCCCGGTTTAGGCCGTCCTCAAGTGTGCGGAACTTGGCTATCAGTTTCTGCTCAGTGACTCTGCGCTGTCGTGTGTCGTGAAGGCTGCCTAGTGGAGTGAATGCTCCCTCCACTCACATTGTCTGTATCTTTAAGACCTGGTTGGCTGTAGAAATTCGCATTCTAATCAGTATTCTGTAACTTAATTTTGTGTCTCTGTGCTCTGTTTGAGAGCAGATTTCCATTCCATCTGACGAAGGAGCAGCGCTCCGAAAGCTAGTGGTGTTTACTACCAAATAAACCTGTTGGACTTTAACCTGGTGTTATGAGACTTCTTACTTGGTTGGAGATGATGCAGCTCAGTATGGTGATGCAATGGAAAGACTGCTTTGTTAACTATTGTAACCAAATGACCAAAGTGTTGCTCAAGTCAGGGGGGGGGCAGGGGCTGGAAGTAGGGAAAGACCTGATCTGGGTTTTTAAAATTATGTTGTGGCTGGAGGGAGGGAGAAGAGGTTAACGGAAGCTTGGTCATTTTGATGGAACTGATGATCAACAAAGGTTTAAGTTGAACTCAATGGTTAAAATGTCCAGAATGAAGCCTGTCTCCACTCCCCTTCAAATCATCTGTTGCTGTAAGCCTAATTCATGTCTTTGTTACCCGCCGGACTGTGATGGAATCTGTGGTTTCAATTTTTTTTGAAGCAGACCCTCACTGAAGAGGGAAATTGAAAATTGATGACAGTTAACAGCATTAGCAGAAAAGTTGAAGTTAGAGTTCAAAGCAGGGACTAAAAAAGCAGATGTATTTGAGGCAACTGCACAACATTTGGGATTGGAAGAAGAAAAATCTGACTCAGTTTTAAAGTTTATTTATTCGTGTCACTGTGAAAATGTCCCCGTCGCCACACTCTGACGCCTGTTCGGATACACTGAGGGAGAATTTAGCATGGCCAATGCATCTAACCAGCACGTCTTTCGGACTGTGGGAGGAAACCGGAGCAGTCGGAGAAAACCCATGCAGACACAGGGAGAACGTGCAGACTCTGCACAGACAGTGACCCAAGCCGGGAATCAAACCCGGGTCCCTGGTCCTGTGAGGCAGCAGTGCTAACCACTGTGCCACCATGCCGCCTCAGTAGAATACAATTGCAGATGAAACAGCTTAAAATAGAAAAATAAATGAAGCTATTCAAATTGAAACAAAACAAAGAAAAGCAAGAACTCAATCTCAGAAAAGAAAAAGACATTTAAAAACTTGAACTTGAAAGAGAGGAAAAAGAAAGAGAAATGCGAAGTCTTGAAATTGAATTATAGAAAGTGAGGTGAGCAAGGGAAGATAAAGAGACAAAAAGCTTCAAAGAGAAAAATAAGTCGGAGAGTATGAACTAGCTAAAGAAGCCATGATGTAGAGATGCCAGCTTTGAACTAGGGTGGGCATATTAAGAAGCCTCATAACACAAGGTTAAAGTCCAACAGGTTTATTAGGAATCACAAGCTTTTGGAGTGTTGCTCCTTCATCAGGTGAGTGGAGATGTACATTTCATAATATATGCCGTGTTTGTGAAACGTACATCTCCACTCACCTGATGAAGGAGCAATGCTCCGAAAGCTCATGATTCCAAATAAACCTGTTGGACTTTAACCTGGTGTTGTGAGACTTCTTACTTCAGCTAAAGAAGAGCTTAGGTTACATTGTGAAGGGGGAACTAATAGTTTGGAAGAGTCAAGTCCCACTCTGAGATTTGATTTAACAAAAAATCTTCACCTAATGCTCAAATTCACTGAGAACAGAATTAAGAGACACTTTGTCTCATTTGAGAAAGTGGCTGCAATACTGGGGCGGCCAAAGGACAGATGGCCTCTTAATTTGCAAAGCGTCTTGATAAGAAAAGAAATGGATGTTTATTCAAGCCTTTTGGTAGAAAAATCCTCAAATTATGAGGCAGTTAAAACTACAGTCCTTAATGGTTATGAACTTTCCCCCCATGTGTATCAATTAAAATTTCAAACTTTGAAGAAGCCTGAATCAAAAATTTGTAGAACTTTTCAGGGAGCAAGGAATCATTTCACCGCTGGCTTTGATCAATTAAGTTAGAGGAGATGTTTGAAAATGTGAGGGAAGTAATAGAAAAATTTAACAGCATCATCACAACAACTATGAGGTCACACCGGAAATACTGTAAGATTTCTAAATTAAGGGAAGCTGTGGTTCTGGGCAGATTGGTATGATATATCACATGGACATCTAGGGTGCAGCAGTTCTTCATTTGTATGTTTTAATTGCTGTAAATAAAAGGAATATAAAAGTGAATTGTTGGAAGCTGCAAGTTAAATCAGTGATAATAATAGATTCTGACGGCTTCTTTGGACAAGGCTGTACCAGTAAAGACAACAGGTGATAAAACAGTAGCAATAGTAAAATTGTTCCCTCAAAACCTATTAGAGTGGTGCATATGGCTCAGGATAGTCAAGGGGATTCTTCCCTGGAAACCGATTAAATGTATCAGGTTATCGGAGGTTATAGAGGTTTTATCTCTAAGGAAGAATTATCCCCTTACTCCTCCAACAAAACAAGCAAACAAATTAATCTTTGGATACTCCAAAGTATCTCAGTCATTGATGATGGCTGATGATAAGATATGATTCCAGATAATGTGATGAAATAAAAAATATTGGATAAGAGGTTCTCACAGTAGTTATGAATCTGTTTCCTTATATATAGCTAATTTATGAAATGATTTAGAGTTGTTAATGTGGGAATTGGTCCTAGTTTACTGATTGAAGGGATAGATTTTATACTGGGTAATCCCCCAGAGTTTTGACAAATCTGGTTAAAGTGAGGGAAACTGAGATTTTGTGGGAGGAACATCCTTAATTGTTCCTAGGTTCTGTAGTAACTAGCACTCAGAATTGTAAGGTTAGACAGGGTGAAGTAGAACCAATTGGGAGGGAGGATAATTCAGTAGTTCAGCTGGATAGGATCTTTTTCAGGAATTTGGATTAAGTTAATATCCCTGAAATAGCGAGGCTGAATTATTTAGCCAAACCTCCTTGTTTGAAGCACAGCAGGCAAATCCTGGTTTGCAGGGATCGTTTCAGATGGTGGTGTACTCTGAGGGAGAATCAGAAAGTGCCCCGAGATTTGATTACCTAAAAACTTATATATCGAAGAAAAAATGGAGACCTCCTCAGAGACTAATGGATGAGGAGTGAACAGTAGTCTATCAAATTGTTGTCCCTCTTGTTTACCAGAGGGAAATTACCTAAAGTTCCATTGGCAGGTCATTTAGGAATAAGAAAGATTTAGGTTAAAATAATGAAACACTTTCATTGGCCACGATTTCATGGAGATGTGATTGAATTCTGAATGACATATAACACATGTCAACTGGCTGGGAACCCACAGCTCCACTGATCCCAAAATTCACTTTTAATGAACTATTTAGTCAGGTTCTAGTTGAATATGTGGGACCCCTACCTAAATTGGGTAACAATATCTTTTAACTATTATGGATTTGTCAAACTGATTCCCAGAGATAATGCCCTGAAGAAAAGTTACTGCAAAGGTGATAATCGAGGGGTTAATCCAGTGTTTCACCTGGGTTACGCAGGGAGATTCAGTCTGATTAGGGATCAAATTTAAAGTTACAAGTGTTCGAGGAGACAACATGTAGTTTAGGAGTAAAGCAGATTAAATCATTTGCATTCCACCTGCAATCTCAGCAGCCATTGGAAAGATGACATCAAACCTTAAAAACTATGATTAGAGGTTACGGCCTTGAATAGGCAGTGGACTGGGAAGGGCATTACATTTTTATTATTTACTGGAGATGCACGTGAAGGCGGGAATGGGTTAATGAACTTTGTAACACTTAAGCATTGACCCGAACTCTGTGATTTGGTGAGAAATACTGTAGAACTCATGTTTACGTTAGGGTGTTTTCATGTTCATGTATCCAAACCAGATAAGAGAGACACAGCTGTCTCTGCCAATTGTGCTCAGGAATGTGGCTAACTGAGCTAGCAGAATCAGCTAAGCTAGACTCCATTTTATATACACCATTATATTATGTGCCTTTGTTTAACATAGTGGAGCTTATATGCATGCCTTCTATGATCATATACTAATAGATTTATATATATTCATTATATACTATTCATCCTCACCGATATAAAGTGTTATATATGCCCCTGTGCGTCAGTTAACCTGTTTGTGCAAACTTATAATCTAAACAACCCACAGATATGCGTCACAATCGCAGCCTTGGGATAACGCGGACTACACGAAGGATGGAACCACTGAGAAAGCAGTAATCATGGGAAGATGAGGACGCAGCCAGGGGCGGAAAATTATGTATAAATGTTTAATCTTGACCTGTATTCAGTGAGTGGTCTGAGGCCGTGTTAGGCATTGGACCTCTCCCACAATTGTGAAAATAAACACTGCACTATGACCTACGACTAGTCTCAGAGGTATTTTTACCTACAACAATTGGTGCCGAAACCCGGGACTATTTACGGGTCCGGTCGAATGGCGACGACTGGGACAGCAGAATAGATTACCGAACTTTAAATAGAGTGGGTCAAACTGCAGTAGGTGATCATCTGTGATAAGAGGTATGATGTTCAGATGCGAGTGAGATAGAGACTGTCTGAGTGCTTGCCGGAATTTGAAAGAAAAGCCTTCATGTGAGTTAGAAGGAAAAGCCTTCTGAGGAAAAGCCGGCTTAAATAAATATATAGTATAAGCGGTGGTACGGAGGGATCTGATCACCCCTGACAGTTATCACCGGACTCCGATAAGAGCGATCTAGGAGAGGGAGAGCGAGAAAGGAGATTGAAGACCCCAGGGTGGTGAGTATAACCTTATCGATGTTATGGCGGGACAAGGACAGTGGGGCCAGGGGTCCCTGATAAATGAATATATGGCTAAGAGGGACAAACTCATTAAACAGATGAACAAAGGGGGAGGGGGGGGGATTTAGACCACCCACTAGACCAACAACGAAAATGGTTGGAAAAAGAAAAGAAAGACAGAACTAAGAAAATTGGAGTTCTCTTAGTTCACCAATTGGCCACTAGATCAAAAGGTACCTGTTATAATTGCGATAAACCAGGCCACTTCGCCCGAGATTGTAGGGCTCCAAAGGGGGGTAGTGAAGTCTGCGAAATGGCAGATAATGAAGTAATGAGGGGATCTGCAGGTTCTCTCATTAAAGTGTACATGTCAAAGAAAAAAGCATTAATAAAAAGGATGCAAAAGGATGGCTGGGATAGGTCTCAGACCTTAGAGCAGCAGAGAAAGTGGATAGATAAAGAAAAGAGAAACAAGACAAAGAAGATAGGAGTATTGCTAATACATCAGTTAGCTGGACTAATTGAGCAAGATAAAGAAAAATTAGAGAGTTAGAATCCAGAATAAGAGAATTGGAAAAACGAAACCAAGTGTTAGAAGAAAAACAATGGAGAGGGGAAACTGTTCCTCTACCTCCTAATGAGTCAAAACAACAGGGACCAACAGCTCCTCCAGAGGAGTGGGAAGCGCTAGAATACAATTTAGCGCCAGTAACCCGGAGGGGAACTGGTGCGCGGCCAAAAGCAAATTATAAACCCTTCACCCAGTTTAAAACAGAGATTCAGAGGGGAGATTCAGAGGGTATTAGGGAATGTTCCCACTTACTGGAGCAGAATTACCACAACAAAACAGTTAAGAGAGGGAAGAATGCACGTAGAAGAGGGATCAATATATGTGATAATGAGGGAAACCTTAAGACTTGGGTAAGGTTGAAGTGGGAATGTGAGAAGTATGAGAAGGACAAAAAAGATTAGAACAGTAAGCCGAACAAAGGAAAGATAAAAAACCGGAGGTATCTGGCTTGCCAAGGTTGATCCAAGATACCGATACAGGAGGATTGGTGGAATCAACCTTGTGTAGATAATCACCAGAAATCTAAGGTAGCCGTCATTGCCCCAATGAATATAACAGACACCAGCACCAGTGCCGCTGCAAAGAGAGAAGGGACTCAAATCAGGATAACTTGGTTAGTTTGACGCGTGATAGACCAAAGAGGGGAGTAAAGGGTTAAACACCAGCAGGTGTAAGTCTCTCTCTTGACAAAGGAAGAGAGAGAGAGAGAGAGGTGAAAGTTTGCGATCAAGAGCTTCATATGGTAGAACAGGGTATAGCAGATCAAAGTGAATTGTTTGCTCTGAGTGTGAGTTTAATAAATTACTTTCCCCAGTTGAAATTTTACGATAGTGCATCGGACAGAAATTTGGGGAATGTGGGAAAAATAGCATTACATTATATCTGAAGAGTCGTAAGGAGAGTTAACCATTTGGCACACAGTAGATTCGATCTTGTATCTGCCTGTGTTGGTTACAAAGGCAGAGCTGTAGAAATAATTAATTATGCACATTTTGAGCTTAAACCGGAGAGTCTGTAAGAAAGTGTAAATGTCTTAATTCAACAGGGATATTTAAAAGTGATAAAAACAAATGGATTATCTGGATCAGGCTTTTTGTTAAATTTGAAAATATATTCTTAAAAGAATTGACAATGAAAAGATAAATGGAAAGAATTATTCCTGCGTATTTGAAGTGATGATATTCATCTGAGTGAACTTACTCCTCCGCCCCTCTGCTGAAACAAGCAGAGAATTAGCCCATCCTGTCCTTGACAGGATGGATTTTTGTGTTATAAGACTTGCAGTAATTTTAAGACATAAAGTACTATAATACCAAATTGACAAATCAATGTAATTAGAAATGAGGGAAGTAATTCAGTGGAATAAATGAGATAAGAAAATGCTGAGGAAGTGTTAAAACTGTTAAATATTAAAGTGATAACCTTTCTTGAAATTACTTATGTTTTGAGTTTAATTACAGTTTGGAAGACAGAAGAATAAAAGCGACCATCTTAATTAACGTTCTGTATTATTTTTGAATGTTTTACTTTCTTTAATGTTTTGATGTTCTTCCACTAGTTGTGATTTTACAACAGTGGGTTTGATACAGAGTTCGGAAGGTAAATTGAAATTTCCAAAATCAAAGTATAAATTGAGGTTTGAAATAAGCAATTTGAATTTTGAATAAACCTATGTTCAGATTTTGTCAAGAAAGGAGTTAAACCTTGGAAGGACCATGTGCTCTTTCCTTTGAAGTAGAAATTATACGAGAATTAGTTGAGAAGTTAGGAGAAGAAAATAAGTAATTTTGTGGAGAAGTAGGAAAAGCAGGAACAAAAGAATGAGGTGAATATACTGTCTATGAGTCAGTTTAAAATATATCAAGTTAGTTAAATGAATCGTAGTTTTGATTACTCCAAGTTCCAGCAGGAGATTAATCAATTAAAACCTCAGTTGTCAAATGCAGATAAGAATGTTGTCATTAAGTATTTTTAATCTGCATTTGTTGCCAACCATTGAACACCATGAATTATTGGAACTTGTGTTGCCAGTTAGTTCTAAATAACATTTGGACCAATATGAAATTCAAGGCTTGTATGATGTTTCGATAACATGCAATAAATTACATCATCTAATATTGATGATAGGTCTGATTGTGTAGTATTCTGTAACTGGTTAAAATTATATACTGCTGTTGGAATTGCATGCGCCATCTATTGTTCAAGGTTTTCCAAATATAAAAACACTGCAAAACCTAGCCAGCGAGGAATCAAACCAAAACATTTCTAATCAAGTAACTATTGTTATTGTTATATGTATTGTGCTTGTTATTGTTCAAAAATGCAGAGATTTTGATCTGGAGCTCGGTTTAAAAATGGAAACGGCTTAAATTAAGAGGGTTTGGATATCACAATTATGATGTGTAAAGTGGCATGATACAACTGCCGCTCGATTATTATATAGTATAAGCATTATCCGTATAGACCCGAGAATAAAATCAAACCCTGAAAAGCCTTAACCAATTGTATATATATTGTGTATTGATAAAAACATAATTCTGTAGGAGAAAAGGCTATTTATTCCAAACATTTAACCATTCTTCGCCATAATTTGTAATAATTTGCACAATTAACATTAACATGACAGGAAGTGAAACCGGATTACTTGGGAGAGAGAGATAGAAAAACTTTGCAGTCAGACTCAAAAATCTTGCAGCATTCGACTGAACACAACAGATGGCTCATAATAACTTTTTGGTTATCTGTGTTTTGAAAGAACTGGGTACACACTGTGTCTGGCTGCATAAACAATTGGCATCTGTGACCACGAAACACTGCTACTTACCCTCGTGAGAAAATCTGTCTGTAGAAGGATCATTTCTGCTTAAACATCGCACTTTCAAATGTGGTCAAACAAATGATCAAATTAGATATATAAAAGTACATCATATAAAGATCAGAGTTGTGTGGCATGTGATTTTAAGGGGGAAAGCGATGCCTTTTGAAAGAATGTCCGGCTGCAGCCAGTACAAAGTGTTGTTTGATTCGCACTAAGCCAACTGAAGGGTCTGTTTATTTCTTCAGAATAAACTCGACTGATCTGAAGTAAATATGCCTTTCTTTAAGCATTGTTTTCGAAATAACAGTTATTTTAGAGAGAGAAGGAGAGAGGGAGAGCAGCCAAAAACCAACGCTGAGATCGAACTAACTTAACATTGATCTGTTTCTACAGTATAACTAAATTAGATATGATTACAAGCATCAACAACTTGCTTCTGTGGCCATGAGAAAGTTTTTGTTTACCTTACATTGTACTTTCAGAGAATGAAGCTAAGTTTCTAGGCTGGACTCAGAATTCCAAGCTGATGTGGCCAAATTAGCTTAAGTTAACTTAAAGCATAGCACAATTAATTATATTGGGCAAAAATACTTTAAATAAAGTCTTTGCACTGGCTAAAGCCATACAGACATCAGGAAAAATATGGACAAAGTTTCCATGATTGATGGTGCCAAGTATTTACATGTGAGAGGTCATGGTTATGGAAGTTGGATGAGGAACATCCCACTGGATTGCGGTTGGAGCTGGAAGCAACACTAAAGTAGCAGGTGAAGATTTTTTTATTAGTGGGACATGAGCATTGCTGGTAAGGGCTCATTCTGTGGGTATAAAGAACTTTTTAAAATTACCTTTTCCAAGATAATCATGTTCCAACAAATATACTGGTGCAAGACTACCTGGTTCTACATGTTAGAAATTGCTTTGATAGTCCAAGAAAAAGGCTTAACATCAGTGTTTTAAAAAATCATTTACAGGATGTGGGTGTCACTGGTCAGACCAGCATTTATTGCCCATCCCTAGTAACCCTTGAGAAGATGGTGGTGAGCTGCCTTCTTGAACTGCTGCATTGCTTGAGGTTTAGGTGCACCCACAGTGCTGTTGGTGAGGGAGTTCCAGGATTTTGATCCAGCTACAGTGAAGGAATGGCAATATATTTCCAAATCAGAATGGTCAGTGGTATGGAGGGAAACCTCCAGGTGGTGGTGTTCCTAGATATCTGCTGCTCTTGTCCTTCTAGATGGTAGTGGTCATGGGTTTGGAAGGTACTTCCTAATGCATTTTGTAGATGATACACACGGCTGCCACTGTTCGTTGGTGGTGGTGGGATTGAATGTTTGTGGAAAGGGTAGCAATCAAGCAGGCTGCTTTGTCCTGGATGGTGCCGAGCTTCTTCAGTGTTGTTGGAGCTGCACTCATCCAGGCAAGTGGAAGGTATTCCATTGTACTTCTAACTTGTGCCTCGCAGATGGTGAACAAGCTTTGGGGAGTCAGGAGGTGAGTTACTTGCTGCAGGATTCCTAGCCTTAATCCTGCTCTGGTGGCCACAGTATTTATATGGCTAGTCCAGTTCAGTTTCTGGTCAATGGTAACCTCCAGCATGTTGATAATGGAGGAATCACTGTTGGCAATGCCATTGAATGTCAAGGGGTGATGGTTAGTTCCTCTCTTGTTTGAGGTGGTCAATGCCTGGCACTTGCATGGCGCGAATGATACTTGTCACTTGTCAGCCCAAGCCTGGATATTGCTCAGGTCATGTTGCATTTTGACAAGAACTGCTTCAATATTTGAGGAGTCGCAAATGGTACTAACATTGTGCAGTCATCCACTTCTGACCTTACGATGGTATGAAGGTCATTGATGAAGCAGCTGAAAGTGGTTGAGCACAGGATACTACCCTGAGGAATTCCTGCAGTGATGATTAAGCTCAAATGATTGACCGCCAGCCACCACAACTATCTTCCTATGTGCCAGGTATGACTCCAACCAGCGGAGTGTTTTCCCCCTGATTCCCATTGACTCCAGTTTTGCTAGGGTTCCTTGATAGCATACTTGGTCAACTGCTGCCTTGATGTCAAGGGCAGTCACTCTCACCTCACCTCTGGTGTTCAACTCTTTTGTTCATGTTTGAACCAATCTTATAATGAGATCAGCGGCTGAGTGACCCTGGTGGAATCCAAACTGAGTATCTGTGAGCAGGTTATTGATGAGTAAGTTCTGTTTGATAGCACTTCATAGAATAGAATCATAGAATCCCTACAGTGCAAAAGGATGCCATTTGGCCGATCAAGTCTATACCGACTGCAATCCCACCCAGGCCCTATTCTCATAACCCCACACATTTACCCTGCTAATCCCCATGACACTAGGGTCAATTTAGCCTGGCCAATCAACCAAATCCACATATTTTTGGACTGTGAGAGGAAACCGGAGCACCCGGAGGAAACCCACGCAGACACGGGGAGAATGTGCAAACTCCACATGGACAGTGACCGAGGCTGAAATTGAACCCAGGTCCCTGGCCCTGTGAGGCAACTGTGCTAACCACTGTGTAACTACATTTGTTCTTTCGATGATCCCTTCCATCACTTTACTGATTTTTTAAAAATTCATTTGTGAGACGTGGGCCTTGCTGGCTGGCCAGCATTTATTGCCCATCCCTAGTTGCCCTTGGAGGGCAGTTGAGAGTCAACCACATTGCTGTGGCTCTGGAGTCACATGTAGGCCAGACCGGGTAAGGATGGCAGATTTCCTTCCCTAAAGGACATTAGTGAACCAGATGGGCTTTTCAGACAATCGAAAATGGTTTCATGATCATCAGTAGATTCTTAATTCCAGATATTTTTTATTGAACTCAAATTCCACCACCTATCGTGGCGGGATTCGAACCTGGGTCCCCAGAACATTAGCTGAGCTTCTGGGTTAATAGTCTAGTGATTAGACCACGAGGCCATCGCCTTCCCATGATCAAGAGTAGACTGATGGGGTGGTAATTGGCTGAATTAGATTGCCTTGTTTCTTGTGTACAGGACATACCTGGGCAATTTTCCATATTGCTGGGTAGATGCCAGTGTTGTAGCTATACATTTTCTTGGTGGTCGCATGTTAGGTAGAATCAAGTTCTACTTAACCAGTTAGATAACATGACATGATGTTCACTGTGCGACTATAGCACATTACTGTCAGAATTTACATTTGTCCTTAGAAAAGAAAATCACGGGAGATGAATTTCTCTGGGAAAGTTGATTTCTTCACCTTGTTCCATTGACTTGATTCTAAACATGTTACATATCATCAGCCCCACTGCAGTATAAATCAAAATGCTCTCTCCAAATAGATTCAGTCTGATGCAGTGGTCTGCGACCTGCAGCTCCAGAGCCACATCAGTTTACTCTCCTAATCTTATTGAGTTGTGATGTGGAGGTGCCGGTGTTGGACTGGGGTGGGCACAGTAAGAAGTCCAACAGGTTTATTTGGAAGCTTTTGGAGCACTGCTCCTTCTGACTCATCTGATGAAGGAGCAGCCTTTAAAAAATTAAGTCAAATAAAGTAAGAGCTGTATTTTTATTGTGGGGATAAAAGGCTATGTTATGCCCTTATGGTGCCAAATGATTATTTTTGATGAAAAATATCATTGTGCTCGAAATAAACCTGTTTGCGAGCTATAGATACACCATGGTTATAGATAATAACTTTAGTTTGATGAACAGGTTTTCTGGTTGTGACGTTATTGCTTCAAACGTTTGCTAGGTGATGCTATTCTGAATGTGCTATTAGAACATTTTTGCAATTACAATCAATGGCTGAGACAATTGTCTCAATTTTACACATCTTAAGTTAGAGTTTGTTTTACAGATGACTTTACTGACAACCTTATAGTTGTTGCAAAATGTGATAATTCAGAATTGGGTCTATTTAAATTTTGTTTCTTTTTATTGACACAAATGCGCTACATGTAATTTCTTTATTCGAGGTGATATGATGGCATGGTGGTTAGCACTGCTGCCTCACAGCACCAGGGACCCAGGTTCAATTCCGGCCTCAGGTGACTATGTGGAGTTTGCTCCGGGTGCTCTGGTTTCGTCCCACAGTCCAAAGAGGTGTAGGGTAGTTGGATTGGCGATGCTAAATTGCCCCTTAGCATCAGGGGGAGTAGTGAGGTAAATATGTAGGGTAAAGCAAAATACTGCGGATGCTGGAATCGGAAACCAAAACAGGAAATGCTGGAAAATCTCAGCAGACTGACAGCGGCTCAACTCTTAGAGAAGGGTTAGCCAGACTCAAAACATTGGCTCTATTCTCTCTCCACCGGTGCTGTCAGACCTGCTGAGATTTTCCAGCATTTTCTGTTTAAATACCTAGGGTTATGGGGATAGGGCTTGGGTGGGATTGTTTTTGGTGCAGACTCGAATGGCCTCTTCTGCACTGTAGGGTTCCATATGATTCAGGTGCAAATTATCCATTCCACCAGAGGCACTTGACAATTTGCGGGAGTATTTGGTTTAGAGATGTTGAATTTCTGTCTTGTGGCTTTTATTTGAGGTTTTTATTTAAATTGCAGGTGCAGTGGTTTGCACAGTTGAACATTCCCCTTGCTCACTCACCAGCAGTGCTCTCAGGAGGGACGCTGGAGAGACAGCAGCAACAGCACAGATGTCCTGAGCCCTGCTGCGGCTGGCCCAGCGGACCGAGCATGCGCACGGCGCGGCCCGCCTTCCGGCACAAAATGGCGGAACTGGAGCATCGCTGAAGCTGTGAGAGGTGAACTGAGGGAAGGAGCGTGGAGCAATATTCACAGCCTCAACAGGGGCGGGGGTTCATAAAATCAACATTATCACCTTACCGGGGAGGGCTGAGCGCCTGACTTATCGATAAAGACGGAATCAGCGTGCCGCAGGTGAGCAGAGCTTTTCCTATCTTACCCTGTGCTCGCAGCGAGAATTCCCAGATTCAAATGGAAACCGTTGGTGTGCGCCGCTCCGACATAACATTCCTGAGACGGGCGGCGATGTCGGTCGAAGTACACTTATTTAAGGGACGGGAGCAGGTTTGCATTCGATATCTGACTTTTTTACGGATGCAGATGTTGCCCGGGAGGAGTAATATTTAAAATAAAAAGGGCCAACAGCATTTCACTGAGGCCTGGGCTCTGAGGAACTGATCGGCTGCACGCCTCCCTGATCAGATTCATTTTCCCTCCCTCTCTCCTCCCCAGCACTTGGCTTTTTTCTCCCCCTCTCGAGCAATGTAAAACGGAGTAAGCCGCTGAATGGTGTGAAACCATCGCGCTGACAGTATTTCCTAACCGGCTGGGTGCTGGCTTAAAACGCACATTCATCTTGTGGCACGGACGCGTCCAGCAAACATGCTGCTCCTGGGCCCGCCCCCAGTGCGGGCCGGCGGCTCCCGGCCGCTTTCTGATTGGTCAGCCCCCTTGTCAATCATAGCCGGTGGCTGGCACCAGGTTAGGTTGCGCACCTCGCGCTGGTGACACGCGCCAGTTAAGAGGGCTGAGAGGTGTTAGGTTTATTTATTAGTGTCACAAGTAGGCTTACATTAACACTGCAGTGTAGATACTGTGAAAAATCCCCTCGTTGCCACACTCCGGCGCCTGTTCGGGTATACCGAGGGAGAATTTAGCATGGCCAATGCACCGAACCTGCACGTCTTTTGGACTGTGGGAGGAGCACCCGAGGAAACCCACACAGACACGGGAGAAACGTGTACACTCTGCACAGACGGTGACCCAAGCTAATTGAATCTGGGTCCCTGGTGCTGTGAGGCAGCAGTGCTAACCAGTGTCACTGTACTGCCCCTGTCCCCTGGGATGCACTGTCACAGTCAAGAAAGACCATCATTATTAATTATTTTAATTAGGAGAGGCTTTATATGTTTTTAAAACCAGGTTAAAATTCATCTAGCTGGTAAAGGAAATGATTTCCTGTGTCAAGGTATGCTCTAGTAAAGTAACCAGGTTAAAAGTGTGGAGTGGTTGGAGGAGGGGAAATTCATTGCCTCTCCCCCAACTGCCGCACAATGTGTACCATGGTAAGTTTAGATCAAACCATAGGAACTTCCAATGACTCTTTCCTAATGCATCATGGAGTTTATAGATTAGAGTACTGCAAAGCATGAAGTTTGCAGGTTTGCTCTCTGATCTGTGGTGAATTCTCAATCTTGGAGCAGTATCCTGAACACAGTGCGGCAACATTGTAGAGATGATGTGACTTCCATGCTGTGCACTTGTCCTACGTTATTTGTTCTTGTTCCCATTTCCATGTATAATTTAAATGCTTGTGAAGTGGTTTGATTAGTTATTTCTGTGGGGGGAGGGGGGTGTTATTTCCGTTTCTGTTTCATTCTTTAATGAGATTTCAGCATCCCAGTGCTTCTTGGGTGGGAGTCGCAGGATTTTGACCCAGCAACAATGAAGGAACTATGGCATGGATCCAAGTCAGGATGCTGTGTAGCTTGCGGTGGGGGCGGGGGAGAAGAACGGGATGACTTTCAGGTGGGGTTCCCATTCATCCATTGCCCTCACTCTTCTAGGTAGCAGAGGTGCTGTAGAAGGAGGTTGGGTGAGTTCCTGCAGTGCATCTTGTCCATAGTGCACATTGCTGTCACTGAGACAGAACTGGAGCAAGTGTTTAAGTTGGTAGATGGAGTGCTAATCAAGGAAGCTGGTTTTTCATGCATAGTGCAGAGCTTCTTGAGTATTGTTCTTAGAATCCCTACAGCACAGAAAGAGGCTATTCGGCCCATCGAGTCTGCACCGACCACAATCCCACTCAGGCCCTACCCCCCATATCCCTACACATTTACCCACTAATCCCTCTAACCTACGCATCCCAGGACACTAAGGGCAATTTTAGCATAGCCAATCAACCTAACCCGCACATCTTTGGACTGTGGGAGGAAACCGGAGCACCCGGAGGAAACCCACGCAGACACGAGGAGAATGTGCAAACTCCACACAGACAGTGACCCAAGCCGGGAATCGAACCCAGGTCCCTGGAGCTGTGAAGCAGCAGTGCTAACCACTGTGCTGCCGTGCCGCCCGTTGGAGCCATACTTAGGCAGACAACTCGAGAGTGTTCCATCACACTCCTGACTTGTCTTGTAGATAGTGGAAAGGCTTTAGGGAGTCAAGAGGTGTGTTACTATCTGCAGAATTCCCATCCTCTGACCTGTTTTTACCAGTATTTTTATGGCTGGTCCAGTTCAGTTTCTGATCAGTGGTAACCCTCAGGATGTTAGTGGGACATTCAGTGATGGGAATGCCTTTGAATGTCAAGGGGAGATAGTTAGATTCTCTCTTGTTGGAGATGGTCATTGTCTGGCACTTGTGGGGTACAAATGTTATGTGCAATTTATTAGCCAAGCCTGAATGCTGGCCAGGTTTTGCTGCTTATGAACACAAACTGCTTCAGTATCTCACCGAAAATGCTGTACAATCATGAGCAAACAACTGAAGATAGTTGGGCTGAAGAAACTACGCTGTTGATTTCCTGCAGTGAGGTCCTGGAACTGAGGTGATTGGTGCCAAGAACCTTGGCGATCTTTCTGCTAAGTATGAATCTACCCAGTGGCGAGTTTCCCCTTGAATTCCATTGGCTTCAGTTTTGCTGGGGCTCCTTGATGTCCCACACGATCAAATGCTGTATTGTTGTCAAGGGCAGCCATTCTGTCATGTCTTAGCTGTAACAAGGTCTGGAGTTGAGTGATGGTAATTGATTGGATTCCTCCCTTTTCTGGGTAAGACAAGTATGGGCAATTTTCCACATTGTCAGGTAGATGCCAGCGTTGCAGCTGACAATAATGGTGTTTTTCTGAAACTGTTCACATGTGCTTGTGCGCAACATTGGAGGCACAAAACATTTGTGCCACCCATTGCAGGAGAGAAAACAATGGTTAGCACTGCTGCTGCATTACTGCCTCACAGCCGGTCTTAGGGGTTTGCATGTTCTCCCTGTGTGGGTTTCCTCTGGGTGTTCCGGTTTCCTCCCACAGTCCAAAGATGTGTAGGTTAAGTGGATTAACCATGGTAAATATGCAGGATTATAGGGATAGGGCAGAGGTGTGATCCTGGGTAAGATGTTGTTTTGGAGAGTTGATGCAGACTGGATGGGCTGAATGGTCTCTTTTTGCACTGTAAGGATTCTGTAGGATTCTATTCTATGGACTGCTTGTTTCACATATTGTGGGATACAATAGCAACATCATGGTCAACTGCTTTGTTGAGCAGTATAGCTTACTCTTTGTTGCAGTGTGGGCCACTCCAGTTCAACATAGACCATAACTCTGGGTGTTCATGTAGTCATTGAAGATGAAACACGTTGCATGCCTTTGACCTATTTCCACTTTGCTTACAAGATGGGCTTGTCCGAGTCCCAGACTGGTGCTGCATTATCCAGTTTGGGATGTACCAAAACCTTGTATGCAGCAGCATTGATTCTGTTATATTGCAACTGTTTAGATTTCTCCTTACAAATCCAATAACTTTGTTTGCATCATTTACAGCACATGGCTTATGAGCTGTGATATCATTTGATAGGAGACACCTGCTTGATGGATGTAAGGTTTACTCACTTCTATCAAGCTGAATGTGTGGATGTCCTGGTTTGTCTGTATTTTACATGTGCAGTGTGGTATTTTGATCAATTGTATGTAATTTTCCACCAACGGAACCATTCTCTCAGTACAACCAAGTCATTCTGTAGTTCTACTTGGTCTCCCTGCCAACAAATGGGTTTGTACATCAGGCAGTCAGCTGGAAATGGAATCCGTCCCAATACCAGAGATCAGACTATCTCTGATGTAATTTATGTACAGCAGGAACATCAGAGGACCAAGGGCAGTCCCTGACTGAATTTGACTTTTCCTCCATCAGCAACAACATGTTGACGACTCTTTTATTTAACCAAGTTTCTATCCACTGTTTGGGTTTACTTTTTATCCCATAATGTTACTTTTAGGTGGGATTCTGACTTGGAGGCGTTCAGTCATAATCCCACAGATGGTAGGTTCGTACCCTGGCTTCTCAGCCAAGCACATACACCAAATGTCTGAACCTGCGGTTCCTCTCGTACTGAGCAGGATAACTATTGCAACAACATTTTTTATCATCAGTAGGGTAAGACCAATTAGTTGGTCTTAGCTAGGGTAAAAGATTGTGAGTCCTTAGGAATTCCTTACATGGACCAGTTTGGGATTAGCATGGTTTTCATTCCTTGATTCCTGCTGGAACTGTGTTCAGTGAAGGAAAGAATTGCAGTCAATTAGCCGTTTGATAAATTCCTGTGGTTCATGTGCAGAATGCTTCTATTCATGTCATTTTAATTTGGGCTTTTTAATGCATGAACGGTAAAGGCATGTTTTTGTTGCAACTGATTGTAGTTAAGGTTTTGTAAGAGGTATCCAAATGGCTCTCTATTTGGAAAAAATAACAAAAGCTGTGTTGCTTGAGTCAGTTATTCCCCTTCTTAAAATTTGCATTTTCATGGCTTGCTTTTCAAAGTGAAGGAAGGTATATAGGAATGTTAGCCAGGGGTCAGTATGAGCACCATTGCCTTTCTTAATGTATATTAATGATTTAAACCTGAGTGTACTGCGCACAATTTTCAAAGACTTGGAAGTACTGTGAGCAGGGAGAAGGGTAGCGATAGACTTCAAGAGTACATAAACTGGTGGAATGGGTGGACTGGTGGCAGATGAAATTGATTGCAGAGTAATATGAAGTGATACATTTTTGTGGGAAGAATACAAAGAGACAATATAAAATCAAAGTTCTAAAGAGGGTGCAGGAGCAAAGGTATTCTGGCCAATCAAATAAGTAGGGTAGGAGAGAGGGCGAGGGATCAAGTTTAGGAAGATGTGATAAATTAAATAGAGAAGACGAGAGCAAGGTCTGATAAAGTAAATGATTAGCATGTGGCAGAAATGAACAGAGTGTGCAAACATAAGTGTGCACCAGCAGATGAGGCTAGAGATTACAAAAGTAGTAAAAAGTCAACTAGACCCCATCTGAATACATCTAGCATTTGTAACAAAACAGATGAATTGACAGCGCAAATAAAAATAAATATATATGAACTGAAGGCCATTACAGAGACATAATGTAACATTACCAAGACTAGGACTTGAATGTTTAAGGGTATATAGCGTTTAAGGAGAAAAAAACTAGGAAAAGATGGTGTGTAGCCCTGTTAATTAAGGATGACATTTGTACCATAAAGAGAGATGACCGTAGTTCTGGAGATGAGGATGTAGAATCAACTTGGGTAGACATGAGAAATAGTAAAGGTAAGAAGTCACTTGGAGTTGAGAGAGTTGGCTTACGAGGAGAGACTGAGTAGATTGGAACAATACTCATTGGAATTTAGAAGAATGGGGGGGGGGTGGTGGGAATAGAAGTAGGGAGGTTATTTCCACTGGCGGGTGAAACCAGGGGGCATAGCCTCAAAATAAGGGGGAGCAGATTTAGAACTGAGTTGAGGAGGAACTTCTTCACCCAAAGAGTAGTGAATCTGTGGAATTCCCTGCCGTTGAGGCTACCTCGTTGAATGTTTTTAAGGCAAAGATAGATAGACTTTTGAACAGTAAAGGAATGAAGGATTATGATGAATGGGTGGGTAAGTGGAGCTGAGTCCACGAAAAGATCAGCCATGATCTTATTGAATGGTTGAGCAGGCTCAAGGTGCCAAATGGCCTACTCCTGCACCTAGTTCTTATGGTTTATAGGCCCCACAGTGTAAGATGGGGTGTACAGGAATAAATGCTGCAAGCTTGTGAGAAAGGTGCAGTGATAATCATAGGTGATTTCAATCTAGATTGTACAAATTAGGTTAGCAAAGGTAGCCTGGAAGATTAGTTCTCAAGTGTTTTCCAGAGTTTCTTAGAGCAGCAGGTTCCAGAGCCAATAAAAGTGCAGGCTATACTAAATCAGGTAATGTGTAATGAGATCCTATAAATTAATGACCTCATTGAAGGTGTACCTATGTAGCAGTGATCATAATACGTTTGTGGATCTAAGGCTAGTGTTTTAAACTTTAAATAAGGGCAATTATGAGAGCATGAAGACCAAGCTGGTTAAAGTGAACTTGAAAATTTGGTAAGGGATAGGTTAGTAGCGATGCAGTGATAGACATTTTAAGCAGATATTTCAGTATACTCAATAAAGTTAATTGCAGTGAGAGACACTCTGGAGGAAGGATGCACCATCTGTGGCTAACTAAGGAAGTTAAAGATTGACTCTAATTGAAAGAAGCCTATAGTTCCACAAGGTGACTGGTCAGAAGATTGGATAGATTATAAAGAACAGCGAAGAGTGACTAAAAGATTAATAAGAAAGCGGAAATTTGAGTAGGAGAGAAAGCTAGCTAGAAATATAAAACCAGACAGCAATAGTTTCTACTGGTATTTACTACTTTTTTAATGTGAACGTTGGTCCTCTAGAGAGTAGAATGAGGAATTAATAATGGAAAATAAAGAAATGGCAGGTGAACTGAATGGATATTTTGCATCAGTCTTCACTGTAGACAAAGCAAATAACATCCCATTAATGTGTTAATTATGAGGTGAAAGGGAGGCAGCGACTTATATCTTTCCCTGTTAATTGTAACAGAAAATTATTAGAACGAAAAGCTGACAAGTCCTCAGTTCCTAATGGACTTCATCCAAGAGTCTTACAAGAAGTGGCTGCAGAAATAATAGATGCATTGGTTTTAATTTTCCAAACTTCCCTAGATTCTAGAAAGGTCCCATCAGATTGAAAAATAGTGAATTCAACTCCTGTGTTCAAGAAAGGAGGGAATCTATTTTTAACGAGGATAGAGCAGAAAGGACATTTGGAAAATCTCAGTGTAATCAGGCAGAGTCAATGTGGTTTTGTCAATGGGAAATCGTAACTAATTAATTGTTTGTTACTTCCTCAAAAACCTCCAATGTGGAAAAGGGGAACCTGTGGATGTGTTGTACTTAAATTTTCAAAAAGTATTTGACAAGGTGCCACATCAAACGTTACTGAGCAAAATCAGAGCTCCTGGTGTAGAGGGGAACATACTAGCATGGATAGAGGATTGGTTAACTAAATCATATGATTTTCAGATTGGTAAGATGTAATGAGTGCCGAAGGGATCAGTGTTGAGGCCTCAACTAATTACAATTTATATCAATGACTTGATGAAGGAACTGAATATGTGGTTGCTAAATTTGCTGAGGGGGGGGGGAAATAGGTATGAAATTAAGTTGTGAAGTGGACTTGAGTCTGCAAAGTGATATAGGTAGGTTGAAGTGAGTGGGCGAAAATGTGAATTTGTCCACTTTGCCAGAAAGTCTAGAAGAGCAGCACAGTATTTAAATAGAGAGAGATTGTGGAACTTTGAGACACAGAGGGTACAAAAAGCAAGTGGAGTATTGTGTCCAATTTTTCGCACCACACTTTCAGAGGGATGATGGAAGCTTTTGAGAGGGTGCAGAAAAGATTTACAAGAATGGTGCGTAAGGGTAAGGGACTTAACTTATTGGCAAAGCAGGCATTGGTCTCCTTTTAAGAAGAGAAGATTGAGAGGTGATTTGATAGTGTTCAAAATTGAGGGTTCTGGACAGAGTATTTGATTTATTATTGTCACATGTATTAACATAGTGAAAAGTATTGTTTCTTGCGTGCTATATAGACAAAGCGTACCGTTCATAGAGAAGGAAACGAGAGAGTGCAGAATGTAGTGTTACAGTCATAGCTAAGGTGTAGAGAAAGATCAACTTAATGCAAGGTAAGTCCATTCAAAAGTCTGACAGCAGCAGGGAAGAAGCTGTTCTTGAGTCAGTTGGTATGTGACCTCAGACTTTTGTAAGTTTTTTCCGATGGAAGAAGGTGGAAGAGAGAATGTCCAAGGTGCGTGGGGTCCTTAATTATGCTGGCTGTTTTGCCGAGGCAGTGGGAAGTATACACTGAGTCAATGCATGGGAGGCTGGTTTGCGCGATGGATTGGGCCACATTCACGACCTTTTGTAGTTCCTTGCAGTCCTGGGCGCAGCAGGAGCCATACCAAGCTGTGATATAACCAGAAAGAATGTTTTCTATGGTGCATCTGTAAAAGTTGGTGAGAGTCATAGCTGACGTGCCAAATTTCCTTAGTCTTCTGAGAAAGTAGAGGCATTGGTGGGCTTTCTTAACTGTAATGTCGGCGTGGGGGGACCAGGACAGGTTGTTGGTGATCAGGACACCTAAAAACTTGAAGCTCTCGACCCTTTCTACTTCATCCCCGTTGCTGTTGACAGGGGCATGTTCTCCACTACGCTTCCTGAAGCCGATGACAATCTGCTTTGTTTTGTTGACATTGAGGGAGAGATTATTGTTGCTGCACCAGTTCACCAGATTAGATAGACGAGAGCAGATAGAAATTGTTCCTTTTGGTAGTGGCGCTGAGAATCAGAGGGCACAAATTTGAGGTGATTGAAAAAAGGCAACCTGAGGGGGAAAAAATAATGCATTGACTGATCAGGATCTGCAATGCACTGCCTGAGAGGGTGGTGGTGGAAGCAGATTCAATTGGGATTTTCAAAAGGAAACTGAATGAGTATTTGAAAATGATCCAACATTAAAGGTTACAGGGAAAGGATGGGTGAATGAAGCTAGCTATATTGCTCTTGCAGAGAGAAGGCAAAGACTTGATGGGCTGAATGGTCACCTTTTGTACTGCAGCTACTCTGATTCTCGGTTGTAAATTTTGTTCTTTCCTGCACAATAGATGGAAGAAGCAAAGAGAATGCCAAATAGATTAAACAACATTAGGGCCTCCTGTCTTGAATGACTGCCTGACATCGTAAATACATTCATGCAGCATGTTTAGCAAATTGATTTACGTTGAGGGGGTTAGATAGCTAGCATGAATGTAAAAGCTTTGTTTCTGTTTATAGAGGGGTCAATAACCAGGGACGTTAGATTTTGAAGAATTTGGGGATCTGGAGACCAGTGCTTGGAAGGGTTCATTGGATATAAAAAGTACTAGAGGTACATGGCTAAGGACCAAGAGCTGGAAAGTGAGATTAGATTGGATTAGTTCTTCTCAGCTGTCACAGATACAATGAGCTGGATTGGTTATCTTCCATACAGAGTTTTCTGTTTTATTATTTCACTTTGTATTGAGCATAAGTTTAAATATAATGCTTCTCAAACTTTTTTCTCTGGGTGGCATTTGTGATGCAACTTTGGGTAAGTAGTTAAAGTGAAACAAATTTAAGCAGTCGATTCAGATGCATTTTAACTAAAACACATAGAGCAATGGTTTGTAAGGCAGCACCAAATTGGAGGTAGCAGATGGTGTCAGGCTACATGCAAGCAAAGCTAGTAGCTTACCAGCAGTTCCTGATGCTGATTAATTTATTGTTTAAAAGCAAATAGTGGCATTATTTGTGGTTTTTAAACAAAATGTGCAGAGGTCCGTTACCTGAATTTATGCAAATTATTTTACAGAGTTACTCTAGTACAGAAGGAGGCCATTCCGCTCATCGAGTCTGTACTACTGACCACAGTCCCACCCAGGCTATATTCCCGTAACCCCACGCATTTACCCTGCTAATTCCCCTGGTACTAGGATGAATTTACCATGGCCAATCAACCTAATCTGCACATCTTTGGACTGTGGGTGGAAAGTGGAGCTCCCAGAGGAAACCCATGCAGACACGGGGAGAAAGTGCAAACTCCACACAGATAGTGACCAAGTCCGGAATTGAACCTGGTGCCTGGCGCCATGCCACCCCTGAATTATTGCAGAAAAATGTGTCTAGAGAATAATGCTTATCAAATGATTATGAGGCAACAATCTAAGGATGTGAGTGATGTCATAAACTGCAAGAGCAAAGCTTGAGTGATTATAAAGTTACGTGAACTCAAATTTAACCGATACCAACCGTTGGTAACTTATTGCTTATGATCCCCCTCCAAGCTGGTGCAAGGGACCAATTCCCACATAAATGGTAAGCATTTGGGCAACTTCCATAATGTATATTCCTGGGCAGTCTCTGGGCGGAAGATGAGAACTTCACTGATGGAGTTGGAACCCTATTTGAGAGGAGGTAATTACCAAAATGAAGATTATTTAATTGACATTAAATTTAATTCTTATAGTTCTTTATTTCTGATACACACGTATCTGAAGGCCCACCTGGAATATGGGGAATTAGCCAAGGTAAGTGATATTATTTCTCCTTTTGTCCTTTAGATTGGGTCCTCCACATTAGAAACCATAGAAACCCTACAGTGCAGAAGGAGGCCATTCGGCCCATCGAGTCTGCACCGACCGCAATCCCACCCAGGCCCTACCCCCACATATTTACCCGCTTATCCCTCTAACCTACGCATCTCAGGACTCTAAGGGGCAATTTTTAACCTGGCCAATCAACCTAACCCGCACATCTTTGGACTGTGGGAGGAAACCGGAGCACCTGGAGGAAACCCACGCAGACACGAGGAGAATGTGCAAACTCCACACAGACAGTGACCCAAGCCGGGAATTGAACCCAGGTCCCTGGAGCTGTGAAGCAGCAGTGCTAACCACTGTGCTACCGTGCCGGTAACTTGTGTGGGATTTATAACTTCCTGACTTCCTGACTGAAATATGGTGGGCCTTTTTTCTAATATGGAGTTTGTGGTAAGTAATTTCTCATTAGGTCAAACTAACGTGTGGAATACAGATGGCATTTATGCTTCCACAGTCGTCCTTTTGGAGGAATTGGTTGGCACAATGTTTAGATTACTTTGTATTTGGGATCAGAATTAAAATCCAAACAACATTGGGGGGATGAAAATCTCCTATAATGTAAGCATCATATGTCAAATCTCTTTGGGCAGTCTTGTCTTTTGGTAACGTTTCTCCTTTTCACACAAGTGTTCAGGAATTACGCCAGTTATCCTTAAGTACCTTGTTCAGGTGAAACGCCAATAGCTACTTGTTTTTATATAGCATCTTCAAAGTAATTTTTCAAAGTATTTTATTGAACAAAATTTGAAGTTGAGCCAATAATGGACACAAAGGAGCCTCAAAGGAGAGGAAAGAGAGATGGCGAGGTGCAAAGGGAATTCCAGAGCTCGAGACAAGCTGGAAAGATTAATATCAATGATGCTCAGTGCCAGAATTGGAGGAGATCGGATATCTTGGAAGGTTGTGGGACTGTTGGTGAGATCATGGTAGGATTTGAGAACAAAGCATGGGAATTTTGAAATCAAGGCATTGCTTAACTGGTACAAAAGGTCGTGAATGGAGCCCAATCCATCACGCAAACCAGCCTCCCATCCATTGACTCTGTCTACACTTCCCGCTGCCTTGGCAAAGCAGCCAGCATAATTAAGGACCCCAAGCACCCCGGACATTCTCTCTCCCACCACCTTCCGTCAAGAAAAAGATACAAAAGTCTGAGGTCACATACCAACTGACTCGAACAGCTTCTTCCCTGCTGCCGTCAGACTTTTGAATGGACCTACCTTGCATTAGTTGATCTTTCTCTACACCCTAGCTATGACTGTAACACGACATTCTGCACTCTCTTGTTTCCTTCTCTATGAATGGTATGCTTTGTCTGTATAGCGCGCAAGAAACAATATTTTTCACAGTATGCTAATAGATGTGACCAATCAAATAACTGATAAATTTAAGTTATCGAACAAAGTGTGATGGGTGAATGGAGCAAGGTGTGAGTTAAAAGATGGGCAGCACAGTTTTGAATGGACTCTATTTCATTATTCATTTTGGAGTCTGGATTGTTTGCACTAATGGAGTGAAGACTAATTCTGCTTAAATGTTGCCTCCTCTGTCTCACAACTTTGTTTAGTTGATAATGCTATTCACTTCAGAGTCTGCATGTTTTAGGTTGAAGTCCCACTTTGGATTTGAGTTTAGAATCATTGCTTGCATTTGTAAAATAGAACAAGTATTGTCTTATGCAGAAGGCGATTCTCCTAAAAAAAAATCTAGGTGTCAAATTTGTGTGAAAACTGGAGTAAACCACGCTTTTTTTCAGCAGGAGTTTAAAAATGAATTTTCCACACTGTACTGCAGAGAGCACGAGCGTGATTCACTCCAGAAATCAGAGGGCAGGGCCTATTCCCGCTGGAGAGGCCAGCAGCATAGTGCTGAGCAGGGCACTGTGCATGCACAGAGGTGGGCGCATGCGCAGTGGCCCCTGTTTGCTAGATTCCCGATTGCTGGCCAGCCCACGGCCCACCTGGCAGGGACGGGGAACAGCAAGTGAGCCCAGAAATTTCTGTCCCGGGCCTGCTAATTATATTTAAATTGCATTACAATCACTGTTTGAATATATAATGTAGCTCTGCGCCAATTTCTGGCATGGAGCTGGCCACCGGAAATCCGGTGCTGGGAAACGCGTGGAGGTCCGGATGCCCAGCTAGGATCATGCACACCGGCCGACGCGAGAGGCTTCTTGCCCACTGCGCTAAAAAAGCAGCGCAGCGGGATGGGAGAATCGCCCTGCTATCTTTAGGATGCTCAGTCAATTTGTCCAGTTTGTCTGCTTGGAAATGTAAAAAATTTGTCGACACTACTAGAAGAACAGTGTGTTCTGCCAGTGTCCTGGTCAACATTTCTACACCAACCAACACCACTGTAAACTGACTGTCTAATCATTCGTTACTTGTCTTGTATGGGATCTTGCTATTTGCAAATTAGCTGCTGTTTTCTTACATAAGCAACTGTAGTTCAAAAGTAATGTATTTGTTACATAGTATTTTTGTGCACAAGAGGCACTCCTTTCCCTATTCTTCCCTTTTCCTGATGCCCCGATGCACTTGGCCTCTCTTGCTGCTTTTGTCCTGTGGCACATTCCATCAATGCAATCTTTAATGGCTCTGTGCCATTTAACATAGCATGTTAAATTTTAAATCCTTAAGTATAATTCTGTTATGTAGGTGAACATGGCAATCAATTTGCACAGCGAGGCTCCAGAAACAAAACTTAAATCCATAGAATCCCTGCAATGCAAAAGGAGACCATTCGGCAAATCTGATCTGCACAGACTCTCCAAAAGAGCATCTTACCCAGGCCCTGCACTATTCCTGCGCACTTAACGTGGCTAATCCAACTAACCGATACATCTTTGGACACGAGGGACAATTTACCATTTTCAGTCCTCCTAGTTTGCACTGTGGGAGCACACGGAGGAAACCCACGCAGACATGGAGAACGTGCCAACTCCACACCGTCACCCAAGGCTGCAATCGAACCTGGGTCCCTGGAGCTGTTAGCCAGCAGTGTTACTTGATGATCAACATGGTGGCACAGTGGTTAGCACTGCTAACTCACAGCGCCAGGGACCCAAGTTCGATTCCTGATTTGGGTCACTGTCTGTGTGGAGTCTGCACGTTCTTCCCATGCCTGTGTGGGTTTCCTCCGAGTGCTCCAGTTTACTTGCACAGTCTGAAAGAAGTGCTGGTTAGGTGCATTGGCCATGCTAAATTCTCCTTCAGTGTACCTGAACAGGCACCGGATTGTGGCGACTGAGGGTTTTCTCAGTAACTTCATTGCAGTGTTAATGTAAGCCTACCTGTGACACTAATAAACTTTAAAATTTAACTACTGTGCCATCCTAAATGAGAACTTTTCTTGGTTATTTTAGTTGCGGGATGATTATTGACCAGGGAATCACCCCTGTTCTTTGAATAGTATCAGTGTAATTTTAATGCTCCTGTGAGATGGAAGATCGGGTTTCGGCTTGATGTCTCACCTGAAACGCCTTGGGTGGGATGTTCCGGCTACGCTCGCCCCAAAACCGGAAAATCTCGTCCGAGGTTAATGCATGGTCTGCCCCTCCACTCGCTACAATTACCATGGCGGGCGGGACGGGAAAATGCCCCCCTTTTTTCTATCAGTATCGTACTTCCTCAGAACTGTGCTAAAGGGATAGTAGATAATGTGCATGAACTTTGCATCCTTCTGACATCAAATCAAAGTGAATTTCTAACAAAGTTACAGTTGATGGAAATTATATTTCAATTGACCAAACTTTAGACTCTTCTCTTTTTGCTCTTGACATTCATAGAACATAGAACAGTACAGCACAGAACAGGCCCTTCGGCCCACGATGTTGTGCCGAGCTTTATCTGAAACCAAGATCAAGCTATCCCACTCCCTATCATCCTGGTGTGCTCCATGTGCCTATCCAATAACCGCTTAAATGTTCCTAAAGTGTCTGACTCCACTATCACTGCAGGCAGTCCATTCCACACCCCAACCACTCTCTGCGTAAAGAACCTACCTCAGACACCCTGCCTATATCTCCCACCATGAACCCTATAGTTATGCCCCCTTGTAATAGCTCCATCCATCCGAGGAAATAGTCTTTGAACGTTCACTTTATCTATCCCCTTCATCATTTTATAAACCTCTATTAAGTCTCCCCTCAGCCTCCTCCGCTCCAGAGAGAACAGCCCTAGCTCCCTCGACCTTTCCTCATAAGACCTACCCTCCAAACCAGGCAGCATCCTGGTAAATCTCCTCTGCACTCTTTCCAGCGCTTCCACATCCTTCTTATAGTGAGGTGACCAGAACTGCACACAATATTCCAAATGTGGTCTCACCAAGGTCCTGTACAAAGAACAATACAGCACAGGAACAGGCCCTTCGGCCCTCCAAGCCCGCGCTGCTCCCTGGTCCAAACTAGACCATTCTTTTGTATCCCTCCATTCCCACTCCGTTCATATGGCTGTCTAGATAAGTCTTAAACGTTCCCAGTGTGTCCGCCTCCACCACCTTGCCTGGCAGCACATTCCAGGCCCCCACCACCCTCTGTGTAAAATATGTCCTTCTGATATCTGTGTTAAACCTCCCCCCCCCTTTCACTTTGAACCTATGACCCCTCGTGAACGTCACCACCGACCTGGGGAAAAGCTTCCCACCGTTCACCCTATCTATGCCTTTCATAATTTTATACACCTCTATTAAGTCTCCCCTCATCCTCCGTCTTTCCAGGGAGAACAACCCCAGTTTACCCAATCTCTCCTCATAACTAAGCCCCTCCATACCAGGTAACATCCTGGTAAACCTCCTCTGTACTCTCTCCAAAGCCTCCACGTCCTTCTGGTAGTGTGGCGACCAGAACTGGACGCAGTATTCCAGATGCGGCCGAACCAACGTTCTATACATCTGCAACATCAGACCCCAACTTTTATACTCTATGCCCCGTCCTATAAAGGCAAGCATGCCATATGCCTTCTTCACCACCTTCTCCACCTGTGACGTCACTTTCAAGGATCTGTGGACTTGCACACCCAGGTCCCTCTGCGTATCTACACCCTTTATGGTTCTGCCATTTATCATATAGCTCCTCCCTACATTATTTCTACCAAAATGCATCATACAGTTGCAGCATAACCCCACGGCTCTTAAACTCCAACCCCCTGTTAATAAAAGCTAACACACTATAGGCCGCCTTCACAGCTCTATCCACTTGAGTGGCAACCTTTAGAGATCTGTGGATATGGACCCCAAGATCTCTCTGTTCCTCCACAGTCTTCAGAACCCTACCTTTGACCCTGTAATCCACATTTAAATTAGTCCCACCAAAATGAATCACCTCATATTTATCAGGGTTAAACTCCATTTGCCATTTTTCAGCCCAGCTTTGCATCCTATCTATGTCTCTTTGCAGCCTACAACAGCCCTCCACCTCATCCACTACTCCACCAATCTTGGTGTCATCAGCAAATTTACTGATCCACCCTTCAGCCCCCTCCTCTAAGTCATTAATAAAAATCACAAAGAGCAGAGGACCAAGCACCGATCCCTGTGGCACTCCGCTAGCAACCTGCCTCCAATCCGAAAATTTTCCATCCACCACCACCCTCTGTCTTCGATCAGGCAGCCAGTTACCTATCCAATCGGCCAACTTTCCCTCTATCCCACACCTCCTCACTTTCATCATAAGCCGACCATGGGGGACCTTATCAAACGCCTTACTAAAATCCATGTATATGACATCAACTGCCCTACCTTCATCAACACACTTAGTTACCTCCTCAAAAAATTCTATCAAATTTGTGAGGCACGACTTGCCCTTCACGAATCCGTGCTGACTATCCCGGATTAATCCGCATCTTTCTAAATGGTCGTAAATCCCATCTCTAAGGACCTTTTCCATCAATTTATCAACCACCGAAGTAAGACTAACCGGTCTATAATTACCAGGGTCATTTCTATTCCCTTTCTTAAACAGAGGAACAACATTCGCCATTCTCCAGTCCTCTGGCACCATCCCCGTGGACAGCGAGGACCCAAAGATCAAAGCCAAAGGCTCTGCAATCTCATCCCTTGCCTCCCAAAGAATCCTAGGATACATTTCATCAGGCCCAGGGGACTTATCGACCTTCAGTTTATTCAAAACTGCCAGGACATCCTCCCTCCGAACATCTATTAGCCTGTAACACCTCCTCTTCCTCAAAAACATGGCCCCTCTCCTTGGTGAACACTGAAGAAAAGTATTCATTCATCACCTCGCCTATCTCTACTGACTCCATACACAAGTTCCCACTACTGTCCTTGACCGGCCCTAACCTCACCCTGGTCATTCTTTTATTCCTCACATAAGAGTAAAAAGCCTTGGGGTTTTCCTTGATCCGACCCGCCAAGGACTTCTCGTGTCCCCTCCTAGCTCTCCTAAGCCCCTTTTTCAGCTCATTCCTTGCTAACTTGAAACCCTCAATCGAGCCATCTGAACTTTGTTTCCTCATCCCTACATAGGCTTCCCTCTTCCTTTTCACAAGACATTCCACCTCTTTCGTGAACCATGGTTCCCTCACACGGCCATTTCCTCCCTGCCTGACAGGGACATACCTATCAAGGACACCCAGTATTTGTTCCTTTAAAAAGTTCCACTTTTCATTAGTTCCTTTCTCTGACAGTTTCTGTTCCCAACTTATGCCCCCTAATTCTTGCCTAATCGCATCATAATTACCTCTCCCCCAATTGTAAACCTTGCCCTGCCGTACGGCCCTATCCCTCTCCATTGCAATAACAAAAGACACCGAATTGTGGTCACTATCTCCAAAGTGCTCTCCCACAACCAAATCTAACACTTGGCCCGGTTCATTTCCCAGTACCAAATCCAATGTGGCCTCACCTCGGCCTATCCACATATTGTGTCAGGAAACCCTCCTGCACACACTGCACAAAAACTGCCCCATCCGAACTATTTGACCTACAAAGGTTCCAATCAATATTTTGAAAGTTAAAGTCCCTCATGACAACTACCCTGTGACCCCCACACATATCCATAATCTGCTTAGCAATTTCTTCCTCCACATCGCTATTACTATTTGGGGGCCTATAGTAAACTCCTAACAACGTGACCGCTCCTTTCCTATTTCTAACCTCAGCCCATATTACCTCAGTGTGCAGATCCCCCTCGAAGTGCCTTTCCGCAGCCGTTAAACTATCCTTGATTAACAATGCCACTCCTCCACCTCTTTTACCAGCTTCCCTACACTTAGTGAAACATCTATACCCCGGAACGTCCAACAACCATTCCTGTCCTTGTTCTACCCACGTAGAATGCATAACATAATATATTTTTGTTTAATCAATGCATAACATAATATATTTTTGTTTATTTTGATTTTAAACCAATCATTCAGTAATAACAAAATAATAATCTTGCTAATTTTGTTTCAGTAACAACATAATGGCAAAGAGGACTGCAGACAAGGAACTAACTGACCGGAATTGGGATCAGGAAGAAGAATCTGAAGAGGTGTGTACAGAGTTTGAGTCAGAGGTGAATGCTGTCAAATTACCATATTAAAGTGCAAGAGTTTGATAGTGGTGGTAGTTGATATAGACTTGGGAGTAAACAACAGTTATCTGTACTATACCATGTTAAATGGCAAGGGATGGGAAAAGTTTTAGAGTTTGAAATTTATTTATTAGTGTCACAAGTAAGCTTACATTAACACTGCAGTGAAGTTACTGTGAAAATCCCCTAGTCGCCACACTCCACTGCCTGTTCGGGAACACTGAGGGAGAATTTAACATGGCCAATGCACCTAACCAGCACGTCTTTCAGACTGTGGGAGGAAATAGGAGCACCCG
Organism: Mustelus asterias; assembly: GCF_964213995.1. Taxonomy (NCBI): domain Eukaryota; kingdom Metazoa; phylum Chordata; class Chondrichthyes; order Carcharhiniformes; family Triakidae; genus Mustelus; species Mustelus asterias. Next base: position 45,159,889 of record NC_135809.1, on the reverse strand, counting down.
GTGGAAACCCACGCAAACACAAGGAGAACATGCAATCTCTGCACAGACTGTGATCCAAGCCAGGAATTGAACCTGGGTCCCTGGCGCTCATGAGGCAGCAGTGCTAATCACTGTGCCAACTTGGAGGTGTGCTGTTGTGGAGGGAGAGGTTGAACGGAACCAGAGTCCACATGCCAAATTTGGTGGTCCTGCGTTGATGACTGGTAAAGAGTGAAGCAACATTCCAAAAATGTTTAAGGCACTTTTGGATCTGCTGATTGTGGATTGAAAGTCTATCCAATTTGATTGGTTTAGGGAAAACATTAGCTGTCAGTGCATTAGAACTTCTTAATTCTGCAGTGAACACGATGCATTTTTCATACTACGCACTCAAATGCCACAACAGATCTGTCCTTTATCGCTTTAGTTTAAATGAATCTTTTATTTCCTCACTGCTTTTGGGAAAAAGCAGTCAAAAACCTATTCAGTGGAGTGCTGCAAGTACCTCATGAAATCTAAAAATGAGCATAGCACAGATTGAATGGTATGGTACTGTTGTGGTGTGTCTAAGTGGCGGGAGATATCACAAAAATGGCAATGCTTGAAGGGCGGCACGGTAGCACAGTGGTTAGCACTGCTGCTTCACAGCTCCAGGGTCCCGGGTTCGATTCCCGGCTCGGGTCACTGTCTGTGTGGAGTTTGCACATTCTCCTCGTGTCTGCGTGGGTTTCCTCCGGGTGCTCCGGTTTCCTCCCACAGTCCAAAGATGTGCGGGTTAGGTTGATTGGCCAGGTTAAAAATTGCCCCTTAGAGTCCTGAGATGCGTGGATTAGCGGGTAAATATGTGGGGGTAGGGCCTGGGTGGGATTGTGGTCGGTGCAGACTCGATGGGCCGAATGGCCTCCTTCTGCACTGTAGGGTTTCTGAGTTCTATGAGAAGGTTACAGCTGTGTGTAATGGGGATTAAATCAGTTGAAATTCTGTGACATTGAGGAGCGTTTACTACTGTTGCCTTTTCTACACTTTTATCATGATTTGTTAGGCTCAAAGATAGTCAGGTTTCCTGTAACACATCTGCATACCATAAGTTGAATAGTTAATACTGCAAGTTGACTATATCTGTAATGTGAAAACAGATGTTCTAATTTTGAAGCTTCAAACAGCCAATGTAGTAGTTCTTCTGTTTCCTATTCTTAGATTGCACATAGACAAGTTAAGAACATTGCAGCTTCCTTATGCAGTGTTTCCAGTCCAACGTAAGCTTGCAATTAGGTCGTTATTTCATCGAGCCTGGTAGTAGAACAGAGGTAGATTGAAATTTATATTTGATATTTATGAAGAATATTATTGAGTCACAGAGAAAGAGTTTAAAGGTCCCAAAACCACTGAGAAGTTACTGAGATGACGTGGGGAAATTGTCTCCTTTGTCCAAACATCCGATGCAATTATTGCGTACTCAGTGCATCGGAACTTCTGAATAGTCCTGTAGTGCATCACAAGGAGGGTACCTCTAGAGTATGAGCATCTGAATTCAGAGGCTCTGAGCCAATGGGCCAGGAGTGGCAGTCAGCGTTTGATTGCCACTCCATGCACATTTACCTGTGCGAGGCCAGACAAGATCTAGGCAGTGCATCTCTGGGTTCAGCATCCAAGTTTAAAAGAATTGGAGCGAAGGAGGACATGTCCCCTTTTTACCTTTTTTATGGACGGAGTGCGGTGATGTGGGAGTCAGATATTAGGGGATGCATCATGGGTTGGTGGGGAGAGAGAAATGTCTAGCAAAGCTATGTTTTGGGCAGACTGGGGGAGTCTGGTTTTGTGGGTTGGAATGGGGTCGGAGGCATTGGGGAGCCAGGAAGTTGTGATGCATTATATTTCCTGAATGTGGAGATGTGTGTTTTATGGTGTAACCACAGCATCCCTGATGAGGGTATTAGAAGATTGAAACTAAGTAATATGAGAATCTGTATGTGCTACCTTTTATAATTGTTGTGAATCAGTGATTAGTTAGTAGATTTGATTTTTTTTTAATCCAGTAAAAGTATAAAAAGTGTGTGATTCTGCAGTTGTGTAACCTCCATATACATCTTTGCATGCTACTAATACCCTTTGGAACTCAGTTCCTGAAAAGGTGGTGGAAGCAGAGGTTTTTGAATATCTTTTTAAGGCAGAAGTGGATAGATTTTTGGTAAGCAAAGGGGTGATGGGTTATGAGGGGTAGGCGGAATGCTGATTTGAGGTGCAATCTGATCAGCCATGATATTAAATGGCAGAGCAGGTTCAAGGGTCTGAATGGCCTACTCCTGATCATTATTAAAGGCAATGCTCGCTTGAAGCCACCCCCATTACCCTTGTTCATCCAACCCCATCAATGTCTCCAAATCCTGTGACAGTTGTAATTATGTGTCATCATTTCATTCCCTCAGCCATATTTCAAAAGGAAATTCCACAAAGTCAACCATGGTAATTGACCAAAAAAAAAACACATTAATGCCAACCAGGCCATTCCCTGCAGAGTATCCAAACTTTAGCTAGGTCCAGCAAAGCTCCAAATGCACATTCAGTTTCATCAGTAGCAAGAAGAAATAATCCAGAAACAAACACCTATAAGTAGTCCATGGTCCCTTTTAGATGTTGGGGGAGGAACTCTGATGCTGATCTCTCTTTGTTTTGTTTATGTTGTGTTCCATTTTCTGTTCTTGTGTGGATGTATCATGGCAAAAAGGTGCTGCGTGGCCCAGTTTAACCCCCCTTGTGGGTGGGATTGTACGGCCTCGCTCATCCTGAACCAATAAAATCCCGCCCGAGGTCAATGGACCTTCCCGTTGTCTACTCCTCGCCCGCTCCAATTCCCATTGCGGGCGAGACGGTAAAATTCCAGCCAGTGTCTTTCACAACCTCAAGTACTTCAGTCAGCGAAGAACTTGAAATGTGATCTGTTACAATGCAGCAAGATCCTACAAACAGCCATGTGATAATGACATCTGTTATGATGATTTGAGAAATAAATAGGACAGGATAAAGGGACAGTGGGAGAAGAAATTGGTTAAAAGAAAGGAAACAGAGCAGTGATTGACTGTATTTGGAATGGAGAAAGTTATACAGTGGGGTTTCCCAGGGTTGCTACTAGGACCACTGATTTACGTGATAATGATTTAAATTTTGCCATGAACATCTAAATCTTAAGTTTGCAGATAACACACAACCTGGAAGCATTATGGACAGTGAAAGATTTCAAGAGGCCATCGACAGGGTGGTAGAAAATGCAATCCTGTAGCAGAGGAAATTTTAATGCAGAGCATTTTGGTAGGAAGGATGAGGAGAGGCAATGTAAACTGAATGGTACAATGCTGAAGGTGGTGCAGGAACAGGGAAACCTGGGTGTACATGTGCACAAATTGTTGAAGGTGGCAGGGCAGGTTGAGGAAGTAGTGCAAAAGCATATGGGATTCTGGGCTTTATAAAGTGAGGAAAAGTGCAGAATCAAGGAAGTTATGATTAACCTTTGTCAAACACTCTCAACTGGAAGTTTTTAATTTCTTGGGATGCCAGCATTTGTTGCCCAACCCCAATTGTCATTGAAAAGGTACAGGTGAACTGCTGTCTTGAGCCACTGCAGTCCATCTCGTGTAGCTACACACACTTTTTAGGAAACGAGTTCCAGGTTTTTGATATAGCAGCAGGGAAGGAACAGCAATATAGTTCCAAGTCAGGATGGTGTGTGGTTTGGAGGGAAACATGCAGGGAGTGGTGTTCCCTTTTACCTCCTGTCCTTGCCGCCCTTGGAGATAGGGGTCACAGGTTTGGACATGCTATCAAAGGAAGTTTGGTGAGTTGTTGTGGTGCAACTGGCGTGCACTGCTAGTACTTTGTGCCAGTGGTGGAGGGTGTGAATGTTTAAGGTGGTGGATGGGGATGCCGATCAAGCGGGCTACTTTGTCCTGGACTCTTCCAATTGGAGAATATTCCATTGGACCAAGTATGAGGGACTTCCGAGTAGAGAAGTTTGAGGGGAGATTTAATAGAGGTACTTAAAATCATGAGTAGATAGAATTAAACTGTTCTCATTGGTAGAAAGATAAAGAACCAAAGGCACTTCTGAAGCTTATTGACTGTTATTGTGGAAATGCAGTGGCCAATTAGAATGTAGCAATGTCCCACAATGGTAAATGAGATGAATTCCCAGCTTTGGCATTGTTGCTTTCAGAAGATATGTTGGCAGAAGCACACAGAGAAATCCCTATTCTTTGCCTATGGGGTCTAATATCCTCCTGAACTACTGGAACGCACAACCTCCATATTCCAGGTGAGAATATAGCTGAACCACACAGATATTTTATTGCATCTTAAAAACTTAATCTTTTAGTCTGGATAACCGGATGTGAGATTATTGGTTGACATCTTTATGACGGATGTCTTTTTTGCTTTCTAGGCAGGAACCTTCTCGGTTGCAAGTGAAGATGTGTTGAAAAATAGAGCTATCAAAAAAGCAAAACGTAGAAACATCCTCACTGAGGTATGTCACATTTTAATGTATTATCAATTCCAGATATTTATTTAATGTCATTGAAATACTCCAAGCTAGACTCAATTTTTCTCTGAATCCTGGTTAGAAGAGAGAATGTTGAAATAACAGTTAATTAAGTTTACTATTAGATTATTTTTCAGGGCAGTCTATTTTATTAGATGACCATCTGAAACATAATTTTAGAAAAGAGGAACTGTTATATCTACAATTAGCTTCAATTTCTACACAACTGTAAGATTTTGTATTAATTTAACTTAAGGTTTATATTTTTATGTTATATTGTAAATTCTGCTCATCTTAAGGAAATATTTGCTCGATTCAATTTGCTCATTTGTCTGTTAGTTTATAGCATTTTTGAGCAAAATAATTTGAATCTTTAATTACCTATTCTGCCCAGAAATGTGTGACCCTTAATTCATTGGTTTTATTTAGGTACTGAACTGCTAGAAGTAAGTTAGGAACTGGAGTGGCTCAGTGAATCTTGTTGGCTACGAAAGGACCCATTCACTGATGCAGGCAAGACAGTGTATCAGTGCCTCCGGACCAGGGAGGGTTAGTGGCAGATACGGCATTCAGCTGTAAGACCAACCCTCAAATCCAAAAAAAATGGTTGATATGACGGTGATCAACCAGCATTTTCATTACCCTACATAACGTGGGAAAAACAAGAACTAACTAAGTTAACAAAACATCATATGATTTTATGAAGGTCACAGAAGAGCCTGTAAGGATAATCTAGTACTTTTCACAGCTGTTTTGCATTGCAATTCAATGGATTGCCAAGAAAATATGCTCAAGACTGTCTTTGGATTGCCCCTAATCTGGGGTGCCTAACTGACTAAACAACAGTCGAAAAGATAGCAGGGCCACAAAGACTCCTTTCTGCCTTATGCTGTAGAAGTGGGTCATGTCCTGCCAATTAGAAGAAATATTGAGAATTTTGGAGCAACCTCGTATTGTGGATTTCTGCCCATTCCAATTTTCCATGACCTTTGTCTCCCTTTTGTATTACCCAGTGTTCATTGTAAGGAAAGTATGACACTTAGTCACAAAACATATTGTGTATTTGAGAGTTCAGCAATAGGAACATGAAATCAAAGAATTTGGGCATCAAATAACAAGAGAATGGTAGTGTTGGAAGGCCAAAAGTTTGTTAATAACAAACATTTTTAAGATCTTAGCTACAGGATGTATTTGCCAGCCATTGAAAATTCAATGAAGTGTTTCTTTTATCAATCACTGGCACCACAGAAAATTAGTTGTGCAAAACAGTAGATGGTGATTATTGAATGGTTTTGTTTTAAAACACATGGACATATCTTCCCCAGGGTTTAATTTTTTTATAGAACTAAGTTATTGAACTTTGAAACAATTCGTCTTTTTTAACATCAACATGACATTGTAGTTGCCTTAGGAAAAATCTTAATATCTCACATCAATACCTGTGCAATTTAATCCATCCTTTGTAATTGTCTTGGGTTTTCACAAGTAACATCAAAATGTCTCATCACTTGCTGTGCAGCTTGGGATGCTTTATGATACTCAGTGTCTCATTTCCAATTTGTTGTGAACCTACCTCTTGTTCACACTTGCCCTTAAAAAATAATGATTTTGCATGCTGGGCTGAAGCTTAATATTCGTATTCTTATGATTTGAGCACTACAGCCTATTCTGAAAAAAACATATTCTATCTTGGGTTACATTTTTATCCACTCTGAATCTATTAGGGACAGAATAACTAATTCTTAAAGTTTTTTAATTTATGGCACATTTATAACCTGTTAGGAAGTAGGAGGTATTTTGTCTAAAAGGTATTGAAATTTGAGTTGATTCAATGCTGAAAGATGCCACCAATATCTATAATGTTTCAAAGTATACTGACTGAGTTGTGATGTAGTATTTTGCTAGAATTGCTGTTGCAAGGAAAACTTCTCTGGCATGCAACAGTCTAACTTTTTGTAGGTCACAGATGTAGCAATTTAACCCAGATTATTTCAGATGCCTCTTATTTTTGAATTTAGTTCTAATTCTTTGCACAACAGTTGCTCTTGTGCATTAACTCTGTCTCTGATATGCTGTGGTAACTGCCGCTGCCTTGTGGTAACTGCCATTTCTGCAGACTTGATGTTCCTGAATTCCACATGTAAAACAATTTTGATTCCCCTAAGGCTTTTTCAGTTTACTTTTGTTGATTCATTATTTCACCATTTTTTTTTGTTGAATGTTCCTCATCTGCAAGTCCAGTTTTACTGTTTGGTGATCAATTTTACTTTGCGTGCTATTTTGCACATCCTTATTTGGTTTAGACTAGTAGGCCTTAAATTTCCCATATACGTAGATTGTACTTTTCTCAAACTGGGTCTGCTGAATAATCTGTAACAGCAAGATGGTCAATAGTGTGCTTACAGTCTTAAGTTTGCTGTGATGTGCAAACCACATTGTTTCTGCAGTGCTCAAGATCAACTTCATTTTGAGCTCTTAAATGTCTTGGCTATACTCTTGTGCTTTTTAAAAAAAACTTTAATTTAAAAACATTTCAAAAACTATCTGTTCCCCCTCAAAACACAAACCTGGCATTTATTCCAAGGGGAGTGCAATTGTTTTGTAGAAATTCCCCATGCCAGTAAAAATGCAGCTGTCTCATTCTCAATCTGCTACTAACTATTGAACATATACAGATACACAGGACCCCAATTAAACACGGTCCTTACCCCTCTGTTCAAGCACCCTCATGCAATCCAAGTTTATTGTGACATGCAAACCACACTGTTTCTACTCCGCACTGCTTAGTTAGTTCCTGTTATGCCAGCATCATTCAGTGGTAGTACTGAAAATCATGAGAAGCTAAAGACTTGACCTCAGGGTGATGCTTCATTGCACTATCGGAGGTACTTTTTTCATTGAGACATTAAAGTGAGGCCCATCTAACTTGCCAGGTGGATGTAAAGGATGCCTGATGATATTTGCAGATCTACAGAGGAAATCAAAATAGTGCCCTCGCAACCATTTATACCTCAATATAAATATATTATCTGGTCATTTATCTCTGTTCTTTGTGAGATCTTGCTGTTTATAATTTAGTTATTTTGTTTGCCTACATCACACTTCAAAAATGGGTCATGAGCTGTAAAATACTTTGGGATGTCCTGAGGCTGAGAGAGGTACTACATATAAACAAGTTCTTTCATTTGTGTATTGATAGCACAGTTTTTCTTAAATCAGTGAGGCAGCTTGAAATGGGAGGACAGCCTCTACAAAATGTAAATAGCAAGTCCAGTGCCACAGTATAGAGAATGTTACATGTATTCAATTTATATGCATCAGAAAATGTAAAAAATACTGTGCAAGTTCATGTATGCCTACCATGATCGATCTTTGAACTTCGATCGCTACCTTCCAGAATGGTAACAACAGTACAACATTGAATGATGTGCAATTTGATTTGTATTTTAGAGGCAGCAAAACACAAATCAAATGCAGTATTAACGCTACTTAATTTGACAAAATCTATGATAATACAAGGAGCACCATCAAAATATGATGTTGGTGATTGAAAGTGAGCAGTGGTTTACTTTAATGACAAGCAACAGCATCCAAGCACAAATCCTCACTTTATGTTTTCCATTATCTCAGTATTAACTGAGTTTCATTTAAGATCAGAGTGCAAATTTAGCAATGTTATGCTGAAGTCTATTTTTCAGTGCACCCTTATTAGGTTGCCTGTTTACAGTTCTTAAAATCATATAATGTCTTCTCCTGGGCTAACTGGTTTCTCGCAGTTCTACCTTTCTCTGACTCACCACACAGAGGTGAAACTATAGTTGTTGTCTTATCTTAATTTGGGATACCATTGTTAAGGTCCCATCTGCTCTGTTATGTTGGTGTGAAGGATCCCATGGCACTACTTTGAAGCAGAGCAGGCGAGTTACCCCTGGTGTCCTGGCTAATATTTATACCTCAATAAATGCCGGCCAGCCAGCAATACCCATATCCCACAAATGAATTTTTTAAAAAAAAATTAAGATCGTAATCTGCCTTAAGCTAAGAACAAGATAGGTATTCCGTAGTCGAGATGTCTAAATGGTACTGATATGTTTGAGGGAATTGGGTACCCTCCAACAACTATGGCTGCACTTCTCCTGCTGATGGAGTGTGCTGGAGGGATGTCTGGCAAGTTTTACATAGTAAGGAGTCTAACAACAGGTTAAAGTCTAACAGGTTTATTTGGTAGCAAACGCCACTAGCTTTCGGAGCGCTGCTCCTTCGTCAGGTGAGTGGGAGATCTGTTCACAAACAGGGCATATAAAGAGACAAACTCAATTTACTGAATAATGATTGGAATGAGAGTCTTTACAGCTAATCAAGTCTTAAAGGTACAGACAATGTGAGTGGAGAGAGCATTAGCACAGGTTAAAGAGATGTGTGTTGTCTCCAGACAGGACAGCCAGTGAGACTTTGCAAGTTGTGGGAGTTACAGATAGTGTGACACGAACCCAAGATCCCGGTTGAGGCCGTCCTCGTGTGCGGAACCTGGCTATCAGTCTCTGCTCAGCGACTCTGTGCTGTCGTGTGTTGTGATCCTCCTCATCCGAGCAGATCCTGTGTATACAGAGGGCTTGTCCGTAGGGGATGGCTTCTTTAACATGTTTAGGGTGGAAGCTGGAGAAGTGGAGCATCGTGAGGTTATCCATGGGCTTGCGGTACAATGAGGTGCTGAGATGACCGTCCATGGACTACTCAGACTCACCATGGACTACTCTCCGGAATCGGTTGCATTCTTGGACACACGCATCTCCATTAAGGATGGTCACCTCAGCACCTCACTGTACCGCAAGCCCACGGATAACCTCACGATGCTCCACTTCTCCAGCTTCCACCCTAAACACGTTAAAGAAGCCATCCCCTACGGACAAGCCCTCCGTATACACAGGATCAGCCCGGATGAGGAGGATCGCAACAGACACCTCCAGACGCTGAAAGATGCCCTCATAAGAACAGGATATGGCACTCGACTCGTCAATCGACAGTTCCAACGCACCACAGCGAAAAACCGCATCAACCTCCTCAGAAGACAAACGCGGGACACGGCGGACAGAGTACCCTTCATCGTCCAGTACTTCGCCGGAGCGGAGAAGCTACGGCATCTCCTCTGGAGCCTTCAACATGTCATTGATGAAGACGAACATCTCGCCAAGGCCATCCCCACACCCCCACCTCTTGCCTTCAAACAACCTCCCGGCTCGGTCACTGTCTGTGTGGAGTTTGCACATTCTCCTCGTGTCTGCGTGGGTTTCCTCCGGGTGCTCCGGTTTCCTCCCACAGTCCAAAGATGTGCGGGTTAGGTTGATTGGCCAGGTTAAAAATTGCCCCTTAGAGTCCTGGGATGCGTAGGTTAGAGGGATTAGCGGGTAAATATGTGGGGGTAGGGCCTGGGTGGGATTGTGGTCGGTGCAGACTCGATGGGCCGAATGGCCTCCTTCTGCACTGTAGGGTTTCTATGAAAGGGTTTCTATGAACCTCAAACAGACCATTGTCCGCAGCAAACTACCCAGCCTTCAGGAGAACAGTGACCACGACACCACACAACCCTGCCACAGCAACCGCTGCAAGAAGTGCCAGATCATCGACACCGATGCCACCATCTCATGTGAGAACACCATCCACCAGGTACACGGTACATACTCTTGCAACTCGGCCAACATTGTCTACCTGATGCGCTGCAGAAAAGGCTGTCCCGAGGCATGGTACATTGGGGAAACCATGCAGATGCAACGACAACGGATGAATGAGCACCGCTCGACAATGACCAGGCAAGACTGTTCTCTTCCTGTTGGGGAGCACTTTAGCGGTCACAGGCATTTGGCCTCTGATATTCGGGTAAGCATTCTCCAAGGCGGCCTTCACAACACACAACAGCGCAGAGTCGCTGAGCAGAGACTGATAGCCAGGTTCCGCACACATGAGGACGGCCTCAACCGGGATCTTGGGTTCATGTCACACTGTCTGTAACTCCCACAACTTGCCTGGACTTGCAAAGTCTCACTGGCTGTCCTGTCTGGAGGCAATACACACCTCTTTAACCTGTGCTAATGCTCTCTCCACTCACATTGTCTGTACCTGTAAGACTTGATTAGCTGTAAAGACTCTCATTCCAATCATTATTCATTATTCTGTAAATTGAGTTTGTGTCTTTATATGCCCTATTTGTGAACAGAACTCCCACTCACCTGACGAAGGAGCAGCGCTCCGAAAGCTAATGGTGTTTGCTACCAAATAAACCTGTTGGACTTTAACCTGGTGTTGTTAGACTCCTTACTGTGTTTACCCCAGTCCAACGCCAGCATCTCCACATCAAGTTTTACATCGGCAGTTTCAACTGTAAGTGAGTCCATAACGTCATTAAAAAAATGACTAGAAGGAACATTCAGATGCAAGAAATTTTTATATCACTAATTCATCTCCTGTGACATTCATTGCCTTTAAGTTGGAAGATGTATTGCCACTTTTGTGTCCTTAAAAATTTAAAGAAGCTGTCAGTGTTATTGTCGCCTGCTCCACTTTCTTACGCCAATCCTGTTGTTCAGAGCTGCATGGGTGACTGTGGTCCCACAATCTTGAAAAGACTAAAGTAATTAAGAACACTGGAAATAATGCAAGATTTACCAAACGTGAATGAGTAGATTACTTAAAAGTGGAAATAATTCATGAAATTTTATAGTGACATTAAGAAATGATCAGTTATATAGTTTAAGATTTAAAATTCAGTCTTTATTGAGCTAATCACAACCCATTAATTTATGCAATGAATATTTATGAATTAAAATTTTTATGTAGCTATATATGTATCTGAAATTGCTCAGTCAGGATTACTGGAGTGTTTATGCCATTGTTAGTGAAACTGAATAATTCAAATGCTTTTTTAAATTAATTTATTATGGGATTTATACTGGTGCTTTGAAGATTGAGCTTCGCAACTGTATTATTCTGTGGGACAATAAATGAACAGCCTTTATTATACCTATTAGTTGATCTCCTATGAGACAGCAAACCCCAAGTTGAAGAAAATGACCATCTGCCTAGTCCTATGTTGGTGATTCTCTCTGGTTTGTCTGCTTGTCTGCCCTTAACACTTTGCATCTGTTCTCTATTTGTTTTTCTTTAAACTTTACTGTTGACTGAGCGGTGGAAGAAAAATCAGGCTCCATTCAGGGTGGTGATTGTGTTAAGAATATGACACACAATTTGCTTTCTAGCCACTTCCTTGCTCTTATCCTTTTCCTTTCTACTATCCATTCCATTTCCTCTTGCCCATTTAACATTGCCTAGTCCTTTCCTTTTGAAAGACCAACTCAACTCTCATATTCTCCTTTGCTCCAGTGTCACTTGCATCAGCGTTAAAAAACACTTCCATTTATACATTGCCTTTGCTATAGTCCAAAGCCCTTAAAAAGAACCAAAATTGGACAATATTTGTCAATGAACTAAATAAAAATCTGATAGGTGAGAGAGAACGGGAAACAACAGACCTGCTAACCTTACATCAGTAGTATGAAAAATATTACAATCTTTTTTAAAGGATGTGATAATGGACACTTGGATAGTCATGATCTGATTAGGCATAGTCAGCATGGATTTATGACTGGCAAATCATGTTTGCCAAACTTGTTGGAGTTTTCTGTGGATGTCACTAACAAAATTTATAAAGGAGAGTTGATGGACTTAAATATGGATTTTCAGCAGGCTTTTGATATTTTGCTAATCAACCTCACAGGAGGTTGATTAGCAAAATAAAAGTACATGGGCACGTGAGATAGGAGGCAATATACTGCATGGATAAAGGATTGTCTAACAGGCAAACAAATAAGAGCAGGAATAAACAGGTCATTCTCATGTTGCTATACATACATATAATATATATATTGCTCACAATATATATCAATGATTTGGACGGGGGCCAAATGTAATATTTCCAAGTTCACAGCTGATACAAAGCTAGGCGGGAATGTGTGTTAAAATACTTTACAAGAGGATTTGGGCAGGCTTAGTGCGTGAGCAAGATCATGGCAGAATATAATGTGGAAAAATGTGAGGTCATCCACTTTGGTAGAAGGAATAGATGTGCAGAGCATTTCCTAAATGGTAATAAATTAGAAAGTGTAGATGTACAAAGGGACCTGGATTGTCCTTGTCTATAAGTCATGGAAGGCCAACATGCAGGTACAGCAACCTTATAGGAAGGCTAATGAAATAATAATAGTTTTTATCCTAAGAGGATTTGAGTTCATAGGAAGTGAAGTCTGGATCATTTATATAGAAGCTTGGTTAGACCACACCCAGAGTGTGCAGTTTTGGTCCCCTCACCTCAAAGGATATTATTGCAACAGAGGAATGATTTCCAACTACTGTGCCGCGACACACCAATGTGCCACAAGATTTATGCAAGTGTGCCGTAACTGCGGGACAGACTCTGAGTATCAACTATTTTCTCTTTCATGGAATTGTTTATCTCATTGAAGTGTTCCTTGTTGCTGGAAAGGTTGGGAACCACTGACGTAGAGGGAATGTAACAAAGGTTCACTAGACTGATTCCAGGGGTGATGGGCCTCTCAAGAGAAGTTAGGCAAACTAGGCTTGTATTCGCTAGATTTACGAAAAATGAGAGGTGATCACATTGAAATCTACAAAATACTTAACAGGGTAGATGTAGGTAAGTTTTTCTTTCCCTTAGTTGGGAAGTCTAGAATCAGGGGGCACAATTTCATAAGGGTGAAGCCATTTGGGACCGAGGTGAGAAGCTTCTTTATGCAAGAGTTGTGAATCTTTGCAATTCCTTATTCCAGAGTGCCGTGGAAGCTCAGTCATTGAATATGTTTAATGTAGAGATAGATAAATTTCTGATTAACAATAATGTAAAGGATCATGGGGATAGTGTGGGTAAAAGGCATTGAAGTCTCTGATCAGCCATGCTCATACTGAATGGTGGGGCCAGGCTCAGTGGGCTGAATGACCGACTCCTGTTCCTATATTCCAAGGAAAAAGAAGTGCTGATATGGAATGTTACATCATCACAGCAAATACAGTGGAAATTGAGAGACTGAATGGAATAGAGTCTGATAAGTGGGATGAGAGGAATTATAGTCCAGGTAGCTGTGGGTGTCTACTTTATAGTTTATATTGGTCTCCAGAAATGGAGGCAGAAAAGTCTTGGAAGGGAAGAGTTGGAAATTGATTTTGGAATGAAAGGGTGAAAATTCAAAATAAAGTTAATGAATCTTTTTCCAATTCCGTGCAAGAGCAGGAAGTATCAGTGCTACTAACATCAATTTACGGGCAAGGGCCAGAGGGCCTGAGTAGGACTGAACAAATTATTTGACAAACCCATAAAAAAGAAGGCATAGTTAAGAACCAAGTGGATTTCAATCTGGGAACATTGTAGCCTGGAAGAGGAGGGTAGCAGTGGATATAAACTGGTTGGGCTTCTGATCAGAAAGATTATAATCAACACTCAAGTTCAGCAATTCCTATTCATAACCTGCCGTCATTTTCTTTTTGAACAGTAGCAGCTGGTGTTGATTGTGTTCTAGTTTACACCTCCGAAACCCATCTTATTTGTCAAATTATCTCATTTTACCTTGCACCATCGTTGCTTTTATCATCTAATCATTCTTGAAATACTAAAATTGGCCAAGTTTTGTCAGTGCTGATGGTTATTCAGTGTCCCTGAAGGTCTGCCTCAGCACACCTTGTATTGGTGCACTTCTGATGCACCGTATGATTGGGTAATCTATTCAACTTGTGAATAGTAACCTTAATAGGAATATCAACAGATTAAGCAGAATGGAGAAATTAACAGAGCGCAAAAGTTACAAAAAGGACAGCTTGCACAAAAGCATGTGGTGAAATTATTATCTGAAATTTATTTTTAAAAATGCCTTGTGAATAAGCCTCTTGACATCCATAACTTTACCTTTCTGTTCATTTAAGTTTGGTGACTTTTTCTAGCTCCGCACCTGCCACATCCCCTCCCCATCAGCATCAAACACATTGATTCAAGGCACCATACAGCTGTATGCTCAACCATGTTTCCTACACAAACTGTTACTGCAGTAATAGTTATTTCAGATCCCAGTTTTGGCAATAGCCATGCCTTTTTGTCTTTTTCTTCATTCAAGGATTTTGTCCTTTTCATTATTCTTACCGCCCCTTTTAAAATGACTTGTAATTTACTGCTTTCAAAATCTAATTTTCTAAAAGTTCATTTATTCACCTTTGCACCAAAAAATGCTCTTATTTTGTTGTTCAAACGTTGTCTTCATTTCCCCTCAGCCTCACCCTTGCATGTTAGCTCCCTTGGCCATCCTAAAATAACCCACCTTACTTTAAAGATGGATTATTGGTACTGGTGATTTTTTCAACTTTGCAACTTAACTCATGTCCCTTGAGCCTCAACATACTTTGTATTCCTCCCTCCCGTAACGGTGGCGGAATCTCCGATCACGATATTCTTTCTTAAACTCTCCCTTAATTACTCTACCATGTCTTTTGAAAGTCTCCTGAAAATTTAATCATTATGTTTTTGGGTTATCTCTAACTTTTCTGCTGCTATTTGACAACTGTTCTCCTACGAGCCCCTCGAGACACTTTACATTGAAGCTCTTAATGAAAATTTTGTTGGTGACTAGGCACCTGTTGTGTATGTCACCCCTGTCCATTTTGACAGGAATAAATCTGGGTTTTTTTAGAACTAATTGGTCGCACAGTGGTTAGCACTGCTGCCTCACCGCCAGGGTTCGATCCCCAGCTTGGGTCACTGTCTGTGTGGAGTTTGCACGTTCTTCTTGTGTCCGCGTGAGCTTCCTCTGGGTGTTCCGGTTTCCTCCCACAGTCCAAAGATGTGTGGGTTAGGTGGATTGGCCATGATAAATTGCCCCTTAGTGTCAGGGGTCTCGCTAGGGTAAATGCATGGGGTTCTGGGGATGGGGCATAGGTGGGATTGTGGTCGATGCAGACTCGATGGGCTGAATAGCCTCCTTCTGCACTGTAGGATTCTATGGCTGCGCACTTCAAAAGTCTAACTGTTCAAAAAAAAAAGCTTTGGTGCATATAACTGAAAAAAATTCAAAACGTTCTGTGGTTCACTGCAGGATTTTGATATTGACTTTAATACCAGCGGGTGGGTGGCTTTTTCAGTGTTTCTGCACATGAAACTCAAAGAAATACTGCTTTTTTTTGTAAAGAAGTTATTGATAAATCTTGTTATAAATGGCATGCTAACCTTTTTTTTTGCTTTTTAAAATGTACCAGTCGGATGGTGGTGGAGTTTTCAAAGGATTCTCTGGTTTGTCGTCTTCAACGGGAAATACTGGCTTTGGAGGATTTGGAAACGGTTCAGGTTTCAAACCTTTGCAGGGGTTATCCAATGGAAGCAGTGCATCATCCTTGTCTTCGACATCTGCCCTTAGTTGTGCTACTGATGTAAATGATACAGTAGGTAAGTAGAGTCAAATACCAACTGCTGAGTCTATTTCTTTTTAAGATGTATTCCAGGTGTATTACTCTCCCGCTTTGCTCAGGTAGAGATCTTTAGGCCCAAGGTAATATTGAACAATATATGATGTATTGCATCATTTGCATTTATAATTTTTTATATTTAATCTAAACCAATGCAAATTGAACAAATTACTTTCTGACTTTCTATGTAATCTATACATCCATGGAATAATATGGGAACTGGCCATTTGGTGCAATCAGTCTTTGTCGGCAGGTACCCTCCATACAAGCAAATGGTTCCTATAGCCATCCTGTTCCTGTATCCTTTTGAAGAGCCTTCCCTTCACCTACTTATCCAATCTAATTTTGAATGTTGACATAGTTTCTGTCTCAATTACTAACCCTGGAAATGAATACTCCATCCTTGCAACTGTGTCAAGGATTCCCTCTTTTAAATCTCTCGCTATGTTAAATTTATCTATTCCTCCTCTATCTAGGGCTTTTTAATTACTGCTTACATCTACTGTCCAATGCTTTCATAATTTAAAACAATTCAATGAAATCAAAGTCATCTGTGAAAAGCATAATTTTAAAGCTTTTTTTCATATTTGTATTTCCCTATTTATATCAGGCTGCATCCTAGTGAATGTGCACCCTTTCTAAAATATCTATTCTTCCTGTAGTGTAGAGCCCAATATGTCACGTAGTTCTCTGAGGTCTTATTCAGATTTTATATAGGCCCATCAGTGCCTCTTGGATTTTATTTCTATACAGTTGAGGGAAAACCTAGAATTCAATTAGTCTATTTTGAAACCGACTCAGCAACCTGAGGTGCTACTTTTTTAATGTGATAACTTCCAAGTCCTTCTGTTCATCCACAGGATCAAGCCTATTTCCATTCTGCATTTAATTGCTGCTGTTTAATTTTACTGAATGCATCACTTCACATATTGACACTTAATTCAATCTTTCACTTTTTAGCTATTTGCCACCTTTCCCACACCTCCACCCCCCTCCCCGCACACATGCCTTTGTCTTTATCTTTAATCTTAAGCTTCCTATTTTGCTATCATACAAATTTTGACATTTCTTTAAGCTGGCATAATTAATATAAGTAGTACACCAAAGTGATCTCAGCAGCAAAAGGTGCCCCCTTTTGGCTTGGCTTCCCTTTTTTAAATGATTAAATTCTTTGTAGGTTGTCACTTGAGGCACTTATTTGTTTGTGTGCAATAAAACTATGCATGTTAATGTATGCTGAAACGTTTCACTGTTAGATGTCATGTGTTTTGAAGAGTGGGGAATCCAAATGCATTTAATAGATCTGACATTTGAGAGGAAATTTCTACTTATCTCTACAAGTAGTGTGTAACTATATTTTGCACATAATGGATGTTATGTGCCTTCAATATTCTTAAATGGGCTCCTGTTGTAAGTGAAAGTCCTGATCTATGAAGACTGCTGGAGAACTCAACAATTTAATAGATCTTATTTCACAATCTATTTCAATATTTAATTCTATTTCATAGGTTCTTTTCTGTCTAATGGTCCTCCATCAAACCCCCTGGCGAAAGGTGAAATAGGTACTAAAACAAATGGTGTTAATCAAATTAACTCTCGGAGTAAAATGGGCTGCAGTGAATACAACAAACAACTAGCAGCACTGAATTGTTCGGTCCGAGACTGGATCACCAAGCATGTCAATGAGAATCCGCTTTGTGATTTGACCCCAATCTTCAGGGACTACGAGAAGCATTTGACAAGCATTGAGCAGAAATATGGTAGCAGCTCTGACAGTGGTTCAGAGAGTGAGACAAGCAGCAAGAGGCCAGAAAAGCAATCTGTTAACACATTTGGTGTTTCCAAAACGTCACAGGGGACAACCCCACCATCTTTATTCTCATCTGTCAAAAGCAACGATATTATTCCGCTCACTTCAGAAATAAAGCCTGTAACTACAGTGGGAAATAGTGGAAACACCAGCTTCCTCTTTGGGAAAACAGTGGAAAAGCCTCCTTTATCCGGCTTTTCTTTCAATAGTGGTACATCAGGCTCATTATTTGGAAAAGATTTGAACCGAGAAAAGACTGGTGCTCCAACATTTTCCTTCACAGCATCCGAAGAATTGAGAGGCAGTGAACATAAAGGTATGGATACTGTAAAACTTTTTTTCATAAATCATGTTTATATTTATAAATTTAATGGTCCAAAAGTTGAGGTATAATAGCACAGTGGAATCTCTGCTATTAGCCTATAGTTCTTCCCCTGGTCTTCCATCAATATGGGAAAATTATGGATTTGGAGTTTGATCTTAAATATATGTTACAGCAATGCAATAAGCGTAGAAATGAAAACAAGTACGAAATTAAACTTAATCTTAATGGGCATTTGAGAATGATGCATGGAGATGGGGCTTTATTGCTGCTGCCCAAAATGGGTTTAGTCCTGACCTAGCTTCACATGGTTTTTGATTGTATTCTGAGCTGCTTGGCAAATTAGTTCAAATAGCAGGCTACCATCTCTGAATCACAATTGTTACAGCACAGAAGGAGGCTATTCGGCCCATTGCGTCTGTATCAGCTCTCTGAAAGAGCAATTAATCCAGTGCCACACCCCTGCTTTCTCCCTACAGCACTAATCGTTCTTCATTTTCAAATGTCAATCTAATTCTCTCCTGAATGCCTCAATTGAACTTATCGCCACTACACCTTCTTGTAGTGTATTCCAGATATTAACCACTCATTACATGGAAAAGTTCATCATTTGCTCAAATTGCCATTGATCTTTTGCCAATTACTTGAAATCTGTGCCCTTTGTTCACAATATTTCCATCAATGAGAACAGTTTTTCCCCCTCCATCTGTCCAGATCCATCATGATCTTGAACACCTCTTATCAAATCTGCTCTTAGTCTTCTCCAAGAAAAACAGTCCCACATTCTCCAGTATATCTAAATAACTGAAAGTCCTCATCCCTGGAATTATTCTCGTGAATCTTTTCTGCACTTTCTCAAATGCCTTCACTTTTTTTTCCTGAAGTGTGGTGCCCAAAACTAGGCACAATAGTCCAGTTGAGAGTGAATAAGTTTTATCCAAGTTTAATGTAACTTCTTTTGTATTCCATGGCCCTAACAATAAAGCCACCTTCAATGACTTATGCACATATACACCCAGGTCACTTTGCTCATGCACTCCGTACAGAATTTACTTTGGTCTGTGTTTTTCCTACCATAGTGAATTACTTCACACTTCTCTTCTTTAAACTTCATCTGCAATTGTCCATCCATTCCACTCGCTGTCCTTTGAAGTTCTCCACTATCCTCCTCCCAGTTCACAGTGCTTTCAAGTTTCGTATCAACTGTAAATTTTGAAATTGTGCGTTGTACACCAAGGTCTAAATTGTTTGTATGTTTCAGGAAAAGCAAGGGTCTTAACAGTGATTCCTGGGGAGCTCCACCACAAATCCTCTTCCATGTTTCTTGCCACTAAGCCAATTTTGGATCCATGTTACTCCTGTACCTTTTATTTGATGAGCTGTAACTTTGCTTGCAAGTCTGTTGTGAGGCCTTTTATCAAATACCTTTTGGCATTAGGCTTATTAACCATCTTTTACCTCTTCAAAAAAACAAACTCATGCAGATTGGTTAAACACGACATACCCATAACACATCCTTGCTGGCTTTCTTTAAATAACTCAATATGCCCAAGGGACCATTCATGTCCCAAATTATAGTTTCTAAAAGCTTCCCCACCATCGAGCTTGCCTGACAAACCTATAATTGCTGGACTAATTTTTACGCACTTGTTTCAAAAAGGTTGTGACATTTGAAGTTTTCCAGTCCTCTAGCTCCACCCGAGTTGAGGGAAGACTAGAAAATTATGGTCAGTGCCTCCATGCTTTCCCCTCTCACTTGCTTTATCCTTGGATGCATCTCATCCAGTCCTGCTCCTTTATCAACTTTATGTACGGACAGCCTATCCTTTCCTGATCAGTTTTAAACCCTTCAAGTGTCTGACCTACCTCTCCTTTAACCATGACCCGCACAACAGCATCTTCCATGTTAAGACAAGTGGAAAGTATTTATTTAATAGCTCAGCTATGTCCCCTGCCTCCATGCATAAATCCCCTTTTTGGTTCAGAATTTGCCCTACATTTTACCACCCTTTTATTATCTATATGCCTAGGATTCCCTTTTATATTAGCTGCCAGTCTCCTCTTATGCGCTCTGTCAGCTCTTAGTTGCTCTTTCACTTCCCTTCTATATTCAGCCTGGTTCTCTGTTATATTAGCCACCTGAAATCTGTCATAAGCATGCTTTTTCTTCTCTCAATCTCTATCTCTTTTGTCATCCAGGGAGCTCTGGATTTGTTTTCCGTACCTTTCCCCCTTGTGAGAATTAGCCTTGACTGTGCCTGAACCATTTCCTCTAAAGCGACCATTTGTTCAGTTACCGTTTTGCCTGATTACCTTTGAATCCAATTTTTCCGGGTCAGATCTATTCTTGCATAATTGAAGTTGGCTTTCCCCTAGTTAACTATTCCTATTCTCGACTGTTCCTTGTCTTTTTTTCATAGCCAACCTAAACCTTATGGTACAATGATGTCCCCGAAATGTTCTACTGACATTTGATCCACTTGGCCCACCTTATTCCCATCATCTGTGGGTATGGTATCAAACTGAGCATCAAAATGTTGATGAATAGTATGAATACTTTGAGATGTTGTATGGAAAGAGAAGCATGCTTGGGAAGAAAGGGTGACTGGACCTATGGTTACCAAAACCCACCAACAACTAAAGTTTTCCTTATCTCATTTCCAGATCTGCTGTAGACTGATTTGTTTGGTTAATTATCAAATCCATTATCACTGTTTCATGCAAATTGCAAGAAAGTAGAATGTAAACTAGATTAGTCATTTTTTTTGTCTGACTGTTGCCATGGAAGACATGTTGAATTTTCTTCTCAGCTGCTAGAAAAGCATTTTTAGGTGCAGCTATTTCCTTGTACTACTTGAGATTTTTTTTGGTATTGAGATAACTTGTTCATGTTTCGAGGTATGAATTTTGGTTTTGTACTGACAAAAATTGCTGAATTCTGAACGTTATAGGCACTAAAATGTTTTTAACCTTGTCCAAGAAAAGTATCTTAGAATCCCTACAGCACAGAAAGAGGCCATTCGGCCCATCGAGTCTGCACCGACCACAATCTCACCTAGGCCCTACCCCCATATCCCTACATATTTACCCATTAATCCCTCTAACCTACGCATCCCAGGACACTAAGGGCAATTTTAGCATGGCCAATCAACCTAACCCGCACATCTTTGGACTGTGGGAGGAAACCGGAGCACCCGGAGAAAACCCACGCAGACACGAGGAGAATGTGCAAACTCCACGCAGACAGTGACCCAAGCCGGGAATCGAACCCAGGTCCCTGGAGCTGTGAAGCAGCAGTGCTAACCACTGTGCTATCATGCCGCCCTAGGATCCACTATTTATCATTGAAGTTAAACCAGGTCCTGATCGATGCTGTTGATAAATTAATTGTGAGCATTGCCACTTGGTGATTATTATGGTTATCATTGTCTGATGTCCCTGTGCAATTTAGATGAAATGTGTGGTGAAGTAGCAGTTTTTTGCTCCCCATCACAATAGTATTT
This sequence comes from Mustelus asterias, assembly GCF_964213995.1. Lineage (NCBI taxonomy): Eukaryota > Metazoa > Chordata > Chondrichthyes > Carcharhiniformes > Triakidae > Mustelus > Mustelus asterias. The sequence goes on along the minus strand of NC_135809.1, from coordinate 45,138,236 downwards.
TCTCCTTGGTAGATCCACTGTGTTGTTACTTCCCCTTTCATGAAAGTATTTTATTTCTCTGAACTAATCTTTTTTTAATTATTTGAATTTTTAACAATTTAAATTTTACTGTTAGGGAAGGTTTTACTAATGTATTTATACCAGATGTCACTAGTGAAACAGTTGCTACTGGGTCATTGCAACAACATCTATTTGCAGCTAGATCAGGCATTTGAATCACTTCATTAACATAGTTGTGGTTTATAGCTTCTATCAAACAAAAAGTAACCTGTCACATTTGTCTGGCATGCACCAAATTTTACAGGACAATTTTCTTTGTGCATTCCCTTGCAGTCGTAATTGCTGTTGTGCCCTACACTAGGTTACTACCATGTCTTTAATATTTGTCTTCTAACCCACTTGGAAAGGAAAGGTAATTGTTAGCACTCTTGCTAATCTGGCAGAGGCAGTTGAGCATTGCTGATTTACTAGCACAAGAATGTGGAATTGGACTTGTGATATACTTCAGTCAGTACCCTGATGACGATGGAAAACAATTAACAAAGCTCTCTCCGTTAATCTCTATTCTTTCCTTCGGGAATAACCCCTATGCTGATATCATAGAATCCCACTCATTGCTGGTTCACACCTCAAATTGATGATGCAGTATTTTCTATGTCTTGGTCTTTTTCCTTTTGATCTCCTTAGGGAGTCTACTTTCTTGCATGAAGGCTCAACACTCTTTGGGCCAAACGGCCTATTTCCATGTTGTAACCCCAATGTATAAGTGCTGTTCAAGATTTCTCACAATTTAGCAATAGCACACGAGTTATATTTCTGAATGGGGATCTTCCTATTCATTGGACAGATCTGTGCAGTAGCAACATTAGCTGTTTCATGGCTTCATTTGGGAAAGCCAGTTCATGTTCCAGTTCTATGCAGTTCTTGACACAATGTAAATGGGGCCCATGTGTAGTCCTGCCCATGCACCATCACTTAATTTATTGGTCATGCTGTAGTTGCACACTTGCCCAGAGTTAAAAGGCTGTGGGATCAAGCCCCTTTCACAAACTTGAAATTTACGATGGTGTTTTGTTGCGGGGAAATCACAGCCAAAGAGACCAGTGAATTCATGGGGGGTTCTGCTGAAGCTTAACTTTCTCAGCTGATGTTGATAATGTTGCTTTCATATTCAAGTGGGGTCTCTATTTGGAGAAGAAAAGTTCATGAACTCGTGAATTAGAGTGGAGTTCGCCATGCATACTAACTTTGGACATAGAGTCATAGAGGTTTACAGCATGGAAACAGGCCCTTCGGCCCAACTTGTCCATGCCGCCCTTTTTTGTAAAACCCCTAAGCTAATCCCAATTGCCTCCATTTGGCCCATATCCCTCTATACCCATCATACCCATGTAACTATCTAAATGCTTTTTAAAATACAAAATTGTACCCGCCTCTACTACTACCTCTGGCAGCTTGTTCCAGACACCCATCACCCTCTGTGTGAAATAATTGCCCCTCTGACACTTTTGTATCTCTCCCCTCTCACCTTAAACCTACGCCCTCTAGTTTTAGACTCCCCTTCCTTTGGGAAAAGGTATTGACTATCTACCTTGTCTACGCCCCTCATTATTTTATAGACCTCTATAAGATCACCCCTCAGCCTCCAACGCTCCAGAGAAAAAATGTTGAAACTATCTTGTGCAAGGCAAGACATTGTGCTTTTTGGAGCCACAACAGAGCAGCTGTATAACACACACATTTTTGGACAGTCTCCTCCCCATTTTTCTTTTTTCCACCTACCACCCATTTTTCAGGAATCAATGGTGCTAGATTATTGGTATACATATTTGGCACAGCAGCTGACTGCGATCTGAATCGTCCTTAGTCACTTGGCAATTCACTGATGCAAAGATACTTTACATGTCTAAACTTCGTAGATGCCATCAGATAATCATCAGCTTCCACACTTCAGCTGAATTACTGTGTAGGGATCAGGATAGGGATGAGCCTTTCTCACATTCACTTGGAGAGATTTTTATTTTTCCTGATCTCCAGCATTACAAAAATCAGGATGGAAGGATCAAAGTTGATTCTGATAAACTCCTGCTAACCTTGAAAGTGATAGTCTTGGGCATTTAACTATGTCTGCCCAATTGTGTCAGCTTGTGCCTCTTGCCTCTTAGTCGGAAGGTTGTGGGTGCAGGTTCCATTGCAGGCCTTTAACATAAAAATGATGGTTGACACTCCAGTGTGGTATTGTGGGATGGTGTACTGTCAGAGATGTTGTCTTTTTGATGAAATATTAGACCACCATTCCCGTCTTCCCTCTTAGGTGAACTTGAAAGATCCCTTGGCACTATTTTGAAGAATGGAGAGTTATCCCCACTCCTAGCCAATATTTATCCCCCAGTATCTGGTCATAATCACATTGTTCAGAGCAAGCTTCCATAAACTGAAATTGGCTGCCATATTTTCCGCATCACAACAGTGACTGCACTTTGAAGGGCTTAATTGTCTATAAGACACTTTGGGATGTCCTGTGTTTGTGAAAGACATTATATAAATGCAAGTCTTTTTCTTTTTGTCAATTTCACTACTCCAAAGTAGAGTCCTTCTCTCCCATTATTATGGTCTCTACGGGCAGAATTATTTGCCACTTGCCCAAGTGAGAGAATAATTAGGCTAATATTCACCACTGTTTTCCATGTATAATCTGCTAGTCATTGTTTGTCATTTGCTGATTGCAAAATGGAAGAAAGACATTAGACCTGTTTATATGGGAATGCATTCTGGTTTAAAAATTTTTTTTGACCTATCTTATTCAACAGCATAAATCTAGTTCCATCTATGTCCATTAGGTAGCGGTCACGTAGCATCTCTCCCTCTTGAGAGAGGACAATTAATATTTCAGGCTATTTTCTTTGGTTCATGTTTGTAGAACATATATTTGGTGAAGATGTAATGGAATTTGCTTTCTAGTTGACATCTTGTCTGAAATTGGGACTTGACTCTAACCTCCACCAGCTGCTGTGTTTGTTTTTGGAACTTCACAGAAATTATAGAATCATAGAATAGAAACCCTACAGTGCAGAAAGAGGCCATTCGGCCCATCGAGTCTGCACTGACCACAATCCCATCCAGGCCCTACCCCAATATCCCTACATATTTACCCGCTAATCCCTCTAACCTAGGCATCTCAGGACACTAAGGGGCAATTTTAGCATGGCCAATCAACCTAACCTAACCTAAATTGTGATTTAAAACTCCTATTCTGGCTTTTTCAATGAATGCACTCTTAGTTTCAAATCTCAAGATCGAAGTCAAGGCACTAGTAATTAATCATCTCTCTTTGTTCTTGCATTTTGTCCAGTTTGGTAGACATAGATAACTGTCTTTGGTACATTCATCTGGCAACTGGGATCTCTGCTCTTCTGCAAAGATCACCCTCCTTGTCAAACAAACTTACTGCATTAATCTCTTGTGTTTGGGAAATGCAGGTAAGAAAGGATGCCTGTCTTTATGGTGCAATCTTCATATTTTTTTTAAAATGCATTCTCCGAACATTGGCCCTCTCTTTACTGTGTTGGGTAAAATCGAACTGTTCCATTAAATATTTAGTTATATGTTGACAGATGATCACTGTCATATGGTGTGGTGCTATCTGATGTTAGGCCCAGAGATATTAAAGGGGGTGGCCAACTGTTTCACCAGAATGTTAATCAGATTCTGGCTTAATTCCAGTGATGTCTAGAGGATGCATCCTTCAAGAATGACAATTTCTCTATAGATTTTTTTTAAATCGAGGATAATACTTTGAAGGTTCTGAAATCAAAGTCTATGCAAAGCACAAAAAGCCTATTGTTTCCTGCTACTTTCAAACAACATCCAAATCAAAGTGTTTTGAGGAATTTGGTGACCCATAACCTGATTTTCTCATTATTCTTTTGCTTCCATCTTGCCTCTCTTCCCCCCCCCCCCCCCCCCGATCATGGATAACAATTGGGAGCAATAGAGCCCCCACCATTTTCTTTTCTTTTCCTAGCTTTGGGTGTGGAATCCTTACCTTGCGGATCTACTTGTTTTTCTCCCATCACATTTCTGGATTCTGGGAGTTTCCCCCTGCCAGATTTTGTATGCTTCCCTTCTACTCGCTTGTTGTAACTTTTTTCACATCCTCTGACCCATCTTTTGTCTCTGTAGTTTTCTCATTATTATTTTGCCTTGCACGATTGTCACTTGAATTTTACTCTGCCCTATGTTCCATCACAGAATTCTTTTCTCCCATTAGTCTGCACCGTTCCACCGCCTGTATGCCATTTTTCTTGGCTCTGCACTTTTAAAAGTAGCATACGTAACATGGGTGCTCCACATAAATGCCAAACAATGATCTCCATTAAGAGAAAATTCAACCATTGTTTAAGAAGGGCAGCAGGGATAATCCAGGAAATTATAGGGTGAGCCTTGCATCAGTGGTAGGTAAATTATTGGAAAAGATTCTTCGGGACAGGATTTACTCACATTTGGAAACAAATGGATTTATTAGTGGTAGCATGGTTTTGTGAAGGGGAGGTTGTGCCTCACTAACTTGATCAAGTTTTTTGAATAAGTAATGATAGATGAGGGAAAGGCAGTGGATGTTGTATACATGGACTTCAGTAAAGCCTTTAACAAGGTACCTCATGGTAAACGGGTACAAAAGTTGAAGTCACACGGGATCAGAGGACTGCTGGCAAGATGGATACAGAACTGGCTTGGGCATAGAAGACAGAAGGTAGCAATAGAAGGGTGCTTTTCTGAATGGAAGGCTATGATTAGTGGTGTTCCACAGGGATCAGTTCTGGGACCTTTGTTGTTCATGATGTATAAAAATGATATGGAGGAAAATGTAGCTGGTCTGATTAGTAAGTTTGCAGACAATACAAAAATTGGTGGAGTAGCAGATAGTGAAGAGGATTGTCAGAGGATACAGCAAGATATAGACCGGTTGGAGACTTGGGCGGAGAAATGGCAGATGGAGTTTAATCCAGACAAATGTGAAGTAATGCATTTTGGAAAGTCCAATGCACACAAGAATTATACAGTAAATGGTACAACCCTTGGGAGTATTGACAGGCAGAGATATCTGGGTGTACATGTGCACTGATCACTAAGTGCTATTGTACATGGATAAGGTGGTCAAGAAGGCATACTGCATGCTTGCCTTCATTGGTTGGGGCATTGAATACAAAAATTGGCAGGCCATGCTGCAGCTGTACAGAACCTTTAGTTAGGCCTCATTTGGAATATTGTGCACAATTTTGGTCACCACAATACTTGAATGCTTTGGAGAGGGTACAGAGGAGGTTTACCAGGATGTTGCCTGGTCTGGGGGGTATTAGTTATGTGGAAAGGTTGGATAAACTCAGTTCGTTCTCACTGGAACGATGGAGGTTGAGGGGCGACCTGATAGAGATCTACAAGATTGAGTGGCATGGACAGGGTGCATTGTCAGATGCTCTTTCCTAGGGTAGTGGAAGTCAAGTACTAGGGGATATATGTTTAAGGTGCGTGGGAAACGTCTAGAGGAGATGTGCGAGGCAAGTTTTTTACACAGAGGGTGGTGAATGTCTGGAACGCTCTGCACGGGGAGGTGGTGGGAGCAGGTACGATAGCAGCATTTAAGGAGTATCTAGACAAATATATGAATAGGATGGAAATGGAAGGTAATGAACTCTAAGTGCATACGGTTTTAATTTAGGCAGGCATCATGATCGGCGCAGGCTTGGAGGGCCGAAGGGCCTGTTCCTGTGCTGTACTGTGCTTTGTTCATCTCATAACATTCAAAGGCATTACCATCGCTGAATGTTCTACTATCAACAGGCTGGGGGTTGCCATTGACCAGAAACTGAACTGGACCAGCCATATAGATATCATGGCTACAAAAGTAGGGAATTCTGAAGCAAGTAACTCACTGTCCACCAGCTACAAGATATACATCAGGAGTGTGATGGAACACTCTCCACTTGCCGGATGAATGAGGCTCCATCATTGCTCAAGCGTTTAACACCATTCAGACAAAGCAGTACACTTGGTTGACACAACATCCACCACCTTAAAAGTTCACTCTCTCCACCACTGATGCACAGTGGCAGTAGTGTACCCGATATAAAAAATGCACTGCAGCAATTCCCTAATGCCTCTTCAACAACACCTCTCAAATCCACAACCTCTGTCAACTAGAAGAAGAATGGCAACAAGTCCATGAGAACACCACCACCTGGAAATTCTTCTCTGAGCCACATACCATTCTGGCATATTGCTATTCCTTCATTGATCAAAATTCTGGAACTTGCAGCACTGTAAATATATCTACCAGATGGATTGCAGTGGTTCAAGAAGCGGGCCACCATTTGAAGATGTGCATTATCTGAGTGACTCAACCTATAACGAAAGATTGAACAGTCTTGATTTCTTTCCTCTAGAAGTAGAGTAAGGGTGATGTCATGCCTTTAAAATCATCGAAGGATTTGATAGGGTAGTTATAGCGATAATGACCCAGAATCTCTGGATGGTCATACCCTGGATATGAAACGGGCCCCCCTCCCGCAAATCCTTCAGAAGTCCCCACACACTTACAACATGGGAATTGCCTGACAAGTTTGGACTTAATGGCATCTGAAACCCTTTAAAACTGAGTGAGTTGAAGTTGGAGACTTTGAATTGTTGCCAGGATAGTTACCCAAGAAAATTTAGGATTAAAACTATTTCTACTACTACTCTCCCCCATCCCCCTCCAGACCAGTAGACCACCTGACTATACAGGACCCCCCCACCCCTGACCTGACTACCATCTTTCTCCCTCCCCAATCTTCTCACGTCCCAGCCCCTTCACCCTACTTTACTGACTTACCTTATGCATTTGTCATCTCTCCATAGCTTCTCAAAATAGCTTTGGGTCCTTTAAACTTACCAGAATATGGCAGTTACTGCTGTAAAACAAGGGCATGGCATGACTTGGCTTCCCCCAACACTTGTGTTCTAATGAAGGAAGGACTTCCAGGTACACTCTGCATTTCTGAGGAGGCCTAGTTTAGAACTCTAGGCGAGAAATATGGAGCTCCAGTATAAAGTGAGTGAATAGGAAATTCCACAGAGATTGCCATTCGTCTGAAGATTCAGCCCATGTTTCCACTTGTGGAGAGACCAGAGCTAAGGTCCATAAATATAGTCACGAATAAATCCAGCAGGGAATTGAATTGTGAGAATGTGGAATGTGTTACCACAGGAATTGTTGAAATGAATGGTACAGATAAATTTTGAGGGGCAATTAGATGGGTATGAAGATGTTCTCTACAAGTGTCTACCACAAGCCTACCTTCACTGGTTAGTATATTCATTGGAATTCCTATAGTTCCATGTGCTATAAGATTGGCCTTATTGGCAACCTTATCCTGCAGGATAATGGCTACACTGATCCTTCCTTGCTGTATAAACTCAAGAATGGGCCTCAGACTGCCACTTTTACTCGTGAAAAATGCCCAGTCCTCCGATTACCCTGGAAAGCCAAGGTGCCTCAAAACTCTGAACAACTAGCTGTTTAATGCTGTTACTATGCGATAGCAACATAAGTGGTATTCTCCATAAACAGGATGCTGCCTACAAACCAAAAAGACATCTTGCCTATTAGACAAATGAGTAAGGTGGTATGTGAATTTCAATGCTGGTGTGATGCCACGTATGTAAGCTACATATATTTACACGAAAGATCCTGCCCTTTACAGATAGAAGGAGCATATCTACATGCTTTTTTTTTTAAAGGAAAGACGGGAGAGGGTGGGGGCAGACATTCTCTAGCGCATTTCCCATGACAATGCCTTGACCAATCAGAGTTGACCTGCCTAATGTGAACAAAAGCTTGGCAGTTAACTATTGCCTGCTGCATACCCCATGGCAACACCTCTACCAATCAACATTCTCTTCTGATCTAGTATAGGTTGTTGTTCCTTTACGTTCTTGAGAACTGTCCTGATGAGTGCAAGATAAAAAGCTTCAACAGAATATTTCTTTTACTCTGCAATACTAAAGATGATGATGGATTTTAGATGTAAAAGTAGAAACATGATGATGGATTTTAGGTGAAGAATGGGAGGAGGCCCATGTAAAAGTAGAAACATTGGCATGTACCTGTCGGGCCAAATGGCCTAATTCTATGGTGTACATACTGTGAGGCTCTGGAGCATTTGGAAATACCAGCATCAAAAGAACTAGGCTTTGCTGCTTTATATTTCTGCAGGAAAGACCCATGTTGGGGCAATTATACTATTGCAGCTGTGGTATTGTGATACTATCCAGAGAGTAGAACATTTCCTAAAGTACCTGTGAAACTGCAATGAGTCTTGGCAAATTATAAATTGGGGATGTAATTTAATTCTGAAATATTTCCTGCAGATCACACAGTTGTCAACTATTTGTCAGCCCTTTTAATTGTCTTGCTTTTTAAAAAAGGTTGCTCAAGAGTGAACATCGAATTTGAATGTAGTGGAGTTTATTTTTAGTCCAGTGACATTGTATTTTGCAACCCTTATTAATATACAAACTGTTGATCAGATCTTCTAATTAGCAACAAAATAGAAAGAGGGTTAGACTGTTTTGTTCAAATGTGCATTCAGGGATCTGTAACTTCGGAAACAACAGACAGTCCTGAGAAAACATTTGAAATTACTAAAGCTCTGAAATGTTGCAGGACATCTTTGCACTTCAATGAAGTTTGTACTACTCATTTCCACCCCATTATGATAAGTGATTTCACAGGTGTCCTGAATGACTTCTGACCAATCAATTATACCAATATGAATCATGAAATTAATGATTTTGGTATTTGATTGCTATGATTTACTGTAATTTCTATAGATTTACACAAAATCTAATAAAATAAATCTCCGTGGGCCATTATAAAGCTTTGCATTTTACTGTCAATTATGACTTGCATTATTAACTCATTGTATTCATGTTGGCCTGTTTTGACCAATCTTGCTCATCATTTGAAAAATGGGGCAAGACTGGTGAAGTTTGTTGTAGCTATGCAGTCTAAGGACTTAAGCTCTACTGCAGTTGATTTGTATTTTATTTATTTGTAACATTTATTCTTGTGAAATCATTTTTGTCACCTAGTCTGTTTTTTCTGAAGTGGAAGCAGTAGTTGTCTATGCAAAATGTTTATATGAATAACTGTTTTCAATTAAGAGATGAATGTACTCTTTATGAAATGTGAGGTAACTTAAGAATTAACCTCTGTGTTCTGCTGGCTCTAACTCTCAGCCCCACTGCCTCATTTAAAATGATCATCCTCTTGTATAAATCCCTTCCTGGTTCACACCTCCCAGTCTCTATAATCTCCTCTAACGTAATGGCCCCCCACATCCAAGTAATACCTGTTTGGCTCTGGCCTGGCGCACCCTCCACAAGATTTTGGTCAAGGAATCAGAATAGTGGTTTAAAGTAGTTTATTAAGAAGTGACTGTTTAGATATGATACATTAGTCAAATAGGAAAGACATATGATGTGTAACAGATGAAATGAGTTATCAAACAAAAGGACAGGTGAAGTGGGGTGTCTTTTCTATTCTGTTTCCTTGAGCTAACTTGAGTAATAAACTGAAGCCAGCATGGATGCAATTTGGAAAGCTTTCCTCTGTCCAAAGTGATTTTTTTCTTGTTTTATGAAGAGTCATATTGGACTCTACATTAATTCTGTTCCTCTCTTCTCGGATGCTGCCAGACGTGAGTTTTTCCAGCATTTTCTGTTTTTATTTGTTTTAATTCTCTTGGGCGAGTGAATGCCTTATGTCAATCACTCGATTCAGTCATGTCTTCCTGTTCAATTGTCCAATCAAAAGGGATGGATACCCAATGTAGACACCTTTCCCAGCCTCCTGTTATGCCTGGGATTTTTTTTGGCTTATCTTTTCTAAGAACATCCCATTCATTTAATTGGCATAAGGATTAATTTTGACAGGCATGTCTATGAAGCCTATGTGATCCATGTAGTAATCTCTTGAGAACAATGGACAGTTGACAGTGTTGTGTCTTTGTCCGGAGTTTAGGAAATAAGAGAAAATCTTAATTAAAAAAAAAAACAGTCTCAGCATTTCTATTAACTATTTCTAGTGTTTTCTCTATTTTCAAAATGACTATTGTAACTATTATTAAAACTACAATTTTCCTATCACTCTGTTTTACTCACTGCTGACCATGTTTTTATCCATCCAAGTTTTACTCTGGAATTCCATTCCTGAATCTTTGCTTTCAGGCACTCTTAAAAATCAACACCTTTGACACAGCTTTTAATCAACCGATGCTAATAACATCGCATCTTGGTAGTGAAATGCAGAAGGGGGTCATTCAGCCCTTCAAATCTGCACCAGTTTTTAAAAAATAATTTTGTCCCACTCTCTGGCCGTTTCCCCATATTTCAGTCTTTTTTTTCTTGCACATATATCTAATTCTCTTTAGAAGGCAAGTGATTGAATCAGTTTTCACCACCCTGTTAGGCAGTGCATTCCAAAACTTGCCAATTGTGTAAAACTATTTTTCTATGTGTCATCTCTGGGTTTTTTTTTTGCCAATCATAAATCTGTCCCCTAGTTTTCGATCCTTCAGCTATTGAGCAGTTCGGTTTTTTTTACTCCCTCAAACTGTCATGATTCTAAACACCCCTCCTAAATCTCATCTGCTGCTCTTTCTGAGGAGAACAGCCCCAGCTTCTCCAGTCGTAATCCCCCATCCCTAGAACTATTTCAGTCAAATCCAAGTGTCCGCTTTCCAAAACCCCTCATCCTTCCTACTGTGCGGTGGCCAGATTTGGATGCAGTTCTCAGCTAGGACTGAACCAGTGTTTGTTAAAGGTTTAGCAGAACTTCCTGATTTGTGTGCTCCATGCCTCTGTTTATAAAGCGTAGCATCCCATGGACTTTCTTAACAGCTTTGTTAATCTGTCATGTACTTTGAAAGATTTATGCAAAAATAATGTCAAGTTGCTCTGTTCTCCTGCACCATTTTAAAGTTACACCATTTACCTTGTATTGTCTCTCCATTATTGCCACCGTCATGAAAATATCTAATTTTGTGATTCATGTGTTTTACGAGTAAAACTTTTAGGTTGGAATTGAAGTTTTTTAAAAAAGCTAATGGAAGCATCTGGTGTGGGAAACTGATAAACAGCCCTGAAATAAGTGCAATTCAAACAAAACTTGGTAATTACAAATCAAAAAGGGACATTTTATTATGTTACTGGGATGGTGATAAAAGATATTCACACCTAGGATTATAATAGCTACTTTAGATCCATCTGGAGGTCTCAAGACATCTCAGAAATGTTTTAAAGTTGGAGTGTAAACCGGGGAAGTTTCAAATTATTCACGAAGGTTCCCCAGATCAAAGACGCTAAAAGCAAATTGTAAACACTGGGTTTCTTGATGGACATGATGTGGAGATGCCAGCGTTGGACTGGGGTGAACACAGTAAGAGTTTTAACCTGGTGTTGTTAAAACTCTTACTTTCTTGATGGAACCAGAGGGCTGTTATTTGCATTAGAAATTCAAATTATTCAGGTGGATCCTAGAATCAAAGGATTGAGTTGAAGGTAAAATAATTTGTTTAAATTTCTGTTTGGAACATCTCAGGTATGCCATAGAGAGAGGCTATGAAGTATGGGGTTTATCCCACAGAAACAGAGTCAGCTTGGTAGGATGTGGATAGGCAATTGGTTATCTGCCTGCAGCCAGAACAATGAGCATAGAGACCATTAGTAATCAGGGGTGTTCCTGATCTAGAGTCACTAAGCAGGAATTGTGAGCGAGGCCTGTGTTTGGAATGCAGAGTCCAAGTGCATGAGGAATTAAAATTGTCAGATCTGCTGGTAAAGCTAGTGCAAGAGATTGACAATGAAATCCTCACAGAAGTCATTGAGTGCCAGACTGAGAAATGGAGGAGACTCTATTTGCATTCCGCAGAGCTGTTATACACTCTTGTTTTGGATTCAGAAAAACCGAAGGAACCCTTAAGATCCTGTAATGAATTGAGGAACTCTTGAATGGAAAGAAAAAATAGAACAGGGGGTGTCCTGCTTCGATTTTCAGGCTTAAATAATGGTTTGCAAAATATAGTGTTTAAATTGGTATTTGTTTTGTTTAATTCTTGTGCAGTGTAAGTTTTTGTTTAAAACATAATCTTGTGGTGTAATTTCTTTCAGTTAAATCTTAATGGTTTCCTTGGAGATCATAACACTACCAAAACCTATTACTTCACAAGATATCTGCATTGAATTTCATGTGATTGTCCATTTCACCAGCCTCTCTCCTTGCTTGCTTCAGCATCTGTGAAGTACCTTGGATTTTTTTTTGCATTCAAAAGGATGAATAGATGTCAGTTGTTGATATAGTGATCTTTTAGATTGTTATTAAAAATAAGAGACTTGAGTGTTAGATGTTGTTTGTTCACAGTAAAATCCAGTCAGATGTTGTTAGAGATGGACAATAAATGTTGTCCTTGCTATTGACACATCTTGTAAATGAATTTTTTAAATTGCCATTTTATAAAAGTCTTAATTAGCAGAGAACGCCACAGCTTGCACAAAGCCATATGTGGAACACATTATTTCTGCCATTGGTGATTCAAGCCATTTTAAATGTTTACTTTTTAGTTATGTTCTTCATACTAAAAGATGGAGAGAATGCATTTAGACTTCTGATCACACCAATTATTTATTGTGCGGCAAAACTAAATTCTGCAATCATTAATAGTATGGCATAACAGCCCAATTATTGCAAATTTATGCTGTTACACAGAAGCATACTGTTGCATCTGTCATGCCAGTATGAGTCTACTTGATCAAATTATTCTACTTTTCACAACTGTTATTGTCTTGCCATTCTAAGCTCTTGCTTTTACCAATTGTAGATGGAAAAGATGAAGAAAATGAAGAACCTCCTAAACCAATTGTGAATGAAATCAAAGAGGATGATGCAATCTTTTCCAAGAAGTATGTAATTTTATTCTGAAATATTGTTAAAGCCGAGTTCTACAGATATTTAACTGTTTTTGTCACTGCTACCTACTTCATTCACCTTTCATACCTAGTAATGAGTGTTTTGTATTTTGATAATCTTCCGAAGCTTCTCTTTTTTCCCTATTGATTCATGATCCAAATGTGCAAGTCAAAATTGCCTTCGTTCCACAGAGAAAAAAAACAAGATATGAATTCTCCTTTCAAATCCATTTGAACCCTGCACAATCGAGCAATATCTCATTCTGCTGTATATAATACTGCTTTAATTTTCTTCCTATACATAGAAATGCATAGACGTTACAGGATGAAAATGGACCTTTTGGCCTAATTAGTCAGTCTCTGCATTTATCTTCCACGTAAGCATTTATCTATGATGTTTCCATATCACTTCAACTCTTTTCCTTTCACCCACCTGCCTAATCTTTAATGTCAACAGTTTCTGCCTTCGTTACCCTGGAAATGAGTTCCACGTTCTCACATCCAACCTTCTGTGTAAAGAAGTGTCTCCTCTCCCCTTTTATTGTAAATCTTAAATTAAATATTATATCTACAGCCCCTCATCTGGACCTGTCGGCTGCAAGAAACAGTCTGCTTCCATCTGCTATGTTTAATTCTTACAAATGTTTAAATTTATGGATCATATCACCGTGTTATGTGTACTTTTCTCATGAAAAATACCTTCTTTTCATGTATTTTTACTTCATATCAGACAGCATCCTAGTGAATCTATGTTGTATCCTTAGAGTGTCATTCCAAATATTTCATGCTACTCTGAGATCTTACTAATGTTATGTATAGGCTTAGTATTAACTCTTGGCTTTTATATTCTATACTACCTGATGATGGAAAACCAATAATTCTGTTGGCTTTTATTACAGTTTTAGCAACCTGACTTGCTGCTCCCAGTTAATCTGTACCCTATCTCTTCCATGTCACCAAACCCACTTCCATTCAGAGCACTTTTAAACAAAATTTGTTACCTACCTCAGATTTACAGACATTGAACACACATCTACCAGTTTTTAAGCCCATTCTCTCATCACCTTTGCACTATTGCTTTGGTCACGTAAAGAATTAACTATATTGACTGCAAATTATGCCACCACTATCAGTTTATAATAAAATCGTTGTGCACAGTTAATAGAAGGATCTGACCCTTTTGGGCATGTCTACCTATTTCCAACCACTCTCTAAAAACAGTCTTTAACTCTGTCCTAATGAATTTTCAACATACTGTCTTACCTTCCCCTAATTTCATGCACCTTAATCTTCTATAATGGTACCATGCAAAAGTTTTCTGAAATTTGTCTACATCGACTTCATTTTCCCCATCTATCGTGTGTTATTACCACCTCAGAATTCTATGACATTTGAAATCTGTGTGGACTAATTTTACTTTTATTTTTACCAAGATACATGTGGTCATTTCATGGTATGGATGGATACCAAAGCATGGTGGTTATATTATTGGACTGATGATGCAAACTCGTGGTCTAATGATCTGGAGACATGAGTTCAAATCTCACCCCACACAATTAATTAAATAAATAATGGTGGCCACAAAACTACCAGATCTGGTTCATTAATGTCCTTCTGCTGTCCTTCCCTTGCCTAGCCTCTGTGATTCTACACCCACAGAAATGTAATGGACTTTTAACGTGCCTCTGAAATGCCCTAGAAAGCCATTAATTTGTATTACACTGCCAAGACAGAGTGTAGGATTAAAACTGGAAGGGCAATGGGGCACAATAAAGACACACCCAGCCCAGTAAAACCTAGAAAATTCTTCTAACGTTCTGGGGATATGCCAAAGTTGGGAGAGCTATCTCAGTCTCGTCTTTTCAGTCTGCTATCACCATAGAATCATTCTTTTAGCCAATAACCCCCACTGCTCCACCCTGAAGTCTGTCCATTGGCAAAGATTGTGTTACAATGGTATATAGTCAGGAGAGAATGACCTTGGGAGATTAAAACATTGACTCTTGATTCCAGATCCCATGAAGTCTGAAAACAGCAGGTAATTCATGGTCAAAGATGTGTAGGTTAGGTTGATTGGCCATGCTAAATTGCCCCTTAGTGTCAGGGAGACTAGCATGGTAAATACATGGGATTACGGGGATAGGGTCTGGGTGGGATTGTTGTCAGTGCAGACTCGATGGACTGAATGCTTCTGTAGAGATTCTATGACCACAATCTGCTATACTCCCTCAGTCAGTTGTCCAGTTCGGGCATTGAATGTTTTGAGTGGGGACTTCATTGTCAGTCACTAAGCATGGCTTGTTAGCACCACTATTGGCTGAGTATTAAAAGGCATAGTTACCAGATTTTGCTTGCAGTAGCAGTGAAAATATCAACACAGAAAATTTGTCGTCAACCTCCAATCTACCGACACGGATGCAAATATCCATGGCGAATTATTAATGACCACTACACAGTCTTTGTGGAGATGAAGCCCTGATTTCATACTGAGGATGCCATCCACTGTGTTGTGTAGTACTACCATTGTGCTAAATGGAATATATCCAGAACTGATTTAGCAACTTATAAACGAATAAACAGGCATCCATCAAGCACTGTGTGTCATCAGCAGCAGCAGAATTGTATTCAACCACAATCTGTAACCCCCATGGCCCAGCATATCCCTCACTATCATTACCAACAAGCCATAGGGGAGGTGGTGGCATGTTGGTATTGTCACTGGAATGGTAATCCAGAAACCCAGGGCAATACACTGGGGACCCAGGTTCAGATCCCGCCACAGTAAAATTTGAATTCAAGAAAAAGTCTGGAATTAAAATCTAATGATGACCATGGAACCATGTTGATTGTTGTAAAAAACCCATCTGGTTTACTAATGTCTTATAGAGAAGGAAATCTGCCAGTCTGGCCTACTTGTGACTCCAAATCCACAGCAATGTGCTTGGTGCTTAACTGCACCCCTCCACGCACCCAGGGCAATGGACAATAAATGCTGGTCCAGCGACGCCCATGTCCAATGAACAAATAAAGAAAGCTAAGGGATAGATTGAACAAAGTGCAGGATGGCATGAAAGCAGCAGGAGGCACATCTAAAAGTAAGGACTCACCATGGGGGAAGCTACAAATGTAGGGCTACATGCATTTGAAGCAGCATGTCAGAGCTAAGCAATCCCACCAGCCAATGGATCTGACCAAAGCTCTACATTCCTGCCACACCTTGTCATGAATATTGGCTGCAAGAACTTCCTCATCTTCAATGATAGCCAAGCCCAACACACATGTACAAAAGAAGTGTTTAAGACCATCTTCAGCCAGAAGTGAGTGTGGATGATCCAACTCTGAGTTCCCCATTTTCGCAGTATCAGTCTTCAAATTCAGAGACGTGTTTCAGCACTTGAAACACCATAACAAATAGGGCTATGGACCTAGTGCTGGAAATTGGGATTGGAATTGATAGATGCTGATGGCTGGAATAGACACGATGGGCCAAAAGGCCTCTCTCTGTGCTGTTTAGTCTATGATTCTAGTCTTGTTTCTACCTAAGCTGTAACATTGACAAGTTGACAGTGAAAAATTGCCCTGGCCATAAAAGCAAGGCAAATCCAATCCTGCCAATTATTACCCACCAGTTTACTCTCAACGTGGATGTTAAGCGAATAGGCCTGTGAATTCTTGGATTAGCTCTTTTTTTAAGAAGTGGTACAACATTGTGCACTCTCCAGTCCGTTGGCATGCATTAACAATGATGCCTGGCGATAGATCTAGAACCTCTGCAATTTCCTATGTCATTTCTCTTCAGCTCCTTGAATGCATCTTGTCAAGCCCTTAGTCTCTCAGCTAACATCTTTTAAAAAAAATAGTCAATGTAACTCAACTCACTGTTAAGCACTTGAGTCTGGAAAATTTAACAATCTGCTTTTTTATAATGGTTAACAAAAGAAACCACACTCGTGTACTGTTCATAGGTGTTTTCAGTTTGTAAATTTAAATAAATGTGATACTTGAAGTTTAAGACATTTGGAAAAGCAAAAAACCCCTCAAATCCTTAAATGATTAGATAACACTCTTCTACCTCTCAGCTCCTTTTAGTGCACACATTGCCAGAAAGGGCATTTTATAAAATGCAATACTCACCACATACACCAGTTGAAAGCTCAAGCTCCTTGGGGAAAATATGTCCAGTTACAACCCAGACCTTTTGAGACAAACTAAAGCCTCGAAACTGAAAATTTAAGGACATCAAAATGGAGTTGTGTGGGTAAATTTAATCGTCATTATTTGTAAATTGCTATTTTTAAATTTCAATTAGAGTTTTAAAAAAATATCAATTTTTGCAAAAACCATTGAGAAATTTATTTTGAAGCCTGGACCAGTTGAACCCCCTTCATTTTGAAATCTGGAAATAAAAGTTATCAGTTTTTTAAAAAAAAACATGAAGTTGCAGGATTGCCATAAAAACGCAAAAGTTCACTAATATTCGAAGGAAATCTGCACATGCTATCTGGTCCCACACCTATTTGGTCAATCCTTAATTGTCTCCTTAAGCGACCTAGTCACTCAGTTATACCAAACTGCAACCAGCAGCCAAAGAATCATTATGGAACATAGAGGCCATTCAACTCATAGAATCCATGCCAGTGCTCTGTAGAGCAATTGGTCAGCATGATTTCCCCCACTCTATCCCTGTAGCATTGCAACGTTATTTACCTCAAGTTCCCATCCAATTTATTTTTATTTATGGAAAAGGACAAGGGGCAAACCGAAATAAGAATTAATAATTGAAGAACAACCAACTTCAGTGGATTGAGAATAGATCTGGCCCAAATAAATTGGAAGCAAAGATTGGCCGATCAATCTGTAACTGATTAATGGTTTGTCTTTTAAAGAACAACTTTTGGATACTGTCAGGGTATATTTTCAGAATCGGGAAAGGTAGGCAAACAAATTCAAAACTCCCTGGATGACGGAAGTAAAGAGCAAGCTGAAGCAGCAAAAGGTTTCCAAGGACAGATGTCAGGTGGATAATACAACTGACCAGGCTGAATATAGAAGGTTCAGAAGGGAAGTGAAAAAATAAACAAATAAGAGAACAGAGACAAGCAGCAAACATAAAAGGGAATCCAAAAGTCTTCTATTGGTATATAAATAATAAAAGGGTGGGTAAAAGGAGCAGTGGGACCGATTAGGGACCATAAAGGGCATTTACACATGGAAGCAGGGACATAACTGAGGTAAATGAATATTTGGCATCAGTCTTTACCAAGGAAGAAGGCCCTACCCAGGTCATGGTGAAAGAGAAAGTAGCTCAGGCGCTTGTTTGGTTTAAGGAGAAGATATTGGACTCACTATTGCTGACTACCCAAATTTGGTAAGGTACCAGGGCCAGGTAAGATGGATCCCTGGATATTGAGGAAGTGAGCATGGAAATTGCAGAGCCACTGGTCATAATTATCGAATTCTCCTTTAGATGCAGGAGCGCGCTAGAGAACTGGAGAATTATAGATGTTACTCCCTCGTTCAAGAAAGGTTGTAAGGATAATCCTGTCAGCTACAAACCAATTAGATTAACCTCTGGGGAAGCATTTTGGGACAAAATGAATGGCCTCTTGGGCAAATGTGGGTTAATTAAGGAAAGGCAGCATGAATTAGCTAAGGGCTTGAGATTTTTTGAAGAGGTCACACATGGTTGATAAGGGTAATACTGTTGATGTGATGTATATGGACATCCAAAAACATTTGATAAAGTATTGCACAACAAATTTGTGAGCAAAGTTGGAGCCCGTGGAACAAAGGGACAGTAGCAGCCTGGATACAAAGTTGGCTGAGTGACAGGAGACAGGGTAATGGTGAATAGTTGTTTCAACAGAGGGCTTATGAGGCTAATAGCATTGATCTGGTGTACAAGGACTTCCAAAAGGCACTTGATGAAGTGCCACATACCAGGCTTGTTCACAGAATAAAACATAAGAGTAGCAATATGGATACAAAGTTGGCTAAGTGACAGGAAATGAGATTGATGGTGAGTGGTTGTTTTTCAAACTGGAGTAAAGTATATAGTGGAGTTCCCGCAAGGTTGGTGCTCAGACCTCTTGTTCCTGATCTACATGAATGACCTAGACTTTGGTGTATGGGGAGCAATTTCAAACGTTGCAGGTGATACAACGTTTGGTAGTATTTTGATCTGTGAGGAGGCTGGTGTTAAACTTCAAAAGGACAGAAAACGGTTGATGGAATGGGTAAAGCAGCAGGTGAAATTCAATGCAAAAACAAGCATGAAGTGACTTATTTTGGTAGGAAGACCATGAAACAACAATACCAAATAAAAGGTAAGCGTGGTGCCGGAGCAAAGGGACGTGGGGCATATGTGCACAAATCATTGAGAGCGCAGCTAGTAAAGCATCTGGGATCTGAGGCTTTTATAAATAAGGGCATAAGAGTTCAAAAGCAAGGAAGTTATACTAAACCTTTATATAAAACACTGGTTCAGCCTCAGCTGGAGTAGCTGACCATCCGAGCTCTGGGCACCACAGTTCAGGAAGGATGTGAAGATGTTGGAGGGTGTAGAAAAGATTCATAGAGTAGTTCCATGGATAAGAAACTTCAGTCAAGTAGATAGATTGATGAAGCTGGGACTATTCTCCTTGGAGAAGATTGAGAGGAGATTTGATAAGAGGTATTAAAAATCATGGTTCAAGACAGAGTAGTTAGTGTGAAAATGTCCCTTTACTTGAAGGTGGATCAAGAAACAGGGCAGAGATTTAAGGTAATTGGCAAAAGAAGTATTGACAACATGAGGAAAACCTTTTTTTCATAGTGAGTGGTTAAGATCTGGAAAGCATTGCCTGAGTATGGTGGAGGTAGAGTCGACCATAGTACTCAAAGAAATTGGATTATTATCTGAAGAGGAAATATTTTCAGAGGTACAGGGAAAAGATAGTGTCACAAGGTGCATTGCTCTTGCCGAGCACCAATATGGACATGATTGGCCGAAGGACCACCCTCTATACTATAATGTTTCAATGATTTAGCTCCTTCCCTGCTGCTGATGCCACTTCAGGTGGAATTTATTTTTTAACCTCACTTCCACTTGTGCTCTGATACCTCAAAGCTCTCTGATTGAAATATACTGTCAAGGATTAAAGTCGGGGATAGTGCAGCTTTTGAAACTTCATCCCCTCAGACTCGCTCTCACTAATTCTGCCATTTTTACCAGGTTGTCCTCTTGTACTGTTTTCCCCAAGCTCTCCACACACACCTTGAGATTACATTTAAAAATATATTTGTTTATAAAGGGAAGTTCTTTCGCAAGTTAATAAATGGGGAATTTGTGTTAAATATCAAAATATGACAAGTGACATTTGTGGGATTCTGCACATTTTTTAGTTTAGGCTTGCGAGTTGCAATTTTGTTTTTGTTTATGCAGGTGTAAATTGTTCTACAAGAAAGATGGGGATTTCAAAGAGAAGGGAATTGGTACAATCCATTTGAAACCTGTGGCAGATCAGAAGATCCAACTGTTAGTGCGAGCAGACACTAATCTAGGTGAGTTGATTAACATTTATTTTCCAGATATCTTTGATTTGATTTATTTTTGTCACATGTATTAGTATACACTGAAAAGTATTGTTTCTTGCGCGCAATACAGACATCATGATACAGACAAGAGTACATGGGGAAGGAAAAAGGAGTGCAGAGTGTAGTGTTACAGTCACAGCTCGGGTGTAGAGAAAGATCAACTTAATGTGAGGTAGGTCCATTCAAAAGTTTGGCAGCAGGGAAGAAGCTGTTCTTGAGTCGGTTGGTATGTATCCTCAGACTTTTGTATCTTTTTCCTGACGGAAGAAGGTGGAAGAGAGCATGTCTGGGGTGCGTGGGGTCCCTAATTATTCTGGCTGCTTTTCCAAGGTAGCGTGAAATGTAGACAGAGTCAGTGGGTGGGAGGCTGGTTTGAGTGATGGACTGGGCTTTGTTCACGACCCTTTGTAGTTTCTTGCGGTCTTGGACAGAGCAACAGCTGTGATGCAACCAGAAAGAATGCTTTCAATGGTTGTATTTTATGCCAAATACTGGTAACTGGTTTAAAAATGGTGAGAATTGGTTGTTTAATATTCAAGGATATGAAGTGTTCAGAAAAAATGGGGAAGCAAAATGGGAGATACTGTAGTTTTGAAAAGAGAGGATGCCTTTGACAGGGAAAGGACAGATTCTATTTAGTTAGAGTTGAAATACAAGTGAGATATGATCATGCTGTTGGGAGGGTATTATATCGGCCTCCAAATAGGGAAAGATAGGGGAGAAAATCTGCAGGGAAATCAGATGTGCAAGACCAATGCAATGGTGATGGTGGAGATCTTTAATTACCTAAATATAGGTTGGGATAATGTGAGAGTGAAGGGAAAGGAGGGAGAGGAATTCCCAAAATGTGTTCACGAGTTGACTACTATGTCCTTAGTCCAACTAGGAAGGAGACATTGTAGGCCTGGTGCCAGGGAATGAAATGAGCTCAATGGATCACTTGCCTTTGAGGGAACTTTTGGTTAAGAATGATCATCGTATCAAAAGGTTTAGTCCAGTAACTGAAAAGAGCAAGGAACAATCTCAACTAGAACTTCTAAATTTGGAGAATGTTGACTTTAATGGGATCGTGTATCCAGCTAAAGTAAAAAGACTTGAAGAAAAACTATTACAGAACAGTGAATGATCTATTAAGGAGCAGATGTTTCAGTCCAGCCTAGATGCACTCAAGCAAGGTTAATAAGTATGGGAAACAAAGCCTGTGCTCTTTGGATAACTAAGGGGATAGAGAATATGATGAAACAAAAAAACGGCTTTATGATGCGTGACAGATTAATTATTTTATCCCTCATTCAATATATGTTCATTACGACATTGTTGTTTGTGGGAGTTTGCTGCGAGTTTATTGGTTACTGTTTTCATACATTACAACAGTGATGACACTTCAAAAAGTACTTCATTGGCTGTAATGTGGTTTGAGACAGCTCTTCATGGAAAACACTAAATACAAGTCATTTTTTACAAATGAGAACCAGGCCAAATGCAGTAAGTTGAGAGGGAAAGTGATGAGTAAAATAAGACTGACAATGAATATGAAAATATAATGTAAGCTAACATTACACGGAACCCAAAAATCTTCTAATGACATGGAAAGAATGAACAGGTAGTAAGAGGTGAGGTGGATTCAATTCCTATCGGGGACAAAGAGGGTGATTTATGATTAGAGGTGCAGGGTAAGGTTAGACTACTTTGAGCTCTTTTGTGTTTGTCCAGGAAGAGGATGCTGGTAATTTATCAGTTGAGATGATATTGGATGAAAATTGATGGATAGGATGTTCTGAAAATACTGACTCTCTTATTGAAAAAGTCACTGATGGCTGATGGGGGGCTTGTCAGGGTAGATGCTGAGGTTTTGTCTTGTGGGAGAGTCTAGGACCAGAAGCCATAATTTCAAAGTAAGGGGTTGCCCACATAAGACAGATGAGGAGGAATGTCTTCTCTCTAAAGGTAATGAATCTGTGAATTTCTTTAATGCAGGGGGCTGTAGAAGTTGGGTCTTTATGTATGTTCAAAGTTGAAATAGACAGATTTTTAATCCAGTAAAGGAACTGAGGGTATAGCGATGAGCAGAAGTGTTGAGAATTATCACATCAGTCATGATCTCATTAAATGGCAAAGCAGATTTGATGGGCCGAATGGCTTCTACTCCTATGTCTTATGGTCACCTGGATTCCTTACATCCCAGGTTGCTAAAGGAAGTGGGGGTGGAGATAGCTGAAGCGCTTGCCATAATCTTCCAATCAACCTTAGAACATTCAACATAGCAAATAGGAGTAGGCCATTCAGTCCTTCAAGGCCTGCTCTGCCATTCATTGAGAGCATGGCTGATTATCCAACTCATTAGCCTGGTCTTCTCCCCTCATAGGCCTCGGCACATACTTAGATTATGACCCCTGGTTATATCCTTTCTGCATCCCTGTCTAATCCTGTCAGAAATTTATAAGTTTCTCTGAGAATCCCTGCTCATTGTTCTGAACACCAGCAATTATAATCCTAACCAGCTCCACCTCTCCTCATAAGTCAGTCTGGTAAACCTTCACTGTGTTTTGAGTTTGGCAGCAAGGGCTGATTGTGTACTGTCAGTATTTTGCCTGTTGTGAACAGACAAAGGGATATGCTGTTCGATACATCCTGCCAATCATTGGAATGTATGCCCTATATATCTGGCATCAACCAGCACTGAAATTCATATGCCTAGAAACGTGAAGCACTCGATCATTTCCATTTTATCCCCATTGATGTAGACAGCGGCATGATCTCCACTATGCTTCCCAAGTCAATTACTATCTCCTTCATTTTACTGACATTGAGGGAGAGATTATTTTTGTCGCACCAATTCACAGATTCTCTCTCTTTCCTGTACTCTGTCTCATCATTGTTTGAGATCTGACCCACTACGGTGGTAATCAGCAAACCTTGAAAATCAAGTTGATGGGGAATTTGGCCAGACAATCATAGGTGTATAAGAAGTATAATAAGGGGCTGAGGACGCAGCCTTGTGGGGCACTGGTGTTGAGGATAATCATGGAGGTGGTGGTATTGCCGATCCTTATTGATTGTGGTCTGTGGGTTAGGAAGTATAGAATTCTACAGTGCAAAAGGAGTCCATTTGGCCCATCAAGTCTGCACCAGCCACAATCCCACCCAGGTCCTATCCCCATAACCCCATGCGTTTACCTTAGCTCGTCCCCCTGACACTAAGGATCAATTTAGCACGCCCAATCCACCTAACCTGCACATCTTTGGAGTCTAGGATCCAGTCATGGAGGGAGAAGCCAAGCCCTAGGAGATGAATTTTCGTAGGAATAGTGATGTTGAAGGCTGAGCTGTACTAAATAAATAGGAGTCTGACATAAATGTCTTTGTTATCCAGGTGTTCCAGGGTTGAGTGTAGACCACATCCCACGCGTCAATCAACCAGCACTCTCTTCACAAATAGTATAAATTGTTGTGCCTTTCTTGTGAGCTATCCTGATGGCAAAGATTTGAGAGCATGTCTCCTTCAGCAATAAATGTTTTTTTTGACACCGTTGCCAAAATTAAACTGTTAGACTTATTAATTGGAAATTGACAATCCAAAGTGTGTTGTCCATTAGAAAATTGAACTGTTCAAGGGATTAAAGGCCTTCAAAGAAAATTATGGGCAGTGGATCAATAATAAACCTGATGACCAATGGTGGCTTTTGATTGAAGTATAATTGGTCAGTTTTACTCTGCCTAGAAAAATTTAGACAATTTTTGCATTAAGAAATATAAAAGATAATTTTTTAATGCTTGCATTTGGGGCTGGGGGAGCAATTTCCATTAACCAGTAGGTCATTAATCAGTGACGTAAATTTAAGATTCTGATACCAAGAGGCTGTTGAGCCATCAAATGGCCCATTGAAATTTGAGGCAGAATCTGTAATTGCCTTTCAAGGGGAAGTAGAGATCTATTTGAAAAATAAAATTTCATTGTGCAGGGGGAATGGGATTATAGGTAATGGCTTGTATGGTTCTATAATTTAATGGCTTTGACTTACTTTCTTCTGTTGATCAGGAAATATTTTACTGAACATTATGCTTCATCCATCACTGCCTTGCACAAGGACAGGAAAGAACAACATCCTCATTGTTTGCATTCCCAACCCTCCCATTGATGAGAAGAATCCTGACACTGCTATTCCAATTCTGATCCGTGTGAAAACCACTGAAGATGCAGATGAGCTCCACAAAATTATAACCGAGAAAAAGGCTGCTCATCAAGTGTAATTCCTGCTCACTTTAGTGGCGTGAAGAGTTTTTGCCAAGTTGCTGCTAGGGTCTTTATTTCTCTTTTTTAAAAGTTAATATTTGAGGGAAATATGTTGGTTAGGTGGATTGAATGTCAATGCATTCATCCTAATTTGGACATTCTTGGGTATTGTCCTTTTTTATTTGGAGTGAAATTGCTTTCTGCACACAATTGTGACCTAACCTGATTTTTTTTTGAAAGCAGCATTGATAACTCATTTTATACCTTAAGTTTCATTTAATGGGGCCAGCATATTCCGTAACCCTGCAATTCTTGACCAGGAAGAATTTAGGGGATTGGAGATTTTAATTCTTACCTCTGCTATTATTCAGTCTTGCTAAACCAGTTTTTTTGGGTTCTTGGATGAACTCCAAGCTGCAGCAATATTTGAAGCTGCTCTAATAATTGGACTATAGGTAAACGATTACTATTCTACCCCCCCCCCCCCCCCCCCTCCAATGCACCCCATTCCATCCTGAAAAAGCCAATTAAGTAGCTCTGTCCACAAAAGTTAAAATGTATAAGGTTCATACCTGATGTGGTAAAATAAGATGAAGTAATGAGCCTAGGAGAACTTGGAAACTAAAATGAGCAAGAAAGGCAGACAAACCAAACCAGAATCAAAAAAATGATTGAAAAGACTACAAGGACAAGGAAGGAAATGACAGGTGAACAACATTGAACATAACCAGGTGATAAAAGAAATTTAGATTTTTGTCATTTCCACCAAAATCACTTGCAGCCGTCCATTTCAACTGCTTGTAAGCTACATGATTTTCATTTCATGTCACAAAATTGTAATAAAAAATTACATTGAATCTGTTGATTTGTTGAGCTTGATTCTTGTACATTGTATCTTATAAGTAGTTTCACTGTACAAAAATAGTTCCATATCATGCAAATCTATCTAAAATTAACATTGTAACCTAAATTGACCTTTTCTGTTGAAGCGGTCATAATTTAATGCCATGGAATCTCCCTTGAAAATAACCTACTGGTGGCATAAGTTCATCTGTTCAATATTGCTTACTCATCTATATACAAAAATTCAAAGTTTCTTAAATTACGGCCTTCGGATCATTAGAATTGGCTAATATTATGCAATTGTATAGTTTTTTTTCACTTAATACATGATACTTTCATTACATGTCCTACAATGTAGTTCTGGAGGTTTCCTTAAAGTTGCCATATTTAAAGATCTTTTAAATTGCATAATTTTGATCTGAATTTTAAAATATGAATATGGCCTATGCATCTGGATTGGTGAACCTTGGAGACAAAATGGAATGTTGGCATTTATTGCATGGTGAATGGAATCTAAAAGTAGGGAAGTTGTACAATAGTTGTATAGAGACCGCATCTGGAATACCGTGTTACAGTTGTGGTCTCCTTATTTGAAAAAGAATACAGTTGGTTAGAAGTGATCTAGAGAAGATTCATTCTGCTCATTCCTAGGATGAGGGGCTTCTCCTGTGAAGAAAGGTTGACCAGGTTGGACCTGTACCCATTGAGGTTTAGAAGAATGAATGGTGATCGTATTGAAACGTATAAGATCCTGAGAGGACTTCATAGGCTGGATACTGAGAGGATATTTCCATTTGTGGGGGAGACTAGAACTAGGGGACACAGTTTAAGAAAAAGAGGTTGCAAGACTTGATGAGAAGTTTTATTCTCTGAGGGAGGTTAGACTGGAATTCACTTCCCCAGGGAGCAATGGAGGCTGTGTCATTTGATCGATATGGAAGCCTAGGGCAATGGAAGGGGCAAACAGGAAAGTGGAGTTGAGGCCACAATCAGATCAGCCATGATCTAATTGAATACTGGAGCAGGCCGAAAGGGCCGAATTGCTTATCCTAAGTACTATGTTTGTGTTTGAATGCCAAAGATAAGCAAATGTAGATTAGATATAATCAATAGAACCAATATTGGCCTTTCCGTATTCAGCCTTCAACAGTATATGAATATGCAATATATAACTTAAAAACAGCGCTGTGTATCTTAAATCTTGAGCATCAAATCTTTGAACTGGGCTTTGAGCAACAATATGGGAGACGTTATTTTAGCAATGTGGGATTAAGCAACTGCCTTAGATTTAAGTATCCCTGGAAATTATCAAACTTGACAACTTTGTCATAGTCTTGGTGTGTTTTAAATGATCATAGGATCAGAGAATGGTTTCAGCACAGGAGGTAATTTGAACCGTCACCTCATGTCACCTCTGGTTCTCTTGACACTCATCTTAAATCTGTCCCCTCTGGTGTTCAACCCCGCCACCAAAGGGAACAATTTCTCTTTTAACTACTTCCAGACCCCTCCTGATTTTGAACACCTCTGTCAAGCCTGTTTTCACCTTCCCTTTAAGAAGAGCTGTCCCGGTTTCCCCAGTCTGTACTGTAACTGAAATCCCTCATCCCAGAAAGTAATCTGACTTTTCTACACCCTCTTTAATGCCTTCATGTCCTTCCTAAAGTTTGGTGCCCAAAATTGGACATAACGTAGTTGAGACTGAATTGCTGTTTTATACAGGTTTGTTTAAATCATTAAAAACCTTGCTTGCCCTGATTCTGGCAAAGATTAATCATCTACAAGTCACAGTTTTGTTGTCTATCGATGTACTGGACTGTCCTGCTGACATGACTTGTGAATCTGACCACAGATGTATTAAATGTTGCTAGATCTTGTCACTAATCCATAATTATATCCATATATATCCATATAAATTTGCATATTTGAATCCCTCATTAATTCTTGACATTAAATTGCCATTTTGTACAGTTTTTATGTTCAAAATCCAACTAACAATTGAGAAATAGGAATAACGATCTTTGACTGAAATTGATCTGTAAAAACGCCTGTTTTAAATACAGCAAAAACCTTTTTTTCAAGGCTGAAGTTCATGCCAAAATCAGTTACACCCAACCAGAAATCCAGAATGAATGACTCTAAATTTTAATCTAAAAATAGATTGATGCTGCAAGTGTGGGATGGAACTTTTTGATAGAATAAGGACATTGCATGCTGATTTGGATAATTAATCTAAACTGTGGGAAAGAGGCAAAGGGATCTAGCAGTACTGATACCTCTAAAAGAAGCTATGCTGGTTAATACGACCTTTCAAGAGCAAACCAAATCCTAGGATTCATTTATAATGGGATGGAATTGAAAAGTAGCGCTACGTTAAACTTGTATAGAACCTTGCTTAAACCAACTTAAATCTAGCACTGTGCACCCTTCTGGATGCAGGGATACTGGAAAATGAATGCACAAAATCTCTCAAAGTTGCTACCAGAATTGAAGATACATTTCTCAGGAAATGCTAACAGTTTGAGGTTCTTTTGTCTAGAAAAATGAAGGCGGAGTGATTTGTAAAAGGGTTTGATGGGATAGATGTGGAGCAATCTCCACTTGAGGGAATCCAGAACTAATGGTCATAAGTATAAGATAGTCACAGATCAGCAGGAAATGTAGGAAAAACCTAAGACTATGGAATGTGCTACCTTAAGGTGTAATGAGGTGAATAACATAGATGAATTCAAGGGAATGTTGATATACATGAGGGAGAAAGAAATGGAAGGATATGCTAACAAATGACTAGGATGAGAGCAATCTTGTGTGGAGCCTAAACATCAGCATGGTCTATTTAGGCCTGTTTTTGTTTTACAAACTTTATATAATTCAATGTAACCCAATTGATTGGCATGATTTAATATGGGTCTGAAATATGATTCTTGGTGGAGTTACTTATTTTAGTAACTTCTGTTGGCTGAAAGAAATGCTGCCATGCAGTTATATTTTAAAAATAATTCCCCAAAGTGCAGAAGTATCAAGTATTAAACGTCCATTTATATGGTCTTAAAGTTCTACATTTTCTTTTTACAATTTACTCCATTCATTTCAGAATCACACCCTGCTTTCTGTTTTTTAATGATTGTAGTTTCTTTGCAGAACAATCTTTGTTTTCTAGACATGCTTTTAAGCATTGCAATTTTATTTGGTGACTGGTTGCTCAGTGTACCAAACTGTCACAGGAAATCTGTAACGCTTAAGTAATGCCCAAGCCAATTTTCTTCAAGTTGCTTGGTGTCCTGTGATCCCTTTTTCACAAAATATGGTCCAGAATGCAGGCAAAATGCATAACCTTAAGGCCTTTCACATGAAGAACCATGCCATCTAGTTGCGTCTTCTCTCATTTTATTTTTAAAAACTTGAATTAAAACTGATTCTAATCTGTAATTTCTGAATTTTCTTCTGAGTCTGCAAGACTACTTATGGCTGAAAACAGGTTGTTGCAACCTTGTCCTCAAACATAAACCATTTGAAGCCAATCTGCTGAGAATTTTTGTGTTCTCTATTAGAATTTAAGCTTGGTTTCAACATTAGATTTTTACAGAAAACAGTTCATACCCATGTGTGCAGCCATCAGGTCAGTTCTAAATGTAGTTAGGATAATTGTCAGCATTTTAATTTTTGAAAATGTTTGCATCTTGATGAGCTGAAAGCCAATATCATGAAACAAGCTCTTAATGATGTTTTGTAGAATCTTTGGCAGAAAGTGACCCTGTTTAACCAGAAAAGCAATGGTTCTGTACATTACTTTGATTTTTTACAAGCTAATTTTAGACAGTTTTGCAATTTGCAGCTTCCTTGAATTTGGTGATTATTAGATTAGCGCACTGGATTGCTCGCTCTTCCCCATCCCCAGTTAAACTTGGTAAAGGTTTGAATTGTTCATTGTACAGATCAAAAGCACTGTACACATTGAGTAAAATCAATCGAAGGACGCCAAATTAAATAATGGAACAAGCCTCTTCAATCGCTGTGCCCTGATGAGTCTGGGGATGTCACTATGATATATTTTAAAATGTGTAGGAGTTGTAAAACAAAATATTTTGCTGCACAGATCAGAAATATATTTAATGATATTAACTATATTGCTCTCTCTCTCTAATCCCATACAGAAGCCTCTAAACATTCTAAAATAGCTGCAAAGAATGCATTTTGGTTTATGTTTTCATATACAATGTGATTGCTTTCAAACTGGGGTAATAGGCATTTAGTTTATTTTGTGAGTATTTGAGTTTCTATGCATATTCATTAGAATCCTACATGTGTGAGAATTGACCATTTTACATTTTCCTTGCATTGTTAGTATAAACCAATCCTAAATTGTGTACATGAAGAGTTCAGTCATTGATTAGGAAAACATCAAACGTATTAATTATTCAAATTGAGTGAGAAATAAAAATTGTATTACATTATATCCGCACAGTATTGTAAAGCAACATCCAGATGCATATTCACTTTGGTTAGTTTCTTTATGCTTTTCTGTAAAATGTAGATCATTTTTGGATTTTCACTTCCAGTAAACATTCCAATGTATGTTGAATGGCAGATTTTTTGCTACTAAAATTTGGATTTGTAACGATTGGAATAGTGGCAAGTATAAAAATAAGTTTAATTATGTTGAGAAAATATGTGGTTAAAATGTTTTGAGTAAATGATATGTGGCTGGGATATCGTGGAAAATGGTTATTACAATTAAGCATTCTAGGTATTGTTTAGCTGGAGTGTGGCATTTGTGTCAATACCAGAATACAGTACTTCTGGTAATATGTGACATCAGACTCGCAGGATTTTTAAAATCACTATCTATAAATTCTTTAATTCTAACTTCTTGGTAAATATCCAATTGTTTGGACACTATTTCTGGCATTAATCATTATGTCAGCCTAAGACAATTCACTGCGTATGTTTTATATTACGTTTCTAGACTCCAAAAACAGTTGAAACCGAATGGACTAAAATTTATTGTTATGAAATTGCACCTCCTAAGGATTTTGGAATTTTCTGTATATTCCATTTTATTGAGTAATAAAAAGGGATTCATTTGTTGGAAGACATTGATGTGATATTCTATCTGTTTTGCATTTTAAGAAATCTTGTTAATGTCTAAATGCCTTTGTTGTAAAAACTTATTGTGATAAGAGCATTTAGCTTTTTAAAATCTATATGTGGCAACACTACTATATGTGAGGAAGTACAAATTTTGATGAGGGCCAATTTAATTTTGTTGGCTTTGAGTGCTTTACCTTAATCTTATTGATAACCTGATCATTTTATCTCAATATTTTCCTTTAGTTTATGTACTCTTGTTATATAATCATCTGATTCCATTAAAACATGCCCTTACCCCTTCATGATTATTAAAACTAAATAAGTTTGATTTGAAATGAAGCCTTATTTGAATCTTCTGAATGGACATTACAATTTCTGCCCAAAAACATGAGGGTCTTCCTATCAGAGCATGTAGCGTATTAATATCCAAACCATCACTGTGAAACCTGTTGGCTCTCGCTAGGTGTGCTTTCCGATAACTGTTATTTCCCATAATTTTGAAGTGTGTTGTCCTATTTCTGGATATCAAGAACCTGGCTAAAACACTTGAAGATAGAAATGAAAATATGTAAATCATTAAGTATTTGCATGAATAAAATGTTTTCCAGAGACATTGCTACTCTGCCTCATACGAGTGGATCATTTTGTTGTCATGACTAGTTTTATTCAAATAGTGTATTATATAATAGCAACAAAAATGACAGCAGCACCTTTAACATAAAGCATCTCATGGTGCTCCACAGGAGCATCATAAAAGTAAGTATGACACAGACAGAAAGTGATATTCATCCAGATGACCAAAATTTGGCTAAAGAAATAAATTTTACGTAGTCACAAAGGAGAAAAACAAGTTGGTGAAATGTAAAGAGGGTTTTCCTTTAAAGTCTAGGCAATTGAATACATGGCCACCAACAATTAAAATAGAGGTTTGCTCAAGAAACCAAAATTAGAGGAGCACAGATATCCAAGGCTTTTGCAGCTGGAGATTAGAGATATCATATCATCAGTAACAAATCTTATCATTTGTTTGTTAAACGTTTACTAGACATTTATTATCAGTTTCTGTTCTGATGATATTCATTCAGCTCCAGAATACAGGAGTTGGTATGTCTTGTTGAAGTTGTACAAGATATTGGAATACTGTGTACAGTTCTGGCTACCCTATTATAGAAAGGATATTATTAAACTAGAAAGAGTGCAGAAAAGATTTACTAGGATGCTACCGGGACTTGATGGATTGAGTTATAAGGAGAGGCTGGATAGACTGGGGCTTTTTTCTCTGGAGTGTAGGAGACTGAGGGGTGATCTTATAGAGGTCTATAAAATAATGAGGGGCACAGATCAGCTAGATAGTCAATATCTTTTCCCGCAGGGAGGGGAGTCTAAAACTAGAGGGCATAGGTTTAAAGTGAGAGGGGAGAGATACAAAAGTGTCCAGAGGGGCAATTTTTTCACACAAAGGGTGGTGAGTGTCTGGAACAAGCTGCCAGAGGTAGTAGTAGAGGCGGGTACAATTTTGTCTTTTAAAAAGCATTTAGATAGTTACTTGGGTACAATGGGTATAGAGGGATATGGGCCAAATGCAGGCAATTGGGATTAGCTTAGGGGTTTTTTTAAAAAAAGGGTGACATGGACAAGTTGGGCCGAAGGGCCTGTTTCCATGCTGTAAGCCTCTATGACTCTGAGCTCCGTCAAGTAGTATGTTTTTGCAGATCATAGTTAAATATTTAGGTTATTGACAGTTTGCATTTTCTTGACGGTTATTGCTTTGCTTATCCCTCACATCTGAAAGCTGCAGATGGAGTGAGGGCCAGCTAGGCCATAAAATGAAGGAAATAAATTTTTTGTTGCATCATACTTACCTAAGGTGGCTAGTAGGTATGATCTTTAACGTATTTGCCTTTTATACTCTACTACAGTTTGATGATTTTGTATAGTTTCTTGTGTTTTCCCCCTGAGAAAATTTCAACGCAAAGGGAAAAAATTTAAACTTTTCTTTTGGAGTGCACCTTCTAGAAGGTTAGCAAATATATAATTAAATATTTGAAGACTGCTGAGTTAAACTCTCTGAATCACAGAATTGTTGCGGCACAGAAGGAGGCTATTTGACCCATCATGTCTGCACTGGCTCACCAAATGAACATCATGACTTAGTGCTATTCCCGTGCATATTGTTTTTATTCAAGTAATCATCTAATGCCCTCTTGAAAACCTCAGTTGAACCTGCCTCTACCACACTTGCAGGCAGTGCATTCCAGATCTGAGCCACTCTGTGTGAAAAAGTTTTTTCTCACATCACACTTGCTTCTTTTGTAAATCACTTTAAATATGCACCCTCTTGTCCTTTCAAGAGCAGAAACAGTCTTTCCCTACCTACTCTGTCCAGTTCCCTCATGATTGTGAACATCTCCATTGAATCTACTCTTAGCCTTCTTTCCAAACCTCTTACGCACTCTCTGCAATGCATTCATTTCCTTCCCTAAGAATTGTAAGAACTAGAAGCAGGAGTAAGCAATTTGGCACCTTGAGCCTGCTCTGCCATTTCATATGATCATGGCTGACCCCATCCCAGCCTCAACTCCACTTTCCTACCCATTTCCTGCCCCCACTACCCCAGGGTAGTGAATTCCACTGAAGTGTGATGGTGCCCAGAACTGTACACAATACTCCAGCTGAGGGCTAACATAACAAAGAACAATACAGCACAGGAACAGGCCCTTCGGCCCTCCAAGCCCGCGCCGCTCCCCGGTCCAGGATTGAATCCTGAATCCAGGATCCCTGCCCAATTTTCCAGCCTATCTACATACCAATATCCTATCCACCGAGCTGTCCCTCACAGCTACGATGCTTTGTTCATCACAACCTATTAACTCACCCCCACCCCCCCATTCCAGACCATGTGATCTCCAGGGAGAGGCGAAAACCCAGAGTGAAAACCCCAGGGCCAATATGGGGAAAAAAAATCTGGGAAATTCCTCTCTGACCCCCTGAGGCGATCGAAACGAGTCCAGGAGATCACACTGGCCCTGATCGGAAAATGCTTCCCAACCCTATTCATTTCCACTTCCACGAACACCATATGAATTCCCTGCCCCCGAGACAGGTTCCCAACTATCCGCAGTCTCGCTCTGTACTGGCACCAGCAAGATGATCATAGAATGAAGCCTTGAAACGAGAAACAAGGAACAATTAGCCCGCGCCGCTCCCTGGTCCAAACTAGACCACTCTTTTGTATCCCTCCATTCCCACTCCGTTCATATAGCTGTCTAGATAAGTCTTAAACGTTCCCAGTGTGTCCGCCTCCACCACCTTGCCCGGCAACACATTCCAGGCCCCCACGACCCTCTGTGTAAATTATTCAACATCTTGAATAAGTTTAGCATAATCCTTGCTCTTGTGTTTTATGCCCCTATTAAAGCCCAGAATATATTAATGTTTTGTTACCTGCTCGCTCCACCTGTCCTGCCATCTTCAATAATCTATGTACATACACACCCAGGTCCCTTTGCTCCTGCACCCCTTTAAGAATTTTAGCCCTCATTTTGTGTCTCCACGTTCTTCTCACCAAAATGCATTACCTCATACTTCTCAGCAGTGAACTTAATCTTCCCACTCTACCTATTTGTCCATGTTCTTTTTGAAGTTCTACACTGACTTCTGCACAGTTTACAATACTTCCCAAGTTTTGTGGGACCAACAAGCTTTGAAATGATCCCCTGCACACCAAAATCTAGATCATTAATATATATCAGGAAAAGCCAGGGACCCAATACCAACCCTTAGCGAACACCACTACAAACTCTGCCAGGCCAAAAAATATCCATTGACTATTACTCTCTGCTTCCTATTATTTAAGCAATTTTGTATCCATATTACTCCATGAACTATAACTTTTCTCACGTTTGTTGTGTGGCACTGTATTGAATGCTTTCTCAAAGTCCATGTACACGACATCAACAGCATTGCCTTCAATAATCCTTTCTGTTACCTCCTCAAAAACTCCCAAATTAGTTAAGCACTATTTTCTTGTTAGAAATCCATGCTGGCTTTTCCTAATCAACCCATATTTTCCTAAGTGAATCTAATTCTATCCCAAATAACCCTGCCCACTACTGACATTAATCTGACTGGCCTGTAATTGCTGGGGCTATTCTTACAATTATTTTTGAACAAGGTGCAACATTTGCAATTTTCCAGCCCTCTGGCATCTCCTCTGAGTCTGGAGAGGACTGCAAGTTCATGGCCAGAACCCCTGCAATTTCCATTCTCACTTCCTTCAATATCATTGAATCTGCTTTTTGTAGTTAGGTTGTAATTGAGTATTAGAAGGGACACAAAGACAAATACAATGGAAAAGAGGAACAATGTAATCAAAATGGAAATTTAAAATTATTCTCCGTATAAACATTTGAGATTAGTGTAATTGGTATAAGGCAAATTAGAAATTTACAGTGTAGAAGAAATAGTTGTGCTTAGACTCTCACCTCTGCTTTGTTTCAGAACCCTACAAGTCCCTCACCTTCAAGTACCTGTCCAAATCTCTTGAAATTATTTATGTAATCCGCTCCCGCCACCAATTCAAGTAGTACATTAAAACTCACCATTGAATGAAAAAAAATCTCCATCTCCCCTCTGGGCCTTTTTTGCCAATTATTTTAAATCTATGACATTTGATTATATATACACCCACTCACCAGAGGATATAGTTTGTCTCTATTTGCTCTAATAGTGTACATGGATTGAAAAGTACAAAAGCTGAGATAATAAATTCCTACATAACAATGGATAAGTCATTGTTATGGGTAGTGTTCAATTTTGAACGTCATTATGGAAACAACATTAAAACTATAGAGAGTGTGCAGCATATGGGGTTATGAATTATAATTATGAGACTATAATGGGAGTGTTTCTATGTAGCAGTGAGGCTAAGAGGAGCTATATACTTTTTAAAATTATGAATGTTTCCAATATGATGAATCAGAAAAGGCTACTTCCTTTTGTTTGTGAAATCACTGAACAATTATGAATGTAAATGTCAGGAAGTGTCATGAGTTTTGGATTACTCGAATGGAACTGGCACAACACAATCTAGGTTAACACTCAATGCTGCATTGTTGGCCATACTTGAATGTGACATTAAACAGAGGCATTTCACATTAAAGATTTCATGGCACTATTGAAAAATGAGCAGAGTGTACCATTACCCACACCTATATCAGTCCCTCAGCCAACACCACAAAAAATCATTAATGGCTCATTCATCTCTAATATTTATGGCATTTTGCTGTGTGCAAAATGACTGTCACATTTGGGTCATGCAAAGATCCTAGATTCAAATGGTGCAAGTACTAAGTGACATACGTTTTGTTTGGAAAGCACAGTTCAGTAATGGCACTTTCTCCCATCCTATCCTGATCTTTCCCCAGCTGCTACTTCTGCACTTCTGGGTCTCTAATATACATACATGCCATTGCATTCAGGAATCATGCTTTCTTCTTTCCAGGCACTGCTTTCAGCTTCTACAACCCAAGCCAATGATGTTTTGGGCTCGAAGTCGGTTCAGATTGTTTTCTTACATATTAGATAGCTTTCCTGTCTCCAAAGTAATCTTCCTGTGGATCTGGGGTTGCAATTTAACCATTGCTATTAAAATCTTTTTTGAAGTTATCACATTCTTAATTGGCCCTGCTTTTCTTTCAATAGCTTTACTCTTTCTTGTTCACCCTTACTGAGTCCTCAA
This sequence comes from Mustelus asterias, assembly GCF_964213995.1. Taxonomy (NCBI): domain Eukaryota; kingdom Metazoa; phylum Chordata; class Chondrichthyes; order Carcharhiniformes; family Triakidae; genus Mustelus; species Mustelus asterias. The sequence continues at coordinate 45,101,748 of NC_135809.1, read as the reverse complement.
TTCCTGTCCATTCAGATCTCCTTTACTGATGTAAGTTCTGATACTTGAAGTGTGTACTGCATCAGGCCAAATTTGTGGCTCAATGAAAGACCACTGACCTCAAACATTAACTCAGTTTTTCTCTCCACAGATGCTGCCAGATTTGCTGGATAGTTCTGGCATTTTCTGTTTGTAGTTCAGATTCCATTATCCAACTATATCTTGGGAATTTATTAATCACTGGTTGAAGGATCAGTCAGATTGTGTTACCTATGCTATCTTTGTTGAGAACCCCTCCAATGATGAGATGAGAATTTCCATGCCATTCCCTAGTTACGATTGTTAAGATCTTGAGGGAGACCAATAACTTAAAAATAAATTTAAACTTCCAGTTATTAAAAGAATTACACCATGAGGTTTCATGTTTTAAATAAACATTTTTACTGTACTAGAGTTAAACAAAGCCACTACTACAAACTGAACACTATAATTTGTAAACAATTATATTTTTAATCCAGAAATATGAGCGTTTGAATTAGGCCATCCAGCCTGCTCCACTATTCAATAACATTGCTGATCAGACCACATTCCCACCTACCCCCATTAACCTTTCACCCCTTGCTTGACAAGAATCTACCTCCATCTGTGTCAAAAATATTTTAAACTCTGCTTCTGCAACCTTTTGAGGAAGTGTTACAAATCTATCTGAGACGAAGAATTTATTTTCTTCCGTCTTAAATGGGCAACCCCTTATTTTTAAATATTGACACCTAGTTCTAGATTCTCCCACAAGAGGAAACATTTCCATATCCACCTTGTCAAAACCCCTCTGGATCTTGTATGTTTCAATCAAGTCACCTTTCACTCTCCTAAACTCGCGTAACAAGCTTTCCTCATAGGAAACCTACCCGTTGATGTTAGTTTAGTAAATGTTCTCTGAACTGTTTCCAATATATTTGCATCCTTTTTAAAATGAGACCAATACCACACACACTACTCTAAATGTGGTCTCACTGTATGCACAAACTACCCAGATTGAAAGAATATTGAAATGTGCCCTGAGATTGGTCTTATGCCCTCAATACCAGTTGTACAACAACGGCATTCAAGTTGCAAAGCTTGAAACTCTACAAACAATTAATATCTAATAGTTTGGAAAATCTACCCAATTTCAGAACTAGTTACTACCACTACCATTCAGAGAAATCAAGGAAACTCCAAGTTTCAGATAAATTCATCTCCATAAGATGTTGGATCGGAATGTACCAATGTAGCTTTATTCCTTACATGGTTCAGGTCAAATCTGTAATATTTAATGTAGAAACGTGTGTATTGGTTTGTAATTGTAATTTAATTTTAATTCAATATTCCTTTTAATATCCTGTCTACTACTTCCTGTCAAGTTGAATTTGTCTATTTTATTAAATATGATCACATTCCATATTTTAAAATTTGATTACTTAGTTTATATATGAATTTTTTGATGCAAGTTACACTGACATTCAGCCTTGGGCTGCAAACCTGTATCTTGAATAAAATACCATTATTATTACTTAACACGGGCTGAGATCAGGTAATTCATGTCAGACTTCAGATTGGAGCAGAGGCCTTCTTGGTGTTAATGGCTCATCTAATTGCTGTCAAAGCAAGATCAGCAATTACGATAATCAATGTTCATTCTTTAGTGAATAAAATCTAATTCTGTTTTTTTTCCCCATTTAATATTTGCTTGTAACACTGACCTATAAAATTTGGGTGATAAAACTTATGGTCAAGAAGACCTGATGCAGTTGTCTGATATTAAAGTTATTTAATTGCTTAGCAGCCATGGTATTATCTGTTCTGGCTAACCAGAAAAGTATACTTCACTTTACTGATCATTTCTTTTTATATACAAATTATGCCTTATTTTTCACATTTGCACAGCAGTACTAGGTGCAGCTGTCCGCTTTGAACAGTTACATAGTAAAATACATAAGCTTTGCTTTGTTCAAGTTTGTAGTGTGTTCCTTCAATGGCTGCAGCAGGATTCTTCACTGACTAGAAGTTGCTGAGCAAGCTGACCTCAATTGGAGAGCCTCAGCTTCCTTAGATTAGGGCGCTGGACTGCTCTACTACGAGCCAGCATTTCCCCTCAATTTATCACGTCCCGCTAGAAAGATTTATAGAGTGTGTGCATGCACATGAACAAACAAAATTTACCTGCTGCTGCAATAAATTCTCAGAGCTTACACCATATAAAATTATACAGATAAATATCCATCTAATTCAACTGTAACCAGTGTGTTTCTCATCCTCCATTAATGTAAAATGCTGTATTTTTCAGGTAAGGCCTGCACCTTCCAGCATTACCTATTCCTCAAGCCAGTTTGGAAATATGTATAGAACTCTGTCTTCATAAGTTAATCGTTACTTGTTTTCTTGATGTCACGTGCTCTGCAACAGCTAATTTATATCCCTAGAGATCTGGACACAAATCACGTAACTTAATTCACTGATTTTCTTGCTGCTACTATGAGCTGCAGATGTACCAGGACTAGACTTGTTACAAGTGTGAGTTCCTGCTCTGTACTAAATTGGTAACAGAGCTGATCTGAACTGAAGCAGCAACAACAAGAATAGGCTGCACTGGGACTATCAAGAAGGAACTTCCAGTGTCAGTAAGTGGCAGAGTGGGGGGGGCGGGGGGGGGGGGGGGGAGATGATTATGTGTTGAGATAGAATTTTTAGGAAATCATCTGTAGATAAATCAAAACGTAAGGTATATTTCCAAGAGGAGTGAAAATGAAGGGTAAAATGAGGCCAAACCACGAATCACTTTATTCAATCCATCTAATTATAAAATTTAAAGCAGTGGATTTCATTATAAATAGCAGCTGATCAAAATTATAATGTATCTTACAAGGCATTTATAAAGGGCTATATGAATGCAACTTGTTGTTCGTGAACCCTTTAGTTGTTATTCAAACCAAAGTATTTTGATACTTTTTGTTGGTTGATGGGGGACATGGTAGTTCACCTGCAATTATTACATCTTTAGATCTGCTGTTACATCCTTGACTGTATTATCTTCTACAATCTCAGAATAACTATCTTCTCTGATGCCGAAATCAGCACCAAGACTGCCAGTTCCATATTTTGAAACAATTACTTTCTTTCAACTTCTAATTCTCCATAGATGTAAGATTGGCCTCTATCCAGGATCTGCATACAGCTATCACATTTAGAGAAACGCTTCCCCAAAATCCCTCTCCTATTGTGGGACAGGAAAAGAGAAAAGCTAATTGCTCCAATCCAGTTAATGGTATTCTTTCTCCAGTGCTTTAGTTTAAGCTGACATTCTCCTTCCTTACTGCTTCTCAATCAATGCTGGTTATTCTTCATCCTCTGCTCACAGAGTTTCTTGATGCAACAATTTCTCCGGAACACTCAGGAACATTCTTCTAAATAAATATATCCTCAGTAAGGATATAGCAGCATGAGACACAGGCCCAAGGTGCAGTAGACATGGGTCATCTACCAAAATCACTTCCAGGCACTGGAGAATTTCTACTAGTGATATCTCCACCGGATCTCAAAGTCATTTGGGAAAACGAACTCCAGCATCCTCACTGAAATCCATCCCTTCAGCATCGTAACCATGGTCATCTTCAAAAATCAGCTCCCCTGGTCTGAACATTGCATCTGCATGGCCAAACAATCAATTTCCTAAGCTGATCCTCTTTTCACAACTTATGGATGGCACCCAATCTTGAGGAGGACACAGTAAACATTGTAAAGGACTCTGGAGGCTTAATTGAAAGGGGACAAATTGATATTGGTGCTTGGGAGGAACTTGCCACAAACCATGTCATGTGGCAGCCCCTTATTCAATGAGCCACAACACCCTGGTTCAAGAACCCCTTCCCTCTTTACCCAAAGACCTGTGGTTCCAGAATTGACTTGCAGAATCAGCTGATGATACACAAGTAATAAAGGCTGGCAAATATCAAGTTCTTTTCGAGGGAAAGGTGACGTTGAGTAAATGAAAGCAAAACGGAGGAAGCAGTGGTATAGCCAGGAAGACTAGTCTTCATTGATAACTGCTTCTAATAATTCTTGGCTTCAACCCTGAACTAGCCCAGCACACAAATGAAACACCACCCGGTGTTCTCACAGTGCTGACCATCTTCATCTGTGTACTTTAATTGCAATCTTATGCCTCCTGCCATTATTTGATACCTTTCCATTCCCAGCAAAATAAAACCTTTACAAAAAGGAAAATATCAAACTGTCATTACATAGTATAGCATTTATAAATAGAGGTATCATTTTTCCTGACCTGTCTTCGTAAATATTTTTTCATTAATCCTATAATACCTTGGCTTGTTTCATACCTCTAAGTGCACATTTTACACTTACCAACATTAAAGTGCAATTGCCACTGACACTAGCCACCTTCCTAAATAATCTATAGCTTTCCCCCACCTTCAAGGAGAGAGGTGCGTTGCGGTGGGGGGAAGGGGGGGAAAGAGGGGAAGAGGATACTATAGAAAAGTCAAAGCAACTTTGCGTTTTTGAATAAAAAAAGATTTAAAAGGCAAATTAGCAAATATATTTGTAGTCATTCCTGCTTTTAAGGAGAAAGGAACCAAATTGAATCAGGCAAGAGAAATTAAACAGCAATGCTTAGTCAACATATGGCACCGAAATATCTTTCATCTAAGTGATTATTTGATCTCGGCACCATATATATCAGGAAAAGTCGTATGTACTTTTGTTTTTCAGGCAGAAGAGAAACCTCTCTCAATCAAAAATTGCAGCAGATATATAAATGCGAATTACTTTTAAAAACAATTTATTTTCCTTGACGGCATTTTGGATCAAGATTACAAATTTCTTTTCATGCATAATTTATCGATATATGCAAATGAAATGGCACTGTAACATGCGACAGGCTATTTTCTTAAAGATACATTATTCTGTCACATTGTGTCATAGTTACTACATAAGTCTTCTTAATTGTGCTTTCAAGTTAGAATTTTCTGCAAAAAAATGCAATAAATCTCACACTGGTACAACAGAATTCTTGCATTAGAATGCACTTGAACATAAATGGTTTGTAAGATGCATGCTGGGCTTATAAAGTTTTAGACAAGAAATGGAAGCAATCTGTGGAAGCGAAATCTTTTCAGACCTGGTTAAACAGATGGTTTGCGATCTGATTGCATCTGCATACCAAATTACCAGTAACTGCATTGCAAGGCTTGATTCCCAGTAATTCAATCATAACAGAACTTCCTATTCCAGGTTTTAATTATGGCTCACAGAACAAGCAGCTGGAAAGCATACAGCTACAATTCTGTTCTATAATAATTGTATTAATTCTAATTAGAACAGACACTCTCAGGGCAGGAAGTAATCAATGCGCAATCAGGGGAAAAAAACACAAATCTCAGAATATTTATGTTGTTGGAAATGTAGTAACTTGCTGGGATGTTTATAGTTTGTGTTGCAGGATGTGGTAGCACAATTGGCTGCTCTTTCCTCATCTTTCCGGAGGTCAATGCTTCACTTTGATCCACACTTTAGGCTGAGATGGGATTAGGTCTCACTTAACATGCTGGACACAGTACAAATTGCTGATTATAGACAGCGCATTGGATTGTTATGGCAGAAGGAAAAAAGTGGAATCAATTTTAAACCACACTGAGTGGAAGGACTTGTCATGTGGGGAAATCATAAATCTAAGTTTCTGACCTCAGATACAATTCTGTGAGGAGGTGCAAGTGGAAGACACAAACCTGTAGCAGGAAGGCTCAAAATCAGCAAATCAGTCATTCTCGGGTGTTTTTTAATCCACCTCAGTATTGGTAAATAGATTGGCATAGCAAGTCCTTGCTGATTATCATCCCTCCCCCCATTTCCCTGGGAGCCCCAAGTAAACTGTAGCATCCCCATGTCCACCACAACTGAGATTAACTAGATCAACGGAGACTAACGGGTGATGTTGGGAGTTCCTTGATCTTTACAGTCCATCACCAAGACTGCCTGATGCTGTTTCCCTGTACCATCTTTTATTTCAGAGTTTTCAGCAAGATGGTGTTGTGAAATAGACATGTTCCACTTCACACACAAAAATATAAAGTCTGATATTAAACTTGTGATTATTCGTTATCTTTTTTCATAGTGAAGATTAAAGTTAACCTATGTTTTTTTTAAATTCATTCATGAATGTTGCTGGCTGACCAGCCTTTATTGTCCATCCCCAGTTGCCCTTGAGAAGGTGGTGGTGAGTTGCCTTCTTGAAACGCTGCAGTACATGTTCTGTGGGCTAACCCACAATGCCATTAGGGAAGGAGTTTCAGGATTTTGACCAAGCGACTGCGAAGGATGGTGAGTGGCTTGGAGGAAAACTTGCGGGTGGTGGTGTTTCCATGTATCTGCTGCTTGTCCTTCTAGATGGAAGTGGTCGTGGGTTAGGAAGGTGCTAAGGATCTTTGGTGAATTGCTGCAGTGCATCTTGTAGATAGTACACACTGCTGCTACTGAGCATCTCATATATATTTTAATTGATTTTTCTTGTGTGGTTATGAACTCTTTTTCAGTTTTTTCCTTTTCTCCCAGGCCACAATGTCATCTCCTGACTTGACTGAGACCTGGGAGTCAGTTTATGAACAATTCATACTTGGTCTTGCCATAATATTGAACTCATAGGACCACCATGGGGTGGCACAGTGGTTAACACTGTTGCCTCACAGCACCAGGGACCCGGGTTCAATTCCCGCTTGGGTCAAAGTCTGTGCGGTGTCTGGATGGGTTTCCTTCGGGTGCTCCGGTTTCCTCCCACATTCCGAAAGACGTGCTGGTTAGGTACATTGGCCATTGGCTAAATTCTCCCTTAGTGTACCCAAACTGGCGCCAGAGTGTGGCGACTAGGAAATTTTCATAGTAACTTCATTGCAGTGTTAATGTAAGCCTACTTGTGACTAATAAATAAACAAACTTTACCTTTCTTCTTGTCCCCTTTTCAACCTAAAGTTGAAAGCAAAATTTAATATTTCCAGGGGCAACACGGTGGCACAGTGGTTAGCACAGTGCCTCACAGTATCAGGGACTTGGGTTAAATTCCAGCCTTGGGTCACTGTCTGTGTGGAGTTTGCACATTGTCCCCATGTTTGCGTGGGTTTCCTCCGTGTGCTCTGGTTTCCTCCTACACTCCAAAACTGTGCAGGTTAGGTGGATTGGCTATGCTAAATTGCTCCTTTGTGTCCCAAGATGTGTAGGTTAGGGGGATAAGTGGGGTAAGTCTGTCAGGTTACGGGGATAGGGCCTGGGTGAGATGCTCTGTCGGAGAGTCAGAGCAGACCTGATGGACCAAATGGCCTCCTTTTGCACTGTAAGGATTCTATGATTTTGCTTTAATCTTTACATGTAACTGCCACATCAGTCGTGAATAGTGGTGGACAATTAAGCAATTCAGTGGAGGAAGAGGCTCCACAAATGTCCCCATTCTCAATGATAGAGGAACCCAGCACATCAGTGCAAAAGATAAGGATGAAGCATTCAAAATGGAAGTGCTGAATGGATGATCCATCTCAGCCTTGTCCAGGGGTCCCCAGCATCACAGTCTTCTGCCAATTTGATTTACTCCACGTGATATAAAAAAAAGCTGAAGGCACTAGGCTACTGCACAGGCTTTGGGCCCTGACAACATTTTGGCAATAATACTATAAGTCTTCTGCTCTAGCACTTGCTGCACCCCTAGCCAAACTGTTCCAGTACAGCCATAACACTGGCATCTATTCAACAATGTGTAAAATTGATACATCCTGTACACAAGAAACCGGACAACTCAAACTTGGCAAATTACCGCGCCATAAATCAACATAGAAAATAGGAGCAGGAGTAGGCCATTAAGCCTTTTGAGCTTGCTCCACCATTCAACATAATCATCCAACTCAGTAGCCTAATCCCCCCTTCCCCCACATACCCTTTGATGTGTGTGTCTGGGCTACAGTAGGTGGGACTTTGTGGACAGCGAGTCGGTACCAAGCAAACTTTCTGTGTCTTGAATCACTCCAATTCAGAGTCAGTGAGTTGGGATTACAGTCAGAGACTCCACAAGTGAGTGGGAGCAGTATCTGGACAATTTTCTCCAGGCTTTTGTCACTCCTCAAAGAAAGGTGCCGGTTCAGGAGAGAGTTGCTGTGATCAATAGGGTGCAGAGTAAGGGGAAATCAGATTAGATAAAGGACAAAGATTTGCAGAAACTGATCCCATCTAATACGTATTCAGCATCCTTATTACCCATGAGGAGAATGACCAAGACAACGGAAGAGCAGACAGAATGAACATTGGAGCAGGGAGTTGTGCAGAGGGGGAAGGAGGAGGAGGGGATACGTAATGTGGTATTAAAAGCAATGTAATAAAGGGGCAGATAAAGCATCCTTTGCAAGCAGAACTGAGAGTTCCACATGATATGTTACTGACCTCTGGTGCCTGGGTCGAGGGGCATCTCCAACCGGCTTGAAAGGACACTGGAGAAAGAGGGGTGAATCATGTCATTGTGACCTGTATTAGGACCATCAACATAAGGAGGAGGAGACAAGATGACCAATTTGAAGAATACATAGAACCAGAAGCTAAATGATAGAACAGGACCATAAGGACTATGATCTCTGGCTTATTACCTGAGCTATTAGGGCAGCACGGTGGCAGTGGTTAGCACTGCTGCCTCACAGCGCCAGGGACCCAGGTTCAATTCCGGCCTTGGGTCACTGTCTGTGTGGATTTTGCACATTCTCCCCATGTCTGCATGGGTTTCCTCCCCATGTATCCCCTTCTCCTCCTTCCCCACATCTTTCCTTCCACAGTCCAAAGATGTGCGGGTTAGGTTGATCGGCCATGCTAAATTGACTCTAGTGTCAGGGGATTAGCAGGGTGAATATGTGGGGTTACGGGAATAGGGCCTGGGTGGGATTGTGGTTGGTGCAGACTTGATGGGCCGAAAGGCCTCCTTCTGCGCTGTAGGGATTCTATGTGCAAACTGGTTTAGGGTTAAGTAGATTAGAGAGGAGAACATGTGGCATAGGAAACCAATATTGGGGCAGACATTTCCACTTGAACCAGGCTGGAACCAAGGTCCCAGTAGAAAGGATAGATAGAGTCCTCATCTAGACTTTCTAGGAAATAGGGGATAGGGATCTGATGGAAAAGGTTATATAAAAAATAGCTCCAAAATAACTGAAGAGAACAAATCAGAAATTGGACATATGGCACTATAGACACAGGGAAAACTAAAAGCTGGAAAGTAAATCAGGTGTGAGAAATAAGAAAGTTAGAATCATAGAATGGCTATAGCACAGAAGGTGGACATTCGGCCCATTGTATTCATGCTGCCTCTCTGAGGAGCAACTCACCTAGTCCCAGTCCCACCTTTTCCCTGAAGCCATGCAAATTTTTCCTGTTCAGATAATTAAGCAATTTTATTTTTGGAAAACCACTTTTGAATCTCGGCAGGACACTCCAGAGCATAAGCATTTGCTATGTTAAAAAAAGCTTTTCCTCCCATTGCCATTGCTCCATTTGCCAAATCACCTTAAATCAGTGCTCTCTTGTTCTGGATCCTTCTGCCAACAAGAACGGTTTCTCAATGTATAACTTTGCCCAGACCCCTCATTTGAACATCTCTGTAAAAACCTCTCAATCTTCTCCAAGAACAGCCCCAGCTTCTTCAATCTATCCTTGTAACCAAAGTTCCTCACCTCTGCAAAGATTTTTGTAAATCATTTCTGCACCTTCACTAATGCCTTCACATCTTTCCTGTGGTCTGGCATTCACAATTAGACTCAATAGTAACAGAGAGCTGAGGAACTGGAGCAGGTCAGTACTCCTGTTGAGGTTGAATCAATGTCTTCTAAGGGTTCACCTTGACCGCCTTACTTTCTTCCTTCTATGCCCCATTTAAAAAAGCCCAGGATCCCTTATGGTTTATTAACCACTTTCTCAACCTGCCCTGTCACTTTCATGATTTGTGCACAAATGCCTCCTCACCCCCTGTCCCTCTGCTCCTGCACCCCTTTTAGAATTGTATCCTTTATTTTATATTCTCATTCCTCATTCACTCCACCAAAATGGATCACCACATTTCCCTGCATTAAATTTAATCTGCTACTTGTCTGCACATTCTTGTTTGTATCCTTTTGAAGTCTATCACTACCCTCCTCACAATTCACACTTCCAAGTTTTGTGCTATTTGCAGATTTTGTGTCCTGTACACCCAAGTCTAGATCTTTAAAATAAAGAAAAGTGGTGGTCCAAACACCAACCCCAAAGGGACCCCACAATATACCATCCTGTCTTTTTCCTGTCACTCAGCCAACCTAGTACCAATGATGCCATTGTCTCTTTCTCCCCACGGGCTTGAATTTTGCCGACAAATGGGTTATGTGGAACTTCATCAAATGCCTGATCCCATATCTGACTCTTCAGTCACAAGAGGACCCATGGAAGACAATGAAATCATTTACAGTTTGTTATACTTGAAGAACGAGGAATCTGTCACAACAAAAATCCACATACGTGTCAACCCTCTCTTTTACCCCATCAAAAGTTAAAGATGACTTTTCCTCAACAAATTTGTGCTGGATTTCCTTAGATAATTCACATCTGTCCAAGTGATTATTAATTTAATCCCAAATTATTATTTTTAAAAGATTTCCCTTCACTAATAGGTTAAACAAACTGGCCAGTAGTTGCTGTGTTTATCCTTACACCCTTTTTGTGAACAAGTGTGTAACATTCACAATTCTCCAGCCCTCTGGCACATCCCTGTATCCAAGGAGGATTGGGAGATTTGCCTAGTGCCTCCGTTATTTCCATCCTTACTTTGCCCACGTACATGGGGATCATCTGGTCCTGATCATTATTAACTTTAAATACAGCAAGCCTATCTAATACTTTCTCTTTACTCATTTATATCCCAGCCAGTGTTTCAACTACCTCCTCTGTGACTTGGACAGCATCTTCTTCCTTAGTAAAGAACTCATTTCATACCTCAGCAATGCCCTTTGCCTCCATGTGCAAAACCCTTTTTGGTCCCCAGTTGGTCCCGTTCCTCCTCTTACTGCTCTTTTACTATTTGTATGCTTATAGAAGATGTTTGCATTTCCATATATGTTGGCTGCAAACCTCTGCTCATACTCTTCTTCAATTCCCTCTGATGTTTCTATGTTCAGCCTAGTTTTCACTTGTATTATTAACCTGACATCAGTTGGATACACTCTTTTTTACTTTAACTTTCTCTATCTTGTCCCCCGACTATATCCAAACTATCATTTCTTTGAAGGCGGCCAATTGTTCCATTGTAGGTTTGATTCCAATTTATCTGAGCCAGATCCATTTTCACCCCATTCAACTTGGGTAAAACATTAGAGGATGACAGGTTAAAGGGTGTGGCACAAAGAAGTGTTCTTTGTACAAGTGCAGAGTGTGAGGAACATAAGAGTGAATTGTCGGTGCAAATTGGACGGTATAAATCATAGCTATTCCTGAGCCATAGCTGTATGTGGCCAGGATGGGGAACTAAATTTACCAGGGGCAGAATTTTCAGGTTGGCGGGGGCTCAGGGAACACATCCCTGCCAACTTCAGGAGGCCCAATGCTATTTCACACTCTAACAAGCATTGGCATCAGTCCATCACCAGAAGGAAGTCCCACCTTGACAGCTCTCCAGTTATTCAAGGAACAGTGCTGCAGTGGCCAGAAGAGGCACTGCAGCTAGCTGCTTGGGACCAAGTGCCAGGAAACAGAGGAAAGGCAAGTGACAGGGTCAAAGGCATGGTGGTGGTAGGGAAGCCTGGGGGGGTCACCAGGGGAGAGATCGGTCAGATAGAGGGCAGGTCCAGAGGTCACCGGGGCTTTATCTAAGAGGAGGGTGCCCCAGTTAGCAAAGGGCTTTTCTTGGAGGCACTCACGCCCTCTCACCCACCCGCCCACCCCCCTCCCCATATCAACTTTGTTTCAATCCCCCCCCTCCCAATCCACCAGGTGCCCAGCAGCCTAAAAATTGAAGCTGCGTGGGAAAAGGCTCTTAAGTGGCCATTAAATGGACATTTACGGGCCTTTATTGAGGCAAAGACAGGCTTCCCTATCCATCCTAGCATAAAATAGCGACCGGGTCAGGGCAGGTGAGATCCCAAAGGGAATCCCATCCATGCAATTGCAAACTCTTCCACACCGCCCCCCCTCTCCCTCCCACCCCACCCCCCTCCCCAACCCCAACACACACACCTCAGAACACGCCAAGGAAGAGTGTAAAATTCTGGCCCAGGTTATCAAGTTCACAGAAAAGTAGGGAAAATATCAGAGGCAGAGGAGTAGCCTTAATGATCAAAGATGAAATCACTTCAATGACAAGAGGATATTACAAGAGATAAGCATCCAGCAGAGACTTTGTGGCTAAAAATAAGAAATAGAAAAGAATTTAAGACTGTCGTAGGATTTGTATAGAGATCCTCTGGTAGTAGTTATGAAGTGGTAGATTGGATAAATGCAGAGATTAGACGAGCATGTAACAACAGTAGAGCAATTTCAATGGTGGATTTTGATTTTCATATAGATTGGGATAAGGAGACTAGCACATCAAAGCTAATTAAGTTCTTCAGTGTGTTCAGCTTAATTTTGTGCTATGATATGTCCTAGAACCAAACAAGGGGGCAGACTATATTAGATCCAGTAATAAATAACAGATTGGATTTAACAACCTCACGCTTCACAACCACATAAAAAAAACTTAATGGTTCACGAGTATTTATCTAATAATGATCGTAATCTGATCAAGTTCAATAGTGTTTGAAAGGAAGAAATATGAAATAGTTATCATAGAATACCTACAGTACAGAAGGAGGCCAATCGACCCATCGAGTCTGCACTGACCACAATCCCACCCAGACTCTATTCCCGCAACCCCACACATTTTACCCTGCTAATCCCTCTGATGCTAAGGGGCAATTTAGCATGCCCAATCAACGTAATCCGCACATCTTTGGAGTGTGGGAGGAAACCGGAGCCCCTGGAGGAAACTCGCATGGACACGGGGAGAATATACAAACTGCACACAGACAGTGACCCGAGGCCAGAATTGAACATGGAACCCTGGTGATGTGAGGCAGCAGTGCTGACCAGCAGTCACTAGGATTCAAGATGTAGGTAACAGTGACCTCAATGGGATGAAGTAGAGACCGTCCACAACAAACTTAACAAATCTGGTAATGTGTAAAATGACAGATCAATGGAACAGGTTAAAAAAATAGTGATATAGAACCAGTTTATATTCCTAAGAGACAAGAGTTCTACTTGCCAAAAAGAACATGGACAACTAACAGAGACAAAATGCAAAATACAGCACAGATCCTGGCAAATGAGGTAGATATTAGGAACAATAAAAGGTGACAAATGCTACGAAAGGAATCTGAAGAGAAACTTGCAAGGAATATCAAAAGTCAACAAAAAATTTTTTACATTGAGAAAAAGAAGTTGATGAGGAACACTATGCATCCTGTCACAAAATGGTAGGATGCTATTAAAATGAATCTTTTTTTCTCCCCACAAGTAAAATCAAATTGCCATGTATTTTGTAAACCATGTCTGGGCAGCATCTAAGAGAAGGGGAAGAATAGGGAACAGGGTGTTCTTTGCAATTGATAATTAGTCAGTCAGAGTGCTGTGAGCCTGGAAGCAGTTTAGACACAGAGGAGGTGTTGAAGAAGCAGCAGCAAGGGAGAGAGAGGCAGCCTCTCCAGGAACCAGTTCAATCAGAGATTAGGGGCTGAAGGTAGCAGAAGAGCAGGGGAGAGGGGCAGACATCCTCAGGAAACAGCTCAGCTAGAGATGCTGAAGGCAAGCCATTTTGTGCAAAAGATCATTTTCTTCACTGAACCAAAGACCATTCCAAAGTCCTGGTCACTAAGGCTCTACAGTGTGGTGATCACTGGCCAGATTTGGCCAACAGCTTTATGGTTGTTGTTTGGGAAACTGAGGTTTCGGCAGAATTTAGGATTGGGGAAACAGATACTTTTGGGTTTTCAGTCTTTGAAGTACTTACTATTAATTTGCTGAAGATTGTTCTATGTAGTGTTTTATTATCTTTCTTCAACTTCAATAAATACTTTTTTGTTATTTAATGAGAGGAAGGATATATTGATTTTTGACAGACATGCAGCACATTTACCAGAATGAAGCTCAACGACCACAGGCTTCATTAAAAGAAGAAATGACACAAAAGAGAGCAGTTTTGCCTGGAATTTAAATAGTTAATTGGTAATCTGACCAATATTTGCAAGATATGAAAGGGAACAGATATAGTAGATAGAGATAAACTATTTTCAATGGTTGGGAAATGTAGGAGTCGGGGGCAGTATCAAAATTAGCGCCAGACCTTTCAGGAATGGAGTTACACACAAAGGGTGGTGGAAGTTTGGATCATTCCTCCACAAACAGCAATTGGTATGAAATCAGTTGTTAATTTGAAATCCGAGATAAATATATTTTTGTTAATCAAAGGGCTTAAGGGATAAGGGGCAAAGGTAGGTATATGAGTTAGGTTACAGATCAACCATGATCCCGTGGAATGGCAAAATAGGATTATAGAGTCATAGAGGTTTATAGCAATGGAAACAGGCCCTTTGACCCAACTTGTCCATGCCGCCCTTTTTTATAACCAAGAAGCTAGCCCCAATTGCCCATATTTGGCCCATATCCCTCTATACCCATATTACCCATGTAACTGTCTAAATGCTTTTTAAAAGACAAAATTGTACCCACCTCTACCACTACCTCTGGCAGCTTGTTCTAGACTTCACCACCCTCTGTGAGAAAAAAATGTCTCTCTGGACCATTTTGTATCTCTCCCCCCTCACCGTACATATATGCCCTCTAGTTTAGACTTCCCTACCTTTAGATCATAGAACATTACAGCGCAGTACAGGCCCTTCAGCCCTCGATGTTGCGCTGACCAGTGAAACCAATCTAAAGCCCATCTAATCTACACTATTCCAATGACCATTTAAATGCCCTTAATATTGGCGAGTCCACTACTGCTGCAGGCAGGGCATTCCATGCCCTTACCACTCTCTGAGTGAAGAACCTACCTCTGACATCTGTCCTATATCTATCACTCCTCAATTTAAAGCTATGTACCCTCGTGCTAGCTATCACCATCCGAGGAAAAAGGCTCTCACTATCCACCCTATCTAATCCTCTGATCATCTTGTATGCCTCTATTAAGTCACCTCTTAACCTTCTTGTCTCTAACGAAAACAACCTCAAGTCCCTCAGCCTTTCCTCATAAGACCTTCCCACCATACCAGGCAACATCCTAGTAAATCTCCTCTGCACCCTTTCCAATGCATCCACATCCTTCCTATAATGCGGTGACCAGAACTGTACGCAATACTCCAAGTGCGGCCGCACCAGAGTTTTGTACAGCTGCAACATGACCTCCTGGCTCCGAAACTCAATCCCTCTACCAATAAAAGCTAACACTCCGTACGCCTTCTTAACAACCCTATCAACCTGGGTGCCAACTTTCAGGAATCTATGCACATGGACACTGAGATCTCTCTGTTCATCCACACTACCAAGTATCTTACCATTAGCCCAGTACTCTGTAATCCTGTTACTCCTTCCAAAGTGAATCACTTCACACTTTTCCGCATTGAACTTCATTTGCCACCTCTCAGCCCAGCACTGCAGCTTATCTATGTCCCTCTGTAACCTGCAACAACCTTCCACACTGTCCACAATTCCACTGACATTAGTGTCATCCGCAAATTTACTAACCCATCCAACAGTTCCCTCACTCGACCATTTCCTCCCTGCCTGACAGGTACATACTTATCAAGGACACCCAGTAGCTGTTCCTTGAACAAGCTCCACATTTCAATTGTGTCCATCCCCTGCAGTTTCCTTCCCCAACCTATGCATCCTAAATCTCTCCTAATCGCATCATAATTTCCTTTCCCCCAGCTATAACTCTTGCCCTTCGGTATATACCTATTCCTTTCCATCGCGAAAGTAAACGTAACCGAATTGTGGTCACTATCACCAAAGTGCTCCCCTACCTCCAAATCTAACACCTGGCCTGGTTCATTACCCAAAATTCTCAATTCTCAATCCATGCCAATATATTACCTCCAATCGCATGAGCTTTAATTTTGTTAACCTCCGATGTGGAATTTTATCAAATGTTTTCTGAAAATCCAATTACACCACATCCACTGGTTCATCCTTATCTAGTCAACTACTTACATCCTCAAAAAACCCAAGAAGATTTGTCAAACATGATTTCTCTCTTATTAATCCATGTTGACTTTGTCTAATCCTGTTGATATTTTGAGAAACAATGTTGACTAGCTGATTTATGCCCCTCATTATTTTATAGACCTCTATAAGATCACCCCCAAGTCTTCTACGCTCCAGGGAAAAAAGTTCCAGTCTATCCAACTCTCCTTATAACTCAAACCATCAAGCATCCTAGCAAATCTTTTTTGTGCTCTTTCTAGTTTAATAATATCCTTTCTATAATAGGGTGACCAGAACTGTACACAGTATTCCAAGTGTGGTCTTACTTGTACAACTTCAACAAGACGTCCCAACGTGTATTCAATGTTTTGACCAATGAAACCAAGCATGCCGAATGCCTTCTTCTCCAACCTATCGACCTTGACTCCACATTCAAGGAGCTGTGAACCTATACCCCTAGATCTCTTTGTTCTATAACTCTCCCCAACGCCCTACCATTAACAATGTAAGTCCTGCCCTGATCCGACCTACCAAAATGCATCACCTTACATTTATCTAAATTAAACTCCACCTGCCATTCATCAGCCCATTGGCCCAATTGATCAAGATCCCGTTGCAATCCTAAATAACTTTCTTCAGTGTCCACTATGCCACCAATCTTGGTGTCATCTGCAAACTTACTAACCATGCCTCCTATATTCTCATCCAAATCATTATTATAAATGACAAACAACAGTGGACCAGCACCGATCCCTGAGATACACTGCTGGTCACAGGCCTCCAGTTTGAAAAACAACCCTCTACAATCACCCTCTGTCTTCTGTCATCAAGCCAATTTTGAATCCATTTGGCTACCTCACCCTGGATCCCGTGAGATTTAACCTTATGCAACAGCCTACCATGTGGTACCTTGTCAAAGGCCTTGCTAAAGTCCATGTAGACAACATCAACTGCACTGCCCTCATCTACTTTCTTGGTTACCCCTTCAAAAAACTCAATCAAATTTGAGAGACATGATTTTCCACTCACAAAGCCATGCTGACTGTCCCTAATCAGTCCTTGCCTCTCTAAATGCCTGTAGATCCTATCTCTCAAAATACCTTCCAACAATTTACCCACCACAGATGTGAGACTCACCAGCCTGTAGTTCCCAGGCTTTTCCCTGCAGCCCTTCTTAAACAAAGGCACAACATTTGCCACCCTCCAATCTTCAGGCACCTCACCTGTGGCTGTCAATTAGTCAAATACCTCTGCTAAGGGACCCGCAATTTCCTTCCTAGCCTCCCACAACATCCTGGGATGCACTTCATCAGGTTCCGGGGATTTATCTACCTTGATGCGCTTTAAGACTTCCAGCACCTCCTTCTCTGTAATATGTACACTCTTCAAGACATCACTATTTATTTCCCCAAGTTCCCTAACATCCTTTCTCAACAGTAAATACTGATGAGAAATATTCATTTAGGATCTCACCCACCTCTTGTGGATCCACACATAGATTGTTGATCCTTAAGAGGTCCTTCTCTCTCCCTAGTTAATCTTTTGCCCTTTGTTTAAGAAGGGTAGCAGGGATAACCCAGGAACTTATAGGCCGGTGAGCTTGACGTCCGTGGTAGGGAAGTTGTTGGAGAGGATTCTTAGAGACAGGATGTATGTGCATTTAGAACGGAACAATCTCATTAGTGAGAGACAGCATGGTTTTGTAAGAGGGAGGTCGTGCCTTACAAATTTGGTGGAGTTTTTTGAGGAAGTGACAAAAACGGTTGATGAAGGAAGGGCCGTGGATGTCGTCTATATGGATTTCAGTAAGGCATTTGACAAAGTCCCACACGGCAGGTTGGTTAAGAAGGTTAAGGCTCATGGGATACAAGGAGAAGTGGCTAGATGGGTGGAGAACTGGCTTGGCCATAGGAGACAGAGGGTAGTGGTCGAAGGGTCTTTTTCCGGCTGGAGGTCTGTGACCAGTGGTGTTCCGCAGGGCTCTGTACTGGGACGTCTGCTATTTGTGATATATATAAATGATTTGGAAGAAGGTGTAACTGGTGTAATCAGCAAGTTTGCGGATGACACGAAGATGGCTGGACTTGCGGATAGCGAAGAGCATTGTCGGGCAATACAGCAGGATGTAGATAGGCTGGAAAATTGGGCGGAGAGGTGGCAGATGGAGTTTAATCCGGATAAATGCGAAGTGATGCATTTTGGAAGAAATAATGTAGGGAGGAGTTATACAATAAATGGCAGAGTCATCAGGAGTATAGAAACACAGAGGGACCTAGGTGGGCAAGTCCACAAATCCTTGAAGGTGGCAACACAGGTGGAGAAGGTGGTGAAGAAGGCATATGGTATGTTTGCCTTTATAGGACGGGGTATAGAGTATAAAAGCTGGAGTCTGATGATGCAGCTGTATAGAACGCTGGTTAGGCCACATTTGGAGTACTGCGTCCAGTTCTGGTCGCCGCACTACCAGAAGGACGTGGAGGCGTTAGAGAGAGTGCAGAGAAGGTTTACCAGGATGTTGCCTGGTATGGAGGGTCTTAGCTATGAGGAGAGATTGGGTAGACTGGGGTTGTTCTCCTTGGAAAGACGGAGAATGAGGGGAGATCTAATAGAGGTGTATAAGATTATGAAGGGTATAGATAGGGTGAACAGTGGGAAGCTTTTTCCCAGGTCGGAGGTGACGATCACGAGGGGTCACGGGCTCAAGCTGAGAGGGGCGAAGTATAACTCAGATATCAGAGGGACGTTTTTTACACAGAGGGTGGTGGGGGCCTGGAATGCGCTGCCAAGTAGGGTGGTGGAGGCTGACATCGTTTAAGACTTACCTGGATAGTCACATGAGCAGCTTGGGAATGGAGGGATACAAACGATTGGTCTAGTTGGACCAAGGAGCGGCACAGGCTTGGAGGGCCGAAGGGCCTGTTTCCTGTGCTGTACTGTTCTTTGTTCTTTATGTATTTGAAGAAGCTATTTGGATTCTCCTTTGCCTTATCTGCCAAAGCAATCTTGTGTCCCCTTTTTGCCCTCCTGATTTCTTTCTTAACTCTACTCCTACATCCTCTACACTCTTCAAGGAATCCCCAATCCCAGTTGCATGTCATGTGCGTCCTTCTTCTTCTTGACCAGGGCCTCAATATCCTGAGTCATCCAGGGTTCCCTACTTCTACCAGCCTTGCCCTTCACTCTAAGAGGAATGTGCTTACCCTGAACCCTGGTTAACACACTTTTGAAAGCCTCCCACTTACAAGACATCCCTTTGCCTGCCAACAGACTCCCTCAATCAACTTTTGAAAGTGTCTGTCTAATATCATCAAAATTGGCCTTGCCCCAAATTAGAATTTTAACTTTTGGGCCAGACCTATCAATCATTCTCTTATCATTTTCTTAAAACTAATGCAATTAAGGTCACTGGTCCCAAAGTGATCCCTCACTAACACTTCTGTCATCTGCCCTTCCTTATTTCCCAGAAGAGGTCAAGTTTTGCCCCCTATCTAGTCGGGCCATCCACATACTGAATGAGAAATTCCTCCTGAATACACTCAATAAATTTCTCTCCATCCAAGCCTCTAATTCTATGGCTGTCCCAGTCAATGTTGGGAAAGTTAAAGTCCCCGACTATTACCACCCTATTTTTCTTGGAGCTATCTGTAACTTCCTTACATATTTGCTCCTCAATTTCCCGCTGACTATTTGGGGGCCTGCAGTACAATCCTATCAAAGTGATTTTCCACTTCTTATTTCTCAGGCTCCAGGGACAAAATGGCTAACTCCTATTCTTAAGAACCAAAATATATTTGCATTGTTAATGTACCTTCCTAATAGGGTGAGGTTTCTGCAAGGACACCGTTCCTATAATAACTACAACCAGTGGCTGAATATTTGCGTACAATAACTCCACAATCTACCCATGAAAAGATACTTTACACTTGCACCGGCGGTAGAAATTGCAGTAGTATACAAGTACACCATCTGTTTTTAGTGGTGTGGTGGAATTTTTTGACTAATATTTTTACAATCACTTGCATATTGTAACAAGAAATTTCATTACACTGACTCCTAGACCACCCATCCTCCCCTTACCCCTCCAGTGAAGGAGGTGAGTCTCAGTCCTAAGAGTAGCATCATAGCTACCAAACTCCTACAGTAAGAGAGTTAAAACAGTGCTGGCACATGAATATGAAACCACCCTTTATGGTTCCTCTTCCCGCTTCCCTCAAGTTTGTGTTTCTCTATTCCCCCCTCCTCTCAGTTTGTGTTTCACCTTCCCCCCCTCTCGGTTTGTGTTTCTCTCTCTGCCCCCCCACCTCAGTTTGTGTTTCTCTCTTCCCCCCTTCCTCAGTTTGTGTTTCTCTCGCCCTAGGCCCCGTCCCCGCCCCCACCACATTTTGTTCTTTTCAGACAAGTTATTCAGCACAGAGCCTCAACAGTCTGCGGCACAGAGACTATAAGGACACGGGGATGAGAAAAGGCCAGTTGTTTCATATCTTGTTGACAGTACCCTCACAAAGTGCAAGTTTAACACATCCATTGTTCCACTGCCTTTTTACAGCGTTAGTGAAATCACACAACAGGCTGACAATCGACTTATCCATGTTTATTATTAAATTGAGTTGAAGCATCAAGAGGACGTTTAATAGTACATTTACATAGAAGACTGAAACCTACTTTTCTACAACTTGACACCATATCTATAATCGAACTGCGTTAAACACATCGCTTTTGGCCTCGACACTAAGTAACGACAGCAGTACAGCTGCGTCAACAATCTGTTCCCTTTACCCAATTCAACACAGAGAATTAACTACAAGACAAATATGAAAAAGATTGGAAGAATGCTTAAATAAACTTTTGCTTTTGTGAAGGTTAAAAAAAAATCCAGGAGACAAAAAGATGGATGAACTATCAACTACACACAAGAATCAGTGAGATACAAGGAAGTTGAAGCCCTGTGGGAAAATGAACCACAATAAAACACCACCAGCACTGTTTTTGAAATGTCGCAATCATTCCTTTGATTCTCTGCTGTTTATTTTCTTGAGTGTCAGCCCCTAAGTATAGCACCTTGGGTCAGTATATGTGTATCACAGACCAGTCTATACTCTAGGAGGGAAATACAAAGATATTCAAAATCATTTTAATGAAATGCTTAAAACAATAATGTAATATTGTTGCGTTGAGGGAGGGCTAGCCTATCCTCAGTTCCACAGTGCACATACTGCTGCTTTATTGCTATTCAACAAAGCCTTCAACATGACAACAGAGAAATTACTCATTTGATGATATTCAGTTGTGTTTCCCTAATGCAAAATATGACTGATTCCAGTGAAGATTGCAAATTGTGCAGCAAGTCTCATGAGGTTATCTCTATCTAAATGTGGAAGGGCCCCCAGGAGCTAATCAGTACATGTGGATTGTCCACCAGTATTAGAGGACAAGAATACAGGAGCTAGGCAAGAAAACATTTCTTCAATTAAAGTTCTGCTATTATTAAACAATGTAATGTTCAGTGCTGCTGTTATTCCCGGCACATCAAGTTGCAGAAAACAGAAATTGGCACTGAAACGTTCAAGATCACTCACGAGTGCTGCCTGAAGTGAAGGTTAATGGAAATAGTCAAGTATTTGGAACTTTTGAGGAAATGTACCTTGTCTTAATATTCTCCCTTTGGAATCCACTGCTGTAGGCGACTGGTGACCTTTTTGATGGGCAAACCACTGCTCTATATGCCTAACCAAGCCAGCATGTTACCATGACAACAGGCCCTTCCTGTAGAATCCCACTAGCAGCCTAACAAGTTGTATTTCATCTTTTTCTAACAGTGTTATTCAACAGTTGTTTTCTTTGAAATTATTACTTCCAGGATTGAACTTAAATAAACCCACCAAAAACTTTGTAGAGGAAAAAAAACTAACCAGAGTATCAGCAGAATGTTTTGCTAAACTTCCCTGCTTTGGATTACCTGAAGTGGATTGGCCAGTAAATTGATACTGGGAACTTTCCTATCTCATTCTTCACATTGATTTGGAATATATAAGGAAATCAGACAGTGGATTAGTGTCAGGATGTCTAAAATTAGGCAGCTGGAATTTGACAGGATGTTGGGCAGGATGGTAAGGTGGTGCTGCTACAGAATTCCAGGTGAGGTAGTGTCTCTTTTGATGCACATATATCCACAGTTTTCTACAAGAGTAGAATTTTGATTCCAATGGCAGCAGCAATCATACTCTGATTGAAGAGATATACTCCAACTCAGACCCCTGCACAATATCCTGCGATCTACAGAGCTCCTGTATTATCCAGTCAGGAGAAATTCACACAAATGGGGAGCCAGACAATAATGACAAACGGAAAGGTAGCAAGTCAGGCACAATTTTCATCCAAATTAAGGTGTTTGTGTTGGGGAAAGGTTTAACAAAAAAGCCAGAACAATCATGCATTTATATTAGAACAAAATCACACAGGAGTGATACACAATGGTTTGTGTTTTCATGAAATCAATATCTCTTTAATGAGGACCCTAAGTAGCTGGAAATTTGAAAATTAAACAAACAGCACAGCAAACCTACAACTAGCACCTCCCCTTGCAGCAGAGGGGTGGGGCTAAGAAGGGCTAGGACAATCTAAAGTGCTTTGTTCAGTGGCTCAGCATAAAACTCAAATGACTTCAACTGCTTTGGACCAGCTCACAGACCCACATAGATTATATCAAATAGCCATGCGTTCACTACACACTACCCCCCCCAAAAAAATGGAAGATCTCCAGCCTGCAGGGTTCCCTTTAGAAGCTGCAGTTTCCTGTTCCTATTGGCACATTAGAGTTAAAAATCTGTTAGACATTGTTATCACATAGTCAGTTAATTAAAGCAGATATGACAGAGCATGTAGGGTTCATTTTTCAGCACACATTGACATTTGAAACATAGTGAGTTCCTTGAGGTAACACATGGCATTTTGCCTCAAAAGCCTAAAGATTTTTGTAAACAGCTTTTCTCCATACACAATACAGTGATCCCTTTCATTCATTTTTTTTTTGTTTCTGTTAAATATTGTTACAAATAGAAATATTTGCATGGGGTGCATTTCTGGGACATTTCAGTATTAGTGACAGTAATGAAGATAATCCAGAATATCAGATGCTATGCAATAGTGTCAAGTGTAACCTGAATTAATGAGCAATAAACAATGCAAGTCAATCTCATTATTGTTTAACAGAAAGTACACACACGAATAATTTTTTACGATCCTCTGTCAAAGACATCATGTGGAAAGATTTACAAAAAGAAACAGAAAAATCCATTATATCACTCAAAAATCACAGTTTCCTTTCTTCCCAAAGTTTGCCAGACCACTAAGGCATTCCCTTTTAACGAAGGAGCCCCAAAACAATGATATGGAAGAGGCTTACTGGGAGAAGCTGCTGTACATAAGGGTAACTTTTGCAAGAAGGATTCGAGACAGTATTGGTTCCCATACCAACATTAAGAAAGATTTTTCTATCCTGGGCTCACAAATGCAATGGGCATGTAACAGAAAACGCTCACATTGAGGGTGAAAACCAACCTAAAACATAATTGCAACTCAAATCAAAGCAAAATACTGCAGATGCTGGAATCTGAAACAAAGACAGAAAGTGCTGGAAAATCTCAGCAGGTCTGACAGCATCTGTGGAGAGAGAATAGAGCCAACATTTCGAGTCTGGATGATTAATCTCATCCTATTTTGTCTTTAGCTCTGACGAAGGGTCATCCAGATTTGAAACGCTGGCTCTATTCTCTCTCCACTGTCAGACCTGCTGAGATTTTCCAGGATTTTCTGTTTTTATTGCAACTCTAAATATAACTTGAATTAAAATAAGACAAGAGTCCAGATACAGCTACAAAGGTTGGACATCTCTACATTATTGAGTGTCCTGTCTTTAGAAGCACTCGTAACATTTTGTTTAACTAGGCCACTTCCAAGTTTAAATGTTGGACACACAATGACACAGATCCTGACTGAACAGAATGCCCTGTTGTATCACAAGAGTTAGATAGCATTCAGCAGATGGCTTTGATCAGAGTCCTGTGTTATGTACAAGTCTTTAATGCAAATAAATGAAGAATCTTAATCAGGAAAAATAACAGGAAAACAAGTGAACCAGCATTTTTGTAGGCTCCATCTGAAAGCATACATTTCTATCCATGAGAGTATGTGTGTATCAGCCATAATGTATTTCCTTTCCATAATCTAGAACGGGTTACGTTGTTTAAAAAAAAATGCATCCAGGTTTCTTTCTTTGGCTCTGAAAGAAATATCTGTAGTTTGTGGAAGTATTTCAGCATTTAACATAGGAGTGAACGTGTATCTTTAACAACTAGTCAGTCAATTCCCTGCAAGGGCTCAAGAGACAACTTACTTAGCAAAAAGGAACCATTAGTGACCAATTAAAAACTTAACTTGCTTAAGAGTCAAGCCATTTTGAGAGGTAAAAATGAAAAAAAACACAGAATTAATAGAACATCCACAAATATCATGTAGGTTGCTCGTGTTAACAAACAAAAAAAAACCACGTGCAGTTTCCTCAAACAAGTACAGTTTTAAAATTCTGTAGTATTGGTAAAATGGCATTTCCTTCAAATTCTATTAAGATGCTGTAGAAACTGTACATTAATGGCACACCTGTCATTGAATAGAATAGAATCCATAGAATAGAATCCGTACAGTGCAGAAGGAGGCCGTTTGGCACATCGAGTCTGCACCGGCCCTCCAACAGAGCAACTTATCCAGCTCTATCCCCATGACTTCATGCATTTACCCCACTAATTCCCCTAACCTACACATCTTGGGACACTAAGGGCAATTTTGACATGGCCAATCCACGTAGCCTGCACACCTTTGGAGTGTGGGGGGTAACTGGAGCAACCTGGAGGAATCCCACGTCGACACAGGGAGAGCGTGCAAATTCTACACAGACAGTCACTCAAGGCCGGAATTGAACCTGGATCCCTGGCGCTGTGAGGTAGCAGTCCTCACTACTGTGCCACCATTCCACCTAACTCTCTTTATAGTTACTGCCCACAGAATGGTTTGAGAATCTTCCTGTATCTGACTTTGATGCTCAATGAACAACTGTTACAGCCATAATAAAAACTGCTGTTGTTCCCTCTCCTGGGAAGAGAATCAGCATTTCAAATCAATATTGCTTCTCAATTAAATACTTGCCCGTCAAAAACAACGAATTTCACAAGACTTTTTTTAAAGTCTAAGGTGAGGCAGAGGAAATGTAGCGAACTAGGGCAAAAAAAAAGACCTTTCACTTAATCAGAGCTTGGTACTTCCATCTAAACCCAGGAAAATAGAATTTAACATTTTGGGTCCTTTTCAGCCCCAGACCACTTTCAGGTTTTATTTTTTAAATTCTTGTACAGGAACCTTTGGCTGTTGTGTTGAATTTCTTTCGTTAAGAAAAACAGTTATTTGTGGGCATCGTCGTCCCCATTTTGTGAGCATGGTGTGGAATATCATAGATCAACCTTTACCTCATGTCTAAAAATAAGGTGGACAGTTGTGGTGGAAAGGAACAGAAAGAGAGGAAGAGAAAGGAAGAACAGAGGAAAGTGTGAAAATATAAGAGCACATTCATTCTCATCCCCTAACCAGGTGTAAAGAACTTCTCAGAACTCCATAACAAGCAAGTTGGACATTTTCAATGTTTCCAAGTTACTGAATTTATATAATTTCTAAAAGCAATGTGCACAACATTCCTTAAGCTAGAAATGGCATTACCTACACTTTGGAGGTGGCCTTTGAAAATGGTTTCCATCATACTGCCTAGTAATTAGAACACCCTAATGTAATTTTCTGAAAGGCACCTGCCAAACCGATGCATAAATTAGAAACATCAGCCTTCTGGAAAAAGAATTGGTGAAAACAGTTGGAGGTGAAACAGAGAGGAAGGAGCATTGTGTAGGCAATAACCATTTTAGCAAACAAATATCTGAACACCATATTGGAGTGTGTCAGTCACTTAAATCGCAGCATAGAAATTAAAAAATGTAATAAGATGATGAGATAAGACTCATCATGCAGTTAATCAAATGTTTAGGAAGATCTTTATGTTGAAAAGATACAATTTTGCTAGTTTTTCTATCCCGATCAGTTTATCACCATCTTCGTTGAAAGGTTATTGATCTGAAACATTAAATTTGTTTCTCTCTCCACAGATGCTGCCTGAACTGCTTAGTTTTTGCAGCATTTTCTATTTTTATTTCTTCTAATTGCATTCTCTTCCTGCCGCCAAGAGACAAGAGTGGTTTCAGTCACAGAGCTCTTGCCAGCCCTGTTAGCATTTTCCAAATTCAGAGAATGGCATTTGCTATCTCTTTGCTGATTTATCATATCTCCTAACATTACCGCTACCAATAGCAGTGCACAAATGTGAACTGAGAATTTGATTGGAAGACTGGTTCCCATCAAAGGAACCTAGTGTTTTACTTCTAGAAAAGAGGCAAGATACTAAAAGAACTTGGACTGTTGTGAGTCAGCATTAGGTCTTCTACTGCACTATAAAACAAACCTGTGGCTCATTCAGCAATTTGTGTGAGGCTTCTTTACCCAGCAATGAGCAGTGAATATACTTTTAAATCGCTGTTCGAATAGGAGCAAAAGATCTGCATACATCAACAATTAAAGACCAGCTTCATGCTTACAAGCCACTGGCCACCTAATGTAATCAATAAAAGATGTATTCACCACATACCATAGTGACGTGGACATTATTTTCTGACCAGAGGTCAGGCTACCATTTTAGAAAAAAATTCTACATTTCTCACAAGAGTTCTGTCCAACAAAAGATGGCACTGAACAAATGAACCAATGAAGTTGGTATTCAGCCATTACATAATAGCGCTATTGCCACCCCCCAATTGTTCTCTGGGCTTCCTGTTCTATTCAACATGGGCTGCAGCAGCTCAAGATGGCGGCTCATCACCACCCTTTCAAGGGCAATAAGGGACGGGCAATCAATCACACCCACACTCCATGATTGGATAAATAAAAAAACATATATTGGTCCCATCACCACTTTAAATAACACAAGGGTTGGGTACCACACACACTTCTTTACAAAAATGCTTGTTAGCAGAAAATAAAGCTTTATAGCCAACTAAATGAAAATATGCTGTACAGTCCATTAAAAAACATACTAACATATCTTAAATACAATCTAGGTTTGTTTTGGAGGAGAATTGGATGAGCTTATTCACATGTACAGAGTACATTGAATATTCCCTTTCAAAATCTCCAATTCTCACAGACTGATTGGAATTTGTATAGTTTTGCCGTATCAACTTATATTCTTTTTGTCTAAATGTCAAGTGCTCCATCAGAAAAGCTGCTTCATTAAAGAGACAGAGAAAAGACTAATCTATTTCACCCTGACCTCTATATTTCCATTTTGCTTTGCGTAGAGTTGCCACCTGTTCAGTTTCTAAATGGTACATGCAGGAATTGCTAACATGAACAACAGAAGGCGGGATTTTCCGGTCTTGTCTTTGATGGGACCTGTTGGAATGAGAACAGAAAATCTGGCATTCTAGCATAAACCCCATTCACTCTCAACGGCTCCAGAAAATTCCAGCCGCAACTGAGAACGGAAGATTTTGGCAGAAAAACTGGTCTATTTTCTAATTAAGCTTAGAAGTCCATTTTTCCTCCACTGACCTCTATATTTTGTGATGTGGAAATATTAATCAAAATAAAAATCTGTAATAAAGGTTTTTGAAAAAAAAAATCAACAGCATGCTAAGTATTTAAACTTAAGTCATGATCTTAACTTGTCCCTATTCTGCACTTGGGTGCAGCAAAAGGTGGCAACCGTAGCTGTGCACTGCAGAAATATGCCAGAGTATTTTTAATCTACAGCAAATATAATTAATACTGAAAACAAGGCCAATCTGGCTCTTGGAGAGAAAGAGGGCAGGCTGAAGTAAAGCCTGCAGTCATCACATTTCTTGGATAACAGAAGTAGTGAAAATTCAAAAATAAAAATAAGACTTGGCACACAGACTTTGGGGAATGATTCGGATAGCTGCAGTGACCCTTTTCCAACAAGCTGTTGGCCAATGTTTTGTACCATTTGGCTTGATCAAGTAGAAAGAAATGGAAAGAGTGCGTCAAAATGAATGAGCCACAAGGTCTGATGGTACACAGGCTTCGGCTGGACAAAAGCAAACTGAAGAATCTCAAGGTAGAAAGCTTGCCTCCGTCCCCACCCCCTACTTCAGATATTCATTATTTTATTGTCCAACTTGTGGAAAAGCATCTCAATATTCTTTACTCAGTCTCCAGTCACCCAGGTGGCTGCGGAGAGAACCTATTGCAATATTGCTGACTTCCCATGGTAGAACCACCTTCATTGTACAGACCAGCTTGCCAGCTAGAATGACTTAAGGTCACAACGACAATCTTCGAGAATGTGCTACTCAAATCACATCTCAATCGTACACTCACTATGACAGCCATCCCAACTAGTAGACTAAAGAAAAAGTTCAATGTCGCCACAAAGGTATTCTAGGAAAAGGATTCTGTAATAACATTCATTTATACAGTTTCCGCTCAACACATTCAAAACCTGATGTGCACACAGGTGGAATGCAACATCCAACCCTTGCCTGTAGTATACAAGCAGTGCAAAACAGTTCCCAAATGTTTGTCTGTTACTGAGCCCCCTCTGGCTTTGACAAAAATCAACAAAAGGCGTCTTCTGGACAAAAAATAAGGAAGGCCCTTCCACCCAGCCCACCCCACCCCCACCAGCAAATCCCATTGCTTATTAGAATTTGATCTGTAAAATCTGTTAACACTGTGCGGTCCCAGAGATTCCATGCCAGAGAGCATGTACCTCTACCTCCATTTTAAAAAAGTGATCAAGAATATATCCTACATTACTGGATGCAAGTGCGCAAATCAAATAGACCTTCGACAAAAGATAGGGTATGGGAGAAAACTGTGCTATCTACGTACTGAAGACACCTTCTTGAAGATTTAATTAATTTGAAGTCTTTTGTTTAATATAAAGTTCAGCAAATTATTCCCCTCCCACCTCCCCACCCCCCCTCACCCCCCCATCTTTTGTTCTCCTTTACTGTTGTTGCTAGATACAAAGTTATTGTCTTCAGAAATTGTCCACGAAGCATTCTGTATGGTTTCTAAGTAAGAAGCAGCTCCTAACTGGACTCTGTCAAAACACAAACGCAGTGAGATTGGAAAATGAACACTTGTGATGTCCTGCGGGCAGGTGAAGGAGGCACTTTGATTGGCTGGTATTCTAATAAACTTCCCTTCCATCCCGACACTAGGTGGTAGTGTTGTCAAGAATCCAGTTGCAGTGAGGCACTTGGCTGCGAGTTTGTAAGGCGGTGCCTACTGTCTGCTATGTCATCAGGATTGGTTTCTGCCGTATTTCTAGAATATCTGAAGGGAGAGAGAAAGGCGGATTCAATAGTGCTGAAAAAAATCATGCATGAGCTTAAGATCAGGGCTAGACACTACGTAGAACAGAGAACCTCACAAAATCGTTGAAGTTCAATGGGTGGAAGTGGTTATAATTTTCTCAAGAAATCAGATAGAGTGGGGAAACTTGGAAATTGATCATCCAACATTGTCCATTATCAGGGTCAATTTCTGAGTCACTTAACAGGGATTGTTTGAAAGATAATTTAGTTCCAATTCAGTCAGTTGATAAGTCATTTCACTTCAATACTGCACGCAGATAAATGTGTTTGGGAAAAGATGACAACGTCATTAGAACCTGAAAATCTGTTGACCGGCATCTGAGAGACTGAAGGAAAGTCAGTGCTGAAAAGTATAAAAGGAACACATTCTGAGGAAGCTGGGCGTCTCCCTCATCTCACGAATCAAACTTTTGTCTACAGGTCAGACATTATGGATTCAAGTACCACTCCAGAGCCTGAAGCACATAATCAGGGCGGTAAGTACCCAGAGTGCTGCTTTGTTGAAGGTGCTGTCACTCAGTAGAGACTCAATCTGCCCTCTTAGGTGAACATAAATGATCGTGGCACTATTTTGAAGAGCAGGAGAGCACTTCCTGGTGACCTGGCTAATATTTATCCCTCAACCAACCTCACTAAAGCAGATTATCTTGGGCAGAGTTTTATGCTGTGCTTTTGGACACCCGAGATCCTAAAGGGGCTATATAAAAGCAAGTCCTTCTTTAAGCTGTTAAGCGATAAATTTCACTGTAACTTACAATGGGGACATTTATTTACATACGACATTTAAACACTGGGTAAACACCACTAACTGTTCTAAAGGCTCCTATTCACCCCTCGCCACCTCCACATCCTCCATTAACCTCTCATCCAAAAGCATTTTATCCTGCATTGTTACCCTTCCTACACTCACCTCCACTCCTAGTGCCTCGATTGGAAAATTCCAATCTTCATGTTTAATGCTCCATCTCTGTAACCTCTTTCATCAACCTCCTCTCTCCCCCATTCCTCCACCTGAAGTCTCCTGTGCATTCTCCCCAAACTGTGTCTTCAGCCACCTGGGTTCATATTTCAATGTCCCCGTGCCTCTCCGTTTCCCTCTCCTAGTCGCTACTCCTTCGGCTCAGTCTCCATTTTCCTAGTACATTTGTGAAGGACCTTGGGATGTCTTTCTATGTTAAAGGCACTACATCAGTGCCAGAGATTGGCAATGTTAGTTTCCAAGGCACATACTAGGCATCATGCTTCCAACCCACTGCAACCTATCATTGTTTTGTAAGATCCATTTCTTAATATTGCTAGTTGACGATGCCTTGTAATGTTGGAACAGCACTATTACCAGCACTCCCTTATCCTAGCCTACCTGTGTGATAATAGATAGTTGGAAAAACAAATATAGAAACCCAAACTAAATCAATACTTTGGGAAAGGTCTGGATTGGAAAGAAGCAAATGTAACACTACGATTTAAGAAGGGAGGAAGAGGGAGAATGGAAAACTACAGACCTGATGTCAGTAGTAGGGAAAATGTTAGAATCTATTCTAAAGGATGTGATAACTAGACATTTAGAAAAGAATACTAAAACTGGGCAGAGTCAACATGGATTTATGAGAGGGAAATCTAGTTTGATAAATCTGAAGGTTTTTGAAGATGTTACTTGTAAAGAAGAACAGGTGGATGTAGTGTATTGGGATTAATAGAAGGCTTTTGACATGGTCCCACTTGGGAGGTTAGTGAATACAATTAGAGTGCATGGAATTTGGGAAACATACTAGTATAGATCGAGAATTAGTTAGCAGACAGAAAGCAGAGAGGAGGAATAAACGGGTCATTCTCAGGATGGCAGGCTGCTGCGAGTGGGGTACCACAAGGATCAGTCCATGGCTGCTCACAATCCATTTAAATGATTGGGATGTCAGGATCAATTGTAAAATTTCCAAATGACCCCAAACTGATTGGGAATGCAAGTTGTGAGGAGAATGTCATGAAGCTTCATGGGGATTTGGACAGGCTAAGTGAATGGGCTAGAACGTGGCAGGTGGAATATAAAGTGTGAAGTTATTCGCCTAGACAGAAAAAAAGCAGAAAGGCAGAATATTTCTAAAATGCTGAGAGGTTGGAAAGTGCGGGTGTCCAAGGGACCTGGATGTCATTGTTCATGAGTTACTAAAAACTAGCATGCAGGTGTAGCAAGAAAGTAGGAAAGCAAATGGTATGTTGGCCTTTATTGTGAGTGGATTTGAATATAGGAGTAAAGATATCTTGCTGCACTTAAACAAAGCCTTGGTGAGACCTCAGTTTTGGTCTCCTTATAATAGAATCTCTACAGTGTAGAAGAGGCCATTCAGCCCATCGAGCCTGCACCGACAACAGTCCCACCCAGACCCTATCCCTGTAAGTCCACCTATTTACACTACTAATCCCCCTGACACTAAGGGTCATTTTAACATGGTCAATCAACCTAACCTGCACGTCTTTGAGAGAGTGGAAGGAAACCGGAGCACCTGGAGGAAACCCATGCAGACACAGGGAGAATGTGCAAACTCCACACAGACACTGAGGCCAGAATTGAACCCGGGACCGTGGCGCTATGAGGCATCAGCGCTAACCACAGTGCCACCACGCCGCCTCTTCCTTATCTAAGGAAGGAGGTACTTACCATAGAGGCAGTGCAATGGAGGTGCACCAGACCTGGGATTGTCTTATGAGGAGAGATTGAGGAGACTGGGCCTGAATTCTCTAGAGTTTTGACAAATGAGGAGTGACCTCACTGAAACGTACAAAATTCTTACAAGGCGTGACAGGGTAGATCTGAATAGGATGCTTCCACTGGCTGGTGAGTCTAAAACCAAGGGACTATCTCAGGATAAAGAGTAGGCAATTTAAGACTGAGATGAGGAATTTCTTTACTTAGAGGATGGTGAATCTTTGAAGTTCTCTACCCCAGAGGACTGTGGAAGTTCAATCATTGAACATTTTCAAGACAGAAATCAGTAAATTTCTGGAGACTAATAATATCAAGGGATATGGAGATAATTTGGGAAGGGGACTGGCATTGAGGTAGATGATCAGCCATTATTGAATTGAATGATAGTGGAGTCTCAATGGGCCAAATGGCCTACTCCTGTTCCTAAAAAGTAAAAAAACTCAAAATGCTGGAACTAAAAGCATAAAACAGAAGATATGCAGCAGATCCGTCAGAATCCGTGAAGAGAGGACAACATTTTGAATGGGACCCTTCCCAAAGCATTGACCTATCCTTCCCCTCAGCTGTTTGGCATCACCAGGATTTACTGATCTCGAGATTTAAAAACCCTTGAGATTAGGTACAGCTGAACATTTAAAAGGAAACAATCCTGATTTAGCAAAGACTTTGATTAATATTGCAAAATGTCATTCAGAAATAGTTTATTAATTAGCACAATGTGATTGGGGCGATTTAATAGATCAAAATTGAATAATTAGATATTTAAAGTACTTATCTTTGCAGACATCCATTCGTTCAAGGGAAGAGAAAAGGTGAAGATCAAACATTGATCTTCCTGTTAGGATCAATAATTTACTGCACAGAGTTTTAACTTGGAGTCTGCGGAGAATCTCCTTGCAATCCCCCAGGGGGTGGCACAGTGGCACGGTGATTAACACTGCTGCCTCACAGCGCAGGGAACCCGGTTCGATTCCCGGCTTGGGTCACTGTCTGCGTGGGTTTCCTCTGGGTGCTCCGGTTTCCTCCCACAGTCCAAAGACGTGTTGGTTAGGTGGATTGGCCATGCTAAATTCTCCCTCAGTGTACCCGAACAGGCGCTGGAGTGTGGCGACTAGGGGGTTTTCACAGTAACTTTATTGCAGTGTTAATGCAAGCCTACTTGTGATACTAATAAACAAACGTAAACAGCAGTTGCACTGGTAACTACTTTATAAAGTCCTAGCTTGAAACTTTATGCTCCCATGTTTCTCACATCACAGTCCCATACTCAGGCAAGGTAGTCATCAGGGCATAGCTAACCGTTACTTCTGTTTGAGGAGAAAATATATCCGTGCATTAATCACATTAAGTACACTTTAATTTAAAAAGGATCAAGAAAGGTTTATCATCCATTTTTTCCTTGGTGCCTCCCAAGCAACAATCCATTGATGCAAAGTTATCAGTATCTTTCCTTTTGCACTGGCATTAGTGAAGCAGGCTGTCTCGGAGGGGAGTGTTGAACCGTTGGAGAAAATCTCCATTACAAAGGAGGAAGTGTTAGGTTTGTTAGAGAATATAAAGACTGACAAATCCCCAGGGCCTGATGGAATATATCCAAGGCTGCTCAGGGAGACGAGAGGTGAAATCGTTGGGCCTCTGACGCAAATCTTTGTCTCGTCACTGGATGCAGGTGAGGTCCCAGAGGATTGGAGGATAGCTAATGTGGTCCCGTTATTTAAGGAGGGTAGGAAGGATAACCCGGGTAATTATAGGCCGGTGAGCTTGACGTCCGTGGTGGGGAAGTTGTTGGAGAAGATTCTTAGAGATAGGATGTATGCGCATTTAGAAAGGAATAAACTCATTAACGATAGTCAGCATGGTTTTGTGAGAGGGAGGTCATGCCTCACTAACCTGGTGGTGTTTTTTGAAGAAGTGACCAGAATGGTTGACGAAGGAAGGGCCGTGGATGTTGTCTATATGGACTTTAGTAAAGCGTTTGACAAAGTCCCTCATGGTAGGCTAGTGAAAAAGGTTGGATCTCATGGGATAAAGGGGGAGGTGGCTAGATGGGTGGAGAACTGGCTTGGTCATAGAAGACAGAGGGTGGTAGTGGAAGGGTCTTTTTCCGGCTGGAGGCCTGTGACTAGTGGTGTTCCGCAGGGCTCTGTATTGGGACCTCTGCTGTTTGTGATTTATATAAATGATCTGGAAGAAGGAGTAACTGGGGTGATCAGTAAGTTTGCGGACGACACAAAACTGGCAGGACTTGCAGATAGTGAGGAACATTGTCAGAGGCTACAGAAAGATATAGATAGGCTGGAAATTTGGGCAAAGAAATGGCAGATGGAGTTCAATCCTGATAAATGCGAAGTGATGCATTTTGGTGGAAATAATGTAGGGAGGAGCTACACGATAAATGGAAGAACCATAAAGGGTGTAGAGACGCAGAGGGACCTGGGTGTGCAAGTCCACAGATCTTTGAAGGTGACGTCACAGGTGGAGAAGGTGGTGAAGAAGGCATATGGCATGCTTGCCTTTATAGGACGGGGCATAGAGTATAAAAGTTGGGGTCTGATGTTGCAGATGTATAGAACGTTGGTTCGGCCGCATTTGGAATACTGCGTCCAGTTCTGGTCGCCACACTACCAGAAGGACGTGGAGGCTTTGGAGAGAGTACAGAGGAGGTTTACCAGGATGTTGCCTGGTATGGAGGGGCTTGGTTATGAGGAGAGATTGGGGAAACTGGGGTTGTTCTCCTTGGAAAGACGGAGGATGAGGGGAGACTTAATAGAGGTGTATAAAATTATGAAAGGCATAGATAGGGTGAACGGTGGGAAGCTTTTCCCCAGGTCGGTGGTGACATTCACGAGGGGTCATAGGTTCAAGGTGAAGGGGGGGAGGTTTAACACAGATATCAGAAGGACATATTTTACACAGAGGGTCGTGGGGGCCTGGAATGTGTTGCCGGGCAAGGTGGTGGAGGCGGACACACTGGGAACGTTTAAGACTTATCTAGACAGCTATATGAACGGAGTGGGAATGGAGGGATACAAAAGAGTGGTCTAGTTTGGACCAGGGAGCGGCGCGGGCTAATTGTTCTTTGTTTCTCGTTTCAAGGCTTCATTCTATGATCATCTTGCTGGTGCCAGTACAGAGCGAGACTGCGGATAGTTGGGAACCTGTCTCGGGGGCAGGGAATTCAGATGGTGTTCGTAAAGCAAAAGTGGAAATGAATAGGGTTGGGAAGCATTTTCTGATCAGGGCCAGTGTGATCTCCTGGACTCGTTTCGATCGCCACAGGGGGTCGGAGAGGAATTTCCCAGATTTTTTTTCCCCCCATATTGGCCCTGGGGTTTTCGCCTCTCCCTGGAGATCACATGGTCTGGAATGGGGGGGTGGGGGTGAGTTAATAGGTTGTGATGAACAAAGCATCGTAGCTGTGAGGGACAGCTCGGTGGATAGGATATTAGGATGTAGATAGGCTGGAAAATTGGGCGGGGATCCTGGATTCAGGATTCAATCCTGGACCGGGGAGCGGCGCGGGCTTGGAGGGCCGAAGGGCCTGTTCCTGTGCTGTATTGTTCTTTGTCAGACTGCAGTGAGACCCTGACAGAATTTACCTGTTGTGATGCGATGCATTGGTAATGTAACATAGGTGAGGTGTGCATAGAGTAGAAAATTTTCTTCAGTTCGGTTCAGCTTTAGCCAGGATCCAACCAGGGACCTCCCCGTCCCAGACAAAGAACGAGATCGCAGGTTGGACACACCGTGCATGTCTGCAAAGAGACAGTGGATTTATTTTCAAAATGAGAGCATTTATTGCATCACATCGTTTTTCAAAATGCAATAAAAAGAGTATGAAAAAAAACACAAAAGTGATGAAATCCAGCAATTTAGAATATGCTTTCAAAAAAAACGTTTGTGTAATCACACAATGGTATTTAACGCCTTTGCAGAATAGATTTTCAACTATGCCAGGATAAGCGAAAGCTCGTAATAATGCTGTTCTTACATTGAAAGACATCTTTAGCTGGCAGTTAAGAAACGGACCTTACAAAACAATGATAGATTACTGTGGACTTAAGGCATTAAGCCTTAGAAAACATCATTGCCATCTCAGGTCACACTGCAGATGGTACTGTTTCCCGGTCCCACATTAACCCTTGCTATGCCAGATACTTTTATACCACAAAATAGGACTTTAAAACACAAAGATGACAATTTTAAATTAGAGGTACTATGAAGCTAGAGCCGACCAGTGAAGATAGGCTTGGACAAATGTCACAAATAGGATAAGATGGAGACAGAGTTTTGGGGGTAGTGAGGCCTTCATAGGAATCTGGAGAGCATTCCATTAATTGATGCGAATGAAGGCTTCAACAGCAGATAGATTGAGATGTCATCTTGTGATGGAAAGGATACAAATTGAGAAGCTCAAATTGGGGTCAAACAGAGCTCCAAAGATTGCAATCAGTCTGCTTCAGCCAAGACCGTGGCCACATAAAGGAATGGAGTTGGTAATAAGGGGATGAATTTTCTGGTGAAGGTTGAAAAGTGATCTTTGGATCTTAGTGTTTAGCTGGAGGAAGCTACAGCATATGCACAAGTCAAAAAAGAAACACCACCACAGAAACAGTGGGAGTCAAAGCGGTGGTGGGAAACTAGTATTAGGTGTTGTCAGCAGACACGTGGCTTTGGATGATGTCACTCAGGGGAAGCCGGTAAATGAGGAAAAGGCAGGAGCCAAAGATTTATGCCTGGGAATAGTTGACATTTCACTAGGAATGAGAATAGAAATGTCTGGCCAGGTTGGTTAAGTAGGAATATAAGCAAACTGAATGGTGAGGCACATGTCTTGAACTGTGTGAAGTTGCAGCTCGATCAGTGAAGCAGAATGCCCTATATTCACAAACTATTTTCTGACATGTTCAGAGCATTTCATACTGTGGAAAGGACATAAATCTAATTGGAGAGATTTAACCAAACAACAGCAGGACACATGGGCAAGGCTATGGGAAGCAACAGAATATTCAAACAGCATAAATCACATTTTTGTTATTCATTCGTGAGAATGGGTGTCGCTGGCTAGGTCAGCATTTATTGCCTACCCCCAATTGTCCTCAAAGTGGTGGTGAGCTGCTGTCTTGAACTGCTGCAGTCCCTGTGGTGCAGGTACACCCCCGGGCTGTTCGGGAGGAAGTTTCAGGATTTTGACCCACTGACAGTGAAGGAATGGCAATATATTTCCAAGTCAGGATGATGTGCGACTTGGAGGGGAACTTGCAGGTGGTATACACCTGTTGCCCTTGCTCTATTAGATTTAGAGGTCTTGGCTTTCGAAGATCAGTCAAAGGAGGCTTGGAGTTGCTGCAGGGCATCTTGTAGATGGTGCACACTGTATATCGATGGCGGAGGGAGTGAATGTTTAATCATTGGTGATGGAGCTGAAGATGTTTGGGCCCTGAACACTAACCTGAGAGATTCTTGCAGTAGTCCGTGGGCTGAGATGATTGGCCTCTAATAGACACAAACATCTTCCTATATGCTGGGTATGACTCGACCCACTGAAGAGTTTCTCCCCTGTTGCAATTAACTTCAATTGTACTGGGCTCTTTGATGATACACTTGATCAAATGCTGCCTTGATGTCAAGGGCAGTCATTCTCACCTCAGGAACTCAGCTCTTGTGTCAAGCCTAAAATGAGGTTAGAAGCTGGGAGGCCCTGGCAGATCAAATTGAGCATAGTGAGCAGGTTATTGCTGAGTAAGTGCCGCTTGATAACAGTGTCAATGACACCTTCCATCGCTTTGCTGATGATTGATAGTGAACCGATGAGATGGAAATTGGCTGGATTGGGTTTGTCCTGCCTTTTGTGGACAAGAGGTACACGAGCAATTTTCCACATTGTCGGGTAGATGTCAGCATTGCAACTGCACTAAAACAGCTTGGCTAGGGACATTGACTGGATAAAGCAGGATTGCAGAGCTATGATTTGATCTGATTGGTTGTGGGATTGTTTACCTCTGTGAATAACATGCTGCTTCCATTAATTAGCATGTTTGTAGCCCTATGTTGTAGGTTTGCTGCATTGGCACCTCATTTTTAGGTACGTCTGGTGTTGCTCCTGGCACGCTCTCTACACCCCTTCATGGGGTTGGGTCCCATGCTTGATGGTAATGGTAGAGTGGGAGATATGCCAGGTCGTGAGGCTATGCATTGTGGCTGGATGCAATTTTGCTGCTGCCAATTGTCCACAGTGCCTTGTGGATGTCCAGTTTTTAGCTGCTAGACCTGGTCTAAATCTATCCCATCTACCACAGCGGTAGAGCCACACAGCATGATGGTTCATGTCTTCAATGTGAAGATAAAACTTCGTCTCCATCTGGTGGCACGGTGGCGCAGTGGTTAGCACTGCTGCTTCACAGCACCAGGGACCTGGGTTCGATTCCCAGCTTGGGTCAACTGTTTGCCTGTTCTCCCCATGTCTGCGTGGGTTTCCTCCGGGTGCTCAGGCTTCCTCCCACAGTTCAAAAAACGTGCTGGTTAAGTGCATTGGTCATGCCAAATTCTCCCTCAGAGTACCTGAATAGGCACCAGAGTGTGGCGACGAGGGGATTTTCACAGTAACTTCATTACAGTGTTGCTGCAAGCCTTCTTGTGACATTAATAAATAAACTTAAAAATAAAAAGCATATGGACAGCAGACACATGGGGACACCACCACCTAGAAGTTCCCCTCCAAGCCACTCACCATTCTGAATTGGAAATATATTGCTGTTTCTTCACTGTCACTGAGTCAAAATCCTAAAACACCCTTCCTAACAGCACAGTGGGTGTACCTACACCACATGGGCTGCAGCGATTCAAGCAGCAGCTCACCACCACCTTCTCAAGGGAAATTAGGGATGAGCAATAAAAACAGTGGTGCAGCCAGTGATGCCCATGTCCCGTGAAAGTAGTAGTAAAACACTACCTGCCACAGATCCAATCTGGCAGGCATGTCCTTCTGGACTTACACAGTAAGAAGTTTAACAACACCAGGTTAAAGTCCAACAGGTTTATTTGGTAGCAAAAGCCACACAAGCTTTCGGAGCCTTAAGCTTGTGTGGCTTGTGTGGCTTTTGCTACCAAATAAACCTGTTGGACTTTAACCTGGTGTTGTTAAACTTCTTACTGTGCTTACCCCAGTCCAACACCGGCATCTCCACATCATGACTTCTGGACTTAGCCAGTGGGGCAGGTACTGAACCATTCTTGGTGTTGGGCATTGAAGTTCGCCAACCCAGGACAAAACAAAGGGCCAATCCACTATAAGATGTATTATTATCAAAGCAAGCATGAGAAATTAGTTAGAAACTGTACAAAAAAAGCTGAAGGTGCACCTTCCGAGTCCGCACTGTCTGAGCCATGCCTGAAGAATTCCTCACTGTCATTGGCTGAATGAGACTTCTTCATTTCTGCCATCCGGTTTTTGGGTGTTTTTCTGCGTAATGAAGGAGAGAAAAAGGACGGACGATTGTTGCGCTCAGGAGTTGGCGGTGTGCTGAAAGAAGTTACCTAAAATTGTACCCAAAAATTATGTAAGTTCCAGCGTTATTGTTCAAAGGTGCCTAAACAATACTGTGTCACTGTGTTCTAATGTATGGAAACGGGAATTCATCGGAGAAGACAATGACAATACTGAGTCTCGTTCCAATGGAAGGGTGACAACATTTAATAGAAGACTGTTTACACCAGCTGGGCATTGGTGGTGAGGAGCGATCAACTTAAAATTGTCACTGAGATAGTCTGGAGAGGGGTTACGTTTCTCTATACGGGTGCGCAGAAGCTTATTGGAGCATTGTATGACTTATTACAGGACTTATTGAAGCAAAACTGTTGCATATTTTATTATAAAAATCACCCTTACCCTTTGCCCAAACATTGATTGGGATCAAGTGTCCCAGTATCATCATATAGATCTTGCTCATCTGATTTCCCTCTGGATTTGCACATCTAACTCTTTCCCTTTCACTATTTGGAGGCCTATAAATAACTCCAGTAGCATAATTATACCATTTCTGTGTCTGAGTCCTAACCAATTCCTGCACTCTTGAATGGATAGACACTAGTTCTCTGATCTTTAGCTGCTTCGGGTCCAGTATTTCCAGAGTTCAGGCTGCATTCCACTAAGAAACTCAATGGGTTTTGGTACAAGATGATCTATAATCCCACAGCTACCAGTGGCTGCAAAGGTCACTGTGATTCTCACCGTTTAGCATGCACGTTCTTTCAGACTGCAACTGGCAATATCAGTGACATTTCTGTAAACATTGTTTGCTCGAGGAAGTTCCCCAAAGAAGCACAATCACAGGTGTTACCATTTTAAATAGCAGGATTTCACAAAGTTCATTGGAAATCACAGAACCACAACTGTACACATTCCCTTCATTAATAATATCAGCTGCATTCACCCAGTGTGCGGCTTGTTTGGGAACAGCAGCACTGCAGCAGGCAAGGTGCAAACCGTCATTCATGTCATCATGCAGCACATTACTGCAATGCTGGGAGCACACACACACCACACACACACCACACACACACACACACACACAGCACACCAGCTTCCTGAACTGGTCCTCCGGGTCTCCCAGATAGATCTGCAGCCTGCCTGAAGCTGCCACACATTTCAGGCTGAATGGTGCTGCTAATGCTCAAAGTGAAGGGCATCGTCGGGAACTGTTTTTGAAGCTGCAACAGCAGCCCACCATCTCCTCTACCCTGCTCTCTCCCCTCCACACACACACACAGACACACACACACAAGCACAGTGGTGCCCTCCCAGAGGTGGGAGATCATTTTCACTGTTCAAACGAAGCTGACTTCAGAATCTCATGTCAGGCATGACGTTCTGCCAGCAAGATAGCCCCCAATAGTTTACTCCATGACTATCATTTCTATTTGGCCTTCAGTATGCTCCTTAGTTAAACCCAAACCCCTGGAATAAAGTAGCTTCCATCCGCTCATATTCAGCTCGCTCACCAAGAGCACCAATGGAAACAGACACATCTGTTTACTCTCAATGGCTGACAACAAACTGTATGAAAAGGAATGGGTAACAGGGCCCAGGAGGTATTGCAGTTAGATCAGCTCATTACTTCACAAGCTGCTTTTCTATCAGATTAAAATATATTCTCCTTCAAAACAATAAGTGTGCTAACTGAAAAATAAACTGAAAATCAATCGATATTTCGAAAAAGGAAGGTCTCGCGCAGCCAGAGTTAATATTCGCTGCATGGATCAGTGTACAGCAAGTGGTTTCCTTCAGAAGAGAATCTGATAAAAACGTTTTGTGCCGAGAGGTTGTACTACACATTCCACACAATGTATTGCCAGAGAATCTAAAGCAAACTGAAATGGAACTACTCGGGCTCCACACAGCCGACAAAATCCTCGCACCTGATGTTTCTGCCTCTGCACAGGCTGCAAACACACCACAGCCCTGCTCCAACTCTTTAATTAACTGAAAGCAGTATTTGTCAGATCTTTACACTCTGCTTGGTTCTACTGCAGTCTTAATCACAGGCGTCTAGGCACAGTTCATTACAATGCAGTACGGAACCCCAGCCTTGCAGCAAAAATAGTGACCTTTATAGCTTGGTATTTCAGTGCGAGAGAAAGAGAGAGAAAGTGAGTGAGCGAAAGAGAGATTGAGAAGGAAGATGGGGAGAGGAGAGAGAGAGAGCACGAGAGGGGGAAAAGAGAGATAGCAGTGGAGGGGGGACCTGTATGATGGTAGAGGGAGGCAGTCAGAAGGCAAGGAGGGAGGGAGATAGATAAAAAATATATTATCGTAGTGAATTATTAAAAAATCTGCACTCACTTTAAAAAACAAATTGGCACAATTGATGATCCTTGTTCTCATTAATATCTTTGTATTACACAAAACAATGGAATAAAATGAGTTCAGATCCAGACTAGGATCGGAGGAGGGAAATCGGTTTTCTCTGAAAGTGCTCGATATGAAACGTGTCTCAGCAACCTCGACATAGCACCTAATGGAGCCCAGCAAAAAACTCACCATCATTCAGCGGCAATTGACATGAACTGGCTGCCAGTTTAATTAATTTATACCTAGATAGCAATAAAACATTTATTCCATTGTACAAATAATGATCACAGCCAAATGAATTCTCCTCTAGTGAAAGCCACAAGCTTAAATAACTGAGTTTTGAGCATTCAACATATCCATTTGATTTCATCGATTGCCTCGGATTCAGCTGTTCGTGTCTGATGCTCAACTTAAGCCTGATTCAATTTCAAGGTTCTTGGAGGCTCGTTGTATCAGGAATATAATTATTGATTGCTACAAAATATTAAAGATTGATAGGAGGAACTTTTTAAAATCAAATGTAACATGTTCAAGATTCAAAAGAAAATCTTGCTTAATATGGCATGCCTGAGGATGCCAAGAACAGTTTTATTTAGAGAAAAAACTGCAAGCCTTTGGATTCACTAAAACAAGTCTGAATTATTTCTGAAATGGAACCTTATTCCATTCACTGGTTGCTTTCAGAGCCAGGCCAAATTGAGAAAACGCTAATCTGCCAGTATCACAAGAAGCTAATAATTAATACTCAGGGCAGTGGGAAAAGGAGGGATAGTTAAAGCCAGCAACAGCATATGGACAGTCACTGTGTTGGGGAGCATGCAAGCATTCCTTAAACAAATTGACATCTCTGGCCTGCAAACCTTGTGTCAGATATAACCAGCAGCCTGGTCTTAATTTCACATGATAGTTTTCACACTATTGGGAGCTGTGCAATAGATTTTAAACAATGTTCATACAAACTGCCATCTACACATGCAACACTAGATCTAGTCACAGGGTTACATAATTTTTGCATATATATATATATATATATATATAGCAAAAAATGTATATAATTTATATATACATTATTTTATATATATATATATATATATATATATATATATATATATATATATATATATAACAGAAGGCACACAACACAGAAAACACAACACAGACATGTGGGGGTAATGTTAACCTACCCAAAATGCACTGCAGGAAGGAGATGCATCCCCCTGGGTGGTGAGAAATTGCAATGTTATAAGTTAGACCATGTCACACCATGGCAGAACATGCTTCAGAGCTATTGCCAAAGGGGCTCTTTGGCAAATAATGGACATTTATGTTTAACAAGACACATTGCCGTGGTGTATGTAAAAGTGAGAGGGAATAAAAAGTATGTCCTTGGAAAACATTTTCACACTTCCAGAATAATTAGTATTTGCAAAAGCCTCTTCTGAAGGTTAAATTAATGCTGCCAACAGACCTCAATTATCCATCTCACCCAAATGGCTATTCTTCCTCTCTAGTCTAAAGGACTGTAACTCAACTAGAAGTACTGTAAGATCATCAGGTTTCTAAATAGTGGATAGGAACAAAATAAAAGTCACAAATAAGCGATAAACCTAAATTCTGTGGATCGGATGATCACTGACCCAGGGGAAACAATCTCTACAAGAGTCAAACCTCAACGGTTCCCTAATACTTACATGCTCATGCAGTGGTGAGTCTGGCTCAGATCCCTCCTCCGTCCCATAGGGTGACGTGTCTCCCGTTGCAACACGACTCACAGCCATCTCAGCATGCCCTTTTCCCTGGGGGCCTTTCATCCGGACAAATTCCATGTTGTTGTATTTATAGAAGCCAAAAGACATCTTCTGGGCCATCTTAGCAGCAACACTTACCTGAAAGAAAGGGGAAAAAAGACACATGCTGCTGTAGTGAATATTTTTTGAGCCTCTCTCAAGGCTGGTGGTCCGCCAGTTACCTTCTTTTCCTGTGCAACTCTGAACAGTTAGTCCTGGCAAGTTACTCTACTGTCTGGCTACCTCAGCTGTGGTTCCTGTCACACTTGGCATCAATACACTGCCCATTAGGAGATCACAGGACAGAACCAGCAATGATTTTCCTTTCTTGATTCTGGAAACAGGCCAGTCGTAGTGCTACCATTGCTGTCTTGGCTGAGGTCAGCTCACTCATTGGCGACCAGGAGATTGACCCTGGGGCTGTGGAACTGAAGGCTCATAGCTTTTGCATTACCCATTGAGCCAGACATTACCAAAGTAGAGGAGACAGGAATTGTCAGAGAAGAGCGAAAGAGAAAAACAAAAGGTGGTGAGCACATTTTTCAGGCATGCCAGTCTATCTAAAATATGAACGGGCACTGCCACTATTCAAACAAAGCAGTGAAAGACAGGGCAGTAATTGTGTAAGACTTCAAAGAAAACTCCACGAATCTGAGCGAGGTATTGGTGGGTAGCTTTATAGCAATCTGAACAATATTTACTAATAGCTGAGAAAACAGCCACTTTTAATTAAAATTCTTCAAACAGCTGAATGATGTAATTGCTAGTTTACACACATTTAAACACAGCGCAGCTGGGTTAGCTGTAAGCTG
This sequence comes from Mustelus asterias, assembly GCF_964213995.1. Lineage (NCBI taxonomy): Eukaryota > Metazoa > Chordata > Chondrichthyes > Carcharhiniformes > Triakidae > Mustelus > Mustelus asterias. The sequence continues at coordinate 45,056,842 of NC_135809.1, read as the reverse complement.
GTGTAGAAAATGCATCTGGGAACTGGTTACTCATCTTACATTAGCAGAACCGCTTCAAGAGCTGCAGTTTCTTGAACAAAGTAATTCTTCATTAATAAGTGCTCGATAGAGCAACCATCCCTGCATTCAGCCTCTGAAGCACAGCACTCCCGGAAGAGAGAGAATTATTGATCCAATGTTGATGGTTCTGCTGAACATTTCCAGCATTTTCTGCAGTTATGCCAAAGCTATCTCCGTGGCCACAAGGTTTCCGCTCAATCACTGCACACGCTGTGGTTGATGGGGGCTTATCTAACTGACATGTCCCCCAGGGGATCTTCTCTCCTGATCTATCTTTCCAAAAAGACCACCTTCAGCTCTCCCTCCGTTCCATTCTTGCTGATCATTTCGCTCTGCATTCATTAACTTGCTTTAGATCACACATTCCCAATACATAGTGGAACGCTGGTTCATTCTCATTTTGACTTCTCTGCCTTCAGTTTTGCAATGATATTATCTCAATTTTTCTGACATAGCTTGTTCTTGTTTCCAAGCCCATCCCAGATTTGAACTTTGCACCCAATTGGAGCAAGCAAGAGTCAACCATTCCATCATTCATTTAGATCATGCTGGGGTGTGGGGGGACGTGAATACTTATATGTTCCATCCATTAAACTCTAACAAGATAGAAACCCCTGCACAAAAGAAGAGGGAACCTTTGTGACATTAACTTTGCAACTAACCTCTCACTGGTCTGACAATTGAGTATCATGTCCAATATTTCAAGGTACTTTCACAGGAGGTGAAGTAACATGAGTTGGTAGATTGCTCAGTGACAGTGTACTAATAAGATCATTGCTTATATTTTTATGCTACCTTGCAGTCTGAACTACAATCACTTCAGCTGCCACTACACAAACAACAACTTGCAATTGATACTTTCAGATGTGGAGAAACATCTCAAGACTGTTGCTGGAAGCACATGGGGAAATTGGTCAATAAGGGCCGTTGTTGCCCTGGAGGATGTAAAGATAGCTAGGCTATGGAGGAATTTAAGCCTAAATATTAGAATTTTAAATATGAGTCTGGGTGGGAGAGACCTGGCTGCCAACATCAGCAAGTGAGAACAGGGGTATGATTGCATTGCCACCTCAAGGTGACTGCAGTTAGATGAACAGGAACAGCTCATTAACAATTCTGCACCGCCAATCCCTGAACACCTCCCCCCGCCCACTTCCCACCACCACCACGTGGGATCTACTTCATCACTCTTCCCGAGAGTGGAAGGCAATGGCAAACCAGCACTGACACCGAACAAAACCGTCAAGGAAAATGGCTCAGAATGAAGCATAAATGAGCCAAGGGTCTGCCGTTGGGCAGAGCATAATGAATGTTCATTATTCATTATGCTCTGAATGAATGAATCCAAAAATCTAACAATCTACTCAACAAATAAACATCTACAGCCTTATGGGGTAGAGAATTCCAAAGATTAACATCCTTTGAATGAAGGAATTTCTCCACACTTCACTCCTAAATTGCCAACTCCTTATTGCGAGACCATGACCCTTAGTTCTAGACTGCCTAGCCTAAAGAAACAGCCTCTCAAAATCTACCCTGCCAAACATTTACATTACTTTGCCTCTCATTCTTCTAAACTCTAGACTGAGTGGATCAGTCTCTTCTCATGGGTCAACTCCCTCATGCCAGGCAAGGATTCAGTCTTGCAACACTTTGTTGCACTCCCTTTAAAAGAGATCAAAGCTGTACACAGTAATCTATGTGTGCCCTCAACAAGGCAATCATAGAGAGATTCTCCACAATACAGCAAGATTACAAGATCACTCAGAGTTTGCAGATTAGAGAAGAGCAGCTCACTTACCCGGTTATCGTATACTTTTTTTAATGCTTCATATCTTATGGAGCCCTGGAAGATTACTCCCTGAAATGTGTTGTTTTTATCACTGGCGACCAGCTCAACACAGACCATTTCTCCCTCCCCCACTGACATGTCACTGAATACCTGCAAATGCACAAAACAGAAATGAACTTATTTACATAGCAGCAGCAATAGTGACAGAATAACAGCTTCAGACACATGAGGCAACATCATAGAAACAACCAGAACATTCAACACCTCAGCATGAATTAGACAATACTGTCTCATAATGTTATTCACATTCTGCAAAGAGCTTAAAAGTTCTCTTTTGATAGATGCATTTTTAGTGTAATGTTGAACAAAGCACAATAATCCCTTGAGCTGAAGTCAAACTTCTTAGCCACACCTATTATAGCACAACTCCAAATTGGATCAAGAAACAGGTGCATCTAAAGTAAACAACTGTAACAAATAAAGTCCAAAAATCTCAGAGAAAATTGATCTAAATTGTTCCTTACAGCTTACTTTGAATTAGCTGAGCTACCCGTTTTATATTTAAATGGTTGCATGATTGCTTTAAGAACCCATCACATAATGGGCGGCATGGTGGCACAGTGGTCATCACTGCTGCCTCACAGTGCCATGGACCCGGGTTCAATTCTGGGTGACTGCGTGGAATTTGCACATTCTCCCAATGTCTGCATAGGTTTTCTCCCACAGTCCAAAGATATACAAGTTAAGTGGATTGGCCATACTAAATTACCCCTTAGTCTCCCAGGATGTGCAGGTTGGGGCATTAGCAGGGTAAATACGTGGGGTTACAGGGTTAGGGTCTGGGTGGGATGTTCTGTCGGAAAGTCGGTGCAGACACAATGGGCTGAATGGTCTGCTTCTGCAGTTGATGCACAGGCTCCTGTTTAGTTTCATTTTCTACACTGTATACACAACAGCTCCTGCAACAAACCTTGTAGTTGTTTATGTCTATGTAAACCAAGGGTGGGATTCTCCCAAAAAAATTCTAAGTGCCGAATTCACGTAAAAACTGGAGTAAATCCCACTGGTTTTTTTCAGCAGAATTTTCAAAACGAATCTCCCACATTCTGTGCACCACAAAGTGCCTCAGTTGTGAATCACGCTGAAAATCCAGGGGCGGGGCCTAATCCCGCTGTAGAGGCTGGCAGCATAACGCAGGGCAGGCCACTGCACATGCGCCGGTCTGCCAGTGCCGAGATCAGTACATGCGCAGTGGCCCCACACTGCTGGCCTCCCAATCACTGGTCAGCTCGATTGCCCGCCAGCACAGCAACCCTCCATCGCTGGCCATGCAGCCCCCCTGACACCAGATTGCTAGCCAACCGAACGTCTCTCAGGGCCAGCCCTGACCCCCACCTCCCACTCCCACTCCCCATGGAGCCAATCCACCCCCCTCAGTCCTGACTGCCCCCCCCCCCCCCCCCCCCCCCCAATTAGCCCTTTCCCTCCCTCCAACAACGATCCCAGTGCTCCCTCTGGCTCTGCCCAATGCCCAGTTGGCAGTGCCAAGGTGCACCATTGGGCATTGCCACTTTGCCCCTTGGGCAGTGCCAGGGGCCAGGCTGGCACTGCAAAGCTGGCAACACCAGGGGGCACCCTCCTTGCCCCAACCTTCTGGAGGGCCTCCATGGCCCCCCCTTCACTCCAGTAGGGTTGGGCCACCAACTCCCCACTAGTGGGGAGCTATTGCAAACCCCGCTGGAGTGAAACACTCCTGACGGGGTGGGGGAAAGACGCTAGTGGGCCCGGAGACTTCAGTCCCGGGTCCGCTAATCATATTCAAATGCTGATTTAGATAATTTATTCAGCTCCACACTGATTTCTGGTGGCCAGAGGCAGGTGGAGGCCATGGCGCCCAGTGGGACGCCTGCTACCCAGCCTCCGCTTATGTCTCCCAGCCGGCTGCACCGCCCCCTCACAAGTTTTTCTGTTAAAACCAACAACCCCTAACATAATTAGAACATTACACTACCCAGCATGCAACGCTGCTGAAGGGGATAGACTGGGGTTGAAAATCAACAAAGACTTGATTCATGCAATGTTTGCTGGACAAATAGAAAGATAGGATTGAATAGGATCAAGGAAATTGCTCTCATCGAGAGGAAACTAGATTAATACAAAGTAAACCAGCAAAAAATAATCCAGGAGAAAATAGATATATTCAGCTCAGCTATGATGCACCAGGCCAGGCGCAGATCCCAACTCATCTCTAAATGAAATCAGGGACAAAAGGGCAATTTATTTCCTCTTGAGGCAATAGACTGCTGGGCCCCTTAATTTACCAAGCTGTTCATGTAGGGATCCTTGCACTGACAATGAATTGCTAAATGACCTCAGGAATTGTCCATCTTTAGCTGCTCAATTCCACTGTAAAGTTCTTAAACTCTTTGTTTCTAGTCACCGTGTCCATTCCTCTCAATCCTCCCGGGAGTCCTGTTGCAGCCACTCTCTGTACCTAGGATTCTCTAAGTGCCATCCTTTGGCTCTGATACATTATATCTCCATATTCTCCACAACTTAGCGCAGCATCTGTATTCCTGACTATTTTCATTCCTGAGATAGCTTAGGCCTTTTATTTTGCATTGATGACATTAATTAATGGGAAATCACCAGTAACAACATATTGTACCTACATAGTGGCTTTAATATAATAAAACCTTCCAGGGCCCTCCCTTCACAGGGACATTATAAAACAAAAGTTGATGCCAAGCCACATAAGGAGATAGTAGGGCGAGGACTCAATGTTTTGTTAAAGAGGTAAATTTTAAACAGTATCTTATAGGGGGAAAGAAAGCCAGAGGGGTTTAGGGAGGAAATTCCAGAGTTTAAGGCCTTGGCAGTTGACAGCACGGCCAGCAACAGTGCAGCAGTTAAAATTGGAATGCAGAAGAGGCCAGAATTGGAGGAGAGCAGATATCTCAGAGAGTTGCGGGGATGGAGGGGATTATAATCACAAAGAAGGACGAGACAATGGGAAGACTTGAAAACAAGGGCGGGACTTTTAAAATAAAAACAGAAACTGCTGGAAATACAGATGTGGCAGAGCTGTTGAGAGGCAGACAAAATCAATGTTTTAGGCTGAGAGTTCTGATGAAAGTTAAACTTTGGGCAGGATTCTCTGGCCTCCCTGTGGTGTGTTTCTTGCGACGGGAGGTGGCGCCCGTTGGCTGACAGTGGGATCTTCTGGCCCCAGCACTGTCAATGGGAATTCCCATTGACTCTATCCCATGTCGCTGGGAAACCCACGGAGGGGTGTGCCTTCGGCGGGACAATAAGATCCCACAGGCATGAACAGCCGGAAAGTTCTGGCCTGGCCTTTAACTCAGTTCCTCTACTGACAGATGTTACCAGACCCGCTGAGTAATTTCAGCAATTTCTGTTTTGAATTCAGATTTCCAGCATCCACAGTGTTTTGCTTTTGTCTTAGTGAGAATTTGAAAATCAAGCTGTTGCCTAACGAGAAGGCAACGGAGGTCAGCAAGCACAGGGGTGATGGGTAAACGGCACTTGGTTAATTTAGAACACAGTTTTGGATGAGCTCGAATTTACAGCGGGTAGACCTTGGCATGACAACCAGCTGTGTGTTGGCACTGTCATGTCTAAAGGCAACAAAGGCATGTATGTTTATTAATCTTGTTGCTTATTGACACCACTTCCCTGCAGAGAATAACTGACCACTGATTCAAAGGGATGTGTGCATGTAACATAAGCCACCACACGTTAAAAAAAACACTTTGCCGCAGACACAAAACAGTTTTTGAAGAACGCAGTATGTGCCTGGAACCTAAAATGTGCAATCAGTTACCGGCTCACAGGTAGAATTTGTCTGAGAGAAACAGGCCAATACAAGGGGTAGTCATGACAACGGTGCCCCAAACTCCTCTGTATATGTGAGGATTTCCTCTGGAGGCCATCCAGTGAATATTAAGGAAACAATTACCTCTTCAAAGCTGTCAATCATGAAGAAAATGTTTGGGTAACTGATTTTGGATTCTTCTCCTTTACTATCCATTGGGTGCTTGCTTGGAGATGCAAATACTTGCTGTTTAAAAAAAGAAGCAACAGGGAAAAATAATATTGATCTTACAGGTGCGGTTTCCCCATAGAACTTAAATGGTATCATGACTATAAACTCTATTGGAAACCAACAATAAATTCTTATACATAAACTAAACAGTTGCTGTGAGATTCAGTACAGTAAGTGGGAGGTGAGGAGCGATTGGCAAGGTCTAGGCTTGACACTGCTCCCCATTTGCAAACAGGCCAAACCACAGCAGGTCACTAACCTGTTGAAATGCCTCTTGTCTAACTTATTGGTTGTTTGCCCACTAAAGCTACTAAGGCAGCTGATACAATATACCCAGTGAAGAGGTACAGCTTTGGTTTGCCAGCTGGCTGGGTCTATTTGTTGATCTCTTGTGAGGAAGGTGGACAAGAATGAAACAAGATTTTATACCTGCTTGGAATGGGTTGATGAAGCGCTAAAACCAGGTCAAAATTGAGAAATGTGTCTTACATTTGCTTCTATCCGTGTATAAATGTGGCCTGTCATCCACCTTAAAGCACTGATTCCCTATGGGCATGGTAAATACAGGTTCAGAACTGGCTCTCCCATTTCTTGGTTGTCCTGAATTCCAAATCAGCTCAGTTGAAATTAAACCTGACTGTGGTAAAAAAAAATTATTCAAATTTATGTGGGTGATTAAGGTGAACCTTGGTGAAAATGTGAGACATTCCTACCTCAATGGAATTCCTTGTGTGGCAGTGCAGAAAATGGCAATGTTGTAATGAATTGAGGTTAGGAATACTTATTCATTCCATTTAGCAGATGATTTGTATGTTAGATTGTGAATGTGGTATATTGACATACATGTCCCAGGTTTTGTAGTTGCAAGAGCAGCTAAAAAGTCAACATTCACTATCATTACTCTGTGAAATGGACAGCAACCTCTGGTGTCGACATATTAGCTAATTGCAAAAATCCAGAAGTTGCTATCAGTGATTCCCCACTCCTCCACAGATGGTGCGCTCTTAATAAAAATCATCTCAAATATCAGTAAATTGACATGAACTCTCCACTTCTTGCACTATTAATTAGTGCTGTAAAAACCTTGAAAAAGTGGGTTTTTTTTGCAATGCATTAATGATTATTGTTGAACAGCCTCTCTGGCTCTGAGCATTTGTGGCATCAGATTTCTTCATTCCATGACAAAATTCCATAGAATTTTTAAATTAAACTTATTTCCTTTAAAAAAAATTGGTCATATCCATCTTCTACCTTATTCCAATGACTATGTCCCAACCTTTATTTCACTTTCTGTAAAAGTGAAAAAAATAAAAACCGGCTTGTTTCCTTGGTTTGCTGTCTATTAGAATTCTTCAGTGTGATTGGCTGTTTAGCTTGCTTGATGGCAGCAGTATTGCTGGATGCCAGAGATTCCCTACAGCTGGCGTCAGAATGAAATTAGTGTCAGGAAGGTGAAATCCAGGAGAAAGTGCTCGCAAGATCTTTGCGGGTAGCTTACAAGTCAGCCCCATCACTTCTTTGCTGAATCCAAAATCTGGTTTGTAACAATATATAGATATATTTTGAACTTTTGTGCATCTCCTCAACACAGCCTAAAAACAAAACTCAAGGCCAGCAAGACCACACTCTATATCCAGTATCCTGGCAAACAAAATCGAATCAGCCACCCACCTGCGATTTCTTCTTGTGGATGTGAATGTCTCCTCCGTCCGAACGCGTGCACACAGCACATGTTACAACATATTCCAGCTGCACAGAGAGAGAGAGAGAGAAATGTAGGTTTCACACCAATCTTTCAGCCTGATGGTAACTTGTCCAAATGTTCATCTGTTACATGTGAATCAAGAGTGTTGAAAGGCTGTTCAGCAGTACGGTGCATCACAATCAAGATCAAGTCTGCCTTCACTAGAAATCCACGTTTATGGATTTTTTTAGCAGGTGATTTTTTTCCCCCCACTCCATAGTCCACTGAGCTCAGCTGTAGTGACTCCACTGCTGCCCTGACTTGTGTCAGTTAATTCAGTATAGTTTGACGTTTGAACCCCCCGCTCTGCTGTGTCAGTACCAGAGCTGCAAGTGTTCTTACTAGAGTTATCTCTGATCTCTTCATTGGCCCAAATTAAGTGTGAAGCTGAATCTATTCCAAGACGTTCTGAATGGGGTGAAGCTATGTGAGAGATTGGTTCATTTGAAGCAATGTTAGAGGTTCAGCTATATTCCCTGCACTCCAGCCGGCACAAAAACAGAGACATTGCTAATGATGACAGAGAGAAAAGGCAGTTTGTGAAGAGTTTGTCCCCCAGTACCTGCCATAGGATCAGGAGGTTCATAGCATCCAGCTCCAGTGTCAGTGTCCCTCTTTCCTCAGTCACGTTTGATTTGGGGGGGGGAAACTGACAAATTAAACAAAATATTCCAGAAAAATTGACAATTGACCCAGGGTAATGCTCTGGGGACCCGAGTTCAAATCCCACCACGGCAAATGGTGAAATTTGAATTCAATAAAAAATCTGGAATTAAAAGTCAAATGATGATCATGAAACTATTGTCGAAAAAACCCACCTGGTTCATTAATGTCCTTTCGGGAAGGAAATCTGCTTTTATTACCTGGTCTGGTCTATGTGCGACTCCAGACCCACAGCAGTGGTTGACTCTTAAATGCCCTCGGGGATAGGCAATATCCCTGCCCACATCCCATGAACGAATAAAAAAAAGCTCACAAAGTGAAACGATCAAATTAAATTAAATCAATTCAACAGATTTCAAAGAAAATCCAGACAGCATGAGTGGGTTTCATCCTTCCCGTTAATAGTTTTTCTTTAATTGCAATTTTGTAATTTTTTCAAACCGTCAGAATTCAATTTTCCTGCTTTTACTTGGAAAAATGAACACTAAGGCAAACCTAATGGTATATTAGGAATACAAGTGCCACATGACTGCATAGAGGTGGCAGCACATATCACTATGCACCCACCAGCAGCAGGAAAGAATAAGGTAGGTTTTGTGCTTTACCACAAATTGACTGATTACACAAATCCAATTTCACAATTTCTCATTTTTGGATTTAAACTTGTACCCTCTGGCTTGTTAATAGGACACCGTACCCACTTAAGCTCCCCCATGTGAACTGAAGTTTCCTGTCAAACATGTCTCTCCCAACGTTAATCATTTAAAATCCTTTTCTTAAAAAAAAATGTATTGTTTAGTTTGTGGGCAGAATTCTGCATCCCGCCCCTCCCCTCACGAGTCAGTTTCACTGACTAATCCAGTCCCTAGGGTGAAGATTATAAGTGAGATACCCATCACTTCACAAACCACGAGTTCCTGTTAACTCCTGTGAGATAAAAAAAATTCAAAGTTTATTTATTTACATCAAATCTTGAAAGAAAATGTTAATTTATGTCAGTGATGAAAGAATAGAGCCAAGCTCTTCACCTCACGACAAGAGAGACTGGGATTTTTCTGCCCAAAGAGAAGGGAAGGTTAAGGGGAAATTTAATTAAAGCATTCAAATGTGGAAGGCACTGGAGAGTAAATATGGAAAAATGGTTTTAAGTGACAGGGGGAATCGGTAGCCAGAACACAGGCTACAACAGCTGGCAAAAGACCAGAGGGACTATAAGCGTTTATAATGTGTCACTATGACCTGTAGTGCAATTAAAGGGTGCTGGAAGCAGATGGAACTGGTGGTTTCAAAAGGAAATTGAATTTATACTTGGAAAAAAAAAATCTAAACGGCTATGAGGAAAGTCAGACTAATTGGATAGATCTTTCAAAAGAGCCAGCACAGGCATAATAGGCTGCATGGCCTCCTTCTGTGCCGTCAAATGGCCTGTAATTTGATGTTAAGATTACAGCAAGGTAAATGTGCATGAATGATTGCCAGTACCAATGTTATAGCAACTTAAGGTGGCTGTGGATACACAGTTAAAGGTGGAAATCCAAGAATTATTGTCTGCCTCACTGTTTGCTTCGCTAGAATGTCATCTTGCTGTTTGCCTCACCACTGAAATAAGTGACTTCATGCTGCTTAATGCATGTGCCCAGTAGATACAAACTAAACTTGCCACACAATGTTGTATTGCCATTTCAATCCAAGGACCTGCTTAATGTAATGTGTCAATTGTCTAAAACTAGGGGTCACAGTTGGAGGATAAAGGGTAAACTTTTAGAACTGAGGGGAGGAGAAATTTCTTCTCCCAGAGGATGCTGAATGTGTGAAATTCACTGCCACAGAAAGTAGTCGAGGCCAAAACGTTGTCTGATTTCAAGAAGAAATTAGATACAACTCTAGGGCCTAAAGGGGTCAAGGTTATATGGGGGTGGGGGTGGGGGTGGGGTAAGGGAATTCAGGACATTGAATTCGATGATCAGCCATGATCATAATGAATGGCGGAGCAGCAGGCTTGAAGAGCCGAATGGTCTACTCCTACTTCTAGTTTCTAGTTGTCAAGCCACCTCTCTGGCACTGAAATTAACGACTACAAGTGTTGTGTCTCATACTTTCAGATTTTAAGTGATGTTGGAGATTTAAAATTGTAACGGTTTTCAAAATGACTTCCCCTTTGTCTTTCCTCTCTTAATCCAATCTTGTTTTCATGCTCTCTTTATTCCTCTACCTGATTGGGTATCAAATTCATCCACTCTTACTTGTACTTCCCCAGTCAGATCATGCACGGTTAATTTTACAATCTTTCAGTCTGATTGGTTAAGGAGTTGCAGAGTTGCTCGTCTTATCCACTCCAGTTTCGCTTCTCTAGATTCACTCCTACAGCAAATTACAACCACTAAATCAGATTAACTATCAAAAATTGAGCTGTCACTAGAGGGTGCTCCAGTTTAGCTGTAATCAGCGTGTGAAATCACAGCAAGTGCTAAAGATTCTCGAGAAATTTGTCCCAATTGTGAGACTCAAAAGAGGAAGCAAAGGAAGAACTTGTATGGGTTTACATAGTCATGGCCCTGTTCCTATGGAACTGCAGTAAGAAGTTTAACAACACCAGGTTAAAGTCCAACAAGTTGGACTTTAACCTGGTGTTGTTAAACTTCTTACTGTGTTTACCCCAGTCCAACGCCGGCATCTCCACATCATGATTACCTATGGAACTGAACAGGATATTAAGAAGTGTGTAAATCTAGCAAAATTTTGTCCTCCTCATTTACAACGTTAGTGAAGGAAACAACTTCTTATATAAAGGCTAGAACATGAACTGTTATTGAGTTATTCAACTAGAAGGACAGAGCCAAACCTAACCTGTCTTCCATTTATGTTCCCATATACAGGCTTTCAGCAGGAATCACTAGACAGTAATCAGGACAGGAAAAAAACAAACCTTACTTAACCATTATCACATCTTCAGAACATCCCAAAACGCTTGACAGCAATTAATTACTTTTAATGTTCAACTTTCCTTCGATAAGCAAGTTCTAGGAGCTGGAACAAAAGCAGAAACAAAAGCAGAAAATGCTGGAAAATCTCAGCAAATCAGACAGCATCTGTGGAGAGAGAATAGAGCTAGCGTCGAGAGATGAAGGGTCATCTAGATTTGAAACATTGGCTCTATTCTCTCCACAGATGCTGTCAGACCTGTTGAGATCTAACAGCATTTTTTGTTTTTGTTTCAGATTCCAGCATCCGCACTATTTTACATTTATCCGGGAGCTGGAACCCTGGTTGACTCTCCTCTCTAGCCCAGGGATATGGAGGCCAATTTCAGAACCCCATTAAAGTCAGCTTACTCAATGCAGACTAAACTTTACAATCTGTCTGGCCTGTCCCACCTCACTATCACAACAAACACTGCATTAGTCCAATGAGACACATGAAACCCACCTTGAAATCTTCTGTGCATTTGAAATAAGAAGTAATCACTTGGCAATTGTAGAGGCTTATAACACACAAAGAAGTAACCAGCCAGGCCATTGGTCAGCAAGGTTTTATAGGTTTCATTGGTTTGGAAGGCATGTTAGGTATTGCATATTGAGGATGGCACGTGACCAGTCTCACTGTACCTTCTGTAGAACGAGGTTCAGGTAAACACTCTCCTCCCAGTCAATGTCTGGGTCACCGAGACCAGGTAACTTCTTGGAATCTCTGCGGTAAACCTCAACTTCAACCTGGCAGTGCAAGAGAGGAGAGGGGAAAAGAAAAATTTCACACTTAATATTTCCACACCGGATCAGCAGAGTTACTGATCCACAGTAACGACAAGAGCCAAACACGGTTTTATTTTCACATCAGCTTCTGGCTTTTCAACTGATATTTTCGGGGATCCAAATAGGAATTTACAGAAAATCACGACAGGGATTGTGAAAGATGAGCTGGTGGCTGTACAGATAGGCGAGAATACAAGGTGGAATGGTACAAAATAATAGTTGAGTGATAAGAGAGAAGAAACTCAATTTAAAATTGTACGATTTCAAAAGGGACTGGAGGAACAGCAGGACCTTTTTGTGCAATATATGGATCATTAAAGGTTGGCGGTACAAGCAAAACCCTTGGTTTTGTTCAAGAGAAGTTGAATACAAAAGCAGAGAGTAATTTTGAACTTGTACAAGGCCTTGGCTAAGCTGCAAATTGAAACCTTTTAACACCTCACTATAGGATGGAGGTAACACATTGAAATAAGCGCAGCGGGGACTCCCAGGGTGCTCAGTTACAGCTAAGAAGAGAAATTTGAAGTTAATTTTCCCTCTACCACTATGAAAGTTAAGGCCTAACAAGGATTATAACAAAGATGTAAATAATGATATGTTGTTTCCATTAGTTGGCAAGCTGGTAACAAGAGGATACAGGAAATAAAATGTGCCTGTCCTTACTTTTCTTATTGCAGTTATTTTTAATGAAAGCCAAAAGTATAATTCTGCCATAAAGTAATTTGCTCCAAGGACCTTTAATTAGTTTCCTACAATAGAAATGATTCAGAACCCTCAGATTCCCACTTTATCATCACACACAGGTATTGATTTGTTCTGTACACTTTTTGAACCAGGTCCAGTTCTAGACATTTAACATATTCTTTACATATTCTGCTAAACTGCCATCATTTTTAAATGTGACAAAAAAAAATCCAATTCCCAATGTTACAAAGAAAATATCAACGCTCATGGGCTTTCCCTTTATCAAACACAGGGAAAAAGACCCCCAAAAAACACGTTAATACTGATGAGTGTGTCATTGCCTACACAGGACCCTTCCTCCAGTCAGCACCACACATCTTGCCTTATTGCCTTTGGAACTCACATCCTACTTATGTTAGAAGTAAACTGTTTGTTGGTGCATTGCAAACAGCCTTATCTGGAGTGAGCCCGTTTTAATACAAATAATTAACAGATTTTATTCAGGACATTACCTGTACATTTTACTTCAGATCAGACATTGATGCTTTAGTTTACAGGTTTTTATAACTAATCAGTTGAAGGTTCTGTTTCTGCTGGTCTGACTAGCTTGTGGAGACCTCACAGTTCAAGGAAACAGCAGGGAGCTACAAGAACACCAAAAATAAATCTACAATCAAAGTTTATGTTTTTTAATCTCACAACACTTATTTTCATCATTCCTTTAATGGCTCTTATGAGGAAAACTTCACCATTCAGGACAAAGCAGCCCGCTTGATTGGCCCCCCCATCCACAAACATCCACTCCCTCCACCACCGATGCTCAGTAGCAGCAGTGTGTACCATCTACAAGACGTACTGCAGGTTCTCACCAAGGCTCCTTAGACATCACCTTCCATACCCACAACCGTTATCTAGAAGTACAGTGAAGCCCACATTCCTTGAATAAATAAAAAACTATATTGATCACCCAAAGGCACCCTGTCAAAGTATCCATTTAAGTTACTCAATCACAGAAGCACTACTGTTGGGGTTTAACCAGTCCTGAGCTGACACCCATACATGCAGAAGGAATCTTTGGATAATGTAACACCTTTCCAGTGCCTGAGATCAACTAACTCAGAGCTGCTACCAAATGAGTCTGTCTGGCTCAATTTCACACAGAGTAATTGACCCAATCAGGTCACTCACTAGCAACACCCACCTCCACCCCGCAGCCCTTTTGCCAACCATTAAGTTCCAAATATCTATTTTTCATCCTGTAAAGGACTCGCCAACAAGCCTCCCCTAAAAGAAAATGCTCAAAATCACAGCCTCCTCCAGCTAATTGTCATATTATCCCGGCTACAGACTTCACTGAGCAACTGGAAGAGATTTCTCTTGCTTGGGCTGCACGAGGCGATTTCTCCTCCGCTCTTTATTCAGAAGGAGTCCAAGATATGACCTGGTTGGCAGCAGAAAATTCAGAGCTGGAGTGTCAATGTAGCTTGAAGAAAATCAACATGGAAAGTGGAAGTGAGATAGTACAGTACAAACAAACCTTGTGGTTTGATCAAGTGACTTCAGAGATTTGATGTCAAGCTTTGAAAGTGATGTGACTAGTCTGCAAGGTCAATCTAACTCCATTTCTCTAACTGATTTCACTGAATAAACAAATCTGGTTCAGTCAGAGGCACAAAGAAAGCTCTTCAATTGGCTGAAGCAATGAATAGAAGGGAGATGAGGAGAGGGGACATTTGGTGGAAGAGGAACTTGCTTTTAAAAAAGTATGAGAAATGAAGTGAGAACCTGAGCGGCAAGGTGGCACAGCGGTTAGTGCTGTGCCTCACAGCGCCAGGGACCCGGGTTCGATTCCCAGCTTGGGGAATGTGTGTCCAAACTCTGTGGAGTTTGCACGTTCTCCCTGTGTCTGCGTGGGATTCCTCCGGGTGCTCCGCTTTCCTCCTACACTCCAAAGATGTGCGGATTAGGTTGATTGGCCATGCTAAATTGCCCCTTAGTGTCACGGCGTCTAGCAGGGCAAATACGTGCTGTTGCGGGGACATGGCCTGGGTGGAGTTGTTGTTGGTGCAGGATCAATGGGCCAACTGGCCTCCTTCTGCACTGTAGGCATTTTATCAATGTGAATCATTAGCAGAATTATACCTCAATCGCTGCAGTATCTCACATTGTACCCCTCACTGGGCTGGAAAGAATAGTAATGCCTCCAATGCATTTATATTCTTTCTTAAATAAGGAAGTCAAAACAGTCCATTATATTCGAGATGTGGTCTCACCAATGTCTTGTTTCACTGAAACATAGCATACGTTATGTTCAATTCCTCTCCCTACAAAGGATAGCATTCCATTAACTTTATTAATCACTTGCTGCTTTTGCATACAAACATCTTGTGACTCAGTGTACCAGAACACCTAAATTCCTCTGCTAACATTACCATTGCTTCTTTTCTCTTTTTGCCTGCATTTCCCAAATATCGAGTACCCTTAGATATTCCGTTTCCAGCCTTGGTCGCCCTGCAGCCATGTCTCCGTAATCGCAATTATATCATGCCCGTTTATATGGTCCTGCTGGGGTACAGACTGTCCACCTTGTACAGGCCCCATCTTCCTCACAATCAGTCCCAATGCCTCAGGAATCCAAATCCCTCTCTCCTGCCACACATTTATCTGCTCTATTCCCCTCTTCCCGGTCTCTTGGCTCTAGGAGTAATCCTGAGATGACTACTCTGGAGGCCCTGCTTTGTAATTTATTTCCTAGCTCCCCATGTTCTGCTTTCAGGATCTCATCCCTCTTCTTACCTACGTCATTGGTCCTGATGTGGACCACACAACAACTGGCTGTTCACCCTCTCCCTTCAGAATGATTCATCAGCTGGGGGGGTGGGGGGGGGGGGGTGGGGGGGGGGGGGGGGGGGGGGGGGGGGCGGGGGGGGCGGGGGGGGGGGGGCATTGTTAGGCAATAATCAGTGGGTGGTTTCTTTGCCCATGTTTGATCTGATGCCACAAAATTTCTTGGCATCTGGAGTGAAGTTTGGACACCCAGGACCATTCCCTCCATACCACTGTGCTGCCAATTCTGGTGCGCCTGTCTTGCCAGTGGGATGAAACATACCCAGGAATGGTGACGGAGGAGTCTGGGACATTGGCTGGAAGGTATAATTCGGGAGTCTGATTACATCAGGCTGGTGCTCGACTAATCTGTCAACAGCGCTCCAAATTTGGAGCATTTCTCCACATATTAGTGAGGATGATTTTGCAGAGTTGACTGGGCAGAGTGTGCCTTTGTCATTTCCAATGCCTAGGTCAACGTGAGAAGGTCAGTGCAATTTTATTCTTATTCTACAATAACTTGGATGAATATAAAAAGACCACAACATTTGTGGAGCAGCACAGACTATTTGTACATGGTTGAGTGACACTTCTGCTCAGGCCACTGCTGGAGCTCTATTCTTCAATAAATTCAGCCGCTACCAGGCATATTCTGGTTTCCGTGGAAACAAACACACCACCTCCACTCTGCAGGAACAGCATCCAGCTAGCCAGCCAGCGGAGGCTGTGCTTCAGAGGTTGCAGATTGTACTGAATGGCAATCATTAGTTCAAGTGAGCTGTTCAATTGAAGGCAGGTGACTGTCCTTAGAAAGAAAACATTTCAGAGTAGTAACTCATATCCAAGTGATGACAGGAGAAATATAAAAGGTGTGTTTTAAAATCATTCTACCCGCCCCAGCCTCCCGTCTCCTCTTCTGGGAAGCACAGTGGTTAGAACTACTGCCTCACAGCGCCAGGGACCCGGGTTCGATTCCTGGCTCAGGTCACTGTCTGTGTGGTGTTTTTACGTTCTCCCCGTGTCTGCGTGGGTTTCCTCCAAGTGCTCCGGTTTCTTCCCACAGTCCAAAGACGTGCTGGTTAGGTGCATTGGCCATGCTAAATTCTCCCTCAGTCTACCCACACAGGCATTCCTGGGAGTGAATCCTCACTTCCCATCACCAGAGTATGACTGCACACATTGTCAACTTTGCGTTGTCCTGAGATAAAATCTCATTGCTGAAATTATGCACCAAGTTAACATGAATCCTCTAATCTTCAGCGCTTGTTCTTCTATTATCTGATCATGTGGCTTAGGTTAACGGTTAGGATTGGCAAATGTCAGCTAATTACAGAACCTTGCAGCTCCTCTGCTAGAAAAATTAAACGTGCAATACCTTGCTAACCGTCTTCATGATAGACATTCAGCATTTAACTTGTACTCGAGATTTCACCCAGCAACAGAGTCTTCAGCCTTCATCTCGAATGGTTCAATCAGCAGAACATATTCTTTAACCCTGGGCCTCTATTACTAAGACATCCCATGGAACCTCCCTCTGTCTACAAGACTGAGTTACTGGAAATCAAGGCAACCCTTTGAGAATGCCAACCAGTAGAACAACAAGGTCCATCTTCCAGTCATAGAACAGGTTACAGCACAGAAGCTGGCCATTTGGCCCATCAGGTCAGTGTGGCTATTTGTGGGAGGGATTCACCTAATGCCATTCTCTCACCTGAAGCATTCAAAACATGCAATTTCCTCTAAAGGACTGGAACCGTTCATGATTGCTTTACAGTTACCTGTCCCAACAAAAGGACAGATTGTGAAGCTTGTACGTTATCTCCTAGTTAGATAATGTGCTGGATCATTGACACGGATGCCATCATCTCACGTGAGAACACCATCCACCAGGTACACGGTGCATACTCTTGCGACTCGGCCAGCATTGTCTACCTGCAGGAAAGGATGTCCCGAGGCATGGTACATTGGGGCGACCATGCAGATGCTATGACAACGGATGA
Source organism: Mustelus asterias (assembly GCF_964213995.1). Classification (NCBI taxonomy): domain Eukaryota; kingdom Metazoa; phylum Chordata; class Chondrichthyes; order Carcharhiniformes; family Triakidae; genus Mustelus; species Mustelus asterias. The sequence goes on along the minus strand of NC_135809.1, from coordinate 45,039,258 downwards.
ATGAATACCGCTCGACAACCACCAGACAGGAGTGTTCCCTTCCAGTCGGGGAACACTTCAGCAGTCATGGGCATTCAGCCTCTGATCTTCGGGTAAGCGTTCTCCAAGGCGGCCTTCACAACACACGACAACGCAGAATCGCTGAGCAGAAACTGATAGCCAAGTTCCGCACACATGAGAATGGCCTCAACCGAGATCTTGAGTTCATGTCACACTATCTGTAACCCCCACGACTTGACTGGGCTTGCAAAATCTCACTAACTCTTCTGGCTGGAGACAATACACACCTCTTTAACCTGTGCTTGGCCCTCTCTCCACTCACATTGTCTGTACCTTTAAGACTTGATTACCTGTAAAGATTGCATTCCAACCATTATCTTGTAAATTGAGTTTGTGTCTTTATATGCCCTGTTTGTGAACAGGTTAACAATCCATTTGCCTACCTAATTAATTGCTATACTTTTTGGGATTCATGTACAAGCTGCCATAAAGCTGGTAGGTTTAAAGGGCCCGGTGAAACTGACAGGCCAGGTAGAACGCAAGGTTCAGTAAGTGGATGGGATTTGGGTGGTTAAAAGGTTTAGAGGTTGGGTGGGTCAGAGGGAGACTGTCATTGCTGGGTCTTTAAAACAGTTACACAGATGTTAGAAGATGTGGTGACAAAATCTCCTTGTAACCTTCCCCCTCCCTGAAGCATTGCAGTGCTCGGACAACTCCAGCTCATTAACTCTGAGCCAAAGATCCTCAAGCTGCAGGCACTTGACATTCAATGGCATTACCAATGCTGAATCCCCCATCATCAACATCCTGGGGGTGGGTTATCACTGACCAGAAACTGAACTGGGCTAGCCATACAAATACTGTGGCGACCAGAGCAAGTTACTGACTAGGAATCCTGTGGCAAATAATTCACCTCCTGATTTCCCAAAGCCTGTCCACAAGTCAGGAGTGTGATGGAATACTCTTCACTTGCCTGGATGGGTGCAGCTCCAACAACACTCAAGAAGCTCAACACCATCCAGGACAAAGCAACCCTCCTTCCACAAACATTCACTCCCTCTCTCGACGGACAGTAGTAGCGTGTATGCCATTTACAAAATGTACTGCAGGAACTCACCAAGGTTCCTTAGGCAGCACCTTCCAAACCCACAACCACTACCATCTAGAGGGACAAGGGCAGCAAATACCTGGGAACACCACCACCTGGAAATTCCCCAAGTATTCACCATCCTGACTTAGAAATATATCACCATTCCTTCACTGTCACTGGGTCACAATCCTGGAACTCCCTCCCTAACTGCAATGTGGGTATACCTGCACCACATGGTCTGTAATAGTTCGAGAAGGCAGCTCACCACCACCTTCTCAAGGGCAATTAAGGATGGGTGATAAACGCTGGCCTAGCCAGCGATGCCCAGATCCCATGACGAATGAATAAAGAAAAAATAAACTTACTGCAGATGTGGTTGCTGTGGATCACACAGGCGTCCACCAGCTCTCAGTCAACACATCACTGCCCTTCCCTCATCATTTTGTACTTACTTACAGCTGAAAAAATATCAGGTTTAGAATATCACGTTTATCTGTAGTTATAGAACATAGAACAGTACAGCACAGTACAGGCCCTCGATGTTGTGCCAAGCTTTGTCCGAAACCAAGATCAAGCTATCCCACTCCCTATCATTCTGGTGTGCTCCATGTGCCTATCCAATAACCGCTTGAAAGTTCCTAAAGTATTATGGAGTTTAACAAATTGTGCTATTAATTTAATACTTAAATCACCCCAAAACTATTTGTTTAAATATGGTGGGTGTGAGAAATAGGAACGTCCCAATGATGTTCCTCTTTTAAAAAAATAAAAATATTCATGCACTGGGTCAGCTAATTGGTGAGACCAATAACCACAGAAACCATTTGAACAACCCTCAGCTACAAAATAACATGGCAGCAAAAAATATGACTGGTGAGAGAACAAAAAACCTTTCAGCACAATGTGTATTTTGAAGCTTGAATACATTTACTGAGAAAACTACACATTTTCCAGCGCTAAATGATTACAATTCAAAATGGAACTAATTAAAATCGATGAGAAAGAATTGTAGCCATTGCACTGTTCATGAATAATTATTAGAGTGCACTTATTCCCTGGACAATTACCACAAGAGTTGGATTCTCTGCACTACTGAATAATTTGCTGCTTTTACTGGATGGGGGCACAGCATAAGGGAGCTGTTTCCACGCAGGGTCTTCTACTGGAATTAACCTCGATTGCTGTCTAGCTGTGCCCACAACTTTAATCAGCAGGGAAATGCTGGACCTGCTTTATATTAAATAAAAGGCAAACAGTCAAAGTGCGCACCGTTTGCATGGTGGTCAGTGTTCAGAGTAGAAAGAGGGAGACAGATGCCCCAGAAACCATCCTGGAGTTATTTTCATGACACAAGTGAAAATTGTTGACCCAGTTCTATCATCTAGTATAAAATCAAACTATTTACTCATCATCCACATATTTGCTGCTCTATAACATGTCATGCTGTGGTGTTCCATCTATCAGCAAGTGCTGATATCACTCGCCCAGTGTCCCACCCTGTAATTTGCTTCAATATTCGCAAGTTGTTGGTGCCAGATTTAAATGAGGGGAAAAGAAGAAATCACTCTTCTGCTTTATGCCTCAATAACTTTTAAGTGAAGGCAACGTTTCAAAAAAAATCACACTTGAAATGCCATAATCTTTCAACGTAAAGCCGTTTAGATTACCACACAGAGATACGCAGTACCCTGAACAGGTCGACAACCTGCCACAATTACTCTGGGATCTTCAGGAATTAAGGAGTTTTAAAGTTTGAAGTTCTAAAGTTTAAAGTTAAAGTTTCTTTATTAGTATCACAAATAGGCTTACATTAACACTGCAGTGAAGTTACTGTGAAAATCCCCTAGTCGCCACACTCCAGCGCCTGTTCGGGTACACCGAGGGAGAATTTAGCACGACCAATGCACCTAACCCACACATCTTTCAGTGCAATGCACCTAACCCACACATCTTTCAGACTGTGGGAGGAAACCAGAGCACCCAGAGGAAACCCACATTCACAGTGAAATACACAACACAATTATTATGTCATCATTCGTGAGTCTGAGTGGTGAATATCAGAAGGAAAGTGGACTCATCATTAGTCGTTCTATTTGGATGAATGCTGGGACACAATTTTCAGATTCTAAAAAAGGTGTGATGTGGACTATTGCTTTGCAAATAATTAATCTGTCATGTCAGGTATGATCACACTAAGATTTAGGCATGCTGACCACATCATTGTGCTTACTTCCACAAAGAACCCATCAACTGAAGCACAGGATTAACAAGAAGTTGTTCAGTTCGTCGAGTTCACTTCTTTCAAAAAGCAGCAGAGATAACTTTTGTTCTGATTAAGCATCCCAATGTGCTTCACAGGAACGGAATCAGACAGATTCAGACAAGTTTGAAGGGCTGATTAGGCACTAAAAAAACGGACCTGCACATGGAGGTTCAAGAAATAGCTGAGGTATTAACAAGTGCTTTGCATCTGTCTTCACAAAAGAAGAAGATATTACTCAGTCCAGTGTTAGAGAGGAGGTAACTGTTACTCTAGCAGAATTTACAATTGAGGGAGGGATGTGTTAGAAATGCTATCTTTTCTTAAAATAGATAAGGTAGCAAGACTGGATGAGATGCATTCAAGGATATTGACGGAGGTGAGAGTGGAAATTTAAGAGACACTGGTGATAATCTTTCAATCTTCTTTAGACACAGCGGTGGTACTGAAGAATTGCAAATGTTACACAAATGTTCAAAAATGGGTGCAAGGATAATGCGGACAACAGTAGACCGTGCAGTTTGACTGGGAAACTTTTGGAAACTATACTTCAGGATAAAATTAACTTAGACAGGTGCAGGATAAGTAAGAAAAACAAGCATGGATTCATTAAGGGAAAACCATGTTCATCTAACTTGCTAGAGTTTTTTGCGGAGGTAACAGTGAAGGTTCATAAGCGTAATGCTGTTTTCCAAAGATTTTCCAAAGACATTTGATACAGTGTCACACAACAGACTTATGAGCAAAATTCTAGCTCCTGGAATTAAAGGGAAAGTTGGCACTTGGGTAAGAAATTGGCTTAGTGACAGGAAACAGGGAGTAGTGATAAATGTTTGTTTTTCAGATTTGTAGTGAGGGTCCCCAGGGGTCAGTGTTGGGAGCCTTGCTCTTCCTGATGTATATTAAACTGTGGTGTTCAGGGCATGATTTCAAAATTTGCAGATGATATGAAGATTGGAAATGTCAACGGTGAGGAGGATACCACTGTCTTTAGATCCTAGAGTTTATTGTTTTTTTTTATTTTCTGAGAAACAGTATTCCTTTGGTGGGCTAGCGAGACTGAAATATGAAATTCTTAATCAAAATGACACACACACCTTCATATCACTCCGGCTTGTTGTTTTCAAGGTAGTGTAAGCACATTTACTCAAACAACATGCCATTAGTACCATGTAAATCAATTACAGTTATTTGCATTTCATCTATTCAAAAGAACACAGACGTGTTAGTGGATTGGACAAACAAGTGGCAGGTGAAGTTCAATGCAGAGAAGTGTGAGGCAGGAAGAATAAAATAAAGGGAGAAACTCTAAAGGGGCTACAGGAACAGAGGGACCTCAGTATATATGTACATAAGTCATTCATGATGGTAGCGCAGATTGAGAGAGCAGTTAATGAAGCATAAAGGAAGGAAGTCATGTTGAACTTGTGTATGATGTGGAGATGCTGACATTGGACTGGGGTAAGCACCGTAAGAAGTCTCACAACACCAGGTTAAAGTCCAACAGGTTTATTTGATAGCACAAGCTTTCGCAGCATTGCTCCTTCTTCATGTGAGTGAAGAGTTGTGTTCACAAACAGGGCTTACATAGACACAGACTCAATTTACAAGATAATGGTTGGAATGCGAGTCTTTACAGGTAATCAAGTCTTTACAGGTACAGACAATGTGAGTGGAGAGAGGGTTAAGCACAGGTTAAAGAGGTGTGAATTGTCTCCAGCCAGGACAGTTAGTGAGATTTTGCAAGCCCAGCATAGTCGTGGGGGTTACAGATAGTGTGACATGAACCCAAGATCCCGGTTTAGGCCGTCCTCATGTGTGCGGAACTTGGCTATCAGGTTTTGCTCTGCGATTCTGCGTTGTCGTGCATCGTGAAGGCCGCCTTGGAGAACGCTTACCCAAAGATCAGAGGCTGAATGCCCATGACTGCTGAAGTATTCCCCGACAGGAAGAGAACACTCCTGCCTGGTGATTGTCGAGCGGTGTTCATTCATCCATTGTCATAGTGTCTGCATGGTCTCCCCAATGTACCATGCCTTGGGACATCCTTTCTTGCAGCGTATCAGGTAAACAAGGTTGGCTGAGTCGCAAGAATATGTACCTGGTGGATGGTGTTCTTATGTGAGATGATGGCATCCGTGTTGATGATCCAGCACGTCTTGCAGAGGTTGCTGTGGCAGGGTTGTGTGGTGTCGTGGTCACTGTTCTCCTGAAAGCTGGGTAGTTTGCTGCGGACAATGGTCTGTTTGAGGTTGTGCGGTTGCTTGAAGGCAAGTGGGGGTGTGGGGATGGACTTGGCGAGATGTTCGTCTTCATCAATGACATGTTGAAGGCTCCGGAGAAGATGTCGTAGCTTCTCTGCTCCGGGGAAGTACTGGATGACGAAGGGTACTCTGTCCGCCATGTCCCGTTTTTGCCTTCTGAGGTGGTCGGTGCGGTTTTGCGCTGTGGCGAATCGGAACTGTCGATCGATGAGCCGAGCGCCATACCCTGTTCTTATGAGGGCGTCTTTAGGTGTCTATTGTGATCCTCCTCGTCTGAGCAGATACACCAGGTACACGGTACATACTCTTGTGACTCGGCCAACGTTGTCTACCTGATATGCTGCAGGAAAGGATGTCCCAAGGCATGGTACATTGGTGAGATCATGCAGACGCTATGACAATGGATGAATGGACACCCTCGACAATCACCAGGCAGGAGTGTTCCCTTCCAAACATTCAGGCTCTGATCTTCGGGTAAGTGTTCTCCAAGGCGGCCTTCATGATACACGACAATGCAGAGTCGCTGAGCAGAAACTGATAGCCAAGTTCCGCACACACGAGGACGGCCTCAACCGGGATCTTGGGTTCATGTCACACTATCTGTAACCCCCACGACTTGCCTGGGCTTGCAAAATCTCACTAACTGTCCTGGCTGGAGACAATACACATCTCTTTAACCTGTGCTTAACCCTCTCTCCACTCACATTGTCTGTACCTTTAAGACTTGATTATCTGTTAAGGCTCGCATTCCAACCATTATCTTGTAAATTGAGTCTGTGTCTAGGTATGCCCTGTTTGTGAACACAACTCTTCACTCACCTGAAGAAGGAGCAACACTCCGAAAGCTAGTGCTGCCATATAAACCTGTTGGACTTTAACCTGGTGTTGTGAGACCTCTTACTGAACTTGTATATGACACTATAAAGCCTCATCTGGAGTACTGCATCCATTCTGAGCACCATACTTGAGGAAGGATATGAAGACATTGTAGAGAGTACAGAGGAGATTCACAAGAATAATTCCAGGGATAAAGAACTGTAGCTATGAGGATAGATTGGTGAGGTTAGGACTGTTTCCCTTGGAGAAAAGAAGATGGGTGAGAGGAGACTTGATAGAGGTTTTCAACGTCTGTAGGTGTCTATTGCGATCCTCCTCATCTGAGCAGATACACCAGGTACACGGTACATACTCTTGTGACAGGGTAAATAGTGAGAAACTGCTCCCACTCAAGACAGCATCAAGAACTAGAGGGCACAGATTCAAAATAGTTGGGAAAAGGCATAAAAGTGACGTGAGGAAAGACATTTTCCCCTAGAGAGTGGTTGGAGTCTGGATCGAGCTTCCAAAGAGGGTGGTGGAGGCAGGTTTGATCGAGGTATTCAAAAGGGTTTCTTAAAATAAAGCATGTGGAAGGTTACGGGGATAAGGCGGGGGAGTGGGACTCAGTAGAATGTTCTTTCAGAGAGCCAGCGCTGACTCGAAGGGCCACATGGTCTCTTTCTGCATGGTAAAGATTCTGTGATTCTAGGAAGCAGTGACTCAAGCTTGTTGTTTTTTGGACTTCTGAAAGGAACAACATACCATGAGGAAGTTACTTTTGCAGAGCCAGAAATAAAGTGCAGAAGTTGTTACAGACAGCTGAAAAATCCTAAAGGGTCTCCTGGAAGACTGGAGTTTTGTAAGTTACACAACTCTGCAAATGTCTGGCTGCTGGAGGATTAGGATTTTGTTCCAATTAATAGCCAGTAAGCAGCTTACTATGAACTGTGGCCTCAGAAAATCTCATGTGGACCTGAAATTAAGTTAAATTTTTGAAATATTACTCAGGCATTCTGCTCAAATACCCTGTACACAATTGGGGGGGGGGGGGTGGGGGGGGGGTGGAATGGGTTTGGTGCTTAGACACAATTTTCCCAATTAGCATTTAATCATTTTACACAGAGAATCATCAGATAAATGATGGAGCCTTAAACAATGAACAAATTAAACTACTTGTACTGCATGATTTACTTTATTTTACTTCCATCAGGCAAACACAAATGTAATTAGGATTTTTAAAAAATCGACCCTCTCCCTCCAGTCCTCAGGGCATTAATTGATGATCATTGGATAGGATGATAAAGATGATCTAGTCTTTGTCACTCTCAGGAACTCGAGCAAGCCTGGAACGTTCCAGCTGGGCTTTCTTTGGAGGTGGGTGAACAATTTCTTCAAATATCATCAATTGTTGCTGCACGTATGAACTCCCTTTTAATGAGAAATGGGCTGATCCAACAGCAGGCCATTTGCTGTTGGTGGGTGGGTTGGAGTCTCATCTTGGAGCATTTTTTAATTCATTCGTGGGACATGGGCGTCGCTGGCTGGCCACCATTTATTGCCCATCCCTAGCTGCCCATTTCAGAGGGTAGTTGAGAATCAACCACATTGCTGTGGCTCTGGAGTCACATGTAGGCCAGACTAGGTAAGGACAGCAGATTTTCTTCCCTAAAGGACATTAATGAAGGTTGGGTTGGGCTTTTCTGACAATGGTTTCATTGTCATCAGTAGATTCTTAATTCCAGATATTTTTTAATGAATTCACATTTCATTATCTGCTGTGGCGAGATTCGAACCCGGGTCCCGAAACTTTAGCTGAGTTTCTAGATTAATAGTCCAGCAATAATACCATCAGGCCGTCGCCTTCTCCTGATCCTGAACCCTAGCTTTCTACTTCCCTCCCAAATGGAAGAAGGAAAGAACGTTGTTTATTAGTTTGCACTGAACTGAATGGGAGATATTGTGGTGAAGTGGATAGCATCCCTTCCACAGAGCCAGACGTTCCAGGTTCAAGTACCATCCCAGGACTCGGTGGTGAAAGAAGATGCATTCATAATGCACCAAGCAGGTTGAGTATCGGTCTGCAAATCTTTCCAGCACTCACTAATGGCAGCTAGTAACAGCAGGAGAGATTGCTGCTTAGTTATGTGATGGAAAGAACATGTCACACTGTACCATTGTTTTCCATTGCTCCAGACTACAACATGCATGTAAAAGTTCCTTTGTCACAGGCACTCTGTGCAGAGTGAACTGTATCACACAACCTGCATTAAACTGAATATATAGGAGTCAAGTGAAATGGTACAATTTCCTCCCCTAGAAGGTTTTGCCAAAAGTTCTTGATTTCATTGGAGATTAATTAAATTGAGCAAATTCAAAATTATACATCTGTTGTTTGAAAAAGACGACTTTCTGGCAAATTCTTCTTGCCGCATCTTTATTTAGTTACTTAAAAGTGTTAGATCAATTGGCTAAAACTGAAAGAGGAAGTCCGAAGATTGCAAAGCCAGTTAACAGTGAGTTATTTGACGGAAAGGTTCAGAAGAACAAGGCATGAACTAATTTACATGGAATTTCTTTAATGTACTCCTCTGCTGGGCCTACCTGCTTTCCATCACCGCTGTCTGTACCAACAAAGGTCAGCTTTCGACGCACGTAGAACAACATATCATCCTGTCTCGAGGCCCATTTCTCCATGAAGTAAGTTGAAAACATCCAGGTCCAAAAGACAATCCGATCATCTTTGAAACAGCCTGGTAAGCAAATAAATGGTCTAAGTGGAAGTCTGATGTTGAAATGGTCAGTTTAACCAACATCTCATGTTGTTAACTTGGCAGCACTCCCTCCCCTCCCTGAAATGCTGTTTGCACAATACAACTTTTTCTCATAAGGTGGACCAAGACTAATTGAAAGCTGCATGCTCAACTGGGAATCTTTCAGCAATGATGGCAAGGATTCTGCTCTGACTGTTCCCTCACTGTGAAATACTAAAATAACTTAACACATTAATTTATGAAAACACTTCTGAACATTGTGGAAGACTGCCACATTAGGGAGAGTTACCATTCACTTATTACAATACTTCAGCTTTTCTTTACCATAAGAGGAACACACGCAAGTTAAATTTCATAATGCACTTCCTAAAAACATGTTGCCACGTGTGGTAAGGTGTTGACTCAAATGTACAACCCATAATTTCAGTTCACTTTTGGTAACTACGGGACTGCTATAGATGGTCTTACAAACAGCTTAATGTTCAATCTCCACGGACAGGTCAGACCTTTGTGATCTGTGTAAACCAGTAATCGGAAGTCAGAATCCTTTTGGATCCATGATAGCTATTAAAAAGGAACTCAGTTTGATTTTAAATGGAACTGCAGCATCAATGGCTATCTGACATTTACATATGGTATGAAGGCCATCAAAATCCATGTCAATACAGGATACTGGAATGGCCTTGGCTATCCCATGGTATCACGTCAACCTAACCAATATTTTAATATAAAAACTGCGTTTCTGATTCCAACAGATTCTATATTGGCTGTAATACAGATTGACCAGGAGATATTCAAAGATATCTTTAGGGCTTTTTTATTCCAATAAACTGAGCCTTTGCTACCAAGACCATTAGCTCAGAGCTTGGTGTAAACTGTTAAATGGGTACTTGGTACTAATGGGCTTTGGTTTTGCTTCTTTAAGAATATTTGTCTGTTGATTGGAGGAAGAATCCTTATGTGTCAAACAGACTTAAGTATGTAAAGACACGTACTATATTAAAGTTGATATACTTCTTGCAGAAAACAAAAAGAAATGGAGGTACAGTAATAAGTTAAAGAATATTGAAACAATAGTGTTGTTTCCAATTACCGAACAATGCAAGTTCCTAAACCTCCAGTAAGCAGGAAATAATAGAAGTGTAGAGGCTGGTATGAGCAATGCCACAGATTCCACCGCTGAAAAGAATAATAGACACTGACAACTTCTTCACAAGCATAATCCAATTGGACCATTACGGGATTGGACTAATCCACATCTACCCATTATTATAATGTAACCAATGATGACATTGGAATCTGTTATAATCTAACCAATGGCAAAATGATGTGGTGGTCAGCTGACCTGGTATAAATAGAAAGCAGATGGGGATTGTGGGAACATTTGTGGCCCAGGCTGTGACCCGAGTGTTGGTGTAATGAAATTTCTTTATTAAACCTCTCTCTTTGATTTACTTTCCTAAGTTAGTTCTTTTATTGCTTGCAACTGGAGATCCTTACTGCTGGATGAACTCCCAAGTCCATCTGGCCAGCTCTAGGACAAGCAGAATGAAAAACTTGACCATTTGAATACAAGATGTGAAGTTCCAGTAGAGGAATGCTGAGAAATGAAATCCTGCAACCTAAACCCAGCATCACCAACTATCGTTTCATTACTCACTTGTCACTTCCTTTCACTGCAAAGGAAGACTTCTAAAATTTGGGATCAGCTGGGAAAGTTTAGGGCTTTAGATCGGCTGATGGTGATTGTTTCTCCTCCAACCACTAGATGGAGGTAGGACATCTCCCTGCCCACCCATAGGTTTCCATTCAGTAGTTAAAAGAAGTGATCTAGGTCCCAGGGATCTGAAACCGTGGGTCATCTTGCAGTTACGTTAATGCTCCTATTCCCTCAGTGTAAAGGAAATAGCTCAGATGCTTCCCACACTATTCTCTTCCTGCGCTATTAAGTGTTTGTACTGACCCTTTCCCTATACAGTGAGCTAGGAAAATCAATCTCAAAAACAAGTCAAACATATCAGAATTTAAATAATAACAATACATTTGTCTCTCCTGGAATCTAGAAGTGACTCATGATATGTCCTTAATCTCTCAAAGTTACAGTCAAGGGGGCTGGTTTACAATGAATATTAATGGTGAAATAAACAAAGCCATAAATAGTAGTTGTTACATGAGCTGAACATGTCAGAACATTCATAGTGATGGGTCATGTTGTAGAGAGGGCGTGTTATACAGCTTCCCTGTTAATAAACAACATCAGAGGTCAGGAATAAATGATCTGTCACTCATGAATGAACAAAATGTGATCTCTCTAGTCTGCAGTATTTGTTCTTATAATAGCCTTACTTATGGGATTTTTAAAAAATCAAAATAACTGTTTTAAATGAGATATATTAATATGTTATATCATGTTGCTCTTCAAAAAGAACAACCAGTCAAATCCCATAATGGTCCAATTGACCCGAGTCAAATACTGCTCCGCTTGAATTCTGTCACAAGCTGCAATTTTTGAAACTTCATTCATTGACAAGGCCAGCAAATTATTGCCCATTTCTAATTGCCCTCATATGATGCAAGTACACCACAGTGCTGTAGAGGGGCAGAGTTTCAGGTTTTTGACCCAGTGACAGTGATGTGGTCCCCAAGTCGGGATAGTGTATGACCTGGGGTTCTCCCTGTTCAAAACTGATAAATAAAAGTAACATTAGCAACAAAATACATGATTGGATTCTGCATAAAAGATGGATTATTACTTAGTTGCCTATATAGTAAACACACGGAAAAGCCAGTCATCCTCCAGAAGCTCAGCTTGGAGGACCCAATTATACCTTGAATTACTGGGTAGATCTATGCTGAACCTTTTCCCACATATTCTTGCTTCTTCCTAATTAACCAATTGTAGGAGGTCAAGCTTGCATCTCCTCTCTTCATTTTGACTCTATTGTCCAACTATAACTTTCCCATTTGAGTCAAATGAACACATTCAGATAGAGCCTGGCACCCTTGCAGCACCCACTGGGGACACTGGCACTGGTCACCAGGCAGTGCCAAGAAGGTTCGGCCAGCAATCGGGGGGTGGGGCGGGAGGAGGCGGTGAGAGGCTGTAGGCTGGCAATGTCATGAGGGGGGGGTGGGGGGGAACCATTCCAATGGGAGGAGGCCTTGTCCATGGGGAGGGGAAATAAACAGGATCTCCTGGCGCACTGGGAGATCGGTGCGCATGCGCACTGGCGTCCTGAGCAGTATTCTGCCGGCCTCTCTGGTGGGATGAGGATATCTGCATTTGGACCTGCAGAGCCGAGGTGAGAAGAACTCATCCACCCCAAATGCTTTTCTATGCTGATGTCCTGTTGCTGAGAACTTTCAGACATCCATGGAGGGAACCCAGATTGACAGCATCTAGACTCACCAACTTTATCCTTTATTTTATAGTGTGTGTGTAGTGTATACTGTGTGTGTGTGTGTGTGTGTGTAATATATATATATATATATATATATATATATATATATAGTGTATACTGTATTTCATTCTGGATACCAGTCGGGAAGGTAAATAATTGACCATTTTGGTGAGTAAATAGAACTTTTACAACCTGTGGAGTAGTGGGACTCGATCATACGCACACTTCCCCCATTCTGTTCGTGACACAATAACTAGCCATTAAAAGGAGATATGTATTTATTTATTGTTCCAGGATACTTAATCTCAAGGCAAGTCAATGACCTCCAAATTTTACTGAACAATTCTTTCAATAAAAAACAGAATGCTGATTACAATATTCGAGGTGGTTATTCCCCAAATTTCAAAGAGGGATTTCTGTAAAGTGTTGTACTCTAAATAGAGCTTGCCTTCTTGTTGATAAGGAACACAGAAGAAATAATTATTCATACAAACAGGTTTCACAGAATCAAACAGCGCAGAAGGAAATAATTTGATCCGTCGTATTTGCATCATCTCTTTGAAAAAGCTATCCAATTAGTATCCATACCCTTGTAAATATCTTTTCAAGTATTGATTCAATTTCCTTAAAAAAAAATTGCTGTATCTGCTTCCATCTTTTTAGGTAATGCATTCCAGATCATAGAATCTACAGTGCAGAAGAGGCCATTTGGCCCATCAAGCCTGCACCGACAACAATCCCACCCAGGTCCCATCCCCATAATCCCACATATTTACCCTCCTAATCCAATTCCCCTGACACTAAGGAGCAATTTATCAGGGCCAATCAACCTAACATGCACATTTTTGGACCGTGAGAGGAAATCCACGCAGATACGGGGAGAATGTGCAGACTCCACACAGACAGTGATCCGAGGCTGGAATTGAACCCGGGTGAGGCAGCAGTGCTAACCACTATGTCAAAAGAGCTCCTAATTTCTCCCATGGATTGGTAATTATATTACAGTGCACTGCAGCATGTAAGATGACCTGATTTCTTTGGTGCCAGAACTCTTGTTCAGGCCTTTAACTGGTGTACAAGTCAACACTGACTTTTTCTGCTAAGATAGGCTATCCTCGCATTAGGAGTCAGGCCCAAGTTTTCACCTCAGCAGTGCATGTTTTACTGATAAATCAGCACGTGGGACCAGCAGGCCTCCAGGTTTAAGACAAGCCCAGAAAAAGCAGACCCCACACATGGCAAATGACAAACAGAAATCAGTTCTCCAGCAAAAAGAATTAAATGTAAAGCTGGTTTCAAGCTATAATTCATTTGCTAATTTACCAAGTAACTGCTACAGCAAGGAAATTCAGTGTTAGTAGAAAATCTGATGTGAGCATGGAAGGAGGAGGAATTCTTCCTGAAGAAAATGCCAAAGACTGGCCTGATCTTGAGAAGCATGTATCAGAATGGGTCCTCAAAAATAGTCAGAATGCAGTTCTGGTGACAATGTAACCAATGCCTATTAATGCATTTAATTGGGCGAAATGAAACACTGAGTCCAGCAAAGATTTCAGAGCAACAGCTAGTTGGTATGATCATCTTATGAAATGAAAATGTCTAGTATTGTGGCAGAAGACCAAGATCGCTCAGCGACGACCTAAAGACTGTGATGCCAAAATTACCAGTTTCCAAGAATTCATCATTGGGCAGTGGCAAAAACACATTGGCAACATGGATGAGATGCCCACGAATATGCCCTGCAGCCAAACTATGGAATGGAAAGGTTCAAAAGAAGTTTTAGTGAAAATGACAGAGGCAGCACATTCTCCCAGTGTCTGCATGGGTTTCCTCCCACATACCAAAGATGTGCAGGTTAGGTGGATTGGCCATGGTAAATTGCCCTTTGGTGTCCCAAATTGTGTAGGTTAAGGGTATTAGTGGGGTAAATACATGGGGTTACCGGGATAGGGCAGGGTGAGAGGTCCTGGGTGAGATGCTCTGGTGGAGAATCGGTGTGGACTCAATGGGCTGAATAGCTTCCTTCTGCACTGTAGGGATTCTATGAGAAAACAAGATTTAGAATGGTACTAGCCTGCATGGCTGATGGAATTAAATTAAAACTATGGTGCTTTTTAAATGGAAAATCATGTCAAACATGCATGGCGTTTTTGTGTCTGTCCTGACAATGTGGATAGGCAATAAGTGGAACGGATGTCCTGCTGGCTTACACAAAATACGCAGTTTATTAATGTGACACATTTTTAGATTGTATACAACTGATAAGATCAAGAGACCCCAGTGAAGATATAACAATACCCATGTTGCAGTTATACAAGGGGTCTAACATCCATAGTTACATTTTGCATATATGCCTCAACAAACCATTCAATGATTATGTTCACATCAAATGGAATAGGTGGATATTTGGTGGAGAACAAACCTTCACAAAAAAAAGTGGATATGCATGCTCCCCTATCTGCTGTTTTGCCTGATTTGATAATGAAATTGCAGATTTTATTAATGCACAAACTGTCATCAGATCATTTGGAAAATGTAGAATATCCAGTTTAATGTATGGACAGGAAGGTGATTTGTTACGGCGAGATGATTCTGAAACTGAAAATGCTAAATCTGATCCAGAGTGTGATTCTTACGATAATCCCAAAGCTAATATGATGCTGAATGAATTCTATGGATTGGTGCCAAAAGCAATGGTGTGACAAATGGCGATTGCTTACACCAACAGCAGTGGTTCACATTTTATACCTGCTGTTTTGAGGCTTCGGATGTCGAATCACATGCCACGATCTATAATAAATCTGGTTACTGTCCTATCAGTGGAAACAGTTTCTCCTCATTAACTTCTCAAAACCATTCATAATATTGAACACCTGGATTTGCCAAGTCAGCCAGTGGGAGCACTCTGACCTCAGTGTCAAGTCCCACTCCAAGACACCGCAAGAAAAACCAGAAATCCTCCGGCCCAGATGGTATTCCAGCTCTTCAAGGCTGGTGGGTTTTTTCTCATACCAAGACTCATGCAATGGGTTTGGAAGGAAAATTAGCTCTTTCTGCCCACCACCCGCCAACCAACTTCAGGAATGTGACACCTGTAACCATTTTCAAGAAGGGAGATAATTCATGCTTTGGGAACTATCGAGGTATCTCCCTCTTGTCCATAACAGGGAAAATCCTGACACGTATTCTCCTAAATCGCCTACTTCCTGTGACTGAAGAAATCTTCCTCGAGACAATGTGGCTTTAAACAGTTGCCCCAGGCCTTGCAAACGAGTGTCATTTCTTTTGAAATATTTCAAATTGTTGACTTCTACTTAAATTTTATAAACCTGGCCTTTCAGAAAAGTCTGCGCTTAGTACTGTTGGTGAATAAATCTAACATCAGATTGTCGAGATTTGTTCCATTAGCAATTGGAGATAAATGCAGGTTTGTGACATCCTGGTTAAGAACTTTATACATGGTCTATGGTAAATCTATGCAGTTAAAGACTAAAAGCTTAGTCAGCCTGGCATACCTCATATCTACAAAATCAATTTAATGCACCGTAGACTGGATACATCACGGATTGGCAAACAGACAAGCAAGAAAGCAGCCAGCATCATCAAGGACTCCACGCTGCCTGGACATATTCTCTTCCCCCTTCTTCCATCAGGAAATGTATACAAAAGTCTGAGAACACTTACCAATCAACTCAAGAACAGCTTCTTCCCTGCTGCCATCAGACTTTTGAATGGACCTACCATATATTAAGCTGATCTCTCACTTCACCCTATCTGTAACTGCAACACTATATTCTATCATTTCCTTCTCCCCTATGTACTCTACGAATGGTATGTTTTGTCTCTATAGTGCACAAGAAACAATACTTTTCACTGTATCCCGATACATGTGATAATAATCAATCAATTTAAATGTTCTGACTACTTTCTGTCACACTGGCCATGTTCACATTCCTTTCAGCCCCAAAGACACTTATATTTTTCTCTTTGAAACTTCAGGATCCCTTCGGTGTTGTTGGTGCTCCAGCAGATACAGTTCTTCAGTCAGGACTCTTGGAAATAAATGCTGTCTCCCTTTAAAATATACTGCTACACTCTGGATCCCCATATACATACGGCTCTATGCAATATACATGAATATCAACTTTGAACATTAATTTTAAACAAAACTGGTACTGACTGCACACCAACCACTTTTAAAAACACACCGTGTGCTTCAACAAGTTATTGAAATTAGCCAACAAACTAATCACGCCTACAATGAGGTTATCTGGCCAGTCCACTCCCACCAAAACTTCTATTCCACCCAGTACTTATTGCACCGAGTGTACCAGAAAAATGGAATCATTGAAACATAGAAAACAAATTTACTCTTGGCCGGAATTTTGCCGTCCCGCCCACCACGGAAATCAGAGCGGGCGAGGGGCAGATCATGGAAAGGTCGTCGACCTTGGACGAGACTTTACGGTTTCAGGATGAGCAAGGCTGTAAAATACTCTCCGAAGAGACTGCTTTTGAAATCCATTTCGCCAAGTCCTCAGCAAATCGCAAAAATAGAGCCACAATTGCAGCAACCTATTCACCAAGTGCTCCAGAACAATCAGCAACATGCACCAATTGCAAACACACCATACCCATTCAACCCCCATACCTACTGCATAGGAGCCAAGCTTAGCAGTTCCATACACAATGTTCCACTTTCACACATTACATAACTCCGATTCTGTGCTTCTCCAGTACCCTTCTGATCAACACCACTGCATTAGTTACACATTCAAGCTTTTACAAACACGTGATCATCTGATAACGATAAAACACCTTAAATGATTCTCAACACAAGTCATAAGGTTCGAGTTGAAAGATTCACACTATGTGCAAACGATTTCAGCTTGGGTAAAATTAGCATTCAAACCTGATGTGTTATAGGTCACTGGGAAAGCAAATCATTTGAAGAGTAAATGTAGCATTCAGAGCTAGAGAACAAGAATGAAAATGCCACATTGCTGGCGCACACACACTATTTATTTCTAAGCTTGCCCTGATTGATGCTTGGAAATCTACAGAATAAATGTTCATAATAAAATGGACATGAATACTGCATTTCTGGAGACCTCGTTGTTGAGCTTTAATTTTCCTGCAATCTTTGATTCATTTTACAGGTCTTACATGACAGCTGCAAGTTCAGACTGAATATCATTAGAACAACATGGGGGACAAATGAATCGACATACTGATCAGGAGGTTAAAAACATGGCTATGAGTCAGGAATATTGTTCAATTGGCTGAATGTCAACAGATAGGTCAAAGGCCACATGTTCTAAAGGCAATTCCATTCTTTTTGTAATCCTCTAGGCGTCACAGCTAATTTGATACTGTCTGGTCCAGTGCTTCACCAAAGCAAGAACAGCGCAGCCCAACCTCAGAAAGACTGAATTCTCCAACCTCGCCCGCAGCTGGGATTCTCCAGTCCTGCTGCAGTGAATGGAGATTTGGCTGAGCGCCAAATTCTCCGTTTTCACTGGCAGCGCGGCGTGCAAGACAATAGAATTCTGACCTACATTTTTCCTTGCGATGGACTGGTGCGAAGCTTCCTTTTAAAAAGAACAGGTTTTGCTCTCATAGAAAAGCATGTTCATGTTTGTATTGATTGGCAATGGGACAGAGGCACACGCTGGAAATTAGAGCATAGTGGCCATTTTAATTTTTCACATCAAAAAGTGTTATCCTAAAATATTACATAGAGATTTTATCCGTGTGTCAGTCAACACTTCACATGGCGGAGTGGCATAGGTTCGAAAAACCTGCACATCTGCATTACAACTGTACAAGGCAATACTGAATAAGGAATAATTTGAAAGGGCGATTTACTTATAACAGGATTGTTCACTTACTGACTAACCACAAATACATTCACTAATATCAGTGGCAATTTTCTTATGTGCACGAACACAAGACTGGTAAATGTGCTTCATGTGTTTACTTAAAAATCCAGCACCTTTAAGGGACCATGATTAAAAAGCATTCTGCTTTTTATTTTACCATTTTAGTATAAAGTGCTCAAAACAGAAACATATACCACACAATAGGAACATTGAGATTACATGCCCAGCAAAATGGTGCATCTTGTTTGATTTTTACTTACTAATCAGAAATGAAATTCACCACAATGGTTTGTGGCTAACACATTGACTTATACTGCATATATCGGACTCACGTTGATCTTACATTATGGCATCAAAATCCCATAAATGTACAGTGGTTGGACTGTTTCTTGCCAGCAACAACCTGTAGATTGCGCACAAAGACTGTTACTCCAAGCAGCAAATGTCAGCTCAATTTTGAAAGGAACAGACCACTAATTTGATCAAAATAGCTTATTGGATTTCCCATCAAACTAAGGAATTCATGCTCTATAATGGAATTGTCCTAAATTTAAACAATCTATTATATTTGCCCTACAGCCAGCTTCTCATGCAATTAACAAGCCTTGTGAAGTAGATGACCTATTTTACACTTTGGTTCCAGACAGGAGAGAGAAACTGAACTTTTTTAAAAAACTCTCCCACTCTGTCCGTAAGCAGAGGTGTTTTTGAATTGTTTTTAAAAGTAGGCTGTAAAGTGGTGCATTTCCTCAAACATTAGATTTACTAATAACTTGCAGCAGACTTGCATTATGATTAACACAGAAGGTTAATTTAGACACACTCTGAAGAAGGGAAAGGGTTAATGTTTTTTGTATTCAATGTATTTTGTACCTAAAGGGTTAATGGATTTTGTACTTAGAATGTATCACAAGCATAACCCTTCATTATGGCTAATCCCCTTGTTTATACTGCTTCTGACATTAATATAAATTAACTTTTATTCTTATAACAAAAGATAGTCAAAAGTAAATGTAAATGTGAATGTGTTTGCAGATATGCAAGTCTTACCTTTTCTACAGGCTTGCGTGGTAAATGTAAAGGGAAGAAAGCATTACAAGATGTGGAGCATGATAACGGCCGTTTAAAGGAGGACTCCCGCTGGGCCAGCTACAATTGTGCCGGTAACTTCAAAGGAAGGGCCGTGGAAGAGCAGGAAACCTCAGACTGTATCGTGACTGCAGCTGCCAGTTAGCCAGAGAACTGCTGCTTCATGATCAAGGACTGTTGTATGGACTTTGATTCATGACCAGACCAGTGTTGGTGTCGTGACTGGTACTGGGAGCCATGATGTATATATATCCCCACTTTTCTGTGTTCAGAGAGAACTTTGGCTTCCGCTTTCAAGGGGTCAAGTTCTCCCACAAGCTTGAGAGAATAAAGCCTACTCTATTTTGACTCATACCAGTCTCAAGAGGTATTTTTACCTACTACACACTCAAACCCAGGGGGTGGGGATGGTGTTTGCAACCCCACACACACACACAAATGCACATACACAGAAATGCACGTACAGACATACATACACACATACAGTAAGGGGGATAGAAAAGAGGAAGATTTACAACTATTGGCAACAACAAAAGAACCACAGAAATCAATATTAGTTCACGCGATTTCCAAAGCCCGAGAGGGGCTTTCCTTCATGCAGATGAGATTCTGGTTGGAGACAAAAACACAAAAGAACCTGGAAACGAATGACGATGCAGCACGGTGGGTTTTCTGTGCTTAGAGCACTTGGCAGGCGATGATCAGAGACTTTTAAAATCAAACCGGCTTTGAAGAATTGAGAGATGGTGGCTGGCTGTTTGCTCAGCTGGGCTGCTGGGATCCATTCCAGTTGGTGTTAACAGGTGACCTTTTTCCGCCACAATGATGTCAAAAGGGATGTGTATCTATTATCTGGAACTGGCTTTTGGGTTGAGGACTGATAATATCCTAGTCATTAGCTTTTGAAAGAGTTACTATCCATATTGATATTCTTGTGTCAGGAAGCCATTGTTTAGGCAGACCACCCAAATCCATGAGAGGGGTAATCTTATCACAATGACATCCATTATCCCCCTCACTGATCCCTTTTTGAAATGGACTTGGTCAGTCCCAAGTGTGCGATAGGTCTCTTAACAACTCTGCAGACATAATGTGGTTTTGATCTGAGAGTCCCCTGGTTTCATGATTAAAGTGTCCTGACAATTGGGTGTAAGATTCCACGATGATGAAAGAAGGATTATTTTGTTCTTGTAACTCCTGTTGGTACTTTCCAGAACAAAAGGGCCAATTCCATGGTCACATGCCTTGTAGCAGCCATCCTTTTGGTTCAGCAGAAAATGCATTGGAAAAATAGCTTGAAAAACCTGTTTTGATACGTACAGTTGGATTTCTTTACCTGTCTTATTGACAGAACAGTTTCTAAAGAAAAAGTGTAGAAGTGTTTCGAAAGTCAAAGACATTTTAATCAAGTAAAAAATATCACAATGAGCACCCCAAAGAGAGGTGACAAGAGAAACCATGGAGTGCTTCTCATGCTACTGCCAGCAGTTTCTGAAATAACCTCCTATCTTTAATGAGATGACCACATTTGACCTTCAAAGAATATCAATGCTCCACTACTCATCAATTTTCCATTCAGCTTTAACAGGCACGTCCTAGAAATGGAAATAATTAGTTTAACTGCACTAAACAAGATGAAGGAGCTCACTTCTTTTGTTTTGCCCATAAAGGGAAGTCTGTGCAGGGAGGAAGGTCCTGTCCTCCAAGAAACAACTGCAGAGAAAATAAAACAGACCACCATATATTGTGTTCTGTGGTAAAACGATCAGAAAATGATATAAACAAGGCTGAGTGCTATCTGCAGGACCTGGAACTGCAATGTAAACCGTCCATTCAACTTTCAACAAGTTGACACTAACCTCATTTGCTCCAAATTAGAGCAGTCAACAACTGTACATAGCACAGCTTAAAGAAACATAGAACAATGAAGAAAGCACAATGTGGAAAATGTGTTTTTCAACCAAGTTATCATTTCGTTTTAAGTAACTTGTCATGGCCAAATGGCAACATTATGAACCCTGATAAGGATAATATAATTTTTTTAAAATACGAACAGCAGATGGCTCATGCCAAACAGATGCAAAATACAATGAGGTATATATGCAGAAGGAAGATCCCTCAATTTCATATCACTTTTTAATAGAATTGAGAGATACAGGATGGGATTTTATAGCATTGCTCGTCCCGAAACTGTAAAATCCCACCTGAGTTCAACGGACCTTCCCATTGTCCGCCACTCGCCTGCTCCGATTCCCATGGCGGACAGGGCGGTAAAATTCCAGCCACAGAGTTGATGATCAGCTGATACAAAACCATGACTGATGCTGATATTTGGGGTTACACCTGTAACTCTGATTTGTCACCTGAAACGAGGAACAAAAATCCAAAACATTGTTTTCCATTTACACCGGCTTTTAATAAACAAATGGCAACAACCAACTATGTGAATGAAGCAGAATAAAATATTTACTCTGTCAACTTCTGAGCAAAGGGACAATCTGCAGTTAGTCAGTGCAAACAAAATACTTTGGTTCATTTACCTCGTTCTTCTAAGGAACTGGCCGTATACCCTCGCTGCGCCTAACTGCCCTTGAACAATTGTCTCCATTACCCAAACCACAAGACCAATATTTGCATAAAGTGCTTCCTGACCTCAGCCCTCGACTGACTATCTATTTATTTGTATCTGAGACAGTCTTCGTTCAGTCATACCATTAGTGCAGTCGTGAGGGATGGCTGTATTTTTGCAAGTGCGAGTGGGAGTGGAAGTTATGTGACATGAACCGCTAGCTGGTGGAAACGGTTATGTTGCCTTACTGCACTGCAACTCAATCTCTCATCTAACTTCTAGAAGCAACAGCACAGAAAAGGGGCTCTGCTTAGATTGAATGCATTGTTTCTACTGGAACTTCTGGTGCAACACCTATGTGCCCATCACCACTGGAAAAGTGAATTATCCAGCATGGGTTTTCAACCTGCTGACCTCTGAAGGAATATCTCATTGGACTTGGATTCTCCACTCTGGACCTACGTGATCAATCATTCTTTTATTCTGTGGTCGTTGTCCTGTAAATCTTTCTTTTCTTTTATCCCTCTGACTGAGACAGTGCACAAGGCGTTATGTGTCCACATCCCGCTCTCACATTTTGAGTGCATGCAAATAAAGTAATTCACCCCATCATGAGTTTGCTGTCTGTTATTAATAGAAAATGTGATCACACCTAAATTGAGGGGTTAGGAAACTCCACCACTTATAAAGGGGGGGCGGGGGGGGGAAGCAAATAAAAACACTGCTAAGCTTATGGCTGGGTGGCGAGGGGAGAAATTAGAACTGCTTAAATTAATCCCCCTCCTGTCCATAACACACTGTTCAAAGCATGGATTTTATTGGCTGTGGATCACTTGTGATGTGTGAGATCTGAAGGGCAAAGGTAAATGTTCTCCAGTCATAGTTAAACTCGAAAAATGTTCTGGATTCATCTTTTAATATTCTTCTCCAATTGGAACAGCTCTCAAATGCTTCCTTATTCTCCTCTTTTCAATATTTCTTCTTATGTTTTTCTAACCTTTCCTCAAAACTCAGTCAATTGATGATATTGGGGATCAGTGGTGAAAGCTTGAAGTCTTCCATCCTCTTGCTTCAGTGACTAGAAACAAACAGTGAGAAATCTCACAACACCAGGTTAAAATCCAGCAGGTTTATTTGGAATTACGAGCTTTCGAGCACTGTTCCTTCATCAGGCGACTCACCTGGGGTGGGCGGGGGGGGGGGGGGGGGGCGGAATAACAGGAAGCCATAGATGAGTTAGTCTAATATCTATCAGAGGGAAAATGCTAGAATCCATTACTAAGGAAGTTATAGCAGGATACTTAGAAAATCATAATAGAATAAGACAGAGTCAACATAGTTTTGCGACAGGAAAATCATGGTTAAATAATCATAATATCAAGAATCCTACAGTGTAGAAGGAGGCCATTCGGCCCATCGAGTCTGAACCGACCACAATCCCACCCAGGCCCTATCCCCATAGTCCCATGTATTTACCTTGCTAGTCCCCCTGACACTATGAGGCAATTTAGCATGGCTAATCCACCTAACCTGCACATCTTTGGACTGTGGGAGGAAATGTGTGCTGCTCAGGGAGACGAGAGAGGAAATTGCTGGGCCTCTGACGGAAATTTTTGTCGCTTCTTTGGACACGGGTGAGGTCCCTGAGGATTGGAGGATAGCGAATGTGGTCCCGTTGTTTAAGAAGGGTAGCAGGGATAACCCAGGAAATTATAGGCCGGTGAGCTTGACGTCCGTGGTAGGGAAGTTGTTGGAGAGGATTCTTAGAGACAGGATGTATGTGCATTTAGAACGGAACAATCTCATTAGTGACAGACAGCATGGTTTTGTAAGAGGGAGGTCGTGCCTTACAAATTTGGTGGAGTTTTTTGAGGAAGTGACAAAAACGGTTGATGAAGGAAGGGCCGTGGATGTCGTCTATATGGATTTCAGTAAGGCATTTGACAAAGTCCCACATGGCAGGTTGGTTAAGAAGGTTAAGGCTCATGGGATACAAGGAGAAGTGGCTCGATGGGTGGAGAACTGGCTTGGCCATAGGAGACAGAGGGTAGTGGTCGAAGGGTCTTTTTCCGGCTGGAGGTCTGTGACCAGTGGTGTTCCGCAGGGCTCTGTACTGGGACCTCTGCTATTTGTGATATATATAAATGATTTGGAAGAAGGTGTAACTGGTGTAATCAGCAAGTTTGCGGATGACACAAAGATGGCTGGAATTGCGGATAGCGAAGAGCATTGTCGGGCAATACAGCAGGATATAGATAGGCTGGAAAATTGGGCGGAGAGGTGGCAGATGGAATTTAATCCGGATAAATGCGAAGTGATGCATTTTGGAAGAAATAATGTAGGGAGGAGTTATGCAATAAATGGCAGAGTCATCAGGAGTATAGAAACACAGAGGGACCTAGGTGTGCAAGTCCACAAATCCTTGAAGGTGGCAACACAGGTGGAGAAGGTGGTGAAGAAGGCATATGGTATGCTTGCCTTTATAGGACGGGGTATAGAGTATAAAAGCTGGAGTCTGATGATGCAGCTGTATAGAACGCTGGTTAGGCCGCATTTGGAGTACTGCGTCCAGTTCTGGTCGCCGCACTACCAGAAGGACGTGGAGGCATTGGAGAGAGTGCAGAGAAGGTTTACCAGGATGTTGCCTGGTATGGAGGGTCTTAGCTATGAGGAGAGATTGGGTAGACTGGGGTTGTTCTCCTTGGAAAGACGGAGAATGAGGGGAGATCTAATAGAGGTATACAAGATTATGAAGGGTATAGATAGGGTGAACAGTGGGAAGCTTTTTCCCAGGTCGGAGGTGACGATCACGAGGGGTCACGGGCTCAAGCTGAGAGGGGCGAAGTATAACTCAGACATCAGAGGGACGTTTTTTACACAGAGGGTGGTGGGGGCCTGGAATGCGCTGCCAAGTAGGGTGGTGGAGGCAGGCACGCTGACATCGTTTAAGACTTACCTGGATAGTCACATGAGCAGCCTGGGAATGGAGGGATACAAACGATTGGTCTAGTTGGACCAAGGAGCGGCACAGGCTTGGAGGGCCGAAGGCCTGTTTCCTGTGCTGTACTGTTCTTTGTTCTTTGTTCTTTGAAGGGGGGGAGGTTTAACACAGATATCAGAAGGACATATTTCACACAGAGGGTCGTGGGGGCCTGGAATGTGTTGCCGGGCAAGGTGGTGGAGGCGGACACACTGGGAACGTTTAAGACTTATCTAGACAGCTATATGACCGGAGTGGGAATGGAGGGATACAAAAGAGTGGTCTAGTTTGGACCAGGGAGCGGCGCGGGCTAATTGTTCCTTGTTTCTCGTTTCAAGGCTTCATTCTATGATCATCTTGCTGGTGCCAGTACAGAGCGAGACTGCGGATAGTTGGGAACCTGTCTCGGGGGCAGGGAATTCATATGGTGTTCATGGAAGTGGAAATGACTAGGGTTGGGAAGCATTTTCCGATCAGGGCCATTGTGATCTCCTGGACTCGTTTCGATCGCCTCAGGGGGTCGGAGAGGAATTTCCCAGATTTTTTTTTCTTCCCCATATTGGCCCTGGGGTTTTTCACTCTGGGTTTTCGCCTCTCCCTGGGGATCACATGGTCTGGAATAGGGGGGTGGGGTTGAGTTAATAGGTTGTAATGAACAAAGCATCGTAGCTGTGAGGGACAGCTCGGTGGATAGGATATTGGTATGTAGATAGGCTGGAAAATTGGGCGGGGATCCTGGATTCAGGATTCAATCCTGGACCGGGGAGCGGCGCGGGCTTGGAGGGCCGAAGGGCCTGTTCCTGTGCTGTATTGTTCTTTGTTCTTTGAAACCGGAGCACCTGGAGGAAACCCACGCATACATGGGGAGAATGTGCAAACTCCACACAGACAGTGACCCAGCTGGGAATCGAACCCGGGTCCCTGGTGCTGTGAGACAGCAGTGCTAACCACTGTGCCACCCCATGTATTAGAGTCCGTTGAGGAAGTAAAAAGCAAGGTGGATAAAGGGGAGCCTGTAGATGTGATGATTCTTTTACCAGAGCCATACAGGGTATTGGTGAGCCACATCTGGAATGATGTGTACAGTTTTGGTCTTGTTTGAAAGAGGATATAAATTAGCAGTGCAGAGGACGTCCATTTGATTCATTCCTGGAATGAAGGGCTTATCTTATGAAGAAAGATTGAACAGGCTGTACCTATAGATACTGAGAAGGTCTTTCCTCTTGCGGGGGAGATTAAGGGACATAATTCTCCTTGTTAAGATGTAGATGAGGAGAATTTTTTCCTCAGAGGGTCATTAGTAAATAAAAGAGTGGGTTATTAGTCTGTGAAATTCTCATCACCAGAAAGCAGTGGAAGCTGGATCATTGAATTTATACAAGGCCGAGTGAGGTAGATTTTTGATAGGTGAAGAAGTCAAGGCAGGAAAGCGGAATTTCAAACCGGATAGCTCGCAATTTTGGTGTCATATTTGAGATAAAGGATGAATTTCTGACTTCATATGTTTCACTAGAACTGTTTATTTTCACTTCAATGACATTGCCCGACCTTTACCCTCTGCCTCAGCTCATCTGCTGCTGAAACTCCCATCCTTGCCTTTTTCTATACCTGGACTTTCATATTCCAATCCTGGTTGACAAGTCCCTCCATGACCTTGCCCTATCTCGAATTTCCTCCAACCCCAGAACCTCTTTTTCCCCAATTCTGGCCTCTTGAACATCTCAGATTTTTAATCATCCTACCATTAGTGGCTGTCCCTTCAGCTGCCTATGCTCCGATCTCTGGAATTCCTTCCATCTTGATACCTCGTTTTCTTCTAACCTACCTCACACCACACCAAGCCCTAACATTATCTTACATGGCTCGATGACAAATTGTGATTGCTGTGAGGCGCCTTTGGACATTTTGCTACATTAAAGGCACCATTGACGTCCAGCTGCTACTGCTGTCAGCTGTCAATCCTCATCCTCCTCCGTAGGCCTCTATTTTGCCTCTAAAGCACTCTACAACATTGATGATATTAAAAGCCAGTTGAATGTTCATCGCCCTGCTAGATAATGCATTTCCCTATTAGCTGCCTCCTAAAGCTTTGTCATTTTGAACAGATTGCATTTTGAAGTATTCTTTGTCTGACGCACTTTGGGATGCAAGGTGTTACAAAATGTGTGTTCTATCTTTCTTCAACTCTGTTCATGTGATTACTTTAACAGCACTGCGAAAACACTTCATTCTAATTGAAAACAGAGGTGTGGCAGTTAAGGACAACTGAGTTCTCACATGGAATCAAACACCTTCTCTGTAGGACAATACACCAATCTGCTGCAGTATTCACTTGTAGGGAACTCATTCCCAAGTAGCCACAGTCATATTGTTTCACCAATTGTGTCATCAAAATACATGGTGGCATCAAAATCACAAATAAACACTACGCCATCCTTCAATTTGATAAAAATACATTTTTTTGAGACGGATTTTTTCTGATTAATGCCATTTTTGATAATTCAACCTATTTATCATTTAGATAAACTAAATTGAGAGAATAAAAAATGTGTTTGGCAAACAAGGCAAGAATGTTAATAGTTGGAGGGAAACCTTGGTAAAAGTCTAAACTATTAGGCAGGATCAGACTTTTTTCAGTTAATGACAAGATCAGCAACTTAATCAGTGAAATTGCAGAAAGACATTTGACCCAAATCTTCCAGTCAATGGTTCTGATGAAAGATGCACATCAGGACTCTTGGGAAGTCTTGACATGTGGGTATTGGCCACGAAGCTAAATTCCAATGGGCAATTCCCCACCCGAGGGAAGGGGGGGGGGGATTCTCCCAAAAACATTCCAATTGTCGAATTCGTGTAAAAACTGCAGTAAATCGTGCTGGATTTTTCAGCGGGAGTTTCAAAATGAATCTCCCACACTCTGTGCATTGCTGAGTGCACTAGTACGAATCAGTCCAATAAGCCGTGGGTGAGGTGCATTCCCGCTGGAATGATGGACAGCATAGTGCCGATCTGTTAATGCCGAGATCGGCACATACACAGTGACTCCTGTCTGCCGCCCTCCTGATCGCTGATCAGCCCTGTGAACCCCGCATCATCGGCCGTGCAGCTCCCCACGGCCTGATCACATGCCTGGGCCAGCCTCGAAACTCCACCACCCCCCCTCACCCTTGATAGCCCCGATATCGCCCCTCCCAACAACAGCTCTGACCACCCCACAGCCCTGACACCCATTGCAGCGCCCCCCCCCCCCCCCCCCTACAAAAGCAGTGCAGCGGGCTGGGAGAATCGCTCCCCCCGGACATTTAAATACTTATCAGAATACAACAGCAATGCCATAAAGGGGGCATGTCCTCTCTTCCCCTGACTCTCTAACCTGTGCTTAATGCTCTCTCCACTCAAATTGTCTGTACCCTTAAGACTTGATTAGCTGTATTAGCATTGATTAGCTTGATTAGCATCCCAATCATTATTCTGTAAATTGAGTTTGTGTCTCTGTATGCCCTGTTTGTGAGCACATCTCCCACTCCACCTGATGAAGGAGCAGCACGCTCCGAAAGCTAGTGGCATTTGCTACCAAATAAACCTGTTGGACTTTAACCTGGTGTTGTTAAACTTCTTACTGTGTTTACCCCAGTCCAACGCTGGCATCTCCACATCATGACTACTCTGCTCTGACAGAGTTCCTCCAGGCAATGCTGTGCTGAGCATTCTTTTGACAGCCGGCATCAGGAGAGATGTGCAGCAGTGTTGGGTCAGCAGCTGCCCGCATGCCGCTGCTCGGATGATTCAAGCTATTAGTCTGATTCAGTGTGACACAGAATTCTGTATATGTCTTACTCCTCAGAACTACAACCATCGCTCCTCATAATTTTTTATTCACTCAATCACACCTCAGCATAAAACACCTCCAGGCTTTGTTAAGTGAAGGCGTTGTTACATATCCAAAGATGCAGAAATTTCCAATCATTTGCATCAATAGCTATTATTCACCATTTAAGCAAAGACTTATCAAATCCCCTTTATGAAAAGATCATTGACGTGTCTGATGGAATTGTTGATCAGAGCATAGGAATTAGGAGCGAGAGTAGGCCATTCAGCCCTTCGAGTCTGCTCTGCCATTCTATATGATCATGGCTGATCTCAATCTTATCCTAACTCCACTTCCCTGCTTTTTCCCCATAGCCCTTTATCCCGCTTTTGATCAAATATTTATCTATCTCTTTTTTGAATGCATTGATTGATTCTGCATCCACTGCACTCTGGGACAGTGAGTTCCATAGATTCATAACCCTCTGTGAGAAGTAGCTTCTCCTTATCTCTGTTTTGAAGCTCCACCCTCTTACTCTACAACTATGACCGCTTGTCCCAGACTGTTCTAGAAGGGGGAACATTTGGTTAACATTTACTTTATCAATCCCGTTGAATATTTTATAAACCTCAATCAAATCCTCTCTCATTCTTCTGTACTCCAGCGAGTACAAGCCCAAGCTACTCAACCACTCCTCATACGACAGCCCCTTCAAACCTGGAATCAATCTCGAGAAACTCTTCAGTGCCACCACATTCTTCCTCAAAGGTGACCAAAACTGAACACAATAGTCCAAGTGTGGTTTCACTAACGCCTTATACAATTGTAACAACATTTCTGTATTTTTATACTCTAAACCCTTTGCAATAAATGCCAAGATTCCATTTGCTTTCTTTATAACATTCTGCACCTGCATACCCACTTTCTGAGACTCGTGCACAAGGACACCCAGATCCCTCTGCAAGACACCTTTTAAATCTGTTTCCTATTTAAATAGTAATTTGCCCTTTTATTTTTCCGGCCAAAATGGATAACCTCATATTTATCCACATTAAACTCCATTTGCCAGATTCTGGCCCATTCCCCTAGCTTTTTATTTCCTCATTACAGCCTGCTTTCCCACCTATTTCCGTGCTGTCAGCAAATTTTGCTATGTTACACTCTGTCCCTGCTTGCAGATCATTGATATAAATTGTGTATAGTTGATATCAATTGTCTAAACTGAACTGCCCAGCAGTTTCTGTCCTGATGTTCAAAGGACAAGAGTGTGAAAAAAGATACATTCTGCACCAAATTCAACTGTGAGATAAAACGCACACATTTACTTTTCCAAAATTATGAGGATTATTTACCCCCATGAAACAATCACTTCGACAAGTAACTCCAAGTACATGGAGAGTAGGTAGGCACATAGCATTAGATGTGGTGGTTTCACTTGGAGTAAAACACCAGAAAAACCTGTTGGGTCGAATGGCTCGCTTCCAGTTTAACAATCTATTTTAGTCTGTGCATCGACAATGACTGCAGTCACTCCCATGAATTGTCACTGTCCACTCCTCCTTTTCTGCGAACGTACATCATACTTCTTCTTTCAAACTACTGCAAATGTTACAAACTGCTTCCTTTCAGAGAAAAGCTTCCCATTAGAATTAGGGAATTTAAAAAAAATAATCACATCATTGCACATGTTAACCACCCACTTCTAAATCAGACATCAGCTGCCTGGACTTTCAGCAGAATTCAAGCTCTTGGAATTCACTTCATGTGATAAAGCAGTGCCTGTCCTGTGCGTGCCTGCAATGTGACCTGATCAGTGAGCACAGGAAAGGTGCCTGGTAAGTGGGGCATCTCCATTTTCTACTTTTTGTTTGCCCTCCACCACGTTTTCCAGCCTGAATTGAATATG
The DNA here is from genome assembly GCF_964213995.1 of Mustelus asterias. Lineage (NCBI taxonomy): Eukaryota > Metazoa > Chordata > Chondrichthyes > Carcharhiniformes > Triakidae > Mustelus > Mustelus asterias. Next base: position 45,008,419 of record NC_135809.1, on the reverse strand, counting down.
AATGGCAAAGTAAATATAATTCAGGAAGTAGCCATCATGGCCATTGCTTCTCGATGCAGCTATTTTCCAATATTAGCTAGTGCATTAGAAGGAAAAGAAAAGCAGAGTGGAGTCTTCTCTATAAGACAAGTTGAAAAGAAATTGTTCTTGTGCATCTCCTCTGGGCTGTCCCAGTTGTAGCTTTGCAAAGGCTTGAAAGGAAATTGTCTGCTAACCCTCTTATTAGAGAATAATACCTGGCTGGAAGCTGGAGGGAACCCCAAAACAAAGAAAACTGAATAAACAACTGAAATAAACTGAGTTTTCTGCTTGTCAGAGACTGGCTGATGAGCTCTGCAAAGCAGAGCTGTGTTCCATAAAAAATGATGTGGAGATGCCGGCGTTGGACTGGGGTGAACACAGTAAGAAGTCTCACAACACCAGGTTAAAGTCCAACAGGTTTATTTGGTAGCAAATACCATAAGCTTTCGGAGCACTGCTCCTTCGTCAGATGGAGTGGAAATCAACAACTGTGCCATTGTTTCATTAACCACTATGGCAACAAGCACTGCCGCATTTCCAAAGGGGCATTGTTGTTGGACCTAAGGAGATAGGATTACATTGTCTTTATGTCAGACATGGGCACTAGAACCTGCACCAAACCTAGTAAAAAACAGTTCATGTAAGGTATCTACAAAAGTGCACATTTGGTCGGATTTTAAATGGTGGAATCTTCAAGGAATCCCTTTTCTCCAGCGAAACATGTTTCAGTGCGGTTTTCAGACAGTTAGATATTCTATTGTATAAATATTTTTGAATCTTTAGAGATTTTGTTACTAAAAACAGAGTTAAGGGATCTGTTGCATTATCCATCTGAAAACAGTTTTGCCAGTGTAATTTCTGACCTCCAAACACTTCTTCCTCAAAAGCTACAGCAACAACTTGCATTTAAATAGCACCTTTAACATAGATAGTAAGGAGTACAATCCAAGTCTGACATCAAGCCACATAACATGACATTAGGACAGAAGTCAGAGGAATGGCTTTCAAGGTACATGGAGGTAATGCCGGAATGGATGGCCTCACCAACTAACAATACGATCACCCAATGGTGGAATAATTAAAAATCACACTACACAAGAGGCCAGAATGGGAGGAGTGCAAATAATGGAGGATGGTAGGGCACGAGAGCTAGAGGCCATGTTGCAGTTTGAAAATTAGGATAAAGAATTTTTTATAAAGGCATTGTTCCACTGGAGTCAATATTAGTCAATGAGCAGAGGGATGATGGGCAAATGGGACTTGGCGCAAGTTCGGATATGGACAGCGGGGTTTGGATCAGCTGAAATTTATCCATGGTGAAAGATACGATACCAGCCAGGAACATGCTGGAATAGTCCAGAGGTAACAAAGACATGCATGATGGTCTCAAAAGCAGATGAGCTGAGTGAGGCAAAAGAGTGAAACAGAGTGACGTTGTGAAGTCTTAGATTTGGTGTGAATATGTAGTTGAAAGCTCCTCTCGGAGTCACGTGCAACACCAGCTTTGTGAGTAGTCTAGTTCAGACAGTTAGTGGGGAGACTATGTGGTTGGGGACCTGTGGCGAGAACCAAAGACAATTGGGCGCAATCTTGCCAGCTGTTCATGCCACGCTCCTGCTGCAGCGAGGTTGGAGAATTTGGCGCCCAGCCAAATCTCTGTTCTCTCTGGTGGGATGGGAAAATCCTGCCAGTGCGAATGGCTGTAATATTCCGGTTTAGCTCGTCCATAACTAGAATCATAGAATCAAGGAATGGTAGGAGGTGGCCATTCAGCCCATTGAGCCTGTGTTGGCACTCTGTAGGGGCAATTTGCCCAGTCCCACTCCCTACCCTTTCCCTGTAGCCCTACAATTTTCTTCCCCTTTAGCTGCTTCCCAATTCCCTCAGCTCCTCCACAATCCCACCCAATGCCCTCAGCTCCTCCCGATTCGCAGGAGGAGTTATCAGCTCATCCTGGATTGGATCTCAGATGAGCAGACTAAATTTCAAAAGAGTGGAGGGTTCAAGACAGATGATGATGAGGTAAAACTGCGTGTCGACAGCATACATGTCGAATCTGACTTCCGCAACGATTACCGTAACTGCCACCGAAATGTAACAAGATCCACTGTTCAAAGTTGCTTATCTTTGGTTTCCTCTTGTCCTTGCCCTGCTGAATTTGTGGCTGTTAGACTCATGAGCATTAACAGCATATTGGAGCAAATTGCCTTGGGGTTACCACTCTGCACTCTGCTCCCACTGGCAGGCAGTTGCCACTCTGCCCGAGCTTTTGTCTCTGGCCGGGTAAGAGAAATGCAGTGCAGCTGTCCAAAAGTCCTTTCTGTCAAATGACATGACTCCTTTTATATGGCACTAGCTGCCATAAAGCAGGTACAGTGGCACAATGGTTAGCACTGCTGCCTCACAGTGCCAGGGACCCAAGTTCGATTCCCGGCTTGGGTCACTGTCTGTGTGGAGTTTGCACATTCTTCCTGTGCCTGCGTGGGTTTCCTCCGGGCGCTCCCGTTTCCTCCCACAGTCCAAAGATGTGCAGGTTAGGTGGATTGGCCATGCTAAATTGCCTCTTAGTGTCAGGGGGACTAGCTGGGTAAATGCATGGAGTTCTGGGGATAGGGTGGGATTGTGGTCGGTGCAGATGGGCCGAATGACCCCCTTCTGCACCGTAGAGATTCTATGATTCATTTAATGTCTAACCACTTTGAGAAGTCAGGGATAAAGTAAGTAAGATTAGTGGACAGGATGGGGTCAGGAGGGTAAGAAGGTGGGTCATCAGGAGGGTGGCCAGGGGTCCCATGGAGGATGAGGAGGGTAGTTGGGATGGACGGGTCAGAACTATAGTTACCCAGGTGTTAGGAGTGGTTTCCATTCTTCCAACTTTTCCTGGGTACCTGTTACTGCGAGATAGTCGGAACCACCTGAAGTTTTCAATTTAAATTAGAGTATTGGATGGTTCCCAGGGTTAATCTCAACAGAAGTCTGAACATCCTGAGCAATTGCCGTGTGATCTACATCCAGTGCATCTTTGGGGCAGCTCATGACGAGGACACCCTGGAGATCAGAGGTTATGGGACTAAAAATACAGCTCCAAATTAATCACCCAATTCAAACCCCACTTCCCCAATTTCAGCTCCATTGGCAGTTTCCTTATATTAATAACTATTAAAAATGTATATGGTGTCAAATATTAACAAATAAAAATTAACAAAATGCTAAGAAGGGAAAACCATTTACAATTATTGATCTTCTGCTATCTCACCCAACATTCCCAAGGTGATTGTTCAATAGAATCCCTATAGCGCAGAAGGAAGCCATTTAGTCCATTGAGTTTGCACCGACAACAATCCCACCCAGGCCCATAATTATTCCCATAACCCCATGTATTTACCCTGCTAGCCATCCCCCCCGACACAAAGGGGCAATTTACCATGGTCATTTCACCTAATCCGCACATCTTTGGACCGTGGGAGGAAACCGGAGCACCCGGAGGAAACTCACGCAGACACAGAGAGGATGTGCAAACTCCACACAGACAGTCATCCGAGGCCGGAATTGAACCCGGGTCTCTGGCGCAGTGAGGCAGCAGTGCTAACCACTGTGCCACCATGCCGCCCTTTGTGTGCTTTATGGCCTGCAAAACAGCCACAGTTAAGTGATTTTCCCTCACATTTTCCACCTCTGCAGAGATTGGGGAATGGGGGGTGGGGGGGGGGGGGGGAAAAGAGAGAAGAGAGAGGGATTTAGTCTCCAAGAACACACCTGAGCAATCACAATCCCTTGTGATATAGTACCTCACAGCACCATAGTGTAAATGTAAAAGTGGGTTGGCACTTGGAGAAACCACCATCTTGTTACTGCATATAGACAGCCTGGTCAATCCCTTCATGGGGGGGCGTGGAATTTCCCCTCTGCATTCTGCCAACATAATGGTCATCTTAAAAATAGATTTGCTGATGTTACACCGAGGAAATCACCCAATTATTTCACTGTAAAACAAACACGCTAGAATATAGGCTCACAAAATCCCACAAATTTTTGCCTTACTAATTTTCACATATATTGTAAATGGCACTTAAAAAAACCCAGCTTTCTTCATAGTTTTAATAATCTTGCCAATTCTATCCAGTTCATTGCTATATTTGCTGTGACCAAACATTCTCATGTTCATTTACAGAGCCTTACACAATACAGATGATGCCATAAGACTACTCTTCCTCAGCACTCCCTGTCTGATCTCAGGATGAACTCAAAGTTATATTGCAGAATGAGCCATCTCCCCAGCTGTTCCTAAGGCAAAGTGCCAGTGGATTGGAGGGACCTCACTTCACTATTTCTCAGCTATGCCACACAGAGTTTCCACCAAGTCAGCTGGTGGCGGGAGGTTGAGAGGAAGCCCATTTGATGTTACTGGACATGCATGGCTGTGGGAGGGAGGAGATGGTGGCATTCACCAGGTAGGGAAGACATCAAGAATAGGAAAATAGCAGTGTGATAGCTGGCTAGGGTACTTGGGTATGAGAAGTAAGAAACCAGGGCTCTTGCTTATTACATGTTGGTCCCTAGTAGAAAGGGCACCTGGATGCTAGAAGGATAGGGGCCGGCTTGCCTATAACATCCCCTAAGGTCCATTTAACAGTCAGTACTCGCTGGTTAAGATCACACAAGAGAGCCAATGTGAGAGAAACATTGTAAAATGTTTGGTATTTATGAAACTATCCCAGTGTGAGTCTTCAACATCACAGAGAAAGAGACAGGAGCAGGGTGATCTGCCTGGAGTACTGTAGAAGGCTGCTTACAATCTGGATATTGCAATTGATAAAGCATTAACAGGAGCTGGCCGATTGCTGAAACAAGTTAATTAGAGTCAGATTCAATGTCTAGCCTGACTGTGTCATTTGCATTTGAAAAATCATTTGGAAAATGTCTGATCTGCAGCCCATAAAACAAACACAATAGACGTCACCTGGAGCTCAAGTGAAAACTCCTTTGAAGACTGAATCATATTAGATGGGGTACATTGATTGCCAACTGCAATCAATAATAGTAGAACAACAAAGGGCAGCTGAAAAGGTCGGTGTCTGATAATAGATAACACACCTTGTTCTGTAACTGTGAGTATTTCAACACGTTCTTCCTTCACCTGGTATTTGCTTATAAACAGATTGTTTTTTCTCAGTGTCTGGAGCTGAATTTAGTCTACAGCCATAGAGCTTTCCTGTCACGTTGCATCTTCCACAAAGGATAATTAGTCCGGTTTGATTTTCTTTCCTCTGCCCAAAAAAAAAGAGGTTCCACTTTCCTAAGGCCCTTCACACCTGAAGTCCAGTCAGATAAAAATGGCTCAATTATAGAATGACGTCATGTTTAAACTCCACTAGATGCTGAAGTTCACACCTTCTGTCTGGAAGTCTCACCACTAAGCTTTGGAAGTTATTATTAACTGTTACTGTTGCCATCACGTTGTGAAGGACGTGCCTCACAAAGACGCAGAACTGTGGGCCCCCTGGCAGCGACATGTTTGGAGACATTTAAATATTTGTAATGGAACAAGCTCCTGCCTCTAGGAATTTGGACTTCAGCCCATATTTATCCTGCACAATCCAACAAAGCACGATATACTAAATGAAGCAAAAATCCACAAAATTCAAATATTCTTTGATATTGCTGAATCCTCCCACCAGCGTAAACCCAAAATTGGTCCCAGCACATGGCAGCCCAGATGGCTCAGCTCATTTTCCTAATTACCGACACTACTTGTGCAAGCGCTACCCCAAGTACACAATGACATTGCAAAATGTTTGTAATATTCTGAAAAAAAAACTTTAGAAAAAGATCACAATGCCAAAATCAGCATGATAAAACAGGGCGGCACGGTAGCACAGTGGTTAGCAAAAGCATGATAAAACAGTTGCAGCAGCAGAGGCAGAATTTGTTGCCATACCAATTTTTCTCAACAACCAAGCTGCACGGCAGAGTTCATAGCATCAAAGTTCTGCCTCTGCCGTGATACTCTTTATGAGTAACTGTTGTTCACATTCTGAGTAGCATTAAATCATGCTGTCTTTCACAAAGAGAGCAACCTATTATGGCCCGAATTTTGCATTCAGCAATGAAGCAACAATACTTGCCACTGCCCTCGATGAAAGTTCCCCACAGAAATCTAGTGATCTTTGCTGTAGGTTTTCCCTTTGACAGAGATGGCATTAAGTGGGGTAAGCAGTCAATCACATGAAAGTATTCTCACAGACAGCAAACCAGGAAGTAAAAAGTACTGACTGTTTCAAATTTAATTAAAATTTTACAGAAAGTGAAATAAACGACTGGAACATCCTTGCAGTGGAAGCGGAAATACAAAATCCGTTTCTAAAAATATGAATTTTACAATGGAGAAATTTGATACATCTCAAATATAAATTATGTTGCTCAGGGACAATGAGATTGTTCAGCAGTAATTATGAATTTTGTATAGGATTGAAAACCCAGTTAAAATTCATTCAACAAAATGTTACTTCCTCAAAAAAGTTTTTTTTTTAAAAACAGGGAGACAAATTGGTTCAAAAAGGCAAGTTTTTGTCTAGTCAATGATTTCTATTTGATCGAAGTTTGGGAAGGCTTTGACATTGAGGAAGTGTAAAATCACTGACAACAACTTCTGGATTTTCACACAGTTTAGCGTGTGCAAACTGCAGAAGCTACTGTCAGTTTGAGAGAAGCAATGATGGTGAACATTGACAGTTTTGCCGTCTGAACCAATAACTTTGGTTGACTTGGATAACTCCAGATGTTTGGTGGCAGCAGTGGTGGAGTGTGGACCAGAGATTACATGCTTTAAATGTTAAAGTAATCATTTCAGAGGAAGTAAACTGTAAAATTTACAAAGTATGTACAGCACAGAAAATCTATGCTGATGTTAATAATCCACATGCCTCCCAACACTTCATCTTCTAACCCCATCAACATAACCTTCTATTGCTTTCTCTTCCAGATTCACTTTCAATGCATCCATGCTATTCACCTCAATTACTCTCAATGCGACCAAATTGTGACGTCTCTCTGGGTGAAGAGGTTCTCCTGAATTTTCCATTGGATTTATTTGCAACTATGTTATATTTATGACCTTTAGTTCTGGTCTTGCCTGCAAGTGTAAGCATTTTCCCTCTCTCTGCCCTGTCAAACTCTTTTATAATCACAAAGGTGTCTGTAAGGTCACCCAATAATCTTTTCTTTTCCAGAGAAAAGAGCCCCAGCCAGTTCAAGCTTTCCCGATATCATACCCGAATTGATTATACTTTCCAGCGAATGGTTTTAGCATCTTCATCACTGCCTCTGTATTCTTTTTATAATATGGAGATCAGAACTGTCAAGTATAACTGAGGCTCCAGAGTAGATTAACATAACTTGTCTGCTTTTCAATTCTATCCCTCCAGATATGATTGGCATGGCTAAGTTTGCTTTTTATTAAAAAGATCTTAATAATCAGCATCATTATTTTTGATGACCTGTGTATCTTTGTTCCTCGACTTCATTTCTACGCTATTTTCGAACCATTACATGGCTTTATTCATCCTTCAAAATTGTACTACTTTGCATTTATCTACAGTAAATTTACTTGCCAATTACACACCCATTCTGCAAGTTTATTAATATCTTCCTGTTTTTTGCTACAGTCCTTCTCTGTAGCAACTAAACTCTTGAATTTAGTGTCATTCTCAAATTTCAAAACAGTACTTCGGATTCCCAGGTCCAAATTGTTTGTGTAAATTGTGAGCAGTGGTCCCAACAATGATTCTTGTGAAACACTACTTCCTACCATGTGCCATTCTGAGTAAGCACCTTTAACCCCAACTCTCTCACTATTGTTTTGTAGCCACTTTGTGATTCATTCTGCTACTTGTCCGCTGACTCCACATATTCTGACCTTAATCATGAGTCTACAATGCAATACCTTTTCAAGGCTTTTTGGAAATCCAAATATATTGTCTGCTGCTTACCTTTGTCTACTTCAGCAAAAAATTCGATAAGGTTGCTCAAGTAGGACTTTCCCATTTGGAATCTGCACTAACTGCTCTTATAGTTTTAACTTAAAGTGTTTTTCTATACATCCCTGATCATGGACATTACGTCAATTAGTCTATAGTTCCCTGGGTTTGATCCATCGCCCTTTTCACACAGTGGAATTTCACTCGTCCTCTGGCACTATTATATATATGTGCTATCTCTCCCCTAACCTTTAATATGGACCAGGGATCTTACTCTCTCATGTTTGATTAATTTATCATCTCTCTCCCTCACACCTTTCTATCTTAAATTTCTTTACCTCCTTTTCCACCTCTTTGGTGTCATGTCCACCATGTTAGCTTAACCTGATAAATACTAAGGCAAAGTAATTATTTAATATGTCTGTACTTTCACTGTCTGGTTCTGAAAATCCACAGCTATGCCTTTGTTACCTCAAGACCTGACTACTCCAATACACTCCTGGCCGGGTATCACCTGCCTTAGACTTGATCATTCAAAACTCAGCTGCCCATGTCCTCACGTGCACAAAGTGCTCCTCAACCATTACCCTGCATTCATTGATGTGCATTAGCTCCTGGATAAACAATGCCACAATTTTAATCTGTGTTCAAATCAGTTCATGGGTCATCCCCAGCTGGGCAACCCGACTTGTGCAAGCGCTACCCCAAGTACACACTGGCATTGCAAAATATCTGCTATCCTTCAATTCTGACCACCAGCATCCTTGATTTTAATTGCTTCACCATTCACTGCCTTCAGCTCTCAAGGGCCTAAGTTCTGGGATTTCCCCCCCCCCCTAAATCGCTTCACAAAGATCCTCTTAAGTGTTGAACATTTGAAATGTATAAAATTCTGTCAGGACTGGACACAGGGAGGCTGTTTCCTCTGGCTGGGTACTGTAGAACAAGGGGTCTCAGGATATGGGGTAGGCCATTTAGGGCTGAGATGAGGAGAAACTTCTTCAGGTGGTGAACCTGTGGAATTCTCTACCACAGAAAGCTGCGGAGGCCAAATCACTGAATGTATTTAAGAAGGAAATAGATTTCTAGACTCCAAAGGTGTCAAGGGTCATGGGGAGAGCATGGGGGTATGGCCTTGTGAGAGGATCAGCCACGATCATATAGAATGGTGGAGTAGGCTTAAAAAAACAAATGACCTACTCCTGCTCTTATTTTTTATGATTCTATATTTAAACTAACCTCTTTTACCAAGCTTCTCACCATCTGCCCTTACAACTCCCTGTCAAGGTCAAATTTTGTATTCATCTAGCATAAGTCTGTGTCCTTACTACTGTTGCTGCTCCTTCAGGTGGTATTCAGGGTGGAGGGGTACTGACTCATTAACTGAAGGAAGACAGATAGGTCAACATGAATAAGTTCCCTTGCCTTGTTTGACCTCCTGCCCTGGGATTTCATCGGGGGAAATGCTGAGGACTCCCAGGTCCACTCCAACAAGAGATTACCTCCAGGGATGGTAGGAGAGAAATCCGGGACATTAGCTAAAATGTATGCTTCTGTGAGTATGCTTATGTCAGGCTGTTGCTTGACCACTCTGACATAGTCACTTCCCCAATTCTAACACAAGTCCACAGATATTCCTGAGGAGGGCTTTGCAGGCAGACTGGGCTGGTGTGCCTCTGTTGTGTGCAGTGCCTTATAGGCCAATGCTGGTGGTCTATCCATTTTCTTTCTAACAGTTTGACATAGGTAAGTGGTTTGATTTACCATTTCAGAGTCTAGGTAAGCATCAACCAACTGCTCTGTGTCTACAGTCATAAATAGGCCAAATGGGGGTAACGACAGTAGATTTAAAAGACATCAGTTAATAGATGGGTTCTCACAACAATCCGGTTGTTACACAGTCACCATTACAGATACAAGAAATTTAATTAATTAACTGAATTGAAATTTAACTGCTGTCTTGGTGGAACTTAATCTCATGTCCTTGAGATCATTAGGCCAGGCCTTTGGATTACCATTCGAGTAACATCACCATGACGCTAGTGTTTTAAAATATTCCATTGTCCTGAGGGTTGCAGCTACATGAGATGTGTTCACATAGCTTCTAACCTCATCCAAGCCCAAGTGCCTTGCAACCTCATAACACAATTCATCAGTTATTCTTTATATGAACCATAGCTTTGCCTACCCAGCATGATTAGAGATTGAATAGTGTGAACAGAATTAAATAATTATTATATCACATCTCTACAGAGACCATCACATCCTATTAATGACACACAAGTTATCTGGAGACACTATTCCATTAAATATGCAGATTATCTGCTATTAAAAGGGACTCATTTTATGAAAATAAAATTTGATACAGTCATTAACCAACATTAAATCTCTTGTTACAGCAGACTGAAAATAAAACAATTATTGGAAGGACTCAGAAAAAATGTTCTTCAGCATTCATGCCCTTTCCTACTTTCTGTGTACATAGAGAGGGCAGCAATCCAGAACCTAATTCAGTACCAGTGGAATCAGAGACAAATTATTCACGATGATTGTTAGCTGCAGCATAGAGCGGGAATTTATATCTATTTAAAAATCGAGGACTGTCATAAATGCCATCTGCTGTTTTCTTAAGAGTACTTCTTTAAGAGAGAATTTCCAAATTATGTACTGATTTTCATTATAATCAATGATTTTCTGCCAACATCACACTTTAAACATTACTACAACCTAAGCATACTGTTTTCCCAATTTTAGATACATCTTGAAGTCTTCTAAGGCAATAAATGTTCCTCATGTTGTACATACAATTAACATGCGCAATATAGGCCCATCCCAATGCTTTAGTAGGTAAATGCATGGATAATGACCCAGAAAGATCAGTACAGTATGGTCTCTGCCAGAGTTAACTGATCTCACCAAACCGTTTGGGGCAGGGGCTAATATTAGCAGAATTTACCCTTGGCCTGCATGATGGGATAAAAAGCCACAGTTCTTATTCCTGGTCATACTGCAGTAACCCTGGTTAAACATTGGTGGTACAGGTAACAAACTATGATGCCCCATTCCTCATTGCTGAACAACATTCACTGTCTCAGCTCAGCACCTATATTTATTAAACAAAAAAATTAGCTACCTTGAACATCTGAACTGCATTGGAAATAACAATTGTCCCACTCAGAAAAAGCAATTCCAAAGTGACATTTTTCAGATTACATGCTAACCAGCCTTTGCAAATCTTGCTAAAAAGTTGCAAGCCATTACTGAAAAATGTATCTGTCTGTGGCAGGCTTCATGAAAGATTTCATTATTCTTATATCAGAGGCAGTAAAAGATCCCATTATACTGTAAGTCTTTAAAGACTTGATAAAGATCATTTTAGAATGGACAGATTTGATTTGAAGTTATTTACCTTTTTAACCTGTGCCCATGACGGTTCCAAGATGCCCAGCAGAAAGATGTCAAAGAAAAAGTTATAGAAACATAGAAGATAGGAGCAGGAGGAGGCCATTTGGCCCTTCGAGCCTGCTCCGCCATTCATCACGATCATGGCTGATCATCCAACTCAATAGCTAATCCTGCTGTCTCCCCATAACCTTTATTGAAGGGACTTTTAAACAAGTCTTATTTATTCAGTAACAGAGTGTGGGCTTTGCTATAGGTGCCTCAGGCAGAACCACCCCTATCTCTGAACCAAATGCTCTTGGCTCAAGTCGCACTCCAGGATTTGTTAGCCATGGAGGAACACAGCCGCTGGTACAGAGAAGCCGTGTGAAATGGTGCCAGACCCCAGCCTTGATAAATATGAGAGGATTCGGTCTGTCCAATCCAAAAGTGAAGTTTGATAATGACTAGACATGGAGATGGATGATCAACTAACATGTGACATGGGGAAAAGCCACGAGAAAGACAATGTGGGCCTTGGCAGTGCTGTATTTATTGCTCACTTCCTGTTTCCCAGAAAAAGTGGGCATTGTCTGATGTGACTGAGAGGCTTGCCAGGCCACACAGTGGGCAGCTAGCAGTCAATCACATTGGTGGGGCTGGAGTTACAAATAGGCCAGAGTGGCGATAGCAGGTTTCATTTCCTGAGGAGGACATCGGTGATTCACTTAAATCTTCTGACAATCCAACAGCCGATTGCTTACTTTTACTACCAGTATTTGACAACATCCCCAAACCCTACACACAACGTCGGCGGTGAATAAATTGGAGGTGTGGGAGGTGCAGTGAGAACAAATACATTGATTTTATTGCCACAGGAATGACTGGAGGGCTGTGAAATGCACAACAAGCGTGCAGTTGACCAGTTGCACAGAATTAAATGCCCTTGGTTAGGGCGAAGGTTTATAAACGATGCTGCAGCTGAGAAAACCTGTAACAAGTGGCAAGATGAAGAAGCTGTCCCCTCATTTCCAGCAGCGCAGAGGGAGCTTCAGGGTGGCTCCACTGCCCATTACATCATCCCTTTGACTGAGGCTGCGCCGCCGCCGCGCCCTCTGGGAGGTGTAGTCCGTCCCTCCGCCCGGCCGACAACAAACCCGGCTTCCTGGGACTACAACCCCCAGGATGCACCGCGCCCCACGGTACGCATGCTCCCTCCCCACCTGCGGCTTCCTTTGAAGCTGCAGGTTACCTCATCCTGAGCTGGGCACTGGGGGTAATTGAATTAAATCACAGGCGGGGGGAGTGGAGAGCTTTCCTATTCTCTTCTCCCAGTCTTGTTTAGCCCCACATCGAAACTACAATGTAACCTGACGATCCCATCATAAGTTAAAGCCTAGCATTCTCTCTCTATAAAGTAACCATTTAAAATGTTGCAGCTCTAAGTGTCAATCCTAGACAAGTGCCACAGTGAAGACTAGTCAAACATATCAGTAAAAACCATCTCCACTCGATCTACAGCATCCACACATGGATTTTCAAACCTACATCCATCTGATTGAATTTCAAACCCAGCTTTCATTGAACATCAGAGAGTGCCCACTGCCCAGAGAACTGGGGGATACTGACACAGCCTCCACACCCACCTCTTCATCATGTCGATGTTAAAAGCCAGTCTATCCCTCAACAGCGCACCGTGTGAATACCAGCAAACAGCAGAGGCAATCCCACACCTTGACATTTCTGAGTGCACTGAGATTCAAGGGAAACACAACTCCCAAGGTAACAGGAAAATGCAGCACTCGAGAGTGACATGAATGGTGGAGTGTAACTAACGAAACGCCCAGTCACCAATAAATATCATCTCCTTTCGGCCACTTCAAACACAACAAGCAAAAACCACCCCTTTAAACAGGGCCCTTAACAGGTTATCACTAAAACCAATAGACACATCGTGTGGGGTTTCTTGAAAATAAAAAATTATTTATATGACCGATTTTACAAAGTGGTGCAGGCTCCACTCCCCAAGAACAACTTTGGAAAGTCAACAGTCCATTGTTTCTCTCCGGGAAGGATCCAGATGTGTCAGGAATCTCGCCAGCAGCCAGCACACCTTTCAGTATCACAGCAGAAACATTGGACTAATCTCAGACAGAGACACTGGCAGCGCAGACAAGAAGATAAATAGCCCGTGAGGGGATCGCCCCAACCCACAGCAAGCACAACTGGAGGCGAGGCAACAGCTCACTTACCCAGTCCACTCATCTCCTGCTTGAGGCTTGCCCTGATCCTCTCTTCCTCTATCGCCGTCAGCATTTTGTGCAGAGAGCCGTCCTCGCTGTCCTCTCCTTCGTCTCCGGTTCGGCTCTGCTGCTGAATGAATGCCATCCCTGACCCTCTGACACTCTTCTCATTGCAGGCTGTCTCTCTCTCCTGCCCGCTTTAATTCCCTGGCAGCCAAACCCCTTGCCCCACCACCCTTACTCAGGACAGGAGTGATGAGAACCCTCACCCCCACATGCCCACTTTCTTGTGGGGGGAGAGGGAAATGTTTAAAGTAAAATAAAACCTGACAGCCTGGGTGCCTCAGACAGCCGCACTCACTTCCGTCTCTGAGAGATCAGCTGAGACATGGAAGGAGGTAACAACATGTCCACTTCCTGCTCTCCACAGCCAATTGAAACGAGCAATTATCCAGACTACACCAGACAGGAATGTTAATCCGTGGTCTCAAGTGTATGACTCCTTCTTCAAATAAATTGTAAGGAAACCCAGTGTCATCAATCCAAAAAAATCTAGGAGAGTTGGCTCCCTGTAGGAGGAGCAAAGCCGAAACTCCAAATCATAAGAAGCAAAGAAAACTTGACACATGTAGTAATAATTGTTATTTGCACTCTATCCGATGTAAACACACAGGCAGTAATCACAGTCCGCAGATACCTCAGTGTGTTCACAGATTTCTGATATACACATCCAGAAATAACTTGTGTCCCATCCAATCTACTTTATAATTCTGACCCAAAGGTCGTGAACCTGAAATGTTAACTCTTGGTTCCCTCTTCCCAGCCAGACCCGCTGAATCTCTCCAGCACTTTCTGTTGTTATTTCCTTTTTTTCCCAGTGACCGAACTCCGCAACACCCGACTATTTTGTCCTGACCAATAGATTCTGAGCCGAGAACCATGAATGTTCAGTCAAACTGCTCCAGTTAAATGTTGCTAACCAACAATTCGGCTATTGCTGTCACAAGCAGGCAATTCTCTGAAGGGCCACCCAAGCAAACCACCGGCTGTCATATGATAGCTCTCCATGAACTTAGGGCCACAACACTCATCATGAAAGAGAAAGATACAAATCACGTATGATGTCTGGGATTACATTCATGTACACATGATTCTTACACATCCAGGTGTACATGGATCAAACTTCATTGAACGTCTTTGTGTGGACTAGGCGTTATCATTCTGAGCCAATCACATTTTCGAAGGTGAATTTAAGCAGTCTGCTTTTTGCGTGCATGTCCCTGCAACTCATTTATGAGTTGTGATACATACTCGCTCTTTCTTAATTTTCCTCTTTGCCTTGTTGTTGCGCCATTTATTATCTATTCATATTGAACAAAACCTTTCCACTGTTCTAGAATAAAACAAACAACATCAATTACTTCAATTTTCAAACTCATTTTGTAAGTTGGAATCATCAATGTCCTGAACCATCACCTCTGATATCCCCAAGGATCTATCCCCCTATTTCTCATCTAGACACTGCCCCTCATTGACATTATCTATAAACATCAGGTCCCACCCCTACAATGAGGACACCCAGCTCCATCTCAGCGCCACCTCTCTCAACCCCTTTGTTGCCCAATGCTGGATGAGCAGTAATCTCCTCCAACTAAATATTGTAAGAAGTCTCACAACACCAGGTTAAAGTCCAACAGGTTTATTTGGAATCACGAGCTTTCAGAGCGCTGCTCCTCATTAGGTGAATGGAGAGTTAGGTAGTAAGAGGAAAGAGGAAAGAGCAGCGCTCAGAAAACTCGTGATTCCAAATAAACCTGTTGGACTTTAACCTGGTGTTGTGAGACTTCTTACTCTGCCCATGCCAGTCCAATGCTGGCATCTCCACATCATAACTAAATATTGGGAAGACTACAGTCACAAACTCCATTCTCTAGCCTGTCACCTTATCCCTGCCTCTGGCAGTTGCCCCTGAGTTTCAGTGAAATTGTTTGCAATCTTGGTGAAATATCTAACCTCGGGATGAGCTATTGGTCACATATTGACTGACTGATCAGCTGACTCCATTCCTGCCTCAGCTCATTTGCTGCATGCACCGCCAGACCTGGCTATTCCGTGCACACTCCTGGCCGGCCTCCCATAGTCCTACCCTTTGTAAACTTGAAGTTATCCAAAATGCTGCTCCCGGTGACTTGAACCGTGTCTCATTCATCTATCATCCCTGTGCTGGTTCATTTATATTGGGCTCCAGTTAAACAGCACCTTGATTTTAAAATTCTTATCTATTTATTTCAAATCTCTTCATGTCCTTACCCCTCTCTATCTCTGTGATTTCCTCGAGTCCAACAACCCTCTGAGATGTCTTCTTACAGTATCCTCTTCTTGATTGTCAAGCACAGAAGAAGTTAATTTTTATTCTGTGGAGTCAGGACCATGCAACTTATGAAATATTCAGAAATCTTCATGTACAATTGTGTCATCTGTCCACTCTATTTCCTTATTTTGGTTTCTATTCCATCCACATGATATAATTCACAAGGCAAAGGTTCTCAGTTATATCAGACAAGCTTAATTTACCCCATTGATCTTACTAAGAGCCGTATGAATCATTTTTATAAGGTAATAAATTCTCTTTTACTCTTGGCACAAATTTTAACAAAACAATCCACATGAATGTAAAAAGTATTTCCCTCCAAAGATTTCAGCCCTTCTCCTTCTTTCAATTACTCTCTCTGCTTCTTTCTTTCACTCTCGCTCTCACTCACTCAGTTAGATGTTAGATGATCAATGTCATTTTATAAATATAGGGGGGGGTGGGCGATTCTCCCAGCCTGCTACTCTGCTCTAGCAATTCAACGGGCCAGGAGACATCAGCGGAGGCCATTTAGAGGGCTCGCTGCTGGGCGCCACGGTCTCTGTGTGTCTCCGGGGCCAGGATTTTTAGTGTAATCAGTTCCTCACTGGAAATTGGCGCGGAGCCCATTTAAATATTAAAATTTGTATTTCGTTATCATTAGCAGGCCCAGGGCTAAATTTTCTAGACCCACTAGTGTCTCCCCACCACCAGGAGTGGTTCACTCAGGTGGGGTTTACAACAGCTCCCCACCAACAGGGAACTGGCAGTCAACCCCGTTGGAGGGAACAAAAGCCATGGAGGCCTGCCCCAGGATGTCGGGGGCAAGGGGGTTCCCCGTCAGCATTGCCAGTCTGGCAGTGCCAGCGAGGCTCCCTGGCACTGCCCATCGGGCATCGGGTAGTGCCAGGCGGGCAGGCCAGAGGGGGCGGTGTGTTTAGGGGCAGGGCCTATGGGAGGGCAATCAGGGGTGGAGGGGTTCGGTACTGTCAGGGAGGGGTCGGGAAGATCAGGACGGTTGGGGCAGGGTGGGAGACATCAGTGCTGGCCCGGAGAAGTCTGGGAGGGCAGGGATCGGGGGGCTGGGGGGTCAGCAATGACAGCGATGCAGGGTTGCTGTGCTGGCCAGCAATTGGGAGGCCGGCAGTGTGGTGCCAGTGTGCATGCGCTGATCTTGGTGCTGGCAGGTCGGCACATGCATAATGGCCCGCTTGGCGTTACGCTGCCAGCTTCTCCAGCGGGAATAGGTCCTGCCCCCTGATTTTCAGTGTGAATGTCTCTGAGACATTCTGTAGTGCTCAGAGTGTGGGAGATTCATTTTGAAAATCCCACTAAAAAATCGATGAGAGTTATTCCCATTTTTACACAAATTCAGGACTTAGAATTTTTTTGGGAGAATTACCCCCACAGTTTGTATATCTGGTTCCTGGGGTGCAGGCAACACTGTACTTCCAGCCATCGAAGAATTCGGGAACCCATAGGCAGACTGGTGAAATGGGCAGGCACATGTCAGCTGGAATTTAATGCAGAGAAATGTGAAGTAGTGCATTTTGTAAAGAAAAATTAGGAGAAGCAATATAAATCAAATGGTGCAATTTCATAGGAAACCTGGGGGTCCACAGACACAAATCTTTGAAGGCAGAAGGACGAGTTTATAAGGCCATTTAAAGTATATGTCACCCTAAGAATTATAAATATTCTTATAAATTCTTATAAATATTCGGGCGGCACGGTTGCACAGTGGTTAGCACTGCTGCTTCACAGCTCCAGGGTCCCGGGTTCGATTCCCGGCTTGGGTCACTGTCTGTGTGGAGTTTGCACATTCTCCTCGTGTCTGCGTGGGTTTCCTCCGGGTGCTCCGGTTTCCTCCCACAGTCCAAAGATGTGCGGGTTAGGTTGATTGGCCAGGTTAAAAATTGCCCCTTAGAGTCCTGAGATGCGTAGGTTAGTGGGATTAGCGGGTAAATATGTGGGGGTAGGGCCTGGGTGGGATTGTGGTCGGTGCAGACTCGATGGGCCGAATGGCCTCCTTCTGCACTGTAGGATTTCTGTGATTCTGTGATTCTGTGAAATAGAGATTTACAAAAACAACAAAGTTACGGTAAACCTTTATAAATGACTGGTTAGGCCTTAGTGTGTTATGTCCAATTCGGAGCACCTCTCTTTAGGAAGCATGTTAAGGCTTTAAAGAGTATAGAACAATTTGCTAAACTGATGGTTGGAATGAGGAATGATTAGAGAAGCTAGGATTGTTTATCTTAGAGCAAAGAATGGTAAGGGGAGATTCAACAGAGGTTGTTGCAGATTTAGTCTTATGTAGATTGCAGTCACTTGGAGTTGATGAGGGGAAAGGGTGTTGGAAGATCTTCTTTGCTTGAAGCTAAAGGAGGAGAAGCTAAGGCCTTGTGGCAGAAGTCAGCTTGAATCTTTAGCTTGGAATGGGCCGTAATGTAGTTGTGGGAGCAGACTGAGCAAAGCAGACTGGCAAAAGCAGTCCATGTATGTCTAACAAGGAGCTGAGGAGTATACAGTCATGAGGTCTTAAAGAAAAGTCAGAGGGTCATTTAGCCAAAAGACAATCAAAAATTCTCTTGAAATCTTGTTCCTCAGAACGGTGGAACACTGAAATGAAATCAAAATGAATTCTGGAAGGCTGTGGCAGGCCTTAGGGTTGGTCCCTAAAGAGGTGAATGGATCTTTAAGCTTTCATAAGATGAGGGATCCCTAGGGTTGAAGTACAGGTAAAACTGAATTCATAGCATAAGTAGTTATTGTCATGCCAAGAAGACATGAAAGAAAAAAATATCTATTTATAATATAGAGATCCTGGCTACTTTATAAAATTATTTTTTAAAAATATATAATGGACAAAGCCTTTACACTGGCTGAAGACACAACATATTACAACTCACACAAAAAACAATTCTAGCCTTCAGTAAACCACAGCAATCTTGTTATTTCAAAAGAGGTACTAATGTCTCCCATGACGGCAGAAACCAAATTGCAAAGAAATGCCTTAAAGCCCCTTTACATTTCTGAGGCAAAGGCCTGGCCAATGGAGGCAATCCATCTGTGAGGACAAAGGACCCTGAAGCCTCTGGTAAACTCATCAATGGATAAAACATTAACCATATCAAGAATCCAGACCAGGAATATACATCCTTTGTGCAAACCAGGGAGAAGATGTAGGAATTATGTCGCATAAGCCCCCTGCACCACCACCCAAACCCCAAGCTGCCAGAACCTGTAATATTGCCTTGTGAAGCTGAAAGAGGCAGTCTGCTACCTACATCTACAAAACAGCAACAGAACCAGGGCCCCATTCAGGTTTAAATTGCCTGGTCCTCATCTACATTGTTTCTATCAGAAGATCTGAACTTCTGTATCAGTGTCTGCTACAAGACTAATTCATCTTAACGTGCTTCTCTCATTGTCAAAGTCAGTGTTACTGGAAAAGTGGATTACCCTGTATTAGCTTCAGCCTGTTAACCTCTCTGAAGGAATACACCATTGAATTTTTGGTTCTGGACCTTGAGCTCGCGTGAAATAATAATTTTTATTTCGTCTGTGATCTTTGGCCTGTATCTCTTTTTTTTCCTTTATCACTCTTTTATTATATGAATGTAAAAAGGAGAAGACATTGCAAACCCACTTCCCACATTTTGAATGTGTAAAATAAACTAACCCTCTGATTTTACCCTACTTACGTTTGCTGTGGGGTTATAAATAAAGGATTGGGTAAGTCCAAAACTGGAGGGTTGTGGAAAATGTGCCACCACTAAAGTGGGAAATCAAAAACACATTTCTGGTTATGGATGGATGGTGAGAGGAGAAATCAGGGCTGTTTTAAATTAACACCCTCCTCCTGTCTGTAACATTAGAAACTATAGTTACATTAGTAGTGCTTGCTTTCTTTAAGCTTTTAAAATACATACCATGAAGTTTGTTTTTGTTTAAAAACGTGAAGTCTTGTGGCACAGTTCTTTCAGATGACACCGGGTGTTTGGATCTC
Organism: Mustelus asterias; assembly: GCF_964213995.1. Taxonomy (NCBI): domain Eukaryota; kingdom Metazoa; phylum Chordata; class Chondrichthyes; order Carcharhiniformes; family Triakidae; genus Mustelus; species Mustelus asterias. The sequence continues at coordinate 44,988,436 of NC_135809.1, read as the reverse complement.
TCTTTCAACATCAATGGTCTCTTTGAGACTTGTAACAAGGTGTTCAAAATGTGGAAGGAGTTGACAGAGTGGATAGGGAGAAGCTGTTTCCACTGACAGGAGGGTTTTAACCAGAGGGCTCAGATTTTAAATAATTGGCAAAACAAAACACAGGATGGTTATGAAGAAGAGTTTTGAATGCAGCTAGTGCTTTTTTATGATATGTATACCCTGAAAGGGTGGAAGAAGCAGATTCAACAGTAACTGTCAGAAGGGAATCGGGTATATATTTGTCAAGGAATGGTTTGCAGGGCTATGGGGAGAGAGCAGGGGAGGCAGACTAAATGGGTAGTTCTTTCAAAGGGCTAGAAGAGACACAATGAGCCAAATGGTCTCCACCTTTGCTGTGTGATTCTACCATTCTTACATTCCTTGACATAATGTGGAGTTGGATTTGTCTGTAGACCAGACGAGATTGAGGCAGCAGATTCCTTTCCCGGAAAGACATTTGTAAACTTTTTGGGTTTTTACACTAATCTATTCATGAGAAAGCAAGTCAGTAAGCCAGGAAAGATAGACCAGTAAGACCTACCCAGCCTGGTTTCAGGGCTGCCCATATTCCATCCACCCCCTCCTTCCCACCCCCCACCATCTCATTCCCTCCCTGACCCATCTCCTTGAGCGGGGATTCCTTCTGGCCTGTAAATTTTTAGGTGCCGTAAGCAGAATTTGTTTGCAGCCTTTAATGCCTGTGATCCGGCAGGATAATTGCCGGCTCTGAAGCTGGACGCACTTTCTCGTTGATCCCTTGTCCTGTTGACCACACCGCACATCACTGTTGACAGATTGTGTAACATTCTTTTGGCAAGGACGATGTGTAAATGAGTCTGGAACCATCACATGCTGAGTGAATCAGCGAAAGAGTGTCTCTGCCAGGACTTCTGTCACAGGATTGTCAGTTTGAGATTAATTAGATTCTTAGTCATTTTTAGAGTTGGCATTAAGGCGGTAGAGGAGAATTATAAAATGGTGTAATTTATTTTGCACATGTTTACACATGTACACTGATGACCCAGTTCTGCCTCTCTTGACACATCCACTGTTGCTAAATGATCAGAAATCCAATACTGAAGGAGCAGAAATTTCCCCCAGTTATAAATGGGGAAGACCAAAGCCATTGTTTTCAGTCCCCACTCTGAACTCCAATGTCTAGCTACTAATTCCATTCCTCACCCCGATAACAGTCTGAGATTAAGCCAGACTGTTCGCTATGTTAGTGTCACATTTGACCCTGCGATGAGCTTTCAACCTTATATTCATGACATCGCTAAGACTGCCTTAGGGAAAATTGTCCATCTTCTCCCCGTCTCAGCTCATCTGCTGCTGAAACAACCATTCGTGCCTTCGTTACCCTCTCCACTTGACTATTCCCATGCACTCCTGACTAGCCTCCCACATTCTACCCTTGAGATCATGCAAATCTCCACTGCCCATGTCCGAACCCACAGCAAATCCTATTCCCCGAACACTCCTGTGCTCGCTGACCCATATTAGTCCACGGTCAGGCAACATCTTTATTTTCAAATTCTTATCCCTCTTTTCAAATCGCTCCATTGCCTTTCCACTCCTTATCTCTTTAATGTCCCCCAGTCCACAACCCTCCAAGATATCTGTGCTCCTCTAATTCTCATCTCTGCATTCCTATGCTTTCCCAACTATAATCTCTCCACATTTGGTGGTCATGCTCCAGTGACCAAGGCTCCATCAAGCTCTGGAATTCCCCCCCGAGCTCTCTCTGCCTCGACCTCGCTTTCCTTTTTAAAACCTATCTCTTTGACCAAGCTTTTGGTCATCTGACCAAATGACTGGAATTTTACCACCTCGCCCGCCCCAGAATCGGGGTGGGCAAGACTCGCCGAACGGCATTCTCCGTTGGCCTCAGGTGGGATCTTACGAGCCTTGGGCGGGTGAGGCGGTAACATTCCGTCTAATACCCCTTATGTGTCTTGACATCAGGCTTTGTTTTGCTCCTGCAAAGCACCTTTGGTCATTTTATTAAAGGTGCTATATAAATAGAAACTGTTGTCATTGCTATTCTTGCAAATGCCACGTTGCAATAGCGATGTGATTGGCAACATTGATAAAATAAATTTAACAAGCTGGATTTTAATCTGTTATGGAGGAGTGTGGGGACAGTGCCCAGTAACACTTGGTAAACAGGGAAATATGTTAAGTCACTCAGTCAGTAACTTTTAAACTCAGCCAGATCATTATCGTTTTTTTGGGTGTCCCATCCAATTGATCGACTTGTGTGCAACAATCTCAAGTTTTTTTTAAAATTCATGTCACGGGATGTGGGCTTTGCTGGTTAGAGCAGCTTTTATTTCCCATCCTTAGTTGCCCTTCAGAATGTGGCGTTGAACTGCCTTCTTGAACCATAAATAGTGTGAAAATCTGTGGAAAGGTTGAGAACAAAGGGGCACAGACTGAAGGTAATTGACAAAAGAAGTAATGGTGACATGAGGAAAAACATTTTCATGCTGTGAGTGTTAAAATGTGGAATGCACTGCCAGAGCATGTGGTGGAGGGAATTGGATTGTTCTCTGAAAAGGAAGAAAGGCTATGGAGGAGAAGACGGGAGGTGGCACGAGGTAAATTGCTCCTAGGGAGAGCTGGTACAGACACAGCGGGCCGAATGGCCTTCATATGCGCTCTAACAAAGCTGTGATTGTGCGATATCAGAACAACTTGCTGTGCAAAAGGATATTGCTTCTTGTCTCTTTTGTTTTTTTGCCAATCACCTTAAATCCATGTCCTCTGGCTACCAAGCCTCTGCCACTGGAAACAGCTTCTTTTTAACTATTCCATCAATGCTGTTCAAGATTTTGAACACCTTCAGCGAATGTCCTCTTAACATTCTCTGCTCCAGGGAAAACTCAGTAAGAAGTCTCACAACACCAGGTTAAAGTCCAACAGGTTTATTTGGTAGCACAAGCCACAAGCTTTCGGAGCACTTCCCCTTCATCAGGTGATTGGGAGTTCTGTTCACAAACAGGGCATATAAAGACACAAACTCAATTTACAAAATAATGGTTGGAATGCGAGTCTTTACAGGTAATCAAGTCTTAAAAGTACAGACAATGTGAGTGGAGAGAGGGTTAAGCACAGGTTAAAGAGATGTGTATTGTCTCCAGCCAGGACAGTTAATGAGATTTTGCAAGCCCAGGCACGTTGTGGGGGTTACAGATAGTGTGACATGAAGCCAAGATCCCGGTTGAGGCCGTCCTCATGTGTGCGGAACCTGGCTATCAGTTTCTGCTCGGCGATTCTGAGTTGTCGTGTGTCGTGAAGGCCACTTTGGAGAATGCTTACCCGAAGATCAGAGGCTGAATGCCCGTGACCGCTGAAGTGTTCCCCAAGAGGAAGAGAACACGCCTGCCTGGTGATTGTCAAGCGGTGTTCATTCATCCATTGTCGTAGCGTCTGCATGGTCTCCCCAATGTACCATGCCTCGGGACATCCTTTCCTGCAACGTATCAGGTAGACAATGTTGGCCGAGTTGCAAGAGTATGTACCGTGTACCAGGTAGATGGTGTTCTCACGTAAGATGATGGCATCAGTGTCGATGATCCAGCACGTCTTGCAGAGGTTGCTGTGGCAGGATTGTGTGGTATCGTTGTCACTCTTCTCCTGAAGGCTGGTAGTTTGCTGCGGACAATGGTCTGTTTGAGGTTGTGCGGTTGTTTGAAGACAAGAAGTGGGGGTGTGGGAATGGCCTTGGCGAGATGTTTGTCTTCACCGATGACATGTCGAAGGCTCCGGAGAAGGTGTCGTAGCTTCTCCGCTCCGTGGAAGTTTTGGACGACGAAGGGTACTCTGTCCACCGTGTCACGTGTTTGTCTTCTGAGGAGGTCGGTGCGGTGTTTTGCTGTGGCGCATCGGAACTGTTGATCGATGAGTCGAGCACCATATCCTGTTCTTATGAGGGCATCTTTCAGCATCTGGAGGTGTCTGTTACGTTCCACCTCATCTGAGCAAATCCTGTGTATACGGAGGGCTTGTCCGTAGGGGATGGCTTCTTTAACATGTTTAGGGTGGAAGCTGGAGAAATGGAGCATCGTGAGGTTATCCGTGGGCTTGCGGTACAGTGAAGTGCTGAGGTGACCGTCCTTGATGGAGATGCGTGTGTCCAAGAATGCAACCAATTCTGGAGAGTAGTTCATGGTGAGTCTGATGGTGGGATGGAACTTGTTGATGTCACTGTATAGTTGTTTCAGTGATTGTTCGTCATGAGTCCAAAGGAAGAAAAGAAAATGTCATCGATGTATCTAGTGTATAGCGTCAGTTGAAGGTCCTGTGCGGTGAAGAGGTCTTGTTCAAACCTGTGCATGAAGATGTTGGCATATTGAAGTGTGAATTTGGTCCCCATGGCTGTTCCGTGTGTCTGGATGAAGAACTGGTTGTTGAAGGTGAAGACATCATGTTCCAGGATGAAGCGGATGAGTTGTAAAATTGGATCTGGAGATTGGCAGTTGTCGGCATTGAGTACTGAGGCAGTTGCAGCAATGCCATCATCATGGGGGATGCTGGTGTAGAGTGCCGAGACATCCATTGTGACGAGGAGTGCTCCTGGTTCAACTGCTCCATGTGTGCTGAGTTTCTGTAGGAAGTCCGTAGGGGAAACAAGCACAGCTTCCCCAATCTTTCACATAACATAAGTCCCTCATCCCTAGTACCATGTTAGTAAATCTCCTTAGGGCCCAATTTAAGACCTTAATCCTTCCTAAAGTGTGGTGTCCAAAATTGAATATAATACTCCAGCTGAGGCCTAAATAGGGTTTTAGAAATATTTGTCATAATCATCTTATGTTTGCACCCTTTGACTCTGTTTATAAAGTCCAGAATCACATTATCTTCTTTTGAACTGCCTTCTCAACTTGACCTGGTACCTCAAACATTTGTGTACATACACCCCAGGTCTGTCTGTGCCTGTGCCCACTTTCATTTCATTTATAGAGCCTCCTCTTTTTCATCCTACCAAAATGTATCACTTCACACTTCTCTGTGTTAAATGCCACCTGCCGTGCACCACTTACTTTGCCAGTTTATGTCCTTCTGAAGTTTGTACCACATTTAGTGAGATTTGTGTTACCTGCAACTTTGAATTTATGCTCTGTATTCTTTGCAAAGAAAAACAGAAAATGCTGGAAATACACAACAGGCAATATCTGAGAGAAGAGATATTAAGAGATACCTGGTCTAACGCTTCAGGTCTTATAATCTTTCACCAGAACCAGAAAAATGTGGAGATATAACAGATATTAAGCAGGCATGAAAAGGAGGGGGAGGGGGTAAAGTACAAAAAAGGAGCTGGGGGAAGACAGGAGACAGTAAATAACAAAAGGGTTCAGGGAGCAAGAAAAAAGGAGATGGCAAAGTGACAAGAAAATAAACAAAGGTGGGCCAGATCTTGGTGATGGTGATGATGGGCTGGAAAACATGGGGCACTTGGCCACTTGGGGAAACTTCAGCTCGATTTTATTCCTATTTTTCGGCCAATGAGCTGCCATTGGGACTTCCGTCTCTTTCAGGGATGAGATTCCTTCTCCAACAGCTGACAGACAATCAGAAGACTGGGTGTTCTTCAGTCCCATTTACGTCACTGGGAGAGGTGGCAGCTACTGGGACTGCAGCCAACTGAGAGGCTGCAGCCATGGACACCGCCATCACAGCACGGTCAGTGGAGGTCGAGTGTCACCGGGACAGTCAGAAAGAACCTGGCCCAGGAGAAGAGGGGAAGGGCCAGAGGCCGCTCTCCCCAACCACCCCCCAACCCCCCCACCCCCCCCAACCCCCCCACCACCCGCCTCCCCCCCCCCCACCCCCGCCCCCCCGCCTCCTCCAACACTCTTGGTAAAATGACAGTAGCAGTGGAAAGAGGCCATTAATTGGCCACTTAAATGATACAATTGGCTTCCGAGCAGGAAGGCTGACCTCCAAATTCCCCACCTCTGGCAGTACGCCATAGATGTGGGACAGTGATGGACATTTCTCTCCTGGCCTTTCTTCTCTTTCAAGCACCACCTCCCCCCCAACCCCCAGCCTCTAACCACCTCCCCCCCCCACCCCACCACCCCCAGCCCCCCCACCCATCTGCTGACGTACCAGCCCATCTTGCCTCAAAATCATCCTGATGGCTCTAACCGACCACAGCAGAGTCATTACCAAGGACCATCGTCTGAAAATGTGGAGTCGTGGTTCTGAGCTGAAATTGTTGAATTCAGTGTTAGGTCCAGAAGGCTGCAATTGAAAGATGAGGGGCTGATCTTTGAGTTTGCTTTGCACTTCATCGGAACAGGATTGAAGGCCAAGGGCAGAGAGGACAGTGTCAATTACCGCTCCCAAATTTCTTTTGTTGTTAGCAACCTGTTTGTTTCAGTGTGGCTGTGCTTCTGTGATACCTTAAAGCTTGCAGGCAGCCTGCTCCATACCTTCTGGGTTGCTGCACAGCCATGCACACGCACAGTCTCCAAGGAACGTCACTGGAGTCAGGGAGGATTCCAGAGGACAGGAAAATCATTTATGTAACAGCCCTGTTTAAGAAGGGAGGCAGGCAAAAGACGGGAAAAATTACAGGCCGATTAGCCTGACCTTGGTCATTGGTAAGATTTTAGAGTCCATTATTAAGGATGAGATTTCAGAATATTTGAAAGTGCAGGGTAAAATAGGGCAAAGTCAGCATGGTTTTGTCAAGGGGAGGTCATGCCTGACTAATCTGTTCGAATTTTTTGGGGAAGTAATGAGCAGGTTAGACAAAGGAGAGCCAGTGGATGTTATCTACTTGGATTTCCAGAAGGCCTTTGACAAGGAGGCGTACAGGAGGCTGCTGAATAAGATACAAGCCCCCCATGGTGTTAGAGGAAAGATACTAATATGGATAGAAGATTGACTGGTTGGTGGAAGGTAGAGAATGGGGAGAAAAAGGTCCTTTTCAGGATGGCAGCCGGTGACTAGTGGAGTTCCGCAGGGGTCAGTGTTGGGACACAACTTTTCACTTTATACATCAATGATCTAGATGATGGAACTGAGGGCATTGTGGCCAAGTTTGCAGATGATACAAAGATAGGTGGTGGGACAGGTAGTATTGGGAGGCAGGAAGGCTGCAGAAGGACTTGGACAGGTTAGGAGAGTGGGCAAAGAAGTGGCAGATGGAATACAACGTGGGAAACTGTGAGATTATGCACTTTGGTATGAAGAATAGAGGCATAGACTATTTTCTAAATGGGGAGAGAGTTCAGAAATCGGAAGTGCAAAGGGACTTGGGAGTCCTACTTCAGGATTCTCTTAAGGTTTACATTGCAGGTTGAGTTGGTAGTTAGGAAGGCAAATGCAATGTTAGCATTCATTTCGAGAGGGCTAGAATACAAGAGCAGGGATGTACTGCTGAGGCTGTATAAGGCTCTGGTCAGATCACATTTGGAATATTGTGAGCAATTTTGGGCCCCATATCTAAGGAAGAATGTGCTGGCCTTGGAGGGGGTCCAGAGGAGATTCGCGAGAATGATCCCAGGAATGAAAAGCTTGATATATGAGGAGCATTTGAGGACTCTGGGTCTATACTCGATGGAGTTTAGAAGGATGAGGCGGGCTCTCATTGAAACTTACAGAATACTGAAAGGACTGGATAGAGTGGACATGGGGAAGATGTTTCCATTAGTAGGAGAGACTAGGATCCGAGAGCACGGCCTCAGAATAAAGAGACAACCCTTTAGATCCGAGATGAGGAGGAATTTCTTCATCTAGAAGGTGATGAATCTATGGAATTCATTGCCACAGAAGACTGTGGAGGCCAGGTCATTGAATGTATTTAAGACAGAGATAGATAGGTTCTTGATTGGTAAGGGGATCAAAGGTTATGGGCAAAAGGCGGGAGAATGGAGTTTAGAAACTTATCAGCCATGATTGAATGTCAGAGCAGACTCAATGGGCCAAATGGCTTAATTCTGCTCCGATATCTTATGGTCTTATGGACATTGCAAATGTGGGAGTGGGAGTGGAAAATTAAAATGACAGAGAACTTTTTCCTCCACTCTGAAAAACAACAGTTCAACTCTACCCTCTATTAACTGTATGTTATATGTAAAGCATTATTAAGCTTCAGGATGTACAGATGGTGAACATTGATTGATTAAGCACCTTGAGCACATATAAAGAGAGACTCAGACATTGGGCATTGCTGAGGGTGGAGACAGATATTTGTATTGTTGCACTATGTTAATTGTTCTAGTATTACCATAAGACCATAAGACATAGGAGCAGAATTAGGCCACTCGGCCCATCGAGTCTGCTCCGCCATTCAATCATGGCTGATATTTTTCTCATCCCCATTCTCCTGCCTTTTCCCCATAACCCTTGATCCCCTTATTAATCAAGAACCTTTCTATCTCTGTCTTAAAGACACTCAATGACCTGGCCTCCACAGCCTCCTGCGGCAAAGAGTTCCACAGATTCACCACTCTCTGGCTGAAGAAATTCCTCCTCATCTCTGTTTCAAAGAATCATCTCTTTAGCCTGAGGTTGTGCCCTCTGGTTCTAGATTTCCCACTAGTGGAAACATCCTCTCCACGTCCACTCCATCCAGGCCTCGCAGTATCCTGTAAGTTTCAATAAAATCCCCCTCACCCTTCTAAACTCCAATGAGTACAGACCCAGAGTCCTCAACCGTTACTCATACGACAAGCTCTTCATTCCAGGGATCATTCTTGTGAACCTCCTCTGGACCCTTTCCAAGGCCAGCACATCCTTCCTTAGATATGGAGCCCAAAATTGCTCACAATACTTCAAATGGAGTCTGACCAGAGCATTATTCAACCTCAGAAGTACATCCCTGCTCTTGTATTCTAGCCCTCTCGACATGAATGCTGACATTGCATTTTCCTTCCTAACTGCCAACTGAACCTGCACATTAACCTTAAGAGAATCTTGAACAATAACTCCCAAGTCCCTTTGTGTTTCTGATTTCCTAAGCATTTTCCCACTTAGAAAATAGTCTATGCTTCCATTCCTTCTTCCAAAGTGCATAACCTCACACTTTTCCACATTGTATTCCATCTGCCACTTCTTTGCCCACATTCCTAACCTGTCCAAGTCCTTCTGCAGCCCCCCTGCTTCCTCAATACTACCTGTCCCTCTACATATCTTAGTATCATCTGCAAACTTAGCAACAGTGCCTTCAGTTCCTTCCTTCAAATTGTTAATGTATATTGTGAAAAGTTGTGGTCCCAGCACTGACCCCTGAGGCACACCACTAGTCACCGGCTGCCATCCTGAAAAAGACCCCTTTATCCCCACTCTCTGCCTTCTGCCAGTCAGCCAATCCTCTATCCATGCCAGGATCTTACCCTTAACACCATGGGCTCTTAACTTATTTAACAGTCTCCTATGCGGCACCTTGTCCATGACCTAAAAGATTAGCATCTGGTTTCCTGCCTCACCATCTGGCATCCGAATGAATTAACATGGTAGCAGAGAGTAGCTGAAGGATGGAAACTAAGAAAATTTATTTTCAGACAGAGGATAGTAATCTACCTTACTATTGTGATGACTGGCTGAAAGCAATTGTAAATTGTCAGGGTATGATCACCCACCAATGTCCTGAATCTAAGCCTTATGACCAATGGGAAATTGAAATATATGGGTGGACTTGGACTGCATTGTTGCTGAAGAGAAAACAAGGCATGGAATCTGGAATTGCCACTTCCAAACAAAACTAAAATCAGAAACAGAGTATTTTGTGAATTGGATGCCCACCAGCTGGATGCCAAAGAATGTTTGAATCTTCTATTAAGATTCATGGATGAAATTTATAGAATCATAGAATCCCTACAGTGCAGAAGGAGGCCATTGGCTCTCTCACAGACTACAAGGTGGGCACAGTAAGAAGTCTCACAACACCAGGTTAAAGTCTAACAGGTAGCACGAGCTTTTGGAGCGCTGTGCCTTCACCAGGTGAGTGGAGAGTTGGATTTACAAACAGGACATATATAGACACAAGATAATGATTGGAATGCGAGTCTTAACAGGTAATGAAGTCTTTACAGGTACAGACAATGCAAGTGGAGAGAGGGATAATGACAGCTTAAAGCGGTGTGAATTGTCTCAAGACAGGACAGTTAGCAGGATTTTGCAAGCCCAGGCCAAATGGTGGGGGTTACAGGTAGTGTGACATGAATCCAAGATCCCGGTTGAGGCCGTCCTCATGTATGCGGAATTTAACTATCAGTTTCTGCTTGGAAATTCTGCGTTGTCGTGTCTTGAAGGCCGCTTTGGAAAACGCTTACCCGAAGATCAGAGGCTGAATGTCCTTGACTGCTGAAGTGTTCCCCAACAGGAAGAGAACACTCCTGCCTGATGATTGTCGAGCAGTGTCCGTTCATCTGTTGTCGTAGCATCTGCATGGTCTCGCCAATGTATCATGCCTTGGGACATCTTTTCCTGCAGCGTATCAGGTAGACAACGTTGGCCAAGTTGCAACAGTATGTACCGTGTACCTGGTGGATGGTGTTTTCACGTGAGATGATGGCATCCGTGTTGATGATCCGGCACGTCTTGCAGAGGTTGCTGTGGCAGGGTTGTGTGGTGCCGTGGTCACTGTTCTCCTGAGGGCTGGGTAGTTTGCTGCGGACAATGGTCTGTTTGAGGTTGCGCAATTGTTTGAAGGCAAGTACTGGGGCTGCGGGGATGGCCTTGGTGAGATATTCGTCTTCATCTATGACATGTTGAAGGCTCTGAAGAAGATGTTGTAGCTTCTCCGCTCTGTTGATCGATGAGTCGAGCACCATATCCTGTTCTTATGAGGGTGCTTTTCAGCGTCTGGAGGTGTCTGTTGCGATCCACCTCATCTGAGCAGATCCTGTATATACAGAGGGCTTATACGTAGGGGATGGCTTCTTTAACGTGTTTAAGGTGGAAGCTGGAGAAGTGGAGCATCGTGAGGTTATCCGTGGGCTTGCAGTACAGTAAAGTGCTGAGGTGACCGTCCTTGATGGAGATGCGTGTGTCCAAGAATGCAACTGATTCTGGAGAGTAGTCCGTGGTGAGTCTGATGCTGGGAAGAAACTTGTTGATGTTATCATATAGTTGTTTCAGTGATTCTTCGCCAGTGAGTCCAAAGGAAGAAAATGTCATCAATGTATCTAGTGTATAGTGTCAGTTGAAGGTCCTGTGCGGTGAAGAGGTTTTGTTCGAACTTGTGCATGAAGATGTTGGCATATTGAGGTGTGAATTTGGTCCCCATGGCTGTTCCGTGTGTCTGGATGAAGAACTGCTTGTTGAAGGTGAAGACATTGTGGTCCAGGATGAAGCTGATGAGTTGTAGAATTGCATCTGGAGATTGGCAGTTGTCGGTGTTGAGTACTGAGGCAATTGCAGTCTTGGGGGATGCTGGTGTAGAGTGCCGAGATATCCATTGTGACAAGAAGTGTTCCTGGTTGAACTGCTCCAATGGTGCTGAGTTTCTGTAAGAAGTCTTTAGTGCCGCGGCAGAAGCTGAGGGTTCTTTGTACGATGGGTTTCAGGATGTCCTCGACGTCGCCAGAGATGTTCTCAAACTGGGTCCCATTGCCTGATATGATGGGACGGCCGGGTGTGTTGGCTTTGTGTATCTTTGGGAGGCAATAGAGATCTCCAATGCAGGGAGTACATGGGATGAGAGCACGGTAGGTGCTCTGCAGGTCTAGTCAAAGGTCTTGATCAGTCTGTTGAGTTGACGGGTATGTTCTTTGGTCGGATCTGCGGGTAACTGTCTGTAGTGCTCCTGGTTGTTCAGTTGTTGGTACACCTCTTTGCAGTAATCCGTTCTGTTCAGTATGATGGTGGCCCCTCCTTTGTCTGCTAGTTTGATGACAATGTTGCAGTTGGTCTTGAGAGCGTGGATGGCGTTACGTTGTGCTTGGGTGATGTTCGGGGCTGTCTTGTGAGTGCGGCTGGTGAATCTGGCATTGATGCATCTTCTGAAGGCTTGGGCATACATGTCGAGTCGAGGGCAGCGGCCTTTCAGAGTGGTCAAATTCGACTCTTTCCTCTTCGGTTGCTGCACTGTGGATCTCTCTGTTGGCTGTTCCGGTTCATTGGCTGTCTCATTGTGTTTGCTGTTGGCCTCTTGGGGTATGTGGAAGAACTCCCGCAGCCTCATTCGCCTGATGAATTTCTCTGTGTCCACTACGAGACTGATGGGGTCCATTTTGGTGGTGGGGCAAAAATTGAGCCCTCGGCTGAGAACTTCGATTTCGTCTGGTTGAAGTGCGTAGTCTGAGAAGTTGACATTTGGACTTCCCTGCAGTGGTACTGTTTTCTACTGTGATACCGGGGGAGGCTTGGTTGCTGCTGGTGGTGATGCCGAGTTTCTCAAGTTTCCTGTTCTTGGTGTGCATGTAAATGGCGTAATTCCGTTGTCTCATCTGCTTGGCAGAGTTTCGCAGCTGGTCTGCATTCTGAGCGCAAGTTGAGAATATGGACTCTATCTTGCTTTCCAGGTTGCGGCGTCTGCTGTAGATCTGGTGTATGAGGTGGTTGAGGAGTGTAACAGAGGTGCAGCGGCAAAGTCTCTCAGCGTAGTCTGTGTTATATGTCGACTTGAGTGGATTTGTGATCTGTAGTCCTTTGGGGATCTTGTCTGCTTTCTTGCATCTTTGAAGAAACTTGATGTCTGTGTCGGATCAGAATGGATTACGGCAAAGAAGTGAATCGACAACTGAACAACCCATGGAGCAGTTGAACCAGGAGCACTCCTCGTCACAATGGATGTCTCGGCACTCTACACCAGCATCCCCCACGACGACGGCATTGCTGCAACTGCCTCAGTATTCAACACCAACAACTGCCAATCTCCAGATGCAATTCTATAACTCATCCGCTTCATCCTGGACCACAACGTCTTCAACAACCGGTTCTTCATCCAGACACACGGAACAGCCATGGGGACCAAATCCGCACCTCAATATGCCAACATCTTCATGCACAAGTTCGAACAAGACCTCTTCACCGCACGGGACCTTCAACCGATGCTATACATTAGATACATCGATGACATTTTCTTCCTTTGGACTCATGGTGAATAATCACTGAAACAACTATATGATGACATCAACAAGTTCCATCCCACCATCAGACTCATCCATGGGCTACTCTCCGGAATCGGTTGCATTCCTGGACACACAGATCTCCATCAAGGACAGTAACCTCAGCACTTCACTCTACCACAAGCCCACGGATAACCTCACGATGCTCCACTTCTCCAGCTTCCACTCTAAACACGTTAAAGAAGCCATCCCCTACGGACAAGCCCTCCGTATACACAAGATCTGCTCAGATGAGGAGGATCGCAACAGACACTTAAAGACACTGAAAGGTGCCCTCAAAACAACAGGATATGGCACTCGACTCATCGATCAACAGTTCCGACGCGCCTCAGCAAAAAACCGGACCGGCCACCTCAGAAGACAAACACGGGACACGGCCGACAGAGTACCCTTCGTCATCCAGTACTTCCCCAGAGCGGAGAAGCTATGGCATCTTCTTCAGAGCTTTCAACATGTCATCGATGAAGGCGAACATGTTGCAAAGGCCATCCCCACATTCCCATTACTTGCCTTCAAACAACCGCGCAACCTCAAACAGACCATTGTACGCAGCAAACTACCCAGCCTTGAGGAGAACAGTGACCACGACACCACACAACCCTGCCACTGCAACCTCTGCAAGATGTGCCGGATCATCGACATGGATGCCATCATCACACATGAGAACACCATCCACCAGGTACATGGTACATATTCATGCGACTCGGCCAACATTGTCTATCTGATGCGCTGCAGGAAAAGATGTCCTGAGGCATGGTACATCGGCGAGACCATGCAGATGCTAGAGTACAGGTGAACGGATACCGCTTGACAATCACCAGGCAGGAGTGTTCCCTTTCTGTTGGGGAACACTTCAGCAGTCACGGGCATCCAGCCTCCGATCTTCGGGTAAGCGTTCTACAAGGCGGTCTTCAAGACACACGACAACACAGGATCACGGAGCAGACACTGATAGCCAAGTTCCGCACATATGAGGATGGCCTCAACCAGGATCTTGGGTTAATGTCACACTACCTGTAACCGCCATCATTTGGCCTGGGCTTCAAAATCTCCCTAACTGTCCTGTCTTGAGACAATTCACACCTCTTTAAGTTGTCTTTATCCCTCACTCCACTCACATTGTCTGTACCTGTAAAGACTTGATTACTTGTTAAGACCCGCATTCCAACCATTATCTTGCAATTGAGTCTGTGTCTATATATGCCTTGTTTGTGAACCCAACTCTCCACTCACCTGATGAAGGAGCAGCGCTCCGAAAGCTCGTACTACCAAAAAAACCTGCTGGACTTTAATCTGGTGTTGTGAGACTTCTTACTGTGCCCACCCCAGTCCAACGCTGGCTTTTCCACATCAAGACTACAAGGTGGCTGGTGGGGTCTGTTGAGGGGTAGGGCTGAAAACAAGCTTGCAGCAAGTTAGATTTTTGTGATTGGCCCTCCTGTCACCACAGAAATAAAAACAACAAAAAACTTATCTTCTCCTTGAGATATTTTTTTTATTTTTCTAGTTCACGAGATATAGAGGTCACTGGCAAATCCAGCAATTATTGTCCTGCCCTACTTACCGTTGCAAAGGTGATGGTGAGCTGCTTTTCTGAAACATGTTGTAGATACATCCACAGTGCTGTTAAGAAGAGAGTTCCAGGATTTTGCCTCAGTGACAGTGAAGCAAAAGTGATATAGTTTTATATATAAACTTGATATGTCCTCTATGACTCTCACTAACTTTTACAGATGCACCATAGAAAGCATTCTTTCTGGTTGTATCACAGCTCAATATGGCTCCTGCTCTGTCCAAGACCGCAAGAAACTACAAAGGGTTGTGAATGAGTCCATCACTCAAACCAGTCTCCTACCCATTGACACCGTCTACACTTCCTGCTGCCTCGGAAAAACAGCCAGCATAACTAAGGACCAACGCACCCCATACATTCTCTCTTACACCTTCTTCCATCAGGAAAAAGATACAAAAGTCTGAGGACATGTACCAACCGACTTAAGAACAGCTTCTTCCCTGCTGCCATCAGACTTTTGAATGGAGCTACTTCACACTAAGTTGATCTTTTTCTACACCCTAGCTATGACTGTAACACTACATTCTTCACATTTTCCTTTACTTCTCTGTGAACTGTATGCTTTGTCTGTATAATGCGCAAGAAACATAATTTTCATTGTATACCAAAATATGTGACAATAATAAATCAAATCAAATCAAATCAAATCAAATCAAATCCAATCAAATCTATGGGGCATGGATAGACTTTGATAGATTCCAAAAGATGAACTCTCTATAGAGACTCTATAGAGGAATACATCATGGATTTTAACAGCCTGCATTCAAAATTTCAGCAATTCCATTTGCAGATTCCTTATTCAGCTTAGCACAATCAGGCAATTTAAAAGTACCATATGGATAGGTTCCTGCTCTTAACTTGCATTTGGTTGGCAGAAAAGACACCCTTTGGATTAAATTGCTGCTTTAGAGAAATTCCACAGGAAGCAATTGTTCCTGGCAACTTTGATGGTGTAAATGGGACATTCTGTGATGTCACAAAGGATGGAGGACTCAATGATTGCAGTTTTCCAAGATTGTTCACAGACTGGCCACAGGAGTGAGTTCAATGGAAGAGATACAGGCATAAGGAATGAGGCTGAAGATATTTTTAGCAAATCTGGCAGACAATAGTATTGGAGTAGCAATAACAATAGACAAAATAACCCACAGAATGCCTGGGTCTCAGTTAACAGGTATCTTAGATGTGACTCAAAATATCATTATGCAACAAGCTTCCCAAAGCAGAATGGCAGAGTTTTCAAAGTGATGCATGGCACATTGGAATTCGATGGTTGAAGATGATGATCATGATCAGTCTGATGGAATTGTATTCATCACAAGGAACTTTAGTCTGGCAATATGTATTAGTCACAGATACATTTAATTGTGCTTTGCTAGATAGTTGTTGCCCCTCAGCAGTATGTGGAAGAGATTGGTTAAAATGCTATTTAGATTCACTCAGTAGTAAGGATTGAAATAAAGTCAGGGGGTATGAAAGTTCTACTTGTTTCAGACTTGGGTTTGACAACACATGAGGTTATTGAAAAGAGTGGTGATTCCATGCAAAATAGCTGGCGTTGACCACTTTATTAGTACTGATGTAGTCTCTAGTGAGATATCCTTGCTGCGAAGCAAATCTTCCATGAATAAAGCACAAATGAAACTGGACATGGAACATGATAAAACAATTGGTTTGGGAAGTCAACATGCTTGCCATTTACCCAATGAGGGCATTATTGTATCCCCTTATCAAAATGTAACATTTCTATTCAGAATGCTAAAGAAATGTTAGTGGCATCGTGTGTTAAAAGTCTGAGAGAAAAAAACCCAACAAAATCTTAGAGTTACACAGACAATTTGCTCACCCTTCTTGTGAAAGATTAAAAATCCTACTAAAGTATACATGTGGTTGAGTATACAAAGCTCATCGAAGACATTAGTGCAAAATGTGGCATACGTAAAAAGTATCAGAAAATGCTGCCATGTCCAATTGTAAGTCTTCCATTGGTACAAAATGATAATGAAATAGTTATTGACTTAAAGGTGCAGGCAAAAGACAGGCAGCCAAATTCAATCTTTCTATAGTAATACATTGTAAGTACAGAAAGGTGATAGAGTCATGCAGAAATGCAAATGGACCGGACTGGGAGCACCAGCTAAATTTGTGCCTGACAATGGGGGTGGTGGGGGGGAGGGGGGGGGGATGGTTAGAGTTTGTTAAGGACAAGTTTAGAGAGTTTTGTGGAAATGTAACATTGTGGTCACACCACAACTGAAATTCGAGTCTGTGAAATAATGCAGTAATCGATGACATCTTAGCCAATCAAACAAAGTGCAAGTTAACAACGAGTAGCCCAAAGATTTTACTTCAGATGTTTGGGGACTAAAGTCGATATGAATTGGTCTATGGGAGGAATCCCAAAATTCCTTCTGTACTGTGTAATCGACCATTGCCCTAGAGGGACCACCCACAATTAGTTCCATTTTTTTCTACGCACTCAAATGTCTAATATGCAGGAGGAAGGGAATTCATCAAGACCAAGGTCTCCAAGCAAATTTGGAGAGCCGTGAGACATCATATAAAACTGTCTGAAATAAGCACTAATCTTGGAGAGTTTGTGACACAAACTCTCCAAGAGGATTATGAAATGTGGAAAGGTCCAGTTAAGTTGATATGATGGTGAAACAATGGTTCTTCTGCATGATAGTGAAACTGTTAAGGTCATTTCACCTTCATAAATTTTCAGAATCTGAGCAATTAATAGAATGCAAATGAGACACCCTGTACCAGATATTCAAATGTTTGACAGTTATGAAGAACAGCGTACAATAGGTAAGAGGCTGGATGGTAATAAACGAAATGAGCACTTTGATGATTTTTTTATTAAAATATAATTTCAGGCCATTGTATAAGTCAGCACCTAATTTATGGTCACACACAAGAACCAGGTGAACAATAAAATTGGCCGAGTTGGATTACTTATACAACTATATTCAAACTAGTCATAGATCACAATCGTGCTTTAAAATGCTGTGATTGTCAGGCTTACTGTTTCAGTTCAATGTTACAACATATTAGAGGACTTCAAAATACTCTGGGATTTAAAACAGTAATGAAGACTATTAGAACTGAGTGGAGTAGCTTAGGATAAGAAGCACAGACTGCCTTACATATATTTTACAGAGGTGCTGTCTGCATAGAAACACATATAACCACATTTGGAGAATTTAAACATGTATTTTTGAAAGTGTATTATTGAACAGGCATACATCTTGGCTAATGGCAAGGGATTCTAATGCATCATGGAAAATAGGCCAGTAAATCATAGAAATCATAGAAACCCTACAGTACAGAAAGAGGCCATTTGGCCCATCAAGTCTGCACCGACCACAATCCCACCCAGGCCCTACCCCCATATCCCTACATATTTTACCCGCTAATCCCTCTAATCCACGCATCCCAGGACACTAAGGGGCAATTTTAGCATGGCCAATCAACCTAACCCGCACATCTTTGGACTGTGGGAGGAAACCGGAGCACCCGGAGGAAACCCACGCAGACACGAGGAGAATGTGCAAACTCCACACAGACAGTGAACCAATACCTAATAAATTAGACTGCCCAGCCCTTCTCTCCCAGCGTGCATTGGTCAATAAAGAAATGAACCACATTTTTCATAATAATGATGATTGGCTCATGATAAGCCAGTGATGAGCCAGAATGCGGGTAAAATGTATTTTGGAAGTTATATAATTGTATTGCCACTGTGATGTAACTTCAGAGAAGAGTTGGACTGCCCAGCCCTTCTCTCCCAGCGTGCATTGGTCAATAAAGAAATGAACCACATTTTTCATAATAATACACCCATAGAAGCATAGCTCTTATCAGCATAGGTACCACACAGCTCAGTGAATGAGACATTCATTGAGCAAGGACATGCCAGTGGTTCCAGACAGCTAATGAATAGGCTGAGTATTATGCCAGATAAGAGTCCAGGACAGGTGGCCATGGGAAAGTCAGGCAGAAACCGTTAGAACTTATTGTTCCCATGCTGTCAGAGATTATCTCTGATTGGCCAAGGTGTATGATATTTGCTGATGATGATTGACCTGTAATAATGATGATTGGCTCATGATAAGCCAGTGATGAGCCAGAATGCGGGTAAAATGTATTTTGGAAGTTATATAATTGTATTGCCACTGTGATGTAACTTCAGAGAAGAGTTGGACTGCCCAGCCCTTCTCTCCCAGCGTGCATTGGTCAATAAAGAAATGTCTTTCACCAGGATACTGTGTTCTGAGTCTTTGAATTAGCTAAAGTTAAGCTGAATACTTAGCCTCTGAAAACCCCCTACACAACAGGATCTGTGATTAGAGGGTTGGGGAAGGGATGGGTGGGGTGTGGGGTTGGGAGTGGGGGTGGGTTGGGAGTAGGTGGGGTTGGGCGGGTGGGGGAGGGAGGGTTGCTCCTCTGTGGCCTACATGGACACCCACAAAGAGCAACAAAATATTTACTAATGCCAGAGCTTTGAATTATAAGGAAAGACTGGGGAGACTCAAGCTGCTTTTCTTTGTAAGAGGATGGCTGAGAGATTAAGTTATAGAGGTACGTAAGCCAGAAATTGTATAGGTAAGAAAATTACATTTGATAAAATTATGAGAACAGGACGACATGGATTCATATTAGCAAAAGGCAAATATAGCAACTGATTACAAAGCTCACACACACACACAGAATGATCATTACATGCGGGGAGAAACTCATGGGCAGAACAGTCAGGGAAAGTTCTTGAATCATTTGGGACAAACATTAGATATTGTAATGGAGGAATTGGATAGATGAACGAAAAGGGGAAATTGCCCCTTTTGTATGGAATTGATCTTCAGAAAGTTTTGTTTATATGGTGCAGTCCTGCTAATAGTCAGTAGGGGGAGGCACTGCTCAATGCCAGTTTGACAAGGTTGCGAAATGGAGACACCAATGTTTTTTTTGACTGCTTAGACCGTCGTGCCCTGTTGCTAAACCTTACTGATTTGTTGCTTAATTTTACTAAGTGCACCGGACAAAACATCCAAAATGTTTCCACTGCCAACCAGTTCATTTCAAATTGAGTTTAGATAGAGGGAGAATTGGAAAGAGGATGAGAAATTTGGGGTGACACGGTAGCACAGTGGTTAACACTGTTGCCTCATAGCACCAGAGACCCGGGTTCAATTCCTGCCTCGGGTCATTGTCTGTGTGGAGTTTGCACATTCTCCCTATGTCTGTGTGGGTTTCCTCCGGGTGCTCTTGTTTCCTCCCACAGTCCAGAGATGTGAGGGTTAGGTTGATTAGCCATGATAAATTGCTCCTTGGTGTTAGGGATTAGCAGGGTAAATATGTGGGGTTAAAGGAATAGGGCCTGAGTGGAATTCTAGTCAATGCAGGCTCGATGGGCCAAATGGCCCCTGTAGGGATTCTATGATTCTATGAATGGGTCGAAACCCATCCCCACTGGTAGAAGAAGGAAGAGGAGGGAGCTAGTTCCTAGCAGAGGCAACCAAAACCTATGCTAAATATTGTGATGTCAAGAGATGTGGTCAATGAGCATTTTGATTGGTTTACTTTGTTAATTCTCCATGAGTCGCACTGTTGAGCCAAACAAATTAGAAATAGAGCAATTCAGTTCCTAATCAGTTGAATGAACTCATTCACCCCCGCCCCACCCCTTCTCTTCCCTTTCTTTGTCTTCCTTCTTCAACCTCCCTTTCTCTCAGTTCAACTGAGCTGTAGCTGTAAACATAGATTTGTATCAGTCTCAGACACTAATTTTGATTTAACAAAGAGTTTATGCTGAATTGCTGATTCATAGCTGCTGCCGTCACAACAAAGGCCGGAATTTTACCATCCCGCCTGCCACGGGAATCGGAGTGGACGAGGGGCGGACAATAGAAAGGTTCATTGTCTTTGGGCGGGATTTTATGATTTTGAGATGAGCGAGGCTATAAAATCCCACTCAGAATGCCTGAGAGCCTGAGAGCCACGCGTAAAGCACATTTCTGGATACGATCATCCACAGCTTTAGGATATGGAAGTGGAGAGGGAATGTGTAACCTCCAGGCAGTCAGGGAGGGCCAGGCAGGAAGTGTAGATGTTCCCAGCATGCATTCAGTGCCGGATTTAGGCATAAGCTAAACAAGCTAGAGTTTAGGGCCTCACAATCCACAGGGGCCTCACAAAATTTCAGAAGGTTTACAATGAAGAGAACATTTAAGAGCGGATACCAGAAAAGAAAAAGAAAGCACCAGCTTGAAGAGCAACTCAAAAAATTACCAAAATTACCAAAATCTATGAGAGAAATCAAGCCAGCCAAATGATAAATATGTAATCAGTAAATGCATTCATTTGAAAATAATTTGTATTTTTCACTTTAAATACCTTGCTATTAAATAATTAAACGGCATAATTATGTTTTCAATTTTTTTGTGGCGACCCAAGGTCCTGTTTTGGTACGCACCTTTGTGAGACCTTTTGGTGTAACTTTTTAACAAGGGGCCTCCAAGCTTTATATAGCTTAGGGCCTCACCAAGTCTAAATCCGGCACTACATGCATTTCACCCATTTCCTTCTAGAAAGTACCTTTATGTGGTGAACCATCGTTGGTTACCACTGTGGGTTATTCCTATGTTACTGTTGGGTTAGGGTGTTGCCACTGTGGGGGTTGTTATAATGTTGTTGGGTTAGGGTGTTTACCTGTGGTAGATGTTGTTATGGCACATCCCGGTCGGGCCCCGCCTCCTGGGGAGAGGTATAAGACCCTCTGCTCAGGCGGGACCCCTCCAGTCTGAATTGGTGTACTCGTGTTAGTTAGTTCCATTGTTTGCTAATAAAAGCCTTCAATAGCTGAAGCCTTGTACCTCGTGCTTGATTGTCGCGCATCAATTTTATTAGCAAACATAAAACTCTCGACAGTAAAGGGAGTATGGAACAACATTATAACAACCCCCACAGTGGCAACACCCTAACCCAACAGTAACATAGGAATAACCCACAGTGGTAACCAACGATAGTTCACCACACTTTACAAAGCAGGTCTGCAAAGATTTGCAGTGCTTTTTGTTGAGGTTCATCCCGAGCAGCTCTGTAATTCAGGATTCTGTGCTCTTGCCTGGGAAGATATCGAGATAAACAAAAAATACTGCTGGAGGATCATCAACTTGGTCAAAATCGCTCTCGGCCTGAAACTTGCTGGTCTTCTAGTGCAAACAGCTGTCAACGAGCTATTGTTCCAAACTGGCCCATGCCGTCTTCCAGGGCTAACCACAGAGGAATCCACCAAAGCTTGGGGCAACTGCCGTCAAGGCAAAAAGGGGAAAGGTCACTGTCTTAAGGCTTTTTGCCATAGTACACACACCATAGCTAGAATCCATGTAAAACCCTGTAAGTTGTACGCACCACATGAAACATAAATGTACATTGTACATATGAACTTGCAAATGTGGAAGTAGTGAGGGGCCTCATGCAATGCATTGGAAAAGCTAATCTCTACTGCACTTCATGTAATATCAAATTTGAACTGTTGTGTAAAGAACTTCCACAAATGTTATGACTAAAGGATATATTTGTGTAAAAGTTCTCACAGGGGCGTTTTCCAGTTAGAAATTGTTTTTTAATGTTTGTTTTTGTGGGGGTGAGACAGAAAAATAAAAAGGATGTAAAATTCTTTCATGACCTTAGAATGCCCCAAGTTGCCTTTCCCACGGTAGTTCACTGAGGGACAGGAACCTTGCAAAACTCCTCGAGTTGTATTCTCCAAAGATTGTCTGACATGAAATATAAATGTGCACTGTAAATATAACCTGTGTGGTGTAGTGGAGAATCTCATGTAGTATCTATTGAAAGAAACTGATCTGTATTTCACTTTAATGTCAAATTTGAACTATAATGTAACATATCTATGCAAATATTACAGGGGCTCACTGTACAGAGAAATACACCGTACAGAGGAACACACTGTACAGAGGAACACACTGTACAGAGAAATACACTGTATAGAGGGACATACTGTACAGAGGAAACACTGTACAGAGAAATACACTGTATGGAGAAATACAGTGTACAGAAGAACATTGTACAGAGAAATACATTGTACAGAAGGGCTCACTGTGCAGAGGAATACATTGTACAGAGGAATATACTACAGAAAAACGCACAGTATTGAGGAATACACTGTACAGAGGGGCTCACTGTATCATGATCAGCTTTTCTTAACTCATGTAGCGTTATTTTAAAATATTATGTCAGAGTTTGTAAATTTAAAATTTGTTCACATGTGACACTCATATTTGCTCATTTCAGACTGATAACCTTTAGTAGAGATATATAAAATTTGTATCAGGAAAATAAGTGCACAGTATTTGAAGTTCTGCATAAATTACTGTGAACATTATTGAACATGCAAACCCTGTATGGACATCCCTCGTCACTTCACCCTGAGGCAATGTGACTTGGTATTCAAGGTGTTGCCATCTGATAAAGCCTCTTTGTTACTTTATCAAGCTACAGAACTCATCTGGAGGTAAACACATCTTGTTGAGTTATGTATTCTAAAGCATGCCAGGATCAGTATCTGCCCTGTGCTAAGGAAACTGGTGATAGCTGAGGGAGCCAGGCTTACTCAGATAGATGGAATAACAACAATAACCTACATGGCAACTTTAATATGAAATAGATTAGAAGTGGTTTCAGAGAACAGAATTGGAGTTATAAGGAGTTGGCAGAGGTATTAGCAGCAAGATTGAGAGGATGGCTTTAAAGGTGGCTTTTAAAAGGTCAGTTGGAGAGCGTAAGGTTGATGCAGCTAAAGGCTCCTCGACCAATGGTGGATCTAGACTAGGAAGAATCATAGGACCAAAGAGTACAGATGGGTGGTGGGGACAGGAGAGGCTCTGGATAGTCCAGAACTTTCTTGCTTTGAATGTTCCAGCCACTGCCTGGGTAACCCACCAAGAGAAATGTGAGAGCTGTGAGAGGAAGTGTTGCCCGTCATTCAATGTGAGGAGGTATTCTCACATTGTACTCCACTGTACTCCACCCAATTCCATCCTCAACTGCCCACATTCCCTTTACTAAAGGTTCCACTGGCTGCTTTATCAAACAGTTAACTTTCTTGGGGAATTGAGGAACTAATTGTGGAGCTCCAAGTTCTGCCCCAGCTGAGATCCATCTACTCACCACAGAGCTGGAAATGAATCTCGAATAATTCTTCTCTGAATAATTCAGTCATTCAACACCTTAACCAGCCATGTCACTGAGGAAGCAGCTCTGTGCTGGATTGCTTATTCTTAAATTTAATCCCCTAATTGTAACAAATCTATTCCCTTTGTTCCAATTTTGGAGGGGAAAATGCAGTCAGCGCATGGATGTGTGAGTTGACCTGTTCATTGGTAGTTATTTCTTACCTTTTAAAATACAAATTCCATCAAACTGCTCCGACCTAGGGATGGGTGGGTAGTATTGAGCATGCTGTGTAATTCGACACACATTCCAATTGAAAGTTCCCGATATATGAAACCAGTTTAGGCAGTGCACTAGAACAGGAGCTGTCCATGCTCAGGAATGCAAATGGTGCAACTTTTATTTTACGTAGGAAGCTTCAGCCTTAATCTATCGTTTCAAGTTCCATCTGACAAGTATTGAAATCGACAAGGTGATCTCCTATTTTAAAACTGTAGCCAACAGCAAATGTGTCGCTCTGCACCACTGTTACAGTTTATAATCTGTGATCTGATTGTTCATTTATCAGTATCCATTATAATCTGTTAGTATTTACTGTATAAATTTCAACTCTGCTCTTTTTGTACCTTGCTGCTTTCACTCTCTAATTTCCCAATTTTCTTGTTTTCGATAGCTCAGTATTTCTGATTTCCTGCGGGCTCTAACCCCTAAACCTGACTACCCGCCCAGCCCCCTGGCTACATCCATTCCCTCCTGTCAAGTCCCACCTACCCTCCCTACCCTCACTGACTCCCCTGAATCCCATGACTACCCTCGACTATACTCTCCGCCCACTTCGCTACCCCCTGACTAATCCTTGACTATCTTCCCCACTCCTCATCTACTCTCCCCACCTCCCGACCAACCCACCCCCACCCCTCACTACCTTCCTGACCCACATGACTAACCCCCACCCCCCGATTGACACCTGACCCCCTGGCCTATCCTACACACCGATCAATCCTATTCCATCCTACTCCCTGCCCCTTCCATCTGACTTCCTCTCCCCATTCCCCATTCTACTCACTTACTTTGCACACTTATTTTTCCTTGGCTCCTCAAAGAGGCTGGGAGCTTTGAACTTACCTTCTTTAAAGCAGCTAATGCCACAGAGAATGGGGGTGGCTTCACATGGCCTGATGCTGCTGCCTTGTACTGAAGATCTCAGGAACCCACTGCCCTGCATCTTCTTACCAGGCCTGCGTCATTAAGGCTGGGCAGGAACTCTGATCTTCCTGATGGTGATAAATGCAAAGGAGTGGCACTCCATGGAGATTCTGGTCCATATGTCCTGGATTTTCAGCCTCTAATATTTGTCCAATCTTTTCTTCTCTTATGTCTGTTACCTCACTGAAGATCTATTGTGTCATCTAACAGCCATCCATTTAGCCGCCTCAAGGTCATTCAACTGAGTTTTCTCTCTCTGTGATTGGTGTATCTGTTAATTCGCTCTTTTTCCATGTCTGCATTTCTCTTTTTTTGTCCCACATCTTCAATAACCTGTCAGTTTATCTTTCAAGACTTGATTTCTGATGTCTCACAAGAAATGCTCACAGGAAAGGTCATTAACCCTCCTTTCTCTTGACAGCTGCTGTCAGAACCTGCTGTGAAATTCCAACACTTTCTGTCTTGTTTCAGTCCAACACTGTCCTGATATAGCTGGGTGTCATGTTGGTGGAGTTCTCTCTTCTGCGCACTTGCCAAGTTCCCACAATTTCTAACCTTAGTTCTGCCAAATGGGTGGAATTGTAAATGGGAAGTGCAGTAAACGCTGATCAGAGCAGAGCAGCATTGCAATGCGAGAGTATCTTCACTGTCATCCCCTGTTGTCAAATGGACGAACTGTAATTGGTTTTATTTTTAGGTTCTATTATTGTCAAAAAGAAGTCTGCTTAAATTCAATGCTAAGCCTCATACATTAATAAAACCCTGTGAGGAGAGACAGACTAAATTCTGGAGCCAGGTTCCAGCAAACAACACAGTGCTCTGACTTCTTTGCCAGCTGTAGGCAGTGCAGTTTCTTAAGTGGCACACAGATATCCATCGTAATTTATGTTTATTTAGTCGGCCTTGCAAAGTTACGGTGCTGGTGCTGAACATTACGACCCACCAATTCTGCCAAGCATTCGCAAATAGGCCAGCTCTCACGGTTCTGTACAGGGGCGGCACGGTAGCATAGTGGTTAGCACTGCTGCTTCACAGCTCCAGGGACCTGGGTTCGATTCCCGGCTTGGGTCACTGTCTGTGTGGAGTTTGCACATTCTCCTCGTGTCTGCGTGGGTTTCCTCCGGGTGCTCTGGTTTCCTCCCACAGTCCAAAGATGTGCGGGTTAGGTTGATTGGTCATGCTAAAAATTGCCCTTGGTGTCCTGAGATGCATAGGTTAGAGGGATTAGTGGGTAAATATGTAGGGATATGGGGGAAGGGCCTGGGTGGGATTGTGTTCGGTGCAGACTCGATGGGCCGAATGGCCTCTTTCTGTACTGTAGGGTTTCTATGTTCCCCAATTTAATTAATACTTTTCCCAGTCACCTTTTAAAATGATGCATCAATTTGTATGTGATAATCTTTGACCTGGAAACAGCGCATTAAGGAAAACCTGTGATTTCTTTAGAAGGTCTATGAAATCTGTAATTGTTTTTCACAATGTTTGAAAATGAGCTTTAAGAATTTGCATATTGTATTTAGATCAATTGTAATTGTTCATGTAACCTGATGGCCTTTGACCTGGAAGTAATACCATCAAAAAGGAAGTTAAGAAAGAAGCTGAGTGTCTGGCTGCTCAACAAGGAAAGCTGCAGACATAAAGGAGAGCAGCAGACATAGGGGCGGCACGGTAGCACAGTGGTTAGCACTGCTGCTTCACAGCTCCAGGGTCCTGGGTTCGATTCCCGGCTCGGGTCACTGTCTGTGTGGAGTTTGCACATTCTCCTCGTGTCTGCGTGGGTTTCCTCCGGGTGCTCCGGTTTCCTCCCACAGTCCAAAGATGTGCGGGTTAGGTTGATTGGCCAGGTTAAAAATTGCCCTTTAGAGTCCTGAGATGCGTAGGTTAGAGGGATTAGTGGGTAAATATGTGGGGGTAGGGCCTGGGTGGGATTGTGGTCGGTGCAAACTCGATGGGCCGAATGGCCTCCTTCTGCACTGTAGGTATTCTATTCTAAAGGAGAGCTGCAGACATAAAGGAGAGCTGCAAGTAGAGGAGCTAGAAAGTGTAGGTGATCAGTGCACAGATGCAGACACAAAGAGAAAGAAGACAGAGACAGAAAAAGGACCACAGAAGTCTTGGGATAAGAAGAAGAAAATCACTTTCAGGAACAGGTCATTTTTTTCAGTAAAGGAGGCAGGAGCTCTTCGAGGTACTGTGTGAGGTGTACATGTATACATGTATACAACCTGGAAAGCTGTGTGAATAGCTCTGAGACTCTCAGGAGCTCAGCATTTTCCCAGATTTGGCTAAACCATGAACTAGGGTGTTATCATAGAATAGAATCATACAGTGCAGAAGGAGGCCATTCAGCCCTCCATAACCCCATGCAATTATCCTAGCTAATCCCCTGACACTAAGGGGCAATTTAGCATGGCCAATCCACCTAACCCGCACATCTTTGGACTGTGGGAGGAAACTGGAGCACTTGGTGGAAACCCACGCAGACACGGGGAGAATGTGCAAACTCCAAACAGACAGTGACCCAAGCCAGGAATTGAACCCGGGTCCCTGGTGCTGTGAGGCAGCAGTGATAACCACTGCGCCACCGTGCCACCCACATTGGTTGGTCAGTTGAAAAGGAACTCTGGAAAGCCACCATCAGGATTGTCATCACTTGAGGGAGAGAGAGAGAGAAACAATTTGTAGAAGTGTGCTTCTTGATGATAGTCACACCAAGGTAAAAATTTACTTAACCTGTGTGAGTGAAGAATGGCACATTGTGCAATTGTATAGCTAAATAGTGCCACATGTCTGTGTGGAATGATGTGGTGCTTGTGGGTTGTGTAAGACATATTTTTGTTGTGTTGACTATTTAAAATAAAATTTACCCCTTTCTCTGATGTATCATCTGCCTGTTAATTCATGTTTCATTTGCATTGGTTCTGATTTTGTGTCAAAGCAAAAGTTACAAAAGTAGAATCATGTGGGTGATTTCTTCATTTAGTAAATGTGGTTATTTTGGTTTACAGTTCCCCTGGTGAGAATTGTAACCGTATCTCTACACTTCCTCCCTTGTGGTGTGGGCTTTTTGCTAGGGTCTGGTCCCAGGGTCATAGTTTTCACTGATGCCTCACCAAAGAAGACTTTATTAAGTAGAAGACTTAACATTGAATATAAGCAGACTCTCACTGATGAGAGCACAACATCTGAACCTAATCCTATCTTGACCTGGCATCCAAACATTGATTAGGAACTCTAGCCGAATTTCTCTTCCTGCAACTCAGAAGCAAGGAATTGAATTATAGCAACCTGACTGCCATCTAAAGCAAGTGCAGCTAATTCACCAGAGCAACAAACGAACCCGGTACTCTCCTATTCTGGCTGTAACAGATTCCCATTGAACCACTAGGGAGACAGAGAACCAGTTCAGGCCATTAAGCTTCTACATCTCATCTCCCTCTTGAAATAAATGACATTGTGATGAAGATCCACCAAGGCTGTTCCTACTTTCGTCCTACCCAACTGTAGCTTGTAGCTAAAGTACATTTCTAAAGCAGGGTGCAGGAATAGAGGGACCTGGGTGAATATGTCCATAAGTCTTTAAAGGAGGCAGGACAGGTTGAGAGACTGGTTAATAAAGCATATGGTCTCATAGGCTTTATTAATAGGAGCATAAAGTACAATGGCAATTGGATGACATTTAACCTGCATAAAACAATGGTTCACTCTCAACTGGAGTGTTACATTCAGTTCTGAGTGCCACACTTCAGGGAAGATGTGAAGGCATTAGAGAGAGTGCAGAAAAGATTCACAAGAATGGTTCCAGAATCATAAAATCATAGAATCATAGAAGTGAGGAACTTTAGGTAGGTGGATAATTAGAGAGGTTTATTGTGTAAAATGAAGGCTCATGGTGCAGGGGATAACATGTTGGCATGGATCGAAGATTGGCAGGCTAACAGGAAACAGGAAATTGGCACAAATGGGTCTTTTTCTGGTTGGCAGGATGTGATGAGTGATTATGAGTGCCACAGGGATCAGTGTTGGGGCCTCAACCTTTTACAATTTATATAAATGACTTGGATGAAGGGACTGAAGTTATGGTGACTAAATTTGCTGAAGAGACAAAGATAGGTAGGAAAGTAAATTGTGAAGAGGATGTAAAGAGGCCACAAAAGGACAGGTTATGTGAGTGGGCAAAAATCTGGCAAATGGAGTATAATGTGGGCAAATGTGAAATTATTCATTTTGCAGGAAGAATAAAAATGCAGCGTATTATCTAAATGGTGAGAGATTGCAGTGCTCTGAGGTGCAGAGGGACCTGGGTGCCTTAGTGCATGAATCACAAAAGGCTAGTATACAGCTACAGCAAGTAATTAGGAAAGCTAATTGAATGTTATTGTTTATTTTACGGGAATTGAATATAAAAGTAGGGAGGTCATGCTTCAGTTGTACAGAGCATTAATGAGACCACATCTGGAGCATTGTGTACAGTATTGGTCTCCTTAGTTAAGGAAAGTTGTAAGTACATTAGAAGCAGTACAGTGAAGGTTTATTAGGCTAATATCAGGAATGGGTTGGTTGTCTTATGAGAAAAGGTTGGAGAGGTTAGGTTTGTATCCATTAGAGATTAAAAGATAACTTGATCAAAACCTTTAAGATCTTGAGGGGTATTGACAGGGTGGATGTGGAGAGGATGTTTTCTCTTGTCGGAGAATCTAGAACTAGGGGTCACTGTTTAAAAATAAGGGGTCATTCGTTGAAGACAGAGAGGAGGATAATTTTTTTCCTCAGAGGGTCATGGGTTTCTGGAACTCACTGCAGTACAAAAGCCTCTGAGTGCAGAGTTATTTCATCCATTAGTTATGAGTAAAAGGGTGTGTGATCTTTTGCAATGGCTGAAAACATTTTCAACCTCAAACTAATTACCAGCCATGACCCAATTCTCACCTAAGAGATATTCCATCAAGTGAAATGTAGAAATAACTAACCCTCAGTGTAAATGATAGAAATTGTGACTGTAATTATATCCTGAACAAGAACCTGTTTGACGTTAATTTCTGTTGCCTAGTTAAACAGTAATAAAGGGAATTTTTTAAAACTTGTGTTCCAAAATACAAGTTAATGAACCAAAGACATTTGATACAGTGTACAGATGGTACCTAATATATATGAGTCCTTAAAGAATCGCTTGCATTTATATAGCACCTTTCACAACCTCAGGATATCCCAATGCAGCCAGTCAAATGCTTTTGAAGTGTAATTGCTTTTATAACCACGGAAGCACAGTCGCCAATTTGCACACAGCAAGAGTCCACAGACAGTAATGTGATAATCTGTTTTAGTGATGTTTTTTGAACGATAAGTATTAATTTAGCTTATTTATTAGTGTCACAAGTAGGCTTACATTAACACTGCAATGAAGTTACTGTGAAAATCCCCTAGTCATCACACTCCAGCACCTGTTCGGGTATACTGAGGGAGAATTTAGCATGGCCAATGTACCTAACCAGCACATCTTTCGGACTGTGGTAGGAAACCGGAGCATCCAGAGGAAACCCACGCAGACACGAGGAGAACATGCAGACTCTGCACAGACCCAAGCCGGGAATTGAACCCGGGTCCCTGGCGCTGTGAGGCAGCAGTGCTAACCACTGTGCCACCAAACTGCCCTAGCCAGACCATCAGGGACAAACCTCCTGAACAGTGCCATGAGATCTTCTGTGTTCACTTAACCCTAAGAGGCCAGGCGGGGCTGTTCAGTTTAATGTCTCAGCTGAAAGACAGCACCCCCGGCAGTGCAGTATTCCTTCAATACTACATCGAAGTATTAGCCCAGATCTTGTGTTGAAGTCTCTAGGGTGGGGTTGGAACCGATAACCTTTGGTCCCCTTATATGAGGAAGGATATATTGGCATTGGAGGGAGTGCAGAGAAGGTTCACCAGGTTGATACCGGAGACTACTGGTCTCCGGTATCAACCTGGTGTTCCCATGGTCCAGTTACCCTTCTCTTCTAGGTGGTGGAGATCATATGGACGATTCTTCCATCCCACTGCACTAATTATTCAGCGCACCAGGCCAGGAGAATCCCGCAGCGGGCGATGCACGGGATTCGCGCACGCATTCGCGCCCCACTTAAGAACATAAGAACATAAGAAATAGGAGCAGGAGTAGGCCATCTAGCCCCTCGAGCCTGCCCCGCCATTCAATAAGATCATGGCTGATCTGACGTGGATCAGTACCACTTACCCGCCTGATCCCCATAACCCTTAATTCCCTTACCGATCAGGAATCCATCCATCCGCGCTTTAAACATATTCAGCGAGGTAGCCTCCACCACCTCAGTGGGCAGAGAATTCCAGAGATTCACCACCCTCTGGGAGAAGAAGTTCCTCCTCAACTCTGTCTTAAACCGACCCCCCTTTATTTTGAGGCTGTGTCCTCTAGTTTTAACTTCCTTACTAAGTGGAAAGAATCTCTCCGCCTCCACCCTATCCAGCCCCCGCATTATCTTATAAGTCTCCATAAGATCCCCCCTCATCCTTCTAAACTCCAACGAGTACAAACCCAATCTCCTCAGCCTCTCCTCATAATCCAAACCCCTCATCTCCGGTATCAACCTGGTGAACCTTCTCTGCACTCCCTCCAATGCCAATATATCCTTCCTCATATAAGGGGACCAATACTGCACACAGTATTCCAGCTGCGGCCTCACCAATGCCCTGTACAGGTGTATCAAGACATCCCTGCTTTTATATTCTATCCCCCTCGCGATATAGGCCAACATCCCATTTGCCTTCTTGATCACCTGTTGTACCTGCAGACTGGGCTTTTGCGTCTCATGCACAAGGACCCCCAGGTCCCTTTGCACGGTAGCATGTTTTAATTTGTTTCCATTGAGATAGTAATCCCATTTGTTATTATTTCCTCCAAAGTGTATAACCTCGCATTTCTCAACGTTATACTCCATTTGCCATATCCTCGCCCACTCACTCAGCCTGTCCAAATCTCTCTGCAGATCTTCTCCGTCCTCCACACGATTCACTTTTCCACTTATCTTTGTGTCATCTGCAAACTTCGTTACCCTACACTCCGTCCCCTCCTCCAGATCATCTATATAAATGGTAAATAGTTGCGGCCCGAGTACCAATCCCTGCGGCACGCCACTAGTTACCTTCCTCCAACCGGAAAAACACCCATTTATTCCGACTCTTTGCTTCCTGTCGGATAGCCAGTCCCCAATCCACTTTAACACACTACCCCCAACTCCGTGTGCCCTAATCTTCTTCAGCAGCCTTTTATGGGGC
The DNA here is from genome assembly GCF_964213995.1 of Mustelus asterias. Lineage (NCBI taxonomy): Eukaryota > Metazoa > Chordata > Chondrichthyes > Carcharhiniformes > Triakidae > Mustelus > Mustelus asterias. The sequence continues at coordinate 44,956,054 of NC_135809.1, read as the reverse complement.
ACCTTATCAAACGCCTTTTGGAAATCCAAAAACACCGCATCCACCGGTTCTCCTCCATCAACCGCCCTAGTCACATCTTCATAAAAATCCAACATGTTCGTCAAGCACGACTTTCCCCTCATGATTGATCGAACCATTTCTATCCAGATGCCCTGCTATCTCCTCTTTAATAATGGATTCCAGCTTTTTCCCTACTACAGACGTTAAGCTGACCGGCCTATAGTTACCCGCCTTTTGTCTCCTTCCTTTTTTAAACAGCGGCGTAACATTAGCCGTTTTCCAATCAACCGGCACTACCCCAGAATGCAACGAGTTTTGATAAATAATCACTAACCCATCCGCACCCGGGGACTTGTCCACCTTCAGTCCCATTAGTCTACCCAGCACTGCCTCTCTGGTAACATTAATTGTATTAAGTATTTCTCCTGCTGCCAACCCTCTATCGTTAATATTTGGCAAACTATTTGTGTCCTCCACCGTGAAGACCGACACAAAAAACTTATTTAAAGACTCAGCCATATCCTCATTTCCCACTATTAACTCCCCCCTCTCGTCCTCCAAGGGTCCAACATTCACTCTAGCCACTCTATTCCTTTTTATATATTTATAAAAACTTTTACTATCATTTTTTATATTAATTGCTAGCCTAGCTTCATAGTCTATCCTTCCTTTCTTTATCGCTTTCTTAGTCTCTCTTTGTTGTTTCTTAAATTTTTCCCAATCACTTGTTTCTCCACTATTTTTGGCCACTCTGTACGCAGCTGTTTTTATTTTAATACTCTCCTTTATTTCCTTCGTTATCCACGGCTGGTTCTCCCTTTTCTTACAATCCTTGTTTTTTGCTGGAATATATTTTTGCTGAGAACTGAAAAGGATCTCCTTAAAAATCCTCCACTGTTCCTCAGCTATCCTACCTGCCAGCCTGCTCTCCCAGTCTACCTTAGCCAATTCATCCCTCATCCTATCATATTTCCCTCTGTTCAAACAGAGGACACTGGTTTGGGACCAAACTTTCTCCTCTTCCATCTGAATCAGAAATTTGACCATATTGTGGTCACTAGACCCAAGAGGGTCCTTCACAATAAGATCCTTAATTCTACCTACCTCGTTACACAATACCAGATCCAAAATAGCTCGTTCCCTCGTCGGTTCCGTAACATGCTGTTCAAGGAAACTATCCCGACAGCATTCTAAGAACTCTTCCTCCATTCCACCCTTACCGACTTGAGTCTGCCAGTCAATGTGCATGTTGAAGTCCCCCATGATTATTGCCGTTCCGTTTTTACACGCATCCCTTATCTGCTTGTTTATAGCCCTCCCTACCTCAACATTATTATTTGGGGGCCTATATACCACACCTACTAGTGTCTTTCTCCCTCTACTATTCCTCATCTCTACCCATAATGATTCCACGTTTTGTTCCTCAGAGCCTATGTCATCCCTCAGTACTACCCTGATATTATCTCTTATTAATAGCGCGACCCCACCACCTTTTCCTTCCTGTCTATTCTTCCTAAACGCCTGATACCCCTGGATATTCATCTCCCAGTCCTGGTCACCTTTCAGCCACGTTTCTGTAATGGCCACTAGATCGTACCCACTTGTGCTGATTTGCACCATCAACTCATTTACCTTGTTCCGAATGCTTCGTGCATTCAGGCAAAGTGTCCTTATTCCAGCTTTTATCTGGACCCGCTTTGATGAGTCGTGAACACCCTCTCCCTCTACTCCCTTATCTAAATTACCGCCTTCATTCACTTGCACCCTCACCTCTACCATTAATTTTGTAATTCCCCTTACCCCTGCATCCTCCCCCCCATCAATTAGTTCCTTGATCCTAGTCAACTCTTCTAGCTCCCCTCCCCCCAACCTATCTAGTTTAAATTCTCCCCAGTAGCCTTAGCCAACCTACCTTGCGTCTCATAGCACCTGATTTCCAGCAGCATCTGCTCCACTCCAGAAATTGGTGGGGAGGCGCAAAGAACATTAAAATGGTCTTTTAAATATAATTTAAATGTGATTAGCGGACCTGGGACTAAGACTCTCCCCCTCCCCCTCCCCCCGCCAGAGTATTTCACTCCAGTGGGGATTACACTACCTCCCTATTAACGGGGAACTAGTGGCCTGACCCCGCTGGAGTGAAGGGGGCAATCAGGGCCCCCTCAGGGGGTCAGGCGGCGGGGGGCTCCCCCTTGGCATTGGCACCTTGGCAGTGCCACCCTGGCCCAAGGGGCAAAGTGCCAATGCCCAAGGGGCACCTTGGCACAGTCCTTCGAGCATGGAGCAGTGTCAAGGGGGTAGGGCCTAGGCGGCGATCGATGGTAGTGGGGGGTCCTGCTGCCACTCTGCAGTTGGGATCGGTAGGCGAAGGAGGGAGGCCAACGATTGGGGTGGGCTGGGAGGAGGAGGGTAAGCCGGGTGGTGGGGGGGGAGGCTGTCTGCCTGCTAGAGGGGCCGGCACTATGGGGGGTGGAGGGGGGGTCGCGATTGCAGGGGGGGGGGGGGGTTACTGTCGGGGGTGGGGAGCTGGAGATCGTGGCAGGTGGGACGGGCAGTTCGAGGCTGGGCCGGGAACGGTCAGGGAGCCAGCCATCGGGCCATGGGGGCGTTGCACGGCTGACAATGTGGAGGTCGCTGGGCTGGCCAGCGATCAGGAGGCCAGCAGTGGCCCACTCAGCGTGCTGATTTCAGCCTCTCCAATGGGAATAGGCCCAGTCCCTGAAATGTAATGATATTCATGATAGAGTCCTCTGCATTGTACAGAGTGTGGGAGATTCTTCTCTGAGCTCCCACTGAAAAAACCAGCGTGAATTACTCCAGTTTCCATGCAAATTCAGCACTTAGAATTTTTTTGGGAGAACTCCATCCCATGTGTTTGGAAGGTGTTGTCAAAGATAACAGAGTCCCTGAACCAAGAAAGGAGAACACAAAGGAGTAATCCCACTTCTATGCACTACTGTTGGACTGTGCTACTGTCGGCATTGTGTGGCCTATTGGGAACATTTATTATTTCCAATGTTCATGATGATTAACATTTGATACTGCATAGACTTATTTAATCGATTTGGAATGTACACACAAAAGTTTTTGAAGTTGGTGGATAAGTTGGACAGGCTTTTAAAAAGGTAATGGAATCCTTGGTTTTACAATTAGGGGCGTAGATTACAAAAATAAGACCATTATGGTAAACCTGTTGAAACACTGCTTAGGTCTTAGCTGGAATATTGTGGCCACTTCTGGGCACCACATTTTCAGAAGAATGTTAATTCCTTAGAGAGGATGCAGAGGAGTTTTACTAGAATGGTGCCAGGAATGAAGGACTTTGGTTATGTAGGACCCAGAGAACCTTGGAGTATAAAGAATTAAGGGGAGATTTGCTAGAAGTGTTCAGAATCATGAAAGGTTTTGATAGGGTAAATGAAGAGAAAGAGTGACCATCAAGGTGATAACCAGAGGGCACTGATTTAAGGTGATTGGCAAAAGAATCAGAGGCCACATGAGATAACAGTTAATTCGACAGTGAGTTTGTTTGTGATCTCGAAGGCATCATCTGGAAGAGGGTGGAAGCAGATTCAATAGTAACCATCAAAAGGGAATTGGATAAAAATTTGAATGGGAGAACTTTGTAGCGCTAGGGAACGAGCAGGGGAGTGGGACTAATGGATACCTCTTTCAAAGAGCTGGTTCAGGTATGATGGACCAAATGGCCTCCTTCTGTGCTGTATCACTCTTGTGAAAGAATGGACACTTGGAGAAATACCGGAAGGCAGTGGGTGTGGGCATCTGTTTCCCAATGAGAATGAATACCTTCATGATAGGAGGAAGGAAAATTGGAGGAGATGTAAAGAGAAGGGAAAATGATAAAGTGCAAAAGAATAGAATTGGTGTAGGTGTCGACACTTTGACACAACAGCAAGCCCAGTTCACAAATGGGAATTGCTTAGAGACAGATTTTGATTTTGGGTCAGATAAAGAATGAGGATATAAACAGCTCAGGGAGTTTATGCAAGCTTATTGCAAAACCATCTGTCAGAGGGCACATCAATTGCCAAGGAATGAACACCATCCACACTGAAGTTTCGACAGGATGCTATGAATAGAACTGTGTTTACTCCAGCTTCTGAAGTGAAAAAACACAAACAGGTTACATTTGTTTTAATTGGTGAATTTTCAAAGAGATTTGTCAATCTGCATGGTTAACTCTCTCATAAAATATGCAATACTGCCTACACTGAGAATTCGATTAATAAATGCCTTTCCTATCTAATGAAGAGCAGGAAAAATCCTAAAGTTTAAAGTTTATTTGTTAGTGTCACAAGTAGGCTTACATTAACAATGCAATGAAGTTACTGTGAAAATCCCCTAGTCGCCACATTCTGGCACCTGTTCGGGTACACTGAGGGAGAATTTAGCATGGCCAATGCACCTAACCAGCTTGTCTTTCGGACTGTGGGAGGAAACCGGAGCATCCGGAGGAAACCCACGCAGACACAGGGAGAACGTGCAGACTGCACACAGACAGTGACCCAAGCTGGGAATCAAACCTGAGTCCTTGGCACTGTGAGGCAGCAGTGCTAACCACTGTGCCACCGTGCAACCCATAATGCCTGGTCTTGTGTAGAGCTGCTGGATCATGACTACTGCAGCAGAATCAGTGCCCTGCCTGAATCAGTCACCTTCCTCATCCAGGTCATTATGCAGTTCTTGGAAGTTTGGAGGTGTCAGGATTAAGCTCAGCTTTGATGCTTTCCATAGACAAATAGCCTGCTGATGGATTACACACAATAGCACAGTGGTTAGCACTACTGCCTCACAGTGCCAGGGACCCGGGTTCGATTCCCGGCTTGGGTCACTGTCTGTGCGGAGTTTGCACATTCTCCCCGTGTCTGCGTGGGTTTCCTCCAGATGATCCGGTTTCTTCCCACTGTCCAAAGATGCGCCGGTTAGGTGGATTGGCCATTCTAAATTGTCCCTTAGTGTCAGGGGGACTAGCTAGGGTAAATACATGGGGCTATGGGGATAGGGCCTGGGTGGGATTGTGGTTGGTGCAGACTCGATGGGCTGAATGGCCTCTTTCTGCGCTGTAGGATTCTGTGATCCTATGAAAATGGCAAGTGGGTGAAGGATCAGTGGTCAAACACATCTTTGAGCTTGTTCCCATGGGAGAGTTAGTTTCTTGCCTCAGGACTGTGCGATGATGCTCTGAGATCTGCTTCACTCAGTTTGTGGTCTGACCCATACTGACTGGGGTATTGTAAATCAGACCTGGTGCTCCCTGAGACTGCTCGTAGCTGGCTACCATGGGCATTGACCGCAGCTTGAAAGATGGTGTCTTCTGCCCTTATAGCTGCAGACTTATCAAGCGTAGAAGCAGAAGGGAATCAAAACACTGACCAAAAGGAGCTTACATACAAAAAATATAAACCTCGGCACTGTTACATGTTTACGATTGTAATTAAACATTTTCTGACTAGAACCAATTTACTGTTTGAATTAACAAATTTGCAACACGTTAGAGAGTTGGATTAAATTTTTTGATTTGATTTATTATTGTCATACGTATTAGTATACAGTGAAAAGTATTGCGCTATATAGGCAAAGCATACCGTTCATAGGGAAGGAAAGGAGAGGGTGCAGAATGTAGTGTTAGTCATAACTAGGGTGTAGAGGAAGATCAACTTAATGCAAGGTAGGTCCATTCAAAAGTCTGATGGCAGCAGGGAAGAAGCTGTTCTTGAGTCGGTTGGTACATGTCCTCAGATTTTTGTATCTTTTTCCCGACGGAAAAAGGTGAAAGGGAGTCTTTTATAATCTAAGTAGTCAAAACGTTGCAAGGTCTATTCTAACTCTGTGAGAAATCAGGAGTGCACGTAATCGGATAACATCACATCCTCCTGGCCGCCATCCTGTCACCTCCCCCTCCTCATCCACAACCCTCTCCCTCCTCTGCATCTTCTCCTCTTTCCTTCCACCTCCCCTCCTCCAACCTCACCATCCTTCCTGGACCTTATTTTTCTCCCCTCTACCTCACCATCCACTCCCCCTCCCCCTCTTCATTCCACCACTTATCCCTCCTCCACCACCCTTTGCACCTCCATCTCACCTTCCCCTCTTTACCATCCATCCTCTCCCACCCCATCCCCATCCATCACTTCCTCCCCTCCCCCTTCTCTCTCACTCCCCCACTTCTAGCTCCCCTTCTTCAACTCCCATCTTCATTTCTCCTTTCCACCACCACCTCCCCTCCTTCACTTCCTTCCCATGCTCCTCCCCCACCTTCCATTTCCCCCACGTCCCTTCCACCTCTTCCATCTATGCTCTTCCCGCCCCCCCCCTCCCCCCATTCATCTCCACTTTCCCCCTCCTCTCCCAATCTTCTGTAGTGACCTTTCTGTGCACAAATTCAGGCAAGTAATAATGGAGGATGATGAGCACTGTGGCAGGGTGACATGATGCACCTCACCTGCATTGTACACGCTGGACTGCAGTGGGTAAATTGGACCTTTGGCTGCTTTGATACCTGTCACCTGTGGCTCAGTGGTAGTGCTATTTGCCTCTAAGTCAGGAGATAATGCATTAGCGTTCTACTTACACGGACTTGAACACAACAGCTAGCTAATGTTTTAAGTGCAGTACTGAGGTAATGCTACACTTTTGGAGGTGGCATCTTTTACATGAGGAATTAAATCAATGATGATTCTCTGAAGAGAATATAAAGAAACCAGGGCACTATTTTGACAAAGTGTAGATACATTCTCCTGGTGTCTTGTTCTATATTTACCCCTCAAACAACACCACTAAACCAGGTTGTCCTGTCATGTTTCTCATGAAGTTTGGGAGATGTGCTTTGTGCAAATTGGCTGTCATGATTTCTATTGATAAGCCAACTAATTTATATTTCAGGATTTGTTCTCCCCTTTCTTTCACTTCACTTCCGTTGACTATAAAGTGTTTTGGAACGTCCTGAAAGGCGTTATATAAATGCAAGTTCTTTGTTTGTTGAATGTAAAAATTGGAATTCGATGTCCTGCTTTCAGCAGTGGGAATTCGCAGGTCACCAGTTTCCAAAAGATCTCCGTCAGCAATGGTAACACCAGGTAAAAGAAAGGAAATACAAGGAGTTCTCTGTTGATGCTGCTTTCCCTTCCAGTCTAACATAAACTACCTCTAGTGGGTTTCTGACAAGTATGTAAAGAATGTGTCATTAATTCTGATCTCACTTTTATGACACAATCCATTTATAAACTGGTCCAACCGGTTTCTCCTGGCAGCAGATTATCAGTTCAAACCTCCAAAATATTTTAAGAGTGCAACATTTAAGATTCAAGTTTTCCAGTTTGTGATCAGTGTACGTGCCTTCTTGCACTGAATGGCAAATAAGGAGATAAGCTGTTACAATAAAAGCCCTGAAGAAGAGTCATATGGACTTGAAACATTAAAAGTGTGATTTTTCCGCCCCGCTACGCTGGTCGATCAGCGCAGCAGGGTGGGAAATTTCAGTGAAAGGCTAAAAATGGGAATCATGCCCAGCTTTGAGCTGGTTGCGATCCTCCTAGGCCATTTTTCCTTATGTAATCAGCCTCGCGGCTGGGGAGGGCGCGAGGCTGATTTAAATATTTATGACCACATTTAAATCCTATTAGTGAGCCCGGGACACAATCGTCCAGGCACACTTAGCTCTCTGACCTCATCGGTGGAGGTCCTCACTGGCTGGATAATTAATAATAATGCACAGCCCGTTCATATCTGGGAGCGATTGAGACCCCCGGGTGATCGGGGGAAATGCCCCTTGGACAGTTCCCATCTGGCAGTGCCAGCCTGGCACCCTGGCACAGCCCACTGGACACCCTGGCACCACCCACTAGGCACAAGGCAGTGTCAAGGGGTTGGGGCCTGAGGGGTGGGGCCTCACAGGAGGGCGAGGCCAGATGGGGCAGAGCCTGACGGGGGAGGGGATAGTTGGTAGGAGAAGGAGGGAAGGTGGGAACTCTGCATCAAAGGGGGATGGAGGCTGCTGGAGGGGCTACCAATCAGGGTTTGGGGCTGGCTATTAGGGAGACTGGTGGGGGGGGGGGGGGGGGGGGGGGTGATCAGGAAGGCTAGTGACCGTGGGTGGGGTTCGCTGGGGGAATGGCATTTCACAGATGCTGCCAGTCCTGCTGAGTATTCTGGCACTTCCTGTTTTATTTTCGTTAAACTGTTACCATGCTTCTGTCAATGTGTACTTGACTAGCTGCTCTCAGGGTGCCTGGAATGGCTTCTCATGGATGGCACGGCAAGATCGGAACTGCTGGAATGGACATGGGCATAGCTGCAAATCGATAATCTATAGCCGGACAGTGCAGTGTCTTCCACCTGCATTCTGATAGGCCTTTTACTTCAGGCTAAAGATTCCATTCTGCTCAGTGAGATTTGAAATAACTTTGTTTCATTGATAAGCCTTGAATCAAGTATCAGATATCACCATATATGACAATTTCTGCCTTGGGAAATGTTTGTGTTCTTCAAGGTGACTGTCAGCACCAGGGAGCAGGAGTTATAGAGTAATGGATAAAGCCAAAACATCGTAAGCTAGGTCCAAGTGAGACCCACATTCTCATTGCACCCAAACTCTTTTCGTTCTCTGTTTCTCACACAACCGACCTATGTGACCTCTCTGTTGAGATTGCCAATTGGTGTTCAGTTGTGAGCTGGATTAATGTTGCCCAAGTATGTTTTTTATCGTGGCCTCACAGACAGTAAAGACAAGACAATTTAAATTCAACATTCTGGGTTTAATTCAGATCCAAGTCTCAGGTGTGACTGGCTGTGCATTATTATTAATTATCCAGCGAGTCAGGCAGAGAGGCGCAGAGTGAAGGCCTGGATGACCTTTAATCAGGACTGGGAGTGAGCTGGTGCTTGGACTGGGGATCTGCAATCAGTGAATGGTAAATCCATTTCACCACCAAATTCCCAAGCCACTGGAACTTGCTCCTCTTTGCCGGATTTTAGTTCTTTTTCCACTCTGCTATTTTTCAGAAACCATTTATACCTTTAGCCTGACACCATCACCCCTTGCCTCATCCACACACTCTACGGCCTTCAGTCAAATCACAGACCTACCCATCTGTTGCTTCCTCTTTCCCTGGTTTTCCCAGGCTCTGCACTTGCTTAAAAACTGTTCCTCTCTAAGAACTTCCCATTCTGATACTGACCCAGAATGTTAATGTTTTCTCTTCCTATTTAAGGCAGGTTCTGTTTTTATTTTAGATTTCCAGGATCTGCAGTAGGGACAGAAGAACATATGACTAGAGGGGAACTATATATATCCTCCAGTCTGTTCCAGCCTTTGAGATCATGGCTGATCTGCAACTCCATGTATCTTTTTTTTCCCCCATATCCCTTAATAATTTTATGACTAAAAATGTATTAATCTTAGATCTAGCATCAATTGCCATTTGCAGCAGAGAGGTTCACCCTTTGTATATACAAGTGTTTCCTAATTGCACTCCAGGAAGGTCCAACTCTAATATTAAGGGCGATCTTACCAGAATCTGGCAAAGTGTCAGGCTCTGACTGAAAACGAGTGTTTTTCTCTTCAGAGAAATGATTGGTTTTCTCTCCAGATCTTCTGACACTTTGTCAAAAAAAAACAAGTGGGTGTGTTTCATGCAGTCATATTGAGGGGTGGGGCAGCACAGTGGCTAGCACTGCAGCCTCACAGTGCCAGGGACCAGGTTCGATTACCGACTTGAGTCACTGTCTGTGTGGAGTTTGCACGTTCTCCCTGTGTCTGCGTGGGTTTCCTCCGGGTGCTCCGGTTTCCTCCCACAGTCCGAAAGACATGCTGGTTGGCCATGCTAAATTCTCCCTCAGTGTACCCAAACAGGCGACTCGGGGATTTTCACAGTAACTTCATTGCAGTGTTAATGTAAGCGTACTTGTGACTAATAAATAAATGAGATCTTTAAAAGGATGCCTGATCAGAGCAGAAAAATAACCTCCCCACCCCATCCCGAGTTCAGAGCCCACATCTCTCTCCCCACCTCCCCTACCAAACAGTCAATGTCAGCACTGCACCCCACCCCCCAGCTTCCCCCAAACATTGTTGGCATCGGAGCCCTCCCACCCCTCTCCCTCTCCCCCCGACCCTATAGCAATAGCCGACATCCCCAGCTCCCACATGCACTCCCCCCCCACCACAAATAAATTAATCCCTCCCCCATGAGGCTCCGACTGGAGTCCATCCCTGGCACTGCCCCCGGCACAGGTTGGCACGTCTGGGTGAACCTGTTGCAAACCTCACCGACATGACAAAAATATGCCTGTGGGCAAAATATGCCAAGAGAGGTGTATAATTATGTCTTTTTGAAGTTTTACACTATCCTCCTCACAGTTCACAATACTTCCAAGTTTCATATCATTTGCAAATTTTGAAATTGTGCTCCATTCATCAAAGTACTGAGCGTGCGGAACCTGACTATCGACCATCCTCCAGCCCAAAAATCAACTGTTGATCATTAGTTTGTGTTTCCTGTCAATCAGCCATGTTGTTACTGTCCCTTTTATTCCATGAACAATAACTTGGCTCACAAGTCTACTGCATGACACTTTATCAAATGCATTTTGTAAGTCCATGTACAGCGCATCCACTACACTACCTTCATTTACCCTCAGGGTGTTGAATTGCCCCTTAACTTACTAAATTTCAGCATATATAACCCTATTTGTATGATCTCTCCTCGTAATTAACCTGAGGAGTCCAGGTATTATTCTAGTAAATCTGTTGCTCTTTATGCAAGGCCAATGTATCCTTCCTAAGGTGTTGTGCGGAGAATTGCGCTCAGTGTTTCAGCTGTTGGCTAACCAGGGCTTTGTATAGCTGTTGTATAGTTTCTATCTCCTTGTATTCTAGTCCTTTAAATATAAAAGCCAACATTCCATTGGCCTCTTTGATTATTTTCTCCGTCTGTTCATGAGATTATAATGATCTATGTATCTGGACCTGAACCTCCACTTTTTACCATTGAGAAAATATCCTGAATTATCCATTTTAGGTTTAAAGTACATAATTCCCACATTGAAATCAATTTGGCACAGTTTTTTTCGCCATTCACTTAATCTAATAATAGCTTCATGTAATTTTATATTTACATTGCTTATAATGTGGCCAATCTTTGTGTCATCAGCATGCTTGGATATGTGGACGTCTATCCCATCATCTAAGTCGCTAATAAATATGCACAATTGTTAAGGCCCTAACGCTGATTCTTGTGGCACATCACTAGTCACAGCCTGCCAATTCTCCCCATTAAATAGTAAATAATTTGCCTTCTCTAAATAGTAAATAATTTGCCTTCAATTCCTTGAGCTTCAATTTTCGCTAACAGTCTCTTATTATAGAACTCCTACTGTGCAGGAGGCCATTAGGACCGTCGAGTCTGCACCATCTCCGACAGAGCATCCCACCCAGGCCCTATCCCTGTAACCCCACATATTTACCCTGCCACTCCCCTAAATTACTCATTTAGGGCACTAATGGGCAATTTAGCATGGCCAATCCACCTAACTTGCACATCTTTGGACTGTGGAAGGAAACTGGAGCACCCGGAGGAAACCCTCGCAGACACGGGGAGAACGTGCAAACTCCGGACAAATCTGGACAAATGTGTAGTAATGCATTTTGGAAGGTCTAATACAGATAGGAAATATACGGTAAATGGCAGAACCCTTAAGAATATTGATAGGCAGAGGGATCTGGTACAGGTACACAGGTCACTGAAAGTGGCAACGCAGGTGGAGAAGATAGTCAAGAAGGCATGCGGCATGCTTGCCTTCATTGGCTGGGGCATTGAGTTTAAAAATTGGCAAGTCATGTTGCAGCTTCATAGAACATTAGTTAGGCCGCACTTGGAATATAGTGTTCAATTCTGGTCGCCGCACTACCAGAAGGATGTGAAGGCGTTGGAGAGGGTACAGAAAAGATTTACCAGGATGTTGCCTGGCATGGAGGGCATTAGCTATGAGGAGAGGTTGGAGAAACTTGGTTTGTTCTCACTGGAATGACAGAGGTTGAGGGGCGACCTGATAGAAGTCTACAAGATTATGAGGGGCATGGACAGAGTGGATAGTCAGAAGCTTTTTCCCAGGTGGAAGAGTCAATTACTTGGGGCATAGGTTTAAGGTGCGAGGGGCAAGGTTTAAAGGAGATGTACGAGGCAAGTTTTTTACACAGAGAATGGTGGGTGTCTGGAACTCGCTGATGGGGGAGGTAGTGGAAGCAGATACGATAGTGACTTTTAAGGGGCATCTGGACAAATACATGAATAGGATGGGAATAGAGGAATATGGTCTCCGGAAGGATAGGGGGCTTTAGTTCAGTCGGGCAGCATGGTCGGTGCAGGCTTGGAGGGCTGAAGGGTCTGTTCCTGTGCTGTAATTTTCTTTGATCTTTGTTCTTTGTTCTTTGTCCACACAGACACTCACCCAAGGCTAGAATTGAACCCAGGCCCCTGGTGCTGTGAGGTAGCAGTGCTAACAACTGTGCCACTGTCTGCCCTATTATGAGGGACTTCTGGAAGTCCCCATAAATAGCAACATTAGACAATACCTTTTTGAGTAAGTTTAAGTTCAAACTTTATTAATAGTGTCACAAGTAGCTTACATTAACACTGCAATGAAGTTACTGTGAAAATCCCCCAGTCGCCACACTCTGATTCCTGTTCGGGTACACTGAGAGAAAATTTAGCATGGCCAATGCACCCAACCAGCACATCATTTGGACTGTGGGAGGAAACCAGAGCACCCTAGAAAACGCACACAGACACGGGGAGAACGTGTAGACTCCACATAGACAGTGATCCAAGCCAGGAATTGAACACCGGTCCCTGGCACTGTGAGGCAGCAGTGCTAACCACTCTGCCAATGTGCCACCCCTACTATTGTTAAAAATATTGCTAAAAATATTGTTACAAACATTTGTGTGTATTGCTAAAAAAAGAGGCATGCTACTAAAGCTTTACGTCTGATCAGGATAGCTCACAAGACATTGCCAACAGTCACAGGGGAGCAACAACTTATACTGCATGAGAAGAGAGTGCTAATCGGTTGATAAGTAGATTCTGATTGGTGGAGGTGTTGCCATGGAGAATGCAGCATAGAACTGTTAACTGCCCAGCTTTGTTCAAACTGGGCAGGTTGACTCTGATTGGGGAAGGCATTGCCCTGGAGAATGAACAAGGGAATGACTGTTCTCTAAGCTTTTGTTTATTTGAAGAAAGTACAATGTGTGGACATGTTCCTTTCGTCTGCAAAGGGCACATCCTACATGTAAATATATGTGGCTTCTAGTGTGTTTAAGTGAACCACACTGAGTGACTCACCTGATGAAGGAGCAGTGTTCTGAAAGCTCGTGATACCAAATAAACCTGTTGGACTTTAACCTGGTGCTATGAGACTTCTTACTGTGCCCACCCCAGTCCAAAGCCAGCATCTCCACATCAGAGTACATATGGCCAACCACAAATATCTCCCCAGAGTTCAATTCTTGCATCATTCTTTGTTTCTTTCAATAAACAATCTGCCTGGAATAAAATTATGGAAATTCAGATTTCTGTATAATGGTGTATTTTCCGCTGAGAACCCACGTTCACTAATGACTGGAAACTTATGGTGGAGCATATCCTGAAATGGTATCATTAGTCAAGAACAACAAGGTCTGTTTCCTCTGTTTATCATTCACACAGTTCTAGGGCCTCTCATGAACTTACATCTTTAATGGCCAACTCCTCAAATATAACGCTCACCTCATCTACTTCAGCCTTGACTGGTCGAAAACCTACAAAGATTCTCAACTAAAAACTGTTGACAAAGTCAAAACCTAAAATAACTTAATCTGCAAATTTTCCAGTAGTGTCCTAACACTGTGTCATCCAATCCCTTGGTATTCCTTTCAAAATACAAATCATAAATTAACATTAGTGTCTTTTGGTTACTTCTGGCTTTCTTCACCACATTGGACATGTATCTTCCCACCAATAGGCTGTTGAAAAGAGAAGATTATTTAATATATATCCAAATTCAATCCAATCAAGGTCCAATTCAAAGTCTCAGCAAGTGAGACATTCCAGATCCAAGCTGACAAGACAGGCATCCCACTTCCTGTCTTGGGCTTGATCTACATGATCCAAGCTGATTGGAGCAGGCATTGCATCTTCTCCAAGGCTTGATCTCATTTGCATCTTAGCCAAAAGGCCGAGATGCCACTTTAAAAAAATTGCTTCAAATGAAGCCTCTGTGTAACCTCATGACTTCAACCAAGTGCAGCACGGCAAAACTACACTTGATTTTTTTTTCCAAAAATATACTTTATTCTAAATAAACCATTGCAAAACAACATTTCCAATAATTACAAACACTGCAAAAAAAACCAGTCTTCTTTACAGTGCTCAGTTACAAGACATTACATTCAATACAGTTTAGTTCTTCAAACTATATACATTCATCAGATTTCACTGTGTGCTGGTGTTTTTACAGAGTTGCACACAGTTGCGCAGTCTGAGGGTTTTCTACAGTTACTGGCCCCCCCGGTCTGCCTCGGTTGAAAGGCTTTACACAGTGGCCTTTCCCCATTGTGCCTTTGCGGCGGCTGCCCCAAGCTTGAGCGTGTCCCTGAGCACGTAGTCCTGGACCTTGGAATGTGCCAGTCTGCAACACTCGGTCGAGGACAAATCTTTGCAGTGGAAGATCAGCAGGGTTTCGGGTGGACCAAAGTACGTCCTTCACCGAGTTGATGACCCTCCAGCAGCAGTTGATATTAGTCTTGGAGTATGTCCCTGGAAACAGCCCGTAGAGCTGAATCCTGCGACACGGAGCTGCTCGGGATGAACCTCGACAAATACCACTGCATCTCACTCCAGACCTTCTTTGCAAAGGCACATTCCACAAGGAAGTGTACGACCATCTCATCACCCCAGCAGCCGCTTCGAGGGCAGCATGCGGTGGTGTTGAAATCTCGAGCATGCATGAAGGACCTGACAGGAAGTGCCCTTCTCACCACCAGCCAAGCCAGGTCTTGGTGCTTGTTTGTAAGTTCTGGTGATGAGGCATTCTGCCAGATGACACTGACAGTCTGCTCAGGGAACCATCCAACTGAATCCTATATCTCCTTATCCCTCAGGGCCTCAAGGGCATTACGTGCTGACCACTGCTTGATCGCCATGTGGTCAACAGTGTGTTTCTGGAAAAATTTCTCCACGAAGGACAGGTGCTGCGGTACGGTCCAACTATTTGGAGCGTTCCACGGCAGTGTGGCCAGACCCATCCTCTGCAACACTTGGGACAGATAGAACCTCAAAAAGTAGTGGCACTTGGTGTTAGCTTACCGAGGATCAACGCACAGCTTGTTGCAGCCGCATACAAAGGTGGCCATCAGGAAGAGGACGGCGTTGGGAACATTTTTCCCTCCATCCTCCAAAGGTTTATGTATCGCTTCCCTCCGGACATGATCCATCTTTGATCTCCAGATAAATTTGAAGATGTCCTGGGTCACTGCTGCTGCGCAGGATTTGGGGACAGGCCAGACCTGAGCTACATACAAGAAAACAGATAGTACCTCACATCAGATGGCCAGGTTTTTGCCGGTGATAGAGAGGGAGCGTTGCTCCCACAAGCTCAATTTCTGCCTTACTTTGACGATGCACTCGTTCCAGTTTTTGTCGCATGTCCCCACCGCTCCAAACCATATCCCCAGCACCTTGAGATAGTCTGCCCTGACGGTGAAGGAGACAAAGGATCTATCAGCCCAATTCCTGAAGAACATAGCTTTGCTCTTGCTCCGGTTGACTTTGGCTCCCGAGGCCACTCAAACTACTCACAGACTTGGAGGAGCCTGCCAACTGCCGAGCAGATGACAGCCACATCATCCATGTACAGGGAGGCTTTGACCGGCGTACCTTCGCTGCCTCGGATGGTAACCCTTTGATGCCTGGGTCCAGATGCACCAGACAAAATATAGGGTGCATGTTACATTTTATATGATCTGATTAGCCAGTGAATTAGTTCACACTGATTGTTGAGTGCTGTTTTAGTGGGAGTGCTGCTGTAGTCAGTAGTATTAATAGTTTGTAGTCAACCAAGTTTCAGTTCTAAACCAGGAGACTGAATTGTTTGCAGTCCAAGAAAATGATCAGCGCTGGCCCTGATTCATCAGAGAAGCTGGATGTTTCTACATCATAGTCAGCTTCATGCAGATTCCTTTCAAATATTCGACCAAAGAATCTGCATGCTTCTCTGTTCTAATCTCAAAGTTTTTCACTCATGCCACCTTTAGTTCCATAAGATACTAACTCTTATCAGAATACAATTTCGAATAGCCTTCCTATTTCATGTCCAAATTAGCTGTTCTTCATGTGTGAGCTGGAGAGTCAGCAGGCTATCTGAACACCGGAGGATAGTGACACTTGTACTAGAGGTAACCAGGAGCTGGGAATTTGGTGATTCCTTTCCAGAATTGTCATGCTAGAAAGTATTAGCATCCAAGATAATTGTCTAAACTTTTCTCCATTTGCTTTGCAAACACATAGCATTTGAATTACTACAGTGCAGAAGGAAGCCATTTGGTCCATTGAGCCTGCACCGACAACAATCCCACCCAGGCCCTATCCCCATAACACCACGGATTTATCCTGCTAATCCCCTGGCACTAAAAGACAGTTTAGCATGGCCAATCCACTTAACCCCCACATCTTTGCACTGTTGGAGGAAACCGGAACACCCTGAGGAAACCCACGCAGACACATCGACAACATGCAAACTCCACACTGACAGTCACCCAAGGCGGGAATCGAACCTGGGTTCCTGGCACTGTGAGGCAGCAGTGCTAACCACTCTGCCACCGTGCTGTTGCTTAATGTAATGAAATGATGTAAATCAGGTTGAAGCACATGATAGGTCATTTGTATGGGATGTCATTATGATGGAAATGGATTTATATCTGTTCTCATTCCTTGTTAAACAGTTCACCACATGGCATTTGTTCACCATTCGAACCCAGAAACTTGAAGATTGCAGAGATTGTAGTCTAAACACAGGTTATGTTCACCTCTGCACAATGGGAGAAAGACAAGAAGAGGCTATGGTGTTTCCTCACTTTGTGGGGCTGGTAGGTATTTCACCAAATACCTCCTGGTGTCTGGCTGGAAAGGCCACTTTGGGAAGGAATTGCGCATTCTTTCTTTCCAATGTCACAGACAGGCTACTAAAGATGGAGGAAGCTCAATTTCCCTTTCATTCAGAGAATGTCTGCTCCAGGTGAAAGAGGCTGGGCATGCACTTTCTATAACATTAGAAAGGTTTAAGAGTTCATTCAGTGAACAGTTCTTTCCAGGAACATCACTCTGGGGTTAATACCCTTCATGTGTAAAGGGTATCTTTAGGATGTGAAGCGCTGGAAAGAGTGCAGAGGAGATTTACCAGGATGCTGCCTGGTTTGGAGGGTAGGTCTTATGAGGAAAGGTTGAGGGAGCTAGGGCTGTTCTCTCTGGAGCGGAGGAGGCTGAGGGGAGACTTAATAGAGGTTTATAAAATGATGAAGGGGATAGATAGAGTGACTGTTCAAAGACTATTTCCTCGGGTGGATGGCGCTATTACAAGGGGGCATAACTATAGGGTTCATGGTGGGAGATATAGGAAGGATTATCAGAGGTAGGTTCTTTACGCAGAGAGTGGTTGGGGTGTGGAATGGACTGCCTGCAGTGATAGTGGAGTCAGACACTTTAGGAACATTTAAGCGGTTATTGGATAGGCACATGGAGCACACCAGGATGATAGGGAGTGGGATAGCTTGATCTTGGTTTCAGATAAAGCTCGGCACAACATCGTGGGCCGAAGGGCCTGTTCTGTGCTGCACTGTTCTTTGTGTCTAGTTCAGGGGTTGTGAGAAGCTATGGCCAAGGCCTGTCTGATTTACTGGAATTAGTTTAGGACTGGATAAGCTGCCAATTCACTGAAATATTTTCATCTCAATGCGGCAGGGTAATTCCACTTCAGTCATACACTTTGTTGATGTTTATTATCGAATTAGAAAGAGATATATAAAAATAAAAAAACACACCTCAGTAAAGCACATTGTATCCTAAATATTTTTTCGTTTCACGGTGTTGTGCAAATTGGTACTTTTCTTGTGAAATCTATTGATTTTATTTAATAAGGAAACAAAGGGTTTTTGTGGGTTTGTGATCCACTTTATGGCTCTGCTCTTATCAATGGGGCTGTGACTGCAATCTCATTGGCAGGCTAGGAAATAAATGACAGACCAACAACCAAGCTCAAACTCTTAAATCCTCCGATTGGTTTAAATAAAACTATTTTTCCACTTGTGTGAGTTCAATTCTATGAGTGTATTTAAAATATTTTTTCTGGCGAACCCTGAAACACGAGGAAGCAAGGCGGCAGTAAATGGGTTTCAGGTGGATTCTCTGGCTGGTTAGACTGGTTAGATGAGTTAAGTGAGCAGTTTGCTCATTTCACACTGTTTGAGCTGTTGCTTCTCAGTTGCTGACACTCGCTGATTGCTTGCGGTCCGCTTCTTGCTACTGAGATGAAGATCGCTGTGTTTTTCTTCAGCCTTTGGGTCTCCCCTGCACTCTGTGTTGGTAAGGTAGCTTCTTGTGTTAAAGAAGCTTTTGAACTCTTAATTGGATCTGTCTTCCTTTGCAAAATTCCACCTTGATCGAGTTTTTGTTAATGGAATTTCTTCCAATAATGGTTTGAAACTGAAATCTCTTTTCTTCCAGTTCTAAACGTCAAACCAGAAGTTCCCTCGATCGGTGAAATTCAAGCTCTCCGGACCACTACCACTGTCACTCTAACCAAACCGATCTGTGTCTTTGCCAATGGTACTATTGTGGATGTTTTCGGAGTGCAAGCTTCTGTAAACTGTGAGTGTTGGGTCTGTTTAAATAGCCGGTGGTGGTGTTGGGGGAGGGGCGCGAGTACTCACAAATAACTGGTAATGTATCAATGATAGGCATTTACAGCAGGAGGCCATTCGGCCCATTGTGTCCACGCTGGTCAACAAAGATCTGACCACACTAATCCCATTTTCCGACACTTGGGTCCCTAGCCAGGAGGTTATGCAAGTGAATATTTAAATGTTATCAGAGCTTCTGACTCCGGCATCATTTCAAGCAGTTTCATACTCTGAAAGTATTTCTCCTGGACTCTCCTCTTAGTCCTCTACCTCTTACCTTAAATCTACGCCCCCTGGTTGTTGACCCCTCTACTAATGGGAAAAGTGACTTTCTATCCACCCCACAGTCCCAGCCTATCCAATCTTTCTTCATAGTTCAGACCCTCCAGCCCAGACAGTATTCTAGTAATTCTCCTCTAATCACATCCTTCCTACAACGTGGTGACCAGTGCACACAGTACTCCAGTTGTGACCTAACCAGGGTTTTATACAATTCCAGCTCTTGTATTCTACGCCTTTTTAAATAAAGGCAAGTATCCTATATGCCTTGTTAACCATCCATCTATCTATCTGCCTGCCCTGCCACCTTCAGGGATCTGTGGATATGCATCCCAAGGTCTCTTTCAGCCCTTCCCAAGTGCGTTACTGCACACTTTTTGCTGGGTTGAATTCCATTGACCGCTGCTCTGGCCAACTGACCAATCCACTGATATACTCTTGCAGTCCCTGGTCTCACCCTACCAATTTCTGAGATCCGCAACTTCTTGATCATGCCCCCTACATTTTAAGTCCAAATCATTTAATGTACACCACCAATAGCAAAGGCCCTAATACCGAGCCCTGTGGAACCCCATTGGGAAAGGATTCCCAGTCACTGACACATCCCTCTGCTTCCTGCCTTTCAGCAAATTTTGGATCCAATGTGCCACTTTGCCTCGGATCCCATGTTTTCTGAACAGTCGCCATGAGGGACCTTATCAAAAAATGATATTTGGATTGATAGCTGTGTAATATTGCAGTAAAACAATAGGTAGAACTCTTGATAATGACCATTCACTACCCCAACAAATTGGGGGACCCCTGAGATGATGGTTCTCGTTCCATAATGCTCAAGTTGCAGAGTGGTGTGTGAGCCCACAGTGAGGGTTTGACTATTCCATAGAGATGGTAACTGGATGATCTTTGAATAGTAACTCACAGAAGGAGGCCATTCAACTGATTTCAGCCTCTGCTGGCTCTTTTGAAGTTGATACCATATCCTTTATTTCCCCTTCAAGCATTTATCCAACTTGCTTTTGAATCCTCCTCTTAAATCTGTATTATGACTCTGGCCAGTGTGTTCCGAATCCTGGTCACTTGTTTATCTGGAGCAGAGGTTAGGCTACTTTACCCTGTCTAGATTGAGGCAAATTCAAAAAATGTTCCAATTCTAACCCCAGCTGGGATCTGTTTGCCAAACGTAGACTGGAAATCAGAGATGTTCATAAATCTAGAGTTTGGTGATTTTAACTGTTTAGAGAATGAAGCTCCTTCTTTAACAACGATAGCTTGCATTCTTCCTCTTATCTGCTTTCCTTTTAACCTCCTGCCTTCATTCCACCCACACTTGATTAATGGTTGATGTTGGTTCCCAATCTACCAATTTTGGATGGTGTCAGGAATTATTATCTGTTTGAATCAGTGTGTTACTTGTTTTATTTGAAATATTGTGGCTTACTCTCCTGACACTTTTTTTGCCTTCCTGTATCTGTGGCCAGAGCTGGGTGTGGTACTTAATACTTGCACTCCTGTTGCCCTCTTTCAGTGAACGTTACACAAACAAGTCTTGCTGTTTTCATTTTTTTCCCCCTCAATCAATCAGTATGAATTTGGGATTCATCAATGTCAGCAATGTTGCATGATGCCCATGGAATGTCTTGCATTTACTGATCAGGCTTTTCTTTTATGTTCTTGTATAATGGAACTGCTCTATTTATAACTATTGTTATATTATATCAGAAGTCTGATGTATCGTGTAGTCAACTCAAATGCTGTAATGCATTGAAGTCTTTTTAAAGTCTGGCTTCCATTTTTGATTGCACACTTCTTAATGCCTGAGGAAGATTCAATCTGACTCGAAGGCTTTCTATGCAGTAAAAAAATTGAGGTTTCTTGTTGAAATGGGAAAGAACAAACTCCTTGCTCTTTCATCTTGTCCCTGATTTTTGGATTCTCCTGCTATTAATGGTCCTCCATTGAAATGCAGCAGATCTTGTAAATGTT
Organism: Mustelus asterias; assembly: GCF_964213995.1. Lineage (NCBI taxonomy): Eukaryota > Metazoa > Chordata > Chondrichthyes > Carcharhiniformes > Triakidae > Mustelus > Mustelus asterias. The sequence goes on along the minus strand of NC_135809.1, from coordinate 44,934,840 downwards.
CTTGTTGGTACATGTGGCCATTTCTGTCACTAAGTTTTGAGGTGGTTGTTGCATAAACATGCTGGGTGTTGTGATAGAAAATGGTGTCAAAGATGATGTGCTGACATGGAGTTGATGCAATCTCTATTCTCAGTTCTCCAGTGATGTTACCAGGACCATAAAATCCATTGTTAAATTTGCCTGACTAACTGACCAAGCAATTAGTTGTCATTCTTAATAGCCAATTTTTGTACAGTTTATAAACCTGCCTGCTCGTAATTGTATTAAGGACATAACCGGCGCAAGTGTCCCTGGTTTTGCTCCTGTAAATCTTTGCTATGGCATATTCAAAATTCTTGCCATTGAAAGATGCAGTCACAACTTTAAACCATCATGTACTTTTTTCAGAATTTATAATCCCCAAAGATATATAAATGCACACTACTACAGTTTGGATGTATATGGTTGCCTTTTGTAACTTCTAACATAGGTTTAATATCCCTTTTTTTATATAATGGGTTCAGCAATTGACATTTTTGAACTTCTGGATTGTCTATCTTCAGGTTAGAACTGATTACATATACTGTTGGGCAACTGCCAACTCTATCCTGCAACTTACTGTAACAGAATTCAAATGGTAAATCTCACCGGGACCACTGATCTAAAGCTAAACTAGCAGCCGTTTGATGAATTCAACTAGAATTATCTGATCTGCTGACTTTTGGTCATCCCCCTTCAGCTGATTTTTTTTTGTCTAGATTTGATTCGAAATTATTTGCAGGTTTGAAATCTTGTCTAGTAGTCCAGATATGTTTTGGAGATAATATTGCTGTTACAACATAGTGAAATATACCAAAGTGCTCCACAAGAGCATTCATCATAAAACAATAAGATACCTGAGTCACAGGAAATATTAGGCCAGATGACCCAAAGCTTGACCAAAGAGGGTGTAAGCCAAGCATTGAAAAGAGGAAAGCAGGATGGAGAGGTGGAGGGAGCATATTCAAAAATTTTGGATTTAAGTACCTGAAGGTGTGGCCACCAAATTGCAGTTTAAATTTGGGGGAGGCACAAGAGGCCAGAATTAGAGTGCAGATATCTCTAAGTTATGGCTGAAGTAGAAACAGGGTGTGACAAAGTTATCACTTTGTGGCTACAGAGTACCTTCAAGTTGGAGATATGCATGGTTCATGTTTGGCTTTGAAAATGCTTGGCCCCCAGTTAACCTGGTGTACAGGTCTTCAATCGAGGGCATGGGGTATCTGGCAAGTATAGAAACCCTATTGACATTAAGCTTATTGTCTTCACAAAGTCAATTTGACTTATCAGGCTTAAGGATAGGAACAACAGATGGAGCCCACTCTGCAAATTGTGCAGGTCATATTATGCCAGGTGTTCCAGTTCTGACTACTTTTTCTAATAGAGTATGTAAGTGGTCTCACTAAAATACATAGGTGTAGCATCAGGGTTGACATAGGTCTTGGCTTTTGTTCTCATTTTTCTAAGCCCTTACTAAAAAACTTTAGTGCATTTGGTACAGTCCTGCCACACCCAGCCTGAACATGTTCAGTCTGATGAGCTGGAGCCAATCTCTCCCCAGAAGGCTAGGACCTTGTCCCAAATAATGATGAGTGGAAGTCAAGCTGACTGCTGCCTGTAAGTCACTAGGTTCACCATGGTGCCCTTTACTTGTATTTTCCAAGTTCAGGAGCTGAATACCAGCCTGGAGGCGATAGGTCTGCTCCCTGATAATGGAGACTGCAGCCCCTGTATCCACTTCCATTTTTGATGGGCGGCCATTTACTAACAACCTCACCATTATGGGGTGACCTTTATCATGGAGATAAGATTTAATTACATTGTCCTTGTTCTTGGTTTTGGGCCTACCTGCAAGGTACAGTCTTGTAATGGCCTTGGTTGATTTTCTAAATAGCATGAGTTTTAACTGTTGCTATATCTCTGCCTCAGTCGTGATCTTCTGCAGCACTTGCAATAGTCCGTTGTCTGGCATCTACAACCTTCTGGAATATGCTCCTTGGGGATCTGAAGGCTGCCCCTCCCTTTCCATGACAGCCTGGTGTTGTGACTTGGGGCTCCATCGTTGTAAGGGATTTGGTGATATTTTACTGACGCCATCACTCTCAGTTGAGAATGGATATTGAATGAACCCCACCTCTCCCAATTGAAGGGCAATGCCATCTGAAATCCTCTAGATCTTGAGCTTCTTTCTCTGCATTTTCCAATGACCACCTTTAGATCCAAATTGGGTTTTGTCAATAATTTATTTTGGGCTGTCACATTGATTCCACAGTCTATCTTGCAATATGTCCAGGGGTAGCCTGCCAATTTTTATTACCTGGTCAGAAATTCAGTGATGGGTTTGCCCTACTGTGTTAGTGGTATTGCTGGAGTACTATGGAGCGACTTGGGTCATAATGGCCTTGGTTTTGGAGTTGGGCTTCTGGGTAGGTAAGGCTTTGAAATACACTGAAGTTTGGGTCCCCACATGCTGTCACAGGACCACTTTCTGTTCCTTGTTTCCACACCCTCACCCTTCCCAATTTGTTGGCCTTAAAAATGTAATGCATGTGCTCTACGTATTGGGCCGAGTCTTCTATGCTTGTATTGTAGGCTTCAAGTTTACCAAAATGAGGCATTTTTCTTGCAGGAGGACTACTTCTCTCTAGAGGGAAGAAAAATAACTCTTGTGTAGTAATCCTATTGAGGCCAGTCTTCTGTCACTATTGCCCTTCGTTTACAACATGCTCAAATTGCTGCTCGGTAGCCACAGTGTACAAGTCAGTCCCTGTTCATTTGATTGCTGGCCTGAGTGGAGCCAGCTGGTTTTAAATCCCCCACTGCTCCTTTCCTATTGGACAAGCCTCCACTTGCCAATAGGGGAGCCCATATTCAACGCGGCCCACAGGGAGATCTATTGATAATCCCCTGTGGCCATCATAACAAGGGCAATGGGTAGCAGAGTTTAGGCTGGTCTCAAGTTTATGGAGAGTAGAATGTGAGACCAGTCAGTAGTCTCGGAATAGTCTAGTCCAAGGCATGGGGGGAGGTGGGGGTGGGGGGTACTAGTATTGTCCCTGATTTTTTTTTTAAACTTCGCTGCAGTGTTTTTGTATGCAATTTGTGGTTTTCAAAAAAATTGGCCAAATGGCTGAAGAGTTTAATACAAATCCTCCTCCTTTGCAGCAATCCCAAATGAAATTGGCAATAGCAGCATAAGGTCTTACCAACAAACGAGAGGAGGGGCAACTGGGCCATATCGGGCTGCAAGCTTTGGCATGCCAGACTGTACATCTTCGCCTTTTGTAGCGAGCACAAACCCTGCCAGGATCCAAGCTGAGATTAATGACTATCTGTTCAGAGTTGGAAATGATGTCCGGTGTTTGAAGCAAATTAACAACCCTCCTGAAAATTGTAATGCACCACTTGCTGCAGGAGGAATGTACAGGTAAGGGGATGTAAATCTTTCTCCTATTTAGAACTATGGCATGAATTTTGTGCCAGCTGTAGCAGACAAACTTTTCCTGTTTTAATCACCTTGAATGAATAATGCTAACTTGAAAGTTTTAGTGAATAGGATGCTGCTTTTCTATATTAGAAGCATCATGGCTGTTACTTTCAGACCAGGGTATGGACATTGTACGTACAGTCATAGAATCCTACAGTGCAGAAGGAGGCCATTCGGTCTGCACCGACCACAATCCCACCCAACCCCTATCCCCATAACATTGTGAGGCAGTATTGCTAGCCACCAGGCTGCCCCTTGTGGGCTTCTAAACAGAATGGGTGGGATAGGAAGATGGAATTCCTGGCTACTTATCCAGACCAATAAATATAATGACTTGTACAAATTAATTGTTGAATTGGCTTATTTGAAAGTATACCTTCCTAGTTATTCAAATGCTACGAAATGAGGCTGGTAAAACTGTGTGCATCCACTTTCAATCTGTTTTAAATCACAGGTTCAAGTATGCTCTACGAAACGGACCTACAAATGTATTTATTGCTGAAACACTCTGGTCAGATTCCATCACCCTTCTACAAGGCAAGTGTCTTCATTAGTTACCTATTGAATTTACAAGCAGTAGTTTGGCATGCTGCCATCTGGCTAATTGGTAATACAAATTTGAAATGTACCACTTTATTCCCTTCTCTTCCAACTTTGCCCTCAACTAAAAGAGAAACGTCACAGGCTGGCAAACTGACTCTGTTCTGACAGGCTATACCTGAGCCTACCAGTCAACATCTGTACCAGTTCTGATGTTAGTTTTACAACTGGTGGCTATTAACCCTCTCCCTTATTCAATTTTAATTTTTTTAATTGTCCTGTAACAAAATCCTTTCTCCAGTAAGTACCATTTTCAAAAAAGAAATATTTTCCATGGTCTTCCTGAAAGTTGATCACTGAAACTCAAAATTGATCCCACATTCTAACTGGCCTGACCACTGCCTCAAGAACAAGTTTGAATCCCTCTGTTCTACTTTTCATAGGTTTTAATATTCTGCTGTGTTTGAATTTCTGGAACCGTTTAAATACTCCCATGTGTGTCTTGACTATATCAATCCTTAACTATGGGTACAATGTCAATGCCTCGTATATAAAGCCCAGAATAACATTTTGTCTTCTACTGAAATTGGGACGAATTTTGACTTTGAAAGCCAATTAGCTGTCATTTTATAGCTCTATAGATTTTATTTCAAGTTTGTAACAAGTTCTGTTTTTATACCACCCTTCCATGGTGTCATTTTTTTTTTGCTTCTGATCTCCCAATGCTTGCAATAATGAATTTTAATTATACCTAAATCCCTTCATTTTGAACTATACAGTGTGAACTGCTGGCCTGATGACTTTCCCACATTTGGGTGGGTTGAATATTTGATTGCTTTGCAGACAATTTTCTTGCAAACATGTATACTTTGAAATATTTTAAAATGTTGCATAAATTTGAAAAAGGAGTCTTTTTGATATGAAATCAAGCCATCTCAAAAGATTGTCCAAATGTGAACACTTTTTGTTTGTTAATGCACTATGCGCCATGGATTAACTTGATGGGTGAGTTTTCTTCCCCATCCCCCAGTTGCATGGAATGTTCCTGAATTCTGCTCCACCAAATCCCTGGAATGTGGATAGTTGTTAGATGAGTTTGTGTTGAACCACTTGGGTTCTGATTTGAAATACTTCGTCAAGTATTTACGCTCACTTTGGGTTCCGCCAGATTCACTGATCTCATTACAGCCTGGGTTCAAATTCACCTCCTGACTCCCCAAAGCTTGTCCGCCATCTATAATGTACAAGTCACGACTGTAATGGAAAACTCACTTGCCTGGATGAATGCAGTTCCAACAACACATGGTGCCACAGTTGTTAGCTGGCTCGCAGATCCAGACACCCAGGTTCAATTCCAGCCTCAGTCACTGTGGAGTTTGCACTTTCTCCGTGTCTGCATGGGTTTCCTTTGGGTGCCTCGGTTTCCTCCCACAGTCCAAAGATGTGCAGGTTAGGTGGATTGGCCATGCTAAATTGACCCGAGTAGCGGGTAAATGTTTGGGGTTTCGGGAGTGGGGCCTGGGTGGGATTGTGGTCGGTTCGGACTCGATGGGCTGAATGGCTTTCTGTACTGTAGGGATTTATTGATATAACAGAAATATTGCCATTTTTTGATTTAGTTAAAGTTGGTTGGAGGTGTGCAGGGAAATCTTTCAATTATAATTATGGGGAGAATTATTTCTTTGAAGTCTTGCTTGAAACTTTAAAGATTAGTTTAAATTATGGAATTTTTTTTTTACACACTGAAACCCTTGAAGCAAAACAAACTATCGGTTACTGTGATCCTGTAATCCTTGCTCAGTGTCATTCTTTAAGTTTACAATTAATAACCTTTATTCTGAGTGACTTCTCCCTTTCCCAAAGGCCTTTGGAGTCCCATTTCTTCCAAAGTGTTGGACGATGTAATTCAAGAGTTGAAGCCCTATTTCAGAACTAATTGCAAATACATTTCAGGGCGCCAGTGTTGAGTCAAATTTAATCTTTTTTTTCTTGTCTCCAGCTTCTGAGCTCTCAGCTTTGGCAGCCGCTAGCAGGAGGACTGGAGGAATGGTGGTTATCACAACTATTCTCGTCATCCTTCTCTTTCTTCTTCTCTGTGCCTTTGTTGCTTTGCTGATGTATATATTTTGGTGAGTATTGTCTGAACAGATGAGTGTGGCGAGAGTCGAGAATGAAAGAATAGTGGGTGCTAATGATTATTGTATCTCTGCATTTTAAATTTTCCATGTGCTGCATGTCCCGCGATGTGACTGCGATGTAGTCTTTGTTCGCCATCAAAGAAGCTGCAGGCTGTCCGAATAGCCCTACCATTATTTTAATATTTTGGTGCGTCATCTCCACTTGGGCACAATTTCAGAAACCTGCCACTGCACAAATATAAAAATACACAAGCATTTTCCTTTGTGTAGAGAGAGCGCTAGGTGTTTCAAACTCAGTCTGGTTCTTGTGACCTGACGCAAGTGTTGCCAGTCTTCAGGGGTCATTGGATACTGGTCAGAAATTTGCATTCCATCCTATCTTGCCTGAGGTTTGCAGACAAAGACTGCAGGCTTCCTCTCCTAAAGGGCATTAGCGATCCTGATGGGCAGCTACATGGTACCTTGTATTTTGGTTGAATTTAAATTTCTAAAAGTGCCACTTCTACTGGGTTTGGTGCTCCCTTTAGATTACCATCCAGTAATGCAATCACTGCACAATTCTGTTTGTAAGGCAGTTGAAAGCTATTACCACCTTTCTTCAGAGTTGTTTAAAAAGTTGTCTATTTCTGGCTATAATTAGCCACAGTCACTGACACAGCTAAGCTCACACTTGAGGTGTTCAAACTGACAAGTTTATGATATTTAATTTGTTTCTAACCTTGCCTGGGCATCCAGGCTGGGCGAAAGTTGCCTCCACATCTTTCTCTAAAGATTGTGCGAGCAATATTGTCGTAGACCTTTTCTTCACAAACCCTCTGGTCCATCATTCCTTTAATTGGATTGAAAAGTGCAATTTCAAGGTGTAATTTCTTCTCTTCTACAGCTTGAAAAAGGAAATTCCTGCAGTGCAACAGCAGCCTCCTCCGGTAAGGTACATCACTCATAAAAAAAACCCTGGCTTTAATCCAGGAGCAACCAAAGCTGCTGCCCAACCATCACCTGGGCAACAGATTTACCAGTCTACTGTCGAGACTGCTCAAGTTTCAGGGTAACATGTTTGAAAGATCCAAGAGATGTAAGTGTACATACACCTCAGTTTGCTATCCATTCTTGTCTTGCTGTATGTTTAGATGTTTTGGTCAGGTGCTTGAAGTTGGGGTGCGGGGGGGGGGGGGGGATTGGTTTTGATAAACCTGCTAGTGCATTACAGCATGTCGATCAACTTGGAACTAGTCTTATCTTCCATGCAGTAGTTAAATTTCCATTATTTACTAAAAATGATTTGAGGGTGTCAGTTCTTGGAAGTCTGGGGGTGAAAACACAATCTATCCATCTTCTCTCTCCTTGGGGATACATGTCCCTTTTTTTTGTCTTGTTCGGGTGACTACTTTGCCTGAAATTGTTGCAAGCCAAAACTAAATTTGTCCTCGCTAGATTTGTGCATATTTACACTTTGACATCTGTCACTATTGCAGGGATTTTTAAAAAAATGTCCTCCAAAACCTGGGCTCTGGGACAGATTGCATGGACAACTATTCAATTGGTGATCGGACATCTATGAACAAGATGGAGATTTTACACTCTCTCTGGCTAAGTTGTTCAATATTTCTGTAATGGCACATTAAATCTGAAACATGAAACCTGTTGGGTTAGCTTTCAACTGTGGTGGCCCATGTGCTTTGGGTGAATCTATATTTTACGATGGGGTGTTTGTCCCTTTAAGAACAAGATTTCTGGTAAAGCACCTGGCTTCCAGTGAACTTTCATTACCTGGAGATAAATAATGGGGTCAACAAGGAGTTTGTTAGATTTTAGATGTGGTTCTGGTCTTGAGCAGGATTTTAATTTAGAACAAACTTGCTGCAGGACATTTTTCTTTCAAGTAGGGCTCATTTGATTCTGTGCACTGGCTAATAGAATAACTGAAGGATTCCTAATGGTGAGTTGAACTTCTGAGATAGCTGAGCAAGAGAGCGACCAGCCTGTGTTGAACTAGGAGTCTACAACTGTAGGATGTTTGGAGGAGATTTGAATGGATGTCCTTGCCAGAACTAAGCTGAAGGCCCAAGAAATCTCAACCCTTATTCAAACCTTCAAAGCAGCACTCCAGAGACTTGGCTTCAGTTATTGGGAGTGTAAGTCAAATAGGTATAGAGGAAAAGGAAAGTTTGAGTTTGATCATAACACAATCAGTAGCAATAAATGACTTGGTGGCTGTATCCTATTTCTGTAGTTAATTACACAGTAAGGATGTTGTCTTGCAAATCCTAGGTCATGCTATTCTCTGACCAGATATTGGGCAGAAAATGCAATTAATAATTGGGAACAGAGGAAACATGAGGTCCTATAACAGTAAAAACTCCAATGACTGACGCATGCTATGACATGTGCACCTATCCATTGGTCAAGCATAAATCTCAGCTGATAACTTCTTTGATTACTTAGATTCCTGTGCAATAGTGTCAATAACTGGTTAAAAAAACCTCTGTTCCCGAGACTAGGGGGATTTGGAAATGCAGCAATATTGAAATTATTTATGAACTTTTAAAATTTAATTTAGTGAGTTTGAAGTCTCCTTTCTGTAAAGCAGAAGTGGAGACCTCTTTTATTTCCACAATATAAACTCAACTTTTTGAGATATTTAAATTGTGTGATGGGGGGGTAGTTCGGTTTCAAATTGTGGTAATACTGGCAGGTATATCTTGTATCTAAACTAATGCCTGTCATAAGTGCCATCTCTTTGACTGGAAGTATATTTTGGGCTGGGTCATATTTGGAAGAAACGTAAAGGTAACAACTGCATTTTGTGAGAAGCTTGAAGACCAGACCGCTTTCAAATTTAAAGTAATTATTTTCTTTCCTGTTCCAAGGGTAGTCACAAAAAATGAAGATGCCCTGAAGATTAATGATGGAGGAAGTAATAATCAACTGAACTCTGGCTACTTTGTATCTCCAGAGTAAATGCATAATTTGTCGGAGTACAAACTCTGTTTAACAGTGACTGTACAGGGATAGTTAAATTTCTGTGACATGGCTTATTTTTTGTATGGTATATTGTCTTGCATTCTTAAAATAAAAACAATCTTTCTGTAGTTGGAGTCTCCTTTGCTTCTCTGAAGGATTCTCCTGTTTCTGCAATGTATTGCGACTTTTCAGGGTACTGTGTGCGCAATGGCTTTAAGGAGCAGTATATTGTTAAAGCAAAATTTTGATGTACTGGAAATCTGGAAGGTTGTTGACCTGACATTACCTCCCTCTCTCCAGCTGCCCACAGATTGGGTATTGCTGCTCTCATTATGACCATATGTAAGCAATTGATTTCTTGCTGGGATAATCTCACTGATTCTAGTTGCGTATTGGTACTTTGTTTAAATTTGTGAACCTGGGTGCTTTTTGTAGGATTATTGAATCCCTACAGTGCAGAAGGAGGCCATTCAGCCCATAGTCTGCACCAACCACTGTCCCACCCAGGCCCTATCCCCATAACCCTAAGTAATTCCCCTGACACTAAGGGGCAATTTTTACCATGGCCAATCAACCGTACCTGCCCATCTTTGAACCGTGAGAGGAAACCAAAACAGAGGACACCCGTACAGACGCAGAACAAACTCCACAGTCACCCAAGGCTGGGATTGAGGTCTCTGGCACTGAGGCAGCAGCGCTAACCACTGTGCTGTCCTCATTGGCAAGCATGATTGTCAGGACGTGTCTGAGCCTTATCCTGTTAGCTGAACAGTCTGTATTCCTTTTTCCAGCAGAAGCCAGTTGCAATGGAGCAGGAAGGTGGGCTCCCCCACCACAACACAAGCCTCCTTTTGACAGCAACTTTCAAAACCCACGACCTCTATCACCTAAAAGGACAAGGGCAGCAGACACAAGGGAACACCACGACCTGCAAGTTTCCCTCCAAACCCCAAACCATCCTGACTTGCAACTCCCATCAACGTTCCTTAAAATCCTGGAATTCCCTAACAGCACTGTGGGTGTACCTACACGGTGCACTGCAATGGTTCAAGAAGGCAGCTTCCCACCACTTTATCAAGGGCAGTTAGGGATGGGCAATGAATGCTGATCTTGCTAGGGACACTTAATGTCTTTAAAGATATCTTTAGGGAGAACTGAAACCATTCCTGTGGTACATCAGCACGTGATATACTTGCACAGATGGTTTTTAAGGGCACTGTATGTATTTTTTTGAGCCTGACTTCGACATTCTCAGGCTATAATTCTCCAATTAAAATTAAAAATGTTAGTGTTCTGGTCATGAAGGATTATTTGGGGGAAGATTAAGAGGCTATATGAAGGATTGAATTGATGTGAAATGCATTTTGGAGAGTTGGGATACATGAGGAGGTGACGAGATCCAAGACCTCGGTGGTAAAAGGTCACGAGTAGGAGCTTTAAATGCAGCAGAGTGTTGATGGGTATGTGCATTGTGGACTTGCTCAGAGGTTTTCAGCTGGCAGTGTTATGAACCAGCAGTGATCCAGATGTACACATTTTTGAATTGATCAGGCTCCAGTATATTTTCCTTCCCCTTGTTTTTAAGTCAAATATGTTTTGTATCCTAATTTCACAGATAGTTATCTTTAGAAAATGATTCCTCGCCCCTTTTTTTTTTGTGGTCCATTAGAACTATTGGCATTTTTGTAATGTGCTTGAGTGGCACAGTGGTTAACACTGCCTCACAGCACCAGGGAGCCGGGTTCAACTCCTGGTTTGGGTCACTGTCTTGGAGTTTGCATGTTCTCCCGGTGTCTGCGTGGGTTTCCTCCCACAGTCCAAAGATGTGCAGGTTAGGTGGATTGGCCATGCTAAATTGTCTCCTTAGACCAGCTAGGGTAAATACTTGGGATTATGGGGCTAGGGCCTGGGTGGGATTGTTGTTGGTGCAGACCTAATGGGCCAAATGGCCTCCTTGTGTACTATAGGATTCTATAAACAGCATGAACACACTTTTCCTGATTATCGACTTGCTTAACTGGTAACATGTACATTTTTCCAATTATGATAAGCCTATTGTGACAGTCGTTCTTTCCACAGATGCTGCCTGGCTTGCTGAGTATTTCCAGCATTTTCTTTTTCAGAGCACATTATGGGCTGATTCATTTACAGTGAACTGCTCCCTCTGCTGGCTGTGCTTTTAAGGGGCAAGTTGTTTTTGTAACTTTCACACACAAGATGTCCATGGCTGGAAGTTGCAAGTGAATTATGGTTGATGGCAGAAGGAAGCTGCTTTTGTCCAATCGCTTCTCTCCATGGAGCTGCTTAATAGATCGAAATCACCATGGGACAATTTCCCTCACATTTACTGTCTGCTCTGAAACAGGGGAAATGTGAATGGAAGTTATGATGCTTATTTAAAAAAAAATTCTAGGTAGTGTGTCTTTTGTCTGACGTTTCTTTCCCTAAAGCAATGTTCCCATTCCTGGGATCTGGGAATGTGTGCTGGGGGAGTATATGTACTTGAATACTAGGTGTCGATAGAATCTGATAATCTTTTGAAAGCTCTGCAAGCGTACACACCTCGGCCTAGGCCCCATCAAAGATGGCAACTCAGCATTGGCAATAGATATATTGGCTTAAAGTTATCATCTAGTCCCAAGGGTGTGTCTCTCCATTAGAGAGACAATTTTGGCAATGCATAGCCTGAGGGCTGCCACTTCAGTGTGGGAAAAGGTGATGGGGCCTCCATGAACTACCACTGTCAGTAGGGGGATTGAACCCATGTTGTTGGTGTCATTCCACATCACACTAGCTATTTAGCTAACTGACACCACCCCCTCTCCCTTAAAGCCACAATACACCTGGAAAGCAATGAGATCAGTAGAGAAGACTTGCAACCAATGTAGGTCAAACTCATTTGTCACTTAACCTCCCCTTTGGTTATTAATCCCTGGTGCTTTGCCATTAAGTTTGCTGTATAAGGACCCTATATTTAAATACAAGTTTGCAATTATATAGTTTAAATTATGGTGATATTTCTTGTGCATCCCCAATTTCCATTCCTGCGATATTGGCAGTGGTGCCTTCAGCCTAGACCCTGGAATTCCATCCTTCAAATCTCTCTGCCCCTCGAACGCTCTCCCTTCCCGAAAACATAGTCACTTTGCTCAAGTTATTGGTCTTTGCATCTGCAGTTGTCAAATGTCTTAAACAATCCTGTGAAGTGTCCTGAGACTTTCTTTTCAAGTTAAAAGGCAACTTTCAAGTTGTTGCTGATAATATACACCAGTGGTTCCAAGCAAAAATGAGTAAGGAATCCACTTAATTGCTCTTTCCCCATATTTTATGTTCAACATCTGACGTTTTCACTCATCCTTTCCCCTTGTGTAGCTCTTGGAAATATGTAAATTAGAGAAAGGTGTGTTATATATTTAAGTTATTCTGTGTTGCTGCTTACGGAGGTTAAATATGTCTATAAATGTACAAGTGCAAAGCAGAACAATAGGATTTCCTACTCTAACAAATGATAGTTCTGCCATGGTTTTCATCATTTCCACTGGTGTTAATTGGAGAAGAGCAGCCTTGAACAGCCTTGCTGGTTTATTCTCCTTTTGGATATCTGGTAATTGAAACATATTTAGTGAGTAGAAAAAGTAATTGAGTCCGAAACTCCTTTAACTCTGTTAACAAAGTGCTTACACAAGGCAGAATACAAAAATTCTGAAAGAAATGTTCTGCCTATTGACTTGAATACAAACTTTTATTCCAGCCAAAGGAGCATCGAACTGTAAGCTACGGAACGATAGGTGGTGCTTTTAATGAAGGGAGATGATAGAGTATCTGTAGAGGTTGTTTAGAGGAGAGAAGCTTGCAGAGATTTGACTGAGGTGTTTAAAACCATGACAAGTCTCCAAAGTTAATGAAGGTAAATTGTTTTCACCGACTAAATGGTTGCTAACCGGAGGATACGGGTTTAATGTTTCGCTGAAGAATCTGAGGGGACAAATATTTTTATATAACAAGTGGTTTGGATTTGGAAAGCGCAGCTCAGCAGGGTGGTGGAAGCAAATTGAATACCTTTTCCGAAGGGCATTGGATAAATACTTCAAGGTGGAGAAAATGTAGAATCTAACTGGATTACTCTCTGAAAGAGCCACTTCTAACTCTGTGTATTGAATGGGCTTCTTGTGTTTGTAATATTAGATTATTCAAAGGGATGTCGAGCAGATCTGCTGGCACAAGATTCAAATAGCCCACACCCATCATTGTCATTAAATCTAGCTCCAGACCTGGGCACACCTAATTGCAATGAATAAGGTCGATTGTTGCTACAGACTGCAGTTATCAGGGAGGTTCCTCAGTTGTTGCTTTGAGGCTCCCCTTGGGATCAAGTAACTACATATCAGCCAATTTATTGTCTATGTATTTATTACACTCCCAAAGTATAACAAATATTTGGCATTTATCTGACCCTCTCGGTTGATGTTTGTCCTCTGGTACCATCCATTGCTTCTCTTCACTTCTACACTGAGACATCTGGCACTGGCTTTCCAGTTCACTATCCGCATGCACTCAGTGGGGTATCTGTAAATGCTGGTGCTGCTTGCAATTGTTTGTGAGGGGCAGTCTTGTCCAAGGACAGTCAGTGGCAATGAGCTGTTCCACCAGCACTTCAATTGCAGATGGGGAACAGATGTTAGAATTTGATCCCAGGAGATGCCTTCAACAGTGCTTGCAATCCAAATGATGGAGGGGTTATTTTGTAGTTGAGTGAGAAGGGGTGTAAGATAAAAGAGAAACAGGACAGTATTATTCCTGAGCTTGTCCTTCCCTGTCTATCTCAATACCCTGGGAGACAAAAAGATTCAGGGTCACCACCTCCATGGGAGGCAAAAGCTTGTTATTTCTGGCCTAACTCGCGCCTCTCAATATGTTCCATAGTTTATCTGTCATCCAGCACTGGATGAGCAGAAATGTCCTCCAATTAAATGTTGCTAAAACTGAAGCCATTGTTCTCAGTCTCCGTTCCAAAGCCTGTTCCCTGGCTACCAACTCCAACCCTCTCCCTGTCAATTGTCTGAGATCTAACCAGCTTGTTCACAACTGTAATAGCACATTTGATCCTTTAATTCATGTCATCACTAGGACGGCCCATTTCCACCATCAGAACATTGCTTTGACATTGCCCTGCCTCATCTCATCTGTTGCTGAAACCCTTCTCCACGCATTTATTTCCTCTAATCTTCACTATTCCAATGAACTCCTGGCTGCTGTCCCACTTTTTACCTTCCATAAACTTGAGCTCATCCAAAACTCTGCTGCCCATGTCCTAACTTGCAGCAACTCTTGTTTTCCCCCCCCCCCTCACTCTTTTATGCTTGCTAACCTGCGTTGGACTCCAGTCAAGCAAGATCTTGATTTTTTAAATTCTCATCGTTTTCAAATCCCTCCCCCATGATCTGACCCCCCCGCCCCCCCCCCCCCCCCCATCTCTAATCTTCTCCAACCCCACAATCCTCTGGGATCTCTGCACTCCTCTGATTCTGGTCACTTGCACAACCCCAGTCGTAATTGTTCCACCATTGGTAATCATGCCTTCTGTTGCTGAGACTCAAGCTCTGGAATTCCCTTCCTACACCTCTCTAGTTTCCTATCTCACTTTCTGTAAGAAACTTCTTAAAGCTTACCTCCTTGACCAAGCACTTGGTCATCTGACCTTGTACCTCTTTGAGGCTCAGTGCTAGACTTTGTTTTATAATGCTCCTATGAAGCACCTTGGCTCATTTTATTCCATTAAAGCTGCTATATAAGTAGTTTTCTCCTCTAGTTCAGATCTGGCCCTTTGTGTCAGGTCTCATCATGTTACGTAAATATAGCTTTGAGATGCCATGAATTGAATAACACTCTTTGACAGACATGAGCCTGATCTGCAGCTTTTCCTTTTGTGTCAGTAACTGATTCATGTAGATAGCTAGTGTTCCAATGGCCAAGATTCTCCAGTCCCGCTGCAGTGAGCGGAGATTTGGTTCAGCGCCAAATTCTCCATTCTTGCTGCCAGTGGGCCTTGCGGGACTGAAACATTCTGACCAAAAGACTTGCTGTGAACCCTTTCATGATGTTAGTGCATCAGTTATTTTGTTGTAAGCCGTAATTTTTTGGCCAGATTGGCATGTAGGTTAATCTATGAAAGATTCGAAGGCTATATGAAGGCTTTGAGCTGGCCAGTAGTAAATGTGTAGTTAGTTGATGGACAATTTATATATACTTGAGCTATTAAACCGGTAAAGATAAAGTAACCATAGACTGCTCTCCTCTTTTTGAGGGGAAGAGCTGAACCTGAGGACCTTCACACCTGAAGTGAGGAGAAAGGTTGAATAACCTCAGCGGGTACAGGAATTGAACCCACGCTGTTTGTGCCACTCTGCATCAATAACCAGCTGTCCAACCAACTGACCCCCATTAGACAGGTATGTGTTATCTGGCCATGCTTTTGGCAGCTTTCTTAAAGTTGCCCCTTTTTCTTTGCACATCTATTCGATGATCTTCCCCTTGTTTCCCAAAACTCTGGGAGTTCATTTGGACTTGATTCTCTGCACCTCAACTTAAATCTTGAAGTAAATATGTATTTCTCAGCCAAGAATGTCTATTCCATTTATTTTTGAATGGGTTAATACTGGAACTGAAACAATATTCATTGAGCTGATGGTGCAATTATTTTGGACAGGTTCCATTTTCATTTGAGAAATAATGTAGAGTTCTCCCAGTCTAGGTTAATCTCTGTGTTCCCTCACTCAAATAACAATTCAGATGCCCAATGGGACAGCTGCACACTTCAATGCTGTTACACCTACTAAATGCTGAGGCAGTGCCAAGGAAATATCACCAGCCCCAATACTGCTCCATTCACCATCTGGCTATACCAATCTGATCAGGGAATGTTGGTGCACTCCCAGAATTTTTCAACGTTCCCATTTTCCGAGCAGGAGAGAAACTACAGATAATGGGGAGGGGGCACAAGAAAACAAAATCCACTCGGAAAAAGATAAATAAAGCTGTTCATAAATCCCAGCTTTCAGTTGTTGAGTATATGGGTAAATGGATTGTAAAGAAAGGTGACTTTGTCATCAGGCTGAGTGTTATTGAGAATGTTGGAGGGTGGTTGTGAATTAACATAGCTGTCAGGATTTTAATGTAATTGGAGCCGAGGGTAGGAACCCATTTCTTCAGCATAGTCATAAATCTCCAAGAAACAAGAGTATCTTGCTAAATTCCACAAAGGAGTGACAGTGCCATGCCAAATTTCAACATCTGATGTAATCACAATGAATCTCAAGAAAAATGAGAGAGTGCATCTCCTGAAAATCTGAGCGCTACTGTAAGAACTAAGACAGGACGTCACTTGTGAGAAAAACTGATTCTGTGGATTGAGAGTCGAGTCCATGTGAAAAACATACCTCCCAGCATTCACCCGGGTTAAGGGTTCAGTCTACGCTGAGTTTGCTGATCACACCCATGGAAGGGTTGCAATTGGCATCTTACACTTGTTCCGCGTGGGTGTAAGAATCTGTCACGGTTCCTGATTACTGTTGGTGACACTAGACTGTTTGTGTTGCCACAGGCAGGATTCATCTTGTCTTTTACTGCCTGTGATCAGTATATTTGTATGTAAGAGTTGTGTGTTCTCTTACCTGCAGTGATAGTTCCAATTAAATAATTCCAGCATTAATAAATTATTTAAAAAATAAAGATTATTTATTATCATTCACCGAATTTGATAGTGTTTCACCAAATTGTGTCATACATGTCAAATTAGATACAAATGAAGGTAAAATACTGTTGCAGCTTGTAATTATCTCAATCTCTCTCTTTTATGGACGGCTTCTAGTGACCATAAGACATAGGAGCAGAATTAGGCCACTCGGCCCATCGAGTCTACTCCGCCATTCAATCATGCTGATATTTTTCTCATCCCCATTCTCCTGCCTTTTCCCCGTAACCCCTGATCCCCTTATTAATCAAGAACCTATCTATCTCTGTCTTAAAAACACTCAATGACCTTGCCTCCACAGCTTTCTGCGGCAAAGAGTTCCACAGATTCACCACTGGTGAAAATGAAGTAGGTAGAAAGAGCAGGGGGGTCATACTAGAGCAATTCAGGGAGATGGGTGCTAGGCTAAAAAATAAGACCTCTAGGGTAGCAATCTCTGGACTGCTCCTGGTGACTAGTGCTAGTAAGGCCAGGAACAGGGAGATCCTACGATTGAACACATGGCTAAGTGGAGGAACGGATATGTCAGGAGATTCTGGATATGTGGAAAAAATAGGGTTGTTGTAGTGGGAGACTTCAATTTCCCTGGTATAGGCTGGAACGTGCTTAGGGCTGGGGCTCTGGATGGGGAGGAATTTGTAAAATGCGTACTGGAAGGTTCTTTGGAACAGTATGTAGATAGCCCAACTAGATGGGGGGCTATACTGGATCTAGTTCTGGGAAATGAACCCGGTCAGGTCGTCAAAGTTTCGGTAGGGGAACCTGTGGCAAATAGTGACCACAACTCTTAACTTTAGGATAGTAATGGACAAAGACGAGTGTTGTCCTAAGGGTGGAGTGCTAAATTGGGGGAAGGCTAACTGTAGCCGGATTAGGCAGGAATTGGTGGCCATTGATTGGGAGAGGCTGTTCGGGGGTAAGTCCACGTCTGGCATGTCGAGTCTTTTAAGGAACAGTTGATAAGGCTGCAGGACAGGCATATGCCTGTAAAAAGGAAGGATAGGAAAGGTAGGATTCGAGAGCCGTGGATAACCAGGGAAATTGAGGATCTGATCAAAAAGAAAAGAGAGGTGTACGTTAGGTCCAGGCAACTGAAAACAGATGCAGCTTTGGGGGAATACAGAGAGAGTAGGAAAGAACTTAAACGGGAAGTTCGAAAGGCAAAAAGAGGTCACGAAATGTTCTTGGCAGACAGGATTAAGGAGAATCCTAAGGCATTTTATTCATATGTTAGGAACAAAAGAGTTGTCAGGGAAAAAGTTGGACCTCTCGGGGACAAAGGAGGGGAATTATGCTTAGAACCCAAGGGAATAGGGGAGATCCTAAATGAATACTTTGCATCGGTATTCACAAAGGAGAGGGACTTGTTGACTGGGAGTGTCTCAGAGGGAGGTGTTGACCCGTTAGAGAGAATCTCCATTACAAGGGAGGAAGTGTTAGGTTTTTTAGGTAACATTAAAACTGACAAATCCCCAGGGCCTGATGGCATCTATCCTAGGCTGCTCAGGGAGACGAGAGATGTAATTGCTGGGCCTCTGACGGAAATCTTTGCCTCTTGATTGGACACAGGTGAGGTCCCTGAGGATTGGAGGACAGCGAATGTGGTACCGTTATTTAAGAAGGGTAGCAGGGATAACCCGGGTAATTATAGGCCAGTGAGCTTGACATCCGTGGTAGGGAAGTTGTTGGAGAGGATTCTTAGAGACAGGATGTATGCGCATTTAGAACGGAACAATCTCATTAGTGACAGACAGCATGGTTTTGTAAGAGGGAGGTCGTGCCTTACAAATTTGGTGGAGTTTTTTGAGGAAGTGACAAAAACGGTTGACGAAGGAAGGGCCGTGGATGTCGTCTATATGTATTTCAGTAAGGCATTTGACAAAGTCCCTCATGGCCGGTTGGTTAAGAACGTTAAGGCTCATGGAATACAAGGAGAGGTGGCTAGATAGGTAGAGAACTGGCTTGGCCACAGGAGACAGAGGGTAGCAGTCGAAGGGTCTTTTTCCGGCTGGAGGTCTTTAAGGAACAGTTGATAAGGAAGGATAGGAAAGGTAGGATTTGAGAAATGGCAGATGGAATTTAATCCAGATAAATGCGAAGTGATGCATTTTGGAAGAACTAATGTAGGGGGGAGTTATACAATAAATGGCAGAGCCATCAAGAGTATAGAAACACAGGGACCTAGGTGTGCAAGTCCACAAATCCTTGAAGGTGGCAGCACAGGTGGAGAAGGTGGTGAAGAAGGCATATGGTATGCTTGCCTTTATAGGACGGGGTATAGAGTATAAAAGCTGGAGTCTGATAGAACGCTGGTTAGGCCACATTTGGAGTACTGCGTACAGTTCTGGTCACCGCACTACCAGAAGGACGTGGAGGCTTTAGAGAGAGTGCAGAGAAGGTTTACCAGGATGTTGCCTGGTATGGAGGGTCTTAGCTATGAGGAGAGATTGGGTAAACTGGGGTTGTTCTCCTTGGAAAGACGGAGAATGAGGGGAGACCTAATAGAGGTGTACAAAATTATGAAGGGTATAGATAGGGTGAACAGTGGGAAGCTTTTTCCCAGGTCGGAGGTGACGATCACGAGGGGTCACGGGCTCAAGGTGAGAGGGGCGAGGTATAACTCAGATATCAGAGGGACGTTTTTTACAGAGTGGTGGGGGCCTGGAATGCGCTGCCAAGTAGGGTGGTGGAGGCAGACACGCTGGCATCATTTAAGACTTACCTGGATAGTCACATGAGCAGTCTGGGAATGGAGGGATACAAACTAATGGTCTAGTTGGACCAATGAGCGGCACAGGCTTGGAGGGCCAAAGGGCCTGTTTCCTGTGCTGTACTGTTCTTTATTCTTTGTTCTTTGTTCACTCTCTGTCTGAAGAAATTCCTTCTCATCTCTGTTTTAAAGGATTGTCCCTTTAGCCTGAGGTTGTACCCTCTGGTTCGAGTTTTTCCTACTAGTAGTTCCCTCATGCCGACACTATAGTTAAGAAAGCCCACCAACACCTCTACTTTCGCAGAAGATTAAGGAAATTTGGCATATCAGCTACAACTCTCACCAACTTCTACAGATGCACCATAGAAATCATTCTTTCTGGTTGTATCACAGCTTGGTATGGCTCCTGCTCTACCAAGACTGCAAGGAGCTACAAAAGGTTGTGAATGTAGCTCAATCCATCACGCAAACCAGCCTCCCATCTGTTGACTCTATCTACACTTCCCCGCTGCCTCAGAAAGCAACTAGCATAATTAAGGACCCCACGCACCCCGGACATTCTCTCTTCCACCTTCTTCCGTCGGGAAAAAGATATAAAAGTCTGAGGTCAGGTACCAACCGACTGAAGAACAGCTTCTTTCCTGCTGCCATCAGTTGATCTTTCTCTACACCCTCGCTATGACTGTAACACTACATTCTGCACTCTCTCCTTTGCTTTTCTATGAACAGTATGCTTTGTCTGTATAGTGCACAAGAAACAATACTTTTCACTGTATACTAATACATGTGACAATAATCAAATCAAATATTAGCCATGGCTAATCCATCTAGTCTACACATTTTGACACTAAGGGACAATTTAGCTTGGCAATCCACCTAATCTGCGCATCTTTGGACTGTGGAAAGAAACTGGAGCACCTGGAGGAAACCCACGTCGACACAGGGAGACTCCACACAGATATTCACCCAAGGCCAGAATTGGCCTTGGAGCTGTGAGGCAGCAGTGCTAATCACTGTGCCACCATGCCGTCCAATACAGAGCTCTACACCATTAAAAAGACACATTTGTTGAAGTTCTTTGTGTCTTTTGAGGAGTTTGGTATTAGAATTATCCAGAACATGCAACACAGAAACAGGCCAGTCAGATCAAACAGTCTGTACTGGCATTTGTACTCCACTCGAACCACTTCCCTCTCTTCCTCATCTAATCTACACCAGCATTACCCTCTATTCCATTCTCCCACATATACTTAACCTGTCTCTCTCCAAATATATCTATGCCATTTGCTTCAACCACTCCCTGCTGTCAAAGTTCCACATCCTCACCACTCTCTGGGTAAAGAGATTTATTCTGAATTCTCTATTTGCTTCCTTGGTGCTTATCTTGTATTGAAAGCCTTTATTTTGCTACCATGAATGGCAGCACTCACTCAGTCTCTTGTCTCAAAACCTTTCATAATCTTAAAGACCTCATATCCGGTTATCTTATAGCTTCTTATTTAAGAGAACAACCTGTCCATCCTCAAAACCTCACATTCTTGGTATCAGCTTTGTGACTGTGTTTTGAACCTTCTCCAGTGCCTCTATATGCTTTATATAATCTGGCGACCAGAACTGTAAACAATACTTAAGATGTGGTCTAACCAAGGTTTGAAATAAGATTAGTCTAACTTCTCTATTTTTCAACTCAACCCCTCTAGAAATAAACTCCAGTGCTTGTTTCTTTGAAAATGTTAAATGGCCTTTATTAATCTGTGTCAGTACTTGGTGATTTGTGCGTCTGCCTGGTCAGATCCCTTTGCTTCACTGTCCCATTTAGATTTGTATTTTCCAATTAACAAGTGACCTCCTTATTTTTCTTGCCAAACCTCTCATCTATATTACTATTCATTTGCCAATTGAAGTTTGTTAGTTTCTTCTTGCAGTTTGTTATGGTTCTCCTCAGTATTGGCTAACTGCATGCCCACCCCTCCTCACAATCTGACATCACCCACCAATTTATAAATAGGAGCTTCTCCGGAGCGGCAATCAGCATCAGATTACGGCTTTGGTGCCTGTCTCGCCCAACCTTCCTACTCAGGCCGAGTGGGATCCAGGCATCGCAGTTGTCTCTGAAGCCCGCTATCGAAATGCACATCAGGTGAATTGAAGAAGGGCATTCCCCCTTTCTAGGCACTAGTTCCATAAACCAGGTAAGTTTAAATGTCCATTAAAATCAACAGACCATGGAGAAGGTAAGTATTGATGGTAAGTGGATAGGATTTGGAGGGTGAAGGGTGGTGGTGGGGAGGTGGGGGGGGGAGAGATCAGGGTGGGGATGTATGACATTGGGTGGGGAGTATCAGACATCAGACAGAGTTGTGAGACATCGGGGGGGGGGGGTGAAATTGGGGGATTGGACCTCAGGGGGCTGACTGTCAGACATTGGATGTGATTGGGGGTCAGTTGCTAGTCAAGGATAACTAAATTATTAGGATTTATCAGTATTATTAATGTTTATTAGTATTGGTAAAGTTTTATCAGCAGTCACAAGGTTATTAACTACCAGGTAATGGAATGGCCGGGACCATTTAACCTTGAGAGTACACATCCTGTGCTATGTGGGAACTTCAGGATGCTTCTTGTGTCCTGGATAGCTATTTGTGCAGGAAGTGCCATCAGCTTCAGCAGGTCGAGCTCCGGGTTTGAGAACCTGAGTAGCAGCTGGCGGCACGGTAGCACAGTGGTTAGCACTGCTGCTTCACAGCCCCAGGGACCTGGGTTCGATTCCCGGCTTGGGTCACTGTCTGTGTGGAGTTTGCACATTCTTCCTGTGTCTGCGTGGGTTTCCTCCAGGTGCTCCGTTTTCCTCCCACAGTCCAAAGATGTGCGGGTTAGGTTAATTGGCCATGCTAAATTGCCCCTTAGTGTCCCGGGATGTGTAGGTTAGAGGGATTAGCGGGTAAATATATGGGGATAGGGCCTGGGTGGAATCGTGGTCGGTGCAGATTCGATGGGCCGAATGGCCTCTTTCTGCACTGTAGGGTTTCTATGATTCTATGATTTTCTATGATCACTGCAGCTCATCCATGAGGTTGAGACCTTTGTGGATAGCACATTTATCAATGTGTCACTATACAACTTAAGAGTATTCAGGGAGAGGGGGAATGGGTGGCCACCAAACTATCAAGTGAAATTGTGCAAAAGTCCCCTGAATCTATTCCACTCTCCAACCAGTTCTGAATACTGGTGTGAGTGAGGATTCATCTCGAAAGTGCAGCCAGAGCCAAATCCATGGCACCATGGGTGGCTCTGTTGTACTGAGAGTTTCTAGGAAGACAGGAAAAACAATCCTGGTAGGTGATTTAATAATTAAAAGAATAGACAGGCTTTTCTGTGGTTGCGGACGTGAATCCAGACGTGTTGCCTCCCTAGAGCCAGATTCAAGGCAGTCACTGGACAGCGGCAGACCACCTTGAGGGGGGAGGGTGAACAACCAACAGCCATAATACACATTGATACAAACATCATAGGCAGAAAGTGGGACATGATCCTGCTGTCAGAATTTAGGGAGCCAGATAGAATATGAGCAAGCAGGACCTCAAAAGTAGTAATCTCCAGATTCATCCCAGGAACATGCCCAAGTGAGTATAAAAATAGGAAGATAAAGCAGATGAAAGATAGTGCAGGAGGGAGGGCTTTAGATTCTTGGGACATTGGGACTGGCTCTGGGTGAAATGAAATCTGTACAGGCCAGACACATTGTACTTTAGTAAAGCCAGGACAGAGTTCTTTGCCAGAAAATTTGCTAGTGGGGGGGGGGGGTTTAAGCTAACTTTGCACGGGTTTGGGAATCACAAGGAATTATCAGAGAGGAATGCCAAGGTGCACAGAATACTGGGAGAGATGGATAGCACTGGACTAGGAAACAGTAAGCTATTTGGGGTCAGAAAAAGTAATAAAATCTAAATCAGGGTTACTGGAAGAAAAGGAGAGGAGCAGTGGAATTATTAAGGTGAGCATTGCAGTGCTGGAGAGAGAAGATATTAGTAAGAGTTTTAACAACACCAGGTTAAAGTCCAACAGGTTTATTTGGCAGCAAATGCTCCATCTGATGAAGGAGCAGCGCTCCGAAAGCTGATGGTATTTGCTACCAAATAAACCTGTTGGACTTTGTGTTGTTAAAACTCTTACTGTGTTCACCCCAGTCCAACGCCGGCATCTCCACATCGAGAGAAGATATCCCAGAGCAGTCAAGGACCGAATCTATTTGGCTTGAGCCAAGCAACAAAAAAGGCGCAATTACATTTCTTGTTATAGTTAATAGGCCCCAAATAGTGGAAAGGATACATGAGGTCAATTAGGGGCCAAAAAGGGGATTTACACAAGGAGGCAGCGGCACAGCTGAGATATTAAATACATCAGCTTCCTTGGTAAAGACAGATGCAAGCAAGACCACAATGAAAGAGGAGGTAACCAAAAGATCAGACTGGGTTAGTTAAAGAAATCCAAGATACAAATAAACAAAAGACTGTGTATGCTGGAATCTGACACAAGAACAGAGAATATCCAAGGAAGACTGGAAAATTATGGCCAATGTCCCTGCAATTTCAACCCTCACTTCCCTCAGTACCCTTGGATACATTTCATCCAGTCAGGGTGTTTTATCAACGTTAGGTATAGACTGTCTATCTAATACCTCTTCCTTACCAATTGTTTGTTGAGGAAAAATTGTATTTCACTAGGTTGCTTGAGTTTTTTAATGAGGTAACAGAGAGGGTTGATGAGAGTAATGCTGTTGGTGTGGTGTACATGGACTTCCAAAAGACTCCGTGCTGCACAACAGACTTGTGAGTAAAGTTATAACTCATTGAATAAATGGGAAAGTATCACCTTGGATATGTAATTGTCTGAGTGAGAGGGAGCAGAGTAGTGGTAAATGGATGTTTTTTGTGCTGGAGGAAGGTTTGCAGTAGAGTTCTCTAGGGGTCAGTGATGGGACCCTTATTCTTCCTGGTATATATTAATAAACTAAACCTTTGCGCACAGGCATAATTTCAAATTTTGCAGATGATACAAAACTTGGAAGCATTGTGAGATGTACAGAGAATAGTGTAGAACCTCAGAAGGACATAGACAAGTTGGTTAAAGTTAAAAGTTAAAGTTTATTTATTAGTCACAAGTAGGCTTACATTAATACTGCAATGAAGTTACTGTGAAAATCCCCTAGTTGCCACACCCCGGCGCCTGTTTGGGTACACTGAGGGAGAATTTAGCATGGCCAATGCACCTAACCAGCACGACTTTTGGGCTGTGGGAGGAAACTGGAGCACCCGGAGGAATCCCACGCAAACATGGGGAGAACGTACAGACTCCACACAGACAGTGACCCAAGCCTGGAATTGAACCTGGGTCCCTGGCACTGCGAGGCAGCAGTGCTAACCACTGTGCCACCGTGTGGAGTGGGCAGATGAAGTTCAATGAAGATAAATGTGAAATGGTTCATTTTGGAAGAACTTGGTGTAACAACATAAATTAAAGGGTGTTTTGTATTATAATTGGTGTATGTTATGTTGGGACAATGTCCCTTTCAGAGGTGAGTCACGTGAGCACTGGTGACATCATCAACCAGGTTCCCAGGCTTTAGATTGAGCCTTGTATTGAATCTTAGTCAGTGCACAGCTATTGAATAAACCTCCCTGTTACAGCAAGCCACGAGTTTGCATATTCTTTGGTTTCAACTGTGACCTAATAAATTGATCAGAACAGAATAAAGTGCACAATTTTTAATGGGGTGCAGGATCAGAGGTGCATAAGTTATTGAAGGACAGATTGAGAGTGTGGCTAATAAGCATACAATACCTTAGGTTTTATTAATAGAAGCACAGAGTTTAAGCGCGAGGAGGTTATGTTGAACTTGTATGAGACTTGAGTACAGTGTCATCTGGAGCATTGTGTCCAGTTCTGGGCACCACACTTTAGGAAAGATGTGATGGCATTGGTCAGAGTGAGTAAAAGATTTACAAGAATGGTTCCAGGAATGAGGAACTTCTCCAATCTGTTTTCCTTGGATAAGAGACGGCTGAAAGGAGATTTGATATAGATATTCAAAATCATGGAATGTCAGGACAGAGTAGATAGGAGAAAAACTATTCCCACTCATGAACTGATCGAGAACTAGAGGGCACAGATTTAAAATAATTGGCAAAAGCAACATGAGGAAAACCTTTCTCGTGCGTCGCATGGTTGAGGTGTTTGAGAGTGTGGTGGAGGCAGGTTCAAGCAAAGCACTCCAGAGGGAATTAGAGTGTTATCTGAAAAGGAAGAGGGTTATGGGGAGTAAGTGGGGAAATGGCATGAAGTGAATTGCTCATTCAGAAAGCTGGTGCAAATATGATGGGCCGAATGGGCTCTGTCTGCACTGTAACATTTCTGTGATTCTATAACCCTACATCTAGCCTATTGAACTCCTTCATAATGTTAACAACCTGTCTTAAATTGGTGCTCTGTCTTCTCTTCTCTATAGAAAAGAACCACATCCTGTTCATTAGGATCAGTAACTCTTCTCCCCAGAAAGTGATGGTGGCAGGATTCAATATTTAAACAAGTTGTTTTAAAATCAACAAAAACAAAAGCCTGGACAATGCAAGGGATTCAATGAGTCTTTCTCTCTAGGATCTCTGTCTGAATTCAGATCAGATCAACATTGTGGATTTCTCTGTGTGGTTGTAAGAGTCCTAAATGAAATGATCTGGGGACATCAGTTCACTGTCCACAGCACTGATCTGTGTTCATTGGCATCCAATTGATCCTTTAAAGGGCAGGTGATTTAAATATCTGATGAGAATATTGCCTCACTGCTGCAATGGAAGGTGCTGCTCTGAGGTTCAGCTTATTACATATTGTTGGGCAGAGATAATGAGCTTGTTTTGTTACGATTGACCTGGAATGACTTGATATTGACACAAAAAACAAAAATGAAAAGTTCGGTTCTTCAGTATTATTTGTTGTATTCTTCTTCATTCTCTTCCCGTGACTGGAGATACATGAGGCAGACAAAACACATGCTTACGTCTCTTTCCAGTTAGTTTTTCCTGGAAGAGGTTGTTAATCTATTGCCAGAGGCAACAGATTGAAGATTGCCACTCCACATCCAACATGCTGACCTGGGGAGTCTTTCACTTTTACCACCTGCCATAGGCATATTGGAAGGATTTATGAACGCACCTTCTGTGGCCATCAAGTCCTGGAGCGGGACTCACCCAGTGCATCTGGCTTAGAACAGAGACAATACCTACGGCGTCACAAGACCTCCTCATATTGTTATATTAATGGGAACTAAATAATTCTATATTACCAGTAATTGACAAAGACCCTTACAGCTTCAGTGTTTTACCTCATGGAATAATGGAGCATGATCTAAATGATGGAATAATCAAGGATGATGCAAGGAATAATCATGGATGAAGAGTTACCAAGGGTTTGTGGCTGCATCATAAGAGGTTGTAGCATATTGAATCTCAGAAGTGCAGAGGACACCATACTCATAGCCAGGACAAAGTAACAATTAGAGATGATAGGCCGGAACTCTACCACCTCACACCCCACAGAATCGAGCGGGCGAGAGTCTGACAACAGAAATCTGTTGACCTCAGGCAGGAGTTTCCGGTCTCATTCGAGTGAGGCCATAAAATCCCACCCACAGTGAGTATTTTTGACTGTTTATAAAAGAGGCGAAGACCAATGTTATGGCTCTAAATGGCATTGGAAAAGTCAAGTTTGGAAGTACCCAGGTAGAGGCAGCAGGCAATTTCAAGTACCATGGTTCAATGATAAATACCAAAGTTAGATCCAAAACTGAAATCCAGGTTTGATTAGCTGTGGTGAGATGAGTGGTCAGTGAGTAAAGTAGTGTCTGGAAGTCCAAAAGCATCAGCATGAGGCTGAAGAAACGTCCTGTACAATCACTAGTGTGGAGCGTATCTACGAATAGGATGGTTAGACTCTGAAGAAAAATGAAGGAAGACAAATGTGGGAAATGTGGGAATGGTGGAGGATGTTCAGAATCAGCTGGATGGACAGAAAGGCAAATGAGTGGCTTAGATGAAGAGTAGAAATTCAGGAATCAAAAGGGTTGCTGAGGACAGTAAGAGAGGGAAAGGCAGCCAAGTACAAACAGTGGAAACAAGAACCTGACAGTCTTGGCCTGGCAACAACTGAAGGAGAAATTGAGGCGAAAAACAGAGGAAAAAGCAGAATCAACTGCATGGATCACAATGAGAAGTAGACTGAGAGAGGCTTGCAGGAAGCCAGAGAAGGAGCAGATTAATACCACTGGCCCCAGTGAAAACGTACCAGATGAACACCCTCTTTGGACAAGTAGTCATAATGTTATAAGCAGCGGAAAGCTTGCCAGTGTGTTAGTGAGCTGTTGGTTGGTTCAGTTTTAGTAGTACCTCCTGTGTACACATGGGGTCTCTAACTCTTTGCTCTTGCCAACCTATGTTATATTCTGTTGCGAAAGATTAATGAAGTGGGCGTGCACTTGACATCAAGGGAATAGAAATGCGACTTACAAGAATTTCATACTCATTCGATTTGAAGACTTTCAAACATGGTTTCTGTGTATGTTACCAAAATAAAATGCAAGTTGGATATTTAATCTCAATTCAATAAACAAACTGTTTTATGATAAGCGTGTTGAGGAACATACCACATGAATCATCGTTTCACACAGCTCTGAGATACTGTCATCTTTTCTTTTAAATTCCTTGATTGACTTTCTCCCCCTTTTCCTGAATGCATTGACTCATGCTGGAACATCACCCATGGGTGCAGCACCTGACTGGTACATTACATGACTAAACATCCTTTGTGAGTGATAGTGAGTGTCAACAGCCCATCCAAAATATGGGCAGCTTGTATCAACCTGATCCCTGTCCTGAGCATCCATTTAAACAAACGTATTTTCTAGACTCACTGGATAGCGATCTGGCGGAGATTTTCTTCCTTTTTTCACTATCCTGACTCAGGGTTATTGAGTCCAATTGTAGTGTTTTGTCTTCCGGCCCTGTCTGAAGATGACACCTTGGCACAGCTCAGGAAAAGAAATTGGGATGATCTGCTTTGTCAGTACATCAGGTGGTATCTTAACCCGGTCAGGGAATATGAAGATTTTTTTTAAGCAAAGTACATGGTGCGGAGAATGCTTTCACAAGTTACCTTGCAGTATCATACTGGCCTAACAAATATCTCTTTGAACTGATTGAGAAATGGGATCATAAATTAAATATGGACTTCATTGTGGATGGAGGCTAATAAATGATAATTGTTAATTTTACCTTGAATAAGTTATGGTGTCAGCATTTATTATAAGTTGTCAAGAAATGTGTTTAGGTTTGCAAAATGAATTTTCCAAATGAGATCCTTCAAACTGGATTGATTATTTTTGATTTGATTTGATTTGAATTGATACTTTATTGTCACGTGTATTGGGATACAGTAAAAAGTATTGTTTCTTGCATGCTACACAGACAAAGCATATCGTCCATAGAGAACATAGGGGAGAAGGAAAGGAGAGGGTGCAGAATGTAGTGTTACAGTCACAGCTAGGATGTAGAGAAAGATCAACTTAATATAATCATAAGATAGAATCATAGAATATAAGGTACGTCCACTCAAAAGTCTGACGGCAGCAGGGAAGAAGCTGTTCTTAAAGTTTAATTATTAGTCACAAGTAAGGCTTATATTAACACTGCAATGAAGTTACTGTGAAATTCCTCTAGTTGCTACAGTCCGGCACCTGTTCAGGTAATGCACCTGACCAGCACGTCTTTCAGAATGTGGGAGAAAACCAAAGCAGCCAGAGGAAACCCACACAGACATGGGGAGAATGTACAAACTCCACACAGACAGTGACCTAAGCCAGGAATCGAACCCGGATCCCTGGCACTGTGAAGCAGCGATGCTAACCACTGTGCTACTGAGTCAGTTGTGTGTAATCTCCGACTTTTGTATCCTTTTCCTGATGGAAGAAGATGAAAGAGACTATGTCCGGGGTGCATGGGGCCCTTGATTATGCTGGCTGCTTTTGCGAGGCAGCCGATTAATTGTTGAGGGCACTTCAGATTATTGAACAGGGCAAGGGAACTGAGGGTAAGTTGGTTGCCACAGTTCTTCATTCAGCTAGTTTTCAATTTATTACTGCAAGCTGGTTTCAATATTGGGATCAATTACAACTGACCCATGTGTCCTATAGATATTGAACATTGCTCGGAGGCCAGATGGCAGGTTCCCTGTTGTGGTCATTTGTTTAGTATTTTAAATTCAATTACTTATGCTGAAACAAATATTCTTCCAACAGTGAAGACAATCGAGTATCAGGAGGAATTCAATTATTGTATTAACTTTGTAAGAGAAAAGGAGATTGCACCATATAGTCTGCCACATCATTAGGCAGTCCTAAATGCTTGAAGTACTTGGCAATTGTTGTCACTATTGTAATATAGGAAAAGCATTCCAATTAAAATAAACACAAAGCATTTTGAATATAAATCACATAAAAACACTTCGGACAAAGCTCGGCACAACATTGAGGGCCGAAGGGCCAGTATTGTGCTGTACTGTTCTACGTTCTAAGTTCTATGTTTGTTTTGGCCTGTCCCCCCTGCCATTTTCGATTTGTATTATTTTAATTATTATGTAACATATATAATCACCAAAACGTAATAAATTTAAAACACTTTAACCTCCCATTGACAGTAACAATGTAAGCAGGTGATTGCTGAATATTTTTGAATGACATTCTGCTACCTGCAGCTTCAGTGGTGATGCTATCTATTTATAATAAATGGGGCATTGCTGCTTTAAAATAGCCCTCGGAGCATGTTATGCAAATTTGTAAAAGTGGACAGCTCATATTTCCAATCGTGATTTTTCAACACCATGGAATGTTTTCTTTCTTTTATTGGCTTGAGTGAACTCTAACACTTATGGACTAAAATTAGATGTAATGGACTCTAACACAAAGCATAACAGAGTCTGACATGAGATGTAATGGACTCTAATGTGAGGTGCAATGGGCTCTAACTCTAGTTGTAATTGGCTCTAACTCAAGGTGTAATGGACTCTAACACAAGGTGCAATGGACTTCAACACCAGGTGTAATGGGCACTAACATGAGGTGTAATGGGCTCAAACTTTAATCGTAATGGGCTTTAACTCTAGGTATAATGGACTTAACACAAGGGGCAGGATTTTCCAGCCGTGCTCACCGCAAGACTGGAAAACCCCGCCTGAGGGCAACAGATCCTTGTATGGTCCTGACCCGCCCACTACGATTCCCATGGAAGGCAGGACGGGAAAATTCCGCCCAAGGTGTAATGGGTTGTAACTTTAGGCGTAATGAGCTCTAACACGCGATGTAATGGTCTTTGAAACTAGGTGTATGGGGCTTGAACCTGAGGTGTAATGTAATCTAATGTGTGGTGTAATAGGCTCTGGCATGAGGTGTAATGGGCTCTAACACAAGGTGTAATGGGCTCTAGCACCCAGACATGGGTGCCTCTGTATCTCAGAGGCTTTAAGTGACAACAGGTGGGAGAATCTGGATCACTTGCTAACTTTGGATGGGTGAACAAAGACTTTCTGGTAATTGCACACTCTTGTTTGCGACTATTTCTTGGTTGAGTTGTATACGACTGTGGGATTGGATCAGTCCAGAACTGTTGAAGTATGACTGTATGCTTCTGGCCAATAGCATGTTAGAATTCATGAGGAAAGGTACTATCACCTTCATCTATGAGTGGTAGAAGGGAGAGGGAGGAGATCATAAACCGGCTGTCAATTTCAGTGCGAAACATAGATTACAAAATTCTTTGCATTGAGTTAGGTTTTTTCTGGAGCTGGTGATCATTTTAGGTCAGATCTACACCGTACCTGGCAGGAGGTTCTCTGCTAACCTTGCCCTGCTCAGGGATACTCGTGCTTATGGACAGCACAGGATGATGGACACGTGCTCAATCAGCTTGGGCCAAGAGAAGGCCTTTTTATCGAATATCGCACGCATGCTCTCCAAGATGGGTTTTGGGAAGGTAATCTCCCATTGGATCCAACTGCTCTATACAGATGTCTATTGAGGTTTAATCTGTGAGTGGGCGTCAGATAACTTTCCAATCAAATTTGGAATTGGGCAAGACAGTCCTCTCTCCTCTATTAGTTTGTGTGTTGTCTTTGCCAAGTCGATCAGGAAAGATGCGAGCATAAGGATCCTGGGTGGTAGCGACATACCGGTCAAGGCTCCTCTGTACATCAACATCACCAACTTCTGCTTACATCTGCTGTTGTCCAGAAAACTCGACGCCTTGTTCTTTGGGAATTGGGCCATCTGATCTTTTGCCTCCTTCACTGTCAGATCAGATTACCTGAGGGTGTAGGAATATGGTTTAAAGAGTCCAGGGTTTGCACCAAAAGAACCTATAGCCAAAGTCGAGCAGAAACTGGGAATGTGGGAGTAGCACTTCCTCTCAATTTTAGGTAAGAACTTGATCATCAGGTGTGAAGTGCTCTTGGTGTTGCTGTGTGTGGCATAGGTCTGACCCATATGCATAGGAAAGTGTCCAAACCATCTTCAGCTGCTTCATCAATAAGGTCAGAAGTGGGATGTTCGCTGATGATTGCATAATATTCAGAACCATTTGCGGCTCCTCAGACACTGAAGCAATCAATGTCCATATGCAGCAAAAGCTGGACAACATTCAGTCTTGTTCTGATATGTGGCAAGTAACATTCATGCCACGCAAGTGCCAGTCAATGACCACCTCCAACAAGAGAGAACCTAACCATCTCCCTTCGACATTCAGCGGCATTAGCATCACTGTGTAGCCCGCTATCAACATTCTGAATGTTATCTTTAACCAGAAACTGAAGTGGAACAGCCATATAAATACTGTGGCTACAAGAGCAGGTCAGAGGCTGGGAATTCTGCGGTGAGTAACTCACCTCCTGACTCCCCAAACCACCCTCTACAAGGCACAGGTCAGGAGTGTGATGGAATGCTCTCCACTTGCCTGGTTGAGTGCAACTCCAACAACACTCAAGAAACTTGACGTCATCTGGGACAAAGCAACCTGCTTTATTCGCGCCCTATCCAGCACCTTCACCATTCACTCCCCCACCACCGATACACAGTGGCAGCAGTGAGTACTACCCACAAGATGCACTGCAGCAATTCACAAGGTTCCTTTGACAGAACCTTCCAAACCCAAGACTGCTACCGTCTAAAAGGACAAGGGCAGCAGATACCTGGGAACACTGCCACCTGGAAGTTCCCTCCAAGCCACACACCACCATGACTTGGAAACATATCACTCTTCCTTCACTGTTGCTGGGTGAAAATACATGAATTCCCTTCCCAGTAGCATTATGGGTATACCTATACCAAATGGACTGCAGGTAGTTCAAGAAGGCAGCTCATCACCACCTTCTCAAGGGAAATCTAATACTGGGTAGAATTGGCATCTAGCACCTGGTACAATTGGGTTCCAACATTGCATGTAATTGGAATTGAGTATTGGGCATCATTGGGATCTAGCACAGGGTGTAATGAGGATCTGGCACTGGGTGTCATGGGGATCTGGTACTGGGTGTAATGGGGATCTAGTACTGGGTGTTATGGGGATCTAGTACTGGGTGTCATGGGGATCTGGTACTGGTTGTTATGGGGATCTGGTACTGGTTGTTATGGGGATCTGGTACTGGGTGTAATGGGGATCTGGTACTGGGTGTAATGGGAATCTGGTACTGGGTGTCATGGGGATCTGGCACTGGGTGTCATGGGGATCTGGCACTGGGTGTCATGGGGATCTGGCACTGGGTGTCATGGGGATCTGGTACTGGGTGTCATGGGGATCTGGTACTGGGTGTCATGGGGATCTGGTACTGGGTGTCATGGGGATCTGGTACTGGGTGTCATGGGGATCTGGTGCTGGGTGTCATGGGGATCTGGTGCTGGGTGTCATGGGGATCTGGTGCTGGGTGTTATGGGGATCTGGTGCTGGGTGTTATGGGGATCTGGTGCTGGGTGTTATGGGGATCTGGTGCTGGGTGTTATGGGGATCTGGTGCTGGGTGTCATGGGGATCTGGTACTGGGTGTCATGGGGATCTGGTACTGGGTGTCATGGGGATCTGGTGCTGGGTGTCATGGGGATCTGGTGCTGGGTGTCATGGGGATCTGGTGCTGGGTGTCATGGGGATCTGGTACTGGGTGTCATGGGGATCTGGTACTGGGTGTCATGGGGGTCTGGTACTGGTTGTCATGGGGATCTGGTACTGGTTGTTATGGGGATCTGGTACTGGGTGTCATGGGGATCTGGTACTGGGTGTCATGGGGGTCTGGTACTGGTTGTCATGGGGATCTGGTACTGGTTGTTATGGGGATCTGGTACTGGGTGTAATGAGGATTTGGCACTGGGTGTCATGGGGATCTGGTACTGGGTATAATGAGGATCTGGCACTGGGTGTCATGGGGATCCGCACTGTGAGTCCTGGGGAACCGGCACTCGGTTCATTGACACTTTATTTGGATAGTGTACTGAAACTCTTGGTTTATTCGGATTGTTCTAAGTTGTGTTATTTATTTACTGGAATACCGAGTTTGTGTTCTCAGTTAGTTATATCTATCCTGGAATATCCTGTTCAGGTAATGGGTTTGTCTTTGGACTACACCTCTCCATGGGATGGGTTAAGTCAGTGATACGGGGCTCTGGGATACTGATTTAACCTGGGATATCGATATTGTGACTTCTGATTAGATGATCTTGTATTGACACCACACGAATACTGAATATGCAGTTCCTTTCTGATGGGATTCCTCTAGATATTAAAATCCACAGTTTGGTTGGGATTGACATTTTTTTTGCTCCAAGCCTTTGGCTTTGACCCAGGATGTTGGAGCTCTCTTTAATGGGTTTATTCCAGGATTATGGAACAGTATCTCAGAGTGATTGGATTATCCGGAGAGGAAATTCCAACTCTACTAGTAATAGGATTATCCTCAAACACTAAATGGTGATGGGGATAATCCCGATTAGGGGAGCTCCATCTCGGTGCCAATGGGTTTATTCTGGGAGGCCTTGTGGGTGCGGAGAGACTGAGCTGGGATGCTGTGTGCAGTGAGGGGTTGGGGAATATTGAGCAGCGCTGTGTTCAGGGCTGGTGTTACAAGAGGTGCTGCCTCTGCCTTTGCAATGGGGTTTATGCTGCTGCTGTTGACGTCAGTGGTAGAGGGAGGTTCAGACTGTGTAATGCTGGAGATGGCGGCGAGCTTCACATCAGGAGAGATGTGTGTGTGAGCTGGGCAGAGCAGGGAAGGTGACGGCAGGTGAAATGTTGCCAATGCAGCGGCGGTAAATCAGGTGCTCTCCTTCATTCCCATTCTGTGTGTGTGTGTGTGTTTGCAGCCACCTCCCCTGCAAGGTGCTCTGTCTCCCAATCCCCCTCTCTCTCACACACACACACACACACTGTTAGGGGCTCTTTAACATTCAGCCAGGGCCATGGCCGCAGAAGGTGAGCTGCTGCAGCTGCAGAATGTGGAACATTACAAAGCTGAGATCGAGAGGCTGGCTAAGGAGCTAACCGAGACGACCCACGAGAAAATCCAGGCTGCAGAATACGGGCTGGTGGTGCTGGAGGAGAAGCAGTCGCTCAAACAGCAATACGACGAGCTGGAAAGCGCCTACGAGACGGTCAGACATGAGCTGGAGCAGCTGAAAGAGGTGGGTGAGGGAGGGAGAGCTCAGCCTGTGTGGCACCCAGGAGAGATTCAATGTGAGGAGTTGATGTAAAAGCCATTGCTATCGCTCCCTAGCCAGCTCAGTGTACAGGAGTGTGTTAGTGCGGGACATGTTTTTGTTCAGAGGGCTCTCGGTGTCCCCAGAGGGACAGTGATGCTGAGCTCAGTCACACATATTGGGAAGCTGTGACCCTTCAACAAGGAGATTTGTCTCCCTTCCTCCTCCTACTGTGGGGTTGTAATATAGCAGCCAGTCTTACAGAGAGACAGCGGATAGTCTATCAGCAATGGGAGCCAGTCAGTATTTAGTGTGTATTTTTTTAAACGATGGCTTGCGAATTGTAAACGTGACTCAAAACAAAACGAAGAGCCCCCTTTTCTGAGCGTTGGGCACCAGAATCGACCCATTGCTGTTTCCACCCGGCTCCAGCTCTGCAGTGAGGAGAGGCTGGGGAAGCAGCGTTTCCGCAGAGACACACACACAGGTTCAGCCCTTCACTATACAGCGAAGGAGCAGGATTCCTCCCCCTGTCTGGAATTAACACCGTGCTCTCCGGAAGAAGCCGAGAGATCTGTCTTTCCGAAGATGGTTATTGGAGAGAGACAGTTCGGTGTCGGTGCGGCCAATATCCTGGGCAAGCTGCCATCTATCGCATCACTTCCCTTAGTGCAGGGTGGGCGAGAGGGGGGGTGGTCAGATCTGGTGGCAGAGACTATTGAAATCAGAACCTCCTCCAGCCAGAGGAGCAGATGCCATTTCCACAGCTCACCCCCTCTCTCCAACTGCGTTCACAGAGGGGGAGAAAGAGCATGAGGAAGGCGATTTCTGCTTGAAATCTGTCACCCATGATTCTTGAATCATTGATGTGAATCCCAGTGTTGGCCACAGTATCTATGGGATTGATACATAGCTGGCGTTCTTCAGAATAATTACTGTCAATACTAAAAAAACTGTCATTTAATGAAAAGGTTCAGATGGCAAAAGTGAAATCAGGGTGGGTTCCAGCTATTAACTAAACCCTGAAACTGATTCCTCCTGATATCCATTCCCTTGCTATTTATTATAACTCCATGTCACCAATTCACTGCTGTGAGGTTTCTTCCTTAAAAGAGCTACCAGCTGATGGTGCACCATGCCCTTCATACTTGATGTTTATGTTCAGAATGAATAATCTCAGAAGCACAATTGTCACAGCACAGAGGACAGCCATTAAGGCCATCCTGTCTGCCCCGACTCTCCGAATGAGCAATTCACTTTGTGCTATTCTCCTGCCTCTCCCATAACCCTGCACATTCTTCCTTTTCAGATGATAGTCTGCTTCCCTTCTGAAGGATTCACCTGCCACCACCACACTAACAGGCAGTGCATTCTAGACCTTAACCACTCGCTACGTGGATGCTTTTCCTTGTGTCGCTTTTGCTTCTTTTACCAATTACTTTGAAATCTGTGCCCTCTTGTACACGATCCTTTCATAGTTTCTCCCTGTCTACTCTTGTCAAGACCTCTCATGAATTTGAACACCTCTGTCAAATCTCCTCTCAGACTTCTTTCTCCAAAGAAATCTGCAGTGGATTACCAAACAATCCCACATCTTGTCTCTATTTAATGTTCTAATCAACTATTGGCAGGGTTTAGATAGAGGTTTTTATTGGCATGTATGTAAGCAGTGAAATAATATACTAATTATGGAATAGGTATTGATATTTCTAGGTGACTCGATAACTAACTATAGTAACGGGGCATGCGTTATGTTATCATTTGTATGCACAAAATGTCTTTCAAAATACACTCTCAATAAACCAATCATTGCATTTTTTGGTGTTACAGGGAAGAGAAAATAGATTCTTTGAATGATGATAAAATAAGCTGCTTGTGACTGCGGTTCATGACTTTTAGGTTTGTGTATCTATGAAACAACTTTACCAGACCCTGATGCACCATCACTTGGGCAACATCCTCATTGGGAGATCTTTTGCCTACATTTGATCTATTTCTAGATTAATTTTGCATCCATTTGTGATGGTCAAGGAGAAATGAGATCCAGAAGGAGTAGTGAGATTCCACCAAACAAAGGCACTACCTGCTGACAGCCAATGTGGGAGAGGTGTTGACTGGCAGCACGTAGAAATGCTTAACCCAAACATTTGAAAAGGGAAGTGTGGAGCAAAAGGCAGCAGAGAGATCAGGGGCCACATAGTAAAAACCTCAAGGGATTGATATAAAGTGAAATTGGTGAAATAATACAAAGCTGCTTTTGTTATTTTCAGTGCATACAACCTGACACTGATTCATAGAGAGATATAGCAACTGTAGGTAATAGGCTTGCACACATTACAGTCACTTCATAGATAATCAGTTATGGAATTGATCAATGCAAACCAAGAAGGTTCCAGCTTGATCTGTTGCCGATTCTGAGGCTTGTGCCCCTTTGTACATATTTATATATTGGGTGGGGATGGAATCTCGCTTAGTTATTTTGCTCTGTGAGGTTAAACAGCCGAAGGGCACTCACTGTCCTGGCTCTCTCATATATATAACGATGTGGGCAAGACACTGTGGAGACAAAAAACAAACTGCAGAGAGAATTATTGCCAGTGGAATGGATATAGAGAAAGCTGGGCCAAAAGATTGTATTTCGATCAAGAGATTCTGCTGCTGAGAGAGAATGTGAGTAGCAGAAGCAAACATTGAACAAAACTCATGTTTTACATGTAACATGTAG
Source organism: Mustelus asterias (assembly GCF_964213995.1). NCBI lineage: Eukaryota > Metazoa > Chordata > Chondrichthyes > Carcharhiniformes > Triakidae > Mustelus > Mustelus asterias. The sequence continues at coordinate 44,896,737 of NC_135809.1, read as the reverse complement.
GCTATGTTTGGAAATAGTTTAAAATAGTTTCCCCCCATTTCTACAGTGTCAGCAATGTGACACAGTTGAAAGGAAGTAAAGTTGTAGAGACAGAGCTGATAGTTAAGTATTATGTAAATTGTCCTAAAGCAACATGAGCCATTTTGTTTTTTTAAAAAGAGAACCTACTGTAGTGAAAGGATTTTCGCATCACAGGACGTTATCCATTTTTAGCACAAATGGAAAAATATTTTAAACAAACAATGTTCCTGACTTCTTATTAAAAGCCATTGTATTTTAGTATAGTCCCACAGAGCAAGAATGTCATGTCTTTGAGTCCCTAGACTAGAGTTAGTTAATCTCAGGCAAGGTGTTGTATATATACAGTGGGTCTCAGTGTTTACTGATGGGAGGATGGGAAATCAATCAGAAATCCTGCTGACTGCCATTCAGTGACCTTTGCTGGAAGTGTGCATGGTTAGCATTGGAAGAAGACAAGATCCAGATCTGCCTTGCTTCCTTTAGGCAAGAAGAGTGGAAACATGGCACAATAAATAACATGCAAGATTATCTGAATTGTTATCCTATTGCTGGAAGGTGGTGTGTTGGATACTTGGATGGATGTAAGTGTGTGCTGTAAATTTCCCTTGTAGAACAGACATCTCAGAGATCATCTTCTCTTCCTTGAAGGGTGAAATAAAGATTAAATTCACCAATCACCCAGGGTGTCAAGTCTTCAGCAGTGGAGCAGCATCAATAGAGGGCTTGAAAATTCCCTTGCACCCTCTTGGGCAGGCACTGTGTATATAGTGGGACGTGTAATAAATGTGAATGGTGCAGGGGAAATAGTAACATTAATGGGTTGCTCTCCTCTGCAACACAGAGTGGCAGGAGGTGGAACTGGACCACAGTTCCTCCAGATGTGAATCCAAACCTAAATAACAACACATTGGAGGATCAGTGGTGCGAGATTACACACCTCCTTGTAAGGAGGAAGAATTGTCCTAAACTTCTAATTGTGCATCTTTGGCTCAATGTGTTCAGATTGGCATTGACAGCTGTCAGTTTGCCCAGTTAATTAAAAATACACAACACTAATTAGAAGTGGAAAGAGTTGGAAAATATATTTTGGTCTGGTTCCCAGAATGCCCTATCACCGCCACATTGTGACAGGAAAATATTGGGATCTAAAGACAGGAGTTCGGTGATCTTGGGAACTGTGTCCCAATGTTGCACCACATTATGATCACACGATAGCATGAATTTTAAAGCCTGTTTTAAATTGTGCAGGAACACACTTTCCCCTAATACGTATTCAGACAGTCATTGAAAGGCTCATGACAGAGAAAGTCTCTGAAGGCACAGAGGGTCATATTCACCATTGTGCCATTGTGTCCTGGGTACAACATCCAGGCTCAGTAACTGCTGACAAACTGCTCAGTATTCTGCTCATAAAGCCTGTTGTCCAACTGTTGTCTGCAATTGTCGAGCCATTCATAGGCAAAAGATCAAGGAAGAGTAAACATTTAAGTAATTGTCCAACGTCAGGGTGCTGAGGTTTTTTTAAAATCTTGATTTACATGTTCACTTGGCAGCTTTTCAGCCCCTGAACTAATTTCAGAATAAGTATTTATTTATGACCTACCATTAAAGAGCAGAAGGCAGAGTCCTAAAACAATTCTGCAAAAAAATACTTGGCAAAAATATGCAGGGGTGGAATGAGGTGAATTTGGTATTATTGTATGGAATAGTTACTGTGGTGGTTTTCCCCAGTTATGTTCCCTTCTCTTTCAGTGCCGATAGCTGCAGCAGTACAGTTTCATACACATTAGCAGGCCTCCCAAACTTCACCCAAGTGCCATTCTTCCTGTAGAAGGCTAAATAGGCAATAGTCGTTGGCCATTCCACCAGGAAGGTAGAGCGGAGGATTGCATCACTCTGTCCTTACCTCACATGTGCACGAGTTTGTTTTCCAGCACCTCAGTCTCAGTGGAAAAGAGACAGAGAAGTTAACCTTTTAGTTAGAGACCAGTAACTGGAAACTGACTATTTCACTGCAGGGAGAATGGGTGGAAATATTGGACAGGTGCACCTTGCCTGCTCATGCTTTCGCTTAGGGAATGGTGCTTTGTGCAGAGAGGATTGAGTAGAATGGATTCATAAGAAACACAGCAAATTTTTATCATTTGACCCAGTTTTTGAGACTAAATGTTGGGACAATCATTTAACTTGATTATTGTGGATTTAAATTGAACTCAGCATCTTAAGTTGCCAACTGCCCATAGATGTTGGTCACGTGCGATGCTGCTTAGTCTTTGGCAGTGTTTCATGAGCTGGCCACCAGGAGGTGCACAAGAGGCCTGTCGCTTCTAACAACAGGTTTTCAAAGAAAAATCACTTTTTTTCCATAAGAAAAATAAATACCTGATCTCCACTCAGCCATGATTATATAACTGAGATAATGACCTCACTCTGTGGTCATTGGCACTCTCTTGTTCCGTGCTTGATGCCTGCCTTTGCTATAAACATCCTAATTACTTCACTCCTAAATATATGCATCTACAGTCATTGTGGATGGTATGTGGTACTCAGATTGTTTCACCAGAAATATTATTGACTTACTGTTGGGGAATTGAAACTTTATTAAGTCAGCAAGCACTGGAGGAAGAAAACTTTTTCCAGAATTCCTTTTGGGAGCAAAATGACAGAAAGATTGTACTGAAAAATGCACATCCATCTGAATAGCATCTGAAAGGCGGACGAGGGGAAAGAGATTGGGTATAATCCTAGATCACAAACTCCCAAACATTTTAATTTGGATCTTGTTTTCTGATCCAAGTCAGCAAGTCATCCTGCTGGATATTCTGAACATTTCCTGGTTTTGTTTCAAGCAATTCTGACACACCTTTTTGCTTCAGAGTAAACATTGTTATTGAGTGTCCAAATTATCAGTGTGTTTTGTGATTTGCAACTTCAGAAATCGTAGATTTCCCAGAGTAGGATTTGTGCTTGGGTTCATAAGTGATATAATGAACATGTTACATAAAGCTCCTTAAAATGTGCTCCTGGGATGATGTTTAGGACAACCTGAACTTCAACATTTCCCATCAACATAAGATCCATCTTCTATCCAAGGTAATGTATTGAATTTAGTGAGTGGCCAGGATTTTACAGTCTTGGAGTAAATAGCAATTTAAATGGTCTACCCTGTCCGCCAGAGCGCGAGACACACTGTGGTGGGGCTGTAAATATCTGGCCTTAATAGCTATCATTTTTAAAAATTACATTGATAGTTCATTCCTTGCTGGAGCAGTTACACTGCATGGCCCCTGGACTTTATTAATTTAGCTTTAATTATTTTTATTTCTTGAGTTAAAGCAAGGTGGCTGGAGGAATTTGTAGTTATTTTTGTTTCTGCCCTGATCACTCCTTTAATTCTGTTTGGGATGCATTAATAAGCAGAGGGTGGGAGTGAAGATCAGGACATCCTACGTTGAAAGTTAAGGGAATAGAACACAGTTTTCCACTTTGGCACGACAGCTGAAGGTATGACTGGGGAGGATGAAAACCAATGCTAAGTGGAAAAAGTAGGCATAATGCCCAATAGCTTAAAAGCAGCCACTTTGACACAACAGCATTAGTACACAGCGTGTTGCCTGTTTAGTATTGGACCCTTTTAGAACAGCAATTCCGAGTTCTAATGTAATGAGTGCCGTACTGCTGGTGTATTGTAAAGGAGTTCTGTCGTCTTGTAAAGTGATTGGCAGGTCTTTTGCATTTGTGTAATCACGCGCAATGAAGTGACATGAGGTGTATCAAGCTTATTATTAACACACTACTTCCAATTGCCCTTCCACTCCAACCCCCCCCCCCCCCCCCCCCCCCCCCCCGCCACACTCCATCCCCACCAGAAAATAAAAGGTTTGCCAAACATTTTTTTTAATGAGTTAAAAGCAGAAAATGCTGTAAATACTCAGAAGATCTGGCACATCTATGGAGAGAGAAACATAATTAATCTTTTCAGGTCTGTGACCTTTCATCAGAACTGGGAGAAGTTACAAATGTAATAGGTTTTGAGAAAATGGGGAGGGTGGGAAGAAGAAGAACAAAAGGGAAAGTCTAGGATATGGTGGCAGACGGGAGAGATTAAATGATGGAAGGGTTGGTAGTGCAGGGCCAAAGGAAGACGTGGGGGGCACAAGTAAAAGAAGCAAAAGATGTGCCGAGACCAAGTGTCAATGGTAGAATGCCAGCCAAAAGTAAACGAGAGAGTAAAATCTAAACCTGCAAAGAAAATGGGGGTAGAGGTTTCATCTGAAATGGTTGTGAATCTGGAAGAATAGAAAATGATGAAAGATGAGGTGCTGTTCTTTGAGCTTAGGTTGAGTTTCATTGGAACACTGCAGCAGACCAAAATAGAAAGAGTGGGAATAAGATGGACAATTAAAATGGAAGCTCAGAGTCACACTTTTGGACTAAACACTGCGTCCTGCAAAGTGGTCACCTAATCTATTTGCTCCTCCAATGTAAAGCAGACCACACTGTGAGCAGCAAAGACAGGATAATAAATTGAAAGAAGTACATTAAACTTGGAAAGTGTGTTTTGGGGGCCTGGGATAATGAGCAGAGGTGACGGGGCAAGTATTGCATCTCCTGCGCTTGCATGAAATGGTGTCGTGGGGAGGGGGTGTTGGAGGCAGCTTGGGAAGTGGACCAGGTTATTGCTGAGGGAACAATCCATTTGGAATGCTGAAAGGAGAGAAGATGTGTTTGCTGGTGGCACTATGTTGGAGGTGGCAGAGATGGCAGAGGATCATTTGTTGAATGCACAGGCTGGTGACATAGAAGGTGAGGACAAGAGGAACCCTATCATGGTTGTGGGAGGGAGGGAAAGTGGTGAGAAAGAAGTGCGAGAGATGGGATGAATGCTGTCAATCACAGAGGGGAAGTTTAAATTTATTTATTATTGTCACAAATAGGCTTACATTAACACTGCAATGAAATTACTGTGAAAATCCCCTATTCTTGATTAAGAATAAAGGACACCTATTAGAAATGCTCGTAAGGAAGGTTGCATCATCAGAACAGAGAATGAAATGGAGTACCTGTAGGAAGTGGGGTGTGAGGAAGTGAAGTCAATGTTGCTGTGGAGGTTGGTGGGATTATATTTAATAATAATGGCACCTCTCCAGAAATGGTTGCAGCAAGGTTGAGATAGGGAAAGGGATGGATGGACCACGTGAAGGTTAGATCATGGCAATTGGAAGCAAAGTCAATTAATTTTTTCAGTTCAGGGTGAAAACACAAATGGCACCAATACACTCATCACTATACTGGAAACGAGGTGAGGGTGGGCTTCTGAACTGGACTGGAACATGAATGTGCCATATTACCCTCAAGGCTGGAAAGTCTAGGACGCCAGTGTGTGCCCATAGCAGTGAATTGAGTTCAGGGAGAACTTGTTGAATAGAGGAACAAATTCAGCCAGGCAGATGCGGGGTGGTGGTGGATAGAAGAAAGAGTTAGAGAGTTAATGGACCACCCTGTTGGAAGATGGAGATGTAGAGGAACTGGAAACTATTGCAATGATGGAGGACATCTAAAGAGTCAGAGAGTAGGTGGGCAAAAACTGGACAAGGAGGGAAAAGTTAGTTGGGTTAGGAAGAAATCAAGTCAGTGGGCAGGGAACAGGTTGGAAAGATCGATTATCAGGGCATTCCGGTTTGTGAATTTTGGGAAAATATGAGGTGGGAAACTGGAGGGAAGATCTCTGGAGATGAGGTCAGTGACATACCTGGAAGCAATGGTGGTGGAGTCAGGAGCAGGGATCTTTTGCTGCAATTATACAGGGCCTTGGTGAGGCCACACATGGAATATTGTGTGCTGTTTTGGGTTCTTTATCTAAGAAAGGATGTTCTTGTTATAGAGGGAGTATTGCGAGGCTAATCACACTGATTCCTAGGATGGTGGGATTAACGTATGAGGAGAGATTGAATCAGTTAGGATTATATTCACTGGAGTTTAGAAGAATGAGGGGGGAATCTCAGAAACATGTAAAATTCTAACAGGACTAAGAGTAGATGCAGGAAGGATGTTCCCGATGGTGGGGTGTCCAGAACCAGGGACCATAGTCTAAGGGTATAGGTAAAACGTTTAGGACTGAGATGAGGAGAAATTTCTACTCCCAGAAAGTGGTGAATCTGTGGTACTCACTACCACAGAAAGTAGTTGAGGCCAAAACATTGAATGTTTTCAAAAAAGAGTTAGATATAACGCTGGGGCAAATGGGAGCAAAGAGTATGGGGGAAGGCGGGATCAGGCTATTGAGTTGGTTAATCAGCCATGGTCATAATGAATGGCGGAGCAGGCTCGAAGGGCTGAACTGCCTACTCTTTTCTGTGTTTCTGTTGCCTGGGGTTGTAGGAGAAAATGTTGGAGAGTTGGCATCAACCTCTGCAAAATGGAGGTTGGTTCGCCGGATAACAAGAGCACTACCCCTGTCAGCAGTTTTGATAACAGTGTTAGGGTTGAGTGAAGAGAAGAGAGTGCAGCAAGTGCTTAATGAAATCTGTCTCCTTAAGTTTACGGTTTATATTCCCATTATAAATCTTGCAGAATAAATCAATATATGATTTGAAGTGAATTGCAAAAGGATTGGATGACTCTATTTGGAATTATAAGCTGTCATCAAAAGAACCTTGTTAGAAACCCAGCCCCACAGATTTGGAGTCCTTGGGAGAGATTCATCTTTCTATAAAATCATGTCCTGCTCCACACGCTATTCAATCTGTAAAAATTCACACCTAGTCAGCAGCCTGCAATGGTAGTGTTTCCACTCACAAGATGAATGACATTTCAGCCATAAGTGCATGACCTGCCCAAATGCTTCAGTTTAATAATTACAGACTGAGATTTCCTGGAAAACTTTGATGTATGTGATGACCTTAACGAGGTCCATGAGGTTGGCCTCTTGGAGTATGAGCTCCCTGATTGAGGTAATGATTGCCTGTCCAATCAGGAAGTCGCACCTGGAGGTATATTGAGGAGTGTCAGGGCGACTGGCACTCTGGATTCTGATTTTGTACCTGAAGCACTCTCAGGAGTGGAGATAGGTTTGTAAATAAAGGGAATCTATTGAAGAGACACCAGCCTCTGAGGAGTTATTTCAGTGTATCTATAGTGTAAGAGTCAAGTTGCACTGCTTTTCCCCTAAGGAAATTTGTGTGTGAAAAGATTTCTGCTGAAATATCGAAAGACATGAATTTCCTCGGTCGTGTCATCCCGAGTTAAAGTCTGTCAAATCCAATTAACTCATTAAACTAGCTCCACCCCCAGGCAAAACAGCATGCGACTGTCCTCAATTTGCAATAGTTCTGAATGGGTGTGAACTTGTACCTAAATGTTTAGCAGATGCAAGTCATTATATCTGGTGTTTCCGAGCATTGCTTTCAGCTTAGCATTCTTCAAAAAACTGCTTGGTTTTGCTTGTATCCTTGATTTTTTTCACATAATTTGTTAGATTGAAGTCAGAAAAGCTTCTATAATTATTCTTAAACATGCATAATTAATTTGCATAAATGATGTGTGGATGCCTTCAAACATCATTTTTCAGAATGTAAGAAAGAGAGTCTTAGAATTTAGATTGTATGTGTTCCATGCTTTAAGAGCATGGGAATGAGAGTTGGTCATTTAACCCCGCATGCCTGATCTGTCATTCAGTGAGATCATGGCTGATCCGTGACACAACTCCCCAAACACTCATCGCCCCATATCCTTTATACTTTTTGGTTAACAGAAATATATCAATCTCTGATATTGTGATAACCCCCTCGAGGTCCATGGGGAATCACTAATTGATTGCCCTGTGGGGTTCATTGAATGTGAGTTCCCTTGGTAACAGGTAGTAGCCTGCGCATCTGGAACTCAATACCTAAGCCTTTTATAAGACAGGCCCAGGACTGGGCCTGCTGAACTGTAGTCTCGGGCAGGGACTAATGTGTGTATGCCATGGTAGTGGTTTTACTTTGCATTCTGTAAGAAATTATGTTTCTTTCCAACCAGGCTACCTGAATCATTACAGATTTAAAATTCACTTCTGATCGAGCTGTTTGCAGAAGACAGTTCAAAACTTTCCTCATCTTTTGCATTATTTCCGAATTTCATTTCTGACAGGTATGACTGATTTTTAGACTCTGTCCCCTATTCCTAGATTTCTCAAACAGTAGAAATAGGTTTTGATGCCATTTACTCTATCTACCCTTAATATCTTGAAAATTTAGTTGATAATCTCTCCTTGTAATTTAATCATTGGAATTCAGTTCCTGCTAAATCCACCCTGCACTGCCTCCAAAAGCCAATGCATTCTTTCTTAAGGTGTGTTACCTAGAATTGCTCACTGTTCCAAGTGTGGTCTAACCAGGGCCTTGTATAACTGTAGCAGGACTTCAAACACCGCACAATCCTCCCATTCTGGTCCTCTAGATACAAAGGCCTTTTTGATTATTTTCTGTACCCATCCATGATGTGTTGATCTATGTGTGTGGATTCCCAAGACCCTTGGTCCTGCATCTGGTGTTACTATTTAAAATGTAGCCTGTTCTACCTTTTATAGGTCCAAAATAGATAACCACATAGCTGGCCCATATTGAAATCCATTTGCCAGTTTTGCTCATTATGCTTCCATCCACACTGTTTACAATACTGCTGATGATCTTGTCATTGCCAAACTGTCTCTCGATCATGTCTGTCATTCACAAATACAGTGAATAGTCAAGGCCCCGCACATATCCTTATCGATGCCACTAGTAAGAAGTTTCACAACACCAGGTTAAAGTCCAACAGGTTTATTTGGTAGCACAAGCCACAAGCTTTCAGAGCGCTGCTCCTTCATCAGGTGAGTGGGAGTTCTGTTCACAAACAGAATGCCACTAGTCACATCCTGCCAATTATAATATCTGCTCATTACCCCTGCTCACTGCCTCCAATCATTCAACCAATCTCTTATCAAGCCCATTTTCTCTCACTTTCTTGAGCTTCAACTTTAGCTAACAATCTCTTATGAGGGGCCTGATTGAATACCTTCTCGAAGTCCACAATTAAATCGCATCCATTGACCTTCCTCTATCCACTCTGTTTCCAGCATGAAGCTACGTGAAGTTTCTTTCTCTTCCCTGTGATCAAGTCACAAAGTTTCTCCTATGTGCTTCTTTCCGACAGGGCAGATATCAGGGGTTTCAGTGTAGGGAATGGTAAGCAGAAATGTCACATGCCAGACTATACATCTTGCAACCTTCCACCAGTGCACTCTGTTAACTAATATAATTAAATTGTTTACATTCTGGAGAGTCAACCAAACAACAACTTGTGTTTATATAATACTTTTAATGTGGCAAAACATTCCCATGAAGCTACCTTGAGACATATCAGAAAAAATTGACACCGAGCTTCAGAGATATTAGGATGGGTGATCAAAAGCTTGATCAGAGGTTAGGAGGTGGGCGAGGTTAGTGGGTGGGAGAGGTTAGAGGGTGTGTGTGTGTGGAGTTTGCACGTTCTCCCCATGTCTGTGTGAGTTTCCTCTGGATGCTCCGGTTTCCTCCCACACTCCAAAGATGTGCGGGTTAGGTTGATTGGCCATGCTAAATTGACCTTAGTGTCAAGGGATTAGCAGGGTAAATATGTGGGGTTATGGGAATAGGGCCTGGGTGGGATTGTGGTCGGTGCAGAGTTGATGGGCCGAATGGCCTCCTTCTGCACTGTAGGGATTCTATTTTGTTGTTTTGGCCCAAGACAGCTGAAAGCATTGGCTAGCAATGGTGGAGTGCTGGAAAGCTGAGGTGTGCAAGAGGCCAGAATTGAAGCAGTACAGTGCTCTGAGAGTTATCGCAGAGAGGAGATTGCAGAGATAGAGAGTGGTGAAATCTATGGAAAGATTGAACATCTGGAAAAATGAATGATGCGTACACAAACTACCTTTTTCCTTCCAAAGATTGTGCTGCATTATGCAGTTTCTAAATTTAGAAGAAAAATCCTCTGCTTTGCATCTTTCTATTTTGAAATGGCTGACTCAAAGACATTCCAAATTAAATAAAGCTTTTTCAGTGCTGGCTTTTCAATGTAAATTGGGTGAGCAATGTCAACCACCTAATAATTGAACTGAAGCAAAGTTATTCCATTTTGGACCTGGTCTCCCATTACCCGAGGAACAGTAGATTCAAATAAATCTATGTTCAGGATTTCCACCCTGTGGCTACCAGAGCAGGCCAGAGTCTAGATATTTTGCACTAAGTGATTTTCCTCCTGACTCCCAAAGCCTGTCCACCATCTACAAGGCACAAGTCTCGAATGTGATGGAATACTCTCCATTGAATTCCCTCTCGTTTTTGTCAACTATTTCTCATTTTGCATGTAACCTTTTTTTTAATTCATTCGTAGGACATGGGCATCACTGGCTGGCCAGCATTTTTTGCCCATCCCTAGTTGCCCTTGGAGGACAGTTGAGAGTCAACCACATTGCTGTGGCTCTGGAATTACATCTAGGCCAGACCGGGTAAGGACGGCAGATTTCCTTCCCTAAAGGACATTAGTGAACCAGATGGGATCTTCCGACAATCGACAATGGTTTCATGGTAATCAGTAGATTCTTAACTCCAGATTTTAAAAATTGAATTCAATTTCAACCAACTGGCATGGCGGGATTCGTGCCCAGGTCCCCAGAACATAAGCTGAGTTTCTGGATTAATAATCTAGCGATAATACCACTAGGCCATCTGCTCTCAACAAGTGCCATGGTGTCAGTAAGACAGTCACTGGAAGATACATGTAGAGAGCCATACAACTTCCTTCCCTTTCATATTTGACATAACAGATAAACTAGTATTCAGCTGTACAACTGAGAACGCACTGGTTTCAATCTGCATTTCACTCCAATTTTCTGTCATTGACCCAACATGTGGGCATTGCCAATTTGATCCTCAATTCAAATCAGCAACTTTTTGTTTTCAGTTAACATGAATTCAACAGGAGAAATAGGATGATGTGAGACCATAAGACATAGGAGCAGAATTAGGCCACTCGGCCCATCGAGTGTGCTCTGCCATTCAATCATAGCTGATATTTTTCTCATCCCCATTCTCCTGCCTTTTCCCCATAACCCCTGATCCCCTTATTAATCAAGAACCTATCTATCTCTGTCTTAAAGACACTCAATGACCTGGTCTCCACAGCCTTCTGCGGCAAAGTGTTCCACGGATTCACCACTCTTTGGCTGAAGAAATTCCTCCTCCTCTCTGTTTTAAAGGATCATCCCTTTAGCCTGAGGTTGTGCCCTCTGGTTCTAGTTTTTCCTACTAGTGGAAACATCCTTTTCACGTCCACTCTATCCAGGCCTCGCAGTATCCTGTAAGTTTCAATAAGATCCCCCCACATCCTTCTAAATTCCAATGAATACAGACCCAGAGTCCTCAACTGTTCCTCATACGACAAGCTCTTCATTCCAGGGATCATTCTTGTGAACCTCCTCTGGATCCTTTCCAAGGCCAGCACATCCTTCCTTAGATATGGGGCCCAAAACTGCTCACAATACTCCAAATGGGGTCTGACCTTATACAGCCTCAGAAGTACATCCCTGCTCTTGTATTCTAGCCTCTTGACATGAATGCTAACTAACATTGCATTTGCCTTCCTAACTGCTGACTGAACTTGCATGTTAGCCTTAAGAGAATCTTGAACAATGACTCTCAAGTCCCTTTGTGTTTCTGATTTCCTAAGCATTTTCCCTTTTAGAAAATAGTCTAAACTCCTTCCAAAGTGCATAACCTCACACTTTTCCACATTGTATTCCATCTGCCACCACTTTGCCAGGAGGAGGGGTGGAAAGGAGGTGGGCGGAAGAGTTGCCTTCACAAATCAATTGGATCCATGCTTGGAGGAAAGATGGACTAACTGAATTGCTCTGCAAAAGAGCTAGTGCAGATTCGATGAGCCAAACGGCTTCCTTCTGTGTAGCGGTTTTCTGTGATTCTTCAGCATGTTTTGGGGCAAAGTGGACCTTCCCCAAGAAATTCTAACTTTTCCCCCTTTCCATCTGAAAAAAATAAGCGATGCGGATAACATTTGGTGATCAGGTGGTTATATACATCGCTCACAGAGAACCACGATTTAGTCTGCTGTTGTGTATCACATTTCTTGTGATAAACATTTGTCTGTAATACCTTGTCAATGTTGGATCCTGTGTTTTATAATTGTTTTTCATTATACTAAAATCAATCTCAAATTTATTTGGAAGCTGCAGCATATCAAAAGTGCATTAGTGTTGACAGGTTAGTTGACACTGAAGGACATCACAGTCAATCTGATCTTCTACCCTCTCAACCTCAACAAAAGCCCATGAGCAAACAGAGGCTGCTGGTGAACAGTAGAATTGTGAAATAGGCAGATTTTTTCTCCACTGTTTCTTGCCCAGGGATGTTGTCTGTTGCACTATTTGTACAACTAGCCCAGCCGAGGAATGTTAACGTGGCACTTTGACCGTACCTGACACAAAATAGCCAACTTAATGCAGGCCAGGGTCAATTCTGGGATCTTTCTGCTCTGTACAGTTTAAAATATTCACCCACTTAGCCATCGTGGGAGCATTATCTATGTCTTCAACACCCTGGTTACTCTGGATAAGTGGGGCTTGTTTTGCTTGGTTTTCCAGAGGCAGAGGTTTGGATTTTTTCATCTCCGCACATCATGGAAAATGTTATCAGCTTGACATGCTCAACCAGCCTCCCCCTTGTCATCTGCCTTCCCTGGTTTACCTTCTTGGTAATGCCTCATTTATAAGGTCATTGAGGTTTACAGCATGGAAACAGGTCTCTCGGCCCAACTTGTCCATGCCGCCCTTTTCTTTTAAACTACTAAGCTAGTCCCAATTGCCCGCATTTGGCCCATATCCCTCTATACCCATCTTATCCCGTAACTGTCTAAATGCTTTTTAAAAGACAAAATTTTACCCACTTCTACTACTACCTCTGGCAGCTTGTTCCAGACATATACCAGCATCTGTGTGAAAAAATTGCCCCTCTGCCCCCTTTTGTATCTCTCCCCTCTCACCTTAACCTATGCCCCCTAGTTTTAGACTCCCTTACCTTCGGGAAAAGATGTTGACTATCTAACTGATCTATGCCCTTCATTATTTTATAGACCTCTATAAGATCACCCCTAAGTCTCCTACACTCCAGGGAAAAAAGTCCCAGTCGATCCAGACTCTCCTTATAACATGAGCAAACTCCTTATAACTCAAACCATCATGTCCCAGTAGCATCCTAGTAAATCTTTTCTGCACTCTTTTTAGTTTAATAATAGGGTGACTAGAACTGTATGCAGTATTCCAAGTGTGGCCTTACCAACGTCTCGTTTGATTGTGATCCTCCCTGTCCCACCTTTGTGAGCAGTTTTCCTGCCCCATCTCAGTGCTGTCATTTTAGCAATGCCCCAACGTTCCTCATTTACATACTGCTTCTGGGGTCAGCTTCCGATATATTTTCTAGCAACTTCCAGCTCTCCCATCATCACATTTGTTTCCAAAACCATTTCTGTGCTATTTGTGTGAGATCGTCATGAACTTGGCAGCATCAAAGCCATCCTGTTTAGCTTCTGGTAAAAGATGCCATGATCCTTTATGTTTTCCAACAAATCTTGTTTAGTGTACACCTTCCATGCATTTTGGCTAAGATCAAGTGTAGTATTGATATGCTGTGCTTGGTTGAAGTCATTAGGTTACATTTTAGCTTCATTTGAAGCAATTTTTAAAAGCAGCATCTCAGCCTTTTGGTTAAGATGCAAATGAGATCAAGCCTTGGAGGAGGAGCTATGCCTACTCCAATCAGCTTGGATCATGTAGATCAAGTCCAAGACAGGAGGTGAGAGCCCTGTCTTGTCAGCTTGGATCGGGAATGTCTCAACTTGTTGAGACTCTGAATTGGACTTGATTTGATTGAATTGGAATTAAAAAAAACAAATATGTGATGACAGGTTGGCTAAGATGCAAATGAGATCAAGCCTTGGAGAAGGTGCAATGCCTGCTCCAATCAGCTTGGATCATGAAGGCCAAGTCCAAGACAGGAAGCAGCCAGCAATCCAGCTTGGATCTGGAATGTCTCACTTTGAATTGGACTTTGATTGGATATAAACAAATGTGTGATGACAGGAAACCGGCATCAGATAGTTTGTTCTTGCCTTAGAATAGAAGATTCTTGGCTAGCCGCCAAGATTGTTGGATTTCTTTGAGAATGGTTCACTATTAGACATTGATGGAGAAGTTATCATTGTGATTGTTAAAGTGCCTGATGTTGACTGAAACTAGAAGCAGGAAGCTTTGGAAGATAGGAGCAGGAGTAGGCCATTCAGCCTCCTCCACCACTCACCTAGATTACAACTGATTGTCTGCCTCAACATCATTTTCCTGCACTATCCCCATATCCCTTGATGCCATCAGTAACTAGAAATCTATCGATCTCGGTTTTGATCATACTCAGTGACTGAGCTTTCACAGTCCATTGGGTAGAGAATTCAAAAGACTCTCCCTCTTTGTAAAGAAATTCCGACTCGCCTCAGTTCAAAATGGCCTGCCCCTTATTCTGAGACTGTGTGCATTGGTTCTGGATCCCACAGCCAGGGGAACCATCCTTGCTTCATCCACCCTGTCTAGCCTTTTAGGAATTCTGTAAGTTTCAATTTAATCCCCTCTTATTCTGCTAAACTCCAGAGAATAAATGCCCCGTTTCCTCATGGGACAATCCCACCACCCCAGGGATTAGCCTGGTGAACCTCCACTGCACTCCGTATATGGCAAGTATACCCTTCCTTGGGTAAGGGCACCAAAACTGTATGCAATATTCCAGGTGCAGTCTAATCAAGCATCTACACAATTGAAGCAAGATAGCTTTACTCCTGTACTCAAATCCTCTTGCAATAAAGAGACCAACTTGAGTTCCTAATTGCTTGCTGCACCAGCATGGTAGCTTTCAGTGATTTATGAATAAGGATACCCAGGTCCCTTTGGACATCAACACTTCCCAATCTCTCATCATTCAAGAAATACTCTATACCTCGGTTCTTCCTACCAAAGTGGATAACCTCACATTTATCCATATTATATTCCACCTGCCATGTTTTTGCCCACTTACTAAGGCTGCCCAAATCCACTTGAAGCCTCTTTGCATCCTCCTCACAACACGCCTTTCCACCTAGTTTTGTGTCATCTGCAAACTTGGCAAGGTTACATTTGGTTTCCATAGCCAACTCATTGATGTAGATTGTGAATCGCTGCGGACCCAGCACTGATCCTTGCAGTACTCTACTAGTTACAGCTGCCAAACTGAGAATGACCCATTTATCCCAACTCTTGATTTTCTGTCCATTAACCAAAATATTACCTCCTATCCCATGTCCTCCAGTTACCTCCTGTGTAGGACCTTATCAAAAGCCTTTGAAAATCCAAATACATCACATCCCCTTATCTATTCTACCAGTAATATTCTCAAAGAAATGCCAACAGGCTTGTCAAGCAGTATATCCCTTTTTAAAGTGCATAAAGAAAACCATTATTTTCTAAGTATCCAGTTATCACATTCTTTACCATGGATTGTAGTATTTTTCTGACTACTGACATCAAGCTAACAGGTCTGTAGTTCCTGGTTTTCTCTCTCCCTCCTTTTTTAAGATAGTAGGGTGACATTTGCTATCTTCCAATCTGCAGGCACCATTCCAGAATCTATAGACTTTTGAAAGATGACCACCAATACATTCACTATCTCTACAGCCATCTTATGCAAAACTCTGGGATGCAGATAATCAGGCCCAATGATTTATCAACTTTCAGCTGCATTAATTTCTCCAAAGAATCATAAAATCCCTATAGTACAGAAGGAGGCCTTTTGGCCCATCGAGCCTGCACTGACAATAATCCCACTCAGGCCCTATTCCAGTAACCCCATGTATTGACACTAATGCAATTTAGCATGGCTTAATCAACCTAACACGCACATCTTTGGTCTGTGGGAGGAAACCAGAGCAACCAGAGGAAACAAACACAGATATGGGGAGAATGTGCAAACTCCACACAAACAGTAACCCAAGGCCAGAATTGAATCCCGGTCCTTGGTGCTGTGAGGCAGCAGTGCTGACCACTGTGCCACCGTGCCGCCCAATTAGTGAGTGGTCCCCAGTATTACTTTTTTTTCACTAACACTAATTTCTTTCAGTTCCTCCTTCCCACTAATCCTTTGGTTCTGTAGTGTTTCTGGGAGGATTTCTTTTTCATCTTCCTCCATAAAGACCGATACAAAGTAATTATTTAGCTTCTTTGCTATTTCCCAATTATAAATGTTCCTGTTGCTGCCTGTAATGGACCCACATTTGTCTTTGCTAATCTTTTCATTTTTACATACCTGTAGAAGCTTTTACAGTCTGTTTTTATGTTCCTTACTAGTTTATGCGTGTCCTATTCTCCTGTTACCAGTTTCTTTGCCCTTTGCTGAATTCTAAAATGCTCCCAATCCTCCCACTTGCTGACTTTCTTTTGGCAACGTTATAAACTTCTTCCTTTGATCTTTCACTTCCTTTGTTAATCACAGTTGACTCATTTTTCCTGTTGATTTTTTTGTGCCTTAAAAGAATGTATATTTGTTGTAAATCTGTATCAATTCTTTAAATACCAGCATTGGCTGTCTGTCATACCTTTTAATGTATTTTCCTAATTCACCACAGGCAACTTGCCCCTTATATCTTTGTTTAACTTAAGATCCTAGTTTTGGATTGAACTAATCATTTTCAAACTTAGTGGGAAATTCTGCATCTTATGGTCACTCTTCCCTAAAGCTTCTTTTCCAACAAGATTATTCAGTTGTCCTTTCTTGAATAATACCAAGACCTGTTCCTCAAAATACTCCTGGAAAACCATCTCATTCACATTCCAGGAATTTGCCCCCCACTCATTAGATTTATCCAACCTGTATGTAGAGTGAAGTTGCCCATGATTATTGTATTACCTTTACTACATGTACCTCTAATTTCTGGATTCCTGTCACCTACTCTTCTGACTTAGTATCCCATTCACTACTGCAAAACAAAGGCAGCCTTTCTCAAAAATAAAAGCGAATTTTATTGGAGAAGTTGAAGGCAGTTGGTGCCAAACAATATTTTGGTGTGGTATTTTTTGAATACGTGTGGGGGAGTTTTGTAATGATTAGTCAGGCCTCTATTGTTGTCTTTCTAATGACCTTAATTGTCTAGTTTGATATTCTTTCATTTTAGTTTGATTTATTTTTCTTGTCTTGTTTCCTACCTTTCTCTCTCAAAGTTGCTGATTCATGCTGGGATATTTTTCCAAGAATCGCAGAAACCTTTCCACCTGACCAAAGCAGCCATTTGGTCTTTGAGATTGTCTGAAGGCTATTTAACCAAGTACGCTAAATACAGGCAAACCCAATCTTGTCCTTGTTGAATGTAATCTCACATCGTTACATTCCATCAAGGATAGCAAGTAGGAACTCCAGCATATTTTCTCTTGCCTGCTGCAGAGGTTCTCTGGCCAACCATAGTCACCTCGAGGTCAGCTAACCCAGTATTGACCTGGATTGAAAAGAATGATGCCACTGATCTGTGCCAAGTCTGGCAGCTCGTTTACTGACAGCTACATGTGGAGTTTTTAATTTTGCACCTTAAAATATTTATAGCAAAAAGTGTCTGAACATTTCTCTAATTAGTGCTGTCTCTGAACATGAGTCACCACCAGTATAGATGAAGCATTGGATGAGGGAAAAAGAAAAACAGTTGTCCAAAATGTTTCTAATCTCAATACGATGCGACTCTGGTTTCGGTTTCCTCAGTCTATCATCTTTTTCCCCTCTAAGATTTAAATCTATACTAGAATTTGGCGTATGGTTTGATATTTAATGCATCTTGTGCATTAATAGACAAAAGTCAAAATCGATATCATCTATTAGGCTTAGTCAGAGAAGTGATGAGTCATCTTCCTTCCACTTAAGCTTTAATATTACTGGAAGTTTGAATGAGTATGCTACTTCCTATTGCAAATTATTCCTTTTAGTCTCTCTTCTATAGGCTGTGATTGTGACAGCCAGCAATTAGTTGTTTGCACCAGCGAATGGATTCTATTTAACACAGTCCCCATTGTTTCAGTGACAATCTCAGTTTGTTGTTATTTACTGAAAGCGCTGAATCCCTCAGTTTAAGTCCCAGCTAGAGTTGAAGAACAATAATTTTGCCACATAGCCATCAGTTTTCCTTCTATTATCTGTGTTCATGTCTCTGCTATTTTCTTGATTTGGTTTTAAAAGATAATCCCATTGTCCATGTCCTGCACCGAGGGTAAATATTTAAGTGTTGTAAATCCCCATTAGAGCAGTATGCTATTGTTTCTGAGGTATCAGGTCGTATCTGCAAGAGATTGGAATGATTGGAACTGGATTTGAGATCTGATCATTTCATTTTTCATCGAGGTTTCTAATGAGCATTTCACTGATGCAATTGGCATTCATGTTTTGGATTACCTTGGAACATTTGGGACACGGAAATAAGTCACGTTGTGAGGAATTCTCCCAAGCTGCTGCTGGTGGGTTCAATGGGTTGGGGAGGGTGGGTGTGTTAGAGGAGAATTCAGTAGAGGCACAAAACCTGGTTTTACGCCAGTGTGAATTTATGGTGGTATCTTCCACTGGTGCCTACCATGAACTTCATTTGAATCCCGGTAATAGTATGCAGATGAAGGCCTGACCACCCGTGCCCGATTCTCCACAGTGCCAGGAGGAAAACACTCCAGGGCATTACATGTTTGCAACAAAGTAGCATGCAGATGGCGGGACTCTGCTGAACAATGCCTGGGGCTGCCTCGGAATTTCAGGATGGAAGCTGCCCACAACCGTGGCACCAAGCTCACCACAACAGTGGGTGAGGGAAGCATCTGCAGGTGGACCTTCCAGATTGGTGTCCGGGAGGGGGTCCACCTTCCAGCCTCAATGTTCAGATCCACTATGATTTTTTGGAGGCCCATTTTCTTTCTTCAGTAGCGAATCAGTGATGTTAGGCATCTTTTCAATATGGTGGCTGGATAGGACAGCAGATTACATGCGGTTAGGCCTGCCCCATCATGGAATACAGTGCAAAACACCCAGTCTCATAATTAATGAAGTCAGAGCTGAAAGATTTGGCGTGTTTTCTCACCAGCCTCCGCAACAGGAATCACTCCACATTCCCATCCTCGCCATGGGACTTTACCCCCAGATGGGAGAATTCTGCCTGTTTGGCAAGGAAATGCCGAAATGAAAAATTTGTACGTTTTAGGCCATTGTCTTCAAAATAATTGTATTACTTCCACTAATAGAGAGTAGACATTTAAACACATCACCAAAACAATTAATGGAGAGATTAGGAGAACCTATTCGTACATCGGCTTGATAGGTTATGGAATGAAACAGTAGTTGTTGCAGAATTAATAACATTTTTAAAACTGTAGTGGATAAATGCTTGAACAAGGAAAAATAAGCAGGATGTAGAGAGTAGCCTAAAGAATGCACCCGTGTAGACACATTTGATCAAACATTCTTCTATGTTGTTTTATTTTATAATCCTGTTCACCCTTGGCATATGCTGCCAAAATCCTTGAAACAGGGATATGCAGATGGATGCAAATGACCAATCTTGCAGTAAGGCATTTTATTTCCAGCATAAAAAAAGATTTGAACCTGCAAATGTGCCTCTGGGACCATTGGACAAAACATCTGTGGAATTCAACAAGACAAAAGGCAAGTTGAGGAGATACTCTGCTTTGTTGCAACAATTGACCTTTACACACATTAGTTAGTGTTCCAAATTTGAAAGCATGGACCAACCCAAGCTTGGATTCAAGTGTACCACAATTCATGAGGACTTGCAGGTAGATTATGCATTGAGGGACAGTTAAATTGTGGAAAATATCGAACCTATGACCTAGGATGAAGGATGAAGGTGCTAAATTGGGGTAAGGCTAATTACAACAATATTAGGCAGGAACTGAAGAATGTAGATTGGAGGCAGATGTTTGAGGGCAAATCAACATCTGGTATGTGGGAGGCTTTCAAGTGTAAGTTGATAGGGATTCAGGATCGGCACATTCCTGTAAGGATGAAGGATAAGTATGGCAAGTTTTGGGAACCTTGGATAACGAGAGATATTGTGAGCCTAGTCAAAGAGAAAAAGGAAGCATTTGTCAAAGCTAGGAGGCTGGGAACACATGAAGCAAGTGTGGAATACAAGGAAAGTAGAAAGAAACTTAAGCAAGGAGTAAGAAGAGCTAAAAGAGGTCATGAAAAAGCATTGGCCAGCAGGATTAAGGAAAACCCCAAAGTTTTTTACATATATATAAAGAGCAAGAGGGTAGCCAGGGAGAGGGTTGGCCCACTCGAGGACAAGGGAGGGAATCTATATGTGGAGCCAGAGGAAATGGGCGAGGTATTAAATGAGTACTTTGCGTCAGTATTCACCAAAGAGAAGGACTTGGTGGATGATGAGTCTGGGAAAGGATGTGTAGATAGTTTGAGTCATGTTGAGATCAAAAAGGAGGAGGTATTGGGGTTCTTGAGAAACATCAAGGTAGACAAGTCTCCAGAGCCTGATGGGATATACCTCAGAATACTGAGAGAGGCAAGGGACGAACTTGCTGGGGCCTTGAGAGAAATCTTTGTATCCTCACTGACTACAGGGAGGTCATGATGTGGAGATGCCGGCATTGGACTGGGGTAAACACAGTAAGAGTTTTAACAACACGAGGTTAAAGTCCAACAGGTTGATTTGGTAGCAAATGCCATTAGCTTTCGGAGCGCTGCTCCTTCGTCAGATGGAGCGCGGCTCCATCTGACGAAGGAGCAGCGCTCCGAAAGCTAATGGCATTTGCTACCAAATCAACCTGTTGGACTTTAACCTGGTGTTGTTAAAACTCTTACAGGGGAGGTCCCAGAGGATTGGAGAATAGCCAATGTTGTTCCTTTGTTTAAGAAGGGTAGCAAGAATAATCCAGGTAATTACAGGCTGGTGAGTCTTATATCAGTGGTAGGGAAATTATTGGAGAGGATTCCTCGAGACAGGATTTATTCCCACTTGGAAACAAGTGGACGTATTAGTGAGAGGCAACATGGTTTTGTGAAGGGGAGGTCGTGTCTCACGAACTTGATCGAGTTTTTCGAGGAAGTGATGAAGATGATTGATGAGGGTAGGGCAGTGGATGTTGTCTATATGGACTTCAGTAAGGCGTTTGACAAGGTCCCTCATGGCAGACTGGTGCAGAAGGTGAAGTCACATGGGATTAGAGGTGAGCTGGCAAGGTGGATACAAAACTGGCTCGGTCAAAGTTTGCCCCAGTCCAACGCCGGCATCTCCACATCGGTCAAAGACGACAGAGGGTAGCAGTGGAAGGGTGCGTTTCCGAATGGAGGGCTGTGACAAGTGGTGTTCCTCGGGGATCAGTGCTGGGACCTTTGCTGTTGTAATATATATAAATGATTTGGAGGAAAATGTAACTGGATTGATTAGTAAGTTTGCAGATGACACAAAGGTTGGTGGATTTGCGGATAGCGATGAGGACCATCAGAGGATACAGCAGGATACAGATCAGCTGGAGACTTGGGCGGAGAGATAGCAGATGGAGTTTAATCCGGACAAATGTGAGGTAATGCATTTTGGAAGGTCTAATACAGATAGGAAATATACAGTAAATGGCAGAACCCTTAGGAGTATTGATAGGCAAAGGGATCTGGGTGTGCAGGTACATAGGTCACTGAAAGTGGCAATGCAAGTGGAGAAGGTAGTCAAGAAGGCATACGGCATGCTTGCCTTAATTGGCTGGGGTTTTGAGTTTAAAAATTGGCAAGTCATGTTGCAGCTTTATAGAACCTTAGTTAGGCCGCACTTGGAATATAGTGTTCAATTCTGGTCGCCACACTACCAGAAGGATGTGGAGGCTTTGGAGAGGGTACAGAAAAGATTTACCAGGATGTTGCCTGGTATGGAGGGCATTAGCTATGAGGAGGGGTTGGAGAAACTTGGTTTGTTCTCACTGGAGCGAAGGAGGTTGAGGGGAGACCTGATAGAAGTCTACAAGATTATGAGAGACATGGACAGAGTGGATAGTCAGAAGCTTTTTCCCAGGGTGGAAGAGTCAATGACTAGGGGGCATTGGTTTAAGGTGCAAGGGGCAAGGTTTAAAAGAGATGTACGAGGCAGATGTTTTCCCCAGAGAGTGGTGGGTGCCTGGAACCCGTTGCCGGGGGAGGTATTGGAAGCAGATATGGTAGTGACTTTTAAGGGGCATCTTGACAAGTACATGAATGAGATGGAAATAGAGGGATATGGTCCCCAGAAGGGTAGGGGGTTTTAGTTGTCGGGCAGCATGGTTGGTGCAGGCTTGGAGGGCAGAAGGGCCTGTTCCTATGTTGTAATTTTCTTTGTTCTTTATGGGGAGCAGGCAGGAAGGTAGAGATGAAGTCACGATGAGATCAGCCACGATCGTATTCAATGGAATCATAGAATGCTTACAGTGCAGGAGACCATTTGGCTCTTCGAGCCTGCAACGGCAATTCCACCCAGGCCCTATCCCCATAACCCCATGCATTTACCCTGCTAGTCCCCCCTGACACTGATCCGCACATCTTTGGACACATATTGAATAGCAGAGCAGGCGTGAGGGGCTGAATTGCCTACTTCTGCTCCTAGTTCTTATGTTGACCGTAAACAAATTAACACATTCAAAACTTCATGTTATCCCACACAAACCCCTCTGTTATTACTGACCTCCTTTGGTTTCCAGCCCCCATGGCATTCCCTAGTTTCTCCAAGGTCTTGTTTCTCCCACCTCTGCAGTCTCATTCAGCTCCACATTCTAACACATTCTCCCCACGACTAGTACTCTGGTTTACTGGATGCTCTTCTTCCAGCCGTCCCTCCACCCCACTAACCCATTTCACCCCAGTAGAAGAATCTTCAGTTATCAGACTCCGATGTCTGAAATTCTCTCAACAATTCTTTGTCTTGCTGCTTCCATCCATCTTCAAGAATCTTTTCATAACCTTTCTCTTTGACCATGCCTTCAGCCACTTCCTGTAACTTTCCTTTGTCTTGTTTGATGTCCAGTGCTTCCACTTGTAAGCATCTTTTGGATGTCATGAAAGGTGCAAAATAAGCACATGCTTTATACATAAATCAAAGAATTGAGTAGATTCAACAGCCAGAGTTCAATAGTGTGAAGATGTCATCTGGAGTCTCATGTTGCCATTTTATTCTTGAGGGAACATGGCCATTTTCTTAAAGAAAAAGTACACACTTTTCATAATTGAATAGTGCTAGCTTTGTGTCATGGCCCACAAGAAGAACACTATGAATAGGAGTAAACCATATGGCTTGTTGAGCCTGCCTACCCTTGAATGCAATCATGGCTAATTTTGGACTTTAACTCCACCTTTCTGTCTATTCCCCATATCCCTTGATTCCCTGAGGCTCCAAAAATGTGTCCATCCATCCATAAATATTTAACGATGGAGCATCCCTAACCCCCTCGGGTATGGAATTTCAAAGATTCACAATCCTTTGAGTGATGTAATTTCTCCTCATCTCAGTCCTAAATGATTGGCCTGTACCTTGAGACTGTGCGTCCAGTGTTTTTGATTCCCCAGGCACGGGAAGCAGCCATTCAGAGTTTACCCCTAACATGCCCCTTCAGAATCATATATGTTCCAATGAGATTGCCTCTCATATTTCTAAACTCCAGTGAATTCAGCCTAATTACTCAGCCCCTCACCATCGGACAATCCCTTCACCCCAGGTACCAATTTTTCGAACTTTTGCTGTACCACCACCAATGCAAGTATATCCTTTCTTAGATGCAGGGACCAAAATTGTGCACATTATTCCAGATGAATCTTTGAGCCCTCAACTTGTTGGTTAACCTTTTGTGTGGCACCTTATTAAATGCCTTTTGGAAATCCATATCTACCACATCTACTGGTTCCCCTTTATCTACCCTAATAGCTACATACCCTGTAAAATTCTAAAAATTGTTAAAACATGTTGACTTTGTCTGATCATACTACACTTTAGTAAGTGCATTGTTGAAACTTCCTTCAAAATAGCTTCTAGCATTTTCCCCACAACTGATGTTAGCCTAATTCTTCTGCCATGTCCTAATTTCCCCATGAGGATTCTCCTGTTTCTGTTTTTAAGGGACTAATGTTTATTTTTGCTATTTTCTTCATTTTTATTTACTTATAAAAACAAATTATAAGAGCTTTTATATTTCTGGCTAGTTTACACTCATTCTCCTTTTATCCCCTTTATTAGCTCTTTGGTTTCCAAAACATCCTTAGATTTACCACTACTCTTTTTAACGTTATAAACTTCTTTTAATCTAATACCGTAGAGAGCATCTTGTTGAATTGCATTATGGTGTGGTACGGCAGTGGCTCCATTTCTGACTGGAAAGTTTTGCAGCGGGTAGTGAAAACTGCCCAACACATTATCGGCACCCAGCCATCAGCCATCCAGTACATTTATCACAAAGCTGTCTGCGGAGGTCTCTTAGAATACTCAGAGATCCCACCCATCCCAGCCACAGACTGTTTGCCCCCTGCCATTTGGGAGGCGCTATACATGCATTTGAGCCCTGACGACCAGGCTCAGGTACAGTTTCTTCCCTAGAGCTGTTACCCTGCTGAACTCCATCCTTTAACATATTCCCAGGCGATGGGCATTGTGCAATATGCATGTATACGCTTAATGACTATTGGCACTATTTTATAATGACTGTTGCATTTGGTTTTTTTTGTATCTTGGGATACAAAAGCTCACTTTTCGTTGTATTTGTATCTGTGCCCTATACAATGACAATAAAGTTGTATTGAATTGAATTTGTAACTTGCTGAATGAGCCATAGATGGATCTTTCTTGCCACGGAAAGGCTTGTGTGGATAATGAAAATGTGCTAGAATGGTGAAATAAGGGTGCTGATCTGAGCTTGAGGTTGGGTGAGACAGGGGTCAACCAGTTTAAACATGGTTTGTGCTTCCATGGTTATGTTTGCTGTCCCTGAGAACCCAAGGCAGCAGGTAAAGAAGAACCTGCATTTCCACAGAGCCTTTGAGAAGTTTTACAGCCAATAAAGTACTTTTGAAGTGTATCATTGTTGTGATGTAGGTGATCCTTCCCTTGATGGTAATAACTCTCATTATTTTTTAGTGCAATCTTCTATTTATTTAATTAATAAGACATTGACTATTGCTTTCTAGTTACTCTCCTGCACCAGATCCAGGTTGCCGTTCTAGACGGTCAATGTTGTCAGGATGGTAGTGGCGTTGATGTCAAGTCCATTCCCATTTTTGTTCAACATCCACATAGACTCCTGAGTAGGAGCATTGATTCTATCTGCTGCACCCCAACATTGTTCAACAGCGCAGGAGTCAGTTATACCCCTGCTGCCACCTCTGTTGAGATCAGTTAATTGGGCAGAAAAACTGACAGCCTTCCAGTCATGAATCAAGTATGTGGTTTCAAAGGCCCAGTCATTCAAGGATTCAGCTTGAGATCAGAAAGAGATTAAAGCATCAGACCTGGAAGAACATCTTTTTTTCAGAAAAGCTTCCTTTTAATCTTCCTTTTGGGGGACGATTGTCCTTTTCAGGTTTGAGCAGCTGCAAAAGATTAATAAAGTCCGCCGCTGGGACTAATTGCTTTTCAGAAGCTGAACATTTCAGATAGCAGTTTCAGAATGATTATGCATTGTAAATGCAATGCAGTGGCGATGTTATCTTTGAACACTGTTCTTCGTCCCTTTAATGATGTGTATAAGCCAGGAACCTCCTTTCCTTAACAAAGGAAGAGGTGATTTCTTTAGAACAGTTCTTTTTTCTTCCAGTTTTTTCCTCCAGCCTCGGAAAGATGTTTCCTGTTGTTTGACTTGATGTTTCGCTATGCTAAAATGCATTAGAAATACGTGGTGTTGTTGTTGTTGTTGACTGCAGCTCTGTGGCGCACTGGCAGCGTTCTGGTATCTTTCTCAAGTGCTCATTCATCATGTGTGAGCCTAGATGAGGAATGTCAGTCATTTATTGATCTTAAAGTGTATCACAGAGAAATTTGGCCATTGGTTAGCTGGTTATTTTATTCTTTCACAGGATGTGGGCATTACTGGCCAGGCCAGCATTTATTGCCCATCCCTTGTTGCCCTTGAGAAGTTGGTGGTCAGCTGCTTTCTTGAACCACTGCAGTACATGTGATGTAGGTACGCCCACAGTGCTGTTAAGAAGGGAGATCCAAGATTTTGCCCAGTGACAATGAAGGAATGATGATTATATTTCCAAGTCAGGATAGTGTGTATCTTGGAGGAGAACTTGCAAGTGGTGGTATTCCCATGCATCTGCTCTCCTTATCCTTCCAAGGTGGCAGAGGTCGTGGGTTTGGAAGGTGCTGCCAAAGGAGCCTGGGTAAGTTGTTGCAGTGCAATTCGTAGATAGTACACACTACTGGCACCGTGCATCAGTGATGGAGGGAGTGAATATTAAAGATGATGCAAGCGGTGCCAGTCAAGCAGGCTGCTTTGTTCCAGTGAGTGCTTTTGGAGCTGCACTGATCCAGGCAAGGGAAGAGAATTCCATCACACTCCTGACGTGTGCCTTGTAGATGGTGGTCAGACTTTGGGGAGTTAGGAAGTAAGTTATTCTCTGCAGAATTCCCAGTTTCTGACCTGCTCTTGTAGCCACTGTATTTATGTGTCTGTTCCAGTTAAGTTTCTGGTTAATGATAACCCCCAGAATATTGATAGTGACGTTTAGCGATGTCAAGAAGAGATGGTTGGATTCTCTCTTATTGGAGATGGTCATTGCCTCCCACTTGTGTGGCAAGAATATTACTTGCTAGTTATCAGCCCAAGCCTCAATGTTGTCCAGGTCTTGCTGCATATGGGCATGGACTGCTTCTGTACTTGAAGAGATGCGAATGGTGTTGAACACTGAGCAATCATCAGAGCACATCCCCATTTCTGACCTTGTGATGGAGGGAAGGTCATTGACAAAGCAGCTGAAGATGGTTGGGCCCAGGACACTACCCTGAGGAACTCCTGAAGTGCTGTCCTGGAACTGAGGGATGATTGATCTCCAACGACCACAACCATCTTCCTTTGTGCCACATATGACGACAACCAGCAGAATGTTTTCCCAGTTCCCATTGAATTCAGTTTTCTAAGGCTCCTTGATGCCACACTTGGGTCAAGTGTGGCCTTGATGCCAAGGGCAGTCACACTCCCCTCACCTCGAGTTCCGTTTCTTTGTCCATTTTTGAACCAAATCTGTAATGAGATCAGGAGCTGAGTCACCCAGTTGCAACTGAAATTGAGCATCAGTGTGCAGATTATTGCTGAGATAGTGCCACTTGATAGCACTGTTAATAACCCCTTCCATCACCTTACTGATGGTTAAGAGTGGACTGATGGGGCAGTAAATGGCTGCGTTGGAGTTAACAGCCAGCGGGCTCAGAGGGTGAAGAAAGTTATTGGGTGGGGGGGGGGGTGCGGGGTCAAACTGTGTCTGTGACTCCCACCAATCCAACCTTTGCACTAGAATTGTTGAGAACACCTTTCTGCCAGGTGCCCAGTAAGACGTACCAGGAGCTCAGAAACCACCCTGCTGACTAGCGCAACAAGTCTTTGTCTTTTTGTTTTCACTTTGACTGCAACTGGGCAATATCTTCAGGGCAGCAACAGTAAAAATCTTGTGGTTATTTTAGGAAGAATTACTTTTTCTGCAATATTTCCCCTCCACTTGGAGTGAGTTGCTGATTTGTTGTGAAGAGTGCTGGTGTGATCTACGTGTGACTGTGTTGTGTAGATTCACTGCACAGCGCAGCCTTGAAACCTGAGCATGTGGACTGTGTGCAGCTCCATTGGCTTCACTCAGTTCTCATGTGGCTTTCTAATGGGGAAATAAATCCGTTGTAATCCGTCAGTGGTGTCCTGACCCTTGTTGACAGCTTGATGCAGATTGACTTTGAAACCTAATTCTTTAAGGTTTACAGTCAATAAAACATCAAAATTCGAATTGAATTTCATTTCAACTGGAATGAGGTACGTAACAAAATGGATGAAGTTGCAGGGCAATACTTACTCTTGTGCAGTTTGTGTCTGAAGCGAATAACATTGGGACTGTATCCTTGTGTAGCTGGATAGAAAAACAACTCTGGATTCTGGTGGAATAAACAACTGAGCCCAGCTGTGCTTATCTTGGGAGTAGGCAGGACTGGTGGCTATTTTTATTCGTATTAATTGCCAAAAAATAATATTAAACGGGGCAATCCCTCAGTTGTTCCAAGTTAATGTTTCATGATTGAGCGTTGCTGATTAGAGACAGCCCAACTCCCCCAAATGCAACACCAATGCACCACAGATGTGTCTGTCGTGACACAGGAGCATGTATTTTGTCTGTGATGAGCTGTTGTTACAGACCTATTCTTGGCGCAAACCCATCCCTGGCTCAGGGAGATGTGGGTAAAACAGCACAGACCGACAATGTGCTTCTTTCTGGCTGCTGTTAATCTTTGCAGCCAATGCAGGGGTGATCTTTAAATCACCTGCAGGATAGAAAAGATTATAATTTCAACACTAACCTGGCCTGATAAAAACTTAAAAATTCTTTGCTTGTTTGTTTCCCCCTCTGTGTAATTGGCACGTTTCCACTGTGATTCCTTATTTGTCTTCAAATCTGTTTAATTCTTTGATTCCCTTTTCTATAGGGATAATAGGGAACTGTTTCATTTTTAAATAAATCACTTACTTAATCTTACTGTGAGTGATTTAGGGGTGGCACAGTGACACAGTAGCTAGCGCTGCTGCCTCACAATTCCTGGCTTGGGTCACTGTCTGTGTGGAGTTTGCACGTTCTCCCCGTGTCTGCATGGGTTTCCTCCAGGTGCTCCGGTCTCCTTCCACAGTCCAAAGATGTGCGGGTTAGGTGGATTGGCAATGCTAAATTGCCCCTTAATGTGAGGAGGACTAGCAGTGTAAATTCATGGGGTTATGGGGATAAGACCTGGGTGGGATTATGGTCGGCACAGACTCGATGGGCCGAATAGCCTCATTCTGTACTGATTCTATGATTCCATAATTGGAATCACCTATGAGAGCAGCAGTGAGTTTTGAGGTTGTGTGTCGTTGGGGTGAAGATGCACCCCACCCTCCCGCCAGATGTTGTTTTATCCAATTTTTGTTCCTGGATACTTTTCAAACTGTTGGCCTGGGAATCCTCCTTTCCAACTGAGCGAGTGTTATGTGGTGAAATAGGTGCTGAGGCACGGGCTAAAGATCGATACTCATTCATGTCATGGAGCAAGATGAACTGCTTCTGAATCACTGCGATCACCCCCATTGCATCCTCTTCTGGCACGGGTACTACACATTCTAGAAACAGCCATCTCCTCCTGGGTTGTGCCTTCTGTTTGCCATTTTAATTGAAAACATTTAAATGTTTTCGAATGACCATTACTGCAAATCAAAAAACGTTCTCTTACCCTCAGCAACATCTCTTTTATGGTTACTGTGTTCAGGTCCTTAGAGTTAATGTAATCTGCTGCTGTGATGTCATGATGGACAAGGGGCTGCTGTGGCAGGGGAGATGGTCAATTAATCTCTGGCAAATTGTAGCCATCCGTGGAGCCCATCAGAGATTTGGCAGCTGAAAAGATCATTTATAATGTAAAGACAATCGCAAATCTCTTCCTAAATTGTTGATGCATTGATAGAAAGGTGATTAAGTCCAGAATTTTACCGCCTCGCCCGCCTGAGGCTCATAAAATCCAGCCCGAGGCCAATGGAGAATGCCGTTCTGTGGTAAAATTCCGGCATTTGAAAGCCATTCTCCTCATTCCAATCTTTCTCTAAAAAGAGCTAAGTGCCACACGTAGTTTCCACAAGAACAAGACCTCAAGGTAGGGACATTATGTTTAGAGTTATGTTGAATCCATGTTGCAGCAATGTTAGAGTTTCAATACGCTATGTAACTTTTCATTTTGTTCCAAATCTTTTATCCACTTGACCAGGAATTATTTGATGCTTTGCCAACCAATTAAATATGGCTACACAGAGGGTGGGATTTTCCAGCTACGCTCGCCCCAAAATCCTGCTCGAGGTCAATGAAGCTTTGCATGGTTCTCTTCCCCTCCCCCCAAGCTACAGATTCAAAGCTACAGATGAATCTCTTCCAACTAGTGGGTCCTATCCAATATCGCAGAATCATGGTCACTCTGTCACAGAAAGATGTGAGGGACAGTCGTTACTCTTCAAGTCAACGTCAAGTGGGATTTGTGCAGCTGCTACTTTAGGACGGGGGATTGATTGCTATGTGGTTCATACTGTTGTAAAAGTAGGAAATGCCATGCAGCAGATACATAAGAAGTTGTACCTTCACAGGGTGGGAATTTTTGATGAACATGGAGAACCACAGCAGCATACAATTCTCAGCATACCATGACCTTCTCCAGGCCAACTAGCGCTAGGTATTAAATGCAATTTTTACTTGCAATGCCCATATCCTAGGACTGAATTAAGGAACATTGAAGAGATGTCTAATACTCCCAGTTACAGCCTCAAGCTAGTAAAGCTGGGATGACATTCCCTGTCCTAATTCTGGTATTTTCTCCTTCATGTGTCTGTGTGCCACTGTTTACAATGCACCAGTCATAATTCATCAATTAGGAAGAAGTTAGTTGAAGAGACAATGCTCAGCTGAGATTGTTTATGGAGACTTGTGGCTGTACCTTGATACTCACAAAATGCATAGGAAAAAATACACTTTGAACTGTTATGTGCAGTAAGTCTTCTGTATTCCACATTACCCTCAAAAGATTAGATTTTAATGATTACTGGGTGACAAGTCTGAAGATTGTTGTACAGTTCTACAACAACAACAATTTATATTTTTATAGCATCTTTAATATAATAATTGTCCTAAGGTGCTTCACAGGAGCATTATCAAACTGAACTAGAGCACAACACTAGACAGCCCTTCGTTCCTTTACTGAGATTATGCTGCACTATTTGAGGTGCTGTCCTTTGGATGAAATATTAAATTGACACCCTGTTCCTCCTTTCAGGTGGAGGGAATGATCCTAAGGCAGTATTTTGAAGAATGGGAGGGTTCGCCCTCCCCAGTGTCCTGGCCAATATTTATCATTACAGATTATGTGGTTGTTACCCTGTGAGATTTTGCTCTGTGCAAATTGGTTGCCATATTTTCTACATTAGAATATTGACTCCACTTTCAAAGCAGTTCCTTGGCTGTAATGTACTTTGGGATGTCCTGAGGTTGTGAAAGGTGCGATATTAATGCATGATTTTATTTCACAATGAATTTCTCTTTGGGAACCCCAATTTGCAAAGGAGCAGCAAGGTAGAGGCAGTCAAACCACCACCCACCCAGTAGGATCTGGAGACCCAGGTACATTTTGAGATCTTTCCCAGGAGATTGTGTTTTGGTGAATTTGCACTTCAGACATGAAGCTTTGGAGGAACACTTCATTGTGAAGGAACTCTGTTGCTTCAGTCAGAGCTCTGCAGCATATAGACTCACACCATGACACTGTCACTGTCTATGGTCCTCAACTTTATGCAAGAGGCTGTTTCCAGGAAGTCACTGGACTATTGGCAAAAGAAGCAATTTTCTGTCCAACCTTCTACAAATCAAATCACCAGATGTGGGGACATCTCAAGTGGTGATCCACATGACTGTGCTGTTACAAAGAGTGTGGGGTGCAGTGACAAAATGTTCAAATGTGCTGGATTCCCCAGGCATGTGTAGCTTATTGATTACATCCATGTGACCTTGTGTGCCAGAAATGTAAACCCCTATTTATGTGAACCACTCAAGTTTCTGTTCTCTATATAATAGCGAAGCAAACTATGTAACAATGGAACCACCTTAAAACCTAAAGCACATCTCCACATCTTTGAACAAATACTTTTACAAATCACTTCAAGTCGGGCAGTAAACACTCAGTGAGACAAAGCTTGCTAGGTACTGCTAAGCGGCCTTGTTTCAGAACAGATGAACACATGCTTCACTTATTTTAATCGGCGCAACTTGTCTTTGAGGAATAATATAAACTAATGAACATGCTATGTGCTCCCACAGCAGTGGGCTATCTTGCATAGCTTAAAAAGAATAATGTCCCTACGCTGTCCCCTCAATCAGAGTCTCTCTCCAGTTTTCCCAGCTCTCAGTTTCAAAGCCTTGCCTGCCCTCCTAGCATTCCAGTTCAAAAGCTTTCTCCTGTCCACTTCTTTTTAAATCTTTCACATTATGAAGATCATATAGAATCTACAGTGCAGGAGGCCATTTGGCCTAACGAGCCTGCACCCACCCACAATCCCACCCAAGTCCCATCCCTGTAACCCCACATATTTACTGTCCTAAACCCCCTGATACTAAGGGGCAATTTAGTATCTACCTAACCCGCACATCTTTGGACTGTGGGAGGAAACCGGAGCACCCGGAGGAAACCCATGCAGACATGGAGAGAACATGCAAACTCCACACAGGCAGTCACCCGAGGCCAGAATCGAACTGGGTCTCTGGAGCTGTGAGGCAGCAGTGCTAACCACTGTGCCACCATGGTGGCACAAAGCAACAAAGTGATTTCTATGATCAAAGAGATTTCCTGCACAGTGGGTGTTGAGGTTTCTCCAATTACTTAGACAGCTATTGCATAGCTTACTCCTTTGTCTCTAGTACAGCAGGAGGAGGAAAGTCCATGAACCTCCCAATCATCAACAATGAACTGAGCCCAGCGCGCATGTGCAAAAGACAAACTGAAGCATTTGCTGCCACCTTCAGCTGGAAATGCTTCGCTTCTTCCTGAGGTCCGCACCAATTGGCTAACTTGATTCACTCCACGTGATCTCAAAAAATGGCTGCATACATTGGATTCATCAAGGTCTGTGGACCAAGACAACATTCTGGCTGTAGCACTGAAGAGTTGTACTCCAGAACTGGCTGTAGTTCTAGTCAAGCTATTCCTTTACAGACACAGCACTAGTGTCTACAGGCAAGGTGCCCAGATGTGATATATCCGCACAAAGCAGAGCAAATCCAATCTAGTCAATTACTGCTCCATTGGTCAACTCTCAATCATTCCAAGTTAGAGTGGCACGTGCCTTAAAGCAGGTTGTGCTGTTCTAATGCACTGCTGCCTTTATCCTTTTGGGTAGCAAAGGTCACAAGTTTGGGAGTTTCTGCAGTGTAACTTGTGGATAGTACACACTGCTGTCACTGTGCATCAGTGGTGGTGGGATTGAAGGTTGAAGATGGCACGGATGGGGTGCTGATCAAGCAGGCTGCTTTGTCCTGAAAGGTGTCAAACTTCGAGTGTGCTTGCAGCTGCACTCATCCAGGCAAGTTGAGAGCATTCTGTCAGATGTGACCTGTTCCACACAAAGCAGGGCAAATCCAATCTAGTCAATTACTGCCCCATTGGTCAACTCTCAATCATTCCAAGTCAGAGTGGCATGTGCCTTAAAGCAGGTTGTGCTGTTCTAAAGCATTGCTGGAAGTTGTCATTGACAGTGCCATCAAGTGGCCCTCGTTCATCAATAACCTGCTCACCAATGTTCAGTTTGGTTTCTGCCAGGATCATTTGCCTCCAGACCTCATTACACCATTGATCTAACCATGAGCTGCATTCCAAAGGTGATTTCAGAGTGACTGCCCTTGACAACAAGGCAACATTTGACCAACTGTTGCACCAAGGATCTCTAGCAAAAGTGAATTCAATGGGAATCGGGAGGGGGAGGGGAGAATTCTTCACCAACTGGGTCGTACCTCCCATAAAAGATGTTTGAAGCTGTTGGAGGCCTCAGGACATCGCTGCAGGAGTTCCTCAGGATAGTGTCCTAGGCTCAACCATTCTCAGTTGCCTCATCAATGACACTCCCTCTAACATGTCAGATGTGAGGATCTTCACTGATAATTAATGTTCAGTTCCATTTGTAATTCCTCAGATTATTAAATAATTCATGTCTGCACACAACAAGACCTGGACAACATTCAGGCTTGGACTGATGAACGATAAGTCGCATTTGGGCCACACAAGTGCAAATAAGTGACCGCCTCTCCTCGACATTCAGTGGTATTAACGTTGTTTAATCACCGACCATCAATATTCTGGATGTTACCATTGATCAGGGACACACAAACACAGATGTGTAATAGGAAACCAGAGAGATTCTTTGGTGAGATAAAGTACCATCCAACTCCCCAAATCCTGTCCAGCATTTTCAAGACAGAAGTCAGGAGTCTGACAGAATGCTCTCAACTTGCCTGGATGAGTGTAGCTGCAAGCACACTTGAAGTTTGACACCTTTCAGGACAAAGCAGCCTGCTTGATCAGCATCCCATCCGTGCCATCTTCAACCTTCAATCCCACCACCACTGATGCACAGTGACAGCAGTGTGTACTATCCACAAGTTACACTGCAGAAACTCCCAAACTAGTGACCTCTGCTACCCAAAAGGATAAAGGCAGCAGTGCATTAGAACAGCAAAACCTGCTTTAAGGCACGTGCCACTCTGACTTGGTAATATATCACTATTCGTTCATCATTGGGTAAAAATTCTGGAACTCCCTTGCTCACAGCACAGTTGTGTGTACCTGCATCACATAAACTGTAGCAGTTCAAAGTGGCTGTTCACTATCACCTTCTCAAGAGCAATTAGGGATATACAATAAACTCTAACTTTGTCAGCAATGCTTACATCCTTTGAATGAATTTTTAAAAATTACACTGTGTCCCTGGAATATTTATTTCCCAAACTCGATCACCTTGTAACCATGTCTCTGTAATGGTGATTAAACCGAAACTATTTATCTCTATTTGTGCCACTATTTCATTTATCTTATTGCATAATAACAATTGCTTTTTGTGTGGGAATCACCTTTTCGTTCCAATATGAGAATGCAATTTTCCTCAAAACTTTAGAAGCAATTCATATTTCCAACTCCTTTCGATAGAAAAGTGTTTAAAATGTAGACATAAAACATAGTGCAATCAAACAAGCATTGATCCTGGGGCCCAGTGTCACCAGTTAGTGAAACAATATAAATCCCAGGGCACCTCCACCGAAGCATCGGATATTGGCTGAATTTGAAGAGATTACAGGATTCCTGTGGCATTGAACTGAAGTTTGTGTAAGTGTTTTGCTGCATAATACAGTTATGTTGCTGGTGTTTGGTGACATCCAGTCTAAGATTGATATTTGGTTGGCGATGTGTAAAGTAAAGTTTATTTGTTAGTCACAAGTAAGGCTTACATTAACACTGCAATGAAGTTACTGTGAAGTTCCCCTAAATTAGGTGCAAGCCTCAAGGTCAAAGCTCAATCTCTCTATCTTCATGAAAAGGAAATGGCATTTGCTCTAGAGTGGGAAGGCTCTTGTTTTAAAACTGCTATGGAGCTCTCAAAGAATAAAAGACTTATTGGGATATTGAAGCAAATGATGGTGGGTAAAGTGTCCTGTGGGGTAACCAACTGAAGATTGATATTAATACAATGTAGGCAAAAATTATCCAAATTTTTAGTTTGAATCCTGTTGAATAAGATGTGGATTTTCTGTTGTGTACTTGCTCGCCCTCATTGCAATTTTTACGGATCCTGCACGCCTCACTTGATCTTGGTTCTGCAGCAGTCATTTGTTTTGTTCTATGCCATTAGACTGAGTGCAATTGGAAACGCCCATTAGCGAATGGCGGGTTATTGTTACGGACAATATTTTTTGCATGGACCTTTTTTTACATGGATTTTTTTTTACATAGCTGATTGATGTATACAATCCCTCAGGCAATTTAATCTAATTGTTTGGTTAAATGTCCTTTGGAAATATA
This sequence comes from Mustelus asterias, assembly GCF_964213995.1. NCBI lineage: Eukaryota > Metazoa > Chordata > Chondrichthyes > Carcharhiniformes > Triakidae > Mustelus > Mustelus asterias. Next base: position 44,860,812 of record NC_135809.1, on the reverse strand, counting down.
CCACAAGCATAATGAGAGTGGAGATGGGAGAATGAATATCTCCAGTTTATATCCCAGGGCTGCAATTACAATGACAAATACTGCTCTAATACAAAGTAGATTTTTTAATAACACACTCCCATTGACAAGGAGCAGAAAGAATAAGCCTTGCCTTGGGTAGCATGGTTGTTGGTATGCATGCTTGTTCTCCCTGTCTGGTTCCAAAGAAAATGTCAGCATGAGTTAATTAAACAGTATTGGACTTGTCTTCAAAGTGCAAACCATAGACCATAGACTTTCATATGGCTTATTGGAAACTGCAGCTCACCCACATTAGTAACAGTGATGGCATTGACTGCCACAGGGTTACCAAATACACTGTAGTGTGACTAATCTGAGACTGATTGGAATTCACATTTCAGCCAGGAACACATGTATTTTAGAGACTCGGGAAACATTTGCAGAGGACAGCTCCTCTCCAAGCTGTGACATTTTAAATGTCTCACCAATATAGCAAACTATATCTTTTGTTTTGTAGATGTTATATCGGATATGTGGAATATCCAGAAAATCTGTCAGCCCCTTGACAAGTTGAATATCACACTGAATTTACTCTTGTGGAGTATTAACTATTGTGAGACTACCTTGTTCCTCCAGCGAGCGACACGGTGATTTTAGCTTTGGTTTGAAGCAGAAACAAACGCACAGCAATATTAAAGTCACAATGTTAAGCATCTGCTCCGAAATGCCATTATTTCCTCTTCGTGCTGCCTTATCCCATTGTACTGTTGACTCAGCCTAGGGTACAATCCCAGATTGGTCAAGGGCTAACTCTTCACCCATAAACCTAAGAGGTACATGTGGGGGTGGGGACGGAGTGATATTCCTTCATAGAGGACATCACAACGAAAGTTGATCTCTTCCCTACCTGATCACCCTTGTCAGTGGCTCTGCTTGATGACTGAACGGGAATAACATTCTACAAATGTTTCTCTGCTTCACTTGGGATTGCCAAAGCCAATCATTGCGACCTCAACCAAAGAGTTCAGTCTGTTGAAACAGCTTTCATACCGTGTCATTCTAATGGATGGGCTGGATTTGCACTTCTCCAGATGCAAGTAGTTTTGTTTCTGAGCTAGGTCACTGGCAAAAGGGAAATCTGAGTTGGATTTTGGTGGGAGGTCTTGGATGGATGAAGCTGAAAGGGAGTTTCCTTGGTAATATGTAATAATGTGCCTTGCACAGTATTTTGCCAGACTGAGAAGTTATGAAAAATAATGGATGTGTTAATGAGATACAAAATGCCTTTTGAACTTGATTTCTCCAAGGAATCGTATATTTAAAAAATGCACTTTCTTTAGATCACTTTAGTGTATCATAAACCAGTTAGATAACAGGATATATAGAGGCCTGGAAGTATTGTCTGCTCGGCATGAGACCAGAAACTCGAAAGAACAGGACCTCTACAGGGAAGGAATTAATGCAGTTACTGGGGGTTGAAATTGTATTTTTAAGAAACTTCAGGAGACATTCTGTACCTCATTAAAATGTTTTACAATGACAGTATTGTACATGTTGCTGAAATCCTTTGTCATAGAATTCCTATTTGCTACTCTTTCCTTCGTCTCTTTCAAAATGCTTTATCAATTTTAAATCTACTTGTTAGTCAGAGTCCGATATCACTGTTAGTCATTTTTTATTTTACATCTTCTTCCCTTTCATTGCCTGTTCCCTCCATGTTGCATCACGTGAAGAACTGGGTGGACCAAAGTGCCAGCTCATTTCAATTGGGACTCTTTCACCTTTCCATAAAGTAGGCTGTCATTTCCTCAACCCACACTAGATTTAAACCTTGTTTTAAGGCGGTCAAAGACTGTGACAAAATTGGTTCAACTGACCAAAATGATCTCTATTTTTTCTTCAGCGGCTAGAGATTTGAGTTGACAACTATTGCCTCTGCATCAAGCAGTTAAGGGACTGAGTGGGAATTGATCATTCACGCCTCTGCTCTCAGTTAACAGCTCTTACTGCATTTGTTTGAAAACACATTTTAACCTTTTGTAGTTGTTATTGGAAGTGAAAGGCTGCAACTTTATTCATGGCCACCAGGGGTGCTTTTTTTTAGATTGGTAGTATCATTGGTGAGAAACTGTTTGGAATAGTTTAAGGAGTTAGAACAAGAGAACGTAGATGTAAAATTTGGAACCGAGAATAGGCGTTATGTGCATAAAAGGAAACTTGAATGCGCCACCAGACTTAGTGATTGAAGATGAGACAATGGGCTAAAATGTCAACTAGTGATTTGGGTGGGGGGGGGGGGGGCGCGGCTGGTGGTTCATGTAATTGTGCCAATCATCCAGTGGGTAGAGCACATGACACTTGTAAGGGTCCAAGTCAGCCAAATATCCAAGAACAAATATCACTATTCAGCCAATGAAAGAAAATATGTATGAAATGCAGTATTAATTATTTGATTAGAAGTGAATGATGTAGTCATTGATTAACATGGATAATGCTACCCTGATATTCCACTGTCCAAGGGGAAGGTTCTGAAAAATGTTTCCAACACCCATAACTAATGGAAAGATAGAGGATTCATTTCATTAAAAACTCTTATTAACTTATCCCCAGGCATGTGTCATTTTAAATATTTTGGCTTAAACAGTAATCCTTTGTCAGGAACTGGCTTTCCATCTCTGGCTATTAAAGCGATTTCTGTGATTTCACCTCCTGCTCCCTGTTCATTCGTTCATGTATCTCCTCTTATTTAGTTCCTCCCAGTTTGTGCCTGCGCTCCCAGTGTAAACAAAACATATTGGAACAGGAAGCAATGTGACTTACACAATGGTGTTCGCTCGCTACATTGGATGTAATTGCAGCATCTCGCATCACTTGAGATGAAATGTCTCTTTTTGTTAATAAAGCATGAGAAGAATGCACAGGAAAACATCAACCAGTCCATCAAACTGGTCTCATAATGGTCACAATGCAACTTATGCGTAATTTCACTGCCTCCCGCTTCCCCTCCACCAGTCAAACTTTTTAATTATAAAGAGGAAAAAGACACACATCAATTTTGGATAGTTTCTATCCGATCCTGAAAGAGATCAATCAAGTTCCAGGTCAGACAGTTGCTGGGGGGATACATCACCCAATACTTCACATACCCGTTATAGACAGTGAAGTCAAGTCAGAAAGTTATTCAATTTCCTCTGAGTATTTGCATTGAATCGACAGTCGCTGTGACTGGTTCTGTTCATCAATAACTCTCTCCGAAAGAGTTGTCTCCTGGCATCTACCCTTCTCCTGTGCTAAGTATGTTAAATTACCCAATCCTCCCTCAAATAACCTACCTACCCACGTGAAGCAAATCTAATCCTTGTATTATTTTCAAAACCTCAATCAAATCTCAGCCAATGCTTTTCAAGCATAAAATTTCCGAGCTCTTTGAGCCTTGGGGTAACTAAAGATCTTTTAATTTAGGTATCGATCTAGCGGTCCTTCTTCTACAGGGCCTCTATATTACCCACATTGGAAGGGGACCAAAACTGCACATTATTTTAGATGAGGCCCAATCAATTTCTTGTATTTTTTTATTTCGTATTTGATTGGCATTCATTCTTATTCCATTTGCTTTTACAAAAGCCTCGTCGCACAGATTGTGGACCTTCTGAGGTTCATGTACAGGAATATCTGGGTGTTTCTGCTGCCTTAGTGCTTTAAAATCATAACCCTGTATGGTGCATACATGGTTGATGTTGAATCTATCCACATGGGTAAGATTTTCTCATAAATGTAAGTGTAAAATGGGTGAGAAAGCAGGAGGTTTTCTCGTTCTTTTTTCAGTGAAGTAAGTAATGGTAATTTACAGCCCTCTGTGCAATGCAGAGGCAGTAATGTGAATCTCGCCAGGAGGGGAGGAAAGAGTGTAAGCTCGCCTGTGAGGCCAGCTACTGAGTTCCAGGGGTGTCATTGCGCAGGTGCTCTGATCTCCCGGTATACTGTGTACACACAGTACATACTGGGAGATCTGTCACACCTCCCCCCACCACATGATCATCACCCCAGCTGATCACACCTCAATTGCAGCCCTGACCATCCCCCCCACCCCCCCCCCCACCCCCCAGTATGCAAAGTGACCATTTAAAATCTCTGCCATTGCTTGGAGAAATTTCACCATAATCCCATGAAATTTTTATTTGTATTCAGATGTTTCCAAAAACTTAAAAAAATAACTAAGTACATCTTGCTGACACAAAGATAGGTAGGAAGGTATGTTGTGAAGAGGAAATAAGGGCTACAAAAAGCCCTAAGTAGGTTAAATGAGTGGGCAAAGATTTGGCAAATGGAGTATGATATGGGTAAATGTGGAATTTTCCATTTTGGCAGGAAGAATAAAAGAGATGTATGTTATTTAAATGATTTAAGTGAGAGATTGCAGAGCTCAGACGCAGATGGATCCGGGTGTCTTGGCGCATGAATCTCAGGTGAATCTCGCAGCAAGTAATTAAGAATGTTAGAATTTATTGTGAGAGGAATTGAATACAAAAGTCAGGAGGTTATGCTTCAGTTATACAGAGCATTGGTGCAACTACAGCTGGAGTACTGTGTACAGTATTTATCACCTTATTTAAGGAGGGACGTAAACGTGTAAATGTAAATGTGGAAGCTGTTCAGAGAAGGTTTACCAGACTAATACCTGGACCGAGCAGGTTGTCTTAGAGGAAAGGTTAGACAGGCTAGGCTTGTATCCGCTGGAGTTTAGAAGAATAAGCGATGACTTGATTGCAAAATAAAGGATCCTGAGGGTTATTGACAGGGTGGATGTAGAGGTGATATTCCCTCTTGTTGGATGATCTAGAGCTAGAGGTCACTGTTTAAAAATAAGGGGTTGCTCATGGGTCATGAGTCTTTGAAACTCTTTTCCTGAAAAGACGGTGGAAGCAGAGTCTTTGAATATTCTTAAGACGGAGGTGGCTAGATTGTTAGTAAGCATGATAAGTTATCGGGGTAGGTGGGATGCAGATTTGAGGTTACTATCAGGTCAGCAATAACTTATTAAATGGCAGAGCAGGCTCAAGGGGCTGAATGGCTCCTTGTTTGTATGTTTGTAAATGTCTCCTGCTTCTGCTCTCATTATTAGCTCTCGTATATAAATCTATTCTAAACTCAGACTTGGAATGAAAAGATACAAAAGTCTGAGGTCGCGTACCAACCAACTTAAGAACAACTTCTTCCCTGCTGCCATCAGATTTTTGAATGGGCCTACCTCGCATTAAGTTGATCTTTCTCTATACCCTAGTTATGACTGTAACACTACATTCTGCACCCTCTCCTTTCCTTCTCTATGAACGGTATGTTTTGTCTGTCTAGCATGCAAGAAACAATACTTTTCACTGTATACCAATACCTGTGACAATAATAAATCAAATCGAGTCAAAAAGAAGAAGAGTTGCCAAGCATCATATTTAGCACAATATAGTGTGGAAACATCAATATGAATTATATAACCAGGTTGTATGTTCATAAACTAAAGCGATGGGCACTGTTTCTTTCGCTGCGCCATTGAACTGGCCACCATTTTGGGAGATTGTTTTCCATTTCTAGTTTTTTAAAAAGATATGTGGCCTTTTTGGGAAGCAGCTGAGTGGGAAGTTGTATTTGGGATTGTTTGCCTTGCATCATTTGATTGCATCCTGCTGTTTCTCAACGATGTGAAAAGCAGCAGCTTCAGCAGGATCTTGCTGTGAAGTGCAGCATGCTAATCGCCTTCGGTGTGGGCAGGGTGGGGAGGTGGCTCAGCCAGCGATTCAGCTGCTGAGTCAGAGCTGGACCAAAGCATCACATACTGCTGAAATTGTGTCTGGGTTTAATAAGAATGTGAAGATTTTCAAGTCTAATTAGCGCTGGGCACATCTTATTTTATTTGACTGGATTGTAAACAAGCACATTCAGCAGTTTCTGTCAGCATGAACTGCAGAAAAAAAAACATTTTGTTTCCTGCATCACCATCCTTCGCTTTGAAGAGAAAAACATATCCTTTAAGAAACCTCCCTCAAAAAAATCCTTTTATTAAATGTAAGATACATGTTGATAAATCACGAAGAAAAAGCAATAATTCAGCCTCGCGAGCTGCTTATTGACTGGTTCTAAAAATGCAGCCTCTGACCTTTGGAAGGTTAATTGAATTATTCTGGAAGTCTCATAAAAGGTGGATTTTTTAAAATGATAGAAAAATGGTCAGCTTGAAGCCTCACTAATATCATTCGATCTGTGTGTTCAAAGGCTGCAGAGAGCTCATTCCCACCCTCCCAGCAGCGTCTCCTTGAGCACATGAAGCATTCTCTGCTGCACACACGTACTGTCTGTCTCTCTGGCATCATTATGTGAGCAGCCATGTGTGGCCAATAGCTCCGTCCTCCGACATTCTGGCTGCAGTGCTCAAGAACTAAGTGTAGAGCAAAAATGAGCTATCTGTCTCTTCCAGCTAACACTCGACCACTAATCTCCTTTTTTCCAAGGCCCGTGAATATATCACCATTTCCCAGTCACGAGCTCAGCTTGTCCGTATGCATGGCTGTTTGATTCTCTTCAGTCTTAGAACAAATCAGTCAAGGTCACACGTGATTGTCACTCTAATTGTGACCATAGCACTTTGACCCTCTGCAAATTCCTTCACCAATAATAGCCATTCAAATGTCATTAGATTTGGTTAAACAATGGGTGTCCCCCCACTTTGGACATTTTTTTTTTTTTAGAAAAAGTAGTCATGGGATTAAATCTCCAATAATAGTCCTGTGATTGTGAACTTTATTCTGACATGTTGATGAGCGATAGCACAAGAGTTTATCTGGAAGGTGAGATTGTGGGAGTTGAAACTGGTTGCTGATTGGGGTGAGAGGTCATGTTGGTGAGTGTTAGGGCTGCTGTTGTATATAATTGTTATTAATGACTGGAATGGATGGAGCTAATGTTCAAGGATGATTGAAACCAAATTGGGTGCAAGAGTCACAGAAGCCTATGGACTGGCTAGGTTAATGGGCAGGGAGTTGGATTTCAGCGAGGATAAGTTAGAAGCTTTGTCATGAGAATATGGGTTACAAATGAAGTGACAGCAGGTTGATCATCCTGATGTAAGAAGCCCTGATGCTCTAATTATTTCTACTGAACACTGGTGCCAGTGTGGGAACATTTTTGGTGCCTGCTATTATAGGTGGAGTGGAATGTGCATGAAGCACTGGAGTTAAACCTATGGACGGATTGGAAAATGTGTAAACATCAGAGTGACTGTTGATGAATAATTGGATGTGACCCCTCAAGTAGGCCCCAACATTACTGTCTGGAAGACTAGTTTATCAGATGTACTGTCACCCTTACAAAGAAATGCTAAAAGTTATAATGTTTAAGCAGATCACTCAGCCCAACAGTCTATCATTGTTTATTCACTATGTGAGTGAGTGGAAGCAATCACTTTTACTTGCCATGTTCTCATACAGTAGATCTTTGGCGAAGGCTAAGGAGGTTCCCAATTTGCATCCCCTTCTCCCCTGAATACAGGTCCTCTGAAGAAAGAGGCCATGTTGGGGTGGACAAAAATTTCACCTGTGGAAAGTGACAGCCCAATTCCAGGACCCAAAGCTCTGAGGAAGAGTCACACAAACTTGAAACATTAACGCTGTTTCTTTCTTCACAGATGCTGCTAGACCTGCTGAGTTTTTCCAGTGTTTTCTGTTTTTGGATTCTGACCTAATCTGAAGGCCTTCTCTAACATTCCGGCCTGATTTATGGCGGGATTAAGCCAAACGTCCCATGGAAATTCATGGTCAATGTGTTTAAGATAACAGAACTGTAAAGTGACCGGAAGAGTTTGGTGGCTAGCCAGCCAGAGTCTGCCATTCAACAAATCATCCATCCAGAGACTCAATTCAGCATTTCACTTCAGTATACATTCCCCCATTACTCTATCTCAAAGCCCATTCCATATATTAATCACACTTTTGTGTTGTGAAGAATTTCCTGAATGTCAGATCAAAATTGTCCCTGCATTAGTTTGAACTTGTGACTCCTTGTCCTACTCTTGTAGTTTAGTTTAAATCAATAAGGATTTAGTGCATCATTTGCTTTAACGCTCAGCTGCTTTGATTCCAGGTTGCATAGCCTAAGTTTCTTCAGTCTTTGATAATTCTGACCTTTGACACTGAGCAGCAACTGAGTGGCTCTGCACTGCTCATAGGTGGTAAAGAAAGCAAATAAACTGTTGGAATTGATAGTGTAGGGTGGTGATATTTCAGTGGAGCTGCTATTGCTGGAGTACTGTGTTCAGTTGTTATCTGTTGCTCAAAAGGTGGCAAAATTGCTGGCAGAAGTTCGGCGAAGTTCTGAAGGTTGTGTCCCAGAAGTTATGGGGCTGAGCTATGCTAAGTAGAAAGATGAAGGAGATTAGATGGATTAGATTATCATGTCTTTATGATTGTGGAGTTTTTGGATTCTGCTATGTTCCCTGCAGGGTACAGGATTGGAGGGCACATAACATTAAGTTTGTCCAAAGTAAATTGGAAATTTAGGTCCTAGAGTCATAACTGCTTGGAAAGAGGCTCTGCCAGCTCTCTGTGGAGCAACCAATTAGTCCCATTTCACTGCTGCATCCCCATACCCCGTAAGTTTATCTATCTCAAGTACCCATCCAATGTCCTTTTGAAATCATTGATCAGCCCCACTTCCACCATCCTTGTGGACAGCTGGTTCCAGGCCATTACCACTTGTGTTCTTCTTCACATTTCCATCCCCTCCTCTGTCACCCACCCTCACACTTCATGCTCAAAACCTGGTGCTAGTGTGATCAGCAAATGGGAACGCAGGTATTTAAATTAAAGGGAGATTGACAGTGGAACATTCCCAGCAAACATGAAGAGCAGAAAATGATGGCAGGGTTTTTAAAAAATTGGACAAATTTCAGTTGGGGATGTTAGCTCCAACATTGCAGGAAACGACTGATGAAAGAGTAAGTTAGAAGGAACAATGTTATTCTACTGAATGGATTGCTATGTGACTGAATCTCTGAGAATGGAACATTAAGAGGTTCAGAGCAATTATTTATATCAAAAACTCTACACTCTTGCTGTTGACTGCAAACAACTCTGACTGTTTGTTCAGGCAAAGTCAGAATGCGCTTAACCAGTGTTCTGCTCTATTTAGAACTGAGCTTCAAACTCCATCTCCAGTTCCTTATCAAGATGCATATTTCAAGCTTGGCAGCATTGCCCACAAGTGCTCCTAATTAATCCAACTGCCACTAAAATCCTTATTTGTGCCTCTGTCACTTAGCACTTTTCCAGAATTCCTATCCTCTTTTAACTCATCATCAAAGCCTTTGCCATGTTCACCATTCCTGCACTAAGCCTCTTTTATTCATCACCCCCTTTTCCAAGGATGTCCATCGCTTCCCAATAAGTCTGTTCCAGATACAAGAACATGATCTGTTCATATCAGTGAGTCCGAGAGAGGGAACCAATTGGTTTTCAACTCCAGAAATAGAGAAGCATTGGTTTTAAATGCCAAGGAGCTGTGTGGATTATTAAGGCTGTTCCAAAAAGTGGTGGTGTGTTTTATTAAAATCACTTTGAAAATGGAATGAGAGTGTGTAACTCTCCTGCACTATTAAAAAGGTGACCAGAGGAGCAGAGGCAGCTGGGTGCTTTCAACAACCTGCCGAGAGTACAAGAACTGTGACAAGTTTTCTATCCTCTCCGTCACTATGGGTGATTTAGAGCAGTGGTTCTTACACGTTGTCATCTTTGGACCACTTAGGCAGGGAAAAAGATCGAAAAAGACCACCCACTGGTCTACCCCACCCGTTTTCATGTGCCATCACTAAAAATCTCAGCAGAAGCTATGGGAAGAATGGGACATCAATGTCTGGCTCCAACCTGGACAGTTTCAGTCTCATGTTGGGCTTCATGTTCAGCCAGAAATCACTCTTTGTTTTCAACCGCACAAGTGTTGAAAATCTGATCCCACAATTGTATGTTGTAACAATAACATGAACCTTGCTTATAAAACAACATTATTGTTGCTTGCATGTATGATGACTCATGCTGTGCAAATGAGAGCCGGTCTGGTTGGCTGACGTCACATGAATGTTAGGGATGAGCGTTCTGGCCTGTTCTTTTGTATGGCCTCAGCCGTGGTATTGTGCATCAGTGAGTATCATTGTTAACCGGCTCTTGACTAACTGAGGACCCTCACAAACTGCCAGTGGTCAGCAGACCACACTTGACAACCACTGATTTACAGGGGAAGGCACTGGGAAGAAACCACTGAACTATTGTGTGGGTGAAATTACTGAAAGGAGAAACTTAAGTGATGAAGGTTAATATTTCCCCATATTACACAATTAGGAAAATTGTAAAACTGTTTATAAAGAATGGATTTATGAATTTGTCAAATATAGTGGACAAACTTTTCCTGGGGCTTCTTAAGTTGCCACTCTTCCCTCCGATGACAGCACGAATTCTTGTTGGAATATGGACCCTGGGTTCCCCTACCCCCTGACGATTTACCCTCGGTGGCTGAACAACTAAAGGTTGAAAGGCAGGAGGGGTTTTGACTGTACGGGCTATTTTAGTAAGCGATTATGCTGCTTTCATATGATCCAGTCGCTGGATAACAATGAAAGGAAGAGAAGATCTGTGTCAGCCAGTGATAGTGAAAAGCTGCCCAGGAAGGGAGCCAAGCTGGCGCACTTGGTACAAGCTTTGATGGCAGGCTCTGGGCCTTTTCCAAATGCTGGCAGCAGCATCAAGCTTTGGTGGCACCCAGCAGGTATCTTACCCAAAGAGGAAGCTTTAGCTGACTTGACAGTATTGCTCCAGGCTAAATACTTGAGTAAAAGAGCTTTGCAATGTCATCTCATCAAACATCAAACTGAACAAAACTATAAGCTGGATTGGACTTTAAATTTATTTAGTTTGGCTGTTCTTTGGGAAGGGGAAGTCTTAGGGAATTCAGGGATCGTAGATATATTTTGGAACAAGGGGTAATTTCTACATAAACTGTGTGTGTGTGTTTGGTTATTTATGTACTTGTGTCATAGAGTGTTTAGTCTTTTTGTGTGTATTTTTCTTTTCTTTTAAGTTAATAAATATTCTTTAATAATTGTTATACGACGAGTGGACTGGTTCCTCATTGTGGTTTTATGTGACTCACAATATTTTTAAAAAACGATACACCACCACAAACCGACGTTTCAAGTTGGGACACCTTCGCAGGTAACATTAGTGTGGTTTCCGACAGCTCCTTGTCCATCTATGCAGTTGAATTCACTCATGTATATATCAATAACGTGTATACCATGGCTACCAACTGCTTATCTTCTTTTGTCTTATTGCTTAATGTTTAATTCTGTTTAAAAAACATGTTTAAGAACACAAGCATCACGCCTCAAAACTGGATTCCACAGAATTTCACAACTTTTGAACTCCGTTACTTTAAGCACAAAGTATTTGGTTTGAAAATTGTGTAAAGTGTTTTGTTGTTTGATTCTGATTCGATTTTAAAGACAGCAGTACCAGGGACTTCAGAGAAGTCTTTATTTTTCTTCGTGCATTTAAGTGATTGTTCAATTTCTCTGCACAAGATTACAGAAGTAGGAATGAATAGAAAGGCACAAAACAGAGTTGAAGGTAATTAACCAGACTGAAGGGATCAGTGATGGAACCGTCGATATTTACCATTTACAGAACTGGTTTGGCTTTGGGAATTACATGGACAATTTCAAAATGACAGCTATGGTTAATACTGGAGAAGACTAATGACAGAGTACAAGTTGTCAATAAACTTGCAGAATGAGTGTGTAAACAGCAAATTAAATTCATTATAGGTAGTGTGAAGTGGGACATTTTAGTAGGAGGAATAACCTGGGAAAATAAGTCTAAGAGGAGCAAAGACATCTCAGGGTACAAATTCACAAATCATTAAAAATAACAACCTAGGTTATCGAGGACATAAAATTCAAATAAAGCAAAAAGGTTCATTTATAGAGGATTTTAATTGACAAGCAAAGAAGTTATGTTAAGCGTTTAGTTTATAGAGTCATAGAGGTTTACAGCATGGAAACAGGCCCTTCGGCCCAACTTATCCATGCCGCCCTTTTTTTTAAACCCCGAAGCTAGTCCAATTGCCCGCATTTGGCCCATATCCCTCTATACCCATCTTACCCACGTAACTGTTTAAATGCTTTTTAAAAGACAACATTGTACCCGCCTCTACTACTGCCTCTGGCAGCTTGTTCCAGACATTCACCACCCTCTGTGTGAAGAAATTGCCCCTCTGGACACTTTTGTATCTCTCCCCTCTCACCTTAAACCTATGCCCTCTAGTTTTAGACTCCCCTACCTTTGGGAAAAGATATTAACTATCTACCTGATCTGTGCCCCTCATTATTTTATAGACCGCTATAAGATCGCCCCTCAGCCTCCTGCGCTCCAGAGAAAAAAGTCCCAGTCTATCCAGCCTTTCCTTGTAACTCAAACCATCAAGTCCCGGTAGCATCCTAGTAAATCTTTTCTGCACCCTATACTTAGAAAATTGAGCACCTTTTGGATTTGCTGATTTTTTTTAACAGAATTTTCTGGGTTTTTGCCATTCTGATTTCCATTGGCTGGATTTCATAGGGTGCTGTAGTCAGGGACAGCTTGGTCAGGACCTCGAGCGCTGCCCCACAGCAACTTAAAGCTGGGAGCAGCGTTAATTGCTTTTGGGTGAGATGTCCGCCCTGTCTTGGGAACAAGTCCCACTGTAGCCAGGTGCTGGCCAACTAGATTGTCCAGCGGCTCTATAGTCCCACCAACGGCAGCAGGAGCACTGAAAACTGCTGAGACACAGGTAGCCCCCCATGCCGAAAAGTCCAGATAAATTCGAGTGTCAGGGTCTTGGTTCTGGAGAAAAGGTTGGGTTGGGGAGGGGTGGGGGGGGGGGGGGGGTGGATAGTAAAAGGGGAAACATTCCCCCCCCCCACCTGCCTGACACTAGCCCGTGCAGCTATAGCTACCTCCCCACAGTGTTTCTCTTCCCCCCCCCCCCCCCGCCCCCCCAATTAATTGGCCACTTAATAATCTTAATAGGCCAAGGTGCTGGTAAGCCTTCAGGCAACAGGAAGACCACCCACTTGATTTGATGGTTCTCCCCCCCCCCCGCCCCCCTCGCCTTTCAAACATAAGAATTAGGAGCAGGAGTGGGCCACTGGGCCCCATGAGTCTGTTCTACCATTCAATAAGATCATGGCCAATCTAATTTTAACTTCAATTTCACGAAGCGCTAACCCTTGATAACTTTCACCCCCGACTCATCAAGAATCCATCTTCTTCTGCCTTAAAGATATTCAAAGCCTGCCTCAACCACCTTTTTGGGAAGAGAGTTCCAAAGTCTCACAACCCTTTGTGAGAATTTTTTCCCCCCCAATCTCTGTCGTAAATGGGCCACATCTTATTTTTAAACAGTGACCCCTAATTCTAGGTTCTCCCACAAGAGGAAACATCCTCTCTGCATCCATCCTGTCAAGATCCCTCAGCCTTCAAACCCACCAGCAGGGAATTGTCAGAATCAGCTCCATATCTCAACAAAGGGTACAGAGGCACTGGGGAAAAATACAAGAACTGAAGCCAAAATTGCGAGGTTATAACTATTATGAAAGACTGGCTCAGCCAAGGCTCTTTTCTGTGAAATAGGGAAGTCTGAGGGTTAATAAAGGCCATTGAAAATTAGGAAGGGTTTGCTAAGGCAGGTGTACAGTAGATGTTTTCACTTGTGGTGGAATTCAAAACTTGGGCATATCCGTACAAAACAGTCACTAAAAATGCAGCAAACCATCCAGGAAAAACCTCTTAGTGGTTAGAATGTGGAATTTCCTGTCATGTGGAATAATTCGGGCAAATAGCATAGATGCATTTAAGTGGAAGCTAGAAAAGTATGAGGGAGAAAGGAAAGCAAATGCTGTTGGGGCTAAATTGGATAAGGGGAGAAGAGGCTCAGGTGGAACATAAAGGCTAGTACAAGTCAGTCGGATCGAATGTCCAGTTTCTGCTCTGTAATTTCTATATCATTTATTCTTACATTTAACTGAAGCAGTATCTAACTCATTTCACACAATCATGCTGCTTCTAAAATTCAGACTTTGGTTTAGTTAAACTCATTAGGCATGAAGTTCTGTTTGTCAGCTTTCTGCTGCCCCATGCACTCTGGTTTAGTGGGAATTTGATTCAGGGATGTTTCTCTTCCAGTCCAGGCCGGAGAGACCACAAATTCCTCTTGATATTGTAACCTCAACAGATTGAAAGAAGAACTCTGCTTTTTCTTTAGAAAAATGAATTTTGAAATCTCAACTTCTCTGTCTGTTCAGTCCCATTCTCTCCCTCTTTCCTTTTCATTAACCAACAGGCATTTTGTCTGATCAGTTTCCTAATCCCCTTTCCCGACCCTCTTTCTTGAATGGCTGCAAATGTTTGTATCCAGTGTTCTTTACTTGTTAGCTAATTTGGCAGAAGGTAATCCCATCCTTTTTATATTAAATCAAATGAATAGGGCACTCAGTCGAGTGAATATCTCCACCATACAGTGTTAACGCAGCATAATTACAATTGCACAGCCCCTCATTGAGGCTTTTCCCTGCATGGTTGATGTTCTGTAACTGCAAAGCTGAAAAAAAGAAATAATTTTATTAAGAACTTCCATCTCACTGAGGAGGCTTCAACAAGCTGCTCTGAAAACTCTGCTTGCACTGTGACAACTGTGTCAAATTTCCCCACAGCAGCTGAGACAATCCACAACATTCTAAAACAGCCAACACCATTCTAAATCAAGCAATTCTTAACGTACTAAAGGAAATCGGTTTGCACTACCTTCCAATATTTATGGATCCTTTCAAAATATCTTTGTCAAAAAACTAATCAGTGTTCTTTACCTGAAGCAAGTCCTTGGGCCATATCCTATCTGTGCGCCAAGTTTCATTGAAACCCATTGATGCACCATCAATCGAGCAAAGACTAGTTTGTATGCAAGAACAAATAGGCTTTTATTAGCAAAAGACTTGGAGCACACCCATACCGATGAACTGGTCCAGACTGAGGCAGGGGGGTGGGGAGCAGTCGCTTTTATACCTGGACCGGGGGGGGGAGGAGTCTCAGGTAGGGCCGGCAGGGATGTGTCCAGGCATGTCACATATACAGGTAATAAGCTAACAGTGGTTTACCACAGCCATCCATTAGTTGAGATATATTGAGATATAAGTGCTGAATTGGCGGGAAAATGGTGTAAATCACGATTGTTTTTTCAGTGCAACTTCAGACTCGAATCTCCCACTCTGTGCAATGCAGAGATCAAAATCGTGAATATCATTAAAAGCTCGGGGGGTTATTCACACTGGTGTCTGACACTTTCTGATCTCTGCGCATGCCCAGTGGCCCTGAACTGTCAGCCTGCAGTTTGCTGGCCAGCCCGGGACCCTCACAGTGCTGCCCCTCTAGCCCTCCTCATGGCCCGATCGTGGCCTGCACAAGCATTCCCGGGCCAGCCCCGACGCACCCCCCCCTCCCCGCCGTCCCGGAGCACCCCGATCTCCAGCATCCCCCCAGCAGTGATGATCCTCCCTCCCCCTCCCACCCCAGCAGACCACTGCCCCGCCAGCCTGCCCCAATTGCTGGCCTCCCCCTATCCTGACCAGATCCAAACAGGAGATGGCAGTGGGGCCCCACCCACTTCCACCCCTAGGCCCTGCCCCAATAGACCCCACCCCCTTAGCACTACCCAATGCCCAGTGGGAAGTGCCAAGGAGCCCCGTAGGCATGGGCACTGTGCCCCTTGGGTAGTGCCAGGGGGCACAGGCTGGCACTGCCAAGATGGCCATGCCCAGGGGACACAATCCCTGCTGCCTGACCTTCCTGGGGGGGCACCGATTGCCCTCCCTTCACTCCAGTGGGTTTGTCCCGCTAGTTCCCCTAAAGTGGGAAGCTACGCTAAACCCCGACGAAGTGAAATTGCACTGGCGGAGTGGGAGATGCTATCGGGCCTGGAGAATTCAGTCCCGGGACTGATAATTACATGCAAATAGCATTAAAAATAGATTTAAAGTACTTACCTGGTCTTCCCACTGGTTTCCTGCGTGGTCCCGACCATGCCGGATTTCTGGAGGTGAGAGACACACATGCGTCGGGAATGCATGCGCGAATCCCGCAAATCGGCGCATGCGCGCATCTTCCGACTGAACCCGCCAAAAAATTAGCATGTCGGAATGGGAGAATCTCCCTCATATTGTTTACAGATAAACAGACCAACAAACCGGGATGAAAACATTATCCTTACCCACTTTCAATGGTGGAGGTTACAAAGCCATTGGGTGAGAGTTTCCAGCTCTTCCCGCTGGGAACATCTTGTGGCCATGCCAAAGCTGCCCCCCAGGGTGGGTTCCCGGTGGCAGGGCGGGTGAGTCACACAAAATGCTGCAGACATCATTAGGAATGGAAGATATTATGTAAGGTGAACTGCCTCAGTCGGGATAGGTGGCCGGCATAGCTGGTGTGTAGCCTGCTGGCTTCACCGACAGCTATTCCCACCGGATTTCTCAACACTGAAAAAATCCAAGTGGATCACACGACATCTCACTGGTGCCCACCCTGCTAGCAAAAACAAAAATAGATACAGACACAGAGCCCACGGAAACAACCTCTATCACCAGGAAATCCCCTCCCCCACCATCACCAGGGAATCCCCTCCCCCACCATCACCAGGGAATCCCCTCCCCCACCATCACCAGGGAATACCCCCCCCCCAACATCACCAGGGCATCCCCTCCCCCGCCATCACCAGGGAATCCCCTCCCCCACCATCACCAGGGAATCCCCTCCCCCGCCATCACCAGGGAATCCCCTCCCCCACCATCACCAGGGAATCCCCCCCCCCAACATCACCAGGGAATCCCCCCCCAACATCACCAGGGAATCCCCTCTCCATCATCACCAGGGAATCCCCTCTCCACCATCACCAGGGAATCCCCTCCCCCAACTCCACCTCCAGGGAATCCCCTCCCCCACCATCACCAGGACTCCCCTCCCCCAGCCCCACCACCAGGGAATCCCTTCTCCTACCCCCACCATCGGGGAATCCCCTCCCCACCATCACCACCAGGGAATCCCTTCTACCCCCACCATCGGGGAATCCCCTCCCCACCATCACCACCAGGGAATCCCCGCCCCCACCACCAGGGAATCCCCTCCCTCACCACCAGGGAATCCCCTCCCTCACCACCACCAGGGACTCTCCTCCCCCTCATCCTCCCATCAACACCAGGGAATCTCCCCACCACCAGGGAATCCATTCCTGCTACCCCAACACCACCAGGGAATCCCCTCCCCCCACCACCACCTTCATGGATTCCCTCCCTTGCAAACACAGAATTCCACCCCCATGGACACCGAACCACCGGCACCTCCCCCACAGACAGTCTCAGCTCTGCCCCTCCAGTGCTACTGGGCAGTTCCTGGGCACTGCCAAGGCATGACCCTCTTCCCCCTCGGAGCTGTACCTACCTCTGTGCCCCCAGCGGGTTTTGTTCACCAGTTCCCCATAAACCCAATTGATGCTGCTGGTGGTGGGGGACTTTTCATTGAGGAGGATGGCATCGTACAGTAAGGAGGCCCTCTAATTATACAGAAATGTATTCAAATGGGATTCCCATCATTGCACAGCGGGAACCCCATTGCCTCACTGATGGGTGTGAAGACAATCTAACAGGGAAATCCCCTCCCCTCCTCCCATCGTTTCCCAACATTGTGAGCTATCTGGGAAACAGCAAACTGTAACTTCTTCCGCTTCCCCTTCTCTTTGTTTGTTCCTTGTTCCTGAAGTGTGGATTCATTTTGCATCCTGATTCTGGGATAGTGAGTACTCTTCACAAGGGAGTGCTGACTGTGAGATATCCGTGGCCAACCACAACTCTGTGGTTAAAATAATACGACAGAATGCTAGTTGAAGGAAGCCATGCTCAAACTATATGTGGCACTGACCCGTATTCTGGTCTTGAAAAGGGGGAATTTGTTTTTAAATGCTTGCTTAAACTTCAAGAATGCATCCTGTGAATGCAGTATGGATTCTGATTCATTTCAAGGCAAATCCTTCAGATTTCCTTAATGGTTTGATCAATAAATGATATGCGTGTCCCTATATTAAACCTGATAGATGGTGCCTGTTGCTTGATCCTTGAATGTGATGAGAAAACTGAGCTCAGCATGGATAGCAGTCTGGCAATTCAAGTACACCCTTCAGATGTAACCAAGGAAAGCTATTAAATGATTATAATCTATCTGACACTAATGCATTGAGTTAAACATGTATTCTGCCACAGAATTTAAATTGCAGGGTTCCATTTGCCTGAATTGATGTTTACACACTTGAGATGTGATATCTGGTTAAATGACGTATCTGTAAGTTTTCTCTGAAGACCATCTTGCAACCAAGTCCAGCTTCTTGCTTCATTCGAACGTGTTTTTCTCTTGTCTTCTGATAAATAGATCACCACAAGTTTATTTCATCCAAACTAATCATGTGACTGAAATATAATGTTCTGATTTTATTCAGAACAGGGATAACGTAAACCAAATTCCTCCCAAAGGCAATGGTGCACCTCAGCAGAGGTGTATCATTGTGTACAGCTTTGATCTCCTTAAGTAAGGAAGGGTGTACTTGCCATAGAGGCAGTGCAATGGAGGTTCACCAGATTAATCTCTCAGGTAGCAGGATTGCTTTATGAAGAGAGATTGAGGATCTTGGGCCTGCATTCTCCAGAGTTTTGAAGAATTAGAAGTGAGCTCATTGAAACTTACCCTGGCACGCCCTGTAAGAATTTTGTATGTTTCCCTGGGCTGGTGTGTCTATACCAAGGGACTCAGTTGCAGAGTAAAACTGAGATGAGGAGGAATTTCCTCATTTGGAGGGTGTTGAATCTTTGGGATTCTCTTCCTAAGAGGAGTGTGGGAAGCTCAGTCATTGAGCATGTCCAAGACAGATCTGTTTGAATGGCAGAACAGGATCAACAGTTTCCAATGGTCTACTCATGCTCCTGTATCCAGAAGTCCAAATACAATATAGCAAAATAATTTCTGCACAAATTAATATGAACAAAATCCAATAGTTTGAAGTAACATTATAACCTCGAAACCAGTTCAGAGTTTTTAAAAGAAAACTATTTCTATTGAACTGTTTCCAGATTTTTGTTGTAAATTGCAAATTTCAGCTTGGAAGGTCAACGCACAAATGTAATTCCCACAATCTCATTTTGCACCAGGCCTATGATATCCTCCATGTAGAAATGTTAATCTAACCCAGCGGCAGGAGGTGGGGGTGGGGCGGGTATGATTGGTATCAGACACACATTTCACATCATGGACAATTTTACATTCCGATGATTTCAATTAAGTGTGAAATTGGGTGGAGTGTAGAATGGCTATCTGACCTGAACACAGCTTATACCTGCTAGGTGGGTCGGGTTAATATTGATACTAGTGTGTTGGTAGCAGAAAATTCTTTAAAATAGTGAATGGGGCTTAGATAAGGATGAGACTGTGGGCTCTGAAAGAGCTCTTCTGATTGTTTATAGTGAATGATGTTTACAGTGTCCCTACGTAATGAACATCTAAGCTGTGGGAGCAGATATTAGTCAGCAAGGAAATGGTCTATCGCCGAATCATCCAATGATCAATGAGTGGCTGAGCGACACAAACCAACCATGAGAGAGCATGGTGACAGCATGGTTTTGTGAGAGGGAGGTCATGCCTCACTAACCTGGTGGAGCTTTTTGAAGAAATGACCAGAATGGTTGACGAGGGAAGGGCCGTGGATGTCGTCTATATGGACTTTAGTAAAGCGTTTGACAAAGTCCCTCATGGTAGGCTGGTGAAAAAGGTTGGATCTCATGGGATAAAGGGGGAGGTGGCTAGATGGGTGGAGAACTGGCTTGGTCACAGAAGACAGAGGGTGGTAGTAGAAGGGTCTTTTTCCGGCTGGAGGCCTGTGACTAGTGGTGTTCCGCAGGGCTCTGTATTGGGACCTCTGCTGTTTGTGATTTATATAAACGATCTGGAAGAAGGTGTAACTGGGGTGATCAGTAAGTTTGCGGACGACACAAAATTGGCAGGACTTGCAGATAGTGTGAGGAGCATTGTCAGAAGCTACAGAAGGATATAGATAGGCTGGAAATTTGGGCAAAGAAATGGCAGATGGAGTTCAATCCTGATAAATGCAAAGTGATGCATTTTGGTAGAAATAATGTAGGGAGGAGCTATATGATAAATGGCAGAACCATAAAGGGTGTAGATACGCAGAGGGACCTGGGTGTGCAAGTCCACAGATCCTTGAAGGTGACGTCACAGGTGGAGAAGGTGGTGAAGAAGGCATATGGCATGCTTGCCTTTATAGGACGGGGCATAGAGTATAAAAGTTGGGGTCTGGTGTTGCAGATGTATAGAACATTGGTTCGGCCGCATTTGGAATACTGCGTCCAGTTCTGGTCGCCACACTACCAGAAGGACGTGGAGGCTTTGGAGAGAGTACAGAGGAGGTTTACCAGGATGTTGCCTGGTATGGAGGGGCTTGGTTATGAGGAGAGATTGGGGAAACTGGGGTTGTTCTCCTTGGAAAGAGGGAGGATGAGGGGAGACTTAATAGAGATGTATAAAATTATGAAAGGCATAGATAGGGTGAATGGTGGGAAGCTTTTCCCCAGGTCAGGGGTGACGTTCACGAGGGGTCATAGGTTCAAGGTGAAGGGGGGGAGGTTTAACACAGATATCAGAAGGACATATTTTACACAGAGGGTGGTGGGGGCCTGGAATGCGCTGCCAGGCAAGGTGGTGGAGGCGGACACACTGGGAACGTTTAAGACTTATCGAGATAGCCATATGAACGGAGTGGGAATGGAGGGATACAAAAGAATGGTCTAGTTGGACCAGGGAGCCGCACGGGCTTGGAGGGCCGAAGGGCCTGTTCCTGTGCTGTATTGTTCTTTGTTCTTTGTTCTTGTTGAGAGCACCAGGTTTGAATCGTGGATCCAGGCTAAATTAAATGATCACAGCCACAGTTTTTGTTCCTTAACGTTGATATGGGGGAAGAGGCCAGAGTGCCTTCTCCGTGTGTCCTGTTAAAGGGACTCCTGGTGTAAATTTGGATGAACACAGGGTTAAGCTTGGTTATGGCACTACCAGTCAATTCACCAGCTAACACTTGGTGCAGAGGCTATCACAGGAAGAATGGCCAGTTGGATAAGGTACGAGAGCACAACCAGCAACTATGAAGGGCACCCCAGCAAGGGGAACGGAGAGAATAAAAATAAGAGGACTTGAGGATTTGCAAGCACAAAGTTCAGATAATATGCACCAACAACACTCAAAAAGATGATGGTGGAAATTGAAGTGTGATGACAGAAATATAATGATGCTATCTGATATGAGGGCTGGGAGATAGAGTATGTGAACTTGATCATTATAAAAGGTCAGGTAGGTGACCCCTGGGAGTTAGAGACTCTTTCCCTCACATCTACAGGAGGATGTTTATTGGGGTTTATTATCAAGGACAATATCTTTCTGAATTATTGGAATTTCAATCTAATGTGTGCGGCAGAACCAATCTGACAATCATGCTGGAATTCTTACAATTTAGTTGATTGAATGAGATTAAGTTGGCGGAAGCATTTGGGAATTTCCCGAAAGATTGCTGTACGTATAAGGCTGCACATTTTGTTAAATCAGCTGGGTAAGTGCAGGATGACTAGGGATGTTTTGAGTTCTAATTGAGCACCGATCGTCACATTAGCTCAGATTTACTTCCGTCATCACCATTGCTGCTTATATTTCTGAATGACCTCCAAAGAAATAATGCAAGTGGAATATAAATCTCAAAATGACATTAATTTGTGTACGAAAGCAGAATATTCTTAAAAACAATGGTAATCAGTTAGAAAGATCTGCGTGAATAAATACCTTGTCAATGAGGCCAAGTGGTGTAGAATACCAAGGGATGTAATATAATCTTTAAAAAATGTAAATGTAATATCATCATGTGGTCTTCCAATACCTTCAGCAAGGTTGCTGTAATAAATTTGGATTTGTCAGTGATACCCCCTTGTGTTCGGAGTGCCAGCCTCTCCCTTAATTGTTTTGCTTTTCTGCTTTATCCAAAAGTAAGTTCCCACTATCTAAGATAGAAAAACACAGAAGCAGGCCCCAGAAAGGTAACAATTAAACCCCATTGTCTTCAGGTCTGGATCTCCATGTTTTACGCATGTGATCCCATTCAATTCTCAGACCAAGTTAACGATATGCAACTTGTTGTTCAGATCAATTTCTAAGCTATTTTGTTCCCCAAAGTGTGCGCACTGAACATACGTATTGTGTACTCTGCCTCTGAAGGCGGCGAAGACAGGGTCACTGAATATCTGGAAGGCAAAAGTAGATAGATTCTAGATAGGTGAGGGAATCGAAGGAGACTCTACCAAATGGCCTACTTCTTCTCCTATTCTGTATGTATATGAATTAGTTATAGAATATGAATTAGTTATAAGTTATAGAACCTTAGTTAGGCCGCACTTGGAATATAGTGTTCAATTCTGGTCGCCACACTACCAGAAGGATGTGGAGGCTTTGGAGAGGGTACAGAAAAGATTTACCAGGATGTTGCCTGGCATGGAGGGCATTAGCTATGAGGAGAGGTTGGAGAAACTTGGTTTGTTCTCACTGGAGCGACGGAGGTTGAGGGGCGACCTGATAGAAGTCTACAAGATTATGAGGGGCATGGACAGAGTGGATAGTCAGAAGCTTTTTCCCAGGATGGAAGGGTCAATTACTAGGGAGCACAGGTTTAAGGTGTGAAGGACAAGGTTTAAAGGAGATGTCCGAGGTAGATTTTTTACAGAGAGTAGTGGGTGCCTGGAACTCATTGCCGGGGGAGGTAGTGGAAGCAGATACGGTAGTGACTTTTAAGGGGCGTCTTGACAATACATGAATAGGATGGGAATAGAGGGATATGGTGCCTGGAAGGGTAGGGGGTTTTAGTTAAGTTGGGCAGCATGGTCGGTGCAGGCTTGGAGGGCCGAAAGGCCTGTTCCTGTGCTGTAATTTTCTTTGTTCTTTGAATGTATGAATTAGGAGTAGGCCACTTGGCCCTTCGAGCCTTCTCCACCATCCAATGGCTGATCTGATTGTAACCTCAACTCCACATTCCCATCTACTCCCAGTAACCTATCACCCCCTTGCTTATCAAGAATCTATCTACCACTGGCTGAATGATAATTGACATTTGGTACCCATGTTATCACAAAATGATGGATATGTATATGCTTGCCCACTTTGGTAGGTCCATTACTCACAAAAAATGCATAGGCCGGGATTTTCCGGGACAGATCGCAGGTGCAAATCCCATTACGGCCTGTAACTCTCGCAAGAGGACCATAACGGGATTTGCACAGGAAGATCTCAGAATTAGATCTTCCCCTTGCCCTCCGATGGCGACGCAATCAGGTTCATACCTTGTCTCTTAACATTAAAAATGGCGGGCCAGCCTTGCTGCTGTCTTTAGGCCCTGCCCCTCAAGAATGATGGCGCCAAACACACCCTCCTGCTTTTTTTTAACAAAGTGTCAGAAGATCTGGAGTGAAAACCTGGCTGTGTTTCTGGGGAGAAACTTGCCGATTTTTACTCAGAACCTGACATTTTGCCACTTTGGAATTTTTGAGAAAATTCCATAAACTCCTCCTGACCAGGAAATATTCATGAGAAATATTACTCATGAAGGCTTCCCGGAAAATCCCGGCCTATGCATTTTTTGCACACTTTTGAGCATGTTCTTTTTTTTTTAAAAGCAAAGCACTTCCCTTGACTGACAGAGATCAACACCAAGGTACTCGATCTCTTACTGAATGATCAGACATTGCTAATGAATTGGTCTCTGTAACCGCTTCCCAGCTCACATACTAATGACCATTTGCCTGCCTACTGAATCACAGCACAACATTGCACTGCCCTTTTTTTTATTAATTCATGGGATATGGGCGTCATTGGCTGGCCAGCATTTATTGCCTATCCTTAGTTGCCCTAGAGGGCAGTTGAGAGTCAACCACATTGCTGTGGGTCTGGAGTCACATGTAGTCCAGACCTCGTAAGGATAGCAGATTTCCTTTCCTAAAGGATATTAGTGAACCGGATGGGTTTTTCCGACAATCGACAATGGTTTCATGGTCATCCGTCTTAATTCCAGATTTTTTTTTATTGGATTCAAATTCCACCACCTGCTGTGGTGGGATTCGAACCCGGATCCCCAGAACATTAGCTGAGTTTCTGGATTAATGTTCTAGCGATAATACCACTCGGTCATCACCTCCCCATAGTCCTGAGAAACTAACAAATTCCCCGCAATTTTGTTCAGAACGTGTTTTAAAATTCCCATATCTAAATCTTCCCTAATAGGAAATGGTCAAAAAATCCTGAGATAGGAGATGGTATTTATAAATATCACTAACCCTGTGGAGGAGTTGATGATGTTCGAAATATCAGGACTATTTCTTTTCTCTTGACCTCACTTTGTCAGTTATTGAGTTGGGCGGATTTACAATAACTTGAAATATAACAGAAGAATGTTTTGGTTGAGCTTGTCAACTGATTGGCCGAGCGATAGACAATTATTCTGCTGGTCGTTGGTGCAAATTAAGGACATGACTGGTTCATGAAACCTCAACTTTGAACATAACAAAAAGGGGTAACTAATTCTTAAATAAATCCGCAATTCTAGAGCTCCCTTCACAACCTCAGGATATCCTGAAGGACTTCACACTAAATGATGAACTTTTTGAAATGTTTTCACTAGTAGTGTAGGAACATGGAACATTCAGCTATGAGAAAACATCAAGGAAGTAATAAAATCACAAGAATTAGCCCATTCGACTCAGCAAGTTTGCTCTGACATTCAATAAGACCATGGCTAATCGGATTGTAGCCTTAACTCCACTTTTCTGCCTGTCTCCCATAATCCTTGACATCCTTCAGAAATCTTTCTAACTCAGCTTTGAACGTATCCAGTGATCCAGCCTCCACTGCTCTCTGAGGGAGAGAATTCCTTTGAGAGGTGAAATACCAAGTTGGCGGGAATATTCACAGACATCTTCAACCTCTCTTTACAACAATCTGAGGCCCCTATCTGTTTCAAGAAGACGACCATCATCCTGATAACTAAGAAAAGTCAAGCAGCGTGCCTTAATGACAATCGGCCGGTGGCTCTGACATCCATCATTATGAAGTGCTTTGAACGGCTAGTCATGGCACGAATGAATTTCAGCCTCCCGGACTGCCTGGATCCACTACAGTTTGCCTACCACCGCAACAGGTCCACAGCAGACGCCATCTCCCTGACACTGCACTCAACCCTGGAACACCTAGATAACAAGGACTCCTATTTATTGACGACAGCTCAGCCTTCAACACCATTATTCCCACAAAACTCATCTCCAAACTCCGTTGGCCTGGGCCTCACTCCTCCCTCTGTAACTGAACCCTGGACTTCCTAACCCACAGACCACAATCAGTAAGGACAGACAACAACACCTCCTCCACGATCATCTCCAACCCCGGTGCCCCACAAGGCTATGTTCTCAGCCCCCTACTATACTCCTTATATACTTTTGACTGTGTTGTCAAATTCCCCTCCAATTCGATTTTCAAGTTTGCTGACGACACCATCGTAGTGGGTCGGATCTCAAACAATGACGAGACAGAGTACAGGAATGAGATAGAGAATCTGGTGAACTAGTGTGGTAATAATAATCTCTCCCTCATTGTCAACAAAATGAAGGAGATTGTCATCGACTTCAGGAAGCGTAGAGGAGAACATGCCCCTGTCGACATCAACGGGGACAAAGTAGAAAGGGTCAAGAGCTTCAAGTTTTTAGGTGTCCAGATCACCAATAATCTGCCCTGGTCTCCCCATGCTGACACTATAGTTAAGAAAACCCACCAACGCCTCTACTTTCTCAGAAGACTGAGGAAATTTGGCATGTCAGCTACACTCTCTCCAACCTTTACAGATGCACCATAGAAAGCATTCTTTCTGGTTGTATCACAGCTTGGTATGGCTCCTGCTCTGCCCAAGACTGCAAGAAGCTACAAAAAGTCATGAATGTAGCCCAATCCATCACACAAACCAGCCTCCCATCCATTGACTCTGTCTATACTTCCCGCTGCCACGGCAAAGCAGCCAGCATAATTAAGGACCCCACGCACCCCAGGCATTCTCTCTTCCACCTTCTTCTGTCAGGAAAAAGATACAAAAGTCTGAGGTCACGTACCAACCGACTCAAGAACAGCTTCTTCCAGCTGCCGTCAGACTTTTGAATGGACCTACCTTGCATTAAGCTGATCTTTCTCTACACCCTAGCTATGACTGTAACACTACATTTGGCACTCTCTCACTTCCTTCTCTATGAATGGTATGCTTTGATTGTATAGCACACACCAAACAATATTTGGCACTGTAGGCTAATACACGTGACAATAATAAATCAAATCAAATCAAAATTCCTCCTCATCTGTGTCTTAAGAGGGAAAACCCTTCATTTTAAACTCAGCCCCTTTGTTTTACATTCCCTCATGAAGGGAAACATCCTCTCAGCATCTTTTTTTATTCGTTCACAAGATGTGGGCATTGCTGGTTAGGCCAGCATTTATTGTTCATCCCTAATTGCCCTTGAGAAGGTGGTGTAGGTGCACACACAGTGCTGTTAGGGCGGGAGTTCCAAGATTTTGACCCAGCCACAATGAAGGAATAACGATCTTTTTTAAAAAAAATTTCAAATATTTATTCCATCCAAAAAACCAAATTGAAATTGAACCTAATTTATGGTCCCACAAGGGAGACAAACAAGATCCAAGTTGGCAAGATAAGGCAGTGCATCCCACCTTGAGCATCTCTCTGCAGACCTTCTTTGCAAAGGCTCATTCCACAAGGAGGTGTGCAACCGTCTCATCCCCCCTGCAGCCACTTCGAGGGCAATGTGCATGGTGTTGAGACTTCAGGTGTGCATGAAGGATATGATGAGGAGTGCCCTTCTCACCACCAGCCAAGCTAGATTTTGGTGCTTGTTCTGGTGATGAGGCATTCTGCTAAATAACCCTGACTGTCTGCTCAGGGGACCATCCGACAGCATCCGCCATCTCCTTTTCCCTCAGGGCCTCAAGGACATTATGCGCAGACCACTGACTCTGGAACAGTAATTATATTTCCAAATCAGGATGGTGTGTGGCTTGGAGGAGATTTGTAGGTGGTGGTGTCCTCATGCATTTGCTGTCTATTCCCTTTTAGGTGGTGGAAGTCACAGGTTTGGAAGGAGCTGTTGATGAGTTGCTTTAGTCCATCTTTGGATGGTACAAACTTTTGCCACTGTGTGTCAGTGATGGAGGGAGTGAATGTTGAAGGTGGTGGATAGGATGCAAATCAAACAGGTTACTTTGGCTTGCATGGTGTCGAGCTTCTTGAGTGTTGATGGAGTTGCACTCCTCCAGGCAATTGGAGAATATTCCATCACACTCCTGACTTATGCTTTATCGATGGTGGACAGGCTTTGCCTAGTCAGGAGGTGAGTTACTCTCCACAGAATTCCCAGACACTGGCCTGCTCTTATAGCCGCAATATTTACATGACTAATCCACTTCAGTTTCTGGTTAATGATAGCCCCCAAGATATTAATACCTGATAAAGCCCCTCAGAGTCTTACATGTTTTAGTAAGATTCTAAACTCCGATGGGAGTTTTGTCATAAAACAACCCCTTCATCCAGGAACCAGCCTAATGAAATAAAACAGAAAATGTTGGAAAAAACTCAGCAGGTTTGGCAGCACCTTCGCAGAGAGAAACAGAGTTAACCTTTTGAGTTCAATATGTTTCTTCTTTGGAACTGGATGGAGGTAGAAATGTGACGGGTTTTATGCTGTTGAAAAGGGGTGAGGGAGGGGCAGATGGAGCAAAATAAAAGGTTAGGGAGAGGTTAGAGGACAGGAGAGATTAAATGAGAAAGATGTCGTGCAACACAAGACAAAGGGAAGTAATGATAGTATAAAGTCTAAAATACTTTGCTCCAGCGTAGATGTTATTAGCAGAATAAAGGTCAGCGCTGTCTGAAAGCAAAAACAAGAGAACGAGATACAGATTGTGTTCAGCCCAGAAGGCTGTAAAGTGCCTAATTAGAAGATGGGGTGCTGTTCCTCCAGCTTGCATTGCACTTCACACCATCACATTTCTACCTCTCTCCAGTTCCAAAGAGTCAGATTGAACTCAAAAGATTAACTCTTTCTCTCTCCAAAGATGCTGCCAGACCTGCTGAGCTTTTCCAGCATTTTCTGTTTTCATTTCATATTTCCAGCATCTACAGTACTTTCATTTTACATCAGCCTAATGAACCTTCTCTGAACTGCTTCCAATGCAGGTAAGGAGACCAAACTGTACACAGTACTCTAGGTGTGGCGTCACCAATGTCCTGTACAGCCATAACAAGGCTTTCCTACTTTAATACTCCATCCCCCTTGCAATAAAAGGCAACATTCGATTTGCCTTCCTAATTACTTGTGATTGATGTACAGGAACATCCAAATCACTCTGTACTGCAGAATTCGGCATTCTTTCTCGATTTAAATAATATTTTTCTTTTATATTCCTCTACCAGAGTGGGCAACCTCACATTATACTCCCATCTGCCAAAATGTTGCCCACTCGCCTAATTCCTATTAATATATCCCTTTGCAGATTATTTGTATCCTCACAACTAACCATCTTTGTATCATCAGTAAATTTGGCTATGATGCCTCCATCCAAGTCAGTAATGTAGATCGTAAACAGTTGAGGTCCCAACGTTGATCCCTGTGGCACTCCACTCTTTACAGTTTTCCAACTTGAAAATGTCCCATTTATCCCAAACTCATTGTTTCCTGTTAGTTAGCCAATTGTCTATTCATGCCAATATATCATCTCTAACACCACCAGCTCTACCTTGTGCAGTAACATTTTATGTGGTACCTTAACAAACGCCTTTTGGAAATCCAAATATGCTACATCTACTGGTACTCCTTTATCCACTCTGCTTCTTATTTTCTCAAAGAACTCTTGTCAAACACTATTTCCTTTTCAGAAAGCCATGCTGACTCTGCCTGATTAGATTATAATTTTCAAAATGTCCAGCTGCTACGTCTTTGATAATAGATTCTAGCAATTTCCCAGTGACAGATATTAGGCCAATTGGCCTATAGTTCATTGCTTTCTGTCTCCCTCCTTCCTTGAGTAATTGAGTTACATTTATGGCTTTCCAATCCATTGGGACCTTTCCAGAAGCTAAAAGAATTTTGCAAGATTACAACTAATTCATCCACTATCTCTGCTGCACCTTCTGTTAAGACCCTAGGATGGAGGTCATTGGGTCTGGGGGCTTGTCAGTTTAGTCCCATTTGTTTTCTTAGTACATTTTCTCTAGCGATCATCATTTTAAATTCCTCCTCTTTTTCCTCTTGATTTCTTACTATTGGGATGCTTTCTGGGAAGACAGATACAATAAAACTTGTTCAAAGTCCCTGCAATTTTCTTCCTTCCCACTATTAATTCCCACAATTAATGGGTGGCATGGTGGCACAGTGGCTAGCACTGCTGTCTCACAACGCCAGGGACCCGGGTTCAATTCCCGGCTTGGGTCACTGTGTGTGGAGTCTGCACGTTCTCTCCCCGTGTCTGCGTGGGTTTCCTCCGGGCGCTCCAGTTTCCTCCCACAGTCTGAAAGACGTGCTGGTTAGGTGCATTGGCCATGCTAAATTCTCCCTCAGTGTACCCGAACAGGTGCCAGAGTGTGGCGACTAGGGCATTTTCACAGTAACTTCATTGCAGTGTTAATGTAAGCCTACTTGTGACACTAATAAATAAACCAGGTTCATGTTGTAAAGGACCAACAGTCATTTGAGCCACTCTTTTCCTTTATATACAAATGTAGAAGCTTTTACTGTCTTTTTTTAACATTTTGCTGGTTTTCTCTCGTATTCTATTTGCTCCCATTTTATTTTTTTAAAAATTCATCCTACTTTAACTCCTTTTGTTAGCCATGGATGGTGCATCTTTCTCATAAAGTCTTTCTTTCTGAATGGAATATATATTTATTGAGAGTTATGAAACTGCTTCTCTACTGCCTCACTTTTTAACTTATTTTATCATTCCACTTTAGCCAAGTTTGTCTTCATGCATTATAATTTGTGTTCCAGATCACATTTCCAGCCTTTCTGACAAGTCTATTAATGAATTACTTCTCCTTTAATTGCCTCCAATTAAGGCAGAATACTAATTAACTAATCTGGCTGGTTTCCAATAATGCAGGCTTAGTTTTTATTCAAATGGCTTTGGTCAATTTAGCACAAAATACTTAAGAAGATAGTAATTCAAAATGATAGTCACATTAAAACGAATGATTTTGAAACTACCAACAGTAGATACTTCAGGGTGCCGATAAACCTTTCCCACCAGTAACTCCTGTCCTTTGCTAATTTGTACCTCCACCCAGGTTAATTCTGCCTCTTCATCCTCTGAACCAAGATCACTTCTCGCTACTGCAACAATCTATCCTTTATTAACAGAGCTACCCCACTCCTTTTCCTTTTTTCTTCTTCTTCCGAAATGCATTGTATCCTTGAATATTCAGGTCTCAACTATGGTAACGTTTGAACTATGTCTCCATAATAATTATCACATCATGCTCATTTATTCTATTTGTGCTCTCAATTAATTTAGGGTGAGAGGGGAGAGATACAGAAAGGTCCAGAGGGGCAATTTTTTGAGGGTGGTGAGTTTCTGGAACAAGCTGCCAGAGGTAGTAGTAGAGGCGGGTACAATTTTGGCTTTTAAAAAGCATTTAGACAGTTACGTGGATAAGATGGGCAATTGGGACGAGCTTAGGGGTTTTTAAAAAAAGGGCATCATGGACAAGTTAGGCCGAAGGGCCTGTTTCCATGCAATAAACCTCTATGACCTCTAATTCACTCATTTCCTTATGAAAGCTGCATGCATTCAAATAAAGAGCATTTACCATTTTTACTACTTTTTCCCTACTGACTTTATTTGTTATGCACTCTTATGTCTGTGCACTCTGTCCCTTCCTATCACACTATACACTGTTTTCCATATTGCTACACTGCACTATTGCCATGTCCTTTCTCTATGACTTTCTAAATCTCAAGTATTGCTGAAAAAAGAGACATACTGTCAAAGCTTTTCATCTTGCACTCATCTGAGCAGATACAAGAAATTTCAAAGAGAACAACAATTTATACTGCTCAAAAAAAGGATGCTGATTGATTGGCAAGTCTACCCTGGTCAAGGTGTTACCATGGGGATTGTTGTCCTGGGAACAGTTGTCCTCCAATCTTTTCTTTAATTGAAAAAGGTGCAATGCCTGGACATATTCTTTCTGTTTGCAGAACACAGGACCCTGCGTGTGAATATATGCAGCTTCGAGCACATTGTAACTCCAATTGTTTAGTAAGTGCTGTCCAATTGTGGAATTACATTTAATGTTGGACACTATGTTCTGAGTTTTGCAAGCATGGGCTGGTTGAATGCGACTAGTACTCTGCCTGTTGCAAACAGTTGAACGGACATGCTACTTGACACGATCCACCAATCTTTGGAAAAAATGGCCTACGCACCTGGCATCACAGCAGCACTGAGATTTATATAGCACATTACTCATTGGTGTGGTGGGCAGAATGTCTTTTTGGCTTGACAGCAGCATCCTGTAGGTGAAGAATGCCACTTGGCTATTGCAAAGTAACAGTGTGAAATGGCTAGCATCACATGATGCTCAAACCTTCAAGACAGCTTTTACCCTTTCAAGGTAATTTGAAGTCAAGTGGGCGTTTTTCTGGTGCGTTGTGTGATCTCCAGGTGACTAGTGTCTCACAGGATGGCTTTGACATGCCTTATTTCGGCATCAAGCTTGCACAGTGAACAAATGACCCTATTTCCAAGGTTGCCAGTAAGATTAATCTTATAGTGCGTGGAGCTGTAAGAATCCCAACTGATGATCATATATTGGTTATTAGTGTAATTCTGATTGTTCATATATTGTGTAGGTTTGTGATAGACAACAGTAGAAAACCCATTGGCAAATTTCTCAACCAGCACCTCAGGGAAAGGGTTCTTGGTTGGATCACTCAATTTCAAAAGGTGAATTTCAGTGTAGGATGGATTCCATTGAGGTGTTTAAGGAAATTCTTGCATGCAGATTCAAGCAGAGCAAATGTTTCATCTATATAATTGGAAATATGTAAGGGGTAGAAAATTAGGAGTCATTCAATTGTTGAATCGTGGGATTATATTCATTGGAGTTTAGGAGGTTGAGGGGAGATCTGATAGAAACTTACAAGATAATGAACGGCTTAGATAGGATGGACGTAGGGAAGTTGTTTCCATTAACAGGGGAGACTAGGACGCGGGGGCACAGCCTTAGAATAAAAGGGAGTCACTTTAGAACAGAGATTAGGAGAAATTTCTTCAGCCAGAGAGTGGTAGGTCTGTGGAATTCATTGCCACAGAGGGCTGTGGAGGCCGAGACGTTGAGCATCTTCAAGACAGAAATTGATAAATTCTTGATTTCTCGAGGAATTAAGGGCTATGGGGAGAGAGCGGGTAAATGGAGTTGAAATCAACCATGATTGAATGGTGGAGTGGACTCGATGGGCCGAATGGCCTTACTTCCGCTCCTATGTCTTATGGTCTTATGGTCTTATGAAATTGATGAAAATGATAGTTGAGAATGGACCTATAGGGGATCCCATGGCAATACTATTTATTTGGAAATATATGGTCTGATTAAAGCTGAACTCATCTGCACAAGTTGCTAAGTTCATAAGTTCAATAAATACAGATTCGGACAATGGCAGCATGTCCAGATTGCCATGATATAGTGACAAGGTGCAAATGTCTCTGGCCTCCTTGAGTGGCACATTAGTGAACAGTCTAGCAATGTTGAACGCGCACAACATTGCTATCTAAATCGCCCCTCAGCCCTAGTTTTATGATTTCACCAAAACACTGGTCCCAGCACAGTTCAGGTGAAGGTTGTCCCAATGTTACAGCACCTTCTTTCCCCAGTACTGCTGCCAGTGCCCCATGAATTGAAACCCATTTCTCCCACACCAATTTTTGAACCATGGCCATATAATTTTTTTAAAGCGTTGTTGAGTAAGGGATAAATATATTACCCAGAACACTGAGAAGAACTCCTCTACTATTCCTCAAGCCGTGGGATCCTTTTAGGGCAGGTGGAACCTTGTTTAATATTTCATTTGAAACTTGGCCCCTCTGACTGTGTAGCACTCCATCAGTACTATACTGAGGTAAGAATGAAGTGGGTACCAGGTTCAATGTGGAGTTAGGTGGCGCAGATGGAAGTTGGGGGATTATGGACCCTGCAGCCAGGTAGCAATGATACGTGCTAGCATAAATGTGGGCAGAAATAACCTTAAATTCTTATAACAATGCTGCAGTAAAGGTGTTAAAGTTCACGTGTAGTCCATAACAGTTTTATTTTAGAAAGAGGGCCAATAATGAACTCTCATATTAAAGCAGCTTTTGTAAAGGCTATCGGTTACAGTAAAGTTGATGTGCTGTGCATATGAAACCTAGCTGACATTTAGAAATAATAGGGCACTTGTTAAACCCAGGATTAAACATTTTATATTCTGTCTTCCATTTCGTTCACACAATGATACATATTTTTTCCACCAAGGCTAAATAATCCAAGTGGTGATCATAAAAACTATTGTGTTTCATGTATCATTGATTTGCTGATAATTGTACAAAGCCAAGAAAGGCTTTGATGTTACTGTTATTAAGAATTACCACAGTTGGAGATTATTCTTACTGAGGCTTTGAATAACATCCTAATAATGGTTGTGTTGACCTGCTGAGAGCTGGTATATTAATACTCAGCAACATAGGCTATAATGATGAAAAGAGCCAGGATTGAGCCATGTGCTATTCAATTCCAACTTTCAGCTGTGTTGTAGGAAGGTGCTAATCAGGGAGTTCCCGAGACACACAGAGGGGGAAGTTCAATTCATCGGCGTTCTCTGGCATCTCTCGTATCATGTTGCAGGGATAAGGGTGGCAGACTGGAAGAAAGCAGTGGATTTACCCTCCTTGTCAGCACCTCTCATAGAACTAAATTTATAAACCAAATCTTGAGACATTTTGTACATTGGAGTTGTGGCACAGACCTAGGCCCTAAAATTGTGGGGTTTCTTTTCAGTGTGTGTAAAGTTAGGCGTGTGGCTCTTTGGTGATTTTTGTATTTGAGTGGGAAAAAGTGCTGAGTACACACCCGAAAGAGACCCTCTGGAGATTGATTCTCACTTTAGAACAAATATGGACTAGTTGATAGAACAAATCAGGAATCTTCAGTACAGCTCCATTTAGAGAAGAAAATCTGCTTTATGTCCCTCCAGTTGGTAAGTTAACCTATTGTAGGACTGAGATCTGCAGCCTAAGGATGATTTACATTCAATCACCAATTTGAATTGCCAAGACTAAGGCTTCTTTGATGTCGATCTAACATCCATCAAGACAGGGCTTGGGCTGTTTAGTGGCAAGTATCAGGCAATGACCACCTTCCCTCACCATTCAATGTTTCTACCATCACTGAATACCCCACCGCCAATATCCTTGGATTGTTTCACTGGAAGTCAACAAGGATTCGTAAGATTGAATGGTTTCCAGCTGTATCACCATTATTCTATGACTCTGTGACATTGATTTTGATTTGATTTACTGTCACATATGTTGGTATACAGTGAAAAATATTGTTTCTTGCGTGCTATACAGACAAAATATATCATTCATGGAGAAGGAAACGAGAGAGTGCAGAATGTAGTGTTACAGTCATAGCTAGGGTGTCGAGAAAGATCAACTTAATGCGAGGTAGGTCCATTCAAAGTCTGATAGCAGCAGGGAAGAAGCTATTCTTGAGTCGTTGGTATCTTTTTCCCAACGGAAAAAGGTGGAAGAGAGAATGTCCAGGGTGCGTAGGGTCCTTAATTATGCTGCTTTGCTGAGGCAGCGGGAAGTATAGACAGAGTCAAAGGATGGGAGGCTGGTTTGTGTGATGGATTGGGCTACATTCACGACCTTTTGTAATTTCTTGCGGTCTTGGACAGAGCAGGAACCATACCAAGCTGTGATACAACCAGAAAGAATGCTTTCTATGGTGCATCTGTAAAAGTTGGTGAGAGTCGTAGCTGACATGCCAAATTTCCTTAGTCTTCTGAGAAAGTAGGGCTTTCTTAACTATAGTGTCGGCATTGTTTAAAAGAACTATTAACTGCATTCTTTTTAATTTATTGATTTGTTTCTCATCTAAAATTTAAAAAATAAGTACAAACTAGTAGCTTAGCTCTGAGCTCTGCCAGTGTTGTTTGCTAGAGATCTGGAGCTCAGAGTGAGTAGATCAGTTTAATTCTGAAATTCTGATGCAGAGGGGTTCTAGTTTGCCTCTGGGCAATGGTGAATCATTTATTCAGTGCAGAATATCAGGTTTTTGGCTTGTGGGAAGCGTAGGCTTGCTGATTTTTGTGGCAAACATAAAGGGGTTTCAGGAAGGAGTGCAGATTGTACTTTGAGGAATGTGAAATAAGTTTGTTTGCTGTTTTGCATCCTGACTGTTAAACAGTAGCTCTATACAGATGAGGCATGTTGTAGTTTCCATCCAGCACTGAGCCACTCGCATAATTTCACCCACACAGAGAAAGCCTCAATGACTACATTTTTTATACTCAGCCATTAACCGTTCTGAGAAACCATTAGTAATTTCTGTTGCACAGCTTGATATTGCTGACGAGCAGGGAAATGAGAACTGCCAACATAACAAGGATGAGGAATTATTGAAAAAATTACAGACCTTGTCTCTATTCTTAAAAGGCCATTTTTTTGCCAGTATTAATACACAATCTTCTACTGAAAGGAAAATAAAATTATCTGGTGTCTGTCATCCGCCCCAAAGCAATAGGTGGCTGCATTAAGGTGAATAGAATTGAAATGGCCTCTTAGAATTTACTTTCTATTAGTCGTGGCTTTACAAAAGCACGGCAGTAAGAGAAGCATTTAATTTTCTTCTTATCAGTGTGCGCGGGCTTCTGCCACCGTCTTTTCACAGACTCCTCACAAAAATGCCAGACCTAACCTGTGACCTAAAAGGTACCGATAGGATCTTATCTGCTCTTCTGTGTTGTGAATATCTCTGTCTAATGAGAGAGACGGAGCTGTACACGATTGCTGTTGTTAATTGGTGATTTCAGATTGAAAAGCTTTCAGCAGTTATATATTTAAACTGATATTATCCATTCAGAAAGAGTTCTGTTGGGGAAAGGGAGAAGAGCCA
Source organism: Mustelus asterias (assembly GCF_964213995.1). Lineage (NCBI taxonomy): Eukaryota > Metazoa > Chordata > Chondrichthyes > Carcharhiniformes > Triakidae > Mustelus > Mustelus asterias. Next base: position 44,824,353 of record NC_135809.1, on the reverse strand, counting down.
TGTATTATTTTTAGCATATGTGAAAGTGACACAGTGATGCATCTGGCGAGATTAACACCATCTGGTAGTTTCTTTGCAAAAGCTGAGAAAATAATTTCCAAAGGCTTTGATTAGTGCTACTTTGAGGAGCCCATTAATGAGTTTTATTAAATGCTTCATTCTATTATTTTTAAACTTATTAAATTATGATGAGGTTAGTTTTCCATATATTTGAGAAATTCAACCATTATTGTTGCCAATATTGTGCACCAAACCTGACCAGTATTCATGGTTGCTCTCATTTTGATCCTTGGCTAAGACTCTGAGCTAAGATGACTGTCACCCCTGCCTGGTTGTTCCTGTTTGAAATTAGGTTCTCATTTTAAATTGTATTAGAATTCAAGAGGGAATGAGTTGCAGTCTTGTTGAGGTTTCACGGAGGTCCAGTTTGTTTTTAATTCATTGTTCATGTGTGGGAATATTTTTAAAGCAAATTCAAGTATGACATCACTGCACACAAGAATGACATTTTCATGGAACGCGAGAGTTTTCCGCAATACAAAGCAACTCGAGATGCCTCCTCGCCCTCTCATTTCTCCCTCTCCCAAAGCTTGAAAACTTGGGAATATCAGCTCTTTAAAATAGCTGACATGGGAAGACTGTGAAATTAAAGCCCAAAGCTGCTGAATTGAGCCTTGCACATGGACCCATTAGAATGAATCATAGGAGCTTCTAGACTGCATTTGACTCTCAGCAGTGTCTTGGATGTCCCATTCTTAATGGATTGACAGGTCAAAACAAAATTAAATAATCAGGAAAACAACTCTGACAAAGCCAGTAGGGAGAAGGTTGGGGGAAACAATCCGGGAGAATACAAGAATCCCCAAATATTTTAAGAGATGAGACAGATCTATTTTATTTATTATTTGTTTATTAGTGTCACAAATAGGTTACATTAACACTGCAATGGAGTTACTGTGAAAATCCCCTAGTCACCACACTCTGGCACCTGTTCGGATACACTGAGGGAGAATTTAGCATGGCCAATGCACCTAACCAGCACATCTTTTGGACTGTGGGAGAAAACCGGAGCACCCGGAGGAAACCCACACAGACACGAGGAGAACGTGCAGACTCTGCATTTTCAGTGACCCAAGACGGGAATTGAACCCGGGACCCAGGCGCTGTGAGGCAGCAGTGTTAACCACTGTGCCACCGTAACAATGAGCACAAATGGAAGCCCAAAAAGCAACATTTTTCTGGTATGACAGTACCTGGAGAGTTATCAAAGGAACATTGTTATCTCTCCACGATTAAAAGTAGGAATAAACTAAAAATATTTAACAAATGAAATGATTGCTCCCAGACAGCACCCATTAGGTTAGACACAGAAGTATTTTGCTCATTAAGGTTCTACAATTGAATCAGATAACTTTGACATCACTTGCAAAGAGGATCTTGGATTATGAGTTAGTTCCCAGGGATAGGTTCAATATCAAATAGCTGCAAATGACATCAGGACTGAAATGAATCAAGCGCTGACAGTCTTCAGGAGGCAGCTGGTGAACATAGGGAGGCTGCACACATTTGGAAACAAACCAAAGGGTGAGTAATTCCAAAAAAGACAAAATTACAACAGAGATGCGTGGTTTCTGAAGTTTACTGCTTTTAATGTAGAAGTGGATTGTTTTAGGAAGGGAATTCCAGAGTTTGGGCCTATAGGCAGCTAAATGCAAAGCAGCCAATGGAGGAATGATGAAAATGGATATGGAAGAGATAAGAATTGGAGGAAGACACAGATCTGGGATGGTTGTAGGGCGAGAGGAAATGTAAATGGCAGATTGTTGGTTTTGCTTCTGGGCAGCAGCTATTCAGGGAAAAATCAGAATAAAATTAACATCTGTAAAGAAAAAGTGAAGAGAATGGGGGCAGAGATAATGGTCAGAGATTGTAGAACTCAGTGTTGAGTTCAGAACCAAAGATGAGGTGTGTTCCTCAAGCTTTAACTTCATGGGTCCAATGCCTCTCTAGATTCTTCTTCACTTTCCCCTGACTCTATCCCTTCTTCCAATCTTGTCCTTTGCAGAGTATTTACAGTACCTTCGAACCTTGTCCCTTCTGACCATGAACAATCAGTCCTTAGCAAAGGCAGAAGATTAGTGCCAACTCTCTGACACTTCCTATCTTCCCTGGGCCATGAATGATCTCACCGCCAAGTATCAAGCCATCATCTCCGGGTCTATCATTGGCCTCATTTCCTCTGGAGCTCTTCCCTCCATGGCCTCCAACTCCATAACCACCCACCCCTTACCCACCCACCATGGTCGAAGTCTGCTTCTACCACCTTCACAAATCCATCAACAGGAATGCCCTGGTAAAACCTGCTGGTTTTTTCAGTGGGGTTTTCAAAATGAATCTCCCACACTCTGTGCACTGCAGAGTGCACTAGTGTGAATATCATTAAAAATCTAAGGGCGGGGCCTATTCCCAGTGGAGAGGCCGGCAGCATATCGCCGAGCGGGCCACTGCGCATGCACCGATCTGTCAGAGCGGAAATTGGCGCATGCGCGATAGCCCCACACTGCCAGCCTCCCAATCTCTGGCCAGCACAGCAACCCCCCCATCGCTGCCCCACCAATCCCTCCACGGCCTGATCACTGCCCCCCCGCCCCCACTCCCAACAGTGCTGATCTCCCAATTTTGCCACCCCCCCCCCCCGCCCCACTGACAGCAGCCCCGCCCCCCCCGCCGATGGCCAGCCTCAATCGCTGGCCTCCCTCCGTCACTGCCAATTGCAGAATGGCAGTGGGACCCCCCACCCTCTCCAATCTTTCCCCCCATAGACCCGGCCTGCTCTGGCCCCACCTCCTTGGCACTGATGCCCTTTGGGCAGTGCCAGGGGGCCAAGCTGGCACTGCCTAGCTAGCAATGCCCAGGGGGCACCCCCTTACTCCTGATCCCCTGGGGGAGCCTCGTTGGCCTCTCTTCACTCCAATGGAGTCAGGCTGCCAGCTCCCCACTAGCGGGGAAGTATTGTAAACCTCGCTGGAGTGAACCACTCCTGGCAGGAGAGAGAGGCAAGTGGGCCTGGAGACTTCAGTCCCAGGTCCGCTAATGATATTTAAATTGTAATTTGAATCATTTACATAGCTCCGTGCCAGCATCCAATGGCCGGAGACGTGCGGAGGCCATGGTGCCCAGTGGCTTCCACTTGAGTTTGTCGGCTCGCTGCGCTGCTTCAGCATCGCCCCCGTTATTTCAGCCTCTTCTGCCTCGCTGAACTGATTCCTTTATATCCCAACCCTCGTTTTCTCTCCTTTCCCAGTCTCTTTCCATCTACATCTGTACCTCTTCCATTGATTTCCGTTACAGTTTCCAATTTCCTGGTCCTAACCATCTCCTCTCCACCACAGAAGACCAACCCCGTTACACCTCCATTCCCCACCGGGAGGGCCTGAGGGCTCTCCGCTTCTTCCCAGAGACCCAGCCTGTGAAGCTGGCAGTGACATGATGAACGATACACGTGACTAGACTCTTAAAGTGCAACAACACAATGACAATTCCAAATATATAACACCTACAAGGGTTTCTCACCCTTGCTCTCTCTCCCAAACCATGATGGGATTCTCTTTGGCCTCCCCTTCCATCCAGCAGTCTCCCTATTCAGTGATCACTCTGCACCATCTCTATCATGGCACCATGCCAAAGCAATTCTTCCCCTTCCCTCTCTCTGCATTTTGAAGGGACAGTTCTCCCTGTGAAACTCTGGCCCACTCATCAATCATTCCTGACCATTCCTCCCTTTGCCATAGCACAATTTCTTGCAAGCATAGGAACCGCAATACCTGCCCTTTCACCTTCCCTTCCTCACTGACCAAGGCCTCAAGGAAGCAGCAATTTACACTGACTTTTTCAGTTTAGCATACCGTATTCATTGCTCTCACTGCCGTCTGCTTTTCTTTGGGAAGGCTTACAAAACACCTCCGTTCAGTCTCCAAACATGACGCTATGGGCAGTATTTTAGGGCCGCCCTGGCACCCAAACCGGAAAATCCTGATCTCTGCATGGTCAGCTCCACTAAACCCCCCGCCCACCCCCACCTGCTACAAATCCTGTGGTGGGCGGGACGGGAAAATTTACTCCCATGACTTTCCTGCTGGGAATTTTATGGATAGGTTTGGTATGGCTCCTGCTCTGTCCAAGGCCGCAAGAAACTACAAAGGGTTGTGAATGAAGCCCAGTCCATCACGCAAACCAGCCTCCCATCCATTGACTCTGTCTACACTTCCTGCTGCCTCGGCAAAGCAGCCAGCATAATGAAGGACCCCACGCACCCCGGACATTCTCTCTTCCACCATCTTCCGTCGAGAAAAAGATATAAAAGTCTGAGGTCATGTACCAACCGACTCAAAAACAGCTTTTTCCCTGCTGCCGTCAGACTTTGAATGGACGTACCTCACACTAAGTTGATCTTTCTCTACACCCTAGCTATGACGGTAACACTACATTCTGCACTCTCTCATTTCCTTCTCAATGAACGGTATGCTTCGTCTGTATAGTGTGCAAGAAGCAATATTTTTCACTGTATACTAATACGTGAGAATAATAAATCCAATCCATGGTGAGGGGGATAAGACATGAATGCGGAAAAGGCTTAGTGAGACTTGCATCGTTCCGTGATGTCTTACACATTTAAAAGTATTTTGATGGTTTTGGAGAAACCAATTGAGATCGTAAACTTGGGGGAGGATTTAATGAAGCATTGTGAATTTTGTCTTTATACTGAGAATACTAATTAGTTCATAATTTAAAGAAATAATTTGGAGAAACGTTGTTTCTGAATATTTTAATAGCACCCATCATGGCTGCTAGCCTTATTGTGAAATAAATGCAAAAGGAATATTTATACTTGTATTAATAGAGTTCACACTCGCAAACTATTAATCATTTCTTTATGTCTCGTCAGAACAAATGCTAATGATTGGTACTTCTATAGATGGAAAATAGGGCAATCTATAAAAGGGATGAAAACATCGATGGGAATGTATTTTGTATTGTGCAGAATGATCGACTTTTCAACACCAGGTCATTCGTTTCATCTCATCAGCAATCTGTTCACACAATGAGCTGTCGGATAACAGCGTGGCAGCCCTTAGCCCCCTGAGAGTTGAGAATGTATGGTAAAAGATTTGGCCAAGTGAACTCGTGGTGCTATGTGGCAAGACTTGGGTTCCTTTATCATTCAACAAATCCTTTTTAATTGTCTTTGTTGTTGAAAGCAAACATGGAGAGAGCTATCTTCCTCAGCTGCGAGCAGGCTCAGAGCAGTTAACAGTTAAAATGTATGCAGGAGCACTGAGGTGGTTGTAGTCCTTCATGTTCACTGCTGGAAATCAGCTTGCTCAGCACAAACTGGGGATTGAGCCAGAGAAATTCCTACTCTGTAGATTTTTTTCCTCTGCACCAGGCAATGCAGTGGTTTTACTCCATTGCTAATTATGCTGCTTCTCCCCTGCAGCAAGAAGCGAGTTCACCAGACAACGGGCTGTCCAAGGAATTATTCAAAATGCACCTCATTTCAGCATTCTGACATCTGTCCTTTCAAATAATAACTGCGAGACAGCAATAAAACAGTGTCTACATACTGGGATTTGAGAATTCAGTGCTGGCACTGGAGAGGGGAAACAGACAGGAGCCACAGGGATTTGTATTGTAACCCATGGAGCCATGTGACGTGTTACAATATGTTATGGCAGATTCTGCACTGATAAATGACATTCAGAACCGGTCTTGGTTATTGAATGCTTGATGGAATGAATTCAGTTGCTATTTTCTCTTTCAAATCGATGCAGTAAGAAGTAATTGGATTATTTTTACAAGTTGGCTAGTCTTGGTAGATGGGATTGGCTAATGTGGTTATCAATCATTTGCTTTTTTAAATTCATTCTTGGGTCATGGGCCTTACTGGCTAGGCACTACCAGCACTTATTGTCCATCTCTAGTGCCCTTGAGAAGGCAGTGGCCACCCTCTTCAACCACTGCAGTTCATGTAGCGTAGGTACACCCACGGTTCTGTTGGGGGCTGGGGGCGGGGGGTAGTTCCAGAACTTTGATCCAGTAACAGTGAAGGAACGGCGATATATTTCCAAGTCAGGATGGTGAGTGGCTTGGAGTGGAACTTCCAGGTGCTGATGTTCCCAGATATCTGCTGCCCTCGTGCTTCTGGGTGGTAATAGTCATGGGTTGCTGGCCAAGGAGATTTGGTTAGTTCCTGCAGTGCATCTTGTAGTTCCGGGGATATGGAAAGGTCTGGAGTACAAATCTTCAGTACTATTGCCAGAATAGTGTCAGGGCCCATAGCCTTTGCACTTTCCAGTGCCTTTAGCTGTTTCTTGATATCATGTGGAGTGAATCAAATTAACTGAAGACTGGCATCTCCGATGCTGTCCAACTATGCATCAGTGATGGAAGGATTGAATGTTTGTAGAAGGGATGCCAATCAAGTGGGCTGCTTTGTTCTGGATGGTGTCAAACTTCTTGAGTGTTATTGGAGCTGGACTTATCCAGGCAAATGGAGAGTATTTCATCACACTCCTGACTTGTTCCTTGTAGATTGTGGTCAGATTTTGGTGAGCCAGGAGGTGTTATTCGCCACAGGATTCCGAGCCTCTGACCTGCTTTTGTAACCACAGTATTTGAGTGGCTAGTCCAGTTCAGTTTCTGGTTAATGTGCAATAATGGGGATTCAGTGATGGTAATGTCATTAAATACAGTAAGAAGTCTCACAACACCAGGTTAAAGTCCAACAGGTTTATTTGGTAGCAAAAGCCACTAGCTTTCGGACCACTGCTCCTTCGTCAGGTAACTCTGAACTGAGATGATTAATCTATAACAACCATAATCAACTTCCTATGTGCCAGGTACAACTCCAATCAGCGGACAGTTTTCCCGCTGATACCATTGATTTCAGTTTTGCTAGAGCTCCTTGATGCCACACTCGGTCAAGGGCAACCTTGCTGTCTGGAGCAGTCACTCTCCTTTACCTCTGGAGTTCAGCTCTTTCATCCATGTTTGAATCAAGGCTGTAATGAGGACAAGAGCTGAGTGACCCTGGCGGAACCCAAACTGGGTGTCGCTGAGCAGGTTATTGCTGAGTAAGTGCCCCTTGATAGCTCTGTTGATAACCACTTCCATCACTTTACTGATGATTGAGAGTAGACTAGGGTGGTAATTGGCTGGGTTGGATTTGTCCTGCTTTTCATGTACAGTACATACCTGGGCAATTTTCCACATTGCTGGGTAGATGCCAGTGTTGTAGCTGTACTGGAAAAACTTCACTAAGGGTGCAGAACATTCTGGAGCACAGGTCTTCAGTACTATTGCTGGAATATTGTCAGGGCCCCATATCCTTTGCAGTATCCAGTGTCTTCAGCCGTTCCTTTATATCACGTGGAATGAATTGAATTAACTGAAGACTGAGATCTGTGATGCTGGGGCCCTCCAGAGGAGGACGAGATGAATCTTCCACTTGGCACTTCTGGCTGAAGATTATTGCAATTCTTCACCCTTATCATTTGCACTGATGTGCTGGGCTCCTGCATCATTGAGATGAGGATACTTGTGGAGCCTCCTGCTCCAGTGAAGTGTTTAATTGTTCACCATTATTCACGACTAGGTGTGGCAGGACTGAGGAGATTGGATTTGATCCGTTGGTTGTGGAATTGCTTCGCTCTATTATTTGCTGTTTATGCTGTTTGGTACACAAGTAGTCGTGTGTTATAGCTTCACCAGGTTGACGCCTTATTTTTAGTTATGTCTGGTGTTGCTCCTAGCATGCTCTCCTGCACTCACCATGGAATAAAGATTGACCCTCTGGCTTGGTGCTAATGATAGAGTGAGGGATACACTGGGCCATGAGTCAACAGGTTGTGGTTGAGTACAGTTCTGCTGCTGCTGATGCCCTACAGTGCCGGACAAATGTGAGGTAATGCATTTTGGAAGATCTAATAAAGATAGGAAATATATAGTAAATGGCAGAACCCTTAAGAGTATTGATAGGCAGAGGGATCTGGGTGTACAGGTACACAGGTCACTGAAAGTGGCAACGCAGGTGGAGAAGGTAGTCAAGAAGGCATTCGGCATGCTTGCCTTCATCGGCCGGGGCATTGAGTTTAAAAATTGGCAAGTCATGTTACAGCTTTATAGAACCTTAGTTAGGCCGCACTTGGAATATAGTGTTCAATTCTGGTTGCCACACTACCAGAAGGATGTGGAGGCTTTGGAGAGGGTACAAAGAAGATTTACCAGGATGTTGCCTGGGATGGAGGGCATTAGCTATGAGGAGAGGTTGGAGAAACTTGGTTTGTTCTCACTGGAACGACGGAGGTTGAGGGGCGACCTGATAGAGGTGTACAAGATTATGAGGGACATGGACAGAGTGGATAGTCAAAAGCTTTTTCCCAGGGTGGAAGAGTCAATTACTAGGGGCCATAGGTTTAAGGTGCGAGGGGCAAGGTTTAAAGGAGATGTACAAGGCAAGTTTTTTACACAGAGGGTGGTGGGTGCCTGGAACTCGCTGCCGGGGGAGGGGAAGCAGATGCGAAAGTGAGTTTTAAGGGGCGTCGGTACAAATGCATGAATAGGATGGGAATAGAGGGATATGGTCCCTGGAAGGGTAGGTGGTTTTAGTTCAGTCGGGCAGCATGGTTGGTGTGGGCTTGGAGGGCCGAAGGGCCTGTTCCTATGCTGTAATTTTCTTTGTTCTTTGCCTTGTGGTTGCCCAGTCTTGGGTTGGTAGATCTATTTGAAATCTATCCCATTTAGCATGGTGATAGTGTCACACAACACAATGAAAGGGATAATTAGTAGGAGGGTTCCTTGCTCATGTTTGACCTGATGCCATGAGACTTCATGGGGTCCAAAGTCAATGTTAAGAACTCCCAGGGCAACTCCCTCCCGACTATAAACCACCTCATACCCAGGGATGGAGCTGATGCTGTCTGGAACATTTTCTGTAAGTTATGATTTCAAGAATAAGACTATAAGAAACAGGAACAGGAGTAGGACATTCAGCCTTGCGTGTTCATGGCTGATCTAATACTCACTAAGTCCACTTTTCTGTCTTATCACCGTAACTCTTAATTCCCCGACTAATTAAAAATCTATCGATCTTCAGCATGCTTTGAGAAGAATTTCTTCCTCAAATCCATCTTAAATTAGCAGCCCATTGTTCTGCAACGTTGTCTTCTGCTTTTATACTCTCCCAGGAGTGGAAACATTCTCCCAACATTTGCCCTGTTTAACTCCCGAAGAATCTTATGGGGGTGATGCTCCCATCCTGATGCGCTAATTTTTTAGCACAGTGGGCAGGAAGATTTAGGCGGCGCCCGATCCACGGATTCTGTGCTGGGCAGTACCAGCCTAGGCCCCCTGGCACTGCCCAAGGGGCAAAGTGCCAATGCCCAGGGGCACCTTGGCACTGCCCACCGGGCTTGGGGCAGTGCTAAGGGGGCAAGACCTAATAGGGATGGAGCCTGATGGGGGAGGGACCTGATGGGGGGGTGATCGGTCGGGATGGTTGGTCCCGCTGCCATTCTACACTTTGGCATCGCGATCAGAGGGAGAGGGGTGAGTGATTGGGGCTGGCCATTGGGGTGGGAGGGTGGGTTCGGCGGGTCGGTGCTGCCAAGGGGGAGAGAGTGGTCGGGGGTGTTGAATGGGAACTCAGGGTTTCGATGGGGGATAGGAAGTGATCAAGGCAGGCTGGGGCTGGGGGGAGTTGGGGCCGGCCAGGGCATGTCATGGGATCAGCAACGGGCTGTGGGAGAGGCAGAGGGCCAGCGTTGTGAGGGCCGTGGGGTTGGCCAGTGATCGAGCAATCAGGAGGTCGGCAGACAGGGCCACTGCGCAGCGCCAATCTCGGCACTGACAGATCGGCGCATGCACAGTGGCCCGCTCAGCGCTGTGCTGCCAACCTCTCCAGCGGGAATAGGCCCACTGAATTTTCACGTGATTTACGCTGAGACACTCTGCAGTGCACAGAGTGTGGGAGACTCTTCTCTGAACTCGCACTGAAAAAAACAGCGGAATTTACTCCAGTTTTCCCACAAATTTGACACTTAGAATTTTTTGGGAGAATCCTGGCCTATATGTTTCAATCATATCACCCCTCATCCTTCTGAACTCCAAGCAATACAGACCCAACCTGTTTAATCTTTTCTCATATGGCAGTCCCTCCATACCCGAGATCATCCCAGTAAACCTCCTTTGTACTGCCTCCAGTGATAATATATCTCTCTTCAAATAAGGGGGCCAAAATTGTACACAGTGTTCTAAATGTGGCCTCACTAGAACCTCGTATAGTTGCAGCAACACCTCTTTACTTTTATACTCCAGACCTCTTGAAGTAAAAGCTGGCATTCCACTTGCCTTCCCTATTACCTTCTGTACCTGCATGCTAGCTTTCTGGGTTTCATGAACAAGGACGCCTGCAGTCTCTCTCCATTTAAATAATAATCCACCTTCTCATTCTTCCTTGTAAAATGAACAACCTCGTGTTTTCCCGTATTGAATTCCATTTGCCAAATTTTTGCCCGCTCACTTAACCTGCCAATATCTCTCTGTAAACTATTTATACCTTCCTTACAACTTGCCATTCCCTCCCACCTTTGCATCATCAGCAAACCTGCCCACAGTACACTCCATTCCTTCCTCCAAATCATTAAATATATTATGAAGAGCTGCAGTCCCAGCACTGATCCCTGTGGCACTCCAATGGTTACTGCCCTCCAACCTGAGAAAGACACCCTTATCACTACTTGCTGATTCCTGTTAGTTATCCAATTCTCTATCCATGCCAGAGTATTACCTCCAACACCATGAGTTCCTATGTTGCGAAGTAGCTTTTCTGTGGCACTTTAGCAAGAAAATCTAAATATACAACATTGACTGGCTCTCCTCTACCTATTCTGGCCGGTACCTCCTGAAAGAACTCTAATAAATTTGTCAGACATGATTTCCCCTTCATGAAACCATGATGATTTTGCTTGATCAGACTGTGACTTTGCAAATGTACTGCTATTCTCTCCTTAATAATCGATTCTAATATCCTCCCAATAACTGAAGTTAGACTAGCTGGCCTGTACTTTCCTGCACCTTGCCTCTTTCCCTTTTTGAACAAGGGTAACACGTTGGGCGGGATTTTACCAGCTCGCCCACCCCGGAATCGGGGTGGGCAAGGCTTGCAGAACTGAAATCTCCGTTGGTCATAAAATCCCGTGAGGTCATAAAATCCCACCCACTGTCAGTTTTCCAATCCTTTGGCACAGTTCCAGAATCGAAGGATTTTTGGAAAATGACTACCAATGCATCCACGATCTCTGTAGCTACCCCTTCCTGGGGTGCAGAACACCAGCCCCAGGGGATTTGTCAGTCTTTAGCCACATTATTTTGCTTAAAAGTAATTTTCTGGTGATAGTGACTGTTTGTAATTTCTCCCCCATATTTTTACTATTTATGGGATGCCATTTCTTTGTTCCCCATAATTATCTCCCCAGTTTTATTCTCCTGGGGCCGATGCTTTCTTTTACTTCTCTCTTCCTTTCAAGTACTTAAAAAACCTCTTCTTGTCTGTTTCTATATTTCGCGCTGGCTTGCCCTTATAGTTTATTTTTTCCTTCCTGATTTTTTTTTAGACCACCTTTGCTGCATTCTGAATCTATCCCACCCTTTTGGCCTACCACTAACCTTTGCCAACTTATATGTTTCTGCTTTCAACTTAATACCCTCAACTGTTGTGGTTATCCATGGTAGGCTCTTCCTGCCCTTAGAGTCTTTCCCCCTCATTGGGATGTATTTTTGCTGCAAGTTTGAATTATCTCCCTCAATGTCTGCCACTGCTCATCTATTGTCTTACCTACGAATCTACATGACCAGTCCACTTTGGCTAATTCCATCCTCATACCTTCATAATTCCCCTTTTAAGTTTAACACTGATATTTCAGTCCCAATTTTCTCATACTGAAGCTGAATGCTAAATTCTATCATACTGTGATCACTACTTCCTTGGGGATCCTTAACTTTGAGATCATTTATTAAACCTGCCTCATTACACACTACCAGATCCCTAGTTGGCTTCAAAACATATTGCTCCAAAACTCCATCTGAATACACTCTATGAATTCATTCTCTTGGCTGCCATTTCCAATTTGATTAGCCCAATCTGTAGAAAATTAAAGTTTCCCATGATTAATGCAGTGATTTTTTTACATGTGTTTGTTATTTCTTGATTTAAACTCTTTCCTACAGTGTGGCTACTTTTAATGTACAAAAATGAGGCCTATATAATACTCCTAACACTTTCTTCTTTCCTTTGGTATTTGTTACTTCCACCTAAATCGACTCCATAATCCCCTGAGCCTAGATCGTCGCTCATAATTGTACTTATTTCCTCTTTTATTAGCAGAGCTACCCCACCACATTTCCCTTCTCGCCTTTCTTTCCTAAAAGTCAAATAATCCGGAATATTGATTTCCCAACTTTGAACTCCTTACAACCATGTCTCAGTGATGACTATCAGATCATAGTAAGAAGTCTCACAATACCAAGTTAAAGTCCAATAGGTTTATTTAGTAGCACAAGCTTTCGGAGTGTCGCTCTTTCTTCACCTGTTTGTTTTTTGCTTTTTATCCTCATGTCTTACTCTTTTGCTATCACTTTTTCTGTTTTTGTTTCTAACCCAGTTTTCATCTCCTCTAACCCCCTGCTCAGGTACCCATCCCTCTGCCATACTAGTTTAAAGCCTCCCAGCAGCACTGGCAAATACCCCTGCAAGGATATTGGTCTTGGTCCTATTGGGGTGTGACCCACCAGTTTGTACAGGTCTCGCCTTTCGCAGAACCTGTCCCAAATCCTCAGGAATCTAAAACCAATCCTCCCGCACACCCTTCTAGCCTCACACTCATCGTCCCTATCCTCCTATTTCTGCTCTCACTAGCACATGGCACAGGGAGAAATCTTGAGATTACTACATTAGAGGTCTTGCTTCTTAATTTATCACCTAACTCCCTGTATTCAGCTTCATCCTTTTCTTTAACCTACGTCATTGGTACCAATCTGTACCATGCCCATTGGCTCTTTGCCCTCCCCCAGAATGTTCTGCAGCCATTCTGTGACACCCTACACCCTAGCACTGGAGAAGTGCCTGGCATTATTCTTGTGGCCACAGAAACACCTATCTGCTCCCCTTACAGTTGAATCCCCTATCACTATAGCCCTATCCTTCTTTTTCCTCCCCATCTGTGCAGTTGAGCCACCTCTGGTGTTACAGATTTGGCTTTCACTGCATTCCCCTGAGAAGTCATTACCCCCAACAGTATGCAAAGCAGCATATCTGCTAATGCACGGTAGCACAGTGGTTAGCATTGTTGCCTCACAGTTCCAGGGACCCAGGTTCGATTCCCGGCTTCGGTCACTGTCTGTGTGGAGTTTGCACATCCCCCCTGTGTCTGCATGGGTTTCCTCTGGGTGCTCCGGTTTCCTCCCACATGTGCGGTTTACATGGATTGGCCATCCTAAATTTCACCTTAGCGTCAGGAGGACTAGCTACAGTAAATGCATAGGAATAGGGCCTGGGTGGGATTGTGGTCGATGCAAACTCGATGGGCCGAATGGCCTCCTTCTGCAGTGTAGGAATTCAATGATTCAATGATATCTGTTAGAGAGGGATATGACCCCAGGGGACTCCTGCACTATCTGCCTACCTCTGCTTTGCCAGGCAGTCACAGGCATTCCCTTTCTGCCTGTGCAGACTTAGCTTGGGGTGCTACAACCTCTCTAAACATGCTATCCACAGAAATCTTGGATTTCTTGTGGATGCTCCAGTGTGACTCCAGTCGCCACTCGAGCTCTGATACACGGATTTCCAATAGCTCAGCTGAAGACACCTCCTGCACACATGTTGATCCTGGACATTGGAAGTGTCCCTGCTCTCTCACATAGCACAGGAGAAGCATTTCATGTGACCAAGCTGTCCTGCCATGACTTGCCCTTAGATCATTCCCCTTTCTACTTCCAAGTTTGAGAATATTAATAACACTAAAGACCTTCTCCTCCTCCAGATGCTGACGCTGTAACAACAGACCTTACCTCGATTCTTACTATACTATCAAACAGTAGAATAGAAACTCATCAGTTGCTACTTACCAATCAGCAAGCTGCCAGACTGCATCATGGCGATGCTGACTGTGGGACACTCTTCCCAGTATGACTATGTCAGGCTGTCATATTGACTCATTTGTGGGACAGCTCTCCCAATTCTGGCTCCCAGAGCTAGTAAAGAGGACTTTGCGGGATCGACAGGGCTGAGTTTGCAGTTGTCTATGCCAGGTGAATGGTATGCTTTCTGCCCAATAAGAAAGGCGGCTTTGCTGGATCTAAACATGAAGGATGAAGTGGGTGAAAAGGACAATGTTATAGTTGGGGAGCATCTCAGGAATAGTGATCATGATATAAGGTTTAGATTAGTAATGGAAACGATGGCGTAATCTAGAAAAAATATAATTAATAGGAGAGGGAAATATCAGCAAAAGGCTGCATCATTGATTATTTTAGGGCTGCATTAGATAGATTATTGATTGATAAGGGAGTCAAAGGTTATAGGAAGTAGGAAAGAAAATGGAATTAAGGCTACAGTCAGATCAGCATGATCTTATTAAATGGCAGGGCAGACTTGAGGGGCCAAATGGTCTACTGCTGCTCCTAATCCGTATGGTTGTATAAAATTGAGAAGGAATCTGGCCTGGGTAATTTGGAGTCAAAGACTATCAGGTGGAAAGGTAATGAAACAGGAGATGGTTCAGGTATTGTAGGCTTGTCCAACCTTTTCAGGTATCTGTACTGTGCCAGCAGTGAATGCCCAAATCCAGCAAAGGGGAAAATGAAGTCAGCTATTGCCAGAGCTCCCCACTGTCTGAGCATAGGATGGAGCAGAAAGGGGCATTTCAAATGACAAACATCAGCTGGATAAACGAGGGAGAATCAGGCTGTATATAAAAATGCAAAGCTGAGAGGGACTAAGGTGTGACGTTTAGCAGCTAACACAAAACGGAATCCAAAGGTCTTCTATATTCATAGTAGTAATAAAATGAGAAGTAGTTTGGGCTGATTAGGGAGGGATTAGGGCAGAGATCTCTTGTTAGAGCTAGAAGGTACAACGGATAATAAATCAGCACTTTGCTGCCTCACAAGGGAGATGATTTTGCCACAGCTATGATAAACAAAGTGGTTGCTAGGATACTGGATGAGGTAAAGAGGAGATAGGCTGTATTTGGAATGAATATGTCACCCAGTCTGGGTGGGATGCATTCTAGATGGCTGAGAAAAGCAAGGGGAGAAATGTCTTGAGGTGTCGGCCACAATCTTCCAATCCTCCTCAGATACAGGAGTGACGTCAGAAGACTGGAATGTTGCAAATGCTATCCCCTTGTTTAAAAATGGCATGAAGGATGAACTTGGCAATTACAGGCCGGACAGTTCAAAGTTGGTGGTGGGGAAGCTTTTGGAAAGAATAATCCAGGCGAAATTAACAGCCGTCTGAAAAGATATGGATCAATAAAGGATAACCAGCAGAATTTGTTGAGGAAAAATTGTAATTAAATTTTCAGTCACTGAAAATAATTTCCTTTTATTGACTGTATCTGAACCCTT
Source organism: Mustelus asterias (assembly GCF_964213995.1). Lineage (NCBI taxonomy): Eukaryota > Metazoa > Chordata > Chondrichthyes > Carcharhiniformes > Triakidae > Mustelus > Mustelus asterias. The sequence goes on along the minus strand of NC_135809.1, from coordinate 44,808,669 downwards.
CATGATTCTAAATACCATGACCAATTCTGCCCTATGGCTTCTCTAATCTAAGTAGAACAGCAGTTTATCCACATAATGGCAATTCCTTCTCCCTGTGTCAGCTCTAAATCTGGCTCACCGTATAATTCCTCACCACCCCCCCACCTCCCACACAGTTCAGCTCAACGAAACCCACCCCCATTCACTTAAAGTTTTAAAGTTTATTTATTAGTGTCACAAGTAGGCTTACATGAACGCTGCAATGAGGTTACTGTGAAAATCCCCTAGTCGCCACACTCCGGCGCCTGTTCAGGTACACTGAGGGAGAATTTAGCATGGCCAATGCATCCAACCAGATTGTCTTTTGAATGTGGGAGGAAACCGGAGAACCCGGAGAAAATCCATGCACACGTGGGGAGAAGGTGCAGACTCCACACAGACAATGACCCAAACCGGGAATTGAACCTGGGTCCCTGGCGCTGTGAGGCCACAGTGCTAACCACTGTGACATGTTCCGCTCCTGATGATGCAGATGATCTCTTTTGACCTCCTACTTGAATGCTGTTAAATTTTACTGATCTGCTGGCATTGTAGCCACCCCTTTGAAAATCAACCCTTTTATTATCAGCCCTATATTTTCTTAGCTGCTCATCCAAACCATCCTTTCGATCTATCTTGTGAGTTGCAATCAGTGAAAAATGTGCCTTTATGTCATGACTGTAATATAACTGCTTGTTGTCCTGTCCTGCATTATATAGAGACATGTAAGTAATGGTTTACTCTCCATTTTTCTGAGTCAGTACAAGTTTCCCTGATTCATATGTTTCATGAAACCTTGCCTCAGATTAAAGCTGCACTCACTCACCTTTTTATGGGCTATTGAGGAAGGAATATTTTCCACCTGGTAAGAGCACCCTGAATTATTTTGCTGTTAAGTGTTAACGGTGCACTCCTAATTTTGGGGGTGGATTGTAATGAATGTCAGAAATTGCAGCTCAGTCATTGCTCATGGTCACGCTGAAGGTACCTTCCCAATATTTTATTTGATTAAACCACCGAAGCAGAAGAGGTTTGTTCATTAACGTTTCTAACCTATCCAGAAGAATATTGATTCTTAATGTAATGAACGATGGAGGAACTGCTACACTACTTGGTGTATGCTATGGTTACCAAATAGTGGGAAGGACATAGAGGAACAAATTTGCAGGCAAATTGAAGAAAGATGCAAGATCTACAGAGTAGTGATAATGGGGGACTTCAACGTTACCAATATAGACTGAGATAGTCAAGGTGAAAAGGGTCAGGAGAAATTCCTGTAATGTGTATAAAACAACTTACTTAATCATTTGTTGGGATTTTCCAGCCCTTCCCACTAGTGAGAGCTTCCAGTCCCGCCGAAGGCAGCTCCCACAGCAGGTTCCCTGATGGTGGAATGGGGGAGCCATGCAAAAACTCCATAGATATTGGCAGGACTGGAGGATCCAGCTGGCAGCCAATGGTGAGTTTCTCCTGCCGCCAGAAAACACACTGGGCGTGGGGCAGGGGTGGGGGAGGGGACTGGAAAATCACACCTGTTGTGTTTCCAGCCCAATGAGGAAGGAAGCAGAATTGGATCTCGTTCTGGGCAATCAGTTGGGGCACAGTTGGGTCCTGAGATGCGTAGGTTAGAGGGATTAGCGGGTAAATATGTAGGGATATGGGAGTAGGGCCTGGGTGGGATTGTGGTCGGTGCAGACTTGATGGGCCGAATGGCCTGTTTCTGCACTGTAGGGATTCTCTATGACAAAGAGCTTGTTGAGTTGGGGAGTGTTTGGGGAACACAGGTCATAATTTCATCAGGATTTGAATAGTTACGGAAAAGGACAAAGACCAATTGAGTCTAAAAATAGTTAACTGGAGGAGGGCTAATTTCAGGGAGTTAAGAAGGATTTACCCCAGGTGAATCATAGAATCCTACAGTGCAGAAGGAGGCCATGTGACCCATCGAGTCTGCACTGACCACAATCCCACCCAGGCCCTATTCCCATAATGCCACATATTTGCCCTGCTAATCCCCCTGACATTAGAGTCAATTCAGCATGGCCAATCCACCTAACCTGCACATCTTTGGACTGTGGGAGGAAACCAGAGCACCCAGACACAGGGAGAACACGCAAACTCCACACAGACTGACCTGAGGCCAGAATTGACCCTGGGTCCTTGGTGCTGTGAGGCAGCAGTGCTAACCACTGTGACATCGTGCTGCCGTGGTGGATGCAAAAATTGGTATGCAAAGGGTAATTAAACAAGGAGAGGGTACGGATACAGGATCGACTCATTCCCACAAGGGGCAAAGGAAAAGAGATCAAAAGCTAAAATTCCCAGTATGACTGAAGATATAGAAGTTAAAAGAAGGTTTGTGACTGATGTAAGGTCCATATTACCAAGCTGAATGTAGGAATTGCAGAGACAAGTATAAAAAAGTAAATAAGAGGAGCAACATGGAGTATAAGAATTGATGAGCAGTGAACGTAAAAGAGAATTTAGAAGTCTGTTACAAACTGATAAATAACAAAAGCGTAGTTAAAAGAAGTCTGGGGTAATTATTGACAAAGAAGATCATCTTATGGAAACAGAGGTACTAAATGAAGACTAATGTATAGTATTCATTAGAAAAGGAAGATGCCAATGCAGCAGGAAAGGAGGAAGCAGTCGATTTATCTCTGAGGACTTGCCATATCTCTCTGTGATTTAGCTCCAGTGTTCCACTTTTTATATACAGGCACAGCCATGGACTACATTTTTTAGCAAATCGATGCAAGCAAATGATTCACCCCACAAACACCTTCCCAATTTTTCTACTGATTGTCACAAAAGATTCACATGCAAATAAGCAAGACAAAAAGTTCCAGCAGAGTACCAGGGACAGGGGAGGAGGATTTTTGGGGTCTAAATTTGACAACAGAAGTTATGAGGTCAATCCTGTGAGGCCCTATTTATTGGCAGTGTTCGTTCTGATGATAAATGAAATCCTTTATCTTCTCCTTCTCTGTTTCTCGTTTTTGTATAGTTTCACATTCTGTATATTGGAAACCTTTTGCAAGTTGATGGTACTGTCTTGTCTTTGCTGAATATTTCCTAAACTCAATAAGTTGCAGACCAATGGGTTTTTGACAGCCCTTTGAGCTGGCTTTCCGGTCAAGGTCTGTGGATCACTTACAATGAAATCCATCATTCCAGAGAGTGTAGCTGCTGTCTGCCCTGTGCTGTTAATCAAGAGCCCTGTTCGTCAGTAACTCTCATTTCTCAATCTGTTAACGTGGCCTTCTCAACAAATCGTTTCTCTCCTTATCTTGGGAGAATTTGAACACCAGCAGTGGACAAGTGAGGTGGTCTTCCTTTCCTCCTTTCCTCTCCCACCATGTGGAATTTCTTTTCAGCTTAAACTATTATCATAGGGGGCACGCAGGATTGGTTATGTTGCCTTCCAGGATTGATTGTGTTGTGTTCCCTCAATTTACTCGGTTTATTAGTCATGAGAAACAGACCTTCTGTTCCTATAAACATCAAACCTTTTGAAATAAGAAAACTCAGTCAGTCAGTCAGCATTTGTAGAGAAAAACCTGAGTTAATAGTTCAGTGACTTTCCATCAGGCCCATCAAATTGTGCATTGTGACCACCAACACATTGTCAAACGTGATCATTGTCTTGTGCTAAGTATGAGTGTCTTCATTTATGTCGACTTGGAAGTGACTTTTCCCACTGAGAGGGGCAGATTCTGACTCTAACGGACAGTTGCTTTTGAACTTCCTTGTGACTTTTTTTTCCTTGTGTTAAATGCAAAGGACATCTTCTGTATCAGACCACTTCTTCCTATGAAGCAAAGTTTTTGTTCAGAATAGCAGCTGAGTGATATAGGAAAACTGAGAGCAGCTTGCTTATCACTCTCGCTCTCCCCCTCAGTGTTTGATTTGATTTTGATTTGTTATTGTCACATGTATTGGTATACAGTGAAAAGTATTGTTCCTTGCACGCTATACAGACAAAGCATACCATTCATAGAGAAGGAAAGGAGAGAGTGCAGAATGTAATGTTACAGTCATAGCTAGGGTGTAGAGAAAGATCAACTTAGGGCGAGGTAGGTCCATTCAAAAATCTGATGGCAGCAGGGAAGAAGCTGTTCTTGAGTCAGTTGGTACGTGACTTCAGACTTTTGTATCTTTTTCTTGACGGAAGAAGGTGGAAGAGAGAATGTCTGAGGTGCGTGGAGTCCTTGGTTATGCTGGCTGCTTTTCTGAGGCAGTGGGAAGTGTCAATGGATGGGGGCTGGTTTGCATGATGGATTGGGCTACATTCACGACCTTTTATCCAGGCTGGCATAGTGAACCATTGATATTGTTCAACCAAAGCTTGGGTGTTGTCATTGTGTTGCCTGTGTTTGCCAGTTGTGACTCAAAACAATGCGAGTTCTTTGCCTCAGCTCTGTCACTTCCTTGAGAAGCCAGGATACCAAAAGTTGATTTAATTTCAGATGGAGATTTGATGTTCAAACATTGCTGTGCCGTGATGCTGTGCTCCAAATGAATTCATGCTTTGCCTAGAACAAATGGCCTGAGAGTTGCGACTGTGCTGTAAGGTCAATGTTCTCTGCCTCTTCCACATGGCTCTCCCCCCGCTACTCCCCTTAAATTCCCTATGTAATTTCTTCCAGTTCTCCTCAAGTTGCAGCATCTACATCCCCTAGAGCAGTGTGTAAGCTTTAGTAGGTGACTTGCTGTCACTTTTCATATTTTGCTGCATTGACCTTGTTTAAATTGGGGAAACCTCTTCCTCTGCACATCTGCACCTGCCACAGCTGGCTACACTGACTCAGCATGGGATTGACTTCCCTTTCTACTCCTGCACTTATCCTCATTGCGTATGTTCAATACAACTTTCTCATTGTCCACATCATTCACTTAACAAAATTTTAAAACTCTTACTTCTTATAAAAGGTTACTTCGCTGCATATGTGTCATTAAAATTTCAGTTTAAATATTGTTATAGTAAGTTTTTGTAAGACAAATGTCCAGAGAAGTAAAAATAAGCATTAATTCTGTCTGTAAACCATTTAAATTTGTACGAGATGATGCCATGTGCTGTAATGTTGGCATGCAGGTCAAGATCTTACCGGCCATTCACGCCCCTTTGCCGCTGCAAGTGATGTCAGAGAATTTGGCTTTCAGCCAAATCTCCATTCACTGCAGCAGGACCAGAAAATCCGGCCAGCGTGAACGCCTGGAATATTCCCTCACAGTGTTTATATATCTCCTTAATAACAGGTGAAGTGTGGGAGAGACTGAACATATAGCAGTTCTATGAAGTACAGGTGCTTGGTGATGGTACTGGAGGCAGGAATTTGCACAAGTATTTAAGAGCATCACAGCAGGAGTATGTAACACAACAGTAATGTCTATTACCTTCCTTATGAATTGTTTCCCTCTTTCTACAGCACAAAATCAAGGCTGACCCTCCAGTACTGAGGGAGTGCGACACTTTTGGAAGTGCCATCTTTCAGATGACAGATTAAACCGAGGCCCCATTTGGCCCCTCAAGCGCACATAAAGGACCCCATGGCACTATTTTAAAGAATAGCAGGAGGGTTATCCAGGCCAATCCTGTCCTGGTCAATCAAAATCACAAGACAAAAATAGACTTTCTGGCCATTATCACAGCGTTGCTGTGTTTTCTACATTACAAAATTGAAAAATACTTCAAAGCACATGTAAATACTGTAAAGCACTTTGAAACATTCAGTAGTTATGAAAGGTGCAATTTAAATGAAAGTTTTTTTTCTCATCTGGCAAAAATACTCAAACGAAACCCAACGATGAAACTTCCTGTCTCGAGCCTTGAGTTTGTTGAGCATTTTCCTTTTACCCCCATATTAATGGCTTGAAAGCATCGCTTGCTAGGAATTGAGTTTAAAATGATATTTTATTCATGAAGCTGTGAGCTTGCAGTTGCACTACCAGTTTCTGCATTAGTTTGAAATGGTTTGTGTGTGATAATAATCAAAGATGCAAAGCCCAATTTGAACCTCCATGAGTACTTTGTAGGCTGTAAAGCACTTTAGGACATCCTGAGGCTATGAAAGACACTGTCTAATACAAATTTCACTCTCTGTAACAACAGGAGCAATACAAATGCAGGCTGGTGCTATGGTTGTAATGTAATTGCACCCCAAGAGATTTCATTTCCGATATATTTTTACTCAATACATGAAGCAGTTCAGCTTTAAAAAAAAAAAAATCCAAAATTATATTCATTGCGATCATGCAGTTCTGCAGAGAAGTAATTAATGTTCTGGTGGAGGCACATTATCTGACCCCTGTGACCTTTCGGATTGATTAGACTGTTACCCAGAGGCAGGTCTGTCAGCAGTGTAAATTTATGTGCATGAAATTTGACATTATTAAAGGTGCTTTGTAAGGATGATTGCAACCTTGACATATTAATGACAGCGCCTGGGTTTCGGATATATAATTGACATGATATAAAAGCTGACTATTTACCACCCACACCCCCCACCTCAAACACCTGCAAATCCTTTTGTCACTCCTGTCGCAAACCTGCACAAAATACAAATTGAAAACAAACCAATCTTTCTCATCCAGTACTCAAGTCACGTGTCTCCACATTGTCTTTTGATTGTGTACAGTGCAGTGCATTCTCAGTAAAAGCCGACAGTTGTTTATTTCTTACTGGTTTCTGCCAATTCTTCAGAAGCAAAAAATTCACTTGGCGTAATGTGTTTTCAGAGAAACATGGGACAGATCCATGTTGTAACATTTGCCTGTATACGATGTAAGTCAATGTAAGAAAATCAAACCCAGATGCATCAGAAATCTACACGTTGCTGTTGAAGGTGACTTGAACCTTCAGTATTTTGGTTCTAATACACTCTTAATGGCTGTAGTATTGGGCGATCAATCAGTATTACTCCACTAGGCCCTTTATTAATGTGAACTGATGGACATGTCAGTCACCAGCGACAGTTCGTACAGGCTTCTTCATGCAGCACAAATCTTTGTGAAAAGGGCAATTTGATTTTCTTTTCCCTGCACATGACAATAAAAGGAAGAGGTCTTGACCTGGACAATTCTTCCAGGAGATTGAAGAATATCTTTCACCCTATCTGAGTTTACCTTTCCAGAATGACCCCAGCTCCCTGATGCCGCATCTAGTTTGTTCCTACATGATTCCCAGGTTTTATTTCTACACCCTAATTCATTATTGCTTATGTGAAGAATGACGATGATTCCTCATTTCATGTTGAACTAGCTTGAAACTCCTGCCGGGCGATCTTACCAAAAAAAAATCTAAACAAGCATGAAAATGGGACAGAATCGCATCCATTTTTTGGGTGAGCTCCCAGATGCTATCTTATGTCAGTTAGTAGAAATAATGAGGCAAAGTGTGATTCTCGCCAATAGGGGGAGTGGATGGAGTCTATTGATGCCAGGAAGCCGGCTGCAGACTGCTAGAGGGTGCTATTGTGCATGTACCCTGATCTCCCAGTGTACTGTGTACAAAAGTATACAGTGCATTGGGAGATTATCACTCCCAATGCACTCCTCCCTCCTCCCCCGCCCCTCCCAAACCCAGACATTGCAGGGTCCCAGGCTGGCACTGCCCAAGGGGTACTGGCCAGCCCTGCCCCCGGGCCAAAGTGACCTCCGGTCCCACCGGAGGCCACACATCAAATCCCTGTTGTTGGGGTCTATACGTGATCCTCACCAGTGAAGCTCCATCAGCGAGGCCGTTAAGGCAAGTGAGCCTGGACAATTGCATCCCAGGCTCACTAATAATATTAAAATTAGGTCATGAATATTAAAATAGCCTCGCACCCTACCCGGGCATGAGGTTGATTACGCCGGCGGAACAGGGGCGGTAATGTTGCAAGAGGTGAGAAAACGGGCACAAACACAATTTTTCAGCTCTTGCACAATTTTATCAGCTCGCCACATAGTTTGACCAGAGTACCGTACAATTTGATGACTTTTTCTGATTTGTATTTAACAGTACAGTGAGCTGCTTTTTTGATGGTTGCTGCTTTGCTTTGATTGATCATGTTGAGTTTACAAATTCCCCTACTTTTTCTGTCAGAGTTATCAATAGAATATACATGTTGCTTATTTTTCCGTCCCCATGTACAACCTATTACATTTCACAGTAACCTTTCTCTGCACCCACCCTGCCCATTTGGATAACTCATTATGTAATTTCTGAGCTGATGCTTCCTGCCCCACTGTCTCTCCTAGTTTGGCAACATCTGTAAATCTGACCAATTTGCATTAGGTTTGAGTGCTGATCATTGGAGTTATTTGAAACATTAGCAGTACGAACACTGAACACTAACGCAGTGCAATTAGTATCTCTCCCGCCTGATTGTTGCTCCTCTAACAAGTAGCTGTTATTTTTTTAAATCCTTCAAATCTTATCCCATCCTTACTCAGGATATGTCCTGAACAGATTTTAGTGTAACAAATGTCTTTGATGATTATCTTTATCAAATGTCTTCTTGAAGTGGACAGCACGGTGGCACAGTGGTTAGCACTGCTGCCTCACAGCACCAAGGACCTGGGTTCGACTCCCAGTTTGGGTGACTGTCTGTGTGGAGTCTGTACGTTCTCCCCATGTCTGCCTGGGTTTCCTCTGGGTGCTCCGGTTTCCTCCCACAGTCCAAAAATGTGCTGGGCTAAGTTGATTGGCCGTGCTAAATTGCTCTTTAGTGTCCGGGGGACTAGCAGGGTAAATATGTGAGATTACAGGGATAGGGCCTGGTTGGGATGTGGTCGGTGCAGGCTCGATGGGCTGAATGGATTCTTCCCCTCCTGAAACCATGTTGACTGCAGTGTGTTTGGTTATAATCAATTCCATTATTAAGCAGGGGATTGAAATAATTGGAATGAACATGCAGTTGAGAATTTCTGATTTGTTTTTGACTATGGCAGCCCAATAGCCTGTTTCCGGCCTGTAGATATCAGATTTCTGCTGCCCCCGACCCTCCACTAATGTCTCTTTACATTGATTAACAGCGAGGTCCCCTCCCGACACCACGACCCACCCCGATGACCCCCTCCAGTCTGACTACCTACACCCTGACCTAACAACCCATCCCCCAAGATGACCACACATCCACTGGCCTGACTATCACAACCCCCCTTGATCTGACCACTGGACCTGACTACACACCCACTTACTCACCCAATCACTCTCTCCCACTCACTAACCCCACTGAAAGAGACTGTTTGAAAACTTACCCGAATGTAGCAGCTGATGTCATGAAATGGGGGCATGTTACCTGTGCTAGTCCTTTTTGGCAGCCTCCTTTTGGATCTGTGCACCAAGGCTCTGTTGTTCCAACTGAGATTGGAAAATGTAGCTGAAAGGGGGCCAGGAGGTAAGCATGCCTTGATCTCTGCAGTTAGCACTGATGCATGCAGCATTGCTACTGAAGGGAAGATCGGGCCTATTGATATAGACTGATATAGATATTGAGACATGTTGATTGACTGGTTCATATATCACTGAAACCTTGTTCCCAGTTTTGCTGCCCACCTTCCAGTGCAGTACGGAAGGAGTGCTGCTCTGCCAGAGATGCCAGCTTTCAGGTGAAATCTTTAAGCTGTCCACCCCTCAGCTGTCCATAAAAGATCTAATGACACTAGTTTGAAGAGTAGCAGAGCAGTTCTCCTAAGTATCATTGACACTTAATATTGATTCATCAACGACAGCACTAAAACGATTATCTGGTCATTATCACATTATTGTTTGTGAGTCCTTGCCGCACTTCCTAAACAAGAACAACTACACTTCAGAAGTACTTAATTGGCTATAAAGCATTTTGGGATGTACAGAGGTCTCATAGAGCCATTATGACACAGAAGGGGAGGCCGTACAGCCCATTTAATCTCTGCCAGCTCTCTGTGGAGCCATCCAGTCAGCCACTATATAAATGCAAGTCTTTCTTCCTCTGTTCCTAATCCTCGTCACAGTGGGTGGAATTTGAAGGACAGCTTCTTCCCCAAAGAAAAGGGGAAAGTAGTTTGAAGTGGAGCTGGTCTTGCTGAAACCAAACTTAAAGTTAAACATTGATTCTGCCTTGCCCACTGATTCACCACAGAAACACTGGTTGTACTTGTGTGTAACTTTGGATAAGGTTGAGTCTTTAATCCACTTGGTTAGCAGGAAGATTCATACATTAACACACAGGTCACTTAGCTCCTGAAGACTCTTATTTATAATAACAGGATCCAGTCTTATTTGTAAAACAACCATATGAACAAGAAGCAGGAGCAGGCCATTCAGCCCCTCAAGTGTGCCCTGTCATTTAATAACTTCATGGCTGTTCTGATAGTGACTTCAAACCTGCATCCCACCTTACCTCCAATAACATATCACCCTCTTGCTCGCCATGAATCGATCCACCTCTGCCTTAAAAACATGCAAAGACTTTGCTTCCACGACCTTTTCAGGAAGAGAGTTCCAAAGACACAACACTCAGAGAAATCATTTCACTTCATCTCTGTTTTAATTGGACGACCCCTTGTTTTAAAACACTGAGCCCTGGTTTTAGATTCTCCCACAACAGGAAACATCCTCTCTATATCTTCCTTGTCAAGACAACTCAGGATTTTATATGTTTCAAACAAGTCGTATGTTACTCTTCTAAACTCCAGCCTAGCTTGTCTCACCTTTTCTCATAAGGCAACCCACCCATTCTAGTATTAGCCTGGTAAACCTTCTCTGAACTATTTCCAATGCATTTACGTCTTTCCCTTAAATAAGGTGACCAAAACTGTACACAGTAATCCAAATGTGATCTCAGTAGTGCTGTGTACAACTGAAATTAAGCTCCCTATTTTTGTGTTCAATTCCTCTCGCAATAAATGATAACATTCTATTAGCTTTCCCAATTACTTGCTATACCAAAATACTAAACTTTTGAGAATCATGCACTAGGACACCCAGATCCCTCTTCTACCTCAGAGCTCTGCAATCTCTCACCATTTTTCCTGCCAAAACAGACAATTTCACATTTCCCCACATTATACTCAATCTGCCAGATCTTCACCCACTCATTTAACCTACCTACAATTTTTTATAGCCTCCTTATGTCCACTTCACAGCTTACATTCCTATTTATCTTCATACCATCAGCAAATTTTGCAACCATCCCTACAATCCCTTTATTCAAGTTGTAAACAGCACTGTTTCCTGTGGCACACCACTCATTGGGTGGAATTTTACAGCCTTGTTCATCCCAAAACCATAAAATCCAGACTGAGGTCATCGGATCTTTCCATTGTCCACCCCTCGCCCGCTCCGATTCTGGTGGCGGGTGGGGTGGTAAAATTCCGGCTATTATATTTTGCCAATCTGAAAAAGACCCATTTATGCCCACTCGCTGCTTCCTGTTGGCCAGCTAATATTCTATCCATGCCAACATGTTACTCCCTATAACATGAGCTTTTATTTTTTGCAATAACCTTTTATATGGCATTTTATTAAATGCCTTGTGGAAGTCTAAGTACAGTACATCCATTGCTTCCCCTTTATCCACAGCAGGTTACTTACTCATAGAACTCCAACAACTTGGTTAAGCATGATTTCACTTTCACAAAACCATGTTGACTCTGCCTGATTACCTTGAGCTTATCCAAGTACCCTGTTCTAACTTCTGTAATAATAGGTTCTAACATTTTCCCTCTGACAGATGTTAGGCTAACTGGCCTATAGTTTGTTATCCAGTGCAGCTTGTTAATACCATACCCGTTCTGTGAAATTAATATCCTAAAGATTGCTTTCCTCCCCAAAGGGAAGACAATCTTTTAACATAATCAATGACATAAAATATGAAAACCATTAAATCAAGAAAAAAACTGCTATTGGCAATCGATATCATGTTTCCTCAGAAGAAAATAAATCAGTTTATAGAAAATGTCCAATGTCGCTGTACCACAGATATGACACAGTATTGAGTATAATTAGAGAGCAATATAGTAGTGTGGATTCATTCATTCCTGCTTACCTGTGCTTGTTGGGAATTGGACAAGAAAAATAATGGAAAACTATTGGCAATGCAGCAACTTTTCTGTAAGCCAGAATAGAAATAGCTGTCCAACTCCAAGCCAGAGTCATTTATCTTAAATAACATGGTTCTTTTTATTTATAGCACAAGTTTCTCCTCTTTGCTCTCCTCAGCTTCTGTAGGCCAATGAGAATTTATGTAGATTTGGCATGTCAGATGTTTTTCTCAGTGAATTGATCCATTGCAATTATTATCCAAATTTCTTGTTAGTAGTAGAAATATTTTATTGGTCAGAAATTACTGGGAAGTCGTGTCATGAGAATCACATAATAACTGCATGCTCCATTATTAATTCCTGCAGATTCCAACAATTTCTGCTGGATTTGCTTTGCATCACTGGCCTTTTTCCTTCGATCATTTCTGGATTTGCTTTTGGCTGATTGCTATGATTAGTCAACAAGTCCACTATAAATGTATCATGCAGATATCAGGATAGGAAACTAACTAGATGGCCCTTTCATTTTCACAGCAATTGCTGTGTTCTCCTGTGCCCCCGATTCTTGCTAATCATGATGGCTAGGATGACTGGTTCCATACTTTGTGAGTCATTCACATTTTTTTAACGAGTGCAGTAATTCAGGCAATAGCTTCCGCAGTTAATATTAATTAATATATTGGTAAAATGTCTTTAGGTTTTCTTTAACTTTACTTGCTAATCTTTTTTCATGCTCTCGCTTTGATTTCCTTATTTTTACTTTGTCCCTGCATTTCTTATATTCACTATCTGCAGTGCTTAGTCCTTTGTGCCTATCGTACATTTTCTTTTTCTGTTTGATCTTCCCCTCTATTCCTCTAGACAACCAGGGTGGGGGGGGGGGGGGGGATTTGGCAGTACCACTTATGTTTTGTAGGATCTTGTTTTTTAGTGCTACCCACTGGTTTTCCACTGATTTATTTCCTAACAGTGCTGTCCAGTTCACCTCAGCCAAGTTCTTTCCCATTTTCTGCAAAATTTCCCTTCCCCTAGTTCAAGACTTGAATTCCTGCTTTATCTTAGTTCTTTTCCATGGTAATGCTAAATCTAACTGAATTGTGTTCTCTATCCCCGATATGGCCGCCAACTGTCACTTCACCCACTTGCCTTTCTTCATTCCCCAAGATTAGGTTTAGAATTGCATCTCTTCTCATTGGGTTTGTCATTAATTGATTGAAAAAATGTTCCTGGACACGCTACATGAATCTTTCTCCCTCAGTGGCCCTTGTATTGTTTGAATCCCAGTTGATATTGGGATTGTTAAAGTCTCCTACTGTTATTGCCCTCTTGTTCTTACAGGCAGAAATTTGCCTACATATTTGTTCTTCTATCTCCCTTTCACTATATTGGGGTCTGCAGTATACTCCCAGTAGTGTGACCGCCCCTTTTTTATTTCCAAACTCAACCCACAAAGTCTCATTTGATTACCCGTTCAGTATGTCATCCCTTCTCACAACTGGAATTGATTCTTTAACCATAACTGTCACTCCCCCTCCTTTTTTATCTCCCACTTAATTGTGTCTGACGACTCTATAACATTGATATTGAGCTGCCAATTTTCCCTTCCTTTAGCCAGGTTTCTGTTATAGCAATCACATCATGCTGCCATGTGTCTACCTGTGCCTTAAACTCATCTACCTTGTTTGTAATACTCCTTGTATTGAAGTATAAACAGTTTAACCCCGTCAATTTCCCTTGCTGGACACTTTCCTTCTTCTGTAATTCCAAGTCTGTCACTACATCTTCAACATCACTAGCTAATGTTCTATCTCCATTTTCCTGATCTGAATTTGACCTATCTGATCCTACGCCTGGGATCCCATCCCCCGCCACACTAGTTTAAATACTCCCCAATAGAACTAGCAAAAGCCCCCACAAGGATATTGGCCCCAGCTCTGTCTGGGTGCAGCCTGTTCAGTTTGTACAGGTTCCACCTTCCCCAGAACCGGTCCCAGCACCTCAAGAATCTGAATCCCTCCCGGCGACACCATCTCCCCAGACATGTGTTCATTTGGCCTATCCTCTTATTCCTGCTCTCGCTAGTGGAACTGGGAGTAATCCTGAGATTACTACATTTGAGGTCCTGCATTTTAATTTATCTCCTAACTTTCTGAACTCAGCTTGCAGGTCCTTATCCCTTGTTGGTACCAAAGGGACTTGAGGAAGATTAGCAGAATATGCAGAAAAGTTACAGATGTAATTTAATCTGGATAAGTGCGAGGTGACATTTTTTGAGAGGAATATTAAGGAGTGGGTTTTTGCGCTAAATATAGTGATGTTGAAGGTTGTGGGTAAACAGAGACCCAGAGGTTCAAATGCATTCATCCCCTGAAAGTGAGTGTGCAGGTAGAGAAAGCCATAAAAATGGTCAACTGTATTTTGGATTTTGGGGACAGCAAGTGCAAGAATCAACACGTTTTAATGAATTTGTTCAAAAATGTTAGTTGGGCACAGTGTCGATTAACTAGGACGATTTCAGTGATAGGAACCTGTGGTTATATTGACAAATTTCTACCGGAAAAAGAAACAAAATCGATGGTTTTTAAAATAATGAAGTTTTTTGGCAGTAAATAAAGAAGGGCTGTTTCCACTGGTTGTAAGTTTTTAAAAAAATGAGTGGTCATCAACTTAAAATGATTGGCAAGAGAGTGAAAAGTGAGGCTTGGAGAAATTCCTTTTCACAGAGAGTTTCCGGATTATAAGATGTTTGTCCACAGCGACTTGCAAAGAAAATTACATCTTTCAGAGAAAGGTGGGGTGATCATTAGAATCAGAGGAAGAAACACGGTCGTAGGGAGAGAGCGAGGAATCTGAATTTGTTTTGGATTGCTCCATCAATGAGCTGTCATTAACATCGGGCCAAATGGCCTCCTTCTGAACCGTTAAATTGGATGGTGCTCGAGTACTCCCAAAGGGGACAAGTGGAAACCAGTTTAGCATTTGACACAACAATTCAGCATGTGATCAGAGTTTTGAAGAAAGAAATATCTTTTGCAAAAATGTTACTTTTTTCCTAAAGAAAATAACCGTATATTCTTTTAGCCACTTCCATTTAAATTACGGATTAGATCCAATCATTCACAACAGAGACTAAATAATAAAACAAATGGCCCTGACCGGCTCCTCGGGGGAATAACTCAAACTCCTAACAATAGATTGACACTTTATGCTCCCCTCCCCCCGCCCCCCCAAATTGAATGGATGGGATTCACTCCAGGTACCCACCTGCCCAAACCCAGATACAATTTCACATTTGAGTGGGAAACCTGCCCTTTCACCCATTAAAGCCCTTTGGCCATTTGGCCACTTATTGGCCACTGCAGGGCCTTATTTTGCCCAGCCTCAATTTAAGACTAGCAGGAGTAGGAGTAAGTGACATTTGCACTTTTCCCCATCTTGGGCAGGAAGGGGGAGGGCGCCTCACTCTGAATGCCCCAGCAGAGTTGGGGTGCCCTCCTCCCTGGGACGGTGGATTTCTGGGAATCTCACCCCACCCCAACCTACCCTCCCGATGCTGCAAGTGCCCTCCTCCTGACCTTCCTGGGCAACCTTACCCTCCCAACCCACCCCCCCCCCCTTCCCCATTAACTCAATTGATTGGCCAATAGCTCTCATGGATGGGACATCCTTCCAAGGATGGATGGAAGTCCCGCCCACTGCCAATCAATGCTCAAGTGCATGTGGAATTAGAGAGTCAGCAACTGCACATTAGGCGTTGATTTTTCGGATGGTGAGCGCTGGTCACTCACCATCTTTAAAATTCTACCCTTGGTTCAAGACAGCATTTGGAAATCTAACAATTTCCTGACTCCAATACTAACTGACAATATTAATGGTTTCTTCTCCACTGGCACTCCCTTTCAAAACTGTCACCATCACTCGCTGCACAAAGAAAAACACTTTTAAATCATCTACTCTCTCCAAACGCTGCCTCATCTCCAACCTCCATTCTCCTCTAACTTCCTTTCCATAAAATTGAATATGTCACTGCTTCCTAACGATGTGCATCTCCCCTAAATCTCCCTGTATGTTTCTCCCTAATCTGACTTTCATCCATTTTACACCATATAAATGATCCTAGCTAAATTCATTAAAAGTACACTCTGTAATTGTGACCATGTATTAAGACTACTTCTACTCCTTGCCATTTGCATCATGTTTGATATGCCTGACTAGGCCCCCACCATCATGTAGTTCCATGGATTAGTTCTTGCATGGTTCCAGCTCTGTTCACCTGCATATAGCCAATGGTTACATATACAGTAAGGCTTTTTTTTTCTATCGATAGACAGTCACCCTCCGTGTCACCGAGGGATTGTTCTGACCTTATCTGCAAGCGATCTCTCTGCAGCATTATCTGTAGGTAGAGGGTGACTTAGATATGGGCACTAATGACACCCACATTTACCTTCCCTTCACTGCGCTACACCCTTGGCTGTATCTAATCTGATCTAAAATGTTTCATTTCCTTACCTATGATCTGTGACCTACTGAGATGGAGATTGTGAAAGTTAATTTAAAGTATAATTTTTAAAGTAAAAGCAGGAACTCTTTTTTGTTATTGTCTGAAATGTAGGTTACAATTCAGAACACATTTACTGCAATACAGTCAAATAGATTTTTCTTCCCCCGCTCAATCCATACGGGCTTAGAGTTCTGCTCTAAAATACCATCAATTTTCTAATTCACTGCACTGTCTGGTCTCGGGAAAATACTGATTTTACATCCCATTAGTTGAAGCATTGGATTTGATTTCATTCCATTCTTTAAGATGCCAGCCTTCGCTGCATGTTCGCACTCTGCAATCTGAAGCCGAAGATTGTCTGTTCAAACTTCATTCCAGATTCTTTAGCATCTCATCCAGGTTGCTACTTCAGATGCAATGCGAAGGGAATGCTGCATTGCTGGAGAGATGTTAAACCAAGGCCCCATCTACCTTCTCAGGTGATTATAAAATGTCCCATGGCATTATTGAAAGAAAGCTGGGGCAATCCACCCAACTTGAGCAGTATTCCTCCCTCAGTTAGCATCACTAATACAGATTATCTGGACATTTATACATTGATGCTTTTGGCAACATGCTAGGAGCAAATTGGCTGCTGCATTTCTCACATTACAACCGTGATTGCAATTCAGAAGTACTTAACTGGCTGTAAAGTGCTTTGGAACTTCCGCAGGGTATGAAAGGTGCTATATAATGCAAGATTGCTTTCCTGCTTTCTGAAATAATGGTAAATGAATATACAGTCTTAGTTAGATTATAGTTTGAGTGTTATGTTCAGAAATGGGCACCTTATTAGAGAGATCACATTAAAGTTATAGCATGGATTCCGAATCAGAGAATGGTCAGAGTGCAGGAGGAAGCCATTCTGCTCATGGTGTCTGTCCTGGTTTTCTGAAGGAAAAGTTGAATGTTTACTTCGAGCTTCTTCCCATGGCACAGCATATCCTTCCTTTTCAGATAGTAACCCAATTCCCTCTTGAATGCTTCAACTGAATCTGCCACCACCACGCTCACAGGCAGCACATTCCAGATTCGAATCACTCGCTGTGTGAAAAGGATTTTCACGGGCAGCACGGTAGCACAGTGGTTAGCACTGCTGCTTCACAGCTCCAGGGACCTGGGTTCGATTCCCGGCTTAGGTCACTGTCTGTGCAGAGTTTGCGCATTCTCCTCGTGTCTGCGTGGGTTTCCTTCGGGTGCTCCGGTTTCCTCCCACATTCCAAAGATGTGCGGCTTAGGTTGATTGGCCATGATTAAATTGCCCCTTAGTGTCCCGAGATGCGTAGGTTAGAAGGATTAGTGGGTAAAATATGTAGGGATATGGGGGTAGGGCCTGGGTGGGATTGTGGTCGGTGCAGACTCGATGGGCCGAATGGCCTCTTTCTGTACTGTAGGGTTTCTATGATTGATTCTATGATTTTCCTCATGTATCCACTGCTTCTTTTATTAATTACCTTAAACCTGGGCCCTCTGCTTCTTGATTCTTCCACCAACGGGAACAGTTTCTCCCTATTGACTCAGTCTAGATCCATCATGATGAATATCTCCTCTCTTCTCAATCTTCTTTTTGCCAAGGAAAACAGTCCAAGCTTCTCCAATCTGTCCATGTAACTAAAGCCCCTCATCTATGTGACAATTCTGGTGAATCTTCTCTGCACTCTGTCCAATTCCTTCACATCCTCCCTAAAGTGTGGCTCCCAGAGCTGCGCACAGTACTGCAGCTGAGGCTGAACCAGCGCTATTCTGCAGGTTTAACATAATTTTCTTGTTGGTGTACTCTATTATTTTATTAATAAAGCCTAGAATGCTGTATGATTCCATTGGGATAAACCGGGGATAGGATTAGTTCTTAGGAGAAACTTGAGATGCTAGAACTATTTCTACTGGGACAAAAAGGAAGAGAAGGTTGGATAGAGATTTTTCAAATTCTGTAACATTTACTGAAATGACTAAAGAAAATTTGTTCCCTTGTGATTGGAGAGTGGTTGAAAAGAAATCAATTTAAAATGATCAGGTAGAGTGAGGAGTTAGAAGCAGGGGAAAGCTAAGGTTACAAAAGAGAGCATGGTTGTAAGATTTATGGATGGATTTAACAAAGAGCAGGCACAATATGATGGTCTAAATGGTTTAAGAACATAAGAAAAGGGAGTGTAAGCCTACGCTGCCTTTCAGTAAGATCATGGCTGAACCATTATATTTTCCCTCTCAAACCCCATTTCCATTAATTGCAATAATGTAAAATATCTATTGATGTCAATGATTGAGCATCCACCACCATTTTAGGCAGAAAATTCCAAAGATTCATAATTGTGATAACCCCCAGGACTAAATGGGGAATCCCTGATTGGCCTCCCAGTAGAACTCGTAGAATTTCCATGGTGATAAGTAATTACCTTAACAAGTGGAACTCATATCCCGAGCTCTTTATAAAGCAGGCCCCTGAGTGGGTCCATTATTCTAGTGTCCCAGATGGGACTTGTGTACAGGCACCACAGGCTGGTGGTTTAACTTTTGCTTTATAAAATAAAACACCGTTCCTTTCCAGTTGGCTTCCTGAGTATTTACAATAACCTTTTGATTGGCAAAATGTCTTCTCAGCTCTGCTCTAAATGGTGGACCCCTTATTCTGAGACCGTGACCCTCAGTTCTAGAACCTCCAATCAGGAAGCAAACTCTCAGCATCTCCACAGTCAGGTCCTCAAAGAATTTTATACATTTCAATGAGAACATCTTTGTTCTTCTAAGCTGCAGAGGATAGACTCATTCTACTCAAACTCTGTTCATAGCACAGCTCTTTCATCCCAGGAATCCATTTATTCTAGGAACATTTTTGTTGCACCCTCCCTAAGGCAATTATACCCTCCCTTGGGTAAGGAGACCAATCTGTACACAGTACGCCAGGTGTTGTCTCATTAAAGCCCAATATAATTGCAGCAGGCATCCTTACTAATGTTATCCAACCCCCTTGCAATAAAGGCTAACACTTCATTTACGTTCCTAATTCCTACAAGAGCAGGTCAGAGTCTGGGGATTTTGAGGAGAATAGCTCATCTCTTGACTCCCCAAAGACTGTCCACCATCAATAAGGCATAAGTTAAGAGCGTGATAGAATATTTTCCACTTTTCTGGGTGAGTGCAGCTCCAACAACACTCAAGAAACTCAACACCATCCAGGATCCACTCCCATCTACCATCCACCCCAATGCCGACACTATAGTTAAGAAAGCCCAACAATGCCTCTACTTTCTCAGAAGACAAAGGAAATTTGGAATATCAGCTACGACTCTCACCAACTTTTACAGATGCACCATGGAAAGCGTTCTTTCTGGTTGTATCACAGCTTGGTATGGCTCCTGCTCTGCCCAAGACTGCAAGAAACTACAAAAGGTCGTGAATGTAACCCAATCCATCATGAAAACCAGCCTCCCATCCATTGACTCTGTCTACAAATCCCGCTATCTCAGCAAAGCAGCCAGCATAATTAAGGACTCCACGCACCCTGGACATACTCTCTTCTACTTTCTTCTGTCGGGAAAAAGTCTGAGGCCACGTACCAATGATCTCAAGAACAGCTTCTTCCCTGTTGCCGTCAGACTTTTGAATGGGCCTACCTCACTTTAATTTGATCTTTCTCTACACCCTAGCTATGACTGTAACACTACATTCTGTACCCTCTCCTTTCTTTCTCTATGAACAGTATGCTTTGTCTGTAGAGCACACAAGAAACACTACTTTTCACTGTATACTAATACATGTGACAATAATAAATCAAATCAAGAAAACAGCCCACTTAATTGGCACTCCAACCATCATCTCCAACATTCACTCCCTCCACTGCCAATACACAACAGTGGTAATGTGTACCACCTACAACATGCACTACAGCAACTCACCAAGACTCCTTCCACAAGCATCTTCCAAACTTGTGACCTCTACCAACTAAAAGGACAAAGGCAGCAGATGCATGGGAATATGACAATCTGTAAGTTCCCCTCCAAGTCATACGCTACCCTGACTTGGAAATTTATCACTGTTCATTCACTGTTGCTTGGTTAAAATCCTGGAACTCCCTCCCTAACAGCACTGTGGGGGTACCTACACCTCAGGGACTGCTGTGGCTCAGGAAAGGTGGCTCACCATCAAGGCTAATTAGGGATGGGCAATAAAATTGCTGGCTTAGCCAGTGATGCACACATCCCATGAAAGAGTGAAAAACCCTGCATGTTAACTTTGTGATTTGTATATAAGGATACCCAAATCTCTCTGAATACCAACTTTTACTACTCTAGCACCTTAAAAATATATTCTTCTTAACCATTCTCCTCACCAAAGTCAATATTTTCACCCTTCTCCAACTCCTTACCCAATGTCTCAGTCTACCTATATCCCTTTGCAGACCTTTTGTCATCCTCACAGTTGACTTCCCAAGCTAGCTATGTATTGTCAATATATTGAATATATGATGCTTGGTCCTGTCATTGATCTTCCTCCTCCTTCAGGTATCATGCCCTGATAAGGTATTGGTGGTCATGGGCTTCTATTTGATTGGTCTCTGATTATGCTTGGCAAAGTACTGCAGTGGTTTGCCTTCTGCAATGTGGATGACCAGAAAACTCTCCTGCACTTACAGCCTGCCATATTGGTAGGATTTACAGGCTGATAATCAACCGGTTTGGCCACATTACGCATACATCTTCCATGGCCTTCAAGTCCTGGAGTGAAATGTGAACCCACAGCTACTGCTCTGGAAGTAGGGACACTACCACTACACCACAAGACCTCCTTAAGCCTTTGATAAAGATTGTGAGTAATTGAGACCCAAGAGTTCCACTAAACCCTGCCACCTGAAAATGACCCTCTGTTAACCAATCCTCAGTCCATGTTAATATAGACTCTATTATTGGGAGTTGAAGAGGGCACAAATAGTACTTTGTCTTTTATTTGATCTATATCATGTAACCTATATGTACATAACTCTTTTACTGCTATTCTCCAGACTCCTATTCCCAATTATACCTCCCTAGACCCGTTATTTGTTTACTTGTCCCATTCTCACCACCTTTTGCCTGATAGAGTTATAGAGTCATAGAGGTTTACAGCATGGAAACAGGCCCTTCGGCCCAACTTGTCCATGCCGCCCTTTTTTTAAAACCCCTAAGCTAATCCCAATTGCCCGCATTTGGCCCATATCCCTCTATACCCATCGTACCCATGTAACTAAATGCTTTTTAAAAGATAAAATTATACCGCCTCCACCACTACCTCTGGCAGCTTGTTCCAGACACCCACCACCCTCTGTGTGAAAAAATTGCCCCCCTGAGAAAACAACAGGGTAGGTCAGTCTTGGGCTGAAAGACAGAAGAGATTAAATGTCA
This sequence comes from Mustelus asterias, assembly GCF_964213995.1. Taxonomy (NCBI): domain Eukaryota; kingdom Metazoa; phylum Chordata; class Chondrichthyes; order Carcharhiniformes; family Triakidae; genus Mustelus; species Mustelus asterias. Next base: position 44,786,721 of record NC_135809.1, on the reverse strand, counting down.
AAGGGGGTGATGCATTTTGGTAGATTGAACCAGGGCAGGACTTACTCGGTTACTGGTAGGGCATTGGAAAGAGATATAGAACAAATAGATCTCGGGGTACAGGTTCATAGCTCCTTAAAATTGGAGTCACAGGTGGGCAGGATGGCGAAGAAGGCATTCGGCATGCTTGGTTTCATTGGTCAGAACATTGAATACAGGAGTTGGGACGTCTTGTTGAAGTTGTACAAGACATTGGTAAGGCCACACTTGGAATACTGTGTACAGTTCTGTTCACCCTGTTATAGAAAGGATATTATTAAACTAGAAAGAGTGCAGAAAAGATTTACTAGGATGCTACTGGGACTTGATGGTTTGAGTTATAAGGAGAGGCTGGATAGACTGGGACTTTTTCCCTGGAGCGTAGGAGGTTTAGGGGTGATCTTATAGAGGTCTATAAAATAATGAGGGGCATAGAGCAGGTAGATATTCAACATCTTTTCCCAAAGGTAGAGTCTAAGACTAGAGGGCATAGGTTTAAGGTGAGAGGGGAGAGATACAACAGTGTCCAGAGGGGCAATTCTTTTACAGAGAGTGGTGGGTGTCTGGAACAAGTAGCAGTAGTAGAGGCGGGTACAATTTTGTCTTTTAATGAGCATTTAGACAGTTACATGGGTAAGATTGGTATAGAGGGATATGGGCCAAACACGGGCAATTGGAACTAACTTAATGGTAAAAACTGGGCGGCATGGACAAGTTGGGCCGAAGGGCCTGTTTCCATGATTAAACCTCTATGACTGCTTTTTCACAACACTTCCCCGTTGTACATATAAATGATGTTGCTCTTTTCTGTAGTAATGTACATGATACATGTGGTTGGATCACTAAGCATTAAAATTCTAAACTGAACTATTGCAGTCAACTAGCGCTGACCTCTGAGATTAATATTTTGTGGCAGTGCTGTTCAAGAGGCTGCAGCAAATAGAATCCAAATGTGCATTATTATTGGACATGTGAGTGGCAGAACATCCAAATTCAGAGAATGTGATGCAGTAAGTGATGAAGTTTCAGCTGCGCATAACCACAGCGTAATGTGTCTATCTTGGCCCAATCTCCCACCATGAATAGTTAATAGGTGTGGTTGGCTATGTAGGAGGTGGTATCTGCAGCGGCAGCAAAATGAGTTGATAATGTGCACAGTGACGGGAATGGCTGCTCTTTACACCGCTCATTACTTTACAGAATTATTTGATAGAGATGTTATTTTCTGAGAGCCATTGGTAGAGTTTCTGAATGATACCGGGATCCAGAATCCCTTTGATCTAACACCAGAAGTTCCCCGAAGCTACAACAATAGTAGCCTGCTGGTGTTTCCTCAGACTTGGTGCTTTGCTGGTGATGATGTACCTGATGCTGTTCTGCAAATCTAGATGATCCAGATTCTGGGTATTGAAATAATCAATCTCCAAAAATCGTTCCAAATATAGAATGATTGATAGGGAGCAATGATTGGAGCCTGATCTCAATATTTAAATTCTATTTTAAATAGAATTTAAATATAATTAGTGACCCTGGCATGTATCATCCCGGTTCACTGTCCTTAGCGGCTTCACCAGTGAGGGTCCTCAAGGGCGAGGATCACATATAATCCCCATCAATGGGGACCTATTGTGATGGTCTTGCTGGTAGGATTGGAGGCCATTGAGGCCACCCCGGAGGTCAGAGAAGGGGGTGCCCCTTGTGCCATTCCAGCCTGACAGTGCCAGCCTGGCACCCTGGCACTGCCCACCAGGCATCCTGGCACTGCCAGCCTGCCACACAGGACAATGCCAAGGGGATAGAGTCTGAGAGGCGAGGCCTACAGGGAGGGGGTGGGGGCTGAATTGGGTAGGGCCTAAGGCGGAGGCGGGCGGGGGGGGGGAAATGCGCTCTCTGCAGTTGGATTGGACAGGGGGACCCTCCAGTGATCCAATAGGAATAGATACAAAAACATAGCACAATTCTATATGTGAAAAACTATCCTGTTCCACACAATGGTCCAGTTTGTACTGAGTCATAAATAACAGGTACTGGGGATATCTCTGCTTTCTGTTGATTCGTATCTCAGCTTTCGTCACCACCTTCAAGTTAGGGCCAAAAAAGTGACACATCGTGCCATTAAAAATGTACTTCGAGAAGAATGCACACGCCTTAGCCTTTCTGGTGTAATTAGTGTGAATGTGTCATGTAAGGAGAGCCACTTCACCACGTTCCATAAATTTCAATGGTGAGTCTCTCAGAGAGCCACTGTTGTCACACAGGCCTGTAACTTCTCAGGGGGTATCCCAAAGATGCACTGGGGAAACCTTCTCTGAAGTTTCCAGGTAAGGGCTTGCACCACAATCTCCCAGAAACACTAACTTCTGCCAAAGCGATTTAAATCACTAACTTTGTTTCTGCCAGTGCTACGCTAATAGTTGCTTTGAAAAAGTTGGAAGAAATCAAACCACTAATTTCAGCGTAACTATTTTAAAGACAGACTGATCCCCACATGGGTAAGCACCCCCCCACCACTACACGGGGGACTCTTCCAGCCCCACTAAGCAGCCCCCCACGGTGTTCCCCATCCTGACCTCCCCCCTGACTGAAATGGCTGGACCACGCCCTCTCCCAACAACCTGACCCAGTTAGATCCCGCTTGACCTGACCTCCCACCAACCCCCCAAACATTCCCAAAATCCCATCCACTTACCTTAGACATTTACCTTCTCCCTGGCCTGTCATTTTCGATGGGACCTTTAAATGTATCTGCTTTACAGCAGCTAGTGACATAAAGAGGGAGCATGCCCTCCTTTGCTTCGATTCTTTTAGACTCTTGACGCTTGACCCAGGGACCCTCTGCGTTGCCTGGATTGCGTCTGGTCTGAGTCAGGAAGGTCGGGCAAGACAGACACGGTTGAAATTTGGCGCAGGTAAGTGGGTATGGAGTGGCATTCAGCATCAAATTGCCACTCTGAGGAAGTTATGGCCTACGATCTCTGGAGGAGCAGGGCACCATGGACAGTAATGTTCTCATGTTCACATTTAAATGCATGTGTGGCTTTCCAGAGATTGATCTCCTGTTTATACTTTAAGAACTGTGAGCACTGACAGCTTCACTCTTGCTTTTACTGAAAATTCCTGGTCAATATATCTAGCAAATTTCCTCTGACTGGGATAGGCGCAATGATTTTTTTCCTTTATGTCCTTTTCAAGCTGTCAAGAGTGTACTTAGCATCACGGCTAAAGAATTATTTGCAGGATTTTGTCAGATCAGCAGATCTTAGTTTTATTGCTGTTTTGCAGCCCTCATGTTTTGGGAGATGCTGGACAACTGCAATGTTTTACTGTCTTGCATTATAATCCCAGCCACATATCCTACTAAATATAAAGTTGACTTGGGACAGCTTTAAGTCTATATGAAAAGTTATTTGTTAACCAATTGCAAGTAATGCTCAATGATCTTGTGTGTGCACAATCAAAAAGAATGAAAGATGTCATTGGGTTTATTTTTCAGGCATTTGGACAGGCTTATTCAAACCACCGTAAAGTCGCGGAAGATGGTGAGTCCCGCGAGGAGACTCTTCTGCAGGAGTCTGCATCAAAGGAGGCGTATTACCTCAGCAAGATTCTGGAGCTGCAGACAGAGCTGAAACAAGCCAGGACGGTTGTGGTCAATGTCCAGTCTGAAAATGAACGACTCAGTGCCATTTCGTTGGATCTCAAAGAGGTAACCATGGTGATTTTGCCGCTTTAGACCAGGGGCCGAGGAATCCCACATTAGCCAGTTGTAGGAAAGCAGGATTGATGGGAACGCCGCAGTAAATAGTCACATTTCTGCAAAGTATGGTTAATGGTTTTGTGCAAAAATCAATAGCTTTAGGTTGAGAAGGCTGGTATCATCAAGACATGTACTGTATTCCGATGCATTGTTTCCTGATATGTTAAAACAGGCACACAACAGGGATTTTTTAAAATCCTTAATGTTTTTGTTTTATTGACTGAAAGTTTTGGTAATTGCTGAGTCACAGTTTCAGGCCCATAGACCTCCAATACTTCGTCAAAGTGGTTATTCTTCGCAAAAGCCTTCACAATTGAGTGTAGACAACCATTTAAACAGGGGGGTTAGGAACATTAATGAACCTAATCCTACCGTCATCTGATAGCCACACATACATAGTTTCTGGCAGAGATCCTCAGGAGCAGTACTTCCCTCTCCCTAGTTCTGAGGGAGTGGAAACTAATTGTAGCGTCTGTGCCACCACCATGACTGAGATTGGAACATTGATTGAATCTGGGATCACCTAATGTGCATCACCACAGGTTGTGAATTTGCTGCCAGATGTGGTTATATGAAATCCTTTTTAAATGGGTGGAATCACCATGGTAAATGTCTGGACAAACTACTTGCCATATCTATAGATGAAATATTGTGGGATCGGGTTATAAGATAGATGCCAGTTAGTTACAAAACTGAAACCTCATTGGAAAAAACCCTGCTCTGCAGCATAAGCTGCGTTTTCTATGATGTGAACATCCTAAAATGGCCACCAAGGCTGCGCCAGCCAAGTGTCTGACAAGTTATTTGAGGAGCATTTATAGCGAAAGTTAAAATCAATGCCACTAGATAGTCTGGTGATAAGTTCTTTCACACCAGTTCTCTAAGTAAACAGAGTGGGTTAAATTGCAAAGGAAGTAGAAGGAAAATCTATAAATTGAAATATTTTCCCTCTTATTTAATGGTTTCTTGCTATACAGAAGAAAGGCAGAACCATTTTAATGTCAATGAACTTTGAATTAATGTGGCAAAAATATATTTCCTATTATTTGGTAACTCTGAGTTGTCAACAGTTTCTGGCCATTTTAATAAAACAATTTGAAAGTGCATCTGAGAATTTCACTTGAGACTTACTGACACACAATTCCATTGGTAATTAGTTGGAACAACCACTCAAACCCACTCTCCATCATGAAGTTGAGTTAACTAAAATTCAAGGTTTCTTCAGTGTCAGTTTAGTCATGATCAACCCCATTCTTCTTATTCACTGGATAAGCTAGCATGCAAAAAGCTAGCTCTTGCATATATGATGGTGTTGTGCAATGAGATTATTACATGCTCTGTATTTTAAAAGGAGAGAAAAGTTTTTAGTTGTTCTCTTTTCATTCCTTATTGCCGAGGAGTGTCACCTCTATAGACTCGGTGGGGGACTAGTCTCCTTAAACTCAGCAAATGAGGAGGCTGTCGGTTGACTTTGGGGATTTGCATTCTCTCAATATTTTTTTTAAAATTCCCCTCAGGGAAGTGCCTAGTTTATTCCTGCTGCATCCACCTAAAGGAATGTCTCAGCTCACAAATTCACCGTAAGAAAGGAGAGAATGTTTGAGGAAGCTAACTTGTGTCATGTCAGTTTTTATTTTAGTGTCATCAACGAACTTGGATAAATGGTTCTCAATAATCTAATCATCAATAAATAATTACTAAATACATGAATGGTAGAGGCTCCAATACAGATATCTGTGGACAAATAATAATTTCCGTCCAATTTGAGTGCATACTCGTTATCCCAACTCTGTCTTCCTCCAGCTAACCAATCTACTAACCAGGTCAATAATTTGTCATTGATTCCATGAGCTTTAATTTGAACTAAGTCTCATACATGGGCCCTTTATATGGAAGTCCATATAAACTACATCCATATATAATCCCAGTGTACTTCTTCAGTTACTTCCATTAAAAAAATTAAATAAAATTCATTAGACTTGATTTACCCTTTACAAATCAATGTTGGCTCTCTCTAATCCGCTCAGATTTCCCCAGTACTCAGTCACCTCTGTCCTTAATTATAAATTCCAATAATAATGGTAATAATGGATGCTAGCCTAAGAGGTCTATACTTTCCTGGCTTTTCTCATGTATTTTATTCTAAACAATTGTTACATTTTCAATTTTCGAACTTAAAAAGTCAGTTCCAGAATCAAGAGAGCTTTGAGAGTTGATGTTCAAAGCATCTACAATTTCCTCATCCATTTCCTTTAAAATCCTGGGTTGAAACCATCAGGTCCATGTGATTTATCTATTTTCAGTGCCATTATTTTTCTAATATTATTTTCTTGCTTACGTCAACTTTAGGGAGTTCCAGTCCTTGAATTGTGATTAGTTTTCCTGGAATGTCTGTTCCATTGATCTCCTGATAGCTAGATCTATGGCAGTCAGTGTAACTGAGGCAGTGCTACAGGCCAGTTCACTAAACATGAAGCAGAAGTTTTTTAAAAATCTGTCAGGTGGTTGAAGTGCTGCCACCTTCATGGTGGAAAACTGTTTTCTTGTTTATTTGTAAAAACACCCAATGAAACCTGTGACCTGCAAGTCACATCATTGTGGTGAAATGTTCTGATCCAGCTCCCCAAACATGACAAATATGTTTAACAAACACGTTTTGCAAAGACAGTTCCTCTTTAATATAGAGGGGGAGCTGAGATATTTGACATTGTTGGAAGTTGGGAGCTATGCCAATGTTTGCGAAAGCCTGATGTAGATATTTACCCAGTGAATGCTTATTTTGGAATTTGATTCTCCTCAGCACTGGCTCATTGAGTGTCACAACATTTCTGCTTCATGTTTGCCACTGATTCTAGCTGTGCCAGTAGAATGGGGCAGTCACTGACTGTCAGAAATTATGGGAACTCTGAACACTCTGCTAGAGAAACAGATAAGCCCCCAAAACCAGTGCACAAAATAAATCCATCCATTTTCAGTAGTCCCTCGGGATCGCGGATGACTTGTTTCCACTTCAGTTTGATGGGTTCAGTGTACATGGGAGGCTCTGCCACATGTGGGCCAGATGTTGCCTGCAAGGCCAGGCAGATGAGGTGTCTGTAGGTTTCTGCTCTCTGTCCATTGCTTCACTTTGCCTCTGCACGTTCGCAATGCTGTCTCTCAATGTTTCTTGCTTCAGGCTGCAATGTTGATGTTGGTGCCTGAGACCTGAGCTGCTGTGGTGATGCAGTGCGCAGATCTGTCACTGTGGGGGTTGTCCACAAGGACCCTGATGTTCCAGGTGCCAAACTTAATTTTGAGCAGTGGAGGATGTAACGTGATTTGGTCATTGCACGGGCTCACCACGTGGTCACGGCAGAGCGGGGTCGTGGTCCGGTGGCAATGGGGTTCCAAGAAGATTGGAGACCACCTTCAGCTTGAGACATTAGTACGGTCTGTGCATGATTGTACCCAAGTGACCTGTGGCTGGGAACAGACTGAAGCTGCAAAAACATCACAGCAACAAACACCCTTCAGGTTAATGATCACTAAATTCACAAAAAAAAATTTGATTCAAATGAATAAAATGTGAAAGTGAAAGTTTTCTGTCATATGTGCACTCATTTAGCAACTAAGACCTTGTATTTCCACAGAGCAGTTGATTCATTCACAGAATGCGTCCCAGTCAGCAGTCAACAACAGGACAACAGGTCAAACCCAGGTCACACAACCATGATCTTATTTAATTGGGTGAAATCCAGTATTAACAGTGGGACATTAGAAGTGTATCAGTGCTGCCACATACTGATGAGAGAACGGTGTTGTGCTAACATGTCCTAATGGTCAATGCATCTGACACAATGGCCTGTATTTTGTGGTGGAAATGATAGTGGAGTGATCAGCAATCGTCTTTTATTAAAGCGGAAATCAAATAGAAACTTAAGGCATCTGCAGGTGTGCAGTTCAGGTTCACGTCTGGGTGAAGCTGTTGTAAACCTTGCCAACGTGACATCAGAATGCCGAGGTTTGAAACTCCCCCTGGGGGAACATATTGTATTATATACAAATTCATTAAAATGTATTAAAATCAGGTTCACACGTGTTACGGGCATGAACCTGAATCCATCACCGGCGAGGGGCGGCAAAAATCGGCAATTGCCACTTTGGCGGCGGGATCCGTGATTTCGGGGTTTCGCCGGATCTTGAGCCCCCGTGTTATTCCTGTGCACAAAGAGCAAGAGCTCAACACCGCTCCCACTGTGTATTGTGTTCAATAAATTTGTGTGAAAAGTTCTAAGAGGCAATAAAGGATGTCAGCCTGTGAGTGGATCTGAACATTGACTAAACAATTGTCTTTGACATTGGCCATGTTGGCATGCGATGTGTTAGCTTGAATAAGGAATTCGAGGATAGAATTTCCACAGAAATTTCCCCCATCTTCTGCCATAACTTTAGCAGAAGATCCATTAGAAATCCCACAGAAACAGTGTGAGGAGCCACTTTTCCAGTCTTTCCACTGAAGTTATGGCAGGTGATTATGGAAATTCCATCCTCGATCTTAAGTAGTCTCAACCTGGATCCGAATGGTCACAGGTCAACAGCAGGAATTTAAAAAAATATATGTCGAAAGAGGTAGCTATAGAGATAACAGATCCATTGGTGATTATCTTCCAAAGTTCTTTAGGTTCTGGAAGAGTTCCTGCAGAATGGAAGGTAGCAAATGTCATCCCGCTATTTAGGAAGTGAGGGTGAGAGAGAACATGGAACTACCGAACTGTTAGTCTTACAGAAGTAGTAGGGAAAATGCTCGAATTTATTATAAAGGATGTGACAAATGGACATTTGGGGATAATAATGATCTGATTGGGTATAGTCAACATGAATTTATGGATGGAAAATAATGTTTGATGAATTTGTTGGATTTTTTTGAGGGTGTTGCCAACAAAATTGATAAAGGGAGTTTGTGGATGTAGTAAACTTGGATTTTCAGAAGACTTTTGATAAAGCCCCCCCACAGGAAGCTGGTGAGCAAAATTAAAGTACATGGGATAGGAGGTAATATACTGGCATGGATGAAGCATTGGTTAACAAGCAGAAAACAGAGTAGGCATAAATGGGTCATTCTCATGTTGGCATTTGGGTACCACAGGCATCAGTACTTGGGCCCCAGCTGTTCACAACAAACATCAATGATTTCTACATGAGGTCCAAATGTAATATTTCCAAGTTTGTGGATGACACACAGCTCGGTGGGAATCTGTGCAGTATGGAAGATGCAAAATGGCTTCAAGAGGAGTTGGACAGATTTGGTGAGTGAGCAAGGACATGCCAGATAGGACCGACTATGCAGGAACAGATGTGCAGAGTATTTCTTAACTAGAAAGTGTGGACATACAAAGTGACCTGGGCATCCTTGTCCATAAGTCACTGAAAGCTAATGTGCAGGTGGACAAGCAATTAGGAAGACTAATGGAATGTTAGTCATTATCGCAAGAATAATGAAGTCTTGCTTTCGTTGTATAGAACCTTGGTTTGACTGTACTTGGGGTACTGCGTGCAGTCAGAAAAAGGCATTGAAATGGAAGATCAGCTATGATCGTATTGAATGGTGGCGAAGAATCGATGGGCTGAATGACTTACTCCTGCTCCTATATTCCTCCCTCACAAACTCACCTTCTGCCTGGCTTCTCAAGGTGGCTGGATCTTTAAACATCCCTGCTTTACGGCAGCGAGTGCTGTAAACAAAAGGGGTGTGGTTTTCTTACTTAGAATTCTCCTGCCCTTGACACAAGGCCTCAGGAGCCTGCTGCACTACAGTGTTCTCATCCAGCCTGAGCCGGTAGATGGGACGAGAAAGCAGCAGCTTCATTTCCAGGTAGGTAAATAGGAGCAGAGTGGAATCTGACTCCGATCGCTACTCCACAGACGTAGATCTTTCTTGTGGCAGCTATGTATTTCTACCACCATCAATAGTATTGCTGCTTCAGCAATCCTGGCTTTTCATTCTCATCTATAGGCAAGACATATGTTGGCCTTTTATTTTTTTGCTGGTGGTTATCTCTCAGACGATGTCATATTTATGTATGGCCAAATACTGGGACTTTGCACATCTCAACTATATACCTGCAGGCTATCTGAACCTTCTCTGCAAAACTACTGAAGCATTCATTAGTAAATCCTTTGAAAGCCTATCAAAAGGAAAGTCTCATGGGACTTGGACGTGCAGTTAGGAAAAGCTTTTTTATCTGTACTACCAAAGCCATTGCAACACCAACACCCCCCCCCCCCTCCGGCCCACAAATTGTTTGAAGCCAACTCAATTTATATAGTTTTCAGCTTTTCTGATAGAAAACAGTTACAGTAGTTAGCACTGCTGCCTCACAGTGCCAGGGACCTGGGTTCGATTCCTGGCTTTGGTCGCTGTCTGTGTGGAGTCTGCACATTCTCCCTGTGTCTGTGTGGGTTTCCTCCGGCTCTCCGGTTTCCTCCCACAGTCTGAAAGACGTGCTGGTTAGGTGCATTGGCCATGTTAAATTCTCCCTCGGTGTACCCAAACAGGTGCCGGAGTGTGGCGATTAGGGGATTTTCACAGTAACTTCATTGCAGTGTTAATGTAAGCTTACTTGTGACACTAATAAATAAACTTTAAAAAACATTTATTATGGTTGAAAGTAACTTTACATACAGCAGATCAATGCTGGCTTACAGATTCCACTTTTCTGACTTGTTAATTTCAGTTTGGATATAACAGAAATAAAAACAAAAAATTCCAGAAATACTCAGCAGGTCTGGCAGCATCTGGGGAGAGAGGCACAGGATTAATGGTCGATGTAACGGGTTCCCCAACTGCAGCACTGATGCAGAATTTATTGCTGCTTTAGGAACTTTCAAAATTATCATTCAAACTGCTACCTTTACAAAACTGGAAATAAAGTTTCATTTCACGGTGTTAATGTAGGCCTACTTGTGACAATAATAAATAAACTTTAAACTATTTCTGGCATTTCCAGCGACTAATGAAGACCGCGCTTCCCTACGTTCTCCTGAATTCAGCAAATTAATTAGATCCTGAGTGAAGCAGACTTCCATAGCTTTCACCAGCGTGGACACCAAATGTGATCAGAATGTGGGACTGTAAATGTAATCTTTTGGATTACAAGCTTGTACTTGGATGATTTAAATAGCACAATCCTTTCCCTTTTTTTGCTCCATTTAGTTAAAAATAATGTTCTCAAATAAGAATTGTTTACCTCAGCCGAGCAGCTGGAGGGAACATTGGAGTTGAACCCAATCCTGTCTATATCTGACATCAATACAGATCCACCTTTCATCAAGTAATTAAATAGTAATTAAGAATGTGAGTCCAGACTGATTTTTTAACCACTCTCCCCTGCCCCCCCCCTACTTGCACTCTAACCCCCATCCCTGCTGATATCAGTAGATTCCCCATGGATCAGGAATTCAGCCTGAGCCCTTTTGGTTTTGGATGGTTTAGTCCACCAGAAGCCAGTTTGGTAGTTTATCTGACTGCTTTCTGACAACAATTTATCAACCCTTTGAGTTCCCCCTCAAGCTTTCCTAACAGAGCACTGATGCGAGAATAAAAATAGCTTTTTATCATGTTTGGATTTAGAGAAATGAATGTGACTTCAGGTCATATATACCTCCTTGCAGACCCAGATGAAGTGTGGATAATTTTTTCCCCAATTCCATCCTGCTCCTTGGATATTTGCTCAGGTTAAACCAGGTGTTTTTGTCCTGTATATTCTCTTCAATAAGAAGTTTAACAACACCAGGTTAAAGTCCAACAGGTTTATTTGGTAGCAAAAGCCACTGTGGCTTTTGCTACCAAATAAACCTGTTAGACTTTAACCTGGTGTTGTTAAACTTCTTACTGTGTTTACCCCAGTCCAACGCCAGCATCTCCACATCATGACTATTCTCTTCAACCCAGAGTTTTTGTCACCTTCAGATTAGATCCACGTGGTATCTATCTCCAGATTACATTTTTCCAACAATCTCCTTGCTCACTTCCTGAATTCCAGCTGACACAAACTCCAATTTTTCCAGACTCTTTGACAATACTTTCAGTTATCATTCAACTCTTCTATTTATGCTTGGTGTCAAGAACAAAGAACAATACGGCACAGGAACAGGCCCTTCGGCCGTCCAAGCCCGCGCCGCTCCCTGGTCCAAACTAGACCATTCTTTTGTATCCCTCCAATCCCACTCCGTTCATATGGCTGTCTAGATAAGTCTTAAACGTTCCCAGTGTGTTTGCCTCCACCACCTTGCCTGGCAGCGCATTCCAGGCCCCCACCACCCTCTGTGTAAAATATGTCCTTCTGATATCTGTGTTAAACCTCCCCCCCTTCACCTTGAACCTATGACCCCTCGTGAATGTCACCATCGACCTGGGGAAAAGCTTCCCACCGTTCACCCTATCTATGCCTTTCATAATTTTGTACACCTCTATTCAGTCTCCCCTCATCCTCCGTCTTTCCAGGGAGAACAACCCCAGTTTACCCAATCTCTCCTTATAACTAAGCCCCTCCATACCAGGCAACATCCTGGTAAACCTCCTCTGTACTCTCTCCAAAGCCTCCACGTCCTTCTGGTAGTGTGGCGACCAGAACTGGACGCAGTATTCCAAATGCAGCCGAACCAACGTTCTATACATCTACAGCATCAGACCCCAACTTTTATACTCTATGCCCCGTCCTATAAAGGCAAGCATGCCATATGCCTTCTTCACCACCTTCTCCACCTGTGACGTCACCTTCAAGGGTCTGTGGACTTGCACACCCAGGTCCCTCTGCGTATCTACACCCTTTATGGTTCTGCCATTTATCGTATAGCTCCTCCCTACATTATTTCTACCAAAATGCATCACTTCGCATTTATCAGGATTGAACTCCATCTGCCATTTCTTTGCCCAAATTTCCAGCCTATCGATATCCTTCTGTAGCTTCTGACAATGCTCCTCGCTATCTGCAAGTCCTGCCAATTTTGTGTCGTCCGCAAACTTACTGATCACCTCAGTTACACCTTCTTCCAGATCGTTTATATAAATCACAAACAGCAGAGGTCCCAATGGAGGTCTAGTCCTGAAGTCGGTACATAAAGCATTTAATGTGCTAACCAGGTAATTGTGGAAATGTACTCTATTTCATCTTATTATTTTGCTTTGTATTTATGTCCTGAGGCAGTGTATTTTTTTGTGCTAGCATTCACTGAAGTGATATCTTTTGTTTTGACATGAGCCTGGATGATAAGTGGAGGTAGGCAATTTGACCATAGACTGATCATTAGCAAAGACAGAACTGTTTTCACCTGCACTCCGAGGGCATTTGGAGCTTCCAGATATGGTTCCCTCGATGCTTTGGGTGCCAGACATGACATGACAACTTCCAAAGTCTTGACTGGAAAGATTCCATCTATTCTCAACAGATCATTGGCCCAGGAACTGTGGCCTAACAGATGTGGCCATGCATAATGACACTTCTTCAGAGCAGCGAGATGTTTATTCCCTTCCTCCAAACCCATTTGATGGCTGCACAGGGCCAGGGCCTGGCTGGGCTTAACTCCATGTCTGAAGCTGCTCCCTCTAGCACAGCACCCTCCTGGAGACAACGGCCACTTCAAGATGCCAAGGCTGCTGCCATTAAGTACCATCCCTCAAACTTACTACCTTCAGTCACATGGAGAGATACTAGAAGATGTAAAAGGCTCAGTGCATGAGGAAGCAAGGTAGTTTGCACAGTGATAAGAAACAGTATTGATCATAGCTGCCTAGGATCAGCGCTCAATTTGTGTGCTGACATCTGAAACTTAAATTGGGAGTTTTTGCAAATGATCTAAAGACAAGGCGGAGTAGTTAATTTCTTTCCCAGTGCTCCCTCAATCTATCCTCCCATTTTCACCAGTGAGAAAACACATCCACTAACTTGATGAATAGACCAGCTCTGATGGAGGCAAGTCCAAGAATAATCCACAGAAACGTATGTTTCAGTCTTTTCATCTTTCAGTCTTTCTCTCCTGTCCTCTCTCATTGGTGTTCCTGTCTCATTGGGATCTGTTCCCTGAGCTCTGGGTGCGGTTTGGGTCCTCAGAAAACCGGCTGTTATCCATTGATGAGGTTTTAGTGCAGGGTCGTCACAGCTGAGCCTCATCCTATCCTCATCTTCCATCCACACACGTGCAAAACAGATGGTGGACTTATTGAGCTGATGTAATTTAGCATCCGTATTTTTGTCGGAGATGAACTAATAACAAATGCTGAGAAATTAACCCAAGGGCCTTTCAGTTTTATATAACTCAGTTACTCATTGGACAGACATGCTGAGCCACGAGGGAACCCAACTTTCAGTCCCTCACCTTTAGGAAGATTGGTGGGATAGGTGATTGAGGAATTATTGGAAGGATTGAGAGCGCGGTGAGTTGGATCAAGCCCATCCTATACTTCAGCTGGAGAACTTGTTGCTATTACTGAGGGACTGATGGTTTAGTGGTGATGGGGGGAGGGTAGGTGGCAGCAATATCTGTAACTTGGTTTTGTCAAACTACAAAATGACTTTTACTTTCTGCTGGAATTGGGTATTTTTAGCACAGAGCTGATTTGTATTAAGTTCTTGTTGTGTATTGCATATGGAATGTAAGATTAAAGATAGGATGGCAGAAGCCCTGTCAAATATCCCTTTGGGAACAAACAGTTCAGTAAATGTTGGCAGTGCTGTTAATCTTTAAGAATGTTTGTCCTTAGAAGATGTGTTCTTGTCTGCTCTATCTATTAATGGTGTAATGAAAATAGCCTTTTTTTTAATGAAATGCATCAGCTATTGCCTTTAGCTGTTTTAATATTGCCAGCTAGGAATAAAGGACCTGACATGAGAAATGGGAGATGGGAAAGAACTGGACTGAGGCCTTTTTTTTCACTATGTTGCTCCATTCTCCCCACCTATCCATGACTACATCGCTTGAGGTTTATAATGTGGGAGACGCATTATTTACGTGAGGAATGGTGTGATACTTGTGATTGAATAAGAAAAATCCCAAATTAGTTCTGATTGAGAAACCAGTCAGTCAGCACAGAGACATTGACATAGATACGAATAAAGGACCTGACATGAGAAATGGGAAACGGGAAAGAACTGGACTGAGGCCTTTATTTTCACTACGTGGATAGTCAGATGGCTTAGTATATTGACGTGGCAACATGGTGTGCCATTCCCTTCCCTCTGTGACCATTTAATTTTGACCAACAACAAAAACATGCATTTCTGTAGCAGCTTTAACATAGTGAAAAGTCCCAAGATGCATCACAAGGGACATACAAGGAGATATTCAGATGGATAATCAAAAGCTTGGTCAAAGGTTTTAAGGAATATCTTAAAGGAGATGGGAGTGGTGGAGAGGTATGAAACAGCTAGTGAGAAAATTCCAGAACATAGTACCTTGGCAGCTGAAGACACGGCAGCCAATAGTGGGCCAATTAAAATTGGACATGTGCAAAAGGCCAGAATTGGAGGATTGCAGGGATCTCAAAGGTTTGTAGGGCTGGAGGAAGTTGCAGAGATAAGGAGGGGTGAGACGGGGGGAGGGGGGGGCGGAGAGATTTGAACACAAAGATGAGAATTTTAAAATTGAGTTGTTGCTTAACTGAGAGGTGATGTATGTCATCGTGCATGGGGGTGATGGGTGATTGATTGGCTCAATGAGACTTTGGACAAGGGCAGCAGAGTTTTGGATGAACACAGAAACTAAAAGCAGGAGTAGGCCATTCAGCCCTTCAAACCTGCTCCGTCGTTCATTTTGGTCATGGCTGATCATCGAATTCAATATCCTGATCCCCCCTTCCTCTCATATCCCTTGATCTCTTTAGCCCCAAGAGTTACATCTAATTTCTTCTTGAAATCAGACAACGTTTTGGCTTCAACTACATTCGGTGGTAGTGAATTCCACACATTCGCCACCCTCTGGATGAAGAAATTTCTCCTCACCTCAGTTTTAAAACGTTTATCCCTTATCCTCAACTATGACCCCTAGTTCTGGACTCCCCCCACCAATGGGAACATTCTTTCTGAATCTACCTTGTCTAACCCTGTTAGAATTTTATAAGTTTCTTTGAGATTCCCGCTCACTCTTCTAAACTCCAGTGAATATAATTCTAACCGACTTAGTCTCGCCTTATATAACAGACCTGCCATCCCAGGAATCATAGAAGCCCTATAGTGCAGAAAGAGGCCATTTGGCCCATCGAGTCTGCACCGACCACAATCCCACCCTGGCCCTACCCCCTTATCCCTACATATTTACCCGCTAATCCCTCTAACCTACGCATCTCAGGACACTAAGGGGCAATTTTAACATGGCCAATCAACCTAACCCGCACATCTTTGGACTGTGGGAGGAAACCGGAGCACCCGGAGGAAACCCACGCAGACACGAGGAGAATGCGCAAACTCCACACAGACAGTGACCCAAGCCAGGAATCGAACCCAGGTCCCTGGAGCTGTGAAGCAGCAGTGCTAACCACTGTGCTACCGTGCCGCCCCATCAGCTTGGTAAACATTCGCTGTGCTCTCTCTATAGCAAGGACATCCTTACTCAGATAAGGACACTAAAACTGCACACAATACTTCAGGTATGGCCTCACCAACCCCCTATACAATTGCAGCAAAACATTACTATTCCTATACTCAAATCCTCTCGCTTTGAAGGCCAACATATCATTTGCTTTCTTTACTGCCTGCTGTACCTGCATGCTTACTTTGAGCAACTGATGAACGAGGACACCAAGGTCTCGTTGAGTATCCACTTTTCTCAATTTACACCCATTCAAGTAATAATCTGTCTTCCTATTATTGCTACCAAAGTGGATAACATTTATCTACATTATATTGCATCTGCCATGCAGATGCCCACACACTCAGCCTGTCCAAATCATGCTGAAGTATCTCTGCATTCTCCTCATAGCTCACCCTCTCACCCAACTTCGTATCATCTGCAAAGTTGGAGATAATACATTTAGTTCCCTCTTCCAAATCATTAATATATAATGTGAACATTTGGGGTCCAAGCACAGATCCCTGTGGAACCCCACTAATCACTGACTGCCAATCAGTAAAAGACTCATTTATGCCAACTCTTTGCTTCCTAGCTGCTAGCCAGCTTTCTGTCCATCTCAAGATGTTATCTGCAATCCCATGTGCTTTAACGTTACATAGTAGTCTGTTATGTGAGACCTTGTCAAAGCTTTCTGAAAGCCTAAATCAACCATATCCACTGGTCCTCCTCTATCAACTCTACTAGTTGCATTCTCAAAGAATTCCAGTAGATTCGTCAAGCATGATTTCCCTTCTGTAAATCCATGCTGACTCAGTATGATTATACCAATGCCTTCCAAATGCTGAGTTATGAAAGCCTTGATAATGGACTCTAGCAACTTCCCCAGTACTGACATTAGGCTCACTGGTCTGTAGTTCCCTGTTTTCTTTCCCTTTTTGAATAGCGAGCTTACATTAGCTACCCTCCAATCTGTAGGAACCAGTCCAGAGTCCAAAGAATTTTGGAAAATAACCACCAATGGATCTACTATTTCCAGGGCCACTTCCTGAAGTACTCTGAGATGAAGCTTATCAGGACCTGGAGATTTTCATTTTTCTACTAATGCTGATTTCCTTCAGCTCCTCACTAAAATTTCCTCTCAGAACTTCTGGTACTATGAATCTAGTTCCACAGCCATTTCTTTATTCCCCATTATGAATTCTCCTGTTTCTGGTTGTAAGGGGCCTACATTTGTTTTTGTCAATCTTTTTTCTTTACATACTTATAGAAACTTTTACAGTCAGTTTTTATGTTCCCTGCGAGCTCACTTTCATACTTTATTTTTCCCTTCTTAATTACTCCGTTGGTCCTCCTTTGCTGAATTTTAAACTGCTCCCAGTCCTCAGGCCTATTGCTTTTTCTTGCCAATTTGTATGTTTCTTTCTTGAATCTGATATTATCTCTAATTTTCCTTGTAAGCCATGGTTTGGCCACAATTCCCTCACTACTCTTGCGCCAAACAGAAATAAACAATTTCTGGAGTTCACCTATTCATTCTTTAAATGCCTGCCATTGCCTGTCCACTGTCTTTCCTCTCAATAATGTTTCCCAGTCCGTCATGGCCAATTCATGCCTCATACCATCATAGTTACCTTTATTGAGATTCAGGACCCTGGTCTCAGAATCAACTACAGCATTATCCGCCTTGACAAAGAATTCTACCATATTATAGTCATTCATCCCCAAGGGTTCTCTCACAACTAGATTGCCAACTAACCCTTTCCGATTGCACTGTTCCCTTTTTGGTTCTTCAACGTATTGCTCCAAAAATCCATTCCGTATATACTCCAGAAATTCCTCTTCTATTGTACTGTGACTAATTTGACTCTCCCAATTCATATGTAGATTAAAGTTGCCCATAATCACAGATGTTCCTCTAATACATGCATCTCTGATTTCCTATCTAATGCTTTTCCCAACATTATCACTACAGTTTGGTGGTCTGTACACCACCCCCACCAATGTTTTTTGCCCTTGTTATATTTTAACTCGACCCATACAGATTCCACATCATCTACGCTAATATATTTCCTCAATACCATATCAATATCATCTTTGATCAACAATGCATCTCCACCACCTTTTCCTTTCTGTCTGTCCTTAATTTTCTCAAGGATGGAAGGTGGGAGGCCAGTAATCAAATGTAGAGGTAACAAATGCTTGAATGAGAGTTTCAGAAGCAGGGGAGCTGAGGCTAGATGGAGTGGGGTTACATTACAGATGTGAAAGTAGTTGGTCGGAAGATCATCTTGGGGGTCAAACATACTGAAACGGCTGCAGACAGCTTGGTTTAGCTTCAGACAGTTGTCAAAGAGAGAGAGATGGAGTTGATGGCTGGGGACGGAAAACAATGGCTGTTGTCTTCCCAGTATTCAGTTGGAGGAGATTCTTGACCATCTTGTACCAGATGTTGGACAAGCAGTGAGACAGATCCGAGACATTGGGGGATCGAGAGGGGTGGCGGCGCTGAGGGACAGTGGATGGACAGATGAATTTCACCATGGAGAGAGAGCACCCATTGACGAACAGAACAGCAACCTTGCAGTTTCCATTGGCCCATTTGCAGGAGGGAGGGTCACAGCATCAGAGGGGGAGCAAGGAACTGAAAGAATGGAGAAAATTGGCTCAGATTATGCAAATGAAGCCAGTGAGATAGTAAGAGAATTAAATTGGATAGCTAAATAGCAGAAATGATTGGTACAAAAGTGGTGAAAAGTATCTGCATTTATATAGTGCCTTTCATGACCTCAGGATATCTCAAAGCACTTTACAGTCAATGAAGTACTTTTTCAAGTGTAGAAGCTGTTGTGTTGCAGGAAACATGGCAGCCAATTTGTGCACAGCAAGGTCCCACAGACATGTGTCTGATAATGAGTAGATTATAAGTTTTTATGACATTGACTGAGGGATAAACATTAGCCAGGACACCAGGGATATCTCCCTGCTCTTTAAAATGCTGCCTTGTGATCATTTACATTCACCTGAGAGAGCAGTATGAGCCTCGGTTTAATGTCTGTGAGATAGCACCTTTGACAGTGCAGCAGTCCCTCAGTATTGCACCGGGACGTCAGCCTAAATCTTTGTGCTGAAGTCACTGGAGTCAAACTTGAAGCTGCAACTTTCTGATTCAAAGATGAGAGTGAACCGACTGAGGCACAGATCCCACTGACTTGTAGCTGGGAGATAGATAGGAAGTGATGGGTTAAGGGTTTTATTGTGTGCAGTGTAGAATATAATATGTTTAAAACTGCAAAGCTATTATTTTACTCCACTTTGAATTCTGACTTTTAATGATTGGTATTCGCCACTTGGTGCTGATCCACTTTTCCATTTACCTCCTGATTCCAGAACATAATAGTTTATGTATGGCCTGTTTCAAGGACGCTGTCATTGGACTCTATAAACTATCACAAAGTGACAAGGATTACTCTGCTTTCTGATTTTGTGCAAACTTGTATACTGCATCATGTCCTGCCTGCTCATCAGCCTGTCCTCACTGATCTGTATCAGCTCCCCGTATCCCAATGCATTCAACTTCAAATCAGTGTCGCCCATAAATTCCTCTGTCACCTCACTTTGTCCAGTCTTTAGATTGGCACATTCTTCACAATTAAATCCAAATCGCTCCACACCAAATATTTCTTGCAAGGACGAAAAGAGAAAATTAATCACATAGGATTTGCCCTAATTAACTTCCGATTCCATTGGATTTGTCATTACTTGAGTGACAACAAATCGATGGAATGCCAATCATGGTGAATAACTGGCAAACAGAAGGCTTGTATGATGTGAGGTGTGGTCTGATTCTTGTGTAGCTACATTTGGCACAGACCAACACCTATGTTGAAGTAAATTTGCACACATTTGTGATGTTGCCAAATGGCAGATTTCACTGACCAAAGGATACAATAATCCATCGTGAGCTGAAATTTCAAAACATTACCATCTGCGGTGTTGCAAGGAAATGTTTTGAGTGAAGGGGCAGGTAATAGACAACTAATGTAATTCGGAGCAGGTTACAGCTGGAACAGACCGGTGAAGATCTTGTGAGGGTGTATGTTTAGAAATTATTAATATGTCTTGAGCAGGTACAGAAAATAACAAAAAACGGCTACTAGAACACTGGCTTTTATATCGAGAGGATCAGAATACAAGAAAGTAGAAATTATGCTGCAGCTCTCCAAAGCCCTCCGATCACACCTGGAGTACTGAGGACCACACCTTAGGAAGCACATACTGGCCTTTGGAGGAAGAGCAGTGGATTTACCAGAATCATAGGAACATCGAATCACTACAGTGCTGAAGGAGGCCATTCGGCCCATCGAGCCTGCACCGGCAACAATCCCACCCAGGTCCTATCCTCTTAACCCCACCTATTTACCCTGCTAAACCCTGACACCAAGGGTCAATTTAGCATGGCCAATCCACCTAACCCGCACATCTTTGGAGTGTGAAAGGAAACCGGAGCACCCGGAGGAAACCCACGCAGACACAGGGAAAACATGCAAGCTCCACACAGACAGTGACCTGAGGCCGGAATTGAACCCGGGTCCCTGGCGCTGTGAGGCAGCAGTGCTAACCACTGCTGCCTCTTGGGTTTCAAAGATTAAGTTATGAGGCGAGACTACACAAACCAGGGTTGCATTCCCTACAATTTAGAAAGCTAAAAGGTAATTTTATCGAAGTTTTCAAGGTATTGGTGGATTGGAAAAATAATTTCTGCTCAGTTTGGGAGTCGCAGATCAGTCATTATCTCATTGACTAGCGGAACAGGATGGAACGGCTCACTGACCACCTCCTGTTCCTGTGGTCCCACAACAGCACCCCACCAACCAACCAACCTCACTATCACCACCGACAACCCATGTAAAATCAGCAGGCAAACACAACACTCCCCTAACTGTCTGGGGATATATACAAGTATAGCTTCTCAGAGTCTCAACAGATCCCCATCTCAACTCAGCAACTGGGAAGACATTAGGCTGGAAAACTGTTGTCAGCGTTTCTAACACCAACGCACTGCACTCCTGTCTTCTTTTGTAGAAGGACACCGAGTCTGTGTGTGCAGATAAAAATGCAGTCAAGAAACGTCATGATGTTTACTGTAGTGGGAATGGAAAACCAGCTGAATGGAGTTAAAATAAAATTGAATTTGCAGAGATTATTTAGCTATTCACTTGCAGGTAATAAACAGGATATTGACTGAACTCCACATTAATGAACATTAGCTTCATGGTAATAGACTTATTAGTTGTTTCTCATAATTTATCAGCAATTTGCAGAAACTGGTCAATAATTCATTAACTCTTACAATGATTTATTTCTTGGATATCGGCGAATGTCTGGAAATGTACAATGGGGATGTGATGAGATTGCATTGTTGTTTGCGACTCCATTTTCAATTTGAAAGAATTGATTGCAGGGCTTACAAATAATGTTGCATGACTTGACAAAGCAGTATGTGGAGAGTGTCTGCTGCAGTGCTAGCAAACACTAGCAATCAGCCTGGCCGTCCTTCATTTGACTTTCAGAAAGGCCTGTTTTCGGCTGTTCTGGTTCTGTGTGCAGAACTTCGTTAATAGCAACAGCTGGGATAGACATTCCCTTGAATGCCATGCTTCTTCCCAATGTCTTTAGTTTTCAAGGCTCAACCACCTGGCTCCTTGTCTCAGCAGCAGTAATCCTATTCTCTAGTGGCAGTCCAGGAACAAGACGTCAAGCTTTCTTGAGCCTCAGGTTCAGTGGGTTGTCTGCTGTCCTTCACAGCCTGGGACTGGACCTCTTTGTGTGTCACTGCCAAGCACCAGTTCAAAGTCTCTATCCACCTTCCCCTGCAGTATAAGATCATGGTATCGCGTATTAGGCTTTCTGATTTGCTCCTTCTGCCTTATCTCCTTAATCTGGAAGAATAAAATAGGAGCTGTTGTGGTTAATCAAAGGAAAGGTGAATGAATCCTTGATTAATACTGCGACAGTTATAACAATTGCTAACATAAAGCTGAACCCTCTCTTCAAAGTGAGGACTGAAAGCGCTGCCCATAAAGCAGCATGGTTAACAGTGCTGTGCTAGGCGAAAGATAGAGAATAAAATCTTACTGCAGCTTAACCGTTAATTCCGTCACCTTGATGATTAATGTATATTTTTGGAAGTGCATATTGTTGACCATTGCTGTTTATGCAGTGTCCTGTGCCATTACCATCCTTCAACTAGAATCATAGAATCCCTACAGTGCAGAAGAAGGCCATTCGGCCCATCGAGTCTGCACCGACCACAATTCCACCCAGGCCCTATTCCTGTAACCCCACATATTTATCCTGCTAATCCCCCTGACACTAGGCTTAATTTAGCATGGCCAATCAACCTAACCTGCACATCTTTGGACTGTGGGAGGAAACCAGAGCACCCAGAGGAAACCCACGCAGACACGGGGAGAACGTGCAAACTCCACATAGACAGTGACCCGAGGCCGGAATTGAACCCGGGTCCTTGGCTATGTGAGGCAGCCGTTCTAACCACTGTGCCACCGTGCCACCCTAATACCACCATGAGGGAGATTCTCCGGCTGCTAGTCCTCGGCGAGTATCGCGATGGCCCAGAGAATCGGGCGCCGGGCAAATCACGTCAAAGAGGAAGTGAAACCACAAACTGTTAATCAGGCTTAGGCTCAGTCAATAGTGCAGTCAGGATCAATGGGGAACTTGAAGGGAAGTAAAAATAGACACAGGTGCCTGGAGGATGATAGAAATCCATTGAGCTGGCAGTTGAATCTTTTACGAGGCATTGCATGTTGAATTTGTTATAGATCAAAGGCTTCAAGTGCAATGGAGAGGGTTTCAATGATTTCAGCTTGCTAGGAAGCCTCAGCAACTTCAAATCAAAGCTGTGTGCCTACATTGGGGCTGAGTGCACAGCTGTGCAGACTGGAACCCCCCCTCCCCCACCCACCCAGGTGAAATTGACATCATCTCTCTGTCAGAGGACTTCAAAGGGGTCTGCTCACACCTGCAGCTTCTGGCAGGGAGGTCTCTGCTGCTGACTGGAGTAGAACATAGAACATGGAACTGTACAGCACAGAACAGGCCCTTTGGCCCACGATGTTGTGCTGAACTTTATCTGAAACCAAGATCAAGCTATCCCACTCCCTATCATCCTGGTGTGCTCCATGTGCCTATCCAATAACCGCTTAAATGTTCCTAAAGTGTCTGACCCCACTATCACTGCAGCCAGTCCATTCCACACCCCAACCACTCTCTGCGTAAAGAACCTACCTCTGATATCCTTCCTATATCTCCCACCACAAACCCTATAGTTATGCCCCCTTGTAATAGCTCCATCCACCTGAGGAAATAGTCTTTGAACGTTCACTCTATCTATCCCCTTCATCATTTTATAAACCTCTATTAAGTCTCCCCTCAGCCTCCTCCGCTCCAGAGAGAACAGCCCTAGCTCCCTCAACCTTTCCTCATAAGACCTACCCTCCAAACCAGGCAGCATCCTGGTAAATCTCCTTTGCACTCTTTCCAGCGCTTCCACATCCTTCTTATAGTGAGGTGACCAGAACTGCACACAATATTCCAAATGTGATCTCACCAAGGTCCTGTACAGTTGCAGCATATCCCCACAGCTCTTAAACTCCAACCCCCTGTCAATAAAAGCTAACACACTATAGGCCTTCTTCACAGCTCTATTCACTTGAGTGGCAACCTTCAGAGATCTGTGGATATGGACCCCAAGATCTCTCTGTTCCTCCACAGTCTTCAGAACCCTACCTTTGACCCTGTAATCCACATTTAAATTTGTCCTACCAAAATGAATCACCTCACATTTATCAGGGTTAAACTCCATCTGCCATTTTTCAGCCCAGCTTTGCATCCTATCTATGTCTCTTTGCAATCTACAACAGCCCTCCACCTCATCCACTACTCCACCAATCTTGGTGTCATCAGCAAATTTACTGATCCACCCTTCAGCCCCCTCCTCTAAGTCATTAATAAAAAGCACAAATAGCAGAGGACCAAGCACTGATCCCTGTGGCACTCCGCTAGCAACCTGCCTCCAGTCCAAAAGTTTTCCATCCACCACCACCCATTGTATTGCAATGATTTATAATCCTGCCAGGTGGTTAAAGTTACCTGGCCACTTCAGAATTTCCACCGCAGGAAATTAAAAATTTCAGATAGGGCTGCCTGAAATCACCATGCCAGAGCTGATCTTCAGGTCTGCCAGGGCTAGAAGGGGACTTCCCAATCCAGCTTCCCAATCCAGCCTGGTGGAGAGTGGCAAAGTCAACCACTTGCCTCCAGCCCGAGCCCCAGGACCCTCGAGGGACCCGTGCTCTGCAGCCTGGCAGCAACAGAGGGGAAAATGGCTACTGAACCTACTGCCTCAAACCTCAGGCAGCAGTGTCAGGGTGCCAGGGGCACTGCACTGATGGCACTGCCAAGGTGTGCATGGCCTGAAGGGAGGCTGAGTGTGAGGTCTGGGGCGGGGGGGGGGGAAACGGGGTGATGAAGGGGGCTTGAGTGAGGTTCTGAGGTTTGGGGGGGTGTCGGGTTGAGTCACCCACATGCCTACGTGGTGTGGAGAGGGGGCGTTACCCGTTAGTTGTGGATGGAGGGGAAGATGCTCCTCTTTGGTGAGGGGTTGGTGGTGCTCCCCTGGTCAGTGTGAGGGGCCCCATTTAATTTTTTGTTGCGGGGGGGGCGGTTGGCTGTCTCTGAGGATGGAGATAAGGTGACCTTTTAAAACTGGCGGCCCAGCCTTGGAACAGCTGGGCCGGCCGGTGGGCTGCTCAAAATAAGCTGATTAGCATCTTTCAGGTGGGTGAATCCCATCTGAAAGGTGCCTCCAACACCAGCGAGAAACATTCCCGTTTTCCCACCGATGTGACATTTAGTCCCAATTCGGGAGAATCGCGGTCCTGAACCATTTGTCGAACTTGATACCATTTGTAAAATTTCGTTGTGCACGAAATGACAGCCATATTTACCAATACAACATTTTGGAAGTAATTTATTGTATGTTAAACTCTCTGGGATGTCACAGAATCACAGTGAAAAAGAGGCCCTTGGGCTCATTGAGTCTGCACTGACATGTCAGAGATACCTGACCTACTTACCTAATCCCATCTGCCAGCATTTGGCCCATGGCCCTGAATATTATGATGTGCCAAGTGCTCATCTAGATACTTTTTAAAGGCTGTGAGGCAACCCGCCTTCATCACCCTCCCAGGCAGCACATTCCAGATCATCACCACCGTATGGGTAAGAAAGTTTTTCCTCACATCCCCCCCCAGAAAGGGAGGAATGTCCCCTCGTGACTGACTCTTCAACTAAGGGGAACAGTTGCTTCCTATACACCCTGTCCATGCCCTTCAGAATCTTGTACACCTCAATCAGGTCACCCCTCAGTCCTCTCTGCTCCAATGAAAACAATCCAAGCCTATTCAACCTCTCTTCGTAACTCAAAGGTTCCATCCCAGGCAACATCCTGGTGAATCTCCTCTGCACCCCCTCCAGTGCAATCACATCCTCCCTATAATGTGGTGACCAGACTGCACACAGTACTCCAGCTGTGGCCTCACCAAAGTTCTATGCAACTCCAATATGACCTCCCTGATTTTGTAATGTATACCGCAATTGATAAAGTCCCATATACTTTTCTCACCACCCCATTAACATGCCCTTCCACTTTCATAGATCTACGGACAAACATGTCAAGGTCCTTTTGTTATTCAGAAAAATTCCTAGTGCCATTCATTGAATACTTCCTCATCAAATTACTCCTTCCAAAATGTATCAGCTCACACATTTCAGGGTTAAATTCCATCTGCCACTTATCTGCCCATTTGAGCATCCTGTATCTATCTTCCTGTAGCCCAAGACATTCAATTTCATTGTTAACCACCTGGCCAATCTTTGTGTCATCCTCAAACTTACTAATCCTACCCACACATAGTCATCAATGTTGTTTATACAAATGACAAATGATAAGGGACCCAACACAGATCCCTGTGGTACGCCACTGGATACTGGCTTCCAGTCACTAAAACAGCCTTCTGTCATCAACCTCTGTCTCATAAAACTAAGTAAGAAGTTTAACAACACCAGGTTAAAGTCCAACAGGTTTATTTGGTAGCAAAAGCCACACAAGCTTTCGAGGCTCTGAGCCCCTTCTTCAGGTGAGTGGGAATTCCCACTCACCTGAAGAAGGGGCTCAGAGCCTCGAAAGCTTGTGTGGCTTTTGCTACCAAATAAACCTGTTGGACTTTAACCTGGTGTTGTTAAACTTCTTACTGTGTTTACCCCAGTCCAACGCCGGCATCTCCACATCATAAAACTAAACCACTTCACTATATTACCCCATATTCCATGTGTATTTGCCTTTTTTATAAGTCTCCTTTGTGGGACCTTATCAAAGGCTTTGTTGAAATCCATATAAACTACATCAACTGCATTTCCCTCATCTACACATCTGGTCACCTCCTCAGAAAATTCAATCAAATTTGTTAGGCATGACCTCTCTCTGACAAAACCATGCTGATTTTCCTTGATCAAGCTTTGCCTGTCAAAATGGAGATAAATTCTCTCCTTCAGAATTTTCTCCCAATAGTTTCCCTACCACTGATGTGAGACTCATTGGTCTGTAGTTCCCTGGCTTTTCTCAACAACCTTTCTAAATAGCAGAAACACATTAGCTGTTCTCCAATCCTCTGGCACCTTCCCCATGGCCAGAGGGGAATTAAAAATTCCCTGCCATCTCCTCCCTTGCTTCCCATAGCAGCCTGGAACCCAATCCATCTGGACCTGGAAATTTGTTCACTTTTAAGCCTGCCAACACCTCCAATACCTTGTCACTCCCCATGTCAATTTGCTCAAGAACCTCGCAGTCTCTCTTCTTGAATTCCATACCTTCATGCTCATTCTCTTGGGTGAAGACATGTGAAGTATTTATTCAACACTCTACCAATGTCCTCTGGTGGAACCCACTGATTGCCCCCTTGGTCCCTAATGGGCCCTACTTTTTCCCTGGTTATCTTCTTCCATTGATATGCTTATAGGATATCTTGGAATTTTCCCTCCTTTTACCAGCCACAGCTTTCTCATATCTTCTCTTTGCTTTCCTATTTGCTTTCTTAAGCTCCTACCTGCACTTTCTGTTCTTCACTAATGCCTCCGCTGATTTGCTCCCCTTGTATCTGCTAAAAGCCTTTCTTTTCCTTCTCATCGTATCCTGAACATCTCTGATCATCAATGGTTCTCTGAGCTTGTTTCTCCTTCCAATAACCCTAGAGGGAACATGCTGGGCTTGTACCCTCCCCATTTCCTTTCTGAATACCCCTCACTGCTCTTCTGTAGATTTCCCCACTAGCAGCTGTTCCCAGTCTACCTTGGCCAGATCCTGCCTTATTATACTACAATCCACTCTGCCCC
The DNA here is from genome assembly GCF_964213995.1 of Mustelus asterias. NCBI lineage: Eukaryota > Metazoa > Chordata > Chondrichthyes > Carcharhiniformes > Triakidae > Mustelus > Mustelus asterias. The sequence goes on along the minus strand of NC_135809.1, from coordinate 44,758,931 downwards.
AATCCAAAACTTTTTTTTGAAACTTGCCTATTTCTTTGTCCATAACAAACTTAAATTGTACTATGTTGTGATCGCTATCACTAAAATGCTCCCCCATTATCACCTCAACCACCTGTCCAGCTTCGTTCCCCAGAATTAGGTCCAGCACAGCTCCTTCCTTTGTTGAGCCTTTTACATAATGACCTAAAAAGTTCTCCTGTACATGTCTTTAAAAATCAATTAACATTCAGTCTATCCCAATTAATGTTGGGAAAGTTAAAATCCCCTAATAGAATTACCCTATTGTTAGTACTTTTACACATTTCTGCATATTTGCCCCTCAATTTCCCACTGACTATCTGGGGATCTATAATAAACACCTAGCAATGTGGCTGACCCTTTTTATTCCTAAGCTTTAACCACAAAGCTTCATTCGATGCCCTCTCCAAGATATCATCTCTTCTTACTACAATAACTGACTCCTTAACTAATAATGCAATGCCTCCTCCTCTTTTACCCCCTCCCCTGTCTCGCCAGAAGATTCTATATCCCAGAATGTTGAGCTGCCAAACCTGCCCCTCCCTCAACAATGTCTCTGCAATTGCTACTATATCACAATTCCATGTGTCCATCCTTGCCCTTAACTCATCTGTTTTACCTGTTATAGCCCTTGCATTAAAGTAGAGGCCATCCAGCCCTGCCTTACTCCCTTGAAACATAATACAGCTGTACTCCCTCTGATTTGATTGTTTTTCTGTATTATGCTGTGTTCCTGTTCTGCCAACAATCTGTGTCCCTTCCTCCTGCCGAATTAGTTTAAACTCCTCCCAACAGCACTAGCAAACCGTCTGTAAGGATGTTGGTCCCGCTCTAGTTCGGATGTAACCATCCCACTTACACATGTCCCACCTTCCCCAGAAACGGTCCCAGTGATCCAGAAATCTAAAACCCTCCCACCTGCACCAACTCTTAAGCCACGTATTCACCTGCACATGAGAGATGTAAGTATGTGTTTATAAAAACAAGTTTTTTCTGTTCCTTTAGTTTCTGCTAGGTAGCGCCCTGTTTTGTTAAAAATTTGAGCTGATGAGATGCTGCAGTGACCAAAGTAAGTGAATGTTTTTTTAGTGCCTGTCCTTTAATTCTGGCTTGACAGGTCCAACTGTGCATGTGCAGTGCTCAATGTCAACATGCCTTGGGTGGAGTTTCTGTGTACATCCCTGAAGGTGAATTTAACTTCTACTTTGTCCTTTAACTTTCTGACTTTCCGATAAATTGCTTCTTTGATTTGCAGTCGTCTTTTTTTGTTCATTCTGGCCAAGCTCTGGCCATTTATCCTTTAGTGTGTGCAGACTTAGGCTGATCCGGTCCTTCTGTTACTTTACCATGAAAAATAACCTTACTGAGGGATGCTCGGGAACCGCCAGTGTGTCAGCTCACTTTCACAAGTGGGATGAGCACTTTGCTTTTCTACATGTACTTGAACCATTCTGTTTGGTCTTCCTTTCTGTTTGATGTAAGCAGCCCATTAGCTGCCCCTCAAAAGCCAGGAACTTCTTTAGCTCTGCTTTTTTAGAATCACGGTTAAATTGCCCATTGCCCTGGATGATGTGGCACTGTGCTGCGAAGGGTCAAGTTTACTGATTATGATGCTCCAGACTATTGCGTTCCCTATTACTTGGTGAGTATATATTTCCTTCTCGCACTGCGCTAACAATCATGTCAGTCACACTGTAAACAGTTACACAAGAATGCCCTGTCCGCAATGTGTACCATCAGGATCAGTGCTTAACTTCTTCCAAACTCCAAGTGTCTTCCAGTGCTGATGGAAGGTCATCGACCTGATATGTTAACCATTTCTCTCTCCACAGTTGCTGACGGACTTGTTGTGTTTTCAGTTACTCCAAATGGGGCGACATAACTGAAAACATTGTTCATCCAGGCCAGTGATCTAGCAAATGTTGCATGTCTGCACGTGAAAACTGAGCCCTTTGTAGACCCTGTGAATGAACTGTATTGTCCAAAAAGGTCACAAACGTGATGGGTTTGGGAAGAACACTGAAGATGTCGCACTGATCCAGGAAGGAGAGCCCCTCAGAAGTTGGGTGAACTGAATATTCGGGGAGAACAGAAAGAATGTAATCAATTCGATCCAAGTTTGATTTGGCCTGGATGTGGAAAGAAGAAAATATTCCATCCTACATGTTGCTAAGTGTAAATTGTACTTGCTTCAGACAAAAACAGTACTTTACTGAGTTGACATTGAGTGCAGCCCAGTACCACTGTGCTCACACATGTTTTGCCATCAGTTATCCTGTTCTTTCCATTGGTGCAGTGTGGGCTGCTTCCTGAAGAATAATACACTGTTTAATTACTACTATACAAACAATGACGGGTGTCCAAGGCAACCTCCAGATGCTTTTGGAGTAGAATTTGGATGAGGATGTCTGTTGCTTCTTTATAGCGCTGGCCTAATTAGGATCTGGTGAAGCACAAGTTAACTCTCTCAAAAACATTCTTCCACATCCAAAGAGAAATTTCAAGCCCAATCTCTTCATTATGAGGCATTCTAATTGAAATGAAGTAATGAAGTGGCCTCCAAGAGGACTTGGTAGAGATGCTAATGAGCGGGAGTCACTGTGAATTGGTCCATTCAGTAACCATCTGTATTCACATTAAGTACAAGTACAATGCCAGTTACACACAGGAGTAAGGCTGCAAATCCTGGCTGATCTAATTGCGAATAATTAAGGTTCTTTTTCACTTGGTGCCAACACTTTGGCTGAGAAATTCCTCGAAGCTGCACCCATTCCGCCAATGGTATCTCACCTATCCTTGCAGATGTCATGCCTGCTGTATGTGGGCATCCAGGTGGGGGCAAGGGATTATATAACGTGGTGTCGCTGTTAAAATTTTGGCACTGGCACTAAAGGGAGAGAGCAGTGGTCTTTTCAGTGTCGACAGTGACCACATTTTTGGCACAACTGCTGATAAACAGCGATACTTTACCCTGCTGGCTAACGGAAACAGTGCAAAGTACAAAGTATTGTCGGAATGTGTCTTTAGAGCTGTGGAAGATATTAGCAGCTTTCAAGAGAAGGGTCTAACCAGAATACTCTATTTTATAACCTGTGGCACCACCTTTATCCTGCAAAGGATGAAAGGCATAAAACTCTTCATTTTCTATCTCATACTCATGGGTAAAGCTGACGGAATATGTTTAATTTGTTCACATTGATTGAAAATTGGCTTCAGAATGGAGAAGAGTGGTGGTAAATGCAAAATACTCTGAAAGTATCCAACAGGATTTGTTCTGGGCACCCTGCTACTGTTTGTGAACGATAGAGAAATTAATGACATTTTCTGATGACTAAGCATTGTGAATGGCTTAGGAATAGAGAATAGATTGTCTCAATCTGCAGCGTGTACAGCACAGATCAGGAAATATGAGTCTGATACCCAGTCTAAGATGAGTTAGCTGATCTGTGCTGGAGTAAAGACAGAGAAGCTGCAGTTAGCTCTGGGCCAGGCAGAATATAAATCAGCCCTGATTCCTGCTACTGATTGGTGCTCTGTGAATCTTTGCCAGAAAGCAAGTCTGAGTGGAATCTTCTTCTCTCGCTGGTGAGCTTGGAGGCGGGAAAGGCATTTCACTTGGCAGGATAGTGGTGTTCCTGGACCCTGCTACCTTCCTGTTTCCAACAGAATTAAGCTCTGAGCAGGAAGGCCCATGGTCAACCTTCCTGTCCCGCCACCTATTGAGATCCATAAGTCGCCAATTAATAGCCCCTTAAGGGCCTCATCCTGCCGCTGCTGGGCAGCTGCAGATGGGTCTGGCGCCATGCAGCATGCGTGACAAATAAAATCATGCAGCCAACTTATCACCTCCAGGGGTGTATTTCAGTCAAAGACAACTTGTGCTGATCAAGAGATTGGACATTGGGAAGTGTGGTGGGTGGGGAAGGGGCACTGAGAGCCAACCATTGCCCTTGCTGATGATCCCCCTGCACTCCTCTCCCCATGACCTCCACCCCACAAACGCCACCACCCTCCTGCAGACACGTTACTTATCCGTGAGCTGGGTCACTCCTCAATCCTGGGATTCCAGTGCCTACGCTTCTAGCAGCAGCCACAGCCTCCCAGTGGTGCTGCTGAGAACAATAGCCACCGGCCTCTGATTGGCTGGCAGCTCTTGGTGGGTGAGACCTCTGGCCCTGGGGTTCTGATTCCAGGGGAAGAAATACTGCTGGCCTCATGAGTTCAACTCCTACCACGGCAGCTTTGGAGAGGGAGCGGTCAGTGACGTGGAGTTCAGTTTCTGAGTGAGTGCACACCCAAGCGTCACCTTCATTCTGAAGCTCAATGAGTGAGGTTGGAGTGATTTTGGTTCTGGGTTGAAGGTGTTGCAGGTTGAACATTTTCCCTGTTTTGTAGATTATCTCCGCGCCTTTTGGTAATTTTCTGGAGGTGAGGTACAGAATTGCAGCGAGGTAAATGGAGAAGAGTTGGTGCAATGACACAAGCTTGTTTGATCCCAGTCTTCACTGAGATAGGGTCTGTGGTGGTTCCATTGAGGATCACAGCGTGCATGTCATCATGGAGTAGACGGAGGATGGTGATAAATTTCTGAGGGCTGTGTTTCTTTATTTGTCACAAGTAGGCTTACATTGCAATGAAGTTACTGTGAAAATCCCCTAGTCGCCACACTCAGACGCCTGTTTGGGCCAATGCACTTAACCGGTACGTCTTTCGGACTGTGGGAGGAAACTGGAGCACCCGGAGGAAACCCACGCAGACACGGGGAGAACGTGCAGACTCCACACAGACAATGACCCAAGTTGGGAATCGAACCCGAGTCTCTGGCGCTGTGAGGCAGCAGTGCTAACCACTGTGACACCCAGGCTGCCAAATCTGAGGAGGTTGCTCTATAAGCCTTCGCAGTTGACAACAAGACTTTTGGGAGGAGGGGTCACGTACAGCAGTTGGTGCTGTTCCTTGTATTTTTCTTGAATTTGCCATGCAGTGAAGATCATGGCCATAATTCTCCTATCTAGCAGCCCGACCCTGTTGAAGTGAAGGGGGGGGGAGGAAATCAGGGACCCCCAAAGGGTCAGGTGGTAGGGGGGGGAGGGGGGGTGCCCCCGAGGCAATGGCACCTTGGCAGTGCCAACCTGTGCCCAAGATTCTGAAATCGCTGTTAAATGACCCAGGAAGTGATTACTGGAAATACTGTAACACGCTACTTCTGTGTACCTTGTCATTTTTGCTCACGTTAAGAAAGCTTTTAATATATTAACTTAGCAAAAAATAATCTCCCACAACAGGATGAATGTTAGCTGGAATTAGTGAGGTGTGGGAAGGTAAATGAAAGAAAGTAACAACTCGGACTGAATCCATCTTCCCTGCATGATCCTGATATTCCCAATGAACAGAATGTGCTGGGAAAACTCTTCATAAAATGGCAAAGAATGTCTGGAACTATTTGCGTCCTCTGTTTTGTTAGGGGGTGATGGGTGGATGTGAATTAGATTGGGGCAGCAGTTTTCAAACCCATTCTCCTGTACAGAGTTTCACCCGCTGTTGCTACATTTTCCGAATTGCACGATTCCAAATGGCTTTTATTATTGCAAAGGGGTTTTCCGTCCTGCCAGAAATGTCTCCATCCAACTGGAGAACTCCGCACTGTCTCAGTGCTGTTGCGAGTTCTTGCCTCTTCAATCCCTGCCCAAAAACAGTGCAGCTTTCTAGTTAAATATACTAGGGTGTGCCAAGGGGGCTGCTGGGGAGGGTGGCATGGTCACACAGTGGTTAGCACTTCTGCCTCACAGCAGCAGGAACCCGGGTTCGATTCCAGGCTCAGGTGACTGTCTGTGTGGAGTTTGCACATTCTCCCCGTGTCTGTGTGGGTTTCCTCTGGGTGCTCTGGTTCCCTCCTATGCTCCAAAGATGTGCAGGTTATGTTGATTGGCCATGCCAAATTGACCCTCAGTGTTAGGGGGATTAGCAGGGTAAATGTGTGGGGTTACGGGAATAGGGCCTGGGTGGGATTGTGGTCGGTACAGTCTCAATGGGCTGAATGGCCTCCTTCTGTACTGTAGGGATTCTATGAGTGCTCTTGCTGGTGAAGGAGACTGACGTCTCTGTATGAGATTGATGTGGAGGATCTGTAGCCCAGTGCATTGACATTGCCAGAGCTGGAGAGAGCCAGAGAGTGCGGAGGCTCAGCTGGGCATGCATTCCCACAGTCATTTCCGTGACCAGTTTTCAGGGTCACTGGCATACCGCCTCAGCAGAGGTTGGATGCATATGCATGCGAGCTCCTTTGACATTTTGAGATATATTTCTGCTGAACAGTTCCTAATTGTTACAAAAGCAACTTGCTGATCAGTCAGCTGTTAAATATCAGGCTGCAGGAACATTTCTCCAATTGTTAATGTTCAGTTAGTAACTTAGCTTCTTGACCACTGAATAATCTACAATTACTGTCTTTAGGATCTGTGGAGGAAGTCTGTAACAGAAAGATCATTAAAGAGAGTGCATTTTATACAGTTTATGAGTATAGAGCTGCTAATGCATGTTTTATATCTGGCATTGCAGTATATCAGAATATTATGGTTAGACAGCTCGTAATATATGTTTTGTCAGATACTTGGAATATGAGTGTTATATCTAAGGATGTTTTACATTATTAGTGACAAAGCTGCAAGTAGTAAACATTGCATTAATAGTTCTGGAAAGTCAAATAATACTCTGAGTGGTTTGCAACATAGCTGTTGTTTTGTGTGGTTCCAAAGACTCTGATAATAGACAAAGCTGCCAGTAGTGTGTTTCATGCCACATTTTACAGGATGTCAGATGATTTTCTCTCCAATTCATTCATGAGATAAGGGCCTTGCGGGAAGCGCCAGCATTTATTGCTCATTGTTAATTGTCCCCGAGAAACTGATGGTGAGATTTGAACTCATGTTTCTTAAATATATCATACGGGCTTCAGGAATCCTGTATTGTAACCACTATGCTCATATGATGACACACACTGCATTTTGACTGACACAGGAGAGATATATTTTGATGGATTTACAGTATCCTTGTTGTCATTACCTTCAACCTCTCGTGTTTGGCTAACAATGCATTCAGGCAACTTATCCACCAGTCCCCCTCTATCACACTGAGACCACCCACTAAGTGGGAAGCGTGAGTGGCACATGTTGATTCATTCTAGTAGATTGAGTTCCTGCCTCTGTTTCCAAGTCAACCTGCACAACATGAGGAATTCAACAGAAAACATTGTTAAGTTGTATCTTTTCATGAGGAATTATATGATGTCAATAGTCCCTTTTTTAAACAAGTAACTTGTCTTTTTTAAAAGGTTGTTTATTAGTAATAGACACAAACTAACGCTAAATATTTATTGTTGTAGAGGAATTTGGCTTAAAGCAATGTATTATGAGTAAGATGACTTCACTGCAAGCAGCCAGTCTGTGCTCTGGAACTGCATTACCTTTTCCACAGAGTTCGGAACGGTAAAACATTAATTTTATTCCTGAGCCGAGCACTTGTGAAGACATTCACACATACAGAAGATGCGCTGGACTCTGTGGTGACAGGCTACGAACAGTGACCCCTGCAGGATGGAGAGACAATGGCACCTCTCCCTGCAGCATTAAAAATAATGAACTATATCCACAAGAACACATGATTCGGAGCAAGTAACAATCCATTTGTGAATGTTCCATTCCACATTAGAAATAGTTTGTGAATCAATCAGTTCGGTTCCTCACAGAGTGTGGCCAGAATGTTTGATCTTGAATTTACTGGGGTTTAAAGCTGATGGAGTTCTCTGTCTTTTGATTTCACATTACTCCAGAGACATGTCCCTTAAATGAGATTCTTGCACGAATCAGCAACATAGAAAGGGATCATCGAGACATTTGGTCCTAACTTAAATAATTGAGGGGATTAACTGTTACTTGTGTCCAATGCGACAGTGGGAACAATTTGTCTAAAGGTTGTATTCCAGCTTCCTCTAGATGAATGGACTGCTGCTTTCCCACTCTGAGAACCATTTGTCAGAAGAATTCAGATTTGGAAAATAATAACAGCATTGAGATGGTAAAAGCAAAATACTGCAGATGCTGGAATCTGAAACAAAAACAGAGAATGCTGGAAAATCTCAGCAGGTCTGACAGCATCTGTGGGGAGAGAATAGAGCCAACATTTCGAGTCCAGATGACCCTTCATCAGAGCATTTAGATGTTATCTTGGTGTTTAAATGCTATCAAGTGCTTCACACAATTTGTCATCCTACTTGTTGAGATGTGGGCAAACTGAATTCTCTCTTTGAATTCAGGTCTCTCCAAGTATCGATGCATTGGGGGAAGGCAGGAAACGGCAATTGTTACAGAAAAATCTGAAAATGGTGTGCCCGTTTTCCACAGTACTGACTACAATTTATTATTTCAATTACCACTTAATTCAGGAAAAAGACTTGTTTAACCTGATTAAACTGTTATCAGTCTGGGTGGTTTGAATACATTGCTGATATAGCAGTCGAGTGGCTGTCAGCCTTCAATGTCTTCACTATAAATGTTGAAATTCTGATTAACCATATCAGTAATTGGGAGACTTGTTGGTTTAAATTATAATTGTGGAATTTGATGCAAAATTTGTTACAATGCTCACAGACTTCTAGACAGTAACTATATTAGATCATAGATCATAGAATCCTACAGTGCAGAAGGAGGCCATTCGGCCCATCGAGTCTGCACCGAACACAATCCCAGCCAGGCCCTATCCCCATAACCCCATGCATTTACCCTAGCTAGTCCCCCTGACGCTAAGGGACAATTTAGCATGGCCAATCCCCCTAACCTGGAATATTGCCATATTGCTCAATATTGCCATGGAAACAAACAAAATGGTGTGAATATTTAGTGAATAGAAGGTTCTAACAAAATCAGTGTGATCCCTGAGGGAGGAGAGGACAATATTGCCAAATCAGAGCAAGCAATGTTATCCATCTATTCATTTAATATCAATTAGAAAATCCTGACTCCAGGTACATAATGAACTCTTGAACTTTCTGCTACATTTAAACTCTGCATCCATTTCATTTGAAGCAATTGTTTTGGATCTGGGGCTAATTTCAGCTTGCTAGTATAATTGTCGAAACGTAACTAATACAGTGACTCCTTCATTGATCAGTAAACTTGCCCACTGTCTGTTCAACCACACAGACCAGGAAAGATCCAGCTTAGATCAGAAATCCTTCATTGGCTGATCGCCACTGGGAAGTAATGGTCTTTCTGTTCTTGATCATGGAGGGAAAACACCAGCGATGTTCCTGGATGGATGTGAGGGAATCTCAGCTCAGGATGCAATCAGGGTGATCCGTAACGTCCCCTGCAGTTGAATAGCCTTCTAGCAATCACTGTCTAGGCTCACACAGCAAGACTGACCACGGTCCAATAAAGGAACATCCAGCACAGCAAGCAATCAGTGTATTCAGGAGATGGGGAAATAAATAACTGCGGTGATATGGAGTTCTATTTTTCTGCCTGTTTTGGCGCCGAGTCAATTCTGTATCAGGGAATTCCTACAGTGCAGAAGAGGCCATTCGGCCCATTAAGTCTGCACCACCTCTCTGAAGGAGTATCTTACCCAGGCCCCATAACCCCACACATTTCCCATGGCTAATCCATCTGACCTGCACATCTTGGGACACTAAGGGGCAATTTAGCGTGGCCAATCCACCTAACCTGCACATCTTTGGACTGTGGGAGGAAACCAGAGCACCTGGAGGAACTATATTCATCATCATAATGGATTTTTCCCTGTCACTGCTAGAGACTGTGGAAGACTAGAGTTCTTTTGACACATTTTTCAGTAATCGGTCAGCATTCCTATTATAATAATGAGCTGTCATTACCCATAACTAAATACTGGTAAGACTAAAATGATCTTCTGACAGTTAAACCTCAAACACAACTCCGGTGTTTCCCTCTCTCCTTTTTCCTCTAACCAACCACGATCATATTGAATACTGGTGCAGGCTCAAAGGGCTGAATGGCCTACTCCTCCATCTATTTTCTATATTTCTATCTTTTTGCGCCCCCCCCCCCCCACCCCGCGAAAAATGATATTATCTGCCCCTGCCTCTTTCTTAGCTCATTTGCAGATGAAACTTTCAATAACTTTGTGGCTTTCAGACTCAAGTATTCCAATGCTTTGCAGGTCAGCATCCCATTATTTACCCTCAAATTGCAGCCCATCCAAACCTCTGCTACCTGTAACTCATTCCCAATCATACCCTGAGTATCCATCATCCCTTGTCTTGCTTTCCACTGTTAGATCTTGGTCTGCCAACACTTTCAACTTAAAAAAAACATTCTGCATTTAATCCCTTCCTTGTCTCTCTCTATCCTTCTGATTTCAATCCTCTTGAGAACGCTGTATTCCCTGTGATCCTGGCCTTTTGTGCAACCCCTTCCTTCACTTCACCATGGCAACCAGGCCTTCAGCCTGTTAGGCCTCGCACTCTGGAATTCTGTCACTAAATCTCTCCACCTTTTCATCTCCCTCTCATTCTTTAAGACCCTCTTTGAAACCTATCTCTTTTATCAAGCCTTTTGTCACCACTTGATCTCTGTCAATTTATTTTTGATTAAGCCTGCCTTGGCAACATTTTCTGTCAAAAATGCTATACAAGTGCACGTTGTTGATTGTCTTTCCTCTTTTTACTCTCTACCCTCCAGTTCAGCTCAATGGGAAGAGTAGCTGTGGCCACAGTTCAGGAAGCAGTAGCCCAAAAGGCAGTGACAGAGGATGCTGAAAAGCCTGCAGGCCAGGAATTGATGTGGAGATGCCGGCGTTGGACTGTGGTACACACAGTAAGAAGTCTCACAACACCAGGTTAAAGTCCAACAGGTTTATTTGGTAGCAAAATCCATTAGCTTTCGGAGCGCTGCCCCTTCGTCAGGTGAGTCGGAGTTCAGAACTTCCACTCACCTGACGAAGGGGCAGCGCTCCGAAAACTAGTGGATTTTGCAACCAAATAAACCTGTTGGACTTTAACCTGGTGTTGTGAGACTTCTTACGGCCAGGAATTACACAGCAGGGGAAGGGAGAACGATCAGGCTGCATCAGCTTAGGGCTGGCAAATGCCACAAATATACACTTATAAAGTAATGGTCCACCATGCAAATGACATGCTCCAGAAAGAGCCTTTGAGGCATTTTGTGTTAAGAGTCTATTGTTTGTCGTCTTCCCAGTGTTTAAGAAATGCAAATCAAGTTAATTACCATTCTGGCACTTTAACTACAGGATTTAAATTTTACAAATTTACATCATAGGTTTCCAAATTAATCCAGAATTGTTATAGAAATTGTTGAACTTGAAAACTACCAGGACTAAGATTCAATTCAGCAACGGTGAGGGGTCTAACAGGAAATTTTCAGGTCTGCAAGGTTCAGTATTGCGTGAGGCAATGCTTCTACTCACTGAGGGAATTTCCTGCTCTGTTGGCAACCAGGATAAGAAGATCCTGGGCAGCATGGTGGCACAGTGGTTAGCACTGCTGCCTCACAGCGCCAGGGACCCAGGTTCGATTCCTGGCTTGGGTCACTGTCCGTGTGGAGTTTGCACATTCTCCCCGTGTCTGCGTGGGTTTCCTCCGGGTGCTCCGGTTTCCTCCCGCAGTCCAAAGATGTGCGGGTTAGGTTGATTGGCCATGCTAAATTGCCCCTTAGTGTCAGGGTGACTAGCTAGGGTATGGGGTCTTGGGTGGGAATGTGGTTGGTGCAGACTCGATCAAGCATCCCATTATTTCACTATAAGCTAATAAATGTGTTAATCATCCAGACCCTTTAAGTACCCATAACAAAGTCTTCCTTCTGCACTATGATCCTGTGACATTTCACCCAAAGGAAAATAGATAGATAGTGCAATCTCCCTTCCACTTCTCAACAATTATGGGTGGGATTCTCCAGTCTTGTCCATGGTGGGACACGTTGCGAGGGAGAACAGAAAATTTGGTGTTCCAACCAATCACTTTTAGTGGCATTGGAAAATCCCAGCTGCGAATGAGGATGGAGAATTTCAGCCCATAGTTGGAACGCTCTGTTTTCAAGACTTAGTGCAGTGGTGGGTGGTTCTGGCGGCGCCTGTCCCACTGCCCACTGCCCAGAATGGTGAGATCCCACTGCCCAGAATGTTGGGATCCCACTGCCCAAAATATTGGGATCCCACTGCCCAGGATGGTGGGATCTCCCGTCAGATTCTGCATTTGACACCTCATTAATAATGCGCAGGTGAAAGCTCCCCTCGGAATCACCTGGTGAGTCTGGAGCTGATTCGTCCGCCTGGCGTCAGCTGGTGGCTTCGAAGATCCTAGCGCCATATTTAAACATCAGCCTGGCACACTCTTAACACTTTCACAGCCCACCAGTCTCCACCAGACTGTGCAGGATGTCAGCAACCCAGCAGGAAAAGGCTAACAGCCTCAAGAAGAAGCTAACATCAACTTTCACCGCCAGAGCCCTCAAGACTCTTATTTGGGCAATCTGGGGCTACTGGTATGTGGTCAACCCACCTCTCCTGCCTGGGGGAGGCCATTGTCCAGAGATCCAGGGCCGTTGTGCACAGGTGTCACATTCTCTTGTGAGCTGAGGAGCGCCTTGTGCATACCATTCTTTAACAATCGGGTTTGACGCTGACATCATTTCCTGCTGGATTGACACAGGATTGGAAGGTCTGACAGGACACTGGCAGGAAGCTGTTTTAATGAACACTTGAGATGGAATTCACACCATCAGCCAGCATAAAGACCAACTCGCCATCAAGCTGCCATTGGGAGATTTGCAACATAATTTTATGCTGGAGGGTTTCCCACCGTTTGGCTCTCGCTAGATTCTCTGGTCTGGCTCACCACCAAAGCCACCGCGGGTGTGACGGGAGAATTCTGTCTATACTAGGTTTTCCTGGGAAATGCCCAGCTTCACCACCCGGGAATGTCCCCACCTTCCTAAGCATTCTTTCCCAGGGATGGAAGTGCTGGCACTGCAGGCTATTTGATATATTTGTCTTTCCAACAAATGACACAAATTTCAAAACAAATTTAAAGATTGTGAATTGGATAAAAGAAATTCATAAAGGTTTTTGATGTACAACAGGTTGAAGTCTCACATGATCTAATTGTACTTGCATTTATGTAGCTTGTAGTGACTAAAAGTCCAGATGGGCTTTACACATTACGGCCTGGATTTTCACTGAGTCGGGATGACTCGGGAGCCCTTCACAAAACGGCAGATAGATCCCAATTCCAGGATTTCTGACCCTATTCCCGGGCTGTCTGATTTTCAGGAGTGCTTTTGGAGAGTGCAGGCTGGTTCGTGTCAAAAGCCCGCACCCGGCATTCCTGACCTGGCCGGCTCCATCGTGGAGATGTGAATTAGGAGGACATTCCTAATTTTCATGGAATCAGGCCAGGTTTTAAAACAGTCGTGGTTCTATAAGAACATAAGAACATAAGAAATAGGAGCAGGAGTAGGCCATCTAGCCCCTCGAGCCTGCCCCGCCATTCAATAAGATCATGGCTGATCTGACGTGGATCAGTACCACTTACCCGCCTGATCCCCATAACCCTTAATTCCCTTACCGATCAGGAATCCATCCATCCGCGCTTTAAACATATTCAGCGAGGTAGCCTCCACCACCTCAGTGGGCAGAGAATTCCAGAGATTCACCACCCTCTGGGAGAAGAAGTTCCTCCTCAACTCTGTCTTAAACCGACCCCCCTTTATTTTGAGACTGTGTCCTCTAGTTTTATCTTCCTTACTAAGTGGAAAGAATCTCTCCGCCTCCACCCTATCCAGCCCCCACATTATCTTATAAGTCTCCATAAGATCCCCCCTCATCCTTCTAAACTCCAACGAGTACAAACCCAATCTCCTCAGCCTCTCCTCATAATCCAAACCCCTCATCTCCGGTATCAACCTGGTGAACCTTCTCTGCACTCCCTCCAATGCCAATATATCCTTCCTCATATAAGGGGACCAATACTGCACACAGTATTCCAGCTGCGGCCTCACCAATGCCCTGTACAGGTGCATCAAGACATCCCTGCTTTTATATTCTATCCCCTTCGCAATATAGGCCAACATCCCATTTGCCTTCTTGATCACCTGTTGTACCTGCAGACTGGGCTTTTGCGTCTCATGCACAAGGACCCCCAGGTCCCTTTGCACGGTAGCATGTTCATCATAGAAATCATAGAAACCCTACAGTGCAGAAGGAGGCCATTCGGCCCATCGAGTCTGCACCGACCACAATCCCACCCAGGCCCTACCCCCACATATTTACCCGCTAATGCCTCTAACCTACACATCCCAGGACTTTAAGGGGCAATTTTTAACCTGGCCAATCAACCTAACCCGCACATCTTTGGACTGTGGGAGGAAACCGGAGCACCCGGAGGAAACCCACACAGACACGAGAAGAATGTGCAAACTCCACACAGACAGTGACCCGAGCCGGGAATCGAACCTGGGACCCTGGAGCTGTGAAGCAGCAGTGCTAACCACTGTGCTACCGTGCCGCCATGTTTTAATTTGTTTCCATTGAGATAATAATCCCATTTGTTATTATTTCCTCCAAAGTGTATAACCTCGCATTTCTCAACGTTATACTCCATTTGCCATATCCTCGCCCACTCACTCAGCCTGTCCAAATCTCTCTGCAGATCTTCTCCGTCCTCCACACGATTCACTTTTCCACTTATCTTTGTGTCATCTGCAAACTTCGTTACCCTACACTCCGTCCCCTCCTCTAGATCATCTATATAAATGGTAAACAGTTGCCCGAGTACCGATCCCTGCGGCACGCCACTAGTTACCTTCCTCCAACCGGAAAAACACCCATTTATTCCGACTCTTTGCTTCCTGTCGGATAGCCAGTCCCCAATCCACTTTAACACACTACCCCCAACTCCGTGTGCCCTAATCTTCTTCAGCAGCCTTTTATGGGGCACCTTATCAAACGCCTTTTGGAAATCCAAAAACACCGCATCCACCGGTTCTCCTCCATCAACCGCCCTAGTCACATCTTCATAAAAATCCAACATGTTCGTCAAGCACGACTTTCCCCTCATGAATCCATGCTGCGTCTGATTGATCGAACCATTTCTATCCAGATGCCCTGCTATCTCCTCTTTAATAATGGATTCCAGCATTTTCCCTACTACAGACGTTAAGCTGACCGGCCTATAGTTACCCGCCTTTTGTCTCCTTCCTTTTTTAAACAGCGGCGTAACATTAGCCGTTTTCCAATCAACCGGCACTACCCCAGAATGCAACGAGTTTTGATAAATAATCACTAACGCATCCACTATTACCTCTGACATTTCTTTCAATACCCTGGGATGCATTCCATCCGGACCCGGGGACTTGTCCACCTTCAGTCCCATTAGTCTACCCAGCACTGCCTCTCTGGTAACATTAATTGTATTAAGTATTTCTCCTGCTGCCAACACTCTATCGTTAATATTTGGCAAACTATTTGTGTCCTCCACCGTGAAGACCGACACAAAAAACTTATTTAAAGACTCAGCCATATCCTCATTTCCCACTATTAACTCCCCCCTCTCGTCCTCCAAGGGTCCAACATTCACTCTAGCCACTCTATTCCTTTTTATATATTTATAAAAACTTTTACTATCATTTTTTATATTAATTGCTAGCCTAGCTTCATAGTCTATCCTTCCTTTCTTTATGGCTTTCTTAGTCTCTCTTTGTTGTTTCTTAAATTTTTCCCAATCACTTGTTTCTCCACTATTTTTGGCCACTCTGTACGCAGCTGTTTTTATTTTAATACTCTCCTTTATTTCCTTCGTTATCCACGGCTGGTTCTCCCTTTTCTTACAATCCTTGTTTTTTGCTGGAATATATTTTTGCTGAGAACTGAAAAGGATCTCCTTAAAAATCCTCCACTGTTCCTCAGCTATCCTACCTGCCAGCCTGCTCTCCCAGTCTACCTTAGCCAATTCATCCCTCATCCTATCATATTTCCCTCTGTTCAAACAGAGGACACTGGTTTGGGACCAAACTTTCTCCTCTTCCATCTGAATCAGAAATTCGACCATATTGTGGTCACTAGACCCAAGAGGGTCCTTCACAATAAGATCCTTAATTCTACCTACCTCGTTACACAATACCAGATCCAAAATAGCTTGATCCCTCGTCGGTTCCGTAACATGCTGTTCAAGGAAACTATCCCGACAGCATTCTAAGAACTCTTCCTCCATTCCACCCTTACCGACTTGAGTCTGCCAGTCAATGTGCATGTTGAAGTTGAAGTTCTGAGAAGTTGTGAACCCTAGTTTTCATGAGGGGGCTTTTTGAAAGGTAAGTTCAAAAGGTCCTGCCCATGCCAAGCTCTGTGCTTCCACACAAGCCACATGGCACCTCCTGTTCCATATACCAAACTATGGCACTTCATGCCCAGTGACACACAATACAGTGTATGGGACTAATGACCCGAATACTGTGTTTAAAAAAACTTTTAAAATGTAATTTATACTTTTTGGTTATGTTGAAAATATGTTGTTTCACTATAAGCTAATAAATGTGTTAATCATCCAGACCCTTTAAGTACCGATAACAAATAGTGGGTCAGGGAACCCAAGAGGGTCGGTACTGCATGTTTCAAAAAAAAACTTCATTCATAACTTTCTACTGTGTTGAAAAAAGTCATTTCACTGCAAACATTGATCTTTGCTGTAGTTTCACTGAGCGTCTGAGCTATCAATTGAACAATGTTTTCTCTGGGATTCAGGTAATTCAACAAGCTCAATGGTTGTCTGGGCTGTCAGCCAAGCATACATAATGAAGCTTGTCTGAGAACCCAGACAACCATTACACTTGTTGAAACATCAGCATCCCGGAGAAAACACCGGCTCTGAATCATAGAACCATGGAATCCCTACAGTGCAGAAGGAGGCCATCCAGCCCATTGAGTCTGCACCAACTCTCCAAAAGAACATCCCACCCAGGCCCTCCCCTCCGCCCTACCCCGTAACCCCACACATTTACCATGGCTATTCCACTTAACCTACACATCTTTGGATTGTGGGAGGAAACGGGAACACCTGGAGGAAACCGATGCAGACATGGGGAGAACTTGTAAACTCCACAATCACCCACGGCCAGAATTGATCTCGGGTCCCTGGCACTGTGAGACAGCAGGTTTACCACTGCACCAGCATGCTGCCCTGCTGCCATTTTCGCAATATTTACTTACACAATGTTAAGTGGTTTCAAGTGCATTATTCCATAAGCAAAAATAACATAAATTCTGTGCTGAAAATATCCCACATAATGGTGAGGTAAGTGACCAATCTGAGTGGTATTGATTCAGGAATTTGTTGCTCAGGAGACTGGGAGAACTCCACATCCTTCCCAAAATAGTGCGGTGATACCTCAGATCCACACCTCAGTGCAGGCAGACAAGGCTGAGGTCTAATTCTCATGGAGTCTGGGAGAATTTTAAATATCAGTCATTTTATCATTGATAAGGTTGGTACAGATATAAACTGCAGGGCACTTGGAAGTGTATGGGTTGTCAGAACTCTTTTAAATCAGGTAGCTGAAACTAGAAACTAAATGTAATTTATTGAAATATATTGGTTGATGGTCAAATACTGACATTAATTTGATTAATAAGATGGTAAAAGTAGAATAATTAATTTGAGTTTATGCTTCACTTTATTATCCTGTTTAAGACAAAATATCTTGAATCTGCAGCTATAGTCTTCAAGTCTGCAGTTATTTTGCATTCTTAATGTATCATGTATTAGTTTCATGAGTTCAGGTTCTAAACCAATGAGGATTTCCAGTTTATGAAGAGTTGTTTAAAAACATCCATTCTTATGATTTGTTTGATTGTACACATCTTTGTTACTTTTTATAATGAATGGGACACTGGGGTCTCCAGCAGTTACTCAAGTCCTGATGCACAGTCCTCACAGCTTCATCATGGGCCCATGACATAACATCTCCGTATCATAACATAACATGCAGCACGTACGGTGACATGAATTAAACGTGTAATGGTGAATGAAGTGTGCAGTAGTCTGATATTGTGTTTTTCTATCTATTATTTTTAATGCATTGATTTGTTCATGCAAGAACTTATACTGATTTTTTAAAATTTACTTGACTTTGCTGCCAGAATTTTCTGAGATTTCCTTTGTCCATGTGACCCAGGTTTTAACTCTGGTTCATAGAGGGGAGTTGGATTGAGGATGAGTCTTTGCCTTGAGATGATTGGAAACTGAGGGTGGAAGTCTCTCACCTGGGACTAAGTTTCCTGGCAGAAGTGGTGACGGGGAAACTTTCCTTCTGCAGAGGCTGATGGGAAATCACACCATATCCTCCAGTCCCAACCTCATTAATTACATATATATGGGAGATCAGCGCGGCATTCCTTGGAAGGGCAGGATTGATTGTCCTGCTGCCAATCTGGTTGCCATATTGAAAAGGTGCCCAACATCACTGACTCACCATTGAAGGAAGAAGATGGACCTCCTTGAGAAAGAAGATGGATCTCCAGGAACACAGAGGCTGGAAGATGGACCTCTTCAATCTGACTCAATCTGGAAGATCCACCTGGAGATGCTCCTCAGACCCACTGCTATGGTGTTCCAGGGTCGCTGGTGGCCTCCATCCCGAACACCGGAGGCAGCCCCAAGAATTCTTCACACAATTCCTGCATTCCACATTATTCCAGACATGTTCTGGGTTGGTGTGTTTTCCCACTGCTGTCAGAAAGTCAGGTGTGGGGGAAGATTCTGTATCCCATTAGCGGGATGCAAGTTAGTTTCACGCAAGCCACCAGTGGGTTTCCTGATCCGCCATGACAGGCACCAGCGGGAGATCCTGTGGGAAATTCATGCCGATGGAAAACTGATTTCTCGGCCTCCCACCCAATTCCCCTCATTCCCACTCCAGCCATCCTCCCCCCAGCCCCACCCCATCCTCCATTGAACCAGAATTCTGCTTTGAATTTTTTTGTTCCTTACAGTACAAATCTGACACCCGTAAAAGCTCTTTCATTTCACCAAAACCAAATATTGAGGTGAGAATTCAAAACAAGTTGGCTTTGCGTCTGCTATTACTTTATTAATAATGTCAAGATCCCGTATGCTTTTTGTGTAGTTTTCCTAACTTTCCCATCCACCTTCTAGGTTTGTGTATGTGCACCTGCTTTTGAAATTGGACTATTTCATTCATTTTGCCTCTTCTCATTCATTCCACAAAAATGCATTTGCTCTCTGCGTTAAATTTCATCTACCCATTCCAACAGCCTCTCCATAATCTCCCGTTACTCTTCTCGTTGTTGACGGTATTTCCAAATCTGTTGCCAGCTGCAAACTTTGAAATTCTGCCCAGAATACCCAAGTCTTGGTACTTGCCTCCTCACCCTGCCCCTGAGAGTGGAAGGCAATGCAAACCACACTGACTAACACTGCCCAGATAAATCGTTTAGGATGAAGCATCAGCAGACAGAGAGCCAGGACCTGCCTTCAGGCAGAGCACACGTGAATGCACTGAATGAATGGATACCAAAGTCTATGTCACTAGTGTCAGAAAGAGCAGTCATCCTAATAACAATCCCCGGGGATCACCACTTCTCTGCAGTCTGAAAAACAGCTGTTCACCACTCTTTTTGACCCTTCGCCAATTTTGTCTCCGTTTTGCCATTGTCACTTTAATCCATGGCCTTTAATCTTTCATTTGTGGACGGCACGGTGGCACAGTGGTTAGCACTGCTGCCTCACAGCACCTGGGACCTGTGTTCAATTCTGGCTCTGGGTCACTGTCTGTGTGGAGTTTGCATATTCTCCCCGTGTCTGCTTGGGTTTCCTCCGGTGCTCCGGTTTCCTCCTGCAGTCCAAAGATGTGCAGGTTAGGTGGATTGGCCATGCTAAATTGACCCTAGTGTCAGGGGATTAGCAGGGTAAATATGTGGGGTTACGGGAATAGGGGCTGGGTGGGATTGCTGTCAGTGCAGACTCGATGGGCTGAATGGCTTCCTTCTGCACTGTAGGGACATTTTCTTCCTTTGGACTCATGGTGAACAATCACTGAAACAACTATATGATGACATCAACAAGTTCCATCCCACCATCAGACTCACCATGGACTACTCTCCGGAATCGGTTGCATTCTTGGACACACGCATCTCCATCAGGGACAGTCACCTCAGCACCTCACTATACCGCAAGCCCACGGATAACCTCACGATGCTCCACTTCTCCAGCTTCCACCCTAAACACGTTAAAGAAGCCATCCCCTACGGACAAGCCCTCCGTATACACAGGATCTGCTCGGATGAGGAGGATCGCAACAGACACCTCCAGACGCTGAAAGGTGCCCTCATAAGAACAGGATATGGCGCTCGACTCATCGATCAACAGTTCCAACGCGCCACAGTGAAAAACCGCACCGACCTCCTCAGAAGACAAACACGGGACACGGTGGACAGAGTACCCTTGGTCGTCCAGTACTTCCCCGGAGCGGAGAAGCTACGGCATCTCCTCCGGAGCCTTCAACATGTCATTGATGAAGACTAACATCTCGCCAAGGCCATCCCCACACTCCCACTTCTTGCCTTCAAACAACCGCACAACCTCAAACAGATCATTGTCCGCGGCAAACTACCCAGCCTTCAGGAGAACAGTGACCACGACACCACACAACCCTGCCACAGCAACCGCTGCAAGACGTGCCGGATCATCGACACCGATGCCATCATCTCACATGAGAACACCATCCACCAGGTACACGGTACATACTCTTGCAACTCGGCCAACGTTGTCTACCTGATACGCTGCAGGAAAGGATGTCCCGAGGCATGGTACATTGGGGAAACCATGCAGACGCTGCGACAATGGATGAATGAACATCGCTCGACAATCACCAGGCAAGCCTGTTCTCTTCCTGTTGAGGAGCACTTCAGCGGTCACGGGCATTCGGCCTCTGATATTCGGGTAAGCGTTCTCCAAGGCGGCCTTCACGACACACAATGGCGCAGAGTCGTTGAGCAGAAACTGATAGCCAAGTTCCGCACACATGAGGATGGCCTCAACCGGGATATTGGGTTCATGTCACACGATCTGTAATCCCCACAGCTTGCCTGGACTTGCAGAGTCTCACTGGCTGTCCTGTCTGGAGACAATACACATCTCTTTAACCTGTCTTAATGCTCTCTCCACTCACATTGTTTGTACCTTTAAGACTTGATTAGCTGTAAGTATTCGCATTCCAACCATTATTCTGTAAACTGAGTTTGCGTCTTTATATGCCCTGTTTGTGAACAGAATTCCCACTCACCTGAAGAAGGAGCTTAAGGCTCCGAAAGCTTGTGGCTTTTGCTACCAAATAAACCTGTTGGACTTTAACCTGGTGTTGTTAAACTTCTTACTGTGTTTACCCCAGTCCAACGCCGGCATCTCCACATCATAACTTTCTGCTCCCCAGACCTAGAATACCTGACGCTAAAATGCCGCCTCCACTACCTTTCATGGGAGTTCACCTCCGTTATCCTGATGGCAGTTTACATCCCACCCCATGCGGACGTGAAGATCGCGCTGGACGAAATATACACCATTACGAATAGTCTTGAGACGAAACATCCCGAGGCCTTGTTCATCGTGGCCGGGGACTTCAATCAGGCCAAGCTCAAGGGCGTACTACCAAATTACCACCAACACGTCTCCTGCTCCACCAGAGGCCCAAACATCCTTGACCACTGCTACACAAATATCAAACATTCCTACCGCTCTATCGCCCACCCACACTTTGGCAAATCAGACCACAAGGCTGTGCTCCTGCTCCCGGCTTACAAGCAAAAACTGAAGCGGGAGAATCCATCAAAGAGAGTCATGCAATGTTGGTCTGAGGAATCAGATGATCTCCTACGGGGCTGCTTGGAGTCAATGGACTGGTCAGTATTTTAAAACTCTGTGACCAGCCTAAACGAGTACGCCACTACAGTAACTGACTTCATTAGTAAGTGTGTAGAAGACTGTGTGCCAAAGAAGCAAATCCATGTGTTCCCCAACCGGAAACCACGGATGAACAGGGATATCCATTGCTTGCTGAAGTCCAGGTCTCAGGCGTTCAAGTCAGGCGACACTGATCTATACAAGAAAGCCAGTTACAATCTAAGAAGATCCATCAAAAATGCCAAAAGACAATACCGGACCAAGCTAGAATCCCAGGCTAGCCACACTGACCCCGTCGACTATGGCAAGGTCTGCAAGACATAACAGGCTACAAGATGAAGGCGTGTAAAATTGCCGGCTCCAACACACCCCTCCCTGATGAGCTCAATGCATTCTATGCCCATTTTGAGCAAAAGGTCAGCAAGAGCATGCCCTCCACCCTGGAAGCCCTGGATGAACCTGTATCTGGGGTCACCACTGCAGATGTCAGAGCAACTTTCTTAAAGGTCAACCCACGGAAAGTGACTGGCCCGGATGGAGTACCCGGACATGCACTCAGATCCTGCGCGGATCAGCTGGTGGAGGTATTCACAGACATCTTCAACCTCTCTTTACAACAATCTAAGGTCCCTATCTGCTTCAAGAAGACAACCATCATCCCGGTACCTAAGAAGAACCAAGCAGCGTGCCTCAATGACTATCGACCGGTGGCTCTGACATCCATCATTATGAAGTGCTTCGAAATGTTAGTCATGGCACAAATCAATTCCATCCTCCCGGACTACCTGGATCCCCTATAGTTCATCTATCACCGCAACAGGTCCACAGAGACACCATTTCCCTGGCCCTAGAGCCAACCCTGGAACACCTAGGTAACAAGGATACCTATGTCAGACTCCTATTTATTGACTGCAGCTCAGCCTCCAACACTATTATTCCCACGAAACTCATCTCCAAACTCTGTGGCCTGGGCCTCAGCACCTCCCTCTGCGACTGGATCCTGAGCTTCCTAACACACAGACCACAATCAGTAAGGATAGGCAGCAACACCTCTTCCACGATCATCCTCAACACTGGTGCCCCACAAGGCTGTGTTCTCAGCCCCCTACTGTACTCCTTATACACCTATAACTGTGCAGCCAAATTCCCCTCGAATTCGATTTTCAAGTTTGCTGACGATACCACCGTAGTGGGTCGGATCTCAAACAACGATGAGACAGCGTACAGGAATGAGATAGAGAATCTGGTGAACTGGTGAGGCAACAATAATCTCTCCCTTAATGTCAACAAAACGAAGGAGATTGTCATCAACTTCAGGACGCGTAATGGAAAACATACCCCTTTCTACATCAATGGGGGCGAAGTAGAAAGGGTCGAGAGCTTCAAGTTTTTAGGTGTCCAAATCACCAACAACCTGTCCTGGTCTCCCCATGTCAACACTATAGTTAAGAAAGCCCACCAACGCCTCTGCTTCCTCAGAAGACTAAGGAAATTTGGCATGTCAGCTACGACTCTGACCAACCTTTACAAATGCACCATAGAAAGCATTCTTTCTGGTTGTGTCACAGCTTGGTATGGCTCCTGCTCTGCCCAAGATCGCAAGGAACTACAAAAGGTCGTGAATGTAGCCCAATCCATCACACAAACCAGCCTCCCATCCACTGACTCTGTCTACACTTCCTGCTGCCTTGGCAAAGCAGCCAACATAATTAAGGACCCCACGCACCCCAGACATTCTCTCTTCCACCTTATTCCTTTGGGGAAAAGATACAAAGGTTTGAGGTCATGTACCGTCCGACTCAAGAACAGCTTCTTCCCTGCTGCTGTAAGACTTTTGAATGGACTTACCTTGCATTAAGTTGATCTTCCTCTACACCCTAGCTACGACTATAACACTATATTCTACACTCTCTCATTTCCTTCTCTATGAACGGTATGCTTTGTCTGTATAGTGCGCAAGAAACAAAACTTTTTACTGTATGTTCATACATGTGACAATAATAAATCAATTCAAATCAAAAAACCATGCCTTCTAAATTTTCATCCAAATTATTAATATAAATGACAAATAACAGTGGACCCAGCACCGATCCCTGAGGCACACTGCTGGTCACAGGCCCCCAGTTTGAAAAACAACCCTCTGTTTTCATCAAGCCAATTTTGTATCCATTTGGTTATCTCACCCTGGATCCTGTGAGGTTTAACCTTATGCAACAACCTACCATGTGGTACCTTGTCAAAGGCCTTGCTAAAGTCCATGTAGACAACATCAACTGCACTGTCCTCATCTACCTTCTTGGTTACCTCTTCAAAAAACTCAATCAAATTTTTGAGACATGATTTTGTACTCAAAGCCATGCTGTCCCTAATCAGTCCTTGCGTCTCTAAATGCCTGTCGATCCTACCTCTCAGAATACCTTCCAACAACTTACCAACTACAGATGTGAGACTCACCGGCCGGTAGTTCCCACACTTTTCCCTGCAGCCCTTCTTAGACCATAAGACATAGGAGCAGAATTAGTCCACTTGGCCCATCGTGTCTGCTCCGCCATTCAATCATAGCTGATAGTTTTCTCATCCCCATTCTCCTGCCTTTTCCCCATAACCCCTGATTCCCTTATTAATCAAGAACCTATCTATCTCTGTCTTAAAGACACTCAATGACCTGGCCTCCACAGCCTTCTGTGGCAAAGAGTTCCACAGATTCACCACTCTCTGGCTGAAGAAATTCCTCCTCATCTCTGTTTTAAAAGATCGTCCCTTTAGCCTGAGGTTGTACCCTCTGATTCTAGTTTTTCCTACGAGTGGAAACATTGTCTCCACGTCTACTCTATCCAGGCCTCGAAGTACCCTGTAAGTTTCAATAAGATCCCCCCTCATCCTTCTGAACTCCAACGAGTACAGACCCAGAGTCCGCAACCATTCCTCATACTACATGCTCTTCATTCCAGGGATCATTCTTGTGAACCTCCTCTGGGCTCTTTCCAAAGCCAGCACATCTTTCCTTAGATATGGGGCCCAAAACTGCTCACAATTATCCAAATGGGGTCTGACCAGAGCCTTGTACAGCCTCAGAAGTACATCCCCGCTCTTGTATTCTAGCCCTCTCGACATGAATGCTAACATTGCATTTGCCTTCCTAACTGTTGATTGAACCTGCACATCAACCTTAAGAGAATCTTGAACAATGACTCCTAAGTCTCTTTGTGTCTCTGATTTCCTCAACATTTTCCCATTTAGAAAATAGTTTATGCCTCCATTCCTCCTTCCAAAGTGCATAACTTCACACTTTTCCACATTGTAATCCATTTGCCAATTCTTTGCCCACTCTCCTAACCTGTCCAAGTCCTTCTGCAGCCCCCCTGCTTCCTCAGTACTACCTGTCCCTCTACATATCTTTGTATCATCTGCAAACTCAGCAGCAGTGCCTTCAGTTCCTTCCTCCAAATCCTTAATGTATATTGTGAAAGGTTGTGGTCCCAGCACTGACCGCTGAGGCACACCACTAGTCACCGCTTTTCTTAAACAAAGGCACAACATTTACCACCCTCCAATCTTCAGGCATCTCACCTGTGACTATCGATGATTCAAATATCTCTGCTAGGGGACCCACAATTTCCTCCCTAGCCTCCCACAGTGTCCTGGGATGCACTTCATCAGGTCCCAGGGATTTATCTACCTTGATGTGCTATAAGACTTCCAGCACCACCACCTCTGTAATATGTACACTCCTCAAGACATCACTATTTATTTCCCCAATTCCCTAACATCCATGCCTTTCTCAACAGTGAATACTGATGAAAAATATTCATTTAGGATCTCACCCATCTCTTGTGGATCCACACATAGATGACCTTGTTGACCCTTAAGAGGCCCTATTCTCTCCCTAGTTACTCTTTTGCCCTTTATGTATTTGTAGAAGCTCTTTGGATTCTCCTTTGCCTTATCTGCCAAAACAATCTCATGTACCCTTTTTGCCCTCCTGATTTCTCTCTTAACTCTACTCCTACACCCTCTGTACTCTTCAAGGGATCCACTTAATCCCAGCTGCCTATGCATGTCATGTGCCTCTTTCTTCTTCTTGACCAGGGCCTCAATATCCTGAGTCATCCAGGGTTCCCTACTTCTATCAGCCTTGCCCTTCACTCCAAGAGGAATGTGCTTACCCTGAACCCTGGTTAACGCACTTTTGAAAGCCTCCCACTTACCAGACGTCCCTTTGCCTTCCCACAGTCTCCCCCAATTAACTGTTGAAAGTTCCTGCCTGATACCATCAAAATTGGCCTTGCCCCAATTTAGAATTTTAATTTTTGGGCTAGACCTATCATTCTCCATAGCTATCTTAAAACTAATGAAATTGTGGTCACTGGTCCCAAAGTGATCCCTCACTAACACTTCTGTCACCTGCCTTCCTTATTTCCCAAGAGGAGGTCAAGTTTTGCCCCCTCTCTAGTCGGGCCATCCACATACTGAATGAGAAATTCCTCCTGAATACACTCAATAAATTTCTCTCCATCCAACCCTCTAATACTATGGCTGTCCCAGTCAATGTTGGGAAAGTTAAAATCCCCGACTATTACCACCCTATTTTTCTTTGAGCTATCTGTAATTTCCTTACAGCTTATTACAGCATTTTTCCAGAAGAAATAAATCACATTATTTTATTACTGCATTCTGTGTGTTGAGTTTCATTGCATCAGGCCCTTTTATTTAATCCAGTTATTGATTCATGGCTCAGAATGTATTTTTAGCAAGATAGATACTTTCCATCACGCACAGTCTCCTGGAACACAAGCCCTGTGATGGTTTATAATGTTCAGGCAGGTACAGCAGATGGGAGAGTGGATCAGAAATGATTGTGGTTGTTCTCTCTGTACTTGCTGGAATGGAATAGCAGTTTGTACACTTGTAGGCAAAGTCAGTCATTTTAGAAAGGCAGGATATAGGAGGAGATGGAGCAAATTATATTTTCCCAAAGGTTCAAGACATCCCATACTTAAGACCCTTAGCTGTCAGCAGGAATACAAGGTGAGAGGCTTTACAATAAAGACGTACTTGATTTCAGAATACTTAATAATCTTCGTTCTCAAAGTTTCTCACAGTAACTCCTCACAAGGGAAATCTCGGATAGAAGCTTTTTTTTTTACAGATCTTGTGTGGGAAGGGGAGAGATTTCAAAGCTTTCTGATATATGAAATGTTCCAAGAACTATTTGGAAAGGTACAATAGTTATATATTTGCTCATCTAGAGTATGATACACATTCATAGAATCATAAAATCATAGAATATCTATAGTGCAGAAGGAGACCATTTGGCACACCGAGTCTGCACCAATTCTCCGACAAAGCATCCCATGCAGACCCACCTCCTGTGCTATCCCCATAACCCCGCACTAATCCCCCTAACCTACACAACTTTGGGCATTAATGGGAAATTTAGCATGGCCAATCCATGAAACCTGCACATCTTTGGACTGTGGGAAGAAACCGGAGCACCAGAGGAAAGCCACGCAGACATGGGAGAATGTGCAAACTCCACACAGACAGTGGCCCGAGCTGGGAATCGAACCTGACCCCCTGACGCTGTGAGGCAGTAGTGCTAACCACTGTGCCACAATGCCACCTCCTGACTTCCACCAAAGGTTCAAGTCAGGAGTGTGACAGAAAACTCTCCACTCTACAGGATGTGGGCAGCTCTGGCATTCCAGGAGCTCGACACCATCCAGCAAAAAGCAGCCTGCTTAATTGGCAACCCCCATCCACCACCTTTAAACAGTCACTCCACCACCAAAGCACAGTGACAGAAGTGTGTATCATGTACCAGTGGACTGCAACAGTTCTAAAAGGTGGCTCACCGCCACCACCTTCTCAAAAGCAATTAGGGATGGGTATCAAATGCTGACCTTACTTATATCCTTGAAAGAATTTTTTTTAAATGTTGTTTGATCATAAGTTTCTTACTCTACTTCAACACAATCACTAACTACTAGATAATAATGTAAGTTCAATGTGTAAAAAATACTTTTATCTTGGTCTGTACAAGATTGCGAGGAAAAATGGCAGCTCAGTTTTAATTGAATCAGATGTTAATTTTTTTTCATTTATTCATGGGACATGGACATTGTGGCTGGCCAGCATTAGTTGCCCTTGAGAATGTGGTGTCACAAAATCTGCAGTGATATTGTTAATATTAACAAATTGATACACTTTCTAGTGCAACAATTGGATGGTTAACTTCATTATTGTTTAGGCTTGTTAATATATTTCAGTCTTGTTATCTTGGAATGATGACATTGGTATTTTGAACCTTTATAAGAATCACAATTTTACGAGCCCAGATCAAATTGTCACTTTTCTAGGTTCTAAACATAAAAGACAAACTCGACTTAATGGTGAGCCTGATTCAACATTCTTGGACCAAGTGTGAACCATATTCAGCAAAAGATATTTGAACATACGGGGAATTGGTATGCAGTTTGCCCTTTGGGGCATAAAACAAGCACTATGTGTATCTCTAAGCCCAATATCCTGCACCTGTACCTAATCTGTTCCAGCAGAATGATCATTACCATATAGATCTCCAATATTTTGAGTCTGTAGGAAATCAGCATTGGGATAAATTGAAGTATGCAAAGAAAAGTAATGTACCTGTTTCAGGATCCTTCTGCAAAATTTGTCATAGTGCAAATCTGACTTATTTTTCCAGTTATTAATTAAACAGTGGGTCTTAAAAGTAACTCTGGAGGCAGCTGAAGAAATTGTAAGGAAAGTTGTTTTATGTCCCTTCTGACTGATACGCATTCCCCTGCACCTGATTATTCCATGTATTGGGCATTGTGGTATAAAAGCAGGGAGAGTATCTTCCACTACACTCTGAAAATGCTCAGTCTTTGTTGTGTTCCCATATGCCCACTCGTGAAAACAATCTTCCTACCACTGTTAATAGTAATGGACTAACCGTAAGATCCCAAGTTTCACTCATGCCTCCACTGACTGCTTCTCTCTTACTGTCACTCTCCAGTCACCATGTTGTGCTGCTACTGGCCCTAATTCTGCTGCAAATACTGGACCCAATGCCCACCTTACCCCCTTCCTCAATCATTCTGAACTCAAGCCTCCAGTTTCCCTCTCTATTCTGCCCAGCCTTGCATACTCACACTATCACCATTTTCCTGGTCTTCTCCTTAATTGCCCCCTATTTGCCTCCTTTCTATCCCCAATTCACCTTCTTCCAGACCCTTTTCTCTATTCCCAGTACCCAATCTCTTCTCTGTGCCTGCCATACCAATCGCTTGGTCTCTCTTCCATTGCCCTAACAATCCAAATATCGCTGTGTGTGACCACCACATCCCCACTCCCCGCCCCATAAATCAATCTCTCTCTCACTCTGCACCTCGCCACTCCTTGCACATGTTTTTATGTGCAAAAAAACATTTTTGAAGCCTGCATAAAGGAGGCAGATTAAAGACAAAATTGTCCCTTTTTTAGGAAATCAGTTTGATAGAAATGTGTTAGTGGTTGGTGGCGGCACAGAATCTAATGAGTATTGGAGGCTGGGCTGCATTTTGTGTCAAAAAACAGACTATGATCATAAAATGATTGAGAATTCATGAGTAGCTGTCCATCAGGTGCTTGGAGTGGGATGCACAGTTTAGACAAACATACACATTTGGTGGTGCAGTGGTTAACACTGCTGCCTCACTGGTTAGCACTGCTGCCTCACAATGCTATGGACTCGGGATTGATTCCATCCTTGGGTCACTGTCTGTGTGGTGTTTGCATGTTCTGTCCGTGTCTGCGTGGGTCTCCTCCAGGTGCTCCAGTTTCCTCCCACAGTCCAAAGATGTGCAGAATAGGTGGATTGGCCATGCTGAATTGTATCTTGGTGTCCCACTATGTGTAGGTTAGGGGAAATTAGCGGGGTTGCAGGGATGGGGTGGACCTGGTTGGAATGTTTTGTTGGAGAGTTAGTGCAGACTTGATGGGCCGAATGGCCGCCTCCTGCACTGCATTGTAGGGATTTTATGATATAAAATATGGGTAGAAGTCGGCCATTCGGCCCCTTGAACCTGATCTGTCATTCAGTAAGACCATGGCTGATCTGTTTTTGTAATGTTCCACTTTCCCCATCTATCCCTGATAACCTTAGAATTTTGTTAGGCAAAGGAATCAATCTATTTCTAAAATATTCAGTGACTCCGTTTCTGCTGCCTTCTGAGGCAGAGTTCCAAAGTCGCACAACCCACTGAGAGAAAACATTATCATCTCTGTCCTATAAGGGTGACCCCTAATTTTAAGACCGTGTCTCCTGATTCTGGACTCACCCACAAGAGGAAACATCCTTTTGATGTGTACCTTTTCAGTGGAAAGATGTAATTAGTGGAGTATCGCAGGGATCAGTTCTTGGCCTGCAATTATTCACTGTTTACATTAATGGCCTGGAACAGAATGTAATGTTTCCTAATTTGCCGATGATTCGTTCGTTTCATGTTGTGATGAGGATATTGTGATTCTGCCATGGGATATAGATGGATTGGGTGACTGGGTGAAAACCTGGCAAATGGAGTTTAATGTGGGGAAGTGTGAGATCATGCAATTAGGTAGGAAGAATCAAAACGCAGACTATAATCTAAATGGAGAGAGACTGCAGGTGAGTGAAATACAGAGGGATCTAGGTGTTCTAGTGCATGAATCACAAAAAGGTAACAGGTAGGTCCAACAAGTAGCTAAGAAGACAAATGGCATTTTGGCCTTTATTGCAAAGGGGTTGGAGTTTAAAAATAGGGAGGGTGCAGGGTGTTGGTGAGGCCTCACCTGGAATACTGCGTATAGTTTTGGTCCACTTACTTAAAAAATGATATGGTAACATTGGAGGCAGTGTAAAAGAGATTCACCAGGCTAATTCTTGGGATGAGGATTGTCCTATCAAGAGAGTCTAAATAGTCTGAGTCTGTATTCCTTGGAGTTTAGAGTGAGACGTGACCTTATCCAAACATATAAGATCCTGAGGGAGTTTCCTTGGGTAGATGGTGCGATGTTTCACTAGTGGGAGAGTCTTGAACAAGAGGACGTAGAAATTGCTTCTCACGGAGCGTAGTGAATCTCTGGAATTCTTTGCCCCAAAGCGTGGTAGAGGCTGGATCATTAGAAGTATTCCAAGTGGAAGTGGATAAATATTTGATAGATTGAGGATTAGAGGGCAATGGGGAAGTGGCACAGAAAAGGAGTTGAGGCCAGCATAGATCAGCCATGATCGTATTGAAGGGCCTGGTGGCTTACTCCTGCTTCTGTTTCTTGTGTGAACCTTGTCAATACTGTTCAGGATCTTCCATACTTCAACCATTTCACCCCTCACTTTTCTAAACTCTAGTGGAAACAAGCCCAGCCTTTCCAACCTATCCTTGTAAACAATTAAGTTGACGTCCTGTTTCGTTTCTGAATTTCAATGTGTTGATCTCGGGAAGCGCTTAATTCGAGAATTAAAATGTTATATCCAGATTGTGCACAACATTAGCAAAAGCCAAGACAAAGGTTGCATTCCTTCAATGTTTCTGCGAGGAACCACTAAAATCCAAACTTGTGTTGTAATTGGCTCGCCTCAAGAAAATATGGAAGAAAATAAAGAAGTTTCCTTTCAAATAAGAATAAAGGAAATTAATAGTTATTTTAACAACTAAAGTTTCAGGTGAATTTGAGAAGCAATCAAGCATACGGGAAGTTATAATCTGTTCAGTTCAATGAAAAGCACCAAGCCCCTTCCTTATCCTTGGAAGCACTGATAAATTAAGGCTGTGTGTCCTTGAATCTTACCAGCTGCCAGACCTTTGAGAAGTACATATTTTTCCAATATAGTCACTAGAGCAAGATTATCCTCTTCAGCCTTTCCCTGGCACATGGGATAATACCTGTCTGTTGTTTTGACATGTCTCAGGAGATGCTATTTACATATCTACCTGTATCTGGACAATTGCTTCGTAAGATCAATGCACTGAACATCTATCCAGCAGGCATTTGCAACATTCCAGGATTTTTCATCAACTGTGAGAAGATTTGCCTCGAGTGTTTGCAGGCCATGACAATTGTTGATATCTTTTACAGCATTGGAAAGAGTTTCATGTCCCAGATTTGTTTTCTTTCCTTTCCAGCTTCGTGCCCTGCTTTGAGGGGATATCCTGGTTTCAGTAGATGTATACTCTTTGCTCTCAGTTCGGTCGTGATACATTTTATAAGGTTGCACAAGTAGGACCCAGTACAATAATGGTCTCTCAAATTGCCTTTGTCCTAACTGGTCAGGTTCTGTAGCTTAGTCATTCCTTTCCTCCTCAGCTGACCCCTTTGAGAGACACGTTGCTTTTAGGCTTGGGAATGTATCCCTTAAATCATTGGACTCAGTAATCCACGAGAATCTAACTGATACAGATAATGGCTGAATTTCATGGCAGGATTCTAGGCACAACATCTGATAGCCTTCAACTGTAGCAGTAAATTACCCATTCTTTGGTTACTACTGCTCCTGAAAAGCAATTAAGTCAAAGGCTGCTTTGTCAATTGCGTATTCCTATACATTTCCTGTCATCCCAGGGACCTCAAAGGATGAGGGTGGAAGGGATGAAAATATTTCTGTCAATCTGTATTAACCTTGGAAACTGCAGTTGTTAACATCAAGAAGTTGAGTGCATCCTGTTAAATTCACCACATCACAACAGGAGAGACCTTTTCCCAGTCGGAAAATGGTTAGATTCTCCGAACAGATTCCGCATCTGGTTGGAGCTCTTAATTGTTGAAATGGGATGTTTTCCAGAACAAGATCTCAAACTGAGGTCATTGATATACAAGTGACTTCATTCTGTCTGTTGACATTTCAAGTGGATTCTACAGTGATTTGTATAGTGAAAACAAACATGGACTGAACATGGTTCAAGGTGGCATCGTACTACTGACTGCCACCTTCGGACTGCAATTAGGATCGGTAAACAAATGCCGAACTTTCTTCTGACACCCAGTGTCACCCGCAGAAGAAAGCTTTGAGAATGAATTAAGGAAGAGCAGTGGAATGCAATGCTCCTGCAATGCTGCCCTGATTTTGACCTCGCCTGTTTGAAGGAATGGCGATATATGTCCAGTTCATGGGAAGTTGGGTGACTTGGAAGTGATAGTGTTACCCTTGTCCTCCCAAGTGATGGATGCCATAGATTTGGAACAGATGTTATGAGTGTAAGTTTTTTCTTCTGAGTTTAAAAGAAAGAATGACCTAGTTCGGTAAAAGTAGGTCGTTTCCTCTTCTTCCATCCTTTGCAGACAGAGTTTGTGCTCCCATATTCTTGTCTGTCTAGCGTTACAACATATTTGTATTTTGGCAACAAACTCCTTTGTTATCTGACAAACTGGGGCAGCACGGTAGCACAGTGGTTAGCATTGCTGCCTCACAGCGCCAGCGACTGAGGTTCGATTCCCGGCTTGGGTCACTGCCTGCATGGGTTTCCTCTGGTTGTTCCGGTTTCCTCCCACAGTCTGAAAGACGTGCAGGTTAGGTGCATTGGCTGTGCTAAATTCTCCCTCCGTATATCCGAACGGGCACCGGAGTGTGGCATCTAGGGGGTTTTCACAGTAACTTCATTGCAGTGTTCATGTAAGCTTACTTGTGACACTGTTAAATAACTTTGAAACTTTAAACACTCCTCACTAAGGAACCCACAGCCCAAAATGAGTTTGTCACGGGGCTTATAGCCCTGAAGTGTCTGAGAAAACTCAGTAGAGTGATAAATAGAGCAATGTATGCTATTCTTGTGTAATCACCATGGAGACTGACGCAGGAACTCTGAGGAAATGGATATTGAATCACACAAAATTCTACTCTCTGTCCTTTCCCCATGAACTTTTCTGAAGCATTCTTTGTTGTTCGGGGATCCAGATAACTCCTGATTTCTTTTGGAATTGTCTATAGTACTTACCATCTCATAGAGATCTCACTTCACATCTTTGAATATCTGTCCACACGTTTAGGTTTGATGCAAGCTGATGTCATTGAAGTGAGCTCCTTGCTGTTGACTCAATTCCATATGAAATTGAGAGCAACCACCAGTGGTTGAAGCCACCACATCATAACGACACAAAATAATAGTGCTGCCTGCTTCAAATCAGAGATACATTGAAGTACAGGAAATGTCCTAAGCAATAACCAAACAAATTACGGTAAAATTCACATAATGGTGAAGTATTTTAATGACCAATGGCATTTCCTATAACACCAAAAACTTGAAGCTGATTGCTGTGCGGTATCCACAGTAGAAAAGGCAGTGAGATACCAGAGTACAATGTTTGCAGTTCAGAGGAAGGAGGATTTGGCTCTGCTGTTAGTTTAGTGAGTAAGTATATAGTGCTCACCAGAAAGGTACCTGTTGACTCCAGGTTTCAGCTGAATTAGCTGCTCTCAAGCTAGAACAATTGTCGTGATGCTGTGAATGGCCTCATTGGTGCTCCAGTTGGTCATTGACTTGTATTATTAGAAAGTGTATGCATGGAGAGTGGGTGAAGGCAGAAATTGATGCGGAATGAGATGGGTAATCTGTCTGGACTTGTACGTGACAATTGGGCCCAAGTAACAAATCTCCAGCAGAGAGGAAGAAAATGTGAAAGCTTAAAAAAATTAAAATTCAGAAGCTGCAGCATCGATTCTGACAAATTGCTATTAAGAAGTGCACCTCGTGGGAAAAAGGTTATTTGCTGGGAATAAGTTCTCCTTTCAGTGTTTATATCATATCAGATGGGAAATATCTTTTTGCAACAGAAAATAGATTGAATGTTGAACCTCATTTAGAAATTTAGCTCAGCGGTATCCTTTGCCTAAAATGAAATATCAATCACTTCTTTCAAATGGCACCATGTTTAAGCAAGTGTTTTACAAACCTTATCTGTATTCATTAATGAAGGCATTCGACAAGAGCATAAGCCCATTAAATCATGCTGCTTTGTGTCACCCTATTGTGTCAAAAATGGTACCTAGTTCTTCCAATCTTCTCATCTGCCAGAGCAGAAAGGAAGTTCATGATACACAAACCTTCAGGAAGATAGCCAACCATTAAGTTGATTGAGGCATCTCATCTTGCTCTTTCCTTATTTTCTTTGCAGAATAACGAAATGTCGGAGCTACAAAGAATACGGATGAAAGATGAGATTCGAGAGTACAAGTTTCGTGAGACACGGCTGCTGCAGGATTACACTGAGCTGGAAGAGGAGAACATCACTCTGCAAAAGCTCGTCTCGACCCTCAAGCAAAATCAGGTATTTGCGGGTGATGGTGGATTCGATAGGTCCTGCCAGTGACCTGAGTAAGCACAATAATAGTGAGCAGAATTAAAAACAGCTGCATTTCGGCTTCTCTTCTGAGTTTCTTGGGGATATTTTCCATTGGATAGTCAAGTATTATTCCCGGTTTATTTGTCTTATTTCAAAAGAACTTTTTGCCGGTTTACTGTGTAAGTTATTAGTTATTGTGAAGTCAGCAGGCCAAAGGTAGCCAAGCCTTGCAAAGACACTGCACGGACCCCAGTTCATATAAAATCTCTGAACGACCTGACTGTAGGTACAGTTTTATAAAAGAGTACAATTTATTTATCCCTAATGCACTATTCACAGCATCTGTTTTGTGTATTCAACAGGATAAGGGTTCGAGTACAAAAATAATCCAAACTTCAATTCAGCAAAAGTTATGACAGAAAGTACAGATTTTTTACAAGTTGGCTTATCCACTTAATATATTTGTGATGCAGAGCAAAATATAACTTCAACATTTAAACTAATTATTTGGCAGTATGGGATTGAGTGTGACACTCTGCAGACTGGAGTGTGTAAAGGATTGAAACCGATCTCATTCATTAAGTATGTAAGCTTTCAATTCTTCTAATATTTACAATCTTCTGGTGGCTAAACAGTAACTTTCTGGGGCAACATAGGGAAAGTCCTCCTCTTCCTCCAATGATTAACATGTGGCGAGTGCTTGCCACTGAACAAACTGAGAGAATCTTAGCCCAGTTCCGCACCCATCCTTTGATAGTTTGTTCCCATGGCAGCATCCACAAGTCCAGTAAGTTATTCCGGCATATTTTATATATCAAACATAGTGGTAATATCGCATCAATACATGTTTAAATATTCATTATGAATAAAAGATATTCAGGAACCAAAATAAGGTTACTTGTGAAAGATGAATCTCTCCTTTATACCCACACCCAACTGAAAAAACTGTTGTAAGTAAACAAGACTTTCCACAACTGGGGATTTAAGCGCAGGAATCCTAACCATACAATATAGTGCAGAGGATTCCATGGTGGGTAGTGACAACTGTCAGATATTCTGGATACCCAAATGTTGGAATTACACTTAGAATGTCAGCAATTTCCTTGGAATAGGAATGAAGGACAAGTTCTGTTCAAATAAGAATGGATCAGTATGAAGCTTTATACAACAACAAAATGAGAGGAAATTCAACTGAGAAAAGAAACTGCAATCCGATAATGCCTGTGCAAGATTTGTAAACGTGATGGTGGATAATAGGAGAACCCATGTTTGTAAAACAAGATGCAGGTGATTATAGAGCACTCCAATATTAAATAATTCAGGCTGATGCATGAAAGGCTGAGTCAGGGCAAGATTAGATTTCATAAATAGGACCAATATTTCCTCTAAACTGTGTGAGTGCATGGCCACATTGCAGTTGAGAATGGGAACACCAGGCCATGCACAAACAACGTTTCCTTGAAGATGTGTGCATATGTTACAGTCTTAAAGGACCTCTGCAGTACAACAGGCACTGAGGAAATATTGAATAGGTCTCAGTGACATTCACCTTCTATAGAATTATTAATATAACCCTTAATCTGCTGGATGAAAAGACATTTTGCACAGTTCGCACAATGGATGGTGTGAGATGGACATTTAGGGTTAGTATTTTTGTTTTGTGCTAAAAATTGTTTGGTGCGGATAGCTTCCACTCAGATATCTTACACCTAACTGTGTGCTCAAAAATGACTTTTAAAAGTGGTTAAAATAGTCTAGCCCGGAATTCTATCTTAACAGTGGCACAGGAAAAATGAAGGAAATCTAACAGTATCTGGCTTACCCACTCCTACTCCCAAAAATCCTGCCGCCTGGTCACTGAGCGACACTGACTGAGAATGGAATGAGGTTCATTGTTCAACTGCCCCCTCCCCTCTTTCTCCAGGTTCAAGGTTGCCAACTGTGAGTGAATGTATTCCTGGAGGTTTCACCACATGACTTGCTCCAACCATTCATTGGTCAACACATCAATCCTTGTGACGAACTGCCTTCCTACGCCAGTTGGAAAGCAAAAAGACTCATTACCCGATTGGATGATTATTGACTGTCAGCCAAACAGCCATTTTTCCCCCCATTTTCAGTATTTTTACATCTGGTAAAGAGAAATGTTCAAAGAAAATAACCAAAAAAATACTCTTTTAATGTCCCCATGATTTTCTCCAGAGTTGCACACAGCAGTGTCCTGGGATTGATCTTCAATTCCCACAGACTCCAGGCCAAATTTAGAAGGTTAACAACCTCATCCAGGTTAGAGTAGAGGGCAGTCTGCAAAGGAGGAAGAATAGGGAAATTCTTCTTAAATTTAAAGTGGAAATAGGAAGAATTTTCTGTAGAATTAAGTTTTGGCACATCTTTGAACATTTGCTCCCATTAGCACTGCCTTCCCATTTTTAATGACAAATGTCTGTGTTTGCTGAATGAAATTTGGTGCATAAATGGGGAGCAGCCCATGAACAAATGAAGATGCTCAGTTAAGCAGTGGTTTATGAATGCTAATAACAACATAGACCTGTCAGTCTTGTGGGGCAATGACAATGGCCATGCCATTAAGTGAATGTTATTCAGAATCAGCCTTGCATACAGTGAGCACAGCAATGACCAAATCAGTACAAATATTTATGCCCTTAAGCTGCTGAGGAGATGCAATCTATGGAAGTTCAGTCTTTGGAATGCAAATTGAATTGTAGAACTCGCAAGATTAGTTTAAACTAATGGCCAGCAAGAACTGTTTTCAAAAAAGCCCTTTAAAATCAAAAATTGCAGCATCCCACGTTTTGTGTTTTTATCCAAACTTTTGAGGCAATTTGTGGGTAGTGTTTTCTTTCATGCATGCTGTATTCCAAAGCTGCTGTCTTTTAATGTGTGGAATATATGGGCTTAAAGTGCTGACTTCTGACTTTCCAATCCCTCTTCCTTGCTTTTGTAATTTAATCTCTTACCTGCATGCTAATAGATTAAGTGATGCCTATCCAAATTAAGTGAAGGGCTGCAACATTTAGCTAGTTGTGCTTAAGAATTGAATAAAAAGCCCAATGATCGATCATTCCTGATGTTGAGCTGTGCTTCGTGACTGTCGTTTGGCTTGCCAACTCTGGTTGACCTATATTTTGTGAAGTTTCATCTCATGTCTTCTTGCTTGCTACATTCCTGCATGCCTGGATATCACCTAATATACCAATTACTCAATAATAACAGCTACAATACCCCAGACCTCTGTGCTGCAGAAACCCTTCTCTCCATCACATAGTTAAGATTACATGGGCATCAGGACCACATTGTATCCTGTGTGCTTTGCAACTTTGTTGTTTATTGTGAATCTGCCAGAGCAAAACTAAACTGGAGAAGTAAATGTCCCGATGATGTTGCTCCCAGATTGCTCACAGAAGTGTCCGGGAGATGAATGGTTAATTCCAGGAGACTCCAGAATAATCCTGTGTTGTTGGCAGCTCTAGCTGTTGGTGAACATAGGACTCACGCGGGACACTCCAATGAATCTAAAGGTAAACATGAACCTGACTAAAATGGACAGAAGAAGCAAAGTGGAAGAGGTGAAACATTTTAATATCAAGATGATTTCTTTTCAGTCTATGGGCTTGGACACACCGTCAGTTGTATTCTGCTTGGGGTCAGAGTGCTGGTAGACAGGAAGAGGCAAGCAGCTCTGTGGCTACACAGTGATGCAGCAACAACTTATATTTTATATATTAAAGTAGCAAAGCCAGGCATTTCAGAGGTATGAGGGAAAAATGGATACTGAGCCAAAGATAGAGATATTGGGAGGGAGCAAATGTTTCTTCAAAAAGATTAATTTTAGCAGGGTCTTAAAGGAGGAGAGGGTGTTGAAAGGGGATTTGTGGTGGGGAATTTCAGAACATGGTACATAGATAGCTGAAGGCACAGCCACCAATGTTGGGCTGCAATAGCAATGGAGAGAGAAGTTTTATTTAGTTGAAAGGAGACAGACTTGGGTTGAAGAAGATACAGGGCCAGAGGTTCTGCTTATGAAGTAATTGGATGCTGAGATTCCAAGGAGTCTGATTGGGTCTACAGTAGAGTCTGGAGAGGGGGATAGAATTGATGGTGAATGTAGAGTTTGTGGCACAGTCCATAGATGATGGCTACATTCTATCCTATATTAAAGGAAATTATAGGTCTTCAAGACTCGATGTTGAACAAGCAATCTTGACAGGATAGCGGTAGTAAAGGCATTGAGAGAGGTGGGGCTGAGTGTTATCTAGATAGAAGTGGAAGCTGAATCCACGGGCAGGATTTTCCGGCTGCGCTTGCCCTAAGACCGAAAAATCCCGACCAAGGTCAACGGACCATTACATGGTCCTGTCCTGCCCACTATGATTCCCGTAGTGGGCATGATGGGAAAATTCCACCCCATGAGTGCAGTTGGCGTTGCCGGGGAGGGGGGGTGGTGGTAAGCATGTGGATGTGGAAGTGGAGTAGGCTAAAGATGATTCTTGAGAGGTGAGTGCATGGAGCTGTTAAACATGGTTTAGCTGTGGTTGGATAGGTACAGTGTGAAATGGATTAATGTGGAGAGGTGATGGAGAAAAAGGTGAAATTGATTTTGTGCACCATTATCACAAAGAAAGTGTTCATGACTTTGGTCGGACTCATTTGAACACCAGGAGTGGTTAATAACTGATTGAAGGGATTAATCTAGAGAGTTGTAGAAAAGATCTGGAAGATAACATCTGCAAGAGCTTTGGAGGGAATGGAAAGTTGGAGATGGAGTAGTAGTTTGCAGTTGACTAAGATTTGGCACAGAAGATTTTGATTTTAGTAAAGCCTATTGTGTGAATGAGTAAGATACACATTCACTATTCCACATCTAATTACATTTCAAATCACAGCTTTGCTACCAGAGGTTGTGCCTAGCACAGGAAGGTTGGGACCATCAAATGGCTTTACTCACCCTGGATACCTCTTAATGCTTCCTAGTTGCCTACAACAGCAAAATCTAGAAAATAACCTTTTGGGAGAAATAATGCCTGAAGCGAGGAGATTGAGTGATAATGTGGAAAATTATAAGCCTTTGAAGAATAAAGGAGACAAAATTACTTTTTGACAATACTGCAGAACAGGCAATATAAGATCAGCAGACTAATTTTAAATTGCACGCAATTACTTTTCCATTAAAATCAATGAGGCAGGGTGCTGTTTTGCCATCGTCCATTTGGCACCACTGCTGAAGGCCAATTTCAACGCCAGACACTCAATGGCAGATCCTCCTATTCACTCTCAATTTCTCTGCAGCTTTACAACACTTGCAGTAAATAATGGGTTGCACATTGTTTATTTTCAATATTGGGATTACTGAGGCAGAGTTAATTGCATTACTGTTGTACACCAACATATTGTAAAATTGGACTCGATAAGTTCTATAATGAGGCACAGTGGGTTGTTTATGAACGAACCTCACGGTGAAATGCTAAAAGGCACACCTACATACACAATTTCCTAATCTCAGCTTAACTTCCATGGTTGAAGCTGATTGTATTACCCTTTGGGAAAATGTGACCCTCTTCCTGACTTCCTAGCACCCAGTGATGGCTGGGGGGGAAGTGGAGGAGGGAAGCAGGGTGGTGGGGGCATTTCACACAGCTTACCTCCCAACCCTATTGATAAGTGCTGGGCATTGCACTAGAGCAACCCAAATAGATGGAGAGGGAATAAGCCTGGAATGGAGGCAGGGGGCAAAAAATATGGAATGCTTTGTAAATAGACATATTGGTAATAATGGTCTTTTGCTTCAATTGCCTGGAGTTTTGACATCTTACATTGCAGATACATTTCATTTTTCATCTTCACCTTTCGTGTACTCCAATTAACTTCAGCTGATTTTGCAAAACAAACAGTAATAGAAATCAGAGGGAGTGTTTGGACTCGGCTCATTCTGTTGTTTCACTCCCATATCCTGTTAAGACTGGTCCTCTAACCTTATCCATCATATACCTAAACTCATCCATTTACCCAACTCACATGAAATTGATTGTCATTTTTTTAATTTACTATGTCAAATCTGGTCGATAAATGGGAGAAGTCATTGTTCTAACCCCAGTTTACATTTAATTGTTTTGATGTCTGCTGATTTTTTTGCTTTCAAAGGTTTCTCAGAATATAGATTTAATTCTGAGGCTTAGGAAAAACCAAAAACACATTGCAACTAATCTCTGACAGCTTTATTCTGTTAATTTTGATAGTTTAGCAACTCTGTTTACATTCCACCATCTATTTATGTAATTAAAATTGAATTGTTAATTTATGATTTAGTTCTGGGCAAGTTCCCTGATCTTGGTGACAAAATAGTGAACAACTGTTCTGCCCTGTCACTGTTGTAACATCTTACCCATTAGTTTGTGCAAATTGGGTCATTGGGAAGATATGGCTTTACCCAAGGAATTAATCTTAATGTTTTATATATATAAATATTACCACAGTGTAGAACTGGGGAATACAATCTATATGTGTAGTGCGAATACCATCACTGTGTGATGTCCTGTCATCCTCCTCAAATGTATTTGTGGTCTTGTTACCTTTCCTTTTTGTATTGTGTATGAAATATGCATCTTCTCTTTTTTGAATTCCTAATTACATCTCTTCTGATGCAGGTCATTGCACTCTATCTCTCCATTGGAAAAAGTGTGAGTGATATTACTAGAACGGAAGGCTATTGTTAGATTATGCAATGTGCTTCTCTTATGTTGCTATGGGAGGGGGCTTGCCCTTCACTTGAGGCTGATGGATGATGATTGAGATGTAAATTATTCATAGGGTGTAGTTTGGCGAAAGGATACAAGTAGATCCAGAAGTGGAACATTCAGCAAAAGATCACATGCTGCAGTGACCTCTCCAGAGTGCTGAAATCAGATTTACCGTCTCTCTTTAAAGAGGCCAATGGAAAATTTCACTTACACTTCTAATTCTACAGTACTTATAAGACCCAAATTCTTATTAGCCTTTTTCAGGCTTTATCTACCTGCACTCAGAGTTTTAAGGAACCGGGAGTGGTTGTTAATTTTGATTTTAAAAAGATAGTGTAAAACACGCTATGGGTTTGGCCTAATTACCTTTAAAGGAAGTGGAAATCAGGAAAGGGATTCACCTAGTGACCAAGTAAATATTATACATTTTACATGTCCTGTGGAAGTCAAAAAAACACCATGCTCTTTAAAAAGGTTGGGAGAATTAATTCCTCCTCCTCTCTAAGTAGCAGTGCCATGAACCTTTCTCACCAGCCAAGAGGCTAGGCAGACTATCAGCTCCCAGGTAGCTGTAACACAAATGGTGTTAGAATGCCTGGAGTAACCCCCACCCCACCCCAGCACCATGTATCTGCCTGACCAGGAGCTCAAAGTATATTGATCTTTCCACTCCATGGGACAGTTCATTGAAGCACCACATCTGTCTGCCTTCCAGAAGGAACCAGATAACATTTGGTGTAATCTACAGTTGCAAGTACAGCACCAGTCAAAGATGGTTTTTGCACAATCTCCATTGTTCCTCAGTGACCACATGATGATACAGTAATAGTGCATTGCAAAGAAAAGCTTTTGGCTAATTTAAATGGAAAAAATGCACCAACATCTTTCTGTTCTTTAAAGAAATAGAAGTACTTGCACCATTTTTAAATAGATAGTTGGGAAATGGAGAATGAAGTAAGTGCCCCCCCGCTCCCCCCCACCTCCCAAAGTGTGACTAAATTGAAAAGTGCCAGATTATGGTTGGGCTAAAATCTATAAAATTCAAAACAAGAAATGTCAATGCACATTTTTTAAAAATGCTTTGCTCTACCCACTACCATCTTAACCATTCTGAATACCTCTTTGCAACAGAGTAAGAACCAAATACACATCTGCTTGGGCTCTGCCTCTTCTTCACATTCATTACTTGATGAAGAGGTTGCAAACCAGGTTAAAATCTATTGGCTGATAGAAATACTAATGATATCCCAACACTAGTGCAGTGTGACTACACAGTATATCCCTACCGTTAGGCCAATAATATCTTTTGACATACAAAGTATTCAGAGATTTAATACTTGAAAAGAAATATTTATATGAACAATAGTTCTGATATACAATTTGATTGATCTGGTGATTGTTCACAATGTCATATCACCCACACAGCTTCGCTAGTTGACACGCACTGCTGGATTCCAAGGTCTTGCTGCCCCTTTCATTGAGCTGATGGTTTGTGATTCCACCTCCTCCCAGCAATATTCCTACTATTTTGGCTGTGACTGTCCCTCCCTTCCTCTTCCTCCCAACATTCCTTCTCTTTTGCCCCCTTTGACGGTGAATAGGGAGCGAAATCTTTGGCTGTAAATGTGCTCCTTCACTGTTAGGAGGTTGCTGTTACTTTACATCAGCTGCCAGTGATTGTCCCGCCACGGACTGCTCTGCCTCATTTTTGGAGAAGTACATTCCAAGCAAATTATTTTATTGAAAAGAAGAACAGAAATTTTCTACTCTGGAGGTTAATATATTCAGGGATACTCCCATTGTTCTCACTCTTGGAAAAATAATGAGCTTTCTCTTAAGAAGTGGAAGAGAGTCGGGTCC
The DNA here is from genome assembly GCF_964213995.1 of Mustelus asterias. NCBI lineage: Eukaryota > Metazoa > Chordata > Chondrichthyes > Carcharhiniformes > Triakidae > Mustelus > Mustelus asterias. Next base: position 44,715,041 of record NC_135809.1, on the reverse strand, counting down.
ATGTAAGCGCACAGCAGATGTTGGAAAATGTTGAGAATTTTGCAGCTCCTCATTGCAGCAGGACTCCCCTGAGGTAACCCTAAATTGTCAATTAGTCTGCTAATCATCTGCTTCAGTTGTCTTTTGTGTAACCCAAATTAAAGGTAACTGATGTTTCTCCTGGGGGTAAAAGAAAAACTTCATAATTTTTGAATGTTATTCATGCAATCGTTTCTCAAGTTTTTTTTAAATTAATGAATTTTTTTTGCGAATTTCTTGGCTGATTATGTTCATGTGCATAAAAGCAGCAGCTTAACAGGTTTCTAAAAATGATCATTCCCTGTGACCATGGGGCAGGCTGTATATCTTTTGCATTCTGCATGACTATTGCAAGTTAGTTAACTTTGTTTAAGAGGTATCTCCTGGTGAGATGGTCAAGTATAGCACGATGGGAGGGTCGGTGCCCCTCTGGCAGAGGCTTGGCATTTCACACAATTTGGTTCCCAGTCTTGCAATCTCATGACATTCTGTATACATGCCGATTCATTATTTTAGTTTATTTTCCCAAAGAAATAAACAAAATAAAATCCGAATGAGAGCTGGCTAATTTTTTTTTTACAAAGCAGAACTTCAATGACTGTCACACATTGTGGGAAATAAATTATTTTTAAAATCCAGAATTAAGGTAATAATTCATCAAAACAAATGCATTAAATTATTATTTTTATTCCTTTCCCCTCCCAACTGTAATTTTTTTTTCTGTCCTGAAAACACGCATTCACGAGCCTGCCACTTTCTGAAATAAAGCCAGAAGATGCTGAAATTGCACAGCAGATCTGTCAAAAGAGAGAAGATGAGCCATTGTTTTGGGTAGGAAGACTCTGAAGAGAAAACTCTCAACCCAAATTGCCTTTTTTCTTTTTAGCCGTGTCAAATCTGGTTTCAAAATGGACATGGTTTTGGGAAAAGCAGATACTCTTAAAAATAACAAAAATGCCTGGTTTAGAGAGTTTGTATTCTCAATTGTAAAGGTGAAGGCGACAGCAATTAGTAAAAGTTTATCTGACAGTATACCAAGTTCATTAAATATAGGAGTGATTCCTAAGAATTGGAAAGTGATCTACAGAGCTGTATATTATTTAACAAAGGACCAGGAAACAACATAGCCAGCAAGTTTAACATCTGTTAACACCTGTGGTAGGCAAACTCCATGCAACAATTTTGAGAGATCAAGTGGATAACTGAAAAGAAAAGAAAGGTCCACTTTAGTTAGACTGCTGTGCGAGGGGTTTGAAGCCATTATTGATCTGGCAGACAGGGAAGTTGCAGTTGAAATTTTAGAAAGCTTTTCCAAAGGTTCCACAGCAGGGGGTAAGGCCAAAGGTAAGCAAGTATGGAATAGGAGGCAAGGCAGATCACTGGGTGGATAATTAGGTTTAAAATGTCAAACAAGGTGGGGTGTGAACAGGAGAACAGGAACTTTTCAGGCTGGAAGCTTTGAGATGACCAAGGAATTAGTCTTAGGATATAGTCTATAGATATTTGTATTCATGTCTTGATTGGAGGAAGCAAGTTTGCCAAGTGTGCAAATTATGCAAAGGTTCAAGAAAGGAATCAAAAGGTTCTTCATGATAAATCTATAAAACCATAATCTCATTGCAAGCTTTAAGTCCTGGGTTGCATTGGTGGAAGGCAAGAGCATGAAACAAAAGAGATTGTAATGTGTAAATGGTTAGTCAGTCTCCAGCTGCATCACTATAGTCTTAACTCCAGAAAGGGAATGCTTACTGATGTGATGACATCTACAAAATCACATAGCAACAGTGTAAAAACCAGTAACAGCACTTTCAAACCTTGAATATAAAGCATTTTCAGGTGGTGTAACTTACTGGCTTCTACCACTGTTACAAATATTCATCAGACACAGTCAGTCTGGTGCAGATATTCTGTGTTAGCAACCTTAAGTCAAGTGCTACTAAATAATAGAGTTACATAGAAAGTACTTCTGGAGCTCCGGAAAATCAGTGTAAACCCTTGTGCTTGCAGGTTGAAACAGAACACTGGAGGGAACTTCCACCAATGTCATTGGCTGCAGCATCGCCTCCACTGCTACTAACAAAACTCTAAACTACATGCACACCTGCATGGAATGCTCAAAGCTCTGGGAACTGAACTGTGCGTCTGCCCCTGGTGAACCAGGATCAGTGTGATCTTATGGCTGATGAGCTCATCAGCATTCTGACAGTTAACTAATGACCCTGGTTTGCTAAACAGCTTAGTTTCTGCCTGTCTGGTGGTACCTGTTACATGTAGGCATGATGTCTTATGTGTTGTGGAAACCTCAACAGTTTCAACAGCATTATGTGAATATCTGAGTGCCTTTACAAATTTAAAGATTAAAGTTCCCATAAAGAACAATGTGGATTAATGGTAAAATTAAGTTATATTGGCAAAGGACTAAACTTTGTTTGTATGCTGTCTGCTCAGGTAGAATATGAAGGCCTCAAACATGAGATTAAACGTCTGGAAGAAGAGACAGTGCTGCTCAACAGCCAGCTGGAAGATGCTATCCGGTTAAAGGAGATTGCTGAACATCAGCTGGAGGAAGCTCTGGAAACGTTAAAGAATGAGCGGGAACAGAAGAACAACTTGCGCAAGGAGCTCTCGCAGTATATCAACATGAGTGACAGCATGTACAACAACCACATAAACATCGCAGTTGATGGGCTGAAGTTCTCAGAGGATGGCAACGAGCCAAATAATGACGACAAAGTGAACGGACACATCCACGGCTCTTTAGTAAAACTCAATGGTGATTACCGAACATCAAATACCAGAAAAACCGACAACCCAGCTCTCGTCTCTGATCTGTTCAGTGAGCTCAACATTTCAGAAATGCAAAAACTTAAGCAACAGCTTATACAGGTATGAACTCCCACCCTTATCTTTTCATCTTTGTTCCTTCATTGATTTTAGTTCTCTACTCTTGCTCCTGAAAAGCCACGTTAGGCTTTTAGTAACATGCCAACACTTTCACGTCTTGTATCAGTCAGATCTTGTGTTATAGTAAAGAGTCAGCGAATAATCTAAGACTAAACCTGTAGAAGTGCACATTGAGCCATAATTTTACCTTCCTTTTGTTGGTCTGAGAAAGGACCCTGTTGTTTGAGTATTTTGCCTTTGATCCATTGGTTACAGGAATGAGTAGGGATAGGCATTTTGTGTTGGACCCTTCCGATGTGACAGCATAAAGCTGCATGATGCTGTGGACATGAAGGAGGTCTGTTCACAGCCCATCATTGCCTGTTCCTAACGCCACAAATAAAACATTTACGGTAGGTGAAGGTAAATAAATGCACCAGACCTGAATCTATTCTGAATTATTTGTTTCCAGTACATAAGCAAGGGATGACCAAAAGACACCATAGGTGAACATCTTCCTTTGCGATTTGTGGGGACTGGGGGAAATTTAGTTGATTACTTTTGAAGTGTAGGGATTATTAGTGTTAATTGCATTCCAGATTCTCTGTAAACATTGCAGATTTTGGGTTTAAAACATGAAGATTCAGGCAATGTATTGATTTTTAAAATTCTCATTGTTGCTTTCAAATCCCAACATGGCCTGCCCGCCCTATTCCTGTCATCTCCTGCAGCTACACAATGATGCTCCCTAATTCTGGCCTCTTAACTAATCATTGTTGTTTGCATTATGGGTGGCCATGCCTTTGGTTAGCTAGGCTCCAAGCTTTGGAATTCCCTCCCTATCTCATGTCACCTCTCTACCTCACTTCCCTACTTTAAAACACTCCTTAAAATCTTCCTTTCAGACCAAGCTTTTTGTCAACTTACCTAATATCTCCTTACGTGGCTCGTTGTTTTATAATGCGAAGCACCTTCATGGAGCACCTTGGGGTGTTTTGTTATGTTAAAGGCGCACTATAAATATGAGTTGTTGTTGAACTAAATAAAATATTCTGTCAGTTGTTGTTATTCCTTTGTTTGCTAAGACTCCCCATGAAATTTACTAACGAGCTTGATGAATTTAGATTTTCGCAAAGTAAACCTGCTGAACAATGCCTGTATTTGTGCAATAGCTTCGATAGTTGGATCTGTTTAAATTTTAGAATGAACATATGACCCTCATATTCTGGCCTTTGGAATGCCTCATTGTGCTTATATGTTGCATCATAAGATGGTACAGCAGAAAGAAAGGCCATTCAGCCCATAGTGCCTGTGTCAGCTCTTTCAAAGAGCTATCCCATTATTCCCACTACCTTGTGCTATCCTTACAACCATGCAAAGTTTTGTATTTCAAGTAGATATCCAAATCCCTTTTTAAAATTTTTTAAAAAGTTTTTTTAAAGTTTATTAGCATCACAAGTAGACTTACATTAACATGGCAATGAAGTTTCTGTGAAAATTCCCAAGTTGCCACACTCCGGCGCCTGTTGGGGTACACTGAGGGAGAATTTAGCATGGCCAATACACCTAACCAGCACATCTTTTGGACTGTGGGAGGAAACCGGAGCACCCGGAGGAAACCCACGCAGACACGGGGAGAATGTGCAGACTCCGCAGACAGTGACCCAAGCTGGGAATTGAACCCGGATCCCTGGCGCTGTGAGGCAGCAGTGCTAGCCATTGTGCCAAAAGTTAATATTCAATCTGCTTGCATCACCCTTTAAAGCAATGACATTCCTGATCGTAACTGGTAAAAATATTTCTCCCCACCTCATCCCTGGTCCTTTACCAAATATATTAAATCCATGTGTCCGTTTACTGACCCTTCGGCCAATGGGAAATATATATTAAATAAATTCCAAATTTGTAATGATGATATAACAGTTGGCCTCTTTTTTTTTTAACCTCACTGACCTCTGCTATAACTGCATTCTTGGGGAAGTTTTTATTGGCCCGCGAGGAGATTGGATCATGGTTGAGGTGAGCACCGCAGGTTAGATCCATGGCCTGAGATTTGCAGCTTTCCACCCTTGACCCTCCCCCTCCATAGATATCCCAGTCAAACCACAAAAAATGACCAGTCTGAAACACTGCTCCAAATGGAGGGAGACGGTTGCTTGTACGTGGTAAAGCTACCCTACAGCAGTTGTCTTCCCATCAATATCAGTTCTGGTCCAAGTAGAAGTGGAAATACGAGAACAGTATTGGACAATCCAGTGCCCTCATCTAACTGAATGTTCTCCTGCAAAGTTATCTTTACTGACATACTGATTCACTTAATTTAGTTATCCTGCTACGCTACTGAACAATTTCACTTCAAATTTCACAATCAAACAGAAAAATTGCTGCTACGAGAGAGATTTTTGAAAGGCCCTTTCTCAATAAGCCAAAGATATCAATCTGTAGCTAACTTTGTTCGATTCTTCTCCTGAATTCAGTCAATGATGAATACGGAAGTCTAATAAATCATAATCTGCTTACCAGTCATTGAAACCAGAAGCACTAATTGCTTTCTTGTACTGGTGCTACAGGATACCAAGACTGAGTAACCTAATTGAATCTAGACGGCATGGTGGCACAGTGGTTGCACTGCTGCCTTGCAGCGCCAGGGACCCGGGTTCAATTCTGGGCTTGGGTGGCTGTCTGTGTGGAGTCTGCACGTACTCCCTGTGTATGCGTGGGTTTCCTCCGGATGCTCTGGTTGCCTCCCACAGTCCAAAGATGTGCGGGGGGGGTTAGGTTAATGGACCATGCTAAATTGATCTTTAGTGTCAGGGGGATTAGCAGGGTAAATATGTGGGGTCACGGGGATAGGGCTTGGTTGGGATTGTTGGTGCAGGCTCGATGGGCCAAATAGCCTCGTTCTGCACAGTAGTGATTCTATGATTCTTCTGTGAGGCAATGAATATTGTGGAAATTAAAGGAATGTACGATTCGTGCAACATTCCGGTTTGTTCCCTGTGAGTGGGTTCAGATGGGCTATAGTATTGATCATTTCTTTACAAGCCTGATGTCGTCATTGATTTATTGTCATCATACCCACTGAAAAGAAGCTGGTAGCTCACATGATTGACATTTTATCCGAAACCCTCTGCACTCCAGGTTCAGCTTTCTCAGTTTCCAGCCAGAGATAGCAAGGGAATTTGATTGAGATGCAGCGTTGCCAACATTCATGGCAGTTCATTGCAACTAAAAGCCCTGTATAATCTTATTAGAGATATTTCACTGTGCTTCTGGATGGTGGAATATTCCCAGCTGCATAGTAGATGTGATATCATGAAATCATGTTCTGAAATCAGTGGACTGCTTTGTCCGAAACCCTCACAGTACCTCATTTGGAAGGCTCACACATCAGTTGCTCTGATCACTAGTTCTGAGTAACAAAAGATAAGAGGTATGAATAAAAATCTCTTTGTGACATTTAGGGTTGTGAGGCATTTCACATTGCACTGCCCCCTATAAGTATATAGAAAATAACCATAAGACGCATTCTCCAGTCCAAAAGGTGTCCACTGCACTCCAGCGCACCAGGTTCAGGCAGCAAAGAGGTGCCTATGGCAGGAAAATTGGTCACCTGAAGGTCACTCATTCTTCCAAGGAAGCTAAAGTATGCTCTGCCTATTGCCCGCAGATGCAGTAAATGGCACTGAGGAAAAAGGCGGATATGTCAGGGGTGTAAGATCATTACATTTAGGGCGGCACAGTGGTTAGCACTGCTGCCTCACAGCGCCAGGGACCCGGCCTCGGGTCACTGTCTGTGTGGAATTTGCATGTTCTCCCCGTGTCTGCGTGGGTTTCCTCTGGGTGCTCTGGTTTCCTCCCACAGTCCAGAGATGTGTGGGTTAGGTTGATTGGCCATGCTAAATTGCCCCTTGTGTCATGGGGATTAGCAGGGTAAATGTGTGGGGTTACTGGAATAGGGCCTGGGAGGGATTGTGGTCGGTACAGACTTGATGGGCTGAATGGCCTCCTTCTGCACTGTAAGGATTCTATGAAAAGAGACATGAACAAGAGAGGATGAGTACTGGTCATTGAGTAAAAGTACTCATTCATCAAAAAATAGTGCAGAGTGAAAGTTTGAAAGTCTAAGAAATATTGAAAATAGATCAAGGTAGCTTCTGATGTCAGGTTATTGAAATCTTAATGTAGAATTGTGGCTTTTCAATCAGAGATTGTATATGTGTATTTGTCTGAAAGCGCTGAGCATAAAATAACGTCTGCGATTTATTGTTTAACTGTTACTGCAGGTAGAGCGAGAAAAGGCCATCCTCTTGGTCAATCTTCAGGAATCACAGACTCAACTGGAACATACCAAGGGCGCTCTGACTGAGCAACACGAACGAGTTCACAGTCTAACGGAGCACGTCAATGCAATGAGGAGGCTTCAGGTCAACAAGGAGTTAAAGACCAACCTGGATAATGAGAAAGGGCGGGAGTCTGGGGAAGAAACCCATGATTATGAGGTGGACATAAATGGACTAGAAATTCTTGAATGCAAGTATAAAGTAGCGATCACTGAGGTAATCGACCTCAAAGCTGAACTCAAATGTTTGAAAGAAAAATACAACAAATGTGTGGAGACGTACACAGAGGAAAAAACAAAGTATGAAAACCGGGTGCAAGAGCTGGACGAGCAGGTGAGCTGTCTGGAGAAAATGAACAAAGAATATAATGAAAAAATAACACATTTTGAAACAGAAGTTAAGACACTGACAGACATGGCAAATGAGGGTCATAATACTCTCAACACAGCCCAGGATGAACTGGTAACTTTTAGTGAGGAACTTGCACAGCTCTATCACCATGTTTGCCTGTGTAATAACGAAACTCCTAACCGGGTCATGCTGGACTATTACAGGCAAAGCAGAGTCACCCGCAGTGGAAGCCTAAAAGGACCAGATGATCCAAGGGGAATTTTGTCACCGCGACTTGCCCGACGAGGCATGGCCTCGCCTGTTGACTCGAGAAACTCACCAGACCATTCCTCAAAGGACAAAATGGAGGCTGGTAAAGAAAATGCACAACAGAGCCCAACAAAAATGGTCAACACCACCATCTCACCGATAATAACCGCTCCTCCCTCATCCCCTGTCTCCGACACCAGTGACATCAGAAAGGAGCCCATGAATATCTACAACCTGAACGCCATCATAAGGGATCAGATTAAACACCTGCAGAAGGCAGTAGATCGATCTCTACAGTTGTCACGACAACGGGCAGCTGCACGGGAGTTGGCACCAATGATTGATAAGGACAAAGAGGTTCTGATGGAAGAGATTCTGAAACTGAAATCGCTGCTGAGTACAAAACGTGAGCAGATAGCAACTTTACGGACAGTTCTGAAGGCCAATAAACAGGTATGGTCATGCATGCAAAACTGGCAAGTCCTGAACTTCCCCTACACTTGCTTTGGCGTATTGTATTCACATGCAGTTTTCTGGACCTATTGTGTGAACCCTAATTATCATTGAATCATAGAATAATACAGCGTAGAAAAAGTCCTTCGGCCCATCAAGTCCACATCGACACATTAGAAACACCTAAACCCCAGCACTTGGCCCATAGCCCTGAATGTTATGATGTGCCAAGTACACATCCAGATACTTTTTAAAGGATGTGAGACAACCCACCCCTACTATCCTCCCAGGCAGCACATTCCAGACCACCACCACCATCCTCTGGATAACAAATGTTTTCCTCACATCCCCCCTAAACCTCCTCTCTTTGCCTCTCCAAGTGGAGATAGATGCTCTCCTTGAGAAGTTTCTCTAATAGTTTCCCAACCACTATTGTAAGACTCACTGGTCTGTAGTTCCCTGGTTTATCTCTACAAACCTTCTGCCCCTCACTTTAAGCCTATATCCCCTCGTGACTAACCCTTCAACTAAGGAGAACAGCTGCTCTTTATCCACTCTGTCCATGTCTCTCAGAATCTTGTGCACCTCGATCAGGTCGCCCCTCAGTCTTCTCTGCTCCAACAAAAACAACCAAGCCTATCCAACCTCTTTTCATAACTTAAATTTTCCATCCCAGGCAGCATCCTGGTGAATCTCCTCTGCACCTCCACCAGTGCAATCACATCCTTCCAATAATGTGGCAACCAGAACTGCACACCATACTCCAGCTGTAACCTCACCAAAGTTCTATACAACTCCAACATGACTTCCCTCCTTTTGTAATCTATGCCTTGATTGATAAAGGCAAGTGTCTCATTTGCCTTTTTCACCACCCTACTAACATGGCCTTCCGTCTTCAGAGATCTGTGGACAAACACACCAAGGTCCCTTTGTTCTACCGAACTTCCCAGTGTCCTACCATTCATTGCCAAATTACTCCTTCCAAAGTGTATCACCTCACACTTTTCAGGGTTAAATTCCTTCTGCCACTTATCTGCCCATTTGACCATTCCATCTATGTCTTCTTGTAACCCAAGACACTCCGCCTCACTGTTAACCACCCGTCCAATCTTTGTGTCATCTGCAAACTTACTAATCCTACCCCCCATGTAGTCATCAATGTCATTTATATAAATGACGAATAATAGGGTGCCCAACACCGATCCCTGTGGTACGCCACCGGACACTGGCTTCCAGTCACTTCTGTCATCACTCTTTGTCTCCTACAACTGGATTTTTGAATCCACTTGATCAAATTATCCTGTATCCCATGTGAATTTATCTTCTTTATAAGTCTCCCATGTGGGACCTTGTCAAAGGCTTTGCTGAAATCCATATAAACTACATCGACTGCACTACCCTCATCTACACACCTGGTCACCTCCTCAAAATATTCAATCACATTTGTTAGGCATGACCTCCCTCTGACGAAGCTATGCTGACTGACTATCCCTGATCAAGCTTTGCCTCTCGAAATGGAGATAGATGCTCTCCTTGAGAAGTTTCTCTAATAGTTTCCCAACCACTGTTGTAAGACTCACTGGTCTGTAGTTCCCTGGTTTATCTCTACAAACTTTCTGAAATAGCGGAACCACATTAGTTGTTCTCCATTTGTCTGGCACCTGCCCCATGGCCAGAGAGGAATTGAAAATTTGGGTCAGAGTCCCTGCAATCTCCTCCCTTGCCTCCCACAGCAGCCTAGGGCACAATTCATCTGGACCTGGAGATTTATCCACTTTTAAGGCTGCCAACACCTCCAATACTTGTCCTTCCCTATGTCAATTTGCTCAAGAACTTCACAGGCTCTCTCTCTGAATTCCATACCATCGTCCTCGTTCTCTTGAGTGAAGACAGATGTAAAGCACTCATTCAATACTCTACCAATGTCCTCTGGCTCCTCCCCCAGATTACCCCCTTGGTCCATAATGGGCCCTACTCTTTCCCTGGTTATCCTCTTCCCATTGACATACTTATAGAATATCTTGGGATTTTCCCTACTTTTATCAGCCAGAGCTTTCTCATATCCTCTCTTTGCATTCCTAATTGCTTTCTTAAGCTCCACCCTGCACTTTCTATGTTTCACTAATGCCTCCACTGATTTGCTCGCCCTTTACTTTTTAAAAGCCTTTCTTTTCCTTCTCATTGTATCCTGAATATGTTTGGTCATCCATGGTTCTCTGGGCTTGTTATTCCTACCTATCACCCTGGAGGGGACATGCTGGGCTTGCACCCTTGCCATTTCCTTTTTGAATGCCTCCCGTTCATTGTCAAATTATTCCTTCCAAAATGTATCTTTCTGTAGATTTTTCCATTACTAGCTCTTCTGTAGATTTTCCCATTACTAGCTGTTCCCAGTCTACCTTGGTCAGATCCTGTCTTATTTAATTAAAATCCGCTCTCCCGCAATCCAAAACTTTTTTTTTGCAGTTTGTCTATTTCCTTGTCTATAACAACCTTAAATTGTACCATGTTGTGATCGCTATCACTAAAATGCTCCCCCACCAACTCAACCACCTGTCTGGCTTCATTCCCCAGAATCAGGTCCAGCACAGCTCCGTCCCTTGTTGGACCCTCCACATATTGATTTAAAAAGTTCTCCTGTACACATTTCAAGAAATCTACTCCATCCAAGCCCTTAACACTATGTATATTCAAGTTAATGTTGGGAAAGTTGAAATCACCTAATAAACCTATTGTTATTGTTTTTACACACCTCCACAAACTCAGCACATATTTGCTCCACAATACTCCTCTGACTATCTGGGAGTCTATAATAAACATCTAACAATGTGGCTGCCCCTTTTTTATTCCTAAGGTCTACCCACACAGCTTCATTTGATGCCCCCTCCAAGATATCATCTCTCCGTATCCAACGACAGAGTGATGCAAGTTCTAAAAAAGATGCTGAAATAAATTAAATAATTACGCAGCAGCTGAGTTTAATATCAACACTAAGAAAATTGCTGGAGTCTATTATCAGGACAAAGTATAAGCCAAGTTAGAAAGTCAATATGAGCTTATGAAAGGTAGACCACATTTACCAGAGCCTGTAACATTCTTCAACAGAGACACAAAGCTGGTGAATGGACGTTTATCAATGGATATCGTGCATGGATTTTAACAAGCATTTCAGAAGCAGCTACACAAGAGACTGCTAGCAAATTATGAGGTTTAAGGAATTGGAGATAAGATTGTGCCATCATATGGAAGTTATTTGGGAGGTCAGAGAAAGAAAATTGGAAGAAAAAGACGGGCTTAGATAGGCATCCAGAATTTTTTTAAAATCATTTTATGGGATGTGGGCATCACTGGTTGGGCCAACATGTATTGCCCATCCTTAACTGCCCTCCATTTCAGAAGGCATTTGAGAGTCAACCACATTGCTGTAGATCTGGAGTCACATGTAGGCCAGACCAGGTAAGGATAGCAGATTTCCTTCCCTAAAGGACATTAATGAACCAGATGGGTTTTTACAATTGACAATGGTTTCATGGTCATCCTTAGACTTTTAATTTCATTTTTTAATTGAATTCAAATTTCACCATCTGCCATGGTGGGATTTGAACCCATGTCCCCAGAGCATTACCCTGGGTCTTTGGATTGCTAGTCCAGCGACAATACCACTACCCCACTGCCTCCCTATCATAAGGGTGTTCTGCAGTGACAGGTGTCAGGGATCTAATTATTCCATCCAAATATAAATAACTTCAATTTTAAGAGGATTCAATTTTTCTTGACCTAAACTTTCAAAATATGGGCAGAGATCTTGGCCCAAGTCTAAGGAAAGGTTTTCTCCAACAATGACTGATTCTACCCTTGATCTTTGATTGAATTTTCCACTTCTTCATCCAGACTCGAAATGTTGGCTCTATTCTTTCTCCACAGATGCTGTCAGACCTGCTGAGATTTTTCAGTATTTTCTGTTTTTGTTTCAGATTCCAGCATCTGCAGTAATTAGCTTTTATCTACATTTGTGTTGATGTGGGGACTGGAGATTTTGGTCACAAAATAGCCGCCAATGTTTTAGGATTTGTTTCGATCGTGAAACTATGAGCGTGCAAGTATTTATGAATCCTCAGACTCCAAAAATCATGGACAATGCTTCACGTTCTATCCAAACATAATTTTGCTCTCTGGCATTGAGGCGCATGAAGCAAATGCAATCAATCTCCCCTCGCCATTATCCAATATATAGAGAGAACATAGCATCTATTCTGTATGAAGAGTCATCACATGCTGGCTTAATCATTTTTGACATATTATAATGTACAAGCATTGTACCATCATACAAATTTACCTTTACACAGCTGGAATACCTTGTCATGATCCTTTGTCCAGTTCCATGGAACACGCTTCCTCAAGCTCATTCAATGGGTCTAATAATATTACTAAATTTGTATGAATTTATCAAAATAATTCATTAGACGCAAAAAAGATCTGAGCTCTGAGATATTCTGAGGGTGTGCCACATTTTCTATTGCTTGAACCTTACATTTGGTGGGATGTGACCCATCTTTTGTCGATGCTGTGACCCAAACACTCAACAACGTATTGAAACATTTCACGTGTATGTGTTTGCCCGAACTCCAAACATTGGAGCATCTGATTCAGCCTGTCGTCATTAATCTGCCTGTTTGGAGTTGAAATAAATATGTCATCCATATAGCATATTGCTTCCTGAACTCCTCGAAATATTCTGGGGCTGAAGAAACAACAAATGGCAGCTTCTGAAACTGAAGAAGACCCAATATTGATGGTCAGAAGTTTTAGAAACCTCATCAAACTCAAGTTGCAGATACGTGTTTGTCAGATCTAACTTTGCAAAGGTCTGGCCTCCTGACAACATTGTGGACAGATCCTCCACGCTTGGCAGAGCATTGGGCTGGATTACATTCTAATAGCTGGTTTATAGTTATCTTATAATCCCCATACATTTTCACACTACCATCTGGCTTTGGTCACCATCACTATGGGAGTAGCCCAATTGCTCTGTTCTACTTTGCAGATAATGTTCTCAGTCTTTAAGTCTTTACTGTTCTTGCTCTATCTTCTCTCTTAGAGCTTAGGGTACTGAGTGAGGCCTGCAGTAAACTAGTCTTGAGTTCCTCTGAACCTGTAACTTATCCCGATATCCTTCATTTCACTAAACACCTGAAGCTACTTTGTGATCACTTCATCTTGAGTTGTGAATGTTGTTTGTAAGTGAAAAAAGCCTCCTTCCAGTTTAACTTAAGTGCTGTTAATCAGTTTCCTCCTAAACAAATTGTTTTTTCATCCTTCACCACAATGATGGGCAATTTGCACATTGAAATGATTGGAGCTGGCACACATCCCATTATGGGAATTTTCTCTCTCCCATAACATCTGTGCGTGATTTCTCCAGTTGATGTTGACTCAACTTTTTATGGAACAGCGATTCAGGAATCACACTAACTGATGTCGATGGACCCTCATGTTTACCAGTGCTCCATCCAACACTACTTAGACTAAGATGTCCTTTGAATTTTCATTGGACATCCTTGTGCTTTGGATTGTGTGGGTCTTAACCAATCCCTCATTGACTTGGTGCTATTTGACAACTGAATGCAGTGACTGTTGTTTTCTCCATTTACGTTGTTTCAACTGCTTTGTAAGATGACCCATCTGGTAGCTGTAGCATTCTGCCTTCAGAAATGGACAATTCTGTGCCCAATGTTGGCCTAAGCACTTGTAACCCGACTTTGCTGTTCCTCTGCTAAGCTGTCATTGGGCCTTTGACATACTCAGCTGCAGCTTATTCACTTCAACAAATGACTGGCAGTCGTTAACTTCAGTTTGGATTCCCCCTGTGGCCTAGTGGTACAGGTCACAAACCTAGAGCAATGCTCTGGGGTTCCAGGTTCAAATCTCATCATAGTGGATGGTTCAATTTGAATTATGAAAGAAACCTCCTGTGGCAGGCGAATTTTCCCTTTTGTCTCAGGTTAGGCGCCATTGTTTTTAGCCTTTCTCCTGTGGCCTGGTGGTATTGGTCACTGAAATGTTAAACCACAAACCAAGAGCAATGCTCTGGGGTCCCTGGCTCAAATCCCACCACAGTGGATGGTAAACATTGTCTTGTTAACTCCAACTTCTCTCAAGTCATGTTCTGCCATGTCCATGGACAGTGGGGTTTGGTCAGCTCATTTGAAAGTTAACTTTGGCAATGTCAGCAGCTTGTTGCAAATACGCTCTCTTGAAACGCTCCAAAATTGCAACGAATGGTCAGATTTTTCAAAGTCGCGATAAGCACTCCTCTGTCCTCACTGGGCAAATGACTCCTTGTTCCAAAACCAATAGCTTTCTGAAATCTCCAATGGCTTGGGACTGTAGCGCAGCTCAAGCTTACACAACATGCTCAACAGCAATATGTCGTTTAGCTTAGCAAGGGTGAAGAAATTCTTGAGCCTTTCTAGACCTGTTTCCATTAAAGATATTGCCCCTTTTCTATCCTCCACACTAAGGTTAACAGCTGGATTATCAGGAGCATCGAGGATATTGTTGCAATGTGGGTGGCACGGTGGCACAGTGGTTAGCACTGCTGCCTCACAGCACCAGGGACCTGGGTTCGATTCCCAGCTTGGGTCACCGTCTGTGTGAAGTCTGTACATTCCCCCAGTGTCTGTGTGGGTTTCCTCCGGGTGCTCCGGTTTCCTCCCACAGTCCGAAAGACGTGCTGGTTAGGTGCATTGGCTATGCTAAATTCTTCCTCAGTGTACCCGAACAGATGCCGGAGTGTGACGACTAGGGGATTTTCACAGTTACTTCAGTGCAGTGTTAATATAAGCCTACTTGTGACAATAATAAATTAAACTTTTGCACTGAAAAAAATTTTGAGCTGCTCCACAAATGCACCGAAAACTCTCGGTCACGGCTGTCCTCTCCCAGACGACCAATAATACCTGTTGATGCAGCCATCTTTAAAACTCAGTCCACCCACATGTACCAACAGCCTTTTCTCTATTTCCCAGCAAAGCTAAATCCTCACAGGGAAGTAACAAAAGATCTTAAGGCCTAAGCTGTAGGAAAGGCCACTAGTGGTGAAGCAGTTAGAGGCCAGAATTGGATGAATACTGAATTTCAAAGGCTTTTAGGGCAAGAGGAGGTTGCAGCGAAATGGAGGGGTGAGGTTATAAAGAATTTGAAAGCAAGATGAGAATTTTAAAATGTTGGCTTCACTGGGCCAGGAGCCAATGTTAGTCAGCAAGTACCATGGTAATTGTGAGTTAGGATATAGGCAGCAGAGTTTTGGATGAGCTTAAGTTATCCCATCTTAAGATGGGAGGCTGGCCATGAGACCATTAAAATAGTCAAATCTAGAGAGAACACAAAGGCATGATGAGGGTTTCACCAGCAAAGGAGCTGAAACAAGAGTAGACTCCAACAAAGTTAGAGGTAGAAATAGCTGGTCTGGTTGATGGAGTCGATCTGTGGTCAGGAGCTCATCTCCGTGTCAAATATGACGCAGAGGTTGCAAGTGGTCTAGCTCAGCTTCAGACAGTTGCTAAGATGATCAATGGAGTCAGTAGCTCAGGAATGGAGATTGTGGCATCTTCCCAATATCTAATTTGAGGAAATTCTAGTACTGGAAGTTGGACAAGCTGTGTGATAAATCAGAAACAGTGGGAGGGTTGAGAGAGGTGGTGACAAGGTAAAGCTTCATGTTGTTGGATCTTCATGTGGAAGCTGACATTAATTTTTTTTAGGATGATATTACTGAGGCACAGCATTTCGATGACAAATAGGAAGGGGGTGGTGATAGATCCTTAGGGATGCAGAGTGGGGTAGAGAAAACATTGCCAGTAAATAGATCCCTATAGTGCAGAAGGAGGCCATTTGACCCATTGAGTGGGATTTTATGGCCTCGCTCAACCCAAGACCGGAAAATGCGCCTCCAATGGAGAGTCCTAGATGGGTGGCCCATGCTTCCAGTCAGGAAAATCAAAATTCCCCCTTTTACCTCTAGGCCCGAATGCAAACTGTGCTGAGACCCAGCTTAAACCAACACCTAAAGAGTTTATCTGTCATGCTGCAGTGTTCATAAGAAAACAGAGCCTTGGAAAGTTACATCATGCTGCAGATACTAGTTGGCAATTTGACAATTGTAGCCCAGTGTTTATTGCTCGGAGATTCAACAGACAACTACTCACAGGACATGGCGACAATTACATAACTAATGTTTGCTATTGAGTTTTAAATTGCTGTCTTACTTCATTAGTTATTTTTAAATGTTATTCAACTGCATTCTTACTTCTTCCACTTGTGCAACGTTAACTATTTTATTTTATCGTTAGAGAATGAAGGAACCGACTCCCAGCCAGCATCCTTTCTCTCTCTGAGTTAAGTAGAGGGATGTGGTATTCAGAAGTCAATATTTCAAGAGAAAAGTGTGCAAAATTGACCAACTTTTCCAAAAAGCTGAGATTTGTGATATATCAGACCTATTGCCCTCTGCGATTTACCACTGGTAGCTTTGCATTGCGGTTGTCATAATGTTTTGTTCATGAGCTAAGATGGTCCACAAGCCCTGTCTTGAGGAATTATTGCTCATTTAATGAAGAGTTGGGAGACGTAGGTATATATGAGGTCGGCACGGTAGCACAGTGATTAGCATTGCGGCCTCACAGCGTCAGGGACCCTGGTTCGATTCCCAGTTTGGGTCACTGTCTGTGTGTAGTTTGCTCCGGTTTCCTCCCACAGTCTGAAAGACGTGCTGGTTAGGTGTATTGACCCAAATAAGCGCCATAGTGTGGCGACTAGGGGAATTTTACAGTAACTTCATTGCGGTGTTAATGTAAGCATTACTTGTGACTAATAAATAAACTTTAACTTTGTATAGGCCCTGACTGACTAATTTGAGAATCATCTCTGAGTTGTTGGTGAAACACCATTAAGTAATCAAAAGCTGTGAATGCTGGAAATTGGAAACATTAATGGAAAATGCTGGAAATACTCAGCAGGTCTGACATCATCTGTGGAGAGGGAAACAGAGTTAACATTTCACGTCTTGTGACCTCTCATCAGAACTCAAAAATCAATAAATAATGACTCAGCAGTGACATTATTACAGCATTTTGCTAATTACGCATCCTCCTTTGGAATTATTTGGAATACTGGAGTGAATCTCCAATATTGAAACTTCCCACATATTGTCCGTCTTTGGCTGAAAGTGATGAGAAGCCAATTTATATTTAAATTACGCCTCAGAGTGCTGCCTGGATATTGATTCTTGGTAGATCTTAATCTTATATTGCCCTGCACTCTCAGCAGGGAGATGCAAAGAGGAGATCAATAAAATGACTTGTATTAACTGAGCTAATCCTGAGTGTAGTTAGAATGAGGCTGAACAGTAGTGTCCCCAATATTGAATAATCTGCTTATACTCATTGTTAAGAATGTCTCATAGGTTGAGGGGCTGCCTGGAAGTGTGGAACTGTATCTAATATCAGTCAATGCTATCAGGAGAGATGGGGAAAGTAAAATATGCCAAACAATAAATCCATGGACGATACCTGAAATTCTGCTGGACTTTTAGAATTTGATGAAATTGGGGATTTTAATTGGAGAGATTGATATAACAGACTGGGAATGTCAAACTTCCCTGAGCTTGAATTTCTTGTAAAAGGGTGATTGGTACAGTTAGTGGTTAAATGCTTTTGAGATCTGAGCAATGGTTGATAAGATCTGTTGATAAAACTCGTGCATGGGTTCAACAAAGGAATGGATCATAAAGACCACTGGAATATCCAGGTTTGCCTGATTGGTCTCTCATGCACAGTCTGGAGAGCACAGCTCAGGAACATGTGACTGGGGAGAACATTTTAAACAGCCACCATTCTATTCAGCAATAATTTGGCTCTTGCCAAAATCTTGGAGTTGGATCAAGGTTTCCAGCTGTGGAGCAGAGAGGTGAGAGTGATTGTAATGAGTTGGACCTGGAGGATTGTATACAGTGGGCTTGAGATGTGGGTCAGGTTGAATCAAACCTAAATCCTAAAATAGGAGACTAATTTGCCTGTCCCTTCTATTAAATTGAAATGTAATTTTGGAATTTTATCAGGCCAGATGTTTTCAGACACAGAGTCCATCCACTGTCCATTTCTGTAAGTATAGGGACAAATGTTGTTTGATAGTCTCTAAAGCTGACTAGAAAACTCAGTGTGTATTAAAATATTTAAATCCATTCTTGAAATCCCAAGAATTGGGAAATTGGAGTTCTGCGCCTTTAGGTAGGATCTTAAAATCGCTGAATGATATCCAGAATGTTTCATACCCAATGAATTTTTTTGGTGCGTCACAGAGGTATACAGTTCAGGAAGAGACAACTCAGCATATCAGTGACTCAAAGCAGCCACATTTCCAGTGTCAGCAGAGTGAAGACGCCTTAAGAAATAGTAGGCCGCTTTCTGGCCCCTTGTGATGGATGCAGCCTGCAACATTTAACCACGTTCTGGTTATGATGTACGATAATGCTTCAGGTACACAGCTGACTCATGGGCAATATCTCACAGCTGTGAAAGTTGTTCACTTCTGACAGCTGTGGAGCGATTCCTACCATTTTCATGTTGTAAGAGGAGACCCAGCGGCAATGTACAACCAGGAGATTGAATGTGAAAATTGCTGCCAGCTGTGAGCTTGCTAAAATTTCAACCATATGCTCATTTATTGGAAGGATTTCCAGTGTTGTCCGTGCTGCGTGTATGGCTTTTATGCTAACATTTGTTTTTTCTGTTGCTAATTCCTACAGACAGCAGAAATTGCCCTGGCAAATCTGAAGAGTAAGTATGAAAATGAGAAAACTATGGTGACCGAGACAATGATGAAACTGCGAAACGAACTCAAGGCCCTGAAGGAGGATGCGGCGACCTTCTCGTCCTTACGTGCCATGTTTGCCACCAGGTGTGAACACTTGATAGTTGAAACTTATAATTTTAGTAATGATGTTGTTTTGGAGTGGAGGTGCCGGCGTTGGACTGGGGTGGACACAGTAAGAAGTCTCACAACACCAGGTTAAAGTCCAACAGGTTTATTTGGAATCGCGAACTTTCAGAGCACTGCTCTTTCATCGGGTGATGACCTGACAAAGGAGCAGTGCTCCGAAAGCTCGTGATTCCAAATAAACCTGCTGGACTTTAACCTGGTGTTGTGAGACTTCTTACTGTTGTTTTGGAGGAGGAAGGTACAGAATACCTGCTGTCATTGGACCATTGAACTCCCAGTTTATACAAGAGGTTGTTGGGTCAGTTTCATTGAATATTTGAGGGAACACAGAACAAAAATGTTACAGGGAGGCTTGTTTGTATTCCAGCTTCTATCTACATGCCTGACTTGACTAGGACTTGACAATTCTGGCCCCGCATGGATTTAAACTATGTTCTTCTTTGTCTATATCTTGGTGATTCACTGCTCCACGCCACTATACAAAGGTCATTGCATTTAATTGGCTGCCAAATTAGCTTCAAATCTGTCTGATATAGTTCCTGATTGGCTAATCCAATGCCCAGTAATAACAAAATATACTTCCTGTCATTAGTGGCTATCATAATGCTTTATACCCTCAACTACTGAGCTTCTCCAGCCTATCTGCTGTAATATGACATGCTGTTTCATTTCATGTTTTGAAGCATTAAGCGTATGTAATGGTAGAATAAAATAGTTACAGTTACAGCCTTTTAATAGGAAACCTGAATAGGCAGGATAGGCTTTCGTCCCTTTGTGCTTAGAATCAAGACGGGAAATTTTCCAGGTTTCCCATGACTGATTGTCATCTGGTAAACATCAACTGGAAGCACAGGGTGTGGATGTAGGAGATGATGTGGGGCCTGTAATCAAATAGCTTACCTTCAAGATTCAAACCAGAAGGAGCCTTGGGAAAAGTACCAATGGATATGTATGTTAATCATTGCCTTCAAGAAAGGAAAGGAGGGAGGGCAAAAAACTATTTTTTAGATAGAAAAGGAATCCATTGAGAGACGTCCCTAAAACCCAGGCAAAAAGATGAAAATGTTATATTCAGCAACACCGTGGCTCTATGATATGCATCACTGAGTGTTTGGTCATGGATTGCTTCCCTTTTTGACCACATGGTGTTTCCAGTCTCCGATTCATGAAGTGGACCAGATGCCAAACAGAAGTCAGGTATTTGACCACAGGGAAATAGGTGGGAGAATGGGAAGATTGGACCACGAACAACCACTTCACTGTGTCTTCCAGTGAGTGCCTCAGGAGCAGTGTTTGCAAAGAGGCACTTGGTGCAGAAGTTGTCCATTTGCTTGGTCAAAGAAACTCGCCTAACAGAGAGGGTGACAAATTGCAAGGATAAACTGTAATGCATGCTTCTACAGTGTATACTTATAGTAATCAATACTACCATTGTGTGCATGTGTGCAACTGTGTCTATGTAAAAAAGAAGTTCCAAAAGATTAGTCTGAAAAATTAATATTTTCTGCTTCCAGTCGCAGGAGGGTTAGTTAAGCTTTGTTAAACAGCTAACAAAGTACAGAACCTTTCCCCTGGAATAGCTAGAAAGTTAAAGGGGCACAGTCTTCATAAAAGGGTTGTTTAGCAAACCTTTCTTTCCCCAAAATAAATTACATAGAAGATACATTCAACCCAACTAGTCTACATTGGTGTCTATAGTTCACATGAATCAGAAACAAGGCAGGGGCAAAAAACTGCCATTTTATTCACAACAACGTAGTGCAGATGTGACCCAATGATTCATTCCTGCAGTTTACTCCGTATCATGTGTTTGTGAACTTATGAAAGGGTTTGCCAAACACTTGTCAATGAAGACAGTGGCCCATAAAAGGGCAGGTAAAACATCAATGAGAAGCGACTCTCCTACCTCTGTTCATATGTGAAACTGCCTCTCCCCACATTCTCAGGGAAGACAGCTGGTGGGCGGAGCTTCTGAGGGACTGGGCGGGTAGACGGATTACATCAGGACACCGCTCCATTGAATACTTTCCCCTCATTTTAATCCCAACTCAAGTTCTCACTGTAACCTTGTATTTGAGGTAAGATTTTCAAGGACTTTACCCTCGCACCTTTCTCCCTCCTGTGATGGAATAAACCTCTCACCTCCTTTTGCACCTTCACGTTGACAATGTTTTTCTGCACTTATCAAAATAAAAATTCATTCTCGACCACCTTTCAGCTTCCTCGTCCGCTTTTCACCAGCTTTTGACCAGAAACGCTTCATCTTAAACTTTGAATCGAACCAGAAAATACATGAACAAATAGACTTTTGATATGGACAAAGTATAATTTGGGAAAAGATTGAATTATGTTAAGATTTCTTGTTCACTGAGAAAGGTATTATTCAGCACTGAATATGATGGAACTTTCTGACAAAAAGGGTGCGTTTTTTAACTTGTTTACAGGATGTGGGTGTCACTGGAAAAGCAGCATTTTTGTCTATTCATAATTATCCTTCAGAAGTTGATGAATCGCCTTCTTGAACCAATACACCCACAGTTATAGTGGGAGTTCCAAGATTTTGACACCGTGACTGTGAAGGAACGGTGATATTGTTCCAAGTCAGAATGATGTACGACTTGGAGGGCAATTTGCAGATGGTAGTATTTCCTTGCATCTTCTGCTCTTGTCTTTCTAGGTGGTAGAAGTCCTGGGTTTGAAGAAGCCTTGCTGAGTTGCTGCCATGTACCTTGCGTATCATAGAATCATAGAAACCCTACAGTACAGAAAGAGGCCATTCGGCCCATCGAGTCTGCACCGACCACAATCCCACCCAGGCCCTACCCCCATATCTACCCACTAATCCCTCCAACCTACGCATCTCAGGACACCAAGGGCAATTTTTAGCATGGCCAATCAACCTAACCCGCACATCTTTGGACTGTGGGAGGAAACCAGAGCACCCGGAGGAAACCCACGCAGACACGAGGAGAATGTGCAAACTCCACACAGACAGTGACCCAAGCCGGGAATCGAACCCAGGTCCCTGGAGCTGTGAAGCAGCAGTGCTAACCACTGTGCTACCGTGCCGCCCGTGTATATTATACACTGACGTCTGCATGCGCCAGTACTCAAGGCTTGAATGTTTAAGATGGTTGCCAGGGTGCCAGTCAATTGGATCCCTGAGATAGTGTCGAGTTTCTTGAGTGTTGTTGGAGATGTACTAGTCCAATCGAGAGGAGAGTAATCCACCACACTCCTGACTTGTGCCTTGTACGTGGTGGACATGCTTTGGAGAGTCATTCGCTACAAAATACCCAGGCTCTGGCCTGTTCGTCTAACCACAGTACAGCTTGTTCACTTAAATCCTGGTCCTTGGTGACTCCCAGAATGTTGATGGTGAGGATTCAGTGATGGTAATGTCATTGATCATTAAGGGGAGGCTGGTTTGACTCTCTCTTGCTGGAGATAGTAACACCCCAGCTCTTGCGTGACATGTGTGTTACTTGCCACACATCAACCCAAAGCTCTGCAATTTTCATGAAGTTGGACTTACAAGGGACATGGACTAAAATGCTTTGTGTTACTAAGCTGAAATCTCATACCCATGATTTTCCAAATGTTGAATACTTGATCCCAGTGGTGTGTTATGCCCAAATGTCTCAGAGGGAAAGAGAAACAAGAAGATGCCAAATTACTCATCATAGATTTCTTACACTGAGCTAAAAGCAATTGGCCGAATCCGCAATGGGTAAATGCAAATTCCATTGCTAATAGCTAATTCCAGTTCCCGCTGGAGCCTCAGCAGTGATGGGAAAGGGAGGAGGCACTGCATTTAACTTTTGCCTGAGGAATGGACGAGAAATAAGCTTTCTGTTTTGCTGAATTGCTATCGATTGATCCATTACTTGTATTGCCAGGATGGCTCATTTTTGGATAATGGCCACCTTGTTGAGTTATTGGAACAGTGGCAGCATCTAAACCATCACTCTCCTTCCACAATTACATCTTGCTTTATCCCCACCATAACCCGACAGACCCTACTCTATTTGGACATGAGAATGTCACCACTGCCGCCCACTGCCACCCACTTTCATGCCCCCCTTCCCCCACCTTCAAAAAATGCCTTCAGAAATATCTTCAGAAATCACTAAAGCTGGGGAACATGTACGAAAAATAAAAAGGCTAATGGAATATTGGCTTTCATCTCAAAAAGCAGAATTACAAAGGATTGGAAGTTATGTTGCTGCTGTAAAGAAGTCTGGCTAGAACCAGTCTGCATGACTGTGCACCTCACCACAGGAAGGATATATTCGATTTGAAAGCTGCAGTGACACCTTTCATTAGAAAAGGGAATAGTGCAGGAGACAGGGTGAACAGCTCAATGTGATCCCTCTATTTAGAAAGGGGGATGGAACAAGTCGAGGGAACTATGGGCGATTAGATTAACATCAATGTTAGGAAAAGTAATGGAATCCTTAATCAAGGACATAATAGAAAAACATTTAGGATCTGAAAATATGTTTGAGAAGTCAATATGAATTCTGAAAGGAAAGGTCATAGTTAACCAAACTAATTGACTTCTTTGAAGCAGTAATTAAAAGGCTAACTAAGAGTAATACAGTTAACGTAATATATTTGGATTTTTTAAAAAATCTTCAATAAGGAGGGAGGTGGTGTCATAGTGATCCAGAGACCCAAAGTAATGCTCTGGGGACCCGGGTTCAAATCCCGCCACTGCAGATGGTGAAGTTTGAATTCAAAGTCTAATGCTGACCATTAAACCATTTTGATTGTTGTTAAAATCCATCTGGTTCACTGGAAATCTGCCATCCTTACCTGTCTGACCTACATGACACTCCAGACCCACAGCAATGTGGTTGACTCTTAACTACATCCTCAAGGGCAATTAGGATGGGCAATGAATGCTGGCCCAACGGTACCCCCGTCCCATGAGCAGAATTTTTTTAAAAAGGTACCACAAAGGAGACTTGAGACAAATTTCAGTCAGGGGATTAGTGGCAGAATGGATATCGAGCTGGATACAAAAGGGAAAATAGAGAGTGCTTAAGGTGTTTACTCAGTCAGGCAAAAAGTGGGGAAATTGTTCCAAAAGGATTGGGATCAAGACCAGTATTAAGACCACTCATTTATATAAATTTCAAAATTTATGGATGGCACCAAATTGAGGGTGTGATTAATATGAAAGAACAAATTATAGGAAGAGAACAATAGCAACTTGCATTTCTAAAGCACCTTTGACATAACAAAAGTCCCAAGGCACTTCACACGAGAGTTAGCAAATACACTGTATTTGTTAAGCCACACACAGTGATAATTGGGCAAATGATCACAAGTTTGGTCACAGAAGCGAAAGAGTTTCATTTCGGGCAGAGTATGAAAGGATTTTGATTTGATTTGATTTATTATTGTCGCACGTATTAACATACAGTGAAAAGTATTGTTTCTTGCGCGCTATATAGATAAAACATACCATTCGTAGAGAAGGAAATGAGAATGTAGTGTTACAATCATAGCTAGGGTGTAGAGAAAGATCAACTTAATGCAAAGTAAGTCCATTCAAAAGTCTGACAGCAGCAGGGAAGAAGCTGTTCTTGAGTCGGTTGGTACGTGACCTCAGACTTTTGTATCTTTTTCCCGAAGGAAGAAGGTGGAAGAGAGAATGTCTGGGGTACGTGGGGTCCTTAATTATGCTGGCTGCTTTGCCGAGGCAGCGAGAAGTGTAGACAGAGCCAATGGATGGTTTGCGTGATGGATTGGGCTACATTCACGACCTTTTGTAGTTTCAAGGAGAGGAAAGGAGGAGGGAGAGAGATAGAAAGGGTTTCTGGAAATTTCAGAACATGGGGTTTAAGTAGCTGAAGGGATAGCCCCTGATAATTAAGTTCATGTGAAGTTAAAGGCTGTACCACTGGAGGAAGTTAGAGATAGTTAGGTCATGAGGTGGTTTAAACATGTCAAATTGGAGGCCTTGAAAAACTGGGTGCTACTGTAGGTCAGGAAGGACATTGAGATATGTGAGCATATGTAGGACAGAACATGGGCAATAGAGTTTTGCATGTGCTGACATTTACAGGGGATGAAGATAGGAGGCCAGTTCATCATTTACCTACTCCACTCATCCAATGCCTCATGACTCTGGTTTTGGAGAGACTGCACAGGAGTTTTGAATGAGGTGAAGTTGACAGAAGGTGGAAAACGGAATGGAATGAGCGTTGGAATGATCCAGTCTGAAGGAGACAGAAGTCATGAATGGGAAAGTTCGACATTTCAGAGTGTATGTAATCCTAAATTTGCTGCTGTTGAAATATTTCTACAGCAGTTTTTATAGAATCATATAATCCCTACAGTGCAGAAGGAGACCATTTGGCCCATTGAGCCTGCACTGACAACAATCCCACCTGGGCCCTAAGCCGTAATTCCTGCTAATTACCCTGCTAATCCCCCTGACATTAAGGGACAATTTAGCATGGCCAATCAACTGAACCCGCACATCTTTGGACTGTGGGTAGAAACTGGAGCACCCAGAGGAAACCCATGCAGACACGGGGAGAACGTGCAAACTCCACACAGACAGTCGCCCAAGGCCGGAATTGAATCCATGTCCCTGGCACTGTGAGGTAGCAGTGCTAACCACTGTGCCACCGTGTCACCCTTTTCCCCCCCACTGAT
Source organism: Mustelus asterias (assembly GCF_964213995.1). NCBI lineage: Eukaryota > Metazoa > Chordata > Chondrichthyes > Carcharhiniformes > Triakidae > Mustelus > Mustelus asterias. The sequence goes on along the minus strand of NC_135809.1, from coordinate 44,689,074 downwards.
TTCTCATTGACTTTGAAATTCTTCAATGCTGTTGATTATTCCTCAGATAACAGGACAGTCAAACCAGTTACCACCAGTGCTCTGTATTATCACAGATCTCTTTGCCTTGCTCTTCAATTTTTATTTATCCTCTCTACCAAAGTGAAAACATCTGGCCTCCACTCAGTGTATTTGCAGTACCATTCAGCACAGTACTTTTGAGAAGAACCCCACGTAACCCTGACTTTGTCCTTGGTCATTTATCCATTATTTATCACAAGTTAATCAATACCTGTCAGCAAGGCATTGTGAGTAACTTCATCAAATTACTATAGTTTGCAGTCCAGTTCAAGGGAGTTAGTTCCAAGCTGCAACAAACCTTGTGGTTTATTGGGTTATATAGCTGTTTATGCAAGGCATCATCAGCCACAATGTTGTTCAAATAGAGTCCAGTGGAAGTTCCTCTGATTGATTAACATGCTTCTGAATTATTAGCATTCCGTCTCACTCTGTCTGAGTATGTCCATCTGAGGCAGGGGCAGTGTGACCCTGGTTAAAGAGGGGGGAAGTCAGCCAAGGTTCAGCACTGCTAATCTTTATCCAGTCCAGCCTGCTGGGAAGGGTACATGCACAAGGAGCTGGGAGAATATGATCAGGTATGACTCTGATCACAGTGATCAAATATCCAGTCAACCTTCAATGCCTGGTCTTAAAGGAAGAGTGGTGAGATGATTGGGGGGGGGGGGGGGGGCGGATGGGGGGCGGTTACATGCCAGCATTAGTTAGCATCTTCCTGAGAGGAGGAGAAGAAATAAAAAATTAAAGGAGCAGCAGTCACCACATTATTTTTTCAGAAATTGTCACTAAAAGTTTTCAATTCGTGAAACAAGTCTTTGTCAAAGCTGTTCTTTAAATTTGCTTACAGACACATGAAGCGATTACATAAATCTCATTAAAAATGCATTATAGCGTCACTTTGTGCATGACATCATCCTGGCAAAAATGTCACCAGAAATAAAAGTTTCCTGAAGCCTTTATCCAGTATTATTAAACGAACAAGAAGAGCTGTTTTTGTATCAGACAGTTAAGAACTATGGCTGGTAAAGACTTAACTGGAGATGCATCTCAAAATATATATTTTTTTAACCAAGAGCTGCAGAAGGGGAGACAGCATATTAATGCGATAGGTATGTTAACAGGACTAATCCTCCTGACGTCATGCAATGGAAAGAGTATTAATAGAATTGGTTCACATTATTCCCTCGCAACCATTCTGCTATTTTACTATGAGTTGAGATCTTGGTATTTGGGTGAGTCTTGTAAACATGAACGTTTAATGGTCAGATAAGAAGCAATAGCTACCAGTCTTGGGCTGCATCAAGAGTTAAGTACTTGCTATTCATAATGCTTCCTTCTGGAGTTTCTTCTTAGTTTCCGTTGATGAATATTGATGAGGTTTCTCAAGAACTATTGTGGAAAAAAAACATCAGGGCAGTTTGTGTGGAAAAAAATAAAAAGTTGGTGAATAGTTAGTGCCTGATTCCCTGCCTTTTCTCAAACATTTTCTTCAGGTGTGATGAATATGTAACACAACTCGATGACATGCAGCGGCAACTGGCAGCGGCCGAGGATGAGAAGAAGACGCTGAACTCCCTGCTGCGTATGGCGATTCAGCAGAAACTGGCCCTTACGCAGCGGCTTGAGGACCTGGAGTTCGATCACGAGCAGTCTCGGCGCAGCAAAAGCAAGCCGGGGAAAAGTAAAATTGGCAGCCCTAAAGTAAGTGTGGAAGCGGTGGCAGGCAGCATGCCTATCCCAGCTGCTATAGACATTCTGACACTGCTTAGTCAAGGCCCACAGAAATGAGCAAGGGGCAGGCGGTTGACAGTGGTGCTTGTAGGATGGAACCATGCAGTGACACTGATCGGGCAGTGCTAAAAAGAGTGTTTGATAACCTACAACAAAAAATAAATCCGCTGCGTCATTCCTCTTTAAGGGGGAATAATTGTTTCCCCCGCCCCCTTTTTAAATTTGGTCACATCCCCAAATTTGTGCCTTTATCTTACATTTTCTTAGTGGGATAAGTGACAAATTAAAGGGGAGTGACCTGTCTGATTTCTTTTTGCCTAACCTCAATTGCCTCTCCAATTTCCATGTGTTTGTGTTAAACAAATACTTTGATCAGGAATTGGCCGTGTAGTTGCAGTATTGAGTGTCATTTCCCCCCCTCTGTTGGAGACGTCTTTGAAACCAGTTCCACCTGAAGGAAGAGGTTTGCCCTCTCACGCACAGCTCGAGTGGTACATTTAATGACTGTGGCCAGAGAGTGTCAGTGACAATGGTCTGCAGAGATTGATGAGGCCCAGATTCAGGCGCATCTCCTGTTTCCAGAAGATGAATGACAAAGTGGGAAGCCGATGTAAAGGTAAGGAGGATAAACAAACGTTTCTGAGGCAAAATATTACTTTTGAGCAGTCCCATTGCCTTCTGCCCCCTCCTACAACTCACTTACCTCATCGTAGGATTCACTTATCCAAGTTCAGTGGGGAGAGAATCATTGTCCGGGCTGCAGCTTTCTCTTGGCTGTTGTGGATGATGAGCTGTGACTGATGCTCATGTCGTCCTGCTTAAGGTAACATTTGATATTTCCTATTATGAACAGATAAAATGTCGTGACTGACGGGCAGAATGACAGTCCCGGGAGACACTCTGATTTGAAGAGTACATACAATCTTAAGTATTAACAAAGCCTTTCACGTGTCGTTAAGTCTGAAAGAATGATTTGGTAAGGTTAGTCGGATGCTGACATACAATAATTCCCCTGGGAAGCTGGAAACAATGGCAAAAACCATCAGTGAAACCCTCGTGGTTTAGGAATGTCTCGCAAGCTAGAGAAGAAATTGCAGCCTATAACACATAGAAACATAGAAACCCTACAGTGCAGAAGGAGGCCATTCGGCCCATCGAGTCCGCACCGACCACAATCCCACCCAGGCCCTACCCCCACATATTTTACCCACTAATCCCTCCAACCTACGCATCCCAGGACTCTAAGGGACAATTTTTAACCTGGCCAATAAACCTAACCCGCACATCTTTACACAGTACTCAGTACATTTGATTCTTGTGTAAGGTATTCCTTGTATGTTGCAGAGGAACGTTTTTAAATACTTCTGTGTTTGGAGTCTGCCTTTTTGGATGTTGGAACTCAGCATGGAGCTAAATGGCACAAGTATTTAAAACAGTTGACTGCTTTAGTGAGGAGTAATAATACCATTACATAATAGGCAGTGTAGTACCACAGTGTTGTATGCTTAACCAATCTTTGGTAAAAAGTACATACAGTATATATCAAGCAGCGAGCAATATATTTCATAGAGATTAGATGTCATAGTGCCCTAAAATTGAAGAAAGCCCCAAATGTCCCTTTAAGATTAATAATATCGATTGGCCACTAGAGGGCACTTGAAATTGTGATTTGATTTGATTTATTATTGTCACATGTATTAGTATACAGCGAAAAGCATTATTTCTTGTGCGCTACACAGACAAAGCATACTGTACATAGAGAAGGAAAGGAGAGGGTGCAGAATGTAGTGTTACAGTCATAGCTGGGGTGTAGAGAAAGGTTAACTTAATGCGAGGTAGGTCCATTTAAAAGTCTGATGGCAGCAGGGAAGAAGCTGTTTTTGAGTTGATTGGTACATGTTCTTAGACTTTTGCATCTTTTTCCCAACGGAAGATGGTGGAAGAGAGCATGTTTGGGGTGTGGGGGTCCTCTTGATTAGGCTGGCTGCTTTTCCAAGGTGTTGGGAAGTGCAGACAGTGTCAATGGGTGGGAGTCTGGTTTGTGTGATGGACTGGGCTTCATTCATGACCCTTTGTAGTTTCTTGTAGTCTTGGACAGAGCAGGAACCATACCAAGCTGTCATACAACCAGAAAGAATGCTATGTATGGTGTATCTGTAAAAGTTGGCGAGAGTCATAGTGGACATATCAAATTTCCTTAGTCATCTGAGAAAGTAGAGGCGTTGGTGGGCTTTCTTAACTATAGTGTCAGCATGGGGGACTAGGACAGATTGTTAGTGATCTGGACGCCTAAAAGCTTGAAGCTCTCGACCATTTCTACTTCATCCCATTGATGTAGACAGGGACATGTCCTCCACTACGCTTCCTGAAGTCGATGACATTGAGGGAGAGATTATTATCGGCGCACCAGTTCACCAGATTCTCCATCTCTTTGCTGTACTCTGTCTCGTCATTGTTTGAGATCCGACCCACTATGGTGGTGTCATCAGCAAACTTGAAAATCAAGTTGGAGGGGAATTTGGCCACACAGTCATAAGTATATAAGATTTTATAGTATCCCAAATTATGAATGAAAACAGTAGCAGTTGTTCCAGGTTTTGTTAGACCTAACTTCACAACGGGTTAGGGAACACTAGTCCTCATTCTTTCACAAAATATCTTAACAATGTATAAAATTGTTTTTTAGTACTATTTGCTTGGTTTACTTCCAGATACAAACTATCACAGGTAAGAAATACAGAATTATAATGGTCTCGCTGCATGGTTTTTGGGATTGTTTGGGCGCCTGGGAGAACCCAAAAGGTCTGCTCCAACACTGCCGATCTAGTGACCAAGAAGAGTTCATGAGATAGACACTATCTGCTAGGGGGACCAACTTTTGAGAATTGGATTCTTGTTTTTTAAAAGCCATGTTTTAAGAATAAGTCGCAGCCACAGTTGGTGTTGTCATTGCATCATTGAACTTTCCTGGATTTACCAATCTGGTAACTTGCCTTTCAGGAGGTTTCCTGTGCGGAATTGCCCGTGTCACTGTTCTGGATTCTAGTTCTTTAATGTCTAACACAATAGTGTCGTGATTAACAAACTGGAATATGCGCTCATTTGAAATAAAATGGATTGTTTCAAACTTGCATCTTTGATACCTCACAAAGAAAATAGATTTAAATGGGGAGTGTTTGATTTTATCCTTTTTACAGAATATACTTTTTAATCATTAACTAATGATTTTAGTTAATATTTAACTCAGGCAAAATATTTGTATTTAAAGACCCCCCTTAGCTTTGTCAGAAGAAATGTTTAACTAACTTTTTGTTAATTTCTAAGCACATGACCCGGTGATGTAAAACACATTGTTGTATATGTGATGGATATGGACTCCATCTTGTGTCATTTTATGATATTTCTGAATTATGTCTTCTCATCTGACATTCCAGAAAGGCCAGGTGCAGCAAATTTAAAATATTTTCTATTAATGGTTACTAGGGGCTGTTTCTTTTGTTTCTGTCCATGTGTTTGTGTCAGTATGGGAGTGGAGGTGGAACAAATAACTAGTCCGTGCAAAGACACAACTTGTTACATTGCAATAGATGTTCTGTCTGTCTGTGCAACTGCAGCTTCTTAGTAACTACTGAACAATAACTAACAAACTACAGATCCTTCATAGGAAAATGTATTTATTAGGAAAATGTCATGGGATGTGAATTTATTTAAGTAGTCACTGCCTGGGACTATCGTGGGACTATTCTATACCTTAGAATATCGTGGATCCATTGGTTTTCCTCTCAAAAATGAAAACAGCTGGAAAATCAAAGACAAAGCACCAATGAGTTTTTGATCGCTGCTTATTATATGCAAAGTCATGTTGGTGGTTTGGGAGTCAGAAGAATGTAAATCATGGGAGCACTGGCCTGCAGGAGGTTCAACAATAGGGAGGGGTGATGCCTGGAATGGATTTTAAACAAGGATATAATTTTAAACTGGGGGCAGTGGAGGAGCAGAAGTCAGTGAGGAAAAGTTTGCTGGGTCAGAGCAGGCTAGAATAGAGGTGTGGGTAAGTTTAAATGTCTGGAGGGTGAAATAATCAAACCTGGAAAGAGACTGTGCTCCTTTAGTGCATTGTAATAGTGAACTATGAACTATTATAATGCACTAAATTATTGATTACAGTTCATTTAGTTCTGCTGAATAATGACAAATTAATGGATCAAAGCAATTAGATCCTATTGATACAGTTCTTCAATTTAATATGTGGCCAAATTGATCTAGAGTAATGTGTTATGCTGGATGGTGTTGTGTTGATTGAGAGTAGGGTCTTAGGTTGTAAAGCATTAAGTTGATTTAATTCATATATCAAACTTTTAGAGAAAATGTTGCATTGCACAAGGGTATAAAATTAGCTCTTTTAGCAAACAAACGTTTCAGCCAGTCAGTATTGAAATTGCACAGTTTAGCTACTCTGGTGTCGATTTAGCGAAACAAATAAATTATCTGTTAAAAAAGCCTGACCAAAGGGATCATTTTCAACCCAGGGTTTGATGTTATGGCGCCCTTACTGTTTGTTCATTCTGAAAGCCATTCCAAATCCAGTAAAACTCTTTCAGAATGGTGAACATATAAAGGTTTCCATGTCAAATCTGATTGCTGTTGGCACACCTTAAAGCAACACATTGGATAGTACATCCACAGCATTTTTAATAAAGAATTCTTAAACCCTTTATTCTTCATAATGCCAGGTTTGTTAGCACGAATTCCCAAATGATCTGAATTAAACAACCTAGGCAACGGGGTGCATCCAAATTGATTTGAATTGATCAACTTTGAAAGAGATTTCATGGTTCATTGCTGTTTTATTACAATGTGCTGCAAATATACAGTTAACAACATCATTGGCCGGATTTTGTTGCAACAGGGGCCACCTGCTGGGTCCTTCAACTCAAAATCAAATTTGCCCCCCTAGTTTCTGAAAGTGCGGGAAACATTTTTGTTTAAATTTATCAACATTACTTTTGGCGGTCAGCAGCAAAACAGCAGCCCTTACTTTCAATTAAGTTGCCTGCAAAGACCTCTCAATCTCTGTGGCATGTATTTCCCCTTTCCTGATGTCAGTTAGAGTCTGGTGGGAAACTCAAGGGGATCTCCAGGCATCAAACAACAGTGATGTCATTGAGCAGCCAGTAAATCAGACAGTAAATCAGGAAGTTAAAAAGTAATGATTCTTTACTTTTCATAAATTTTATAGAGTTGGGACATACACATGGGATTTAGCTAGATATTGAAATATAAACATTTTTTAAGATGGATTATTTTTAGTATGTGTGTTTTTAATTATAATTAAGAAATATGAAATTTCACAAATATAAGATCAGTTTTCCAGGGCCAGAGTGATCTTTCAGCAATAATTATGAACTTAGTACTCCATTCAAAACCCAGATGCACCTCACTGACCAAAGTGTAACTATTTCAATGTTTTGTACAGCAAGTGAATGGCATAAAAGGGCACACTGTCATCTGTTTAGTGATTTCTAACTGATTGGGACTTTAGTTAAGCAGCCTTTGTGAAACATAGAATCACCAACAGCAACTTCTGGATTTTCATATGGAACTGCAGATGGCCAGACTCCAGATGTTGCAGATGGTTTCAGAGGAATAATTCTACCTGATGCTAACAATTTTGTAATCGTTACCACTGCAAACTCTAGGCCAAAAATGTCCTAAAATAATTCACAGCCTGAAGGAACAAGATTCCACATTTATAATAATTAATTTTCTGTACCAGGGAGGATGATTGGCAGACATTAATACTTATCATGTAACTAAAAGTTTGGTAATTATTAGCATTAAATCTCTGTGGCAAGTTTAGCTTATATCAACTGCATTAATAAAGCGATTCAATCCTGTTCTCACCATGGATACTGACTTGTAACCATGCGCATCTGCCTGTTGCCTTAAGTTGCTGGAGCATTTATGCAAAAATAATAATGCACACCATTTGCCTCACTTTTATTTTGACAGCAAGATATGGGCCATTTGCCCACCCATACTGCCCGTATGGGTGAGCAAAACTGCTTCAATCTCGTCCAGCCTGAGTCAGAAGGTCAGGGGGGGAAAAAATAAGGTAATGAAGTAGAAGCAGAATGGCAATCTGATGCTGATTGCAATTCCAAGGAAATTCAGGCCTGATAATTTATTAGAAAATGACGTATCGGAGTGCTGCTGGATATCTACCCTAATCCTGATATTTAAGAAGGGGTCAGTACATGCCCAGGGAATTATAGGCCTGTCAGTGGTAGGAAAAATAACGGAATCCCCACTAAAGGAGAGAATAAAAGATAATCTAGAAAATAAAGTGCAAGGTAGGAGAGATTTAAATTACAGAAACGAAAGGAGATGGTAATGGGACAGGTGGAAAAAAAATACTTCACTGGAACAGTGTAGGTGACTGAGGGTTGAGAGGTCAAACTGGCAGTGAAGTGGAGAATTAAAATTGCAGATGAGAATTATTTCTTGCCAATCAAACACATTTGCCCAGGAAGTAAAGAACAAGAAGTATGGGCTCTTATTTCTCAAGGTTGTGAATGGTGTTGGAAGATATTGTCAAATGCTGCAATATTTTTTCTGATTTTTCCTTTCTAGCTCTTTTCCCTGCCTTAGTCCAATCTTTCTTTCCCCACTTTCTCTCTCTGTACCCGATTTGACATTGAATTCACCACTCTTATTCATCCTGTTCCTTGGTCCTTCACCGAATTAATTCTCAATCCTTAATTTCTTTGGTTAAGGAGATATCTTTTATAAGCTTGCACTTAACCAGCAATGTTGTGGCAAAAAGCTTTAACTAAATGTGCAATTGTAAGTCTAATTAACGGATCTGTTGTGGGATATATACCCGACGCCAGCAAAATATGTTGTTGACTGTAAAGTAAATATCATTTGGTGCATCCTAATATTGGACATAAATTTTGTACAGCTAGCAAGTTCACAGTCTGTGTCTTTCATAGGTTACCAATGACTTCTCCATCAGTCATATGATACCATCTAGTTTGAGCTTGTTCAGACTAGAACACTGCGGTCTGAAATACATCTTTAAACTCTGCATGGACCGAATGTATTATTTTTAGTGTGGTGCTGCACTTCAGTTAATTATGACCCTAAATTACTAGCAGTGAACTTATTTGAAGCGCTGCGTTTCACCATTAACCCAATATTACTGGATGGTATTTCTTAAAGCACCACTGTCTAACCTTGATATGTAGTAATCCTGTTATACAGTGCTGGTTTTCATCCAACAGAATTTTACAGACTGTTAATTCCTTCTATAAGCCAAGCTTGTTAAATCCTAGAGATATGCTTTCAAGGAGTTGGGAATATTGAACCAGCCCTGTATTTGGGGATTTGTATGCATAATTCTTGAAAATGAAATGAAAATCTTGATGAATAATATTCTGGTTAATTTGAGAGCATGCTCCTAGCTGACTGAAATTTTGCTCTGCGTGGCGAAAAATATGCCATTCAGAGAACAGAATTAGCACAAGCAAGATGAAGTGAAATGATGTGATGTTACTCCAGTTCTAATAATTAATCTGTCTCTTCAAAATCCTCATGTCACATTAAAACAAAAACTTACCTCATCACTGAAAATGAGGAGGAAATGTTGGCCGGAATTTTACTGGCTCACCCACCACAGGAATTGGAGCGGGCGAGGGGTGGATCATGGAAAGGTCCATTCACCTCGGGCGGGATTTTATGGTTTCGTGGCGAGCGAGGCCGTTATATTCCCGCCCAAGATTTTATTTGGCTGACAGCCACAATTGGATCTGCTTATGAAAAGCAAAACTGCCTTTCTGGAGGCATTCGGTGGCCAATCATGAATCTCCCGGTGTATCTGAAAGTCATCAGTTTTTATTTTAATAGTGGGTTTGTTCCAGATGATCTGAGATAGAGTTCCTGTCAGCTGCATATGTCTTCTCACCTGATGTATCATGCAAACAAATCATTCATCCTCGATAGTGTTCCTTCAGTGCAATTTAACTTGAAGCCTTTGAACTGTTGTATATCACTTTTGTAAATTAAAATGTAAATGGTAGGTGTTCAACTCTGTGTTAAATGTTGTTCTGTGTACTGCGTTACTGAAATCTAACAATATATCATTAGACTTCAATGTTTGTTTGTTTATTAACTTTCTGCTAATTACTAACATCATTTGCCAAACATTTCCAGAGAGATTTAGTGAGGATAAACCTTGAATTTTCTTTACTACGTTCAACGATTACCTTACCCAAAATCCTGTATATTGGAATGGTTATGTCCAATTTACAGAATATGAGAGACCTAGGATGTAACAAGTTGAATGCCACTCAGGTTTTTCTGTTGTTTTTACTTTTGCTATGCCTGATTTACCTCAGCAAAAAAAAAACACCTTTCTGTGGAACTCGTTTTATTATTAGACAGGTAAGTACAGCTGGTCTCTGATAGGTTTGTCTAAACAGTAAGACTTTATCAGAAAAACTGAAAATGCTGGAGAATCTCAGCAGCTCTGATAGCATCTGTGAAGAGAGAATAGAGCCAACATTTCGAGTCTGGATGACCCTTCATCAGAATAGTAACACAGACTTTGTGTTGCTTGCAACATTTACCCTTAAACTGTAAGTTTAGTTAATGTAATTATTAACTGAATTGTTAATAAGAAGCACATGCCCCAATGTCTTCCATTCACTTAGTTTTGGTGTTTGAGCGGGTAGGTGATACTTGATTACTATACATTTGTATTCCTGTCAGTGGGAGGACACAGAGCAGACCGCTAACTCCATCAGTGAATTACCCACAAAATCACAGTTCCGGCTTTAAAATGGCACCAAATCAAAGCATTAATTAAAACAATGAATACAACATGAACATATAATTGATGGAGAGAGTTTTTGACATCTTCTCCATGGTTGCATGCAAGCTGATAATTTGTCAATATTGCTTTGTAGAACAATTTATTGACACATATGCAAATAAGTCAATTGTGGTCGACTTTAATTTTCTGATGACTCCTTGATTCAATATTTAATATTTGCATAATACTTCACCCACTTCAGGGTGTTGTTCATGTTCTTTCAAAAAGGAACAAATTGAAAAAAATCCATGCAATCCATGTTTTCTTAACAGAAAATTCAAATTCTGCTTTGAGATTTACACCACCTTTATCTTCCGTGTGCTAAAAAGTTTGAAATTTAAAATAAAACAGTTGTAAGGAACTGAAAATCAGGAGCACAGTGAGTTAACTTCTATCCTTTAAGTTCTGAAATCTCAGCTCAAACAGTAGAATCATAAAATTTTACAGCACAGAAGGGGGTACTTTGAAAAAGCTGTTACATTTAGGCCAACACCCCAGCTATTCCCTCATAATCGTGCACATTTTACATGTTTGTTCTCTTTTGCTGGGTTGCTATGGAATCAGATGCTGTTTCAATTGGTGCATTAAAAATCTGTGTGTGATCATTTCTCCTCCTTTCCCTCCTCTATTTTTTCTGTCAGTGGCTTGAAATCTGTGACCTCTCGTATGGCCCAGAGGAAAATGCTTCTCCCTGTTTTCTCTAATGAAACCACTCATGATTTTGAATATCTCTGGTGGCCTCATATTCACCTTCCCTGGCTTTTTTTCCCCCCCCCCCCCAAGTGTTTAAAAATTCAGCAAGAAAAGGTGGCAGCGCAGTCGACGGGCTGCACACCGCTTTTCTCCGAGTTAACATTTTGGGAAAGCAATCAGAAAATTCTGCCCAACATCTCTAAATCATTGAATTCCATCATCCTGGATATCATCTTTGATTAAGCTCCACTGTGTTCTTTCAAAGGCCTTAATAGCATTCCTAAAGTGTGGTGCCCAGAATTGTGCACAATACTTCAACTGAGGCCTAGCCAGTGATTTCTAAAGCTTAAACAAGTTCTTTGGCTTTGTAAATAGGGACATTGAATACAAAAACAAGTATTCCATATGCTGCCTTAACTGCCTAGTCAACTTGCCCCGCCACATTTTAATATGGAGCTTTGTGTTCCTTTGCTCCTGTGCTCCCACCTCCTCACCCCCCCCTCAAAATATGATGTGGAGATGCCGGCGTTGGACTGGGGTGGGCACAGGAAGAAGTCTCACAGCACCAGGTTAAAGTCCAACATCAGTAGTGAAGGAGCAATGCATCGAAAGCTCATGATTCCAAATAAACCTGTTGGACTTTAACCTGGTGTTGTGAGACTTCTTACTGTGCCTTCAAATTGGTATAATTTAGATTATGCTGTCTCTCCGGGTTGTTTCTTCCAGTGTGTCACTTCACACTTAAACTACATTAAATTGTGTCTGCCATCAGCAATCTGTCTGTGTCCTCTTTAAGTCTGTAACTACCCCTGCCCACTATTTCCTACATTGCAGATGATGCAAAATTTGACAAACTTCAAAATTGTACTTCCTACATCAATGTCCAGGTTACTTATAGATAACAAGAAAGGTAATGCTGCTAATACTGGGCGGCACGGTGGCACAATGGTTAGCACTGCTGCCTCACAGCGCCAGGGACCCAGGTTCGATTCCCAGCTTAGGTTACTGTCTGTGTGGAGTCTGCACGTTCTCCCCGTGTCTGCATGGGTTTCCTCTGGGCGTTCCAATTTCCTCCCACAGTCCAAAACACGTGCTGGTTAGGTGCATTCGCTATGCTAAATTCTCCCTCCCTGTACCCGAACAGGCACCGGAGTGTGGTGACTAGGAGATTTTCACAGTAACTGAATTGCAGTATTAATGTAAGCCTACTTGTGACACTGATAAAACTAAAAATTTACTACTGCTCACTGGTCCAGTATGTACTTTACTCCAGTTAGAAAGATATCTGTTCATCACTACTCTTTCAGCAATTACATACCTAAATTACCTCCATTCCTTTATTGTCATGTGCTACTATTCAGCTTAAACAAAGGGGATGATAGGTTTGTTCCTGGAACTCTAAGTAGAATGACTTTGGGTCAAGTCTCAACATAGTCCCGAATGGCATGTTCGCTTTGCAGAAATTGCTGTAATGGGAGAGCATCACAAAATACATCCGATCTTAAAGCAAAGTTCTCAATCACTTATAATTTGAAGTTATTTTCTCACATGGCCTCGTGTGAGAAAATCCTTAAAAGAGGATTTTTAAAAGAAAATTCTTATTTGATACCTTTGACCTGCCTTAAACACATTTCATGCTTGAGTTACAATAAAACCTATTTCAAGGTAACTTTATATAAATCTTATAAACAAGTTTAGCATATTGTGCAACACTAACTGACACAAAAGTGGTGCTACAAAAAAATGCATACATTTGTTTCATAGTTATCTTGTGAAACTTAACCTGCGCTCATAGCCAGGTATCCATAAAATGGTTCAGTTAAGAAATATAACCAGAGCCAGAGGCCATGCTATCTTTAACCGCATCTCCACATTAGGACAATATTCGTGCCCAATATAAGCACAACAGTAAAATGATTGTCGCGGCACAGATTTGGAATTAACATAACACAATAGGATCTAATTTCAGTAACTCAACCAAAACTTAGAACTGTTAACATTAGCTTTACAATTTAAAGGTCAGAAAGCGGCCTCTTCAGTCAGATAGCCAATAGCCTGTAGTTTTCCCCATACCATCTGTTACACATTGGTAACTTTGACTTAGTAATAGCAGCTGAAGTATGTCTTAACCAAGTCAACTGTCGTTGCTCTGAAGACATGTTGTTTCTTTTCTTGTTTCAAACCCAGACATCTGAAAATGTCATCAGGCTATGTACGATACTAATAAATCTGTCTTACAAAGTTAGGAATATTATACAGCGCAGCCTGACTGTATGGGCAAGATTAAGTGCCTATTTGCATCACTTTAGTTTGATTCTGTACATTGAAAGCATTGTTATGACACAAAAACACATGATAAAGATCTTATCTTATCAGTTGGATGTTCCCTATATTAGCACACTCTCCAAGAGCTATTTATTTAATATGTACAACATAAATATTTTGTTTTAATTTCACAATTGCCTAGTAATGGTCCAAAGTTGTTGGTAAATTTCTCTAATATTTCTTTTACTGCTTTTGCCATTATATCCTTATAGAAAAAATACTTTCCCTTATTGCCAATCTGTCTGACAGCAAATGTACATTTACAGGTGTAAGTGATGGACCACCCTAACAGACCTTTTCCTAAAATGCAATGTAAGCATTTTCATATTAACATATTGAAAAAATACCTTGAGGAAAATCCTGAACTAAACTATATTGAACCAATTAAAATTTGCTGCACCTTTTTTCAATGATGATATGAAACTTTCACACGGACACATGCAATGTTTTTGTGCTGGTATGTAGCTATAGGATTAATTTTCCAGTTCAATTTTCAGTAATGTTTCTCTGATGGAAGCACATCTCTTGGGCATGTATAAGAAACTCTGTATTTGCTTATTATGCTTCACCAGGGAGGCAGCCTCATCCTTACAGGGAATGGACTTCTCAGTCTAAAGTGCAATAGCAGTGCTTGTTCCAATAAAACTCAACTCTCATTCAACAGCTCCCTTCAGTCAGATTCTGGTGACACCTGTCAGATTAGTTCATGGCACCAATGGAATTTTGAAAGGGAGTGTGACTTTTTCAAAGGACAATGTGCAGAAGAAAGAGGGTGCTCTTCAGTCTAGTTGGCTTCCTGGGAGTATAAGTGAGTGTGGTCAGGGCAGATTGAGTTGCCCATCAGTCAGCGCTGGAGATTACTCAAGTGTGCACACCTCAAAGGGCTGGAAATATATGTAAGCTGTATAGCAGGACTTTCCTTCCTCTTATTTCCTGATCTTTTGGTTCTTTATTGCAAATTCACCTTTATCTGCCTGTTACAAACAGATTTCCCAGTCTTGACATTCTTAAAGCTGTAGTGCCCTTTTACTATTATAAGTGACTGTGAAGTTGCAATTTTTTACCTTTATAATGAGTTTTCACTGCCCTTTTAATTGCCTTTACTTTGTTCTTTCTACTGATTTCTTCTTTTTTGTTGCCATCTACTATTCTGAGTGTTACCCTCTAAATAGAAATAGTTTGTGCGATATTGGATAGGGCATTCCTTTGAGAATTCTTCTTGTTCACAGAGAACTAGACAGAGAAGAGAAGCCCCACCATTATGGTTGCTCCTGCATTGAAGGAGGGCTTAGCAGATGTGCAAGGGAGGTGAATGTGTAAACAATGCACATCTCTTGGGCATGTATAAGAAACTCTGTATTTGCTTATTATGCTTCACCAGGGAGGCAGCCTCATCCTTACAGGGAATGGACTTCTAAGTCTAAAGTGCAATAGCAGTGCTTGTTCCGATAAAACTCAACTCTCATTCAACAGCTCCCTTCAGTCAGATTCTGGTGACACCTCTCAGATTAGTTCATGGCACCAATGGAATTTTGAAAGGGAGTGTGACTTTTTCAAAGGACAATGTGCAGAGGAAAGAGGGTGCTCTTCACTCTAGCTGGCTTCCTGGGAGTATAAGGCCTCAATGATGGAATTCATCTAGCCATACAAGCTCTTTTTATCAATGGCATTTAGGATTAGGATTAGGGACTGGTTCTCTTCAGTTAACTTGCAGGTTGTAAACTCTATGTATCCATCAGAACTGCATCTTACAGGTGGATGCCAGGCACCTTAGAAACCGTCTTGATGCTTCTACCTTCTCAGCACACTTAAATGGACTTCCAGCAATAAGAACCCACTGGTGATTCTTTGGTCTTCAAATCTCCTAGACAAGCTTTGTTCTTTCAAACAGAGGTTCCATCCTAACAGTACTCCACTTTGGGTGATTTACACAAAAGCAGTCCTTTTCTCCTGCCTGACTTATCAGCACTGATTTGCTTTTGGTTTCACTGCCTCTGAGCGTGTCTGCAAGAGGCAAGAACCAGTTGCCTTCTCATTTGTGTCCAGTTGTTAAAGCTGGCATTTGCTTTCAGTAGAGCTTGACCTAGGCCCCTGTTCCCTTAGCAACCTGGTCACATGGGCCTGTCACTGGACAGAGTTCAGTACTTCACTCAATCCCCCATTCTAGGGCATTCTGTTTTACCTTAAATTAAAAGAGACAGCTTAAAATATAATAGTCCTCTGGTCTATTGAATGGTCATAACACAATCTACAATTTCACTTTTTTTAATGGCAACTTTTCCCTCAATGGACAGAACTTGAGTGCCCAACAATACTCTCTTGAGCCAGCGTTCATGACATCAAATTCAGCAGCGGCACATGCCCCTACAAGATTCAATTAAAATAAATAAATCTCACTGATGTTCTACTGTACCATCTACAGGCACAATAATATTAGGCTGTATGCTGCAAAATAACTCCAATAGAACAGAAGTCACCAAGTAGCGGATGCAATGGGAGGACCTGAAGGAGACCAAGACAATGAATGAAGGTTGAGGAGTTGCCAGCTGCAAAAAGGAAAACCAATCCCACAGCAGTTCCCAGAGAATCGTTCCATTTAGCCTTAGACATTCCTCCCAGCATCACCATTCCGGTATCATCATCCCAAAAAATAATACATCAAACCCAAATTTCATCATGATCCCTTGCTTCATCTCACCCATCTTGTACACACAGCCATTTCTCTTGTTCTAGGAATAGCACTCGGGGTAAATCAATCTTCTGCACAAATCCAGTTGGAAATAATTCTAATCGTACTAGTTTGGTATGCCTTCTACGTGTCTTATCCTGCTGCTTCTATTTGTTACTCTGGATGGAGACTATCTTCTTTATCTAAGTGTTACTGATTAAAAGGAAATGAAGATGTTGGTGTCTGAATAATTCTTGGGATGGTCCCTGCTGGATCAGTATATGGCCCTGCATCATCATATGGCCCTGCATCATCATATGGCCCTGTATCATCATATGGCCCTGTACCAGTTGGAGTGATACTTGCTTTTGTGCTTTCTGCCTGTGCCTGATTTCTATTTTTATCTGGGACATTTATATAGGGCAGCTGAGTGACGTGAATGTGGAGTTATCCTGTGAAACAGCTCCTTCTTCTATTCTTTCTTTTATGTCTCTGTTGTTGGGTATTCACCCAGCACAGCTTAGATCTGTCTAGGAAAGCAAACTGCAAGGCTACAATGAGGTTATTAAACCTCGTGTCAGGATACTGTCTGGATAACTCCCCATCATGATGAATCCTGACAGTTTTTTTTTTTAACTGGTCGGTGCAACATCGTGGGCCGAAGGGCCTGTTCTGCGCTGTAATGTTCTATGTTCTATGTTCTAAAACTCTGCATCTCCACCCTCTGCAACTTGCTGTTTGTCAGGAACATGTATTAGGAGCAAACAGAAACTTTCCTTTGGCAAGGTGAGTTATTAATCAGAGAACGAAGATTTAAAATAAGAACCAGAGGTCTTATTTTATGCAGTGATTTATTAAGATCAGGAATGCACTGTTTGAAAGGGTATTGGAAGTGGAATCGGAGGTAAATTTGAAAAGGGAGTTGGATGTAAATTAGAAAGGAAAACGAACAATGACTATGGTAAAAGAGGAGGAGGAGTGGGACTAATTGTAGAGCTCTCTCAAAAAGATCCAGCACAGGAATAATGGACACAATAGTTGCCTTCTGTGCTGCAGGACACTGACTTAAAAACTATATTAACAACATAGTTCTTGGAACGCATTTCATTCATCCCAGAAGTAAAGTCGACATGGAGCCAATCCACTCCATGCCACCCCACTCCACTCCTTGCCAGCCTGACCCACTCCATGCCACCCCAGTCCACTCCAGCCTGACCCACTCCATGCCAGCCTGTCCCACATCCATAGACACCGCGGGAGGGCTAGATTGGGGCAGTGTGGGGCTTCTGCTCCTTACTGGGGAGGAAGTCCTACCCTCAGAAGCTATCGGTCAATCCAGCGGAGAGGGAGGGAGGGGGTGGCTGGCAGCTCCATCAGTCTGGCAATGCTGAGAGTGCACTAGTGGACACTGCTGTGACTGCAATCAGGAAGAATAAAAAGGCTGGTGGATCCCAGAGCCAGATAGATCCTAGGTCTTGGACATGGATGGTTTGGCAGCTTTAAGCATTATGTGCTTTATGGAGCAGTTGGGTAAGAAATAAAAGGGGGTACTATTTTGGAGGAGGGGGGCTTCCCCTGATCTGCAAAGATCAGGACTTGAAGAACGTACACCCCCTTCCTACCCACCCTTTGAAAAGGTTTTTTAAAATAGCCTGCCCACTTCCACCAACTACTCATGCCGACCATTTGATGGAGTGGGCAGCGTATTATTATTGGGGTCATTTGGCTTGTTAACAAGTTCAATTGACCCTTGATTGATGATTTAAATATGGCTGGAGGGCTGCTGATTTTGGCATCCACCCACTCCCCATATAATGGAGATGAGCTCGGGATGGGTTGTAAGATGGTGGAGTGGGCACCTGCCCTATTTTACATGCCCCCACTGCCAAAATCGCATTCGCAGCATCACGCAAAATGCAGCCAACCACATACCCCCTCCCCACTCCCATCTCTGTTTATCAGTCTCTGTCATTTTCAACTTGCCTCTCTTTCTCACTTGTCCCTACTTCTGTCTTTCTCCAACATGTGTCAGCGTTTGAGCCAGTCGGAATAGTGTCTTCTGCAATGTTTTGCCTGGCAATGCATCTTCGAAGATAATCTCTTTTCACAGCATCTAGGCCTCCCTCCTTCCTCTTTTTGACTGCCCCCCTATTGATTCAGGAGTCTGTTACCACAGCTAAACCTTTTCTCTTGACAGCTTTAGTCCCATTCCTTGGTTCCCACTTAATGACAACTTTACTTCCAAGTCCAACTTTATGTTCTAGGTAAGATTTAAGAAGTTCTACGATACAATTTCTGTTGCTATAGTGGAGTGAATATATCTAGTCTCGACACTGTTTTTCCAGTTTTTGGCCTAGGATTTGATGTTAATCTAATGAAGAAAATATGTTTCTATATCCTTCCTGTAGCTTGTTAACTAAATTGGAAACAACAATTTCTTCCAAAGTTGTGTGTGTGCGCTGTCCAGGAACCTTGTCTGCATTCCTCCCTGTCTGTACCTGCCTCAGAGTCCTGCCTTATTTCTTTAATACCTCACATAGCAGCATCCTTGTCCTGCCTTGATAACAGAACCTGATATTTTCAAGAAGCTACAGTTTCATCTATTTTAATCTCATTTGGATTTGAATTGTTTTTCCTCCAGTTGCAAATTTACAATGTAATAATTCAAATCTATAACTTTGATTTTATAAGATTTAAGCCAGTTAAAGTTATAATCCCAACAGCAGGTGGAGAAGCAGGAATCTCATATAAAATGAAGCAATGCTTATTGATGTGATGTCAGACCATGAAATGTTCTGCCCACACACCAGATAACATTGCTGAAATATCATTTTGGGCTGTTTATTTCTGCAAATTTAGTGGTAACTTGAATTCTCGCGTGATATTTACAATCCAATTCCAGGTTCCATTTGATAGAACTTGTGTTTCCAATGGTATTCTCAACAACCATGCAATGATGACAATGAAGTCATCTTTTACGTCAAATGAGACCACTGGCAAAGGCTGCCCTTTTTGTTAGCACTTTACAGTTTTTTAAGTTTATATATTTTTATTTGCTGCTATAAGCAGAAGTATGGTGGGCTCTGACTAAGTAAAGGAACTTGCGACTCTACCCAATGTTATATCATATTATGTTTTGCCTGCCTCATTTGATTTGGCTGCCTTATTAGATACATATTGGCTGGAATATTACCGCCCCGCCCGCCACGGGAATCGGTGCAGGCGAGGGGCAGACATTGGGAAGATCCGTTGACCTCGGACGGGATTTTACTGTTTTGGGACCAGCGAGGCTGTAATATCCCGTCCACATTGTATCTTATAATTCTTCTATGTCTGCAATGCCATTAAATGTTTTATCAAAGTACCTATATTGCTACATATCAAAGATACTTTTTGCTCAGTATGGAAATGTGCAACTGTTTTGGTGCTGAATCTTAAATCATAGAAATCAGAGAAATCCTACAGCACAGAAAGAGGCCATTCGGCCCATCGAGTCTGCACCAACCACAATCCCACCCAGGCCCAACCCCCATATCCCTACATATTTACCCACTAATCCCTCTAACCTACGCATCTCAGGACACTAAGGGCAATTTTAGCATGGCGAATCAACCTAACCTGCACATCTTTGGACTGTGGGAGGAAACCAGAGCACCCGGAGGAAACCCACGCAGACATGGGGAGAATGTGCAAACTCCACACAGACAGTGACCCGAGCTGGGAATCGAACCCAGGTCCCTGGAGGTGTGAAGCAGCAGTGCTAACCACTGTGCTACCGTGCCGCCTTAAATCTTAAAGACCAGAATAATCCCAGGGTTCAATCCTTAGTCGGGGCCGAGGTTGCTGATATCCTCTGGGGCAGCGGTAGGAATATTACAGCTGGTTTCTGTCTCCCTGAATGAAGGCGGCAAAATCAGCTGTGGTGTGAATGCCGGTAAGAACAAAGTGCCTGATGGTTGAATAGATGATGCGATAGGAGTGAATATTATCATCTGGCTTAAAATGGGTGGTCGGCATTTGGACTTCAAAATTGCAATCTGTTTCCCAGATCTTCAATGTGCACATTAAAACTCATCTCCCTTCTGAAACTGGCCATCAGCAGGCCCCTACCCCCGATGATTGCTGATTGTTAGCTCGGATTGGGCGGTAAATCACCCAATTCTATTTTGAGGCTGCGACTTATCCACTTATGCGAGGAAGCCATGGTTAACACCAGGCCCACTGATTGGCTTGACTGGCAAGTATAAAGCAGTCACTTGAGTAAAGTTCTGGGGGCCTGTGAGCACCAATGAAATGTCAACATGACTCACTACTTTCAACAAAAGAGGTTTAGAGGGGGAAGGTACCAATGACATCTGGACAAGAGGAGAAGTCATTAGATAGCAGTCAGGCATAAGCGCCTGAACTGATTTTCTTTCCCCTACTCCCACCCAGCTACTGCCCCCTCCCCGCGCCCCTCCCTCCTCCCCGCGCCCCTTCTCCTCCCTGCACCCCTCCCACCTCCCCGCGCCCCTCCCGACTCCCTCCTCCCCACGCCCCTCCCTCCTCCCTGCACCCCTCCCTCCTCCCCGGACTCCTTCCCGGACCCCTCCCTCCTCCCCGGACCCCTCCCTCCTCCCCGCATCCCTCCCTACACCCCTCCCTCCTTCCCGCATCCCTCCCTACACCCCGCCCTCCTCCCCGCACCCCCTCCTCCCCGCACTCCCTCACCCCTCCCTCCCCACACACCCCTCACCCCTCCCTCCCCCCTCCCTCCCCGCACCCCCCCCTCCCCGCACCCCCCCCTCCCCGCACCCCCCCCTCCCCGCACCCCCCTCACCCCTCCCTCCCCGCACTCCCCTCACCCCTCCCTCCCCGCACTCCCCTCACCCCTCCCTCCCCTCACCCCTCCCTCCCCTCACCCCTCCCTCCCCGCACTCCCATTCCAGTCGGGACACAGAGGATGATGAGAGTGATGTATTTTGCATTGGTTGTTTTCAAACACTTTTGTGTGGCAGTCATGTTGCTTTAACAAGACAGAGTGTTTTGACAATTTTCTTTGTGTGTGGAGGGACAAGAGCGATGCATCATTTTCATTACATTATTAGCATCACATGTAATGATGTGTTTCAATGTGATATATTTGGATTGTTAATTTGTACCATTTAAAAAAAATAAATGTGTTCATTGGTTGGCGTGCAGGAACAAATTAATTTACCAATTGAGATGGACAA
The DNA here is from genome assembly GCF_964213995.1 of Mustelus asterias. Classification (NCBI taxonomy): domain Eukaryota; kingdom Metazoa; phylum Chordata; class Chondrichthyes; order Carcharhiniformes; family Triakidae; genus Mustelus; species Mustelus asterias. The sequence continues at coordinate 44,667,512 of NC_135809.1, read as the reverse complement.
GCAAAGGAAAATCTAAGGGAGTACTTTATTTCAAGTACTTCCATCATTGCTTTCCTGTCATGTAAATATGTGTTACCGGATATTAAAACTTTTTAATGTTGTTGTTTTTCAGAGTCCTGTTCTATCAGGTCACCACTTCCCACTCTAGCTGCTCCATGGTGTCCTCGGGAATCCCAAGCTAGCCATGTTTGTTTTGAAACAATTTGTGTGAGGGAACAATCTAGGCATGCACTACCATGTCCCATGAGGCATCTACTTATATTCAACCTGACTTGTAGTGTTAGAACATGAAGGGGAAGCGATGGCCTAGTGGTATTATCGCTAGACTTAATCCAGAAACTCAGCTAATGTTCTGGGGACCTGGGTTCGATTCCCGCCAGGGCAGATGGAATTTGAAATCAATAAAAAAATATCTGGAATTAAGAATCTACTGATGACCGTGAAACCATTGTCAATTGTCAGAAAAATCCATCTGGTTCATCAATGTCCTTTAGGGGAGAAAAGCTGCCGTTCTTACCCGGTCTGGACTACATGTGACTCTAGAGCCACAGCAGTGTGGTTGACTCTCAACAAGGGCAATTAGGGATGCTGGCCAGCCAGTGACACCCATGTCCCATGAATAAATTAAAAAAAGGATGTGAACCAGCTCACGAGGTCCTTCTTCTAGTCCAGAGAGATTGTACTGATGACAGTGAATGGATTGTACACCCTTGACTGTGGTTTTCTCTGCTCCCTACAGACATTCCCAGACACTCGTAGAGCCAGGACAGGGAAATAAAAATTGCTTTTGTAATTTTTGAACCACTCACCTGCACTTTCCCTCTATTGTCAGCAATGTCTTGAAATCAACACTTCTGCACAAAGGGGATGAATTCCAGTCCACAGTGGAGCCCAATTGTGGTGCAAAACTCAGTATGCAATATAAAGACAATAGAAATTTCTACCAGCATCTCTCTGACACAGAATAATTTAATATTGTAGCCTGGATTTTTGTGATTGGACAGAAGCTAGGGAATCCAGGCTAAGGCATCTATTGCCTGAAGTTGGTACCAATCCTCTATTTCTGTGAAAGAAGTGCCAAAAATCATCACTCTCAGTCAGATAGTTGCTATCTATTTATTAAGCCTCTAATGATCAACTACTGGAAGTGGTAAAATACAAAGAGCAGAATAAATAGATCATACCATACAAACCAGGGAACTTGCAATCACTCTGACGCTCCGAGCCATTGGGGTGATTTTTCCCTGGATATTTGAGGTGCAAGAGAACCTTCAGGTGGAAAAGGGGGTTTTGCAGAGTGGGAGGGGGTGCGCAGGATGGAGTCTTAAGCTAAAATGCAAGACAACGACAAGACACCATCTTGGTTAAGGAGTTGGACCTTGCGCTAGGACCTGATTAGCACTCCAATTGCCTACTACTGCTCATTAATTAGTCTGCACGACATTTTGATGCCTAGCACTTTGACCTAACGCCCTGGCTTAACAGTGACCAGCTGACTGAGAATTGACTGGGAATAAACTAGTCATTAAAGAGGATTTTGACTACACTTATCACCTTTTACCATTCAGTTCCTGCTTGAGGTTTAAAGAGGAATGTAGGCCTGTCACCACGTTTGACAATTCCAACTTGAAGATGCTTTGGGCTACACTCCCTTGCTCTGTTGCAGTCTTCAGAAAAAGCTAATGGTTACCCAGCTTTACAAAACTAACAAAACTTTACTAACATTTATGCTGGAAATTCTCTGAGGACTTCACTTAAAAAGAATGAACACTGTTGCTCTATCTTGTAGAGGAATCATCAGGAGAAAGAGTTATAGTCATCTTTTAGGGATCCCCTTGGTCCACTGATGTAAAGGGAGGAGGAAATGAGACCAGGTAAGGCAGTAACCAATTGCTTCAGGAGAGAAGGACAGATGGGTGAGGTGGATTCCTACTCGTTTGTGGATTCAGGATATCCCTCCTCCTCTGGACACCCTCCACCGAAACCTCTAGTGCCGTGTCGGAGAATCTGTGCACTCAGTCCCTGAGCCTTCCTGATACCAGCAACTCTGTGTCAACCAGCCCACTCCACCCCTGCAGTGGAAGTGGTATTTTTCACAAAACCTTCAGGTATCATTTTTAACACCTACCTCCAGACAAGTTCAAATTCTGATAATCAGCAGTGAGGATCAAAATTGTGTACTAAAGCCAGACTTTCAAACAGGTGTGTTTTATGAACACATCGCTCATCTAGTGCCTGTTTTCACCACTTCACCAAAGTAACAGTGGAACTTGGAGAAGATAGCACCAATCATTGTTGAAGGTCCTGTTCCCTGGCCAATGTAATTTCAAGAGCACTATGTTCAAAGGTATCAGTAGAATGGTTATTACCACGTAGACATTGAGGTGCCTTTGCTGCTGGAATAGCCTTGTTCCTTTATTAGAGCTGTGCTGACTGTGCACTGAAATTTTGTTTTTTACAAAGGGAACGGTTTGTTCTTGCATTTGAACAACCCAGACATAATAAACTTGTACTCAAATAAACACTCGGCAATTAAATAATTTCATTGTTACTAATGTTAGCTTTTGAACCTCTGCCAACGAACAGATTTTATTTATACGATTTCCCTCCAATTTCTGAGGAAAGAAACCCAACTGTTGTCATTGAAAAGGAGGAAACCAGTTCATTCAATCAAGTGGCCCTGTGACACACTTACTCACATGTAGGCCTGTCACCACGTTTGACAATTCAAACTTGAAGATGCTTTGGGCTACACTCCCTTGCTCTGTTGCAGTCTTCAGAAAAAGCTAATGGTTACCCAGCTTGTAGCTTAACAAAAGCACATTATCTAAGTAATTCTGGCATGGAAAACAATGGCAATCTATTTTCCAGTTCATACCAAATCTGATTTAAACATTGCACACTCTGTGTTATTTAAATATTCCTGACGTCAAATTGTCCAAAATCTGAATTGGTACAAGTTGGACCAATTTGGCATTTGACTGGATTTAAATGTCTAAGTCCTGTTAAAGAAAATTAGTTTGCAGTTGGCATCTCTAATGTGGAGATTCCATTTTGTTTGTCTGCCTCGAGTTTGTGCCAAGTTATTGATAGCTGGAATGTAGATAATTTCCTCAAATGGAGATTGTATTTTCGCCCTTGCCATTGTTCTAATACTGGCTACACATCCTACTCTCCAGTTATCTACTGCTGTTCAAGCAAAATGGTTTAATGTTCTACACCCCACCTGACCAGTTGTGACTGTATGGCAACCTTACTAATAGCCTAATATTGTGCTTGGGTCAGTTGTCCAATGGTATAACAATGGAATACATGCTGTTCTTTGATTATGAGCAAATATTCCACAACTTGGTGACAAGTAGTGAATGCACATCCTACACGTGGGAACTCTTTTGCCTTGTGTCCTAGAGCATTTTAAACAAAGAATTGGGATTCTGATTGGGAGAAGCTGAATTTGGGAGGCTGGGATCTGAGGAGGTTGTCTGTCTAGTAACACTTAAGAGGCATCTGGATGGGTATATGAATAGGGAGGGAATAGAGGGATACAGACCAAGTAAGGGCAGAAGATTTTTTAGTTTAGTTAGGTCATCAAGATTGGCACAGGCTTGGAGGGCTGAAAGGCCCATTCCTGTGCTGTACTTTTCTTTGTTCTTTGTTAGAACTGCTCATCACCAAGTCAGCACCTCTTTAAATTCTATCAAGAAAACAAGATACTCAATGGTAATTTCATGTAATTGCTTAAAGATCATTTAAGGTACAAAATGAAATGGCATGTAATGCATTAAATTCCTAGTAGTAAATGACTTACCAGCCCATTCATGAATCTCAACATAATGCTTCTGTGTACAAAAGTAATTGTTTGCTGGAGTACAGTTCCGTATATCAAATTCTTTAGGGTGCTTCAACAAGATTTCAAGGGTCTCTGTTTTCAGTGGTAATCAGGTAGTCACAGACCTGATGAAATCAAACTTGGTATTGTCGGCAAGGCTGAATTTGATAGCGTTATATTTGTCAGGAATTTTCTCAAAGCCTCCTTTTCTGCTGGTGCAACTTTGGTGCAATTGCCAGACTTCTGCCAAAGTTCCACCTGCAGAATGGGAAAAGCCCCAAGGAAGTTCTGGCCATTGTTTATATTCAAAACAATTTTCCATTTTTATTGTAAATTGTTTTCTAATTATAAAAATTGTGGTGCAAAATACAAAGCCTCAGGTGCCCTATTCAGGCATCTCAGGTGCACTGTTGGGCACTTATGTTTATTGATGTGTTGGAATTCTTTCACTAAAAAGTCCCAACCATGATTTTCAAATAATTTTCTGTTTACCCTGCATTATTTGCTCCCATTTATCTCTTTTCAGATTATCCAATAAAACTTTCATGGGTTTAAGCGTTGTGTGAAACATTACCTCATTACCCAGTCCTGTAGCACCTGTCGTTAATCATCTTATCCTAAAAATGGTTAGGTTTGTGTTATTTGGATTGTATGAGTCTTCATTCCAGTCCCTCAGGTACTGCTGCACCATTTGTGTAGCAACAAATTTAGGTGCTCTTTAATTATACCTCAATTACCAATTATTCAGAAAGAGAGTAGCTTACACTACAGTCGATAATGAAATCCCAATATATTAGAAATGTGAAAAGCATTGGCATAACTACATCACTTCATGTCATTGCAACAGAAATGATTCATGTCCTAATGACAATCAGCTGTTCTACATCATCCCCATTAATTCTTCCTAACATTCATCAATAACATGTTCTTTTCTCCTTTCCTGAAAACTGATGCAGACTGTCAAAGTGGCTGGAGGCAGCGTTCTAGCATATAGTCTCATTGATCATCTTTCTCCATTTGTGAACCTAGTGTGAGTGATAATGCATTGGCTGGCACTCTGATGTAAGGGATACTGGCTCACTATATAATAAAACAGTTTTACCAGTCCTCAGATCTTGCAGGAATATTACACATCCGGCTCATTAGGGGCCCGGAATTTATTTTAAAATGACCCATGCCTTGTAATGCCGCTGAAATATCGGGGCCCCAGTCATTACAAACAAAGACAATAACAGTATTACAACTGATAGCCCTGTCTTTCCAGTCAGGACCACCCAATACCAGCTGCTTATCTGTTGGGCTAAAGACCGATCTTGAGACGTTTACACTTTCAAACCATTGCTATGAAGTGAGTTCATGAGAACACGGGTTCCTTATCTAGAGGAATCGTGTAAGACCTCCTTACCACATGTCTTCACTGAGAAGGACACAGTGACTCGAATGGTAATGTGATCGTCCCACTGGTCACTCACATGCAGCAAATTTGTAATTGTACTTAAGGACTTCAATTTGGCAGGACAATGGAGTTATGTTACCAAGCTGGTTAGAAACTTCCTCCAAACCAGCGTTTTAGAAAAGAAAATCTCACGTTGCATCTGCAGCCACTCTGGGGTGTTAGAAACATAATCCTATGCTACAAGTCGTATTTCACCCTAAATTCCAATATAAAGCAATAGTAGGCCATTTTGTTTGTTTTTCTTTCATCCAAGGTCTGATTAGGCATTAGCGTATACAATCCTGGTTTCATAATATCTCTGCTGGACAAAAGGTCCGAAAAATGCACATTTGAATAAATTAAGCCGTGCAGCTGAAGGAAAGTTGGGAAACTCCTCACTAAATTTCTCACTTATATCTTTAAATTTACTAACCCACTTTGCTGTGTCATCTCTCTGTATATTTGTCTAATTTGTCAGTTTTTTGTAGATTGTCAGCAGTCTGCTGCCTCCATATCGCCACACTGCTCACAACTAGACAGAGGATGTGACTCAGAGACTGAAAGGTAAAACATTAGTTGCCTCTGAACCAGTCCAAAGCATGCATTATCCATGAAATGCATAGTGCTAGTGTCCCATCTTATCTCTGCTGCATTGTGACAATCTGCTTTCTCACCTGCCTCACTGCATGTTGGGATTTATTCCTGAAAGTGGTTCATTAACTCACTCATGGTGTAGCTTCAGGTCTTCACATTCACACTCCTGACACAATGTTTTTTACCGTAGTGGCTGAAATAATAACCCTTGTCGACTTGTGCGCTCTTGTGGTGTATCTTTGGAACATCCCTACCCACAGCTTCTCTGTGTATATCTGTCCATTTAAATCTTTCAACAAAAATGAGTATGGAAAAATGTTAAATCAGGTGTAATGCTGCGACACTGAGCATACTGCCCAATCACCCTGTTACTCCTTTATAAGATTGGAAAATCACTAATTATTTTGCTGTTTACATGAGCATTGAAACAGGATGCCATGTTATACAGTGCAGCATTGGACAGCTAAACATCATCATATTCTGACTTACTTAACAGGTTAGTAAGATTATATCCATAATAAAGTACCTAGTCCATACCATCCTATTGTCAACAATCTTAGTATCACTGACCTACACAAAATGGCCACATTCTTTGTCATGCTTATCAGTTGGTAATAAGCACATTTCTTTAGCAAGGTAAGTAGGAATAATTAGCTTCTTTCTTACAAAAGTAATATCCAGCTTGCGTTTGTATTTTTATTTGAGTTGTACAAAAAGATTGTTCGTGGTAAGTCCAGTAACATCTGGAGTGTTATTCCATTTAATTTACACTATTATCAGGATGACTGATTAAATGAGTCAAGTTGTGAACAGTGGTTAGCACTGCTGCTTCACAGCGCCAGGGACCCAGGTTCAATTCCAGCCTCAGCTGATTGTGTGGAGTTTGCACGTCCTCCCTGTGTCCGTATGTGTTTCCTCCAAGTGCTCTGGTTCCTCCCACACTCCAAAGATGTGTAGGTTAGGTGGATTGGCTATGCTAAATTGCCCTTTGGTGTCCCAAGATATGTAGGTTAAGGGGATTAGCGGGCTATGTGTATGGGGTTATGGGGATAGAGTGTGTGCCGGTGGGCCTGGGTAAGATGCCGAGTTGTTGCAGATTCGATGAGCCGAATGGCCTCCTTCTGCACTGTTGGGATTTTATGGTTCTATTACATTGCTTATTGGGATCAGGTTCAGTGATCCTATATTTTTTTGATGGAAACTGAAAATCTGCAACCTCTGCCAGTTGAGCACTGCCAATGTCCAGTGGGCACCAACCATGTGCCAGTTAGGCACCAGCAATGTGCCCAGACAGTGCTGAGGGGGTGGGGCCTGAGTGGGTCTATGACAGAGGACTATGCTGAGCCGGATTCTGTCGGTGGGGGGTCGTACAGAGATGGATTATGAAAGCGGTGATAATTGGGGGGCATATCCGGGTTCAGGCAGAGGGAACCCATCAGGAGGTCCCTGATCCCGACGACCTGTGATAGGGAGGGGTTGGGGGAACATGCCACTGAAGGGGGGGGGGGGTGGTTTTGAATTCTGCAGTGAGGGAGGGAGGAGGTCTCCCAGTTCACTGAGAGATCGGGGTACCCTTGCGAAACGGTGCTCAAGCTTTCTGAAGCCGGGCTCACTGGTGTGTTTAGGTTCCCCCCCCCTCTCACCCCACCCCCCAACCCCCAGTACCAGCATAGAACTCCCAACTCTCCAAAAAAATGACTGAGTGTGGGAGGATTGCGGTGCAATGCTTGCCTGAGATCCCGGCACGGATCGCTCCTGTTTTGTCTTTATGACACTTGGTTTTTTGGGAGAATTCCGCCCAATGTGTAATTTTCCAATATAAGTGATACCACTTTAGGTTATCTTGCTGTGAGTGCCAATTCAGAAAATTTAGGCAAATGTACTAAATTAGTATAAAAGGAAATTATTGCGGATGCTGGAAAATCTCAACAGGTCTGACAGGATCTGTGGAGAGAGGATAGAGCCAATGTTTCAAGTCCGAATGACCCTTCGTCAGAACTGAAACAATAGAAAATAGGATGAGATTTATACTGTTAGGGTGAGGAGGGGTAATTGACAAAGATGTCATGGACAAAAAGAGAAAGGGAATGTCAAAGAACAACCATTTACACCTTCTGATTTGTTAATGGCCACTATCAGCACCCTTCTTAACAATGATCACCATCATTTACATTCCCTTTGCCTTTTTGTCCTTGACAATTTTGTCAATTCTCCTTTCCCCCCCACCCCGACACCCACACCCCCACCCCACTGCTCACTCTAACAGTATAAATCTCATCCTATTTTTTATTGTCTTCAGCTCTGACGAACGGTCATCCAGACTTGAAACGTTGGCTCTATTCTCTCTCCACAAATGTTGTCAGACCTGCTGAGATTTTCCAGCATTTTGTGTTTTTGTACTAAACTAGTATACCATCTATTGTGTGACAGGAGATTAACTGGCAATACAAATAGTAACACAATTTAATGTTTTGAAAACAGCAAGTGCCAAATGTAAGATTTTTAATGAGATGCAGATGGACTAACTTGTAGAAAATAAGAATGTCAATGTTTACACCCAACAAGTTGAGTTTATCCTGATATTGTGGAGAACATTATAGACTAGTAAGTAGTGTGGAAAACTGGACTACAATGATGTGATGGTATGTAATCGTGTGATTACAATTCCTTCAGAGTGGATGATGCAAGAGCTGGGCTATGTGTTGGGGTTTGAGGTTCACTGAATGAAATATGTACTTTCTGATATTTAAAATGTTTATTACAACTGTTATAACTTTACTTCATGAATTGAAATGTTCATTAGAAATCTTTGAGTGAAGATCCCATATTATATCCCTTCAGTTTTGCAGGTAAATCCATGCTTCGTAAAACAATGTTGTCTTTATTTATGGAGCTCTGTAAGGGAACTCACCTTGCCGTGTTTTATATTTTTAATCTCATTCAGTCATTTGATTTCAATGACTTGGTGCAAGTTTTCCTCAGTCTTGTAAATGCACGGTTTCTGCAGGCTCTTTTCCTGCTTTTCAACAGACGTCACATACTCGGCTCTGTTTTGCAGCATTACAAACATTGAGGTAAAACAGTGTTTTTGGCACTTGTGTAGTGTTGCAGTTTCATGCATGATCCTCAACGTGCTGTTTCAACAATGACATTGGGGTTGGTAATTGTGGGAATGGATACAGGAGAGTGGGACAGCTGCTTCCCCCCCCCCCCCCCCCATCCCCAAACAAGGAGGAAGAAAAGGCATTCCTGCAGTCTGCTTTCGCACACCTCCTAGATTACCCCTTCAATGTGGTGCTGTTTGCAAGCTGAGATCACTGCACTGTATTGGCCTTGGATGGTGTGGAAAGTTCCAACTGAAGAGAATGGGGAGGAAAAAATACAGAGGCCTCAGCAAAGGTAAGCAAGCATAAAGGTAGCAGCTCATGACTTGATGCGAGTTGAGACAGATTGTGTGCTTGGGAATTTGGCAGGTGAGGGAGGAGGTGCTATCCTGATCCTTCACAAAAAGAGCTCTGACAGAGGGAGCGGGAGGTAAGAGCTGAAACCCTGAAGCATTAATTAGGTGAGCAGCTAGGTGAGTGGTTGGCGAGTTTTAAGTTTTATTTCTCTATAAATGGGGCCAGTAGTTTAACTTGTTGCTGGAGAGATGCAAGTTTGGTGTTAAACTTGTAGCTTAATAGTTATGTTACTTGCTGTAACTACAAATAATCATTGAGTGATATTCTAATTAACTAAAATACTGTAAAGACGACAGAGCAGGTGATGTGTAACAGCTGTAGCACGTGGGGGCTGGTAAACACCTGTGTCTTCCAAGAGAACCACATCTGAGGAACTTTGGCTCAGAGTTGATGAGCTGTAGTCTGCATTTTGGATACGGTGAGGCCTCAGGAAAAGGGAAGGTTGCCTGTGCACTTTCTTCCTGGAGGTATTTGTGCCATAGGTAGGACTAAGAAAGAGGTTCTGCTGAGGGAGTTTGAGCAGCTAGGGCCTAAATTAAAAAAGCAGAACCACAAAAACAATAATCTCTAAATTACTACCTGAACTACAAACAAATTAGTTATGGGTAAATGAGATCAGGAGTTGAAGGCATGGCTCAAAGATTAATGTGGGAGATATTAGGTTTATTTAATGGGGCACAGGCACCTGTACAGGGAAAAGAGAGATCTGTACTGTTGGGACGGCCTTACCTGAACCATGCTGGGACCAGTGTCCTGGTGAATTGTATAACTAGAAGTGTAGCGATGGTTAAAGGATTACATCAGTACAATGGCAAGAAATGACCTTGGTTCAGAAGATCAAGATGTAGAATCGGTTTGGATGAAGGTAACAAATAACAAAAATGTCAATGGTGGGAGTAACAGGCAAGGTCGCTAATAGCAACTACTCACAACAGCGTATAAATGAAGAAATAATGGGGGCTTGCAAGATAGATACTGCAATAATTGTGGGTTACTTTAATCTTCACATCAATTGGACAGATGAAATTGGCAAAGGTAGCTTAGGGAATGTATTCATAGAATATATTCGGGACAGTTCTTCAGACAATATGTTCTGGAACTTATTGGGGAACAGGCTATTTTGGATCTGGTAATGTATAATGAGATAGGACCAATTAATAACCTCATAGTAAATGATCCTCTAGGCAAGAGTGATCATAACATGATAGAATTTCACACTCAGTTTGTAAGTGAGAAATGTGGGTCCATAACTAGTTGTCCTGAGCTTAAATTAAGTCAATTACAAGAGAATGAAAACAGAATTGGCTGAAGTGGACTGGAAAAATAGGTTAAAAGAAAAGACAGTAGAGAAGGAGTGGCAGGCATTTAAGGAGATATTTCATAACTCTCAACAAAAACATATTGCATTGAGGAAGAAAGACTCCACCAGAAGGATGCATCATCTGCGGCTGACTAAAGAGTTTAAAGTTAGTGTCAAACTGAAAGAAAAGTTGTGCACTGCTGTTAAGATTAGTGGTAGGTCAAAAGATTTAGAAACTGGCAAAGGATGACTTGATTTCCAAAAGTTAAGGTGCCACATAAAAGGTAACTACACAGAATAAGTACTTATGGTGTTGGGGATGGTATATTAGCATAGATAAAAGACTGGCTAACTAACAACAAGCAGAGTCGGAATAAATGGATCATTTTCAAATTGGCAAACTGTAAATAGTGGAGTGCTGCAGAGATCTGTGCTGGGGCCTCAACTATTTACGATCTATAATATTGACATGGGTAAAGGAATCAATTGCAAATTTGCTGACAATGCGAAGACAGGTAGAGAAGCAAGTTAAGGAGTATACAAACAGCCTGCAAAGGAGTTTAGATATGTTAAGAGCGTGGACAAAAAATAGAAAGTATAATGTGGGAAAATGTGAGGTTTCTACTTTGGCAAGAAGAATAGACAAGCAGGATAGTATTTAAATGGTAAGATGCTCTTTCAGAGATTTGGTGGAGACTTGATGGGCCAAATGACTTCCTTCTGCACTGTAAGGATTCTATGGTTCTATGTTAAGGTGCAATTTCTTCTCTGGGGGGTGAGTGGGAGGGGTACTTTGTGCCTGTGTTCGCCATGAGCACAAATGGCGACAAGTGCATAAAATCCCGCGAAAGCTGGAAAACGAGAACCTCGCAGGGAAGATCTCATTTACAGATTCTCTCCCCACACCACCCCTCACCCTGCGACATAATGAGGTCCCTGACATTCCTTGCACTTGAATATAATTAGTGGACTTCCCCGCTGTATTGTCCCTCTACATAAGGAATTCCCCACCCCCCTCCCTTGCCGACATGATGTCATGTAGGTGAGGTCTACAACTGTTTTTTAAAAACCAAGCAAGGGGAACCTGGCCCGGAAGACAGAGGGACATGGCCGACAGTACCCTGGCACTGCTCTCTGGCACCCTGGCACTGCCAGGCAGTGGGCACTGGGCCATTGAATATTTTCAAGGCTGAGTTGGATGGATTTTTGATTGACAAGGGGGTCATGGGTTATGGAAGGCAGGCAGGAATGTGGAGTTAAGGTTGCAGTTAGATCAGCCATGATCTTATTGATTGGCAGTATTACATAGAAACATAGAAAATAGAAGCAGCAGTAGGTCATTTGTTCCTTTGAGCCTGCTCCGCCATTCATTTTGATCATATCCCTTTAGCCCCAAGAGCTATATCTATTTTCTTCTTGAAATCACACAATGTTTTGGCCTCAAACTGTGGTAGTGAATTCCACAGATTCACCACTCTCTGGGTGAAGAAATTTCTCCTCACCTCAGTCCTAAAGGTTTTACCTCAGACTATGACTCCTAGTTCTGGGCGCTCCTACCATTGGGAACATTCTTTCTGAATCTACCCTGGCTAATCCTGTTAGAGCTTTATAAGTTTCTATAAGATCCGCTCTGACTCTTCTAAACTCTGAAGGCTCGAGGGTCTGAATAGCCACTTCCTGTTTCTATTGTTAATGTTCAAAACCGTTTCCAAGTATTGTGCTTTTGGCATTGTAGTTACAATTTCAAAAAGTCCCATTGTTTTTACATTAAGTGAAGCATCCACAAATCCTCCTATGTTTCTATTCTCAAGACACACTGTGCCTTGGTCTGAGACTCAACTAATGAATAAAAACAGAAAATGCAGGAAATGCTCCTTGGGTCTAGCAGCATCCATGGAAAACGACTGCAACTCAAATCATTTTACCTGGAACCATTATGAAGTATCTTTAGTCATGTCACTGATCATTTGTACTTATTCCCTTTCAGTCCCTTGTCATTATTTTTAACTCTGGCTGATTCTGCACCACATTAACTTATGTCTAGCATGTATTATTCACTACCAATCACATGGCCTTAATTCTGTGTATTGGTTACCTTAAGTATCAGTGGATAAATGCCACCAGCTGGACCCTCTCTCAGTAGATCCATTGTCAAAGACAACTAACAAATTTAACAACCAGCTAAGTGACATTATCCATTTATAATTTAAAATTAATAATTGATTCAGCATTCAACATGGCAGCTAGATGCAAGCAAACTACAGTGTTTTAGGAGCCCAAAACAATACGATCTTTACATAATAAATCTTATTGTTGAGATTAAATCCTTCAAAAAGATTGGAAATGTGAAGGAACCCTTTGAAAAGAATTGTAACAAATATCACCATGTGATTGGTTTATTTTGGATGTGTCAAAAGGAAATACATTACTTTCTAGTTAATTTTCTGTGCCAGAGGGGTCAATTGGCAATTCATAGAATCCCTACAGTACAGAAGGAGGCCATTCGGCCCATTGGGCCTGCACCGGCAACAATCCCACCCATGCCCTATCCCCGTAACCCCATGAATTTACCCTGCTAATCCACCTGGCACTAAAGGACAACTCGCACATCTTTGGAGTGTGGGAGGAAACCGGAGCACCCGAAGGAAACCCACACACACACATAGGGAGAATGTGCAAACTCCACACAGATGGTCACCCGAGACCGGAATCGAACCTGGGTCCCTGACGCTGTGAGACAGCAGTGCTAACCAGCATGCAGAAATAGTTAACACTTGAAACTAAAGGAATACTAATTATTGCTATGGTAAAACTTAACTTTCTTTGACAAGCTTCATGTGAAATTGATGGGTAATCACAGCAAAACCCTAAAAACAAAACTGGGAGGTTAAGGGAGAGAACATTTCCACAAAGCTAATGCCAACGTGGTACAACATGGACAGCACTATTTGTATATTCACATTTAACCACACATTTGTTCCTCGGCTATAGTAGTGAGCACCATTAGCTGTTATTTGTTTATTTATCATGATTTTGGTTATATTCAGCTGTAGTTTTTGGGTTTAGAGATGCATGTTTGTAATGTACACTTTATAAACTATTATTTACACAGATTAGAATCCAGTTCTATGTTTTACCACTTGCCTTTCTGAAATAGAACATTCGCCTTGTCATTATTTTGACAGCACATTCTGTCCCAATGTCATTGTAAATCCATAACATGTAACCTCCATATCTCAGATTGAAACTGCATGCCACTATTCACAATCTTCATGGTTAATTTTAACAACTGGCTATTTGCGTTTGCATTTATTTTATGGCTATATTTAACCCAGTTATAAATAATTTCTAGCAATCTAATTTACATGTGAAATATCACAAATTTAAATGATTTGTCTTTTGCATGCAGCAAAGGTGGTATTCTGAAAAATAGCAAAATTCTGTTCATTTTACCAAAAATTCTAAGGAGGGGTGGAAAAACGTGGGAAGAGCAGATTGCAATTCGCCAGTGCTGTACATTCAGCAAGCACCTAGTTACGTGCCAAAAGCAAATTCTGTTTACTGTATATTTTTGAAGCTATCCATGAGTAATTACTTGGCAATTACCAAATCTAATGAGTTCTTAATTAGTCATAGTAACCTCAGGTGGTTTATAACAATCATATGAATTCTGTAAACAAATAAGTTGCTTTGCAACTCAAGAATCTCACTATTTTGATAATATTGACTATGAGCCTAAGTTTCATTGAGTTTATTGTTGTCAATGGCCACTGTCAGTGAAAAAATTATGTTGTTGATTGTTGTGATGTTCACTTTGACAGATTAACTGGTGATGTTTGTACTGCAAGTACATTGAGAAATATATTTGCAGTATATTGACTTCTACATGCCTCAGTTGATTAACACAGTGATGAACTGAGCCATATAAACTAGGAGTTACACAGTTTCCAACTTCAGTCTGTGGTAAGTGTGGCAGTACAGCTTACAGTTAGCTTGGATCCTCCAGGACTAACAAGACCACACTTAGGCCAGGATTTCTGCTCTTGTTTGCTGTCCAATCACACTCCTGGAAATTGGACTGTAGATGAAGACAGTATCTGTCTTGGTTGTGATGCAAGAGGGGGCGATCCTGTCAGTCTCGTGCTGGATGGATCAGTTTAGAATGACAACAAATGTCTTCAGGAAAAGAGGGAAGAAAGAGATATTAAAAGATAAAAACTAATTGCAGTTGGTCGAAAAGTTAATTGTTTGGTATTTATTATAGCTGGATTTATTTACAGTGCCACTTTGCTTTGTCAGTACATATATTTCTTACCGCTTCTTTTTAAATTTACAGTCCTAATGTAGCTCTCCAGCAAGAGCACTCACATTCCAGATCAAAATGTGTCCCTCTCAGATGTCTTTCTAAGCCTCCTCCCCATTCCTAGTCATGCCACAGGATGTCACCCACTGGAGAAAGAAGCAGGATTCCTCTGGTACTGATGCACCACCGGGAAAGCCCTGAGCTTCCTACTCTGTTGCTTCACTGCCGAGCCCAATTCCTCTGGATGGTGGGAACAAAAGGAGAGAATGTTGAGAAACACAACACCAGAAGCACAGAGCGTAAACCTGTCTGGAAGACTTCCTTTGCTGTTTACTTTCCCCTTCCATCGTCAATTACTTTGGAGTATGAAAACTAACTAACTTCTGTGAAACAGGATAGCTAACAGTTGCTTGGGTTTGCCTCTGAAACGTAAGTAGGAGAGTGAGAAAAGGGGGCAGAAAAAAAGGACTAATTACGATCAACATCAGTCACTCAGCATCTGTGATCACTCACAGGAATTGATTTCAATGTGTGTTTCAGCAATTTTTGCAGCATGAGGTGATGCATTTATTTTGTAAGTTTAAGTCCAAACCAATGTTTCAATATATGGTGCACTTATATGTTAGATTTTATTTTTAATTTATTGGATGATCTTTGTTAGGAGAATTATTATTTATTATTTGGAGATGATGTTATGATTGTTTAAAAAGAAAAAATGGATTTTGGCATAATTAGCATTCCTAGACTACAGTGTTACTACGGCCAGAGTGTGCCACTGTAATTGCATAGTGGTGATATTGACAGTTGTGAACTGAGTGTCGGTCACTCTTAACTCTTTGCAGTTCCGCTGCTAAAGGTGTGTGTTTGCATTTTTATTTATTAACTTGTTCCTGTATTTAACTTGTTAATGGATGCCGTTTTGATTTGTACCTTTTTCATAAAATAGAGTAATAGAGTACTTAATGTTGGGGGCCGGTGCTAAATGAGACTGGAGATTGCTTGATATGCCACATTTTTTAAGACCATGATGATTATTGTTATTATTGTATGGCCCGTGAGCTTCTGGGTCACAGTATCATTAAATTGGTGCTTTTGTTGTGCAAAAATCAAGTTAGCATAATTTTCAGAATACTGTGTCTTCTAGGGCAACAGTGATTAAATAGGCTACAAGCAGTTTTCCAAATTGTGTGCAAGGGCTTGGAACATTTACCTTTTGGGTATGAAGTCTTGAGTGTGATTTGGTAAACTTATCCAAGAGCCCCCATAGGCTCTCACATATCAATCTTAATTTTGTGAGTAGTTTACTAAATCATTTGGTGTATGGAGTTGCTCTATAGCTTCAGAAAAATTAAAGCCAATCCTTGGAATGGATGGAAACTAGCCATAAAAAGAGAGTGTGGCGGATCTCTTCCCATGCTACTCAAGCAGGCCATTGTGGATCAGTATTAATTAGAGTCTGTGAGGATCAGGCTGAGCAGACTATGGGAATAAGGGAACAAATGTAAGGGGCATGGACAGTAAGAGAAATAACGGTGAGGAACACATGGATTATGTTAGCCTTTGTCTATTATCCTTTACATGATATCAATTCTCTTTCTAGTTACATCGACCAAGAAACCAAGTGTTTCCATTGTCAGAGATGTTGTCTTTCCTGTTATTACAAAAGATGATAACAAAATCTATGAACATTTTGCTGCCAGTTTTGTGGTCTGTCACAGTTTATTTTTTGCATGCTTCACACCGAGTTGTGTTATTGCAGAACTTTAATTGTTATTTTGTAGCTGTATAAATTGGCATCATTTTGTCGTTCTTTATTTCAATCAACAAGTTCTGGGAACATAGTATGTTCCCATCCGTGAAGTCACTGCAAATAGCACATACCCTATACAAGAGATTCTTTGTGCTGTGTAACCTTTTGTGTGACATGAAAGAGATTTCTCTCCCATCAGTTTGTTTTGATGAAAGACTATTCTCATCTCTGCTATCATAAGGCAACGGAATACATCACACCCAACTGGTTGAAGAGTAACAGTAAATTAGATGGCTATTTCTGTGTCAAAATTTATTTTTTCATCAGTTGACAAACGTATGATCCAGACATGAACTGTATCAAAGTCTAAGTATCACTCGAGCTGATGTTATTGTGCTGAAAATTCAACATGATTCTTCTGGAAATACTTTTTCAAGAAAGTATTGATAGTTTTTTTTACAGCACAAACTCTAACATATTGCTATCTGTGACTAAAGCAACAAGCAGCAAACCTAGTTAAAAAGACATGTAAAAAAAGACTAAAATCTCCTGGAAGTCCGTTGTCACCTGAAGAGAGAGAGAGATAAAATCTGTAGTGAACTAAGGTTAAAAAACTGCTTTGAGCCTTTGTGGTGTCCAGTGAGAATGTCTGCACTCCAGTACAATCCACTGCCTTCAGCCACAAAAATTCACGGTCACTCTGACATAGCTATGATTTTAACGTCAACCTGAGTTCCAGCACATTCACTTTTGATTAAGCTTTTTGACTGGAATTTTTACTGTTTTAAGTTTTATGCAGCCCTGAGACAGCTAAAGTGAGGCCTTCTTAACGCTCCTTCAGCTGGATAGGGTGGGTAATAAATTGCTGACTGTTCCATTGTTCTGAAAAAAGAAAATAATGCATGCTCTTGCCTTCAATTTTTGAATGTTTGCCTTTTTAAAGAAAAGGTATTTTCTGCTGAATGAGTAGTTATTTGTATCATGCAGTAAAATGAGAACAGACGGATGTGAAAGTTGTCACTACAGTTCTGCGTTCGTTACCTTCCAGTTGAAGTATGCCACTCCTACAGTTAATCACAATTCAATATCATTTGAGCTACTGTTCTGTTTCTTTCCTAGTCCATGGGTGGAAACATTGTGAAACATTTCTATGGTTATTAACTTGTAGTCCAAGTTAAAACATTCCTGTGAGGACATTCTCAATTGGGCTGGGCTGTTTGACGAGAGCTCCTTATTGAATAAATGATGTTATTGGATGTGTAAAAAGCAAACTGGATGCAACTGAAGTTAAAACAGTTTGCAAAGTCCATCACACCATAAACACTTCTTTATTTAAGTTCCATTAAACTACTTTAAGTGATACATATTTTCCAGAATGTCCAGCTGGAATATTACATTTATATTATATACGGCATAGCAGCTAGACACCACAAAGGATCAAATTGGGTTAAATAAGCCAAGTTGTCAGCATTTTAAAAAGTGCAATATTAATGTTCTGTCACTGGATGTCACCAGCACACTAGGGAAATCTTTAGGGTACATATTCTTGTCTGCGAATACAGTCATGGAGGAAAATGTATTTCTATATCGTACTTAAAAAGCACATGAAAGGCATTTAAAGGCAAAACATCATTACTGCACCAGTATTCTTTTCACTTTGACTCTGAATCCGACACTACTAGACTGATGAAATATTGAGTATTGAAATCTGAGGGGCTAATGACTTCAGAATCTGAGAGATAACAATGGCAATTCCATATATTGTTCCTAGTTATTTCATAGTAAGGTTTAGCTTTAGGAAGATTTTAAATCTTGTGATTTCATTAACAGGGGTTTTGGGTTTTTTTCTGGTCCAAAAATGACTTCAAATCAGTTGGTGATTCATCCCCATCATTTGATATCCCATGCTTAAACTGAGCAGCTGACCCAAGAGTTCTTATTGAAAGTGGATACATACTGAGAACCTTTATCTTTTTTCTTCCTCCCCCCACCCCCGTTCTTTATCTAATAGAACAGATTGAGTTTAAAATATCAATGCTGTTGACATTGTAGCCTGTAAAATACCATTGTATTTAACTGGAGTAAACTGCAATCTCAGGGTTGGCGGGGTCATGTACACAAGACGAGTGTCTTTCTCAATTCTCCACTGGGCAGGCTGATCATGTTCTAGGACAAAGCAAATCAGCAGCTCTAGAAATATTATCTCCGCATTTTCACCATAAGCATAATGTTTTTAATGGGAATTCCCATATAGTACCGAATCAAAGCATTATGCTGTGCCTGCTAGTTTTGCTTTTTGCCTTGTAGAATTATGCTCTTGTACCAACAGGCACACAAATTCCTTGGCTTTCTCCAAATTTTTCCCGTTGTTGGATTACAAACAAACTCTCTACTCACTTTCAGTGGCAAGTTCTTGGAAACAAGTAATTTTTCTCCAATATAAAGGAAAGAATTGAATGCTATGATTTTCTTTATCTGTGTCTTTGCTTGCTGTTGCCTTGGGGTTACCTGTTGAGTCCAGGTTGGAAAAACCTGTGTATAACGCGCAACCAGTGGGTTGTATAATGTATGCATTGATGCCTTATGAAAACAGCACCACTAACACCAATGACTCTAGATGCCACATACCAAGACTGATGATTTAAAGCAGTTTTATTCTACTGTTTAGTTTGTTGACAATTCATTGAATGTGGAGCATGTTACCATGATGAGGAAATGGATATTTTTGAGTTTGTAATGTATGTTTTCTTTTATTTTGAGCACTACTTAAATATGTGAGCTTCCAATTTGAATTTTTTGATTGCACTACCAACAATTTCACTTTTAAATGTTTACGGTGTGAGAAGTTCTATAAACATGGAAACAAAACCTTGCAATCTATTAATAACAACTTCTAACTTTGTTTGATTCTTGGAAGTACAATTTTCTTTAGGAACTTGAAATGATAATTAGACCCATGCCGATCATCTTTTTTTTGTAAATCAATGTGACATAGCTGGGCTTACTCACCACAACCTTCACTCTCTGGAACTATAACTCTACACTACCAAAAATATTCTGTTGTAGTATAAATTATGTTAACGTTTTTAGAGCTGTAGCATTCTATAGTTTTGAATTTTAAGATCAAGAGAAGCCAATCTTTTTTTAAATTGTTGTCATTGTCAGTGAGAAAACATTCAGGTTTTCACAGTGACAGTCACTTTAAAGAGTTCAAGGTCTGTGTATTCACTCTCTTGACCTGTACCTTTTTGCCCCTATTCACACTCCACTGGATGAAAGACATAAGCCAAGTACATGAGCACACCAACTGCATGTTTTCCACATTGGCCTTTGGTATGAAACCATGAGTGTCTTCTAAAAGCCCAAATAAGAGATTTTTTAAAATCCCCCCCCCCCCTTATAAAAATGTTTACGTTTTGTTGGGCAGTACACAGGGAATAAATTACCCAAAGAGTGACGCCTATTAAATGTGTTTAATACAATCTTAAGAGCTGGATCAATTGTGTACGAGGATAAATGCTCACAGAAAAGTTAGCTGTGAAACTAACAGATCCACAGCAACACAGGTTAGAAGTAAAGGGGTGTGCACTGAATGGACAATATCCACTTGGTTCCCTCCAAATGCGGGGTTGAGGTTCCACCCAAGAGGGAGAAGGCAGCCATCACTGCTAGAATCTCGTAACCTGTTGCGGTTAACTTCAGACATCAGCCTCTGACAACAGTTCAAAAAAAGGAGACCACTGAAAAACCTAAAGGACAGGCTGAATCTTTAGTATTGTTCTGTAGGATTTGTAGATGTTTTTGTGACTAATTTTAAGTAACAATCTGCAGTAACATTTGCAGTTATCACATGTAAAATCATGTTGTGATGTATACTTTAACACAAAATCAGAGGTCAATTGGTAAAAAGATGACATCTTATTATGTGCTGTGAATCTCAGGTCAGTGGGGATTAATTCCTGATACATCCCCACATGTTAAAGTACCATTGGCACCTCAAAGTCAAACTCTAAGCAATCTTATCTTCTAATGGCTACTATGCAGTCTTCAGTGATTTCTATGCTGGAACATAACTTGAGCTGATTGAAGCCACTTAAGTGATATTGCCATCCCTTGAATTTGAATCCTTCTTTAATAGGACTTTAACTCTGTCCCAAATTGCAAGATTAGAAACTTTGCTTTCCCACATTTTCATAGGCTAAATTACACCTTGTATGTGATTTAAATCTGTTCCGAATTCCATTGCAGAATTCAATTGCCCTCTTTCTCTGTTCCAGCAGAGTAGGTCCTGGAGATGGAACTATAATTAGAACAATTGATTTTTTTTTAACATTATTTGTTCAATGCCTATTTTGTGCCTTTTTTGCAATGCAAATAAAGTCATATAAATTTGTTGGTTTAAATTTGCATGTGCTTAAAACTTGAAAAGTAGTTATTTAACTATCCTACAAAATATTTTTTCCATTAGTAAGATTGTATAATGCATATAGGGTGCAGATTGATTGATGTACTATATGGTATGTACTGTACCGCCCTGAATGAACTGATTTCTAAGGGATTCTTATTCTTCCACAACCTTCATATTCCACTTCATAAAGTGTTCCTCTCCAATGCTGGAGTTTGTAATTTGAAAGGTATAGTAATCATTTGGTTGACAAGTAGATTTTAGGAGTGGTATTAGTGGTATGCATTGTTCCTTTGAACTGTGTGTGTGTGTTAATTCTGATCTGTACACTACTGATGGATTTCTTCCCCTTGTATATGACCTGTATTACAAAACATGTAACTGAATTATTTGTTTGTAATAAGAGAAACAGGTCCCTGTACTACTGTGTATTTAAATTGTAAATCAGACAATCTAAAGATCCCAGCTTTGAAATTGGCTTCTTTTGTGTGTGACCTAGTTTGAAATTAGTCCTACCAAAGGTTGAAAAGGGAAACCAGCAATGAGGCCTTGGATTGATTTGGAAACATGAATCTGGAGCAAAAGCTGTCTCCTTTGTGTGAGTGAATGTGGACTGACAACAGCATCTTGGCGTGGTTTTGGTGTCCAGGCTGCCTGTTCCTGCCCTTGGGATGGTGAAAAGGCTACTGAAAAGCTTCAAAGATGAAAGAAGGCAATATATCTTTTTAAATTATTTCTTAAAAAGCAACATGCAGCAGTGTAATGTGTAATTGTTTCCAATAAATATAGTGGAGACAGTTTGTTTCTTGCCACTTTGTTTCTTTTTTGTGCATCTTTGTTGCTTTGTTTAGGAGGTGCTGTGTGAGTCATGCATTTTAAGTTGCACTCGCACTGGTTAAAGATTCAGGCAAAGAATACACTGAAAATATTGAGACTGACGTAATACCACATGATCACAGGAATCTCTGCAGTGAACCACACCTAGTATTCTTCTGTGTGTAAGAGGGCCTGGCACAATAATGGTCACATTGGATTTATTGTACTAATAAGTACATGGGACTTCCATGTAAGCTCAGAGTTTAAGTTCATGTGGCTGATCTCTATGCCATAGAAACATAGAAGATAGGAGGAGGCCATTGGCCCTTCGAGCCTGCTCCGCCATTCATCACAATCATTGGTGATCATCCAACTCAATAGCCTAATCCTGCTTTTTCTCCATAGCCTTTGATCTCATTCACTCCAAGTGCTATATCCAGCCGCCTCTTGAATACATGCAGTGTTTTGGCAATACATTCAGTGTTATGTTCTGTTGACAATTTATACCATTTTAATTTAATACCACAGGGTATGTGCTGCTAAAGAAAGGCTTGTATTTATGTAATATTTTCTCAGAACATACAAAGAATGACCTTGAAATCTTGCATAAGAAAAACAGCAGCCATTTTGCATAGCAAGGTCCCACAAATAGCAACAACAGGCATTGCTCTTGGCCGAGGGAAAAATATTGGTCTAAAGAACTAAAAAAGCTCAGGTAATAATTTTCAATTAGACTTGGATTTTTTGCCTTCCCTTTGAACTACTGCAGCTAACAAATGGAATATTGGTTTAGCATCACAGGGAAGGGTAGAATGTCTGACAATTCAATTATCCCTCAATAGTGGACTCGAGTACCATCTTAGATTATGAACTCAAGAGGTTCATCCTTGGACCTAGAGATCAATTGCTACCTACTCAGCCAAGCTACTACATAACATACTCACCATGCAGTGTAGGTTGCCTAAATACTGAACTGATTTCATTGTCTCCCAAGGATTTTATTAATTAGCACACACATCATTTGGAGCACTTGTACACACTTCAATTCTGTGAAGCTGAGACTAAACTAGTCCATTTGTGGAGTCAGAGTGGAGGTGGAGCAAGGGCGACATTACGGCTTGTGAAGCTGCGGTCTATCATGGGGGCACTCTGTGGCAAAAAGATTGGAGATCCCCTGGAATAACTGTGCAGAGGGCCCATGTTGATTTTGCATGGAGGGGAAGCACAGCATAATTGGCAGATAGAAGGGCAAAGTTTAAACATACATCTCTAACCCTTTGTTAAATGGTTAACCTGTTCAAAAACAAAATACACTTTATATCAGGGTAATATAGTGGAATGGGTGAAGAATCCATTTCAAAAGCTTTGTTTTGCTGCAAAATGCAGACACTACAGCTGGGATTCACAAAACAAAACTAAGTGCCCAATGGGTGGGAAAACTGGAGAACTCCCCGTTTATTTTTTGGGTGTACTTACCAGAATAAATCTCTGACACTCTGCATTGCAGAGTGCCTCGGTGTGATTCACTCTGGTAAGTAGGGGCCGGGGCCTATTCCGGCCCAAGAGGCCGGCAGCATAGCGCTGAGCAGGCCACTGTACATGCGCCGATCTGTCAGTGCAGATATCGGCGCACTGGCCCTCCATCGCCAGCCTCACGATCGCTGGCATCCAATTGCTGGCCTGCCCTACAACCACCGGCCTTCCCAAACCCCCACCCCTCCCCGATCGCTGGCCTACTGGACCTCTCCGGACCAACCCCGATCTCCCCTGACGCCCAGAGAGTATTGTCCTGGGCCCACTAATTATCTGGAAATTTGAATTTCCATATGATAATCAGCTCCGCGGTGATTTCCGTGTGGGTGCCGGTTGTGTACCTCAATAAAGGCTGGTGTCTCCCAACTTACTGCATTGCACATACGTATTTTTGGAATAAAATCTCTTGTATCTGCTCTGTATAGCTAATTTGTTGTCTGCACCATGACCGTCAAACCACTAGTAAGGTGTTTTACTCCTTCATATTTGGTAAATTGCTGGAAATCTGAAGTAAAAACAGAAAACATTGGAAATACATGCCAATCGGGCAGCAGGAGATACCTGATCAAACATAGGAGAAGAAATGAAGGTGAACAAGATGAAAGAGGCTAACAGAAATCCCAGCAGAGAGAAGGACAGAACCTCCAGGTGGGCATTCTTGGAGTGGCGGTGAATAAGCACTAATAAGAACATACGAGAGGAGTAGGCCATTTGGCCCCTCGAGCCTGCTCCGCCATTCAATAAGATCATGGCTGATCTTTTTGTGGACTCAGCCCCACTTACCCACCCCGTTCACCATAACCCTTAATTCCTTTACTGTTCAAAAATGTATCTATCTTTGCCTTAAAAACATTCAACAAGGTAGCCTCAATTGCTTCACTGGACAGGGAATTCCACAGATTCACAACCCTTTGGGTGAAGAAGTTCCTCCTCAACTCAGTCCTAAATCTGCTCCCCTTATTTTGAGGCTATGTCCCATAGTTCTAGTTTCACCCGCCAGTGAAAACCTCCCCGCTTCTATCTTATCTATTCCCTTCATAATTTATGTTGCTGCAAGATCCCCCCTCATTCTTCTAAATTCCAATGAGTATAGTCTCAGTCTCTCCTCATAAGCCAACCCCCTCAACTCCAGAATCAACGTAGTGAATCTCTTCTGCACCCCCTCCACTGCCAGTATATCCTTTCTCAAGTAAGGAGACCAAAACTGTTCACACTACTCCAGGTGTAGCCTCACCTGCACCTTATACAGCTGCAACATAACTTCCCTGTTTTTAAACTCCATCCCTCGAGCAATGAAGGACAACATTCTATTTGCCTTCTTAATTACCTGCTGCACCTGCAAACCAACTCCTTGTGATTCTTGCATAAGGACACCCAGGTCCCTCTGCATAGCAGCATGCTGCAATTTTTTACCATTTAAATAATAGTCCATTTTGCTATTATTCCTACCAAAATGGATGACTTCACGTTTCCAACATTGTACTCCATCTGCCAGACCCTCGCCCACTCACATAAACTATCTATATCCCTTTGCTGACATTCAGTGTCCTCTGCACACTTTGCTCTACCACTCATCTTAGTGTCATCTGCAAATTTTGACACACTACACTTGGTTCCCAACTCCAAATCATCTAATCGTAAACAATTGCGGTCCCAACACTGATCCCTGAGGCACACCACTAGTCACTGATTACCAACCAGGTAAAACACCCATTTATCCCCATTCTTTGCTTTCTGTTAGTTAACCAATCCTCTATCCATGCTAATACATTACCTGTAACACCGTGCACCTTTATCTTACGCAGCAGTCTTTTGTGCAGCACCTTGTCAAATGCCTTCTGGAAATCCAGATACACCACATCCACCGGTTCCCTATTGTCCACCGTGCTCGTAATGTCCTCAAAGAATTCCACTAAATTAGTTAAACATGACCCCATGCTGTGTCTTCCCAATAGGACAATTTCTATCCAGACGTCTCACTATTTCTGCCTTGATGATAGATTCAAGCATTTTCCCCCGTACAGAAGTTAAGATAACTGGTCTACAGTTTCCGGTCTTTTGTCTACCTCCTTTTTTAAACAATGGCGTCACATTTGCTGTTTTCCAATCTGCTGGAACTACCCCAGAGTCCAGCGAAATTTGGTAAATTACCACGAGTGCATTTGCTATTTCTCCCGCCATCTCTTTTAGTACCCTGGGATGCATTCCATCAGGGCCAGGAGACTTGTCTACCTTTAACCCCATTAGCTTACATAACACTGCTTCTTTAGTGAAAATGGTCATTTCTCGGCCCTCACCTGCCATAGCCTTCTTGTCATCAGTTTCTGGCATGTTATTTGTTCTTCCACTGTGAAGACCGACACAAAATAGCTGTTCAATGTCTCGGCCATTTCCTCATTTCCCATTATTAAATCTCTCATCCTCTAAAGGATCAATGTTTACCTTAGCCACTCTTTTTCCTTTTATATATTTGTAGAAACTTTTGCTATCTGTTTTATATTCTGAGCTAGTTTACTCTCATAATCTATCTTACTTTTCTTTACAGCTTTTTTTATGGCTTTCTGTTGACCTTTAAATATTCCTCAATCCTCTAGTTTCCCACTAATCTTTGCCAATTTGTATGCATTTTCTTTCAATTTAATACCCTCCTTTATTTCCTTAGGTATCTATGGCCGATTATCCCTTTTTCTATAGTCCTTCCTTATCACTGGCATATATGTTTGCTGAGCACTGTGAAAAATCACTTTGAAAATCCACTACTGTTCCTCAATTGTCCCGCCATAAAGTTTTTTTACTCCCAGTCTACCTTAGCCAATTCCTCCATCATCCCATTGTAGTCTCCTTTGTTTAAGCACAAGACACAGGTATTGGATTTTACCTTCTCATGCTCCATCTGTATTTTAAATTCAACCATACTGTGATCGCTCCTTCCAAGAAGATCCCTAACTGTGAACTCATTAATTATTCCTGTCTCATTACACAGGACCAGATCTAGGAAAGCTTGCTCCCTCGTAGGTTCCATTACATACTGTTCGAGGAAACTATCGTGGATACATTCTATGAACTCCTCCTCAAGGCTTCCTTGACCGATCTGGTTTGACCAATCGACATGTAGATTAAAGTCCCCCATGATAATTGCCATACCATTTTTACGTGCAATAGTTATTTCCTTGTTTATTGCTCACTCCACTGTGATGACTACACCCATCAGTGACCTTTTCTCCTTACTATTTCTCATTTCCATCCAAATGGATTCAACACTTTTCTCCATAGAACCTATATCATCTCTTACTACCCCCCTGATGTCATCCTTAAATATCAGAGCTACGCCACCTCCCTTATCTTCCTGTCTGTCCTTCCAAATAGCATGCTAACCCCTGGATATTTAACTCCCAGTCGTGACCATCCTGCAACCATGGCCACTAAATCATACTTATTCGTGATGATTTGAGCTGTCAACTCATTACCTTGTTTCGAGTACAAGCATTTAGGTAAAGTGCCCTTATGCTCGTTTTTATATCTTTTTGAATCCTAACACCTCCATTAATAACATCTCCTGAGTCCTTCTCCCTTTTAACTTTTTATTATAATTTTCCATGTAGTTGAAACCTTCTCTCCACATGTTAACCTGCTACTTTGCTTCCTATTAACCATTATACTTCCCGTAGTTTTACCCTTCCCTCCCCCCTCATTTGAGAGTTTAAAGTCCTCGTGACCACCCTCTTTATCCTTTCTGCTAGAACACTGGTTCCAGATCGGTTCAGTTGAAGACTGACCCAATGGTACAGATTCCTCCTGTTCTAATACTGATGCCAATGCCAAATGAAATGGAACCTCTCTTTCCCGCACCACTCCTTCAGTCACGTGTTCATTTCCCTAATTTTCTCATCCCTATGCCAATTCGCACGTGGCTCGGGTAGTAATCCAGAGATTATAACCCTTGAGGAGCTGTTCTTTAATTTAGCTCCTAATGCTTGATAATCCCCAAACAGGTCCTCTTTCCTAGTCTTGGCTATGTTGTTTGTCCCAATGTGGGCTATAACAACTGGATCCTCCCCCTCCCAATCCAATATCGTTTCAAGGATATTCAAAAGTAAACTATTTCAGACACTGGAAATCTGAAATAAAATCCACAAAACATCATCGACCTGAAACATTAACTCTTTTTCTCTCTCTACAGATATATGAGGTAATATGTGTTTCCAGCAATTTCTGTTTTGTATGACAAAACTTTCTTGCGAATTACACTGCACAAAAGTAACTATTTTATTCAACACATTGCAGCGAAAAACTCTCCAGCAATATTTTTCTCTAATACTTGTCACATATTAAACTTTTTTTTAATCATAATAAATATGTTAGAAAAAAACACACTTACCAAAATCATTCTCCAACCATTCCAGGAATTCTTTGCCACCTCCTATATGTGGCACAATGCACTCTATTGGCTTTCATAAACATTTCCAAATGTCAGTCCACCTTCAACGAATAGTTCATTTTTCAGTCCCGGTTAAAGATACTAAGCCCAGCACACTCCAGTGGCCCGGACCCATTATGTCACCCAGCCTCCACCAACAAACACCATTGCATTTTGAGGTTGGCGTAGCTAAATAGTAACCTTGCAACACCTCCCAAAATCTTTTACGATGACTTCCACATTCCCTACACGCTGCCAATTCCTCATGGTCCTATCCTGACTCTGCTGTCTGCTCCTTCTACGTTTCCTAATTTACAGCTCCTATTCAATCCACTCTTGGTTTTTGCATAAAATCCTGCTCTCCAATTATATGCTCTCCTTTCTTCTACTTGAAACTTACTATTAGCCATACTTAGCATTGGTATTAGCTCTACTCTGAGGCTTACTTAAGCAGGTAAATTCACTACTAATTTCCTTTCACTTCCAATCTGCTCTGCATTGCTTACCTCCATTTCAATGTAAAATTAAATTATCGCTTGAATTAAAAATCATAGAACTTACATCTATGCCATTACAAGTTAGTCGGTCATTTAAAAACACTCAAGTTGTTAAACAGAAATATATTTAAAAACTTGCAGATCAGGCACTTAATTGGAAGACCTAAGAAATATATATTTACAAGTACAAAAGTAAACAGGAGTTACAAACTGAAGCAAAATCTAAAGTTGCAACAGAAAATACTGGAAATACTCACAGCAGCATCTGTGGAGAGCAAAACAGAATTAATGTTTCTGGTCAGTGATCTTTCATCAGAAAGCAGTTCTGTAAGAGAGTAATACAATTGGACCACAATTATTTAAAGGAAATTTATGACTACAGGCATAATTATACTGTAATTTTGTTTATGGAATACTGCTGTTTCACAGGAAATTTATTTTTCTACAGAGGAAGGTGAACCAAAGTCACTATTTTCCCAAGGGTGAACCATTTTACAAACAGTCTGCAGTATTTTTGTGTTTTTCTTCTGGATCCAGGCAGATAAACTTTTGAGTTTTCAGAGATTCTTAGATCCTTGCTCTCTAAAAGTCCATCTCCACAGCAGTGTGTGAGTCACATGGGCCTTGAATCCAGGTAGAAATATTGATTAGCTATTCTTGTCACCCCAATTCTGTGTCTTGGAAGCAAATGGACAGTTTAAAGCACAACCCAATATTTTCAAAACTTTTCTGGTACTTTGGAGACCCTCAGTCTATCCACTAAGCACACAGCTGCCATTGTGTGTAAACACCTTTTATCTTCATCCCACTAAAAAAAGTCTATGTCCCCTTTGACCTCCAACAATCAAACCACCCAGTCTTGCTGTCAGGCAGACTTCCAGACAGTTCACGTGAACCTCTTCATGTTACCTTCAATTAATGACATAGTCCCAACAGCTCATCATTGTAAGAATTGGTCTTGGTTTTAAGTTCATCCAATCTGGCAGACTGGTATGGTGCTGCTGAAATGGATCTTAGCACTCACTACTCTGGCACCTTCAATTGCAAGTAGACTTCTAAACTCAATGCAGCCACCAAACTTCGACATTCAAGTGACTGACATTTGAAAAAGGCTGCAAAGCTGCTCAGATCCAGTCACAAGCTGAAATTACTGCTGGATAGGCTTACAAGTGATTCAAAAATCCAACCCACTTATTGCATAAAGAAGATTTTTCTCATGTCGCCTCTGGTTCTTTAGTTAATCACTTTAAGGTTCTTCACCTTCCGGGAATAGTTTCTCCACATTTACGTTTTCGAAACTCCTCGTAATTTTGAACTGCTCTAACAAATCTCCTCTCAACGTTCTCTTCTCCAAGGAGAACAGCCCCAACTTCGCCAATCTATCCACAAAACTGAAGTGTCTCATCCTCAGAACCATTCTTGTAAATCTATTCTGCACTTCTTTCTAAAAGCTTCACATCCTTTTGAGACTGAACCAGTGTTTCATAGAGCTTCATAACTTACTTGCTTTTGTACTCTGTGTCCCGATGTATCAAATGCAGGATTCAGTATAATTTGTTAGCTGCTTTCTCAACCTGTCTTTCCACCTTCAATGCTTTATGCACATATACACCCAGGTCACTCTGCTCCTGGATTTCCTTTAGAATTGCACCCTTTATTTTATGTTACCTCTTCTCTTCTGACCAAAATGTATCACTTCACATTTCTCTATATTAAATTTCATCTGCTGGGTGTCTGCTCATTGCACCAGCCAATATATGTCCTAATAATGACTATCACTATCCTCCTTACAGTTCACAGCGCTTCCAAATCTTGCATCATCTTCCAATATTGAAATCATGTCCTGTACATTCAGACCTAGGTTATAAATATAAATCCAGAAAAGCAGTGACCCCAGTCAATAAAGTTTTCTGTAATTCATGTTTTTAATGGGATTGATAA
This sequence comes from Mustelus asterias, assembly GCF_964213995.1. Lineage (NCBI taxonomy): Eukaryota > Metazoa > Chordata > Chondrichthyes > Carcharhiniformes > Triakidae > Mustelus > Mustelus asterias. The sequence goes on along the minus strand of NC_135809.1, from coordinate 44,637,231 downwards.
ATAATTATGAAATTAAATAATTATGCATTATGAAATTCTTGCTGTGCTAAAGACTGATATTTCAAATATATGGTTCAAAATAAAATGACTACTGGCATTAATATTTTTCACTTAAAAAGCATTGTTTCACTGATGTTTGGGGACCAAAATGATTATTACATAGGAAGACAAAGTCATAGTCAATTTAGAAATGATATGGACAAAAGGTTCTTAGAACTCCTGCACCTCAAAATTTCCCACTTGTCCACTGCTAGCAGATATGTCCTTCAGGACTCTACGCTTCCTCTCGAGATCCCCAATGTCAATGATACCAGTTTTCCGGAAACATGACATCAAAGAATGGCTGACTGCACTGGATACAGCAAAGGTTATGGTCCCCAACAACATTTTAGCTGTAGTGTTAAAGACTTGTGCTCCAGAACTAGCTGTGCTCCTAGCCTAGCTGTTCCAGCTCCATCACTGGCATCAAGTCAAGAATGTGGAAAATTGCCAAGGCATGTCCTGTCAACAACGAGCATGACAAATCAACTGGCTAATTACCTCCTCCCTCCATCCCCTCCCCTCAGTCTCCTCTCAATCAATATAATTATTGGAACCCTACTGAACAGCCAGATGATGAACATGGTCATCTTTGCCTTGAAGGATGAACAAGATGAGGATAGATATCTTTGACTATGCAATCATACAGCACTTACTCATCAATAACATGCTCGTGGATGCTCACTTTGGGTTCTGCCAGGACCACTCTGCTCCAGACCCATATTTCAGGCTTGGTCCAAACATGGACAAGAGAGCTGAATTCCAAAGGTGAGGTGACGATGACTGGCATTGACATAAATGCAGCATTTGATTGAGTGTGGCAATAAGAAGCCCGAGTAATATTGAAGTCAGTGGAAATCAGAGGAAAGCTTTCCACTGATTGGAGCCATACAATGCATGAAGAAAGGTTGTGGTTGTTATAGGTCAATCATTTCAGCTCCAGGACATCGCTGCAGGAGTTCCACAGGGCACTGTCCTAGGCCCAACCATCTTCAGCTGCTTCATCAATGACCTCGCCTCCATCACAAGGTCAGAAGTGAGGCTGCTCAGATAATGAGGAAGTCTGTGCCTGAATGCAGCAAGACCTGGACAACATTTGGGCTGGGGCCAATAAGCAATAAGTAACATTCATCCCACATAACTGTAAGGCAATGACCATCTCCAACAAGAAAAAATCTAATTCAATGGTAGTGCTGTCACAAAATTCTCCAACTTCAACATTCTGGAGATTACCATTGATCGGAATCTTAAATAGATGAGTCACATAAATATTGTGGCTACAAGAGCAGGTCAGACGCTGGGAATTATGCAATCAGTAACTCAGCTCCTGACTCCTCAAGGCTGGCCACCATCTACAAGGTGTAAGTCATGGGTGTGATCAAAAACTCCCCACTTGCCTGGATGAGTCCAGAACCAACTGCACACAATAAGTTCAACACAATCCAGGACAAAGCAGCCCACTTCCACTACCTGCCATTTCCTCTACAAGTCACACACCATCTTGACTTGGAACAATATTGCCATTCCTTCACTGTCATAGAATCCCTACAGTGCAGAAGGAGGCCATTCAGCCCATTGAGCCTGTACCAATAACCATCGCACCCAGGCCCTATCCCCGTAATTCTGCGTAGTTACTCTGCTAGTCCCCATGAAACTAAGGGGCAATTCTGCATGGCCAATCAACCCAACACACAAATCTTTGGAGTGTGGCATGGGTCAAAAACCTGGAACTCCCGTCCTCACAACATTTTGGGTGTACCTACACCACATGGACTGCAACAGTTCAAAAAGGTGACTCAACATCACTTTCTCAAGGGCAATAAGTGTGGGACTTGCCATTAATGCCCAAATCCCAAGAACAAATAAAAAAAACAAAATTGGTATATCAGCTCAGCCAACCAGCAACACATTATCTGATTATTTTTTCAGAAAGCAGGAATATTTGACAATGTTGGTTGGCTTCCCAGATTTGAAAATCCAAAATAATCATATTAATACCTGATAAGAAAATTAATCATGTATTTCTGCTTCTACTAGGAAGTGAGTGAATGATCCAAATATCACAGTAACAAAAATGAATTCCGAGGAATCTTTGCAGATGGTGAGAAATTGTTATTTCACACAGTTCGGAAATAACTACCATAATTCATCATTGGCGGTAAGATTAGTCTAAAGTGAAGCTGCCAGAGAGGGAAACATTGCAACATTTGGTCAGATGTTGCCAGGAGCATGTTCACTGCTCTAGGATGTTGGGAGAAGCCCAGCAACTTCTGCACTTCATGAGCACAGCAGCATGAAAATCCCAAGAGTGATGGTGGGGAAATGTCAGATGGTTCATTACCTCAAAAGGCACGCATGGAACCAGAGTGAATTTGGGCTAATTGATCACTAATCACCTCTGAAAATGTATATTTTCAGGCATTCATTTTGTGAATTCATGTGAGAAGGCCCACGCCATTTTAAAAGTTAAAATGGAGTAATTTTATTTAACACATGTCCTTTAAAAACTCTAATTTTTTAATTTGGGAAAATATTTTACGTCTTAATCATTTCTACTAAATCTGAATTAGCAATGAATTGTTAACTACAACAGGCTGCTTTACAGATTTTGTGGTATTGTGATGGTAAACCACACCTACTAAGGCTTGGTGTTCATGCCTGCAGTAGAAGCTCACTGGGAGAGAATGTTGATTAACATTGATTAGAAAGGAATAGGAAAGGAAAGGAAAGGATTTAGAAAGGAATAAACTCATTAACGATAGTCAGCATGGTTTTGTGAGAGGGAGGTCATGCCTCACTAACCTGGTGGAGTTTTTTGAAGAAGTGACCAAAATGGTTGACGAGGGAAGGGCCGTGGATGTCGTCTATATGGACTTTAGTAAAGCGTTTGACAAAGTCCCTCATGGTAGGCTGGTGAAAAAGGTTGGATCTCATGGGATAAAGGGGGAGGTGGCTAGATGGGTGGAGAACTGGCTTGGTCACAGAAGACAGAGGGTGGTAGTGGAAGGGTCTTTTTCCGGCTGGAGGCCTGTGACTAGTGGTGTTCCGCAGGGCTCTGTATTGGGACCTCTGCTGTTTGTGATTTATATAAATGATCTGGAAGAAGGTGTAACTGAGGTGATCAGTAAGTTTGCGGACGACACAAAATTGGCAGGACTTGCAGATAGTGAGGAGCATTGTCAGAAGCTACAGAAGGATATAGATAGGCTGGAAATTTGGGCAAAGAAATGGCAGATGGAGTTCAATCCTGATAAATGCAAAGTGATGCATTTTGGTAGAAATAATGTAGGGAGGAGCTATATGATAAATGGCAGAACCATAAAGGGTGTAGATACGCAGAGGGACCTGGGTGTGCAAGTCCACAGATCCTTGAAAGTGACGTCGAAGGTGGTGAAGAAGGCATATGGCATGCTTGCCTTTATAGGACGGGGCATAGAGTATAAAAGTTGGGGTCTGATGTTGCCGATGTATAGAACGTTGGTTCGGCCGCATCTGGAATACTGCGTCCAGTTCTGGTCGCCACACTACCAGAAGGACGTGGAGGCTTTGGAGAGAGTACAGAGGAGGTTTACCAGGATGTTGCCTGGTATGGAGGGGCTTGGTTATGAGGAGAGATTGGGGAAACTGGGGTTGTTCTCCTTGGAAAGACGGAGGATGAGGGGAGACTTAATAGAGGTGTATAAAATTATGAAAGGCATAGATAGGGTGAACGGTGGGAAGCTTTTCCCCAGGTCGGTGGTGACGTTCACGAGGGGTCATAGGTTCAAGGTGAAGGGGGGGAGGTTTAACACAGATATCAGATGGACATATTTTACACAGAGGGTGGTGGGGGCCTGGAATGCGCTGCCAGGCAAGGTGGTGGAGGCGGACACACTGGGAACATTTAAGACTTATCTAGACAGCCATATGAACGGAGTGGGAATGGAGGGATACAAAAGAATGGCCTAGTTTGGACCAGGGAGCGGCGCGGGCTTGGAGGGCCGAAGGGCCTGTTCCTGTGCTGTATTGTTCTTTGATTAGAAGAAACTGCATGTTTAGACTGATTAAGATGAGTTCAGGTATATAACTATTGTGACTCAATATGTTCGGCTCCAAAAGCCAATTGCTACATTTTGGGCTCTCACCAGTCTCCCACCCGCCACGCCAACATGACAGCCATCTCCTTTGGACCTGCCTGCATATCCTGTACTGAAGCAAGACTTACTCTTAGAACAATCTACCTGGGGTTAACAATACATTGGTATATTGGGCCTGGTTCCCCAAAATGCACTGGGAAATCCCTTCTAGAAATTCCCCTTGGACAACTGCACTGGGATGGGTACCATCTGACAAAGTGATTTAAATTGTTAACTTTGGATGGTTCTGCTAATTTTACCTTCACAGTTAGAAAGAGAAAAAACACTTAACTACAGAGTAGCTGTTTTAAAGACCCAGAATCACCCCTAATCTCCCAGGGGACCCCCAAGAGGACCCGACATCAAACACCTCACCACCCTGGCTCAACACCCTCATTGGCCTGATATCCAGCTTCTCCAGAACAGCTCCATGTCGCTCAATCCCCCTCCGAACTGACAACTCCCGTCCCGGCACCTCACTCTCGTATTACTCCAGTCCCAGTCACCTTCCTTCCCAGTCCAAACCTGATGTCTCCACCCCTTCCTCATCCCACTCTGACTCTCCCCACACCACCCTCCAACCCCGCCAGTTTGACTCCCCCCACGCCCTTCCTCCCAGTCTAAGCGAGTGCCGAGTTGGGGGTGGGTTTTGCTGCTCCTGTCTCACCCGGTCTGAGTGAGGAAGGTCAGGTGAGGCAGCGGCTTTAGAATTCTAACAAAGGTAAGTCCCCTCCGCAGTGGTAATCTGCTGGTGATTGTCGCTGCAAGGAAGTAACGGAATATATAGGTTTCACTATATGTCCATGTCAGATGATTAATAGCGTTCGTATCAAATTATTTTGTAACTAAACTACTACATGGAGCCATCTAAAGAAAGTGTAAAAACCAACGGTTGAATTCAGTTCAAGTTGCAAAGCAGCTTGAAAGGAGTTCGTGGAAAGTTTGAAGATTCCAATTATATGGTTGAGTTGTTCTGAATGCCTTTCTTTGTGAATCATTCCATTAAAAAGTGTTACACTGCAGGGGAGCAAGCACAAAGTCCATATACTGGTCACAGGCTTGCATTGAATTTCATTGGTGGTTCTACCCGTAGAGCTGTATCTTTCCTCTGCATCTATTGTAAATAGATGGAAAATCTATTTGCTTAGTACATCCAAATTTTCCAATTCTTAAACTGTAAAACTCTTTGAAGTACAATCTATGATGTCAGTCTGCAGAGAATGGTACTTTATTAGAGCAATGAATAGAAATCTCCATATTATTTACACAAATGAACATCTATTTGTGTCCGAAGAACACAGAATACTGATTCGATTATTCCATTGATTAATAGCTCTTTGATGTATGTTAGTTGTTTCTAGCACTTTGATATTCTTCATAACTTGTTTTCCCGGATGTACATGTCAGTTAATAATCAACTGTAATTTTATACACTTCATGAAGAGCCAGAACAGAAGCCATTTTTCCACCATACTGTTACAGAAGCTCTTTTGAGGATACAAAGAACAAAGAACAATACAGCACAGGAACAGGCCCTTCAGCCCTCCAAGCCCGTGCCGCTCCCCGGTCCAGGATTGAATCCAGGATCCCCGCCCAATTTTCCAGCCTATCTACATACTAATATCCTATCCCCGAGCTGTCCCTCACAGCTATGATGCTTTGTTCATCACAACCTATTAACTCACCCCTACCACCCCATTCCAGACCATGTGATCTCCAGGGAGAGGCGAAAACCAGAGTGAAAACCCCAGGGCCAATATGGGGGAAAAAAATCTGGGAAATTCCTCTCCGACCCCCTGAGGCGATCGAAACGAGTCCAGGAGATCACACTGGCTCTGATCGGAAAATGCTTCCCAACCCTATTCATTTCCACTTCCACGAACACCATATGAATTCCCTGCCCCCGAGACAGGTTCCCAACTATCCGCAGTCTCGCTCTGTACTGGCACCAGCAAGATGATCATAGAATGAAGCCTTGAAACGAGAAACAAAGAACAATTAACCCGCGCCGCTCCCTGGTCCAAACTAGACCACTCTTTTGTATCCCTCCATTCCCACTCCATTCATATAGCTGTCTAGATAAGTCTTAAATGTTCCCAGTGTGTCCGCCTCCACCACCTTGCCCGGCAACCCATTCCAGGCCCCCACGACCCTCTGTGTAAAATATGTCCTTCTGATATCTCTGTTAAACCTCCCCCCCTTCACCTTGAACCTATGACCCCTCGTGAACGTCACCACCGACCCGGGGAAAAGCTTCCCACCGTTCACCCTATCTATGCCTTTCATAATTTTATACACCTCTATTAAGTCTCCCCTCATCCTCCGTCTTTCGAAGGAGAACAACCCCAGTTTCCCCAATCTCTCCTCATAACCAAGCCCCTCCATACCAGGCAACATCCTGGTAAACCTCCTCTGTACTCTCTCCAAAGCCTCCACGTCCTTCTGGTAGTGTGGCGACCAGAACTGGACGCAGTATTCCAAATGCGGCCGAACCAACGTTCTATACATCTGCAACATCAGACCCCAACTTTTATACTCTAATGTATTATTTATACTCTAGGATGTCATCTTTTAGACCATAAAAATGTTATGTAAGGAACTAACTCATTGGCCTGAATTTTACACTCTTCCCCTGGCAAGTTTTGAGGCAGCGACAGCTGGGGTGGGGGTGGGGGGGATGTGTCAAATGCATGGACAGGATTCCCACTGGGATTCTGCCCACCTCATCCAGGTGGGCCTCAGGGTGCAAGGGGGTGAGGTTACAGGAACCCACACTTGCCCCAATTGAGGCCCTTAAGTGGCCATTTAAGAGCCTTTTCCCACCCAGCTTTAATTTCTAGGCTGGCGTGTGCCAGATAGGCGGGGGGGGGGGGGGGGGGGGGCACAAATAGAAAATTTTGAAATCCTAAATTTTAGGCAGGTAGCCTCCTTCAGAAGCCCCCTTCGATGGGTGCACCGTCCCTTCAGGAATCAGACACCTCCAGAACTCCCTAAAAGGTCAGACCATATGCCTAACACAAATATGCTCTATTCTTTGTCAAAATTATCCTTCTCCCTGAAAGAATTTTCTATTGATATAAAAACAGAAAATGCTGGAAATACTCATCAGTCCAAGCAATTTCTGTGGAGAAAGAAAGAATTAAAGTTTCAGGTCAATGACCTTTTGTTGGAACATGATAAAGTTAGAATTGTAAGTTTTCAGTAAGTGAAAGGGACGAGGCTGAGGAAAAATACAAAAGGGAAAGTTTATGATAAGATAGAAGACTGGAAGACTTCCTGGTTCAAGATCAAAGGGAATGTTACAGGACAAGCAAAAAGTCAAAAGATATGTCTGGAGGAGGTGTGAATGGCAAAATAATGGGACAATTACCACCTCAAAGCAAAGGAAAGTGAAAAACTGGTGAATGTTTTGATTTTAAAAGAAAAAGCAAATAAAATGGAGGAAAAGGCTAAGGTCTCAATTGTTGAATTCAGTGTTGAGCCCAGAAGGTTTTAAGTTGCAGTAATCAAAAGATGCTGTCCCTTGATCTTGAGTTGATCTTTATTGGTAGACTACAGAAGGTCAAAGAACTTGGTATGAGAACAAGATGCAAAATTACAATGAAAGCCAGCCAGAAGCTTGGGGTCATAATTACGGACTGAACAGATGCGCTCTGCAAAGCGGTCATCCAATCTTCATTGATTATCACTATTATGGAAATTATGGAAACTGAACCCTAGACATTTTGTTCAGGGAAAGGCCATTCTTGTTTCTCTCACTGCCCCAGCATAACATCACTGTCACAGTCCACACTGGTCATCTTTTATTTACTGCACATTCATAAACATTGGCGATAAGAATGGCACCATACTTCTTTGATGCTTTGCCACATCTAGGAATCCCATATCTCAGGGCTGTACTTGGCCTCCAGCATCACTGTGCAGTGATATACACAACGTCACTAAAAAGAAAATCTTTCAGCATAAATTGACTGTTTGATTTTGCACCTCTGTTAATATTAGCTTCCATGCAACCCGCGTCACAAGAGCTAATTATTTGTACCTAAAAACTTTAAGTTTTTGTATATAAAATTAAACATCTACCTAAATTGTTGCAAAGTGTGGAGTGATTCATTTTGACAGGAACAATGAAGAGAGGTGTTGTTAACTCAATTTTAAAGGTGTTGCAGAGACAGACACCCGAGGATGTGTTTACAAAAGTCTTTGAAGGTGGCAGGCCAAGTTCAAAAGGTTGTTATAAAAAGCCATACAGGGTAATTTGGAATTCCATAGTAGTGAAGTTCTGCTAAATCTATAGCAAACCTTAGTTCAACCACATTTGGAGTATTGCATGCAGTTCTGCTCATCATATTGTAAAAAAAGATACAGAGACACTGGAAAGGTAACAGAGATTTACAAGGATGATACCAAAAATGTGTGGGCATACCTATCAGGAAAGGATTGTCAGTCTGGGTGTTTTCTGTCAGCAAAAAAAGGCTGACAGGTGACCTAATAAAGGTCTTTAAAATGATGAAAGGTTTGGTTAAAGTGGATACAGGGAGGATGCTTCCTCTTTTGAGGAAGAGTATAACTGGAGGCCATCAATATAAAACAGTCACCAAGAAATCCAATAGGAAATTCATTTCATTACCCCCAAAGCAAGATACGCTTGTGGGAGTGGCTGAAGCAAACAGTTTTGATTCATCTATGGGAATACTGGACAGGTATATGAGGGAGAAAGGAATGGAGGGATATGACAATAAATTTAGATGGGAGGAGACTTGGGTGAAGCATAAATGCTAGCCTGGACCAGCTGGGCTGAATGGCCTGTTCTGTACCTTATATCCTCTGTAAGAGTGCAAAAGCAAGGAAGTTATGCTAAACTTTTATAAAACACTGATCAGGTGCCAGATGGGGTATTGTTACCAACTCTGAGCACCACACATTAGGAGAGAGAGAGGGTGCAGAGAAAACATAAAAGGATTGCACCAGGGATGAAAGAGTTCAATTACATGGACAGCCTAGACAAATTCAATTGCCTATTGAGTATTGACAGCATTTGCTCTATTTATTCCCAAGAAACTGGATTTGTTCTCCTCAAAGGAAAGCAGGTGTCAAAACCATGAAGGATTTTGATGAGTAAAAAAAGTAGAAACTATTTCTATCGACAGAAGTGTTGGTAACCAAAGCAGAGAGTTACAATAATTGGCTAAAGAACAAAAGGGAATATGAAGAAAAACATTTTACGCAGCAAGTTATGATCTGGAACGTACAGCCCGAAAGGATGCCATATGCAGACTTATTGGTTTTGAAAATGAGGTTGGATGAATACTTGTAAAGGCACTATTTCAAAGAAAAATACGAGAGTTATCCCCAGTGTCTTGGCCAATATTTATCCCTCAATCAATATGAAAAACACCGGATTATCTGGCCATTATCACAGTGTTAACCAGATTCATAAAGCTTGGCACAATACAGATGTTGTTAGTCCACAAAGCTGACACAACCAAAGCAGAAAGAAAAAATTGCAGGGTTATCGGGAAAAGGGAAGGGAACTGGGAGTAATTGGAAAGCTATTTCAAAAGAGTAGGCACAGACACCACGGTCAAGTGACCTCCTGTGCTGCATTATCCTATGATTTTAAACTTCTGTTAAGAGATTGTATTATTTCAGAATTGCACATATAGTATTTTACTCCATGCAGTGCCCTGGATCTAGATGTAGGACTGTTGTCAAAGCTTTCTCACTGAATTTGCTAGTTCTTCTTTCAAGTTCTCTAGTATTATACAGTTTGTTCTTCTAACAATTAGAATGTCATTATGGATCTATCAATGCAGTCACCATTACTTTTTGGAATAAGCTTGGATTTACTAGGAATATCATGTACCATTTCATAGGTAGATACGCACCTGGACTTTTTCCATTGTAAATTGTCCTGATATTGTAAGATTATGTTTGTTTAGAGCCTCAACATGCTAATATTTCTTTGTTTCCCTTTCAGTTTCATGTTTGTAGCATTCTCATTTAAAGAACAGAGCATTTGTTCCTAAAATAGGTATTAATGCATACACTGTTTCAAGGAACTTCATTGCTTTCAACCAATTGCCAATGCATTTATCAGTACTTCTTGTCATATCTTTTCAAGGGCTGTGAACAAAGTTGCATGATGTCTTGATAACTCAAAATAAATATAAATTGAAACAAATCCCTTTTAACACCTAGATATATAGTTGCCAGTTCTATTTTAGCATCAGCTTAGGTTCTCAAACACAATCCTTCCATAAAAGACATGCTTCTCTTAAGTTTGAAGTATTAAAATTAAGACATTTTAGTTCAACAGTCCAGCAAATCTGGAGCTCTTATTTAGTCTGGTCTGATGCCTTATCAACTAGATTACAAAGCATGGCAGGAACTGTTGCTGCAATAATGAAACTTATGCATTCTTACATGATGTATTTCTGCATGATGTTCGTCATCCAAAGTTTAGGGTTTCCCATTTCCAGGCAGTAAACTGGCTGGACCTTTAAATTCATCTTTGTGATTCATCCACTAACATTGCACGTTTTGCATGCTCCAATTTTTACTGAGCAGTTAGAGTCTCCCATTAAGTATGCATATCTGGTTCCAATGATATTGTCCAGATCAGACTGTTATTTTGGTGTCTTTCCCACCAAACCAATCTATGTTGGAAGCGAAGTCCTGGCCAGAAAAGATAAAAATCCAAAAAAACCTTTTTAGCCTCGTGGGGACAAGGTTGGGTGGAGACACAGGAGTACCATAGGGGCGGCACGGTAGCACAGTGGTTAGCACTGCTGCTTCACAGCTCCAGGGACCTGGGTTCGATTCCCGGCTTGGGTCACTGTCTGTGTGGAGTTTGCACATTCTCCTCGTGTCTGCGTGGGTTTCTTCCGGGTGCTCCGGTTCCCTCCCATGGTCTAAAGATGTGCGGGTAGGTTGATTGGCCAGGTTAAAAATTGTCCCTTGGAGTCCTGAGATGCGTAGGTTAGAGGGATTAGCGGGTAAATATGTGGGGGTAGGGCCTGGGTGGGATTGTGGTCAGTGCAGACTTGATGGGCCGAATGGCCTCCTTCTGCACTATGATTTCTATGAATCCAGACCCTCTAAAAAAACATTTATATCTCTCTGTCTTGGGCTTCCTTCATTTGCGAAGCCTTCCCAGAGACATTCCTGCAATGACCTGCTGCTAGTTGACATAGTACTCCCACACATTTCCCAAAGAGACAATGGCTGATGCTATACAGAGGAGATAAAAGGAGTTACCTCTCACTGCCCAGGTCAGGCCCATTTGCTGCCTGCTTTGGACCCAACTTGCCTGACGCTTGCTATAGGTTATTAGTGGGGCTAAAAAAGTATACTGAATTTCAGAATAAATGTTTAAAATATTCTACTTTTTAAATATGATGGAGTTAACCTTCGAGGCAAATAATTGATTTGTTCACAATAACTGAAAGTCATCCAATTTGATTTGAGTATATTGAATATTTGATTTGGTTAATCTTTTAATGCTTGTAGTATTTGTTGAAGTTACAAGTAATTTTCTCTTAAGTAGCACTTTCTGAAATCAAATTTAGTCAATAAAACTGAGAACATTTGAGATTATCGATCTTCTATTTCAAACAGTTTACTATTGGGAGAGAAAAGCAAAGCACCTTTGATCTCCTCTTAGTCAATATATTAAAGTCCTCTGAGGTGACAGAAAAAGTTAATTACATTTATTAAGAGTAAGTGCACCTGCCAGACTGTAAACATTCTTCTATATTTTAACTGCAATTAATGCTGTGATTACTTTTTCACAGAATAATTACATCAGTTTTAAATTATTTTATGATCTTTTTTGATGGCGCTGGGTTTTTCAAGTGTGAAGATTATTGTTAAGTTCTTCTTGCCTTTTCTTACTTTTAGATATTTTGGTTTTCAAATTTGAACTGGCTCTTAACAGGTTCACAGGTTCACTCACATGGACAAATCTCAATGCTCTATGCCTTTGAGAGGATCCTGACTAGCTTAACTAGTGAAATAAATGTTCATTAAGGTGGCTTTGTAGGATTTCCAATTAATAAAACATTACAGCAGACCTTATTCTATCCTAAATAAGTAAGCAAATGTAATAGACATGCAAATATGTGACAATAATATATTTACAGCACAAATTATATGAGCTACCTCTGAAAGAAAAAAAACAAAGGTTGTGATATTTGCCAAGTCGAATCAACTATTTGTTTTCTTGCATCCTTCAGTAACTGTGGAAGGTACATCAATGGGGACAAAGTAGAAATGGTTGAGTGCTTCAAGTTTTTAGGTGTCCAGATCACCAACAACCTGTCCTGATCCCTCCATGTGGATGCTATAGTTAAGAAAGCCCACCAGTGCCTCTACTTTCTCAGGAGACTGAAGAAATTTGGCATGTCTGCTACAACTCTCATCAGCTTCTACAGATGTACCATAGAAAGCATTCTTTCCACTTGTATCACAGCGTGGTATGGCTCCTGCTCTGCCCAAGACCACAGGAAACTACAAAGGGTCATGAATGAAGCCAAGTCCATCACTCAAACCAGCCCCCCATCCATTGACACTGTTTACACTTCCCGCTGCCTTAAAAAAGCAGCCAGCCTAATCAAGGACCCAACGAACCCCGAACATACTCTCTTCCACCTTCTTCTGTCAGGAAAAAAATACAGGTCTGAGATCACATACCAACCGACTCAAAATCAGCTTATTCCCTGCTGCCATCAGACTTTTGAATGGACCTACCTCGCATTAAGTTGATCTTTCTCTACACCCTCACTCTGACTGTAACACTACATTCTGTACTCACTCCTTTCCTTCCCTATGTATGGTATGCTTTGTATAGCACGGAAGAAACAATACTTTTCACTGTATGTTAATATATGTGACAATAAATCAAATTTTAAAAATGGTAGTCAAATTTATATTTCTTGTAGATTTAATTTAGCTGGATACAGCTTCATGAGACTTCCCTTTGCTTGTGCTATATATTTCTTGAATTGTTGCTCAGGCTTTTTAAATTTTCATAATTGTCTGTCATGGATGTCATAATTTTTTTAAAAGCTTCATGGCTTTCCTGTATATGGCCAGCATTAAAGGTGGCTGCTTGCTGAGGGGCGATCCATAACCCAGAACTCAACCACAAATCAAAACTATGCTAAAATTGTGATATTTTAAACTGTGTTGCTATGTAAAAACAAGAATTATTTCCGTTCATGTACACTTCATGTACACTTGTTCATGTACACTTGTTCATGTACACTTGTTCATGTACACTTGTTCATGTACACTTTTCCTTTAAGACAGCCAATTTCACCTCTTACCAATATCTGACTGACAAAAGACTCCGGGAAAGTACAGATTGAGGAAATTCAATCATTATGGAGAAGAATATTAATGCTTTAGCCAAGTAAAACATAAATACAGACTATGGACATCTGAGAAGTGTTACAATTATCAGTAAAATATAAGTTACAGAGAGGCATAGGGTACAATTCACCACTTCAGCAATGTTTTTTGTAGATGCTGTTAGCATAAATCGATTAATTGCAAGGTCACTGTGACTGATAGCCCAGGTGATTCACCAGACAGACTGAACAACAGGTCCACCTGGAGGTAGACAAGAACACTTTGGTGATAGGGGTGTGGTTAGCTAGGTAATGGGCGGTGATGTTAGTCATCCAAAGTTTAGGGTTTCCCATTTCCGGGCAGTAAATTGGCTGGACTGTTAAATTCACCTTTGTGATTCACCCACTAACATTGCACGTTTTGCATGCTCCAATTTCTACTGAGCAGTTAGAGTCTCCCATTAAGTATGCATATCCGGTTCCAATGATATTGTCCAGATCAGACTGTTATTTTGGTGCCTTTCCCCACCAAACCATTTTATGTTGGAAGAGAAGACCTGGCCAGAAAAGATAAAAATCCAAAAAAACCCTTTTTAACCTCGTGGGGACAAGGTTGGGTGGAGACACAGGAGTACCGTTCCAGACCACTAAAAAACAGTCTTCATTGGGTGATCACCTGGGTGATGGAGGCAATGTTATCTGGGTGCTGTGTTACCTGGGTGATAAGGATGGTGTTATCTGGGTGATGGGGACGGTGTTACCTGTGTGATGGGGACCGTGTTACCTGTGTGATGGGGGCGGTGTTACCTGTGTGATGGGGGCGGTGTTACCTGTGTGATGGGGGTGGGGTTACTTTGGTAATGGGAGCGAGGTTACCTGGGTGATGGGGGCGGGGGTTACCGAGTGATGGGACGGTGTTACCTGTGTGATGGGGCAGGGCTACCTGAGTGATGGGAGTGAGGTTACCTGGGTGATGGGGGTGGTGTTACCTGGAGATGTGTTACTTTGGTGAAAGGGGTGGTGTTACCTGGATGATGAGGGTGGAGTTACCTGTGCGATGGGGATGGTGTTACCTGTGTGATGGGGCGGGGTTACCTGTGTGATGGGGCGGGGTTACCTGTGATGGGGGTGGGGTTACCTGTGATGGGGCAGGGTTACCTGTGATGGGGCAGGGTTACCTGTGATGAGGGTGGGGTTACCTGTGATGGGGCGGGGTTACCTGTGTGATGGGGCGGGGTTACCTGTGTGATGGGGCGGGGTTACCTGTGTGATGGGAGCGAGGTTACCTGGGTGATGGGGGTGGTGTTACCTGGAGATGTGTTACTTTGGTGAAGGGGGCGGTGTTACCTGGATGATGAGGGTGGAGTTACCTGGGTGATGGGGGCGGGGGTTACCTGGGTGATGGGGGCGGTGTTACCTGGGTGATGGGGGCGGGGGTTACCTGGGTGATGGGGGCGGTAATTCGGGCTGTGATTGGGAAATTTCCCTGGCGCCGCGGCGGGACGCAGTGACACTGTGAGAGCGTTCAGGCAGCAGTGGGTGCTGTGCTATGCAAGCTATTTGCAGAGGCTGACCTTGCTGTGATCGTGCCTTGTATTTTAGTTTAGTTGGGTTTTGTTTTCTCCCCCACTCTGTACTAAAGGAGATCAGCATGCAGCAAGATTTCAGGAGGGCCGCTGTAAAGAAGAGAGACATGAATGATTCTCTCCCCAGACGGGAGACACTGGGAGAAACGGGTAAGGGAGCACCGGGTAAATGTTGTGGGAGGAGTGAGTGTTCAGCAGGCGACTTTAAACACTGGAATTGAAGCTGGCTGCGAGACATCGCCCCCATTCCGGGGCGGACATTCCAGTGTTCAGCCGCTGTTATCTAAAACTTCACGTTAAACATTTCCTCAGTGCTGCGATCCTCAGCGCTCTTCCCTGTGTCCAACTTGTTTACTTTCGGGACTGCATTAATGTTGGTCATGAACTGTTTAAAAACAAAACTGAAATTATGGAGAAAACTTTGGTTGTATTTGGAGCAAATAAGGATTTGTCTCCTGTAACAAAGACATTTTTCGTCCTCACTGCTTTAGCGCATATTTTTGAAGCGTGCAGTTGGGCAGAACGGTGCCAGATGTTTGGTTAGTTGGTGTAAACAAGGATAGGATTGCGGTTGCTGGCTGTTATAGGAACATTTTAATCAGAGTTCCTGTGCCTATTCCCTATCCGGCCGTTCCTGTGGAGATGTGTGTGGGTGAGGAAAGCTACACTGGCCATATATAACCAAATAGTTTCAGGGACATTGGCTAATGTTGACAGGTGGGTATGGACTACTTCGGGAAAATGGTGCACAAGTACTGGGGTGTCTGTGGGTGTGTGCGTGGTGGGGATAGGGTGCGGTGGGAGGTGGTGGCAAAACAAAGGTAGAGAATAAATGGAGAATGCAGACAGTTAAAAAGACAAAATGCTGGAACTCTGAAACAGAAATTGATGCCAGTGGCCAGCCAGTCAGGCAGCATCAATAAGGAAAGGAACATGTTGATGTTTCAGACATCATCCTTCACTAGGACTACCTTTTTTCATTCTGAAATAAATAAATCATGTATTTTGAGGTTTGGAGATGTTCTTAAGGCATCTCTACTGGTCGGTAAGGAGTTAAATCCTCAACAGGAAGAAGTACTGCTACTTAAATATTGGCTGGCCTGTTTTATTTTTCTTTGTAGAGTTGTAATCATTACTACATTGATAGAGCCTTTTTACTGAGGAGATAACGCTGGGTAATAAATGAAGCAAAATGAACGAGGCATGATATTGTATTTGTTCTCTCTTGTTTTCAAAGATACTTATTAGTATCAATTTTTATTTAAATTCTCCTTGCGATCTTTAAAAATTCTTTCTAACTGCTGACCGGGTTAATATTTGGTCAACTATTGTAATACGAGGAATGAAATCCTTGGCTTGCAATCCTTGGTGATGAAGAAATTTTGAACAAGTAACTCAGATTCCAGCTGATTGTAAAGGACAACATATTATCATAAAATTGCACTATTGCAATGTCCACCTATTTCCACCCTCCTTAACATTGTTCAAGTTTTCCCTGGCCTTTGCTCATTTGCTATTGAAATGCTCATCCATGCCTTTGATAACTCTCAGTTTGGCAAGTACTACAAATTCCTGGCACCAAACACATGATGTGGAGATGCCAGCGTTGGACTGGGGTGAACACAGTAAGAAGTCTCACAACAACTTTAACCTGGTGTTGTGAGACTTCTTACCAAACACATGGACAGACTTCATCAGGGATATGCAGAGGTGAAGCTGAGATCTCAGAAGGAGCAGACAAACCTCCAAACCATCCAATTTACCCAGCTCTTCAGACACCACCCACCCCACCATGTGGCAGATTCTGCAGATCACACATTGGACATTTCACAATCCATCGGATCGGCATGGAAGCGAGTCATCTTCGATCCTGAGGGACTACAATTAAATTTAAAGTATTCAAATTAAAGTATTTGGGTAATACCATAGAAAATAGTGATTGTAGGGCAGTGATGTTCACACTTTTCTGTGTGAATAATAGAGTGGATATAACCGACATGGAATTTCAGAAATTCTTTGACAAGGTACCACATGGGAGACAATTGAAACAGTTCTGGTGTTTGGAATTAGGAGGAAGATAGCAAATGGAATGAAAAAATGGTCATAAGGGAGAAGGAAGAGAGGGGTTCAAGACTCTTTTGAAATGGGTATAGGCGAGTGTTTCTATTCATTATGTACATCAATGATTTGTATATAGTGCTACATGCAGATTATTTGATAGGAAGGGTTTGTTTAGGTTATCTACCTAACAAAACATGAGCAGTATTTAGTTAATTCTTTTATTCATTGATGAAATGTGGGCATTGCTGGCAAAGCCAATGTTAATCAATTACCCTTGAGAAGATGGCAGTGGTTTGCCTTCTGGAACCAGTTTAGCAATATAAATATTAAAGAGTGAATTATTAAATAGAATATTGAAAGTAAAAGCTGACATCCTTTTAATTGTCACATCAAGAATTTTTGAGTTACCTTTCCCTTCCAAAGTAATCTGTGGAAGACTGGGCACTTTTAGGGCCAAAAGTGATGGTCTTCGGCCCGTTCATGAGTTTACGCAACATACAGCACAAAATAATCTGATTAGGGTTGCTGTTATCTCGTAGGATATCTCTGATGTGCCTTATTTCAGCATCAAGCTTGCATGGTGATCAAATGGCTTGGGCCCGTTTTACGAGATAGCCAATAAGGCCAACCTTATAGCGCATGAAGCTGTAAGAATCCCAGAATGCATATTGTCCAGTAAAAGTAGGCTTGCAGTAGACCGTGCAAAAGAACCCTCTGGCAGATTTCTCAACTAGTATGCGAAGGAAAGGAGTTCAGTTGACTGCTCCATTTCAAAGGTAAATTTGAATACAGGATGGAGCCAATTAAGGCATGTAAAGAAATTATTACATGCAGCTACAGACACAAATATAGCAAGCTTATCATCCACATGTCGGGAATGTGCAATGGGTAGAAGGTTAGGTGTCATTCCATCGAACACAAGTTTGTCATGGAACCTGACAAAGATGTATGTGAGAGCTGGGCCTAGAGAGGATCCATGACAACACCATCTATTTGGGCACACATGGTATCATTAAAGCTGAACTCAACTGCGTAAATTCCCAAGTTCATAAGTTCAGTGAATACTGATTCACGTTATGATGGTAGGTCTAGATCACCACGATCTAGTCCAGAAGTGCAAAATATCTATGGTTTCATTTCAACGCCGGCATCTCCACATCACTTCCTTAAGTGAAACATTGGTGAAAAGGCTAGCAATGTCACATGGACACAGCATTGTGATCAATATGCAAATCCTGTATGGACTTGGCAAATATGAAGGAATCCATCACTGTGTATGTCGAAAACTCACCCAAGACTGGTTGCAACAATTCACCCAATCACTTGAGTAATTCATGTTGTGCAGAACTGGTCATAGATAAGATAGGGCATAAAGGGATATCACTTTTTTCTGTCTTGGGTAGCCCATACATGTGCAGGTGCAGTGAACCATGAGGACAAACCCTGTCATTTATATCACATGGTAGCTTATCTCTCTAACACTATCCAGCAACCTTTCCTTTTAGTTTGCTTTCAAGCAAGACATTCAGGTCATGTTGAGCAGCAGGTCCAATTGGTATGAATTTGGACACATCATTAAGAATAGCGTACATTTTGTTGACATAGTCATGCTTGCTAAGGATGAGTATTCCCATCCCTTTGTCAGGTTTACTGATGTGTATGCCCAGGTTAGGTTTAAGGCCTCACAACGCTTTCAGACATTCGCATTGCATATGAAAATCAGGCAGGTCATTCGGAATCCTGCAATATGATGCAGAGATCCTTCAGCATGAGTTGGACAGGTTGGGTGACTGGGCAAATCAATGGCAGATGCAGTATAATTTGGATAAATGTGAGGTTATTCACTTTGGAAGCAAAAATAAGAAGGCAGATTACTACCTGAATGGCTGTAAATTGGGAGAGGGTAGTGTGCAACAGGACCTGGATGTCTTTGTTCACCAGATGCTGAAGTTAAGCATGCAGGTGCAGCAGGCAGTTAAGGAAATGGTATGTTGGCCTTCATTGTGAGAGGTTTCGAGTGCCGGAGCAGAGATGTGTTGTTGAAATTATACAGGGCCTTGGTGAGGCCATACCAATATTGTGTGCAGTTTTGGTCTTCTTTTCTGAGGAAGGATGTTCTTGTTCCCAAGGGAGTGCAGCGAAGGCTTACCAGGCTGATTCCGGGGCTGGTGGGATTGATGTATGAGGAGAGATTGACTCGGTTAGGATTGTTTTTGCTGGAATGAGTGGGGATCTCAGAGACTTATAAAATTCTAACAGGACTCGATAGGGTAGATGCAGGGAGGATGTTCCCAATGGTGGGGGAGTCCAGAACCAGGGGTCACAGTCTGAGGATTTGGGTAGACCATTTAGGATGGAGATGAGGAGACATTGCTTCATGCAAAGAGTGGTGAACCTGTAGAATTCATTACCACAAGAACTAGTTGATGCCAAAACATTGAATATATTCAAGAGGTGGCTAGATATAGCACATGGGGCGAGTGGAATCAAAGGTTATGGGGAGAAAGCAAGATTAGGCTATTGAGTTGGATGATCAGCCATGCTCACGATGAATGGCGGAGCAGGCTCGAAGGGCCAAATGACCTCCTCCTGCTCCTATCTTCTATGTTTCTATATTTCTGTGTGTGCTAGATCAGCTAGGCGTGCGTTCAATGATTCAGCATGTTCAGGGATGTTGGTTTGTGGTGGAATAGTTGGAACGGAGGAGTTTGAGCTCAGCAAAATACCTCTTCCCATTTGATTTGGGATGAAGGCACACCAAAATTGAAACCATGCACAGGAACACATTCCTTGCTTTGTGAGAGTACATTATCTCATGTTTAGTGGTGTAATTAGTTACATTGCCAGATCCCTTCTGCTTCAGTGAGTTCATGGTGCAGAAATGTTTCAAATGATACTGTTTATGGTGCGTTCGTCTATTGAAACAATATAGCAGCATAAACAGATCAAATAGAAAAACGAAAGAAATTTGTGCACCTCAGACAAAGCATAAAGACCTGGCATAAGTCAGTATTACCAATCTGTTCAGTCTCATCTCGCACAAACACTCACTCTAACATGGGCCTGTCTCACTTTAGCACTATCAATTCATTGGGAAATGAATACTGGCACAACCTTGGGTTTAATACACTCTTGGATAAAGTTGACAGCTAGCTTACCTGTTCCTAACTTTCCCGTAAGTTGGACTATGTTGTTGATATCCCGAATAAAGTTTTAAAGTTTATTTATTAGTATCGCAAGTAGGCTTACATTAACACTGAAATGAAGTTACTGTGAAAAACCCCAAGTCACCACACTCCGGCGCCCGTTCGGGTACACTGAGGGAGAATTTAGCAAGGTCAATGCATCTAACCAGCTTGTCTTTCTGACTGGGAGGAAACTGGAGCATCCGGAGAGAACCCACGCAGATACGGAGAGAACTTGCAGACCCTGCACAGACAGTGACCCAAGCCAGGAATCAAACCCTGGTCCCTGGTGCTATGAGGCAGCAGTGCTAATTACTGTGCCACCGTGCCGCCAAATGGCGTCAGAGGGGGGGCCTTTACCAAATCCGCCTCTGATTTTGATTTGATTTATTATTATCACATGTATTAGTATACAAGTGAAAAGTATTGTTTCTTGCTCCCTATACAGACAAGGCATACCGTACATAGAGAAGGAAAGGAAATGCTGCAGAATTTAGTGTTACAGTCGTAGCTTGGGTGTAGAGAAAGATCAACTTAATGAGGTAGGTCCATTCAAAAGTCTGATGGCAGCAGAGAAGAAGCTGTTCTTGAGTTGGTTGCTACGTGACCTCAGACTTCTATATCTTCTTCCTGATAGAACAAGGTAGAAGAGAGTATGTCCGGGTACATGGGGTCTTTGAATATGCTGGCTGCTTTTCCGAGGCAGCAGGAATTGTAGTTTGGTCTTTGTTGTATCACTGTCTCAGGTGTACAAATTGTTGTTTGGTAGTACAGAACTTAAGTATTGCTGACAAAATGCATATTTACAAAATGATTCAAATGCATATTTTACAATATAATTAATTGTCTTCTGTTTTGGTTAATGTTTTATACACTTCTTTTAATTGAAGCCTGAGCCTCCCCAAAAGTCTGGGATTAAAGTTGATAAAGCTTTGACTTGATTTGCTGACAGCAAAATATGCATTTTGAGCATGTATCCAGGGTGCAGTAATGTCAGTCAATCAGCTGGAAAACTGATCTATTTTTTATATCGCTTCCATTGTTGTTTTTCACCATTTTTTGAGGAAGAATTTTATTTAAGTAAGATCTATATTGCATGCTTTTCTTTAAATACACAGAGTCTGAGCATATATGAATTTGAGAGAACAACACGTTCCAATAATTTGTAGCATTTATTCTGTGTTCTGTAAACTTCAAAAAATGCATTGCAAAGTATTACAGCTCAGAAACAGGCCATTCGGTGTCAGCATGAGCCTTTTCATCAGACCCCATCAATATATTCTTCTTCCTTTCTCCCTCATGAGCTTTGCAAGCTTTCTTTTAAATACATCGATGCTGTTCACCTCACTACTGTCTGTGGTAGTGAGTTCCAAGTTATAACTCTCTGGGTAATTCTCCTGAATTAAGTATTGGATTTCTTAGTGACGATTTAATATTTAGTTCTTGAATTCTAGTCTCCTCCACAAGTGGAAAAATCTTCTCTATGTCTACCCTAACAAACTATTTTATATCTTGAAGACCTCAGGTTACTCTTGCGCCTTCTCTTTTCTAGAGAAAGGAGTCCCAGCTTGTCTGATAAATCTAATCTCTCAATTCTAGTCAATTGATTTTTTTGCACCTTTCCAGTACTGCTATTTTTTTTGCTGCTTTTCAATTCTATCCCTCTAGAAATGAACACAAGTGCTTTTTTAAAAATAAATGTCCTTAATAAACTGCATTGCTGCTTTTAGTGATTTATGTGCCTCCTGCTTCCCTTGCTAATTTAGGCAATAATTTTCCAACCAAATTTTATTAGCTCACAGATACACATGTTGAACTTCATTTGTCAATTACGTACCCATTCCACAAGTTTATTAGAGCCTTCCTGTACTTTGTTGCAATTTGTCCTCCATAAATTAAACAAACTACCTAATTTGGTGCCAGCCACTAATTTTGAAACTAGACACCCAGTTCTCAAGTCCAAATTGTTTATGTAAATATTGATTCTTGTGGAATACTACTTTGTCCCATTTTCTTACTTTCTGTTTCTGTTTTGTAGCCAGCCCCAGCAGGAAAAAGCAGTAAAATGCGGGAAATGGCTGGCACTGCTCCGAACCGGTCTTGCATACAGTACCTTAAAATGGAATTCCCTTCAGGTCAGGACCAGCCATTTCCAAGTTTCAATGTTTTTTCCTTCTGACTCCACATGTACTGACTTTGTATGTGGTATCTCAAAGGTCTTTTGGAAATTCAAATATAAGACAACTACTACACTACACATATCTATCCTTTCTGTCCTTTAAAGAATTCAGTAGGATTCCTCTTCTCTTTCGGAATCTCTGCTATCATATTTTCACTTTCCAAATTATTTTCTGTTCGTTCTCTGATTAAAGATTTCATTGACTTTCGTTCCACCAATGTTAAGCTTATTGGTTTGTAGCTCCCTGGGCTTGTTTATAAGTAGGAATCACAGTAACTTTCCACTAGTCTTCTTGCACTTTAAAAAAAAATTTAATCTATATATTCAAAGTGCATCTGTTATCACTTTCCTGACTTATTTTAATATGCATAGAGTTGGGATAAATGGGTGCTTTTCTGGTTGGCAGTTGGTGACCAGTGGCATGCCGCAGGGATCGGTGCTGGGGCCTCAATTGTTTACCATTTACATAGATGATCTGGAGGAGGGGACTGAATCTAGGGTATTCAAGTTTGCTGATGACACGAAGGTGAGTGGGAAAGCAAATTGCGTGGAGGACGCGGAAAGTCTGCAGAGAGATTTGGATAGGCTGAGCGAGTGGGCGAGGATCTGGCAGATGGAATATAACGTTAGCAAATGTGAGGTTATCCACTTTGGAAGAAATAATAGTAAATTGGAATATTATTTAAATGGAGAAAAATTACATCGTGCGACTGTGCAGAGGGACCTGGGGGTCCTTGTGCACGAATCGCAAAAACTCAGTCTGCAGGTGCAGCAGGTGATCAAGAAGGCGAATGGAATGTTGGCCTTTATCGCGAGGGGGATAGAATATAAAAGCAGGGAGGTCTTGCTGCAACTGTACAAGGCACTGGTGAGGCCGCAACTGGAGTACTGTGTGCAGTTTTGGTCCCCTTATTTGCGAAAGGATATATTGGCCTTGGAGGGAGTGCAGAGAAGGTTTACCAGGTTGATACCGGAGATGAGGGGTGTAGCTTATGAGGAGAGATTAAACAGATTGGGTCTGTACTCGTTGGAGTTTAGAAGGATGAGGGGTGATATTATAGAGACATATAAGATAATGAAGGGGCTGGATAGGGTAGAGGTGGAGAGATTCTTTCCACTTAGAAGGGAAACCAGAACTAGAGGGCACAGCCTCAAAATAAGGGGGGGCCGGTTCAGAACAGAGTTGAGGGGGAACTTCTTCTCTCAGAGGGTAGTGAATCTCTGGAATTCTCTGCCCATTGAAGTGGTGGAGGCTTCCTCGTTGAATATGTTTAAATCACGGGTAGATAGTTTTCTGATCGATAAGGGAATTAGGGGATATGGGGAGCAGGCGGGTAAGTGGAACTGATTCGCTTCAGATCAGCCATGATCTTGTTGAATGGCGGGGCAGGCTCAAAGGGCCAGATGGCCTACTCCTGCTCCTATTTCTTATGTTCTTATGTTCTCATCAGTGCATTACAGGGGATAAAGGAGGGAACATTGATTACTCACTTGGGACTTGAAGAATGACAGAGTGTCTTGAGGATTCTCACGTTTGTCTGCTGCCCCCACTTCACCAGCATCATAGAATCAAAGAATCCCTACAGTGCAGAAGAGGCTATTCGGCCCATTGAGACTGCACAGACTCTCTGACGAAGTACACAGGCCCTCTCCCCTGCCCTATCCATGTAACCCCACACATTTACCATGGCTAATCCATCTAACGTACACCTCTTTGGACACTAAGGGGCAATTTAGCATGCCAATCCACCTAATCTGCACATCTTTGGTCTGTGAACCGCAGGTATGGTTTTCCTCCTCCCAGACCAGCTCAAGTACTCTTTCCTTGAAAGGTGTGAGGGTTCTAAATTCCGGCATGATTCCAGTTGGCTGCACCCGCTCACACTTGTGGTTGAGTTTGTCCTGCAATGACACAGATAGGGAGTAGATGGGAATCTTGAGATTGAAGATGGTGATCAGGTGTGGGACTTGAGTGGGAGCTGGAATGTGACAAGCATAGCAGCTACTGGGGGGAACATTACGATTGTTGGGGTTGGGGGTGGGGGGTGGGGGTGGGGCGGGGGGACCTTGTGCCTAGTGTTGACATCTCCCAAGGTAGCTGGCTGAGAAATGGAGTTTGAGGTGGGAGAGTGTGCGAGGGGGTCCAGAGAGTGACTGGAGGTGGTTCACTTATCCTGGCTGAGTGAAAAAGATCATTCATCCTCTTCCAACACTGCTGGCCCATCCTCATTTGCATGCATAAGGTATGCCACTGTCTAGGTGGTAGCCTAGCTGGAAGGCCTTCCCCCGGAGTCGGGGTAGAGCGTGTCCCGCTTTTGTTGCACTCCATCCAGCAGTCTGGTGAGGACTCCCTCTGAAAAGCGAGGTGTGGATTTTTTGGCTGCCATCCCCTGCCGTCATTGTGGAACAAGCGCTGAGGAGCCATTTATATGGAGCTCCCCAGTGATTGCAGCAATTAAGCTGTGGGACGGACGAATCAGAGGGAACACATCGCCAGTGCCATGTGATTCTCATGGGAATAAAATTTCGACCCGAAATCATGTGGTACTGTTGGCAGGAATCATTCCATTTTTTGCGCCAGAACCAACACTGCCATTTTTTGATAAGATTCCATCCACTGAGTTCAAGTAATTATTTAATAATACTGCCATTTCACTGCCGTTTATCAGTGTGTATCGCTTAGTTCCCCAATTCTGATTTATTTTTCTGTGTACTGTAGAGTACTTTAGTATTTCTTTTTATATTCCTTGATCATTTGCTTTTGTAGTTTCTCTTTGCCTTCCTAACTTTTTGACTTAGAATCATAGAAAGTTTATGGCACAGAAAGAGGTCACTTGACCCATTGTGCCTGCGCCAGCTGAAAAAACAAGTCACCCCAGCCAAATGCTACTTTCCAGGCTTTGGTCTGTAGCCCCACAGGTTCCAGCACTCAGGTGCACATCCAGGCACCTTTTGAAATGAGATGAGGTTTTCTGCCTCTGCCATCTTTCCATACCCCTATCACCCTCGGTGAAATTTCTTAACCTCCCCCCTCTCCAGCCATCTCCACTCTATTCCTTCTACCAATCACTTTAAATCTATGTCCTCTAGTCACTGACCTCTCTGCTAAGGTAAATAAGCCCTTTCCTTTCACTCTATCCAGGCCCCTCACAACTTTGTATACCTCGATCCAATCTCCCCTCAGCCTCCTCTGCTCCAAGGAGAACAACCTGATCCTATCCAATCATTCTCATTGCTGCACATTCCTAATCTTTTTGAATTCCCTTTCATCATCTCATAGAATCATAGAAACCCTACAGTGCAGAAGGAGGCCATTCAGCCCATCGAGTCTGCACTGACAACAAATCCACCCAGGCCCTACCCCCGTAACCCCACGTATTTACCCTGCTAACCCCCTGACACGAAGGCGCAATTTAGCATGGCTAATCAACCTAACCCACAAATCTTTGGAATGTGTGAGGAAACCAAAGGACCTGGAGGAAACCCATGGAGAATGTGCAAACTCCACACAGTCACCCAAGGCCAGAATTGAACCCAGGTCCCTGACGCTTTGAGGCACCAATGCTAACCATTGTGCCACCGTGCAGCCCCATTCTCATCTGTATATTATGTATATGCCTTTGCTCTTGCTTAAATTTTATTTCTTTTTTCACTCATGGTAACAATTTGACTTGTTCCTGCTTTTTAGTGGAAAATACTAGTGGGCTCTATTTCCTATTGTTGCTCTTTTCTTTGATTTTTTTCCCCCCAGTTTATTTTCCCTAATTCCATTTTCCATCCCCAATCTATTTTTTGCAACTTATTGCTTTTGTCTTTGTCTTACTTAAACCCTTTGTGATCTTTATCTTAAACTTAATGAATGCTACTCCCTGGATCCACTGCATTTATTTCTTGTTTTCGCATTGGTACATTTCCAAACTTAAGCTGAGGGATAAAGAATATCTTTTGTTATTTACAGTTTTCACATCTTAATAGACAGAATTTTGGAATTCAATTCCCAAAGCGCCAGCGAAAATCCAGAACACCATTGAATAAATTTTATTTATTTGATTTATTCTGACACTTTGAATCAGTAGTTCTGGCATTGTCATTTACATAGCATAAACCTCCCAATTATAAAGCG
The DNA here is from genome assembly GCF_964213995.1 of Mustelus asterias. Classification (NCBI taxonomy): domain Eukaryota; kingdom Metazoa; phylum Chordata; class Chondrichthyes; order Carcharhiniformes; family Triakidae; genus Mustelus; species Mustelus asterias. The sequence goes on along the minus strand of NC_135809.1, from coordinate 44,610,590 downwards.
GAAGTGTTTTGACTAACCCCATACAGATATATGGAGTATCTAGTTAGAACATTATTTTCATTCCATATGCAGACATTTTGGAACATGCTTTTCATTTTAAATTACTGCTGTCTTCATCCAAGTGGTAATGAAAATGCTGAAAATAAAATCTCTAACAATCATATTGAAAAATGTGCGTTCAGCTTAATCCACAGATTTTATTCAACCTACCCATAGCTTCCGTCACACGTTATATTTGTTGCTGGCTATATTCTCTGTTGCATAGTCTGGGTTCTGCCAGGGTTGCTCAGCTCCTGACCCCATTACAGCTTTGGTTCAAACATGAACAAAACAGCTGAACTCCAGGGGTGAGGTGAAAGTGGACTGCCCTTGATGTCAAGGCAGCATTTGACCAGGTGTGGCATCAATCAGGCCGAACACAACTGAAGTCAATGGGGATCAGGGGGAAAACTCTCGGTTGGAGTCAGATGCAGCACAAAGGAAGATGGTTAAGTTGTTGGAGTTCAGTCATTTCAGTATCAGGACATCACTACAGGAGTTTCTCAGGGTAGTGAGTTAGGTCCAACCATCTTCATCTGCTTCATCAATGACTTTTCTTCCGTCATAAGGCCAGAAGTGGGATGTTTGCTGATGATTGCACAATGTTCAGCTCCATTCATGACTCCTCAGATTCCAAAGCAGTCTGTCAAAATGCAGCAAGACCTGGACAATATCCAGGTTTGCACTGTCAAGTGGCAAGTAATATCCGCACCATACAAGTGCTAAGCAGTGACCATCTCCACAAGAGAGAATCTCACCATCGCCCCTGATATTCAATGGCACTATCTTTGCTGAATCCCGCACTTGGGGGAGTTATCATTGAGCAGAAACTGAACTGGGCTAGCCAATTAAATACTGTGGCTACAAAAGTAGATCAAAGGCTAGGATTTCTGTGGCAAATTACTCACCTCCTGACTCCCCAAAGCGTGGCCATCATCAACAAGGCATAAGTCAGGAGTTTGATGGAATACACTCCACTTGCCTGGATAAATGCAACTCCAACAAAACTCCAGAAGTTTGATAATATCCAGGACAAAGCAGCCTACTTGATTGGCACTCCATCAACAAACATTCACTCCATCTACCAGCGATGCACAGTAGCAGTAGTGTGTGTGCAGTCTACAAGATGCACTGCATGGACTTGCCAAGCCTCCTTAGACAGCACCTTCCAAACCTATGACTGCTATCATCTAGAAGGACAAAGGCAGCAGACATATGAAAATACCACCACCTGCAACTTCCCCGCCAAGCCACTCAGCATTTTGACTTGGAAATATATCTCAGTTCCTTTCATGTTGCTGGGTCAAAATCCTGGAACTCTCTCCCTAGCAGCACTGTGGATGTACCTAGCCCCCATGGAATACAGCGGTTCCAGAAGGCAGTCCACCACCACCTTTTCGAGGGTAATTACGGATGGGCAATAAGTCTGGCATAGCCAGCGATGCTCACATCTCGGGAACAAATATAAAAACAATGTGCTTTGGTGAACATTGTGAACAAACTCTAATAAAGCAAAATATGCTGAAAATACTCAGCAGGTCTGGAAGCTTTTGTGGAAAGAAAAACAAAGTTAACGTTTCAGCCTGTGACCTTTCAGACCATAATGTAATAAAAGACAGTTAGATACTTCCTGTCTCATCGAGATCTAATTGAATTAAATTAAATGTCTGTCAGCAAGTCTGTAGCAAAGCACATGAAAAGTCAACAATTCAAAAGTTGTTTTTCTTTCAGCTATCTGCATATGAACCACAGTATTTGAATATCTCTATTTAGATTTCTTTAACTTCCTGGTAACTTACAACAAAATATGACTCAAATAGTTCAAATACCTCGCTGTTTTCAGAATCATGTAATAATCTGTATCAAAGGTGCACTATGGCTGAACGAATTCTTGAAATTATTTGCTTAGCCTGATCACTTTAAATAGGATTCATGTAGTTAGATTTTATAATCATTTTTCCATGTTAATTTGTTGTGGGTCAGCTTATGATTTAATTAGGCAAACTTGCAACCTTCAAGAATAATTTACTTCATACATTTATCTGTTCTTGTTTTCAATGTTAAAAGTGAAATAACAGGGAAGACACCTGTATTATAGTAATTAGTTTTATTAACTTGGCATAATTTATTTACTTACAGTTTCTGCATTGAGCTTTACTCCCAGTGACTCAAGAACTGTATTGATAATAATGCAGTGTCAGTTAGCAGCTCAAGTAGTTTTAGATAATGAATATTAAACTACCTAATCATAACACAAAGAACTTTTAAAAAAAGCCTGGCAGTAAGTTGCATGTTGGAAGGTGGGTGTATGATCATCTATGGATGATACAACTGCTGGCTGCTTATTTTTCATCTGAAGCTCTTGTGACTAACAGAGAAACACCATTTCCGACCTGATTAAATTTTCAGGCAAGCCTTTACCAGGGCCCAAATTTTGATAAAGGTGACAGGGCTCTGTGCCTTTGCCAAAATAGATCCAGAGGTCCAAAGCTGGGGAGTTGTTTGGAAAGATCAGGGGTGGAACTTTTCAGAAAAATGATTAACAGCGGGATTTTCTGACCTCGCGCGACCCAAGACCGGAAATTCCCACTCGAGGACAACAGACCTTTAAATGGCCCACCAAATTTTCTGTCCTGTCCGTTACGATTCCTGCAATGCAACGGGCAGGACTGGAAAATTTACCACCAAGTGTCTGAATGGCGAGAAAACTGGAACGATCTGCGCTTGCCTGCCCGGCGCAGACTGAACCACAATTGTTCCACACTTAATCATTATTTTGGCAGAGTGATGAGTTGCACACCCGTTCTGAGAGGGGTGAGGCCCAAACACACTGATGAACCCGGTTGCAAAGCAATCGGGCGCTGTTTTGAAAGGACGCTCTGATCCCACAGTGCACTGAAAGACCACTTTCCTTCCACCATGGACATCGGGATACCTCCCCTCCCATGTTTCCCCACCCCTTCGTGACACAGATCGCCAACATCAGGGCATTGGAGCCCGCCCAATGGGTCCCCTAACATGCCCTCCTCTATGCCCCACCCCTTCACGACACCCACTCCATGCTCCAACCCCTCATGCCCCCCATCATAGCCCCCAACATACCCGCTTCATGCCTCTCCCCCCTTCATGCACCCCCTATCATATCTTGTCCCTTTATGACCTCCACTCAGGCCCCACCTTCTTGGCACTGCCCTGACCAGGTGGGTACTGCCAATGTGCCAGATGGACACTACCCAGCCATGTCCCCGACCATCCGAGGGCTTCAATGGCCTCGGGCCCTCCCTCCCCGGTGTGGCCATCATGCCTGGTCTGCGCTAGTGGAGACCAGTCGTGATTCTCGGCAGGTTTGCACTGTACCCGAGGGTCGGGAAGATCTCAGGAGTTGGGAGAATTGAGCATTGGCAAGCTAAACATATTTAAATGCTACTTACGCTAATCGGCCTCATGCCCTTTCTGGGTGAGATCAGGTTTGCACCAGTAGCAAGGACAAGGACAAATGCAAACTATTTGGCACCAGGCACAAAACTCATTTTGTGGACTCAATTTTCCGGGATTGGTGTGATCCATGCCAGGCACAGCAAGACCAGAAAATCGACCCCCCGTTTCTCTTTGGGATTTTTAAGAGTAGATATTAATGTGCATAAAATGTGCATTAATGTGCATACTGTTAAAGGTCTAGATGGGTTAGAGTTTGTAAAATGTGTTCAGGAAAATTTTCTAAATCAATATATAGAGGTACCAACTAGACAGGATGCAATATTAGATCTCCTATGAGGAAACGAGTTAGGACAAGTGACGGAAGTGTGTGTAGGGGACCACTTTGGTTCCAGTGATCATAACGCCATTAGTTTCAACTTGATCATGGATAAAGATAGATCTGGTCCTCGGGTTGAGGTTCTAAACTGGAAAAAGGTCAAATTTGAAGAAATGAGAAAGGATCTAAAAAGCGTGGATTGGGACAGGCTGTTCTCTGGCAAGGGTGTGAATGGTAAGTGGGAGGCCTTCAAAGGAGAAATTTTGAGAGTGCAGAGTTTGTATGTTCCTGTCAGGATTAAAGGCAAAGTGAATAAGAATAAGGAACCTTGGTTCTCGAGGGATATTGGAACTCTGATCAAGAAGAAGAGAGAGATGTATGATATGTATAGGCAACAGGGAGCAAATAAGATGCTTGAGGAATATAAAAAGTACAAGAAACTACTTAAGAAATCAGGAGGGCTAAAAGAAGACATGAGGTTGCTTTGGCAGACAAGGTGAAGGATGATCATAGAAATTATACAGTACAGAAAGAGGCCATTCGGCCCATCGAGTCTGCACCGAACACAATCCCACCCAGGCCCTACCCCCATATCCCTACATATTTTACCCACTAATCCCTCTAACCTATGCATCTCAGGATACTAAGGGGCCAATCAACCTAACCCACACATCTTTGGACTGTGGGAGGAAACCGGAGCACCCAGAGGAAACCCACGCAGACACGAGGAGAATGTGAAAACTCCACACAGACAGTGACCCAAGCCAGGAATCGAACCCAGGTCCCTGGAGCTGTGAAGCAGCAGTGCTAACCACTGTGCTACCGTGGCGCCCACTAAGAGTTTCTACAGGTATATTAAGAGCAAAAGGATAGTAAGGGATAAAATTGGTCCTCTTGAAGATCAGAGTGGTCGGCTATGCATGGAACCAAAAGAAATGGGGGAGATATTAAATGGGTTTTTTGCATCCGTATTTATTAAGGAAACTGGCATGGAGTCTATGGAAATAAGGCAAACAAGTAGGGAGGTCATGGAACCTATACAGATTAAAGGGGAGGAGGTGCTTGCTGTCTTGAGGCAAATCAGAGTAGATAAATCCCCAGGACCGGACAGGGTATTCCCTCGGACCTTGAAGGAGACTAGTGTTGAAATTGCAGGGGCCCTGGCAGATATATTTTAAAATGTCGGTATCCACGAGTGAGGTGCCGAATGATTGGAGGATAGCTCATGTTGTTCCGTTGTTTAAAAAAGGCTCAAAAAGTAATGCGGGAAATTATAGGCGGGTAAGTTTGACGTCAGTAGTAGGTAAATTATTGGAAGGAGTACTAAGAGATAGGGTCTACAAATATTTGGATAGACAGGGACTTATTAGGGAGAGTCAACATGGCTTTGTGCGTGGTAGGTCATGTTTAACCAATCTATTAGAGTTTTTCGAGGAGGTTACCAGGAAAGTGGATGAAGGGAAGGCAGTGGATATTGTCTACATGGACTTCAGTAAGGCCTTTGACAAGGTCCCGCATGGGAGGTTAGTCAGGAAGGTTTAGTCGCTAGGTTTACATGGAGAGGTAGTAAATTGGATTAGACATTTGCTCAATGGAAGAAGCCAGAGAGTGGTAGTGGAGGACTGCTTATCTGAGTGGAGGCCTGTGACTAGTGGTGTGCCACAGGGATCAGTGCTGGGTCCATTGTTGTTTGTCATCTATATCAATGATCTGGATGATAATGTGGTAAATTGGATCAGCAAATTTGCTGATTATACAAAGATTGGAGGTGTAGTTGACAGTGAAGAAGGTTTTCAAAGCTTGCAGAGGGATTTGGACCAGCTAGAAAAATGGGCTGAGAAATGGCAGATGGAGTTTAATGCAGACAAGTGTGAGGTATTGCACTTTGGAAGGACAAACCAAGGTAGAAAATACAAGGTAAATGGTAGGACACTGAAGAGTGCAGTAGAACAGAGGGATCTGGGAATACAGATACATAATTCCCTAAAAGTGGCATCACAGGTAGATAGGGTCATAAAGGGTGCTTTTGGTACATTGGACTTTATAAATCAAAGTATTGAGTATAAGAGTTGGAATGTTATGGTGAGGTTGTATAAGACATTGGTGAGGCCGAATTTAGACTATTGTGTGCAGTTTTGGTCACCTGATTACAGGAAGGATATTAATAAGGTTGAAAGAGTGCAGAGAAGGTTTACAAGGATGTTGCCAGGACTTGAGAAACTGAGTTACAGAGAAAGGTTGAATAGGTTAGGACTTTATTCCCTGGAGCGCAGAAGAATGAGGGGAGATTTGATAGAGGTGTATAAAATTATGATGGGTATAGATAGAGTAAATGCAAGCAGGCTTTTTCCACTGAGGCTAGGGGAGAAAATAACTAGAGGACATGGGTTAAGGGTGAGGAGGGAAAAGGTTAAAGGAATATTAGGGGGGCTTCTTCACACAGAGAGTGGTGGGAGTGTGGAATGAGCTGCCAGATGAAGTGGTGAATGCGGGCTCACTTTTAACATTTAAGAAAAACTTGGACAGGTACATGGATGAGAGGGGCGTGGAGGGATATGGTCCAGGTGCAGGTCAGTGGGACTAGGCAGAAAAATGGTTCGGCACAGCCAAGAAGGGCCAAAAGGCCTGTTTCTGTGCTGTAATGTTCTATGGTTCTAAAATGTGAATAAGGTTTATGGAAGTGTCAACATATTGGCATGGAGAATATGAATAACCAAGGGGGTTGGGTGATGGACATGAGTTGGCACAAATTGACATGTGGGGGCTGAGAGTTTGAGGGATTTGGGCTAGAAGGCTTTTATTATGACTGGGGACAAGTACCAAAACATCAACTCAGGCCTTTTAAACAGCCTGCCTCCACATTCTGCATCTTCTGCTACTGCCTCTGCACTGTTTCCAGGTAGTGGGCCCAACTCCAGTTAGCACCTACCCCGGAACAAAATATAAATATTTGGGGAGGTTTCTCCCAAGTCGGGTTAGGCACTTGGACATTTTCTCAGCCCTGTGCACCCAATTCCAGAGCAACAATTCAACCCTGGGTGTACATAACCCACACCCAAAACAGACCATCAGATGTTTAAATATACAAAAGTGAGACCTTAACTGTAATTTTCATGTGCAAATTGTCAGAGCATGTGCTACTGATATAGCACGACTCCCAACTGTATCAGGAGTTCAGTATACTAACCAGTGGTTCTTAAAGGCACACATCAGTTGGAGCCCCCCTAACAACCTTGCGTCAATTAATCCCCTATCAACATTTGGAGTTTATCTTTAATCAGAAACTTAACAGGAATAGCCATGTAAATACTGTGGCTACAATAACAGGTCAGTGGCTGGGAATTCTGTGCGAGTAACTCACCTCCTGTCCACCGTCTACAAGACACACATCAGGAATTTGATGGAATACTCTTCACTTGCTTGGATGAATGCAGCTCCAACAACACTCAAGCAGCTTAACACTATCCAGATCAAAGCAGCCTACTTGACTGGCACCCCATCCACCACCTTCAACATCCATTGGCTCCACTTTACAAGATGCACTTCAGCAATTCACTACGGCTCCTTTGAAAGCACCTTCTAAACCCATGACCATTACCACCTAGAATAAAGGGCAGCCGATGCATGGGAACACTCCCACCTGCAAGTTCCCCTCCAAGCCACACACCATTCTGACTGGAACTGTATCACTGTTGCTTCACTGTCGCTGAGGCAAAATCCTGGAACTCTCCTCTTAACAGCACTGTGGATGTATCTACCACATGTTTCAGAAAAGCAGCTCACCATCACCTTCGCAAGGGTAAGTAAGGCAGGACAATAAATGCTGGCTTTGCCAGTGACATCTATATCTCGTTAACTAGAAAAATAGAAAAAAATTGTCTCAAGGAGAAGAGACGTTTTTGTTTTTTATTTCTGTGGTTCCAAGAGAACCAATCACAAAAATATATCTTGTTGCAAGCTCGTTTTCAGCCCTACCCCATAACAGATCCCACCTGCCAGCCAGTTTTGTAAAGAGGCTGATTGATTTTCCATCATCTGAACCCAATGGATGTCACAGCAAACCTGTCATGTTCAAGTGAGACTGAAACTGAGGGTGATTGCCCAACTCTGGCCCAGGACTGTCTCCGTTGGCTCACTGTTGACCTTGTACTTTGATTGGGACAAAATTAAAATCCACCCCTCTTTGAATTCTCTCCCCTCAAACCCAATCTTCACTATTTCAGGTCAAATTAACATTAGTATCCCCTCAATGTTAGAGTCACGGTATTGTAGAATGATGCCAAACAGATGTAGGCTATTCCATCCTTTGATGCAGCTGTCATAGCCCTGCACATTTCTCCCCTTCAAACAGTTATCTATCAAATCTGCTTCCAGGTCATCATAACTCACCATGTAAACATATATTTCATGTCATCCCTTGTTCTTTTGCTAATCGAATTGAAATCTATGTCCTGTGGTTACCCATCTTTCTGCTACTCTGTGTCATATCTCCTTATGTATTGTACCAGAACCCTTAACGTTCTCTCCTTCAAAAAGAACAAAATCCAGCTTCCCTAGTTTCTCCACACAACTGAGGTCCCTCATCCCTGGCACCATTCTAGTAAATCTCCTCTGCACCCTAATATTTTTCCTAAAGTGTGGTGCTCATTAGCCACAGTAATCTGGAAGGGACTGAACTAGTGTTTTATGACGGCTTAGAGTAACATCATTGCTTTGAAACTCTATTCCTCCATTAATAAAGCAAAGGAAGCCATATGCCTATTTAACACCCTTCTCAATGTGACCTGTCACCTTTTAAAGATTTAGGTAAGAAGAGGCTGACTGCGATCGGGGGTGGGGGAGGGGGGGGGGGATTTGGCCCCCTCGCTGAAACCTCCATAGTGGTCTGTGGGTGAGGTTTACTCAGATTCTGAGGGAACCCCGATCTCTGAGCAGTGGAGTTTTGCCAGCATGTTGAGGCCCTGTATGACAGCATGAAATGCTGTGTCGTAAGATCTGGAGAGAAAACTGACCGGTTTCTCTGGAAAGTAATTTGCTGGTTTTCTCGTCAGAAACAACACTCTGCTATTTTTGGGGAAAATTCCACCCAATATTTTGCTTCCAAATTTGAGAAAGCTCTGAAAGATACTACTGTGTGTATTTGTGTGTGCTCTCTCTTTGGAATTCAATGTAATGAAGTGCACATTCAAATACCTTTCTTGTACAATGATGTTGAAGATATTTAAGGTTCAAATCTATTAAATTCAATTTTAAATAAATAGTGGGGTTAAATTTAATTTTAAATAGCTCACTTTAAAAAAAACCTTGCAAGAAAATGCTGCCTGTTCTATTTTCAAATTGGATTCTGTGTACATAACAGCAGAATGTGTAGTTTCTTAAAGGAGAACTCCATGTACTGTACGGACAGTTGTACACAATGAGCTGATGGAAATACTTGATGTGACTTTACAACAGAGCAAGAGTTGTACAACGTGCCATTGCAAGGACTGTGGCAGATGCTAATGACGCAATGAACATTTCAAATGACAGAAACATCTCTGAATTCTGCTACAGAAGAACATAGGGGATTAAAAATAAATTTTAAATATATTGAATATTTTTTGTCTCTCCCAACATCAATAGAGACAATCAATTTGTTTTACTGTGGTTTTATACTACAACATGCAATTGTTGATCAGAACAATAGGTCAATAAGCATAGAGGCTGGGGCCGAGGTTGGGGCCAAGACAAGGCTATCTAAGAGGAAGAGCATTCTGGGGGAGGATGACCTCAGTGGGCCTGGAGGTCTGGAGTGCATTTGCTTCAATGCAAGGAGCGTCACGGGCAAGGCAGACGAACTTGGATGTGGTTGCAGTGACGGAGACTTGGTTAAAAGAAGGACAGGACTGGCAGCTGAATATTCCGGGGTGCAAGTGTTTTAGGCGAGACAGAGGAGGAGCGAGGAGAGGTGGGGGAGTAGCAATGCTGGTTAGGGTGCATATTACAGCGGTACAGAGGGTGGACAATATGGAAGGGTCAGGTAACGAGTCACTGTGGGTGGAGCTCAGAAACAGGAAGGGCGCAGTCACTATGCTGGGGGTATACTACAGGCCTCCCAACAGCCCACGGGAAGTTGAGGAACGGATATGTAAGGAGATTCTGGACAGGAGCAGAAAAAATAGTGTTGTTGTAGTGGGAGACTTTAATTTCCCTCACATAGACTGGAAATCGCTTAGGGCTGGGGGCCTGGACGGGGAAGAATTTATAAAATGCGTCCAGGAAGGTTCTTTGGAACAATATGTTGACAATCCAACTAGAGAGGGGTCTATACTGGACCTAGTACTGGGGAATGAGCCCGGTCAGGTCATCAAAGTTGCAGTAGGGGAACATGTGGCAAATAGTGACCACAATTCTGTAAACTTTAGGATAGTAATGGAAAAAGATGAGTGTTGTCCCATGGGTAAGGTGCTGAATTGGGGGAAGACTAACTACAGCCGGATTAGGCAGAATTTGGTGGCTGTTGATTGGGAGAGGCTGTTCGAGGGCAAATCCACATCTGGCATGTGGGAGTCTTTTAAGGAGCAGTTGATAGGACTGCAGGACAGGCATGTGCCTGTAAAGAGGAAGGATCGGAAAGGTAGGATTCGAGAACCGTGGATAACCAGTGAAATTGTGGGTCTAATCAAAAAAGAAAAAGAGGCATACATGAGGTCCAGGCAGCTAAAAACAGATGGAGCACTGGAGGAATACAAAGAAAGTAGAAAAGAACTCAAACAGGGAGTTAGAAGGGCAAAAAGGGGTCACAAAATGTCCTTGGCAGACAGGATTAAGGAGAATCCTAAGGCATTTTATACATACGTTAGGAACAAGAGGGTTGTTAGGGAAAGAATTGGACCTCTCCGGGACAAAGGAGGGGAATTATGCTTAGAACCAAAGGAAGTAGGTGAGATCCTAAATGAATACTTTGCATCAGTATTCACAAAGGAGAGGGACATGTTGACTGGTAGTGTCTTAGAAAGATGTGTTGACCCGTTAGAAAAAATCTCAATTACAAGGGAGGAAGTGTTAGGTTTTTTAGGAAACATTAAGACAGACAAATCCCCAGGGTCGGATGGCATCTATCCTAGACTCCTCAGGGAGGCAAGAGATGCAATTGCTGGGCCTCTAACAGAAATCTTTGTCTCGCCACTGGACACAGGTGAGGTCCCAGAGGATTGAAGGATAGCAAATGTGGTCCCGTTATTTAAGAAGGGTCACAAGGATAACCCGGGTAATTATAGGTCAGTGAGCTTGACGTCCGTGGTAGGGAAGTTGTTGGAGAAGATTTTTAGAGATAGGATATATGCACATTTAGAACTGAATAATCTCATTAGCGATAGACAGCATTGTTCTGTATGAGGGAGGTCATGCCTCACAAATTTGGTTGAGTTTTTTGAGGAGGTGACAAAAACGATTGACGAGGGAAGGGCCGTGGATGTCGTCTATATGGATTTTAGTAAAGCGTTTGACAAGGTCCCTCATGGCAGGCTGATGCAAAAGGTTAAGTCTCACGGGATAAAAGGTGAGCTAGCTAGATGGGTGGAGAACTGGCTTAGCCATAGAAGACAGAGGGTAGCAGTGGAGGGGTCTTTTTCCGGTTGGAGGTCTGTGACTAGTGGAGTTCCGCAGGGCTCTGTACTGGGACCTCTGCTGTTTGTGATATATATAAATGATTTGGAGGAAGATGTAGCTGGTGTGATCAGTAAGTTTGCGGACGACAAGAAGATTGCTGGAGTTGCGGATAGTGATGAGCATTGTCAGAGAATACAGCAGGATATAGATAGGCTGGAACATTGGGCGGAGAAATGGCAGATGGAATTTAATCCCGATAAATGCGAAGTGATGCATTTCGGTAGATCTAATGTAAGGGGGAGCTATACAATAAATGGCAGAACCATCAGGAGTATAGACACACGGAGGGACCTGGGTGTACAAGTCCACAGATCCTTAAAGGTTGCAGCACAGGTGGAGAGGGTCGTGAAGAAGGCATATGGCATGCTTGCCTTTATTGGACGGGGCATAGAATATAAAAGTTGGCATATGATGTTGCAGCTGTATAGAACGATGGTTAGGCCACATTTGGAATACTGCGTCCAGTTCTGGTCGCCACACTACCAGAAGGACGTGGAGGCTTTGGAGAGAGTACAGAGAAGGTTTACCAGGATGTTGCCTGGTATGGAGGGTCTTAGCTATGAGGAGAGATTGGGTAAACTGGCGTTGTTCTCCCTGGAAAGACGGAGGATGAGGGGCGACCTAATAGAGGTGTATAAAATTATGAAGGGCATAGATAGAGTGAACAGTGGGAAGCTTTTTCCCAGGTTGGAGGTGACGAACACAAGGGGTCATGGGTTCAAGGTGAGGGGGGCAAAGTTCAACACAGATGTCAGGGGGACGTAGTTTACACAGAGGGTGGTGGGAGCCTGGAATGCACTGCCAAGCAAGGTGATTGAGGCGGACACGCTGGGATCATTTAAGACTTATCTAGATAACCACATGAACAGACTGGGAATAGAGGGATACAAAAGAATGGTCTAGTGGGCACATGAGCAGCGCAGGCTTGGAGGGCCGAAGGGCCTGTTCCTGTGCTGTATTGTTCTTTGTTCTTTGTTCTGGCTTTTTGGATTCATAATGCAACACTGATTTTATTTTTAAAGAGTTGTAATGTGTTTTTTAAATACATACTGATAGTAACCATCATTTTTAGTTGACCAGAAACTTAATGGGACTTGCCATGTAAATACTGTGGCTATAAGAGCAGTAAGAAGTTTAACAACACCAGGTCAAAGTCCAACAGGTTTATTTGGTAGCAAAAGCCACACAAGCTTTCGGAGCCTTAAGCCCCTTCTTCAGGTGAGTGGGAATTCTGTTCACAAACAGGGCATATAAAGACACAAACTCAATTTCTCACAAACAGGGCATATAAAGACACAAACTCAATTATATGCCCTGTTTGTGAAATTGAGTTTGTGTCTTTATATGTCCTGTTTGTGAGAAATTGAGTTTGTGTCTTTATATGCCCTGTTTGTGAACAGAATTCCACTCACCTGAAGAAGGAGCTTAAGGCTCCGAAAGCTTGTGTGGCTTTTGCTACCAAATAAACCTGTTGGACTTTAACCTGGTGTTGTTAAACTTCTTACTGTGTTTACCCCAGTCCAACGCCGGCATCTCCACATTATAAGAGCAGGCCAGAGGTTTATTTTGCAGTGAGTAACTCACCTGCTGACTCCACAGATCAGTCCATCAAGTACAAGGCAGGAGTGTGAGTCAGGAATGCATTTGTCTGGATAAGTGCAACTCTTGGATACGTGCAGCTCCAACAACTCTTGAAGCTTCAAGTCATCCAGGACAAAGCACCCTGATATGTGGGAACTTCATTGTCCACTTTAAATATTCACTCCCTCTACTTGCCACACATAGTGACAGCAGTGTGTACCAATACAAGATGCACTGCAGCAACTTGCCAAGGCCTCTGTAACAGCACCTCCCAAACTTTTGTCCTCTGCCACCTAGAACAACAAGGGCAGCAAGTATGTGGTAACACTGTCACATGCAAGTTTTCCCCAAGTCACACACCTTCCTCACTTAGAAATGTATCAGGTTCCTTCATGAACGCTGAGTCAAAACCATGGTACTCCTACCTAACAGCACTGTGGCAGTAACCTCATGGGGGCTGCAGCAGTTCAAGTTGATGGCTCACCACCTTCTCCTCAAATACATGAAGGGATGGACAATAAATACTGGCCTTGTCAGTGATAACCACATCCCATGAACAAATAAAAAAATATTGTTGATGCAGGGTTGTTTTAAAATGTCCCTTATTAAATATAAGATATTACTCTGGTAGCAGAGCACTAAGTGGGTTATTACGAGTGTGATGCTCACATTATGCTGTGCTAGCCAAGGCAATTTTGGGCACTTTTACAATACTAATAGGGATGTTGATTGGATTGCCCAATTACTAGTCTTAATAGTTGAGTGGGAGAAGGAAGAGCTCACATTACATATTCCCAAACATGTGCATGGATACTAATTACAAGCTTTGACTGTTAGTGTCATTTGTAATAAATGAAAAGAGTTGAATATCCCATCAGATCTTTGCAATCATTAAAAATTTTCTAATGAATTAGTGGACCACAAGTTTTTGATTAAAAAGCAGACCATGCTGCAGGTGCAGGTCTATTGATATCTCTTGTCATGATGTGGAGATGCCGGCATTGGACTGGGTACTCAGGTACTCACCTGATGAAGGAGCAGTGCTCCAAAAGCTTGTGATTCCAAATAAACCTTTTGGACTTCAACCTGGCATTGGGAGACTTCTTACTGCTACCTCTTGTGGGCAGTTTTGTCTCTCATATTGAGCTTCACATTTATACAGAATTGGTAACATTATACTATAATATCTGGGATTGACATGGCACAATAGATCATGTTGTCATGACACCAGATGTACAGTATAAGTGGGTCACGAAAGGTTACCAGCTCACATTCACTTCAAGGTGCATGTGAATGGATAGAAATAAATGATTTTATTATCATACAACTAATTGCAGCATTAGAATTATTACATGCATGCAGGGGAAAATGGTCAAATGATTTTAAGAGTTAGAATGCTAACCATTTATAGAAAGTATTACATTTGTTCTTTGTGTGTGTGCAAAGTAATGCAACAAGTGATTTCTGATGTGCTGAGCTTTTGTGGCCTGTCCACTGAGCTGGTTCTTTTGTTTTGTGATGTCAGTGCACTGAGGGATACTAAGATTTGTGAAAGGAGTTACCTGAGAGAAACGCTTATGGTTGTGGCAGGAGCTCTGACTAGTGTTCACGTGGGTGAATCTGCTCTTTATTTGCTCTTTCCCCGCTGATGCAAAATAAAGCAAGACTTGCATTTATATATTGCCTTTCATGACCTCAGCACATCTCAAAGTGTTTCACAGCCAATTCAGTACTTTTGACATTCAGTTATTCGTGTACAGTCAGAAATATGGCAGTCAAATTGTGCATAGCAAAGTTCCACAAACAATAATATCTCAGTGCTCCAAAAATCTGCTTTAATGGCATTGATTAAGAGATAAGTATTGGCCAGGACACCAGGGAGAACTCACCTGCTCTTTTAAATGGTGCCATGAGATTTCTTACTGAACACTTGAGAAGACAGATGGTGCATTGATTTAACATCTCATCTGAAAGACAGCATCTGCAAAGATTCTGCAATCTGCTCTCTCCCAGTGCTGCACAAGAGTGTCAGTGAGAATTTGGAGTGGGACTTCAACTGACAACCTTTTGATTTAAGTTTAAGTTTATTTATTAGTGCTGCAAGTAGGCTCACATTAACACTGCAATGAGGTTACTGTGAAAAACCTCCAGTCACCAAACTCCGGCACCTATTCTGATACACTGAGGGAGAATTTAGCATGGCCAATGCACCTAACCAGCACAGCTTTCAGACTGTGGGAGGAAACCGGAGCACCCAAGGAAACCCACGTAGACATTGGGAGAATGTGCAGACTCCGCACAGACAGTGACCCAAAGTGAGAAGACAATAACTGCGATACAGCTGACATATATTTAGAAGTTATTAGATTTATGACTATGCATTTTATAGAAATATAATTCAATATCACTGTTTCATTTTTTTTCATGAAATGTGAGGTGGCTAGGCCAACATTTATTGTCCATCACTAATTTCTCTTTAAAATGTGTTGGTGAGCTGACTTCTTGAACCGCTGAAGTCCATGTGGTGTAGGTACACCTGCAGTACTGTTAGGGGGGAAGTTCTAAGATTCTGATCCAATGACAGTGAAGGAACACTGATTCAGTTCGAAGTCAAGATAGGGTCTAACTTTGAGGAGAACTTCCAGGTGGAGGTGTTTCCATGCATCTCCTGCCCTTATGCCTCTACATTGTAGAGGTCATGGAAGGTGCTGTCGAAGGAGGTTTGGTGAGTACGTGCAGTAATCTTGTAGATGACACAGATGCCACTGTGTGCCAGTAGTGGAGGGAGTGAATGTAGAAGGTAGTGAATAGCATTAATGAAGCAGGCTATTTTTTTCCTGGATGGTGTTGAACTTCTTGAGTGTTGTTAGCGCTGCACACATCTGAGCAAACGGAGAGTATTCCATCGCACTTTTGACTTGTGATTTGTATATGGTGGACAGGATTTGGGGAATCAGGAAATGAATTATGCTTTGCAAAATTCCCAGTCTCTGATTTTTAAAAAATTATTTCATGGGATGTGGGCATCATTGATGAGGCCAGCATTTGTTGTCGATCCCTAATTGCCCCTGAGAAGGTGATGATGAACCATCATCTTGATCCGCTGTAATCCATTTTGTGTAGGTACACCCATAGTGCTGTTTGGGAGGGAGTTCCAGGATTTTGACCCAGCAATAATGAAGGAATGGTGATATAATTCATAGTCTGGATCTGTGTGGCTTGGAGGGGAACTTGCAAATGGGGTGTGGTGTCTGCTACCTTTGCCCTTCTAGATGGTAGCGGTCATGTAGTTTGGAAGGTGCCTTGGTGAGTTGTTGTAGTATATCATGCGACATACACTGCTGCCTCTGTGCATCGATGATAGAGGAATTGAATGTTAAGGATGGAATACCAGTCAAGGCAGTTGCTTTGTCTTGGATGTTGTTGTATTGCTTGAGTGTCGTTGGAGCTGCATTCATTCAGGCAAGTGGAGACTGTTCCATTACACTTCTGACTTGTGCCTTATAGATGGTGGACAGGCTTTGGGGAGCCAGGAAGTGAGTTACTCAGTGTAGAATTCCCAGCGTCTGACCAATTCTTTTAGACATTGTATTTATAAGGCTGTTTGGTTAAGTTTCTGATCAATTACAACCCCAGGATGTTGATAATGGAGGGTTCAGCAATGACATTACCATTGAATGGCAAGGGGAGTTGGTTAGATTCTCTGTTGTTGGAGAGCCTGCTACTTGCCAGGTATCAGCTCAAGCCAGAATGTTGTCCAGGTCTTGATGGGCACAGACTGCTTCAGTATCTGAGGAGTCACATATGATAATGAACATTATGCAACCATCAGTGAATATCTCCATTTCTGGAGGGAAGGTCATTGATGAAGCGGCTGAAGGTGGCTGGGCCTAGGACACAAACCTGAGGAACCCCTGCAGTGATGTCCTGAGATACTTGACCTTCAATAGCCACAACCATTTCCTTTGTGCTAGATATGACTCCAACCAATCGAGAGTTTCCCCCTAATTTCTATTCACTTCAGTTTTGCTGGGGCTCCTTGATGCCCTGCTCAGTCAAGTGCTTTCTTGCTGTCAAAGAAAGTCATGCTCACTTCACTTCTTGAGTTCAGCTCTTTGTCAATTTTTGAGCCAAGGCCAAAGATTTGGAACCAACTGGCGCTGATGGAACCCAAACTAGAATCAGTGAACAGGTTATTGCTGCGTAAGTGCAGCTCAACAGCACTGAAAATGACACCTTCCATTGCTTTGCTCATGATCGAGAGGAGACTGATGGAGCGATAAATAGCTGGGTTGGATTTCAGCTACTTTTTATGGTCAGGATACATCTGGACAATTTTCCACATTGTTGGGTAAATGCCAGTGTTGTAGCTGAACTGGAACAGCTTGACTAGAGGAGCTGGCTAGTTCTGGATCATAAATCTTCAGTAGTCCTGCTGGAATGATGTCGGGGAGGATTGTCATTGCTGTGCCCAATGCCTTCAGTTGTTTCTTGATGCTATATAGAGTGAATCAAATTGGCTGAAAAATGGCATCTCTGATGCTGGGGACCTCAAGAGGAGGCTGAGATGAATGATCCACTCAGTATTTCTGACTAAAGATGGTTGCTTTATCTTTTGCAGTGATGTGCAAAGTTTCTCTATCATTGAGGATGGCTGGATCCTCCTCCTCATATTGGTAGTTTAATTGTCCACCACTATTCATGACTCAATGTAGCAGAACTGCACAACTTTGACCTGATCCATTGTTTGGGGGTTTGCTTAGCTCTGTCTAACTCATGTTGCTTTTAGCATGCATGTGGTCCTAAGTTGTAGCTTCACCAAGTTGGCAATTAAATTTTAGGTATGCCTGGTGCTGCTTCTGGCATGCTGTCCTGCACTTATTGAACCAGGGTTGATCCCCTGATGGATATGTGGGCCATAAGGTTACTGATAATGGTTAAATACAGTTCTGTAGCTGTTAATGGTCCACAGTGCCTCATGGATACTTACTTTTGAGCTGCAAGATCTGTTTTGAGTCTGTCCCGTTTAGCATGGTGTTAGTGTCACACTACATGAGATTATTCTCAGTGTGTAGATATCATCTACATGTAAGGGACTGAGGAAAATTTGTGGGGAAGACAGTTATCAGTGTTCTTTGTCCTTTGTGGGCTTCAGTGTCCTGTTTGCCGGGTGGGTGCTGTAAACAGGATACTGTTGGTTGAATGATGTGGGCTGGGCCAATGGGATTGCTCTGGGGGCGGGAGGAAAAAAAGGCGTCAGGAAGTGAAGCAGTGAAGAGAGAGAGAGCTGAAGGTGCAGAGCTGAAGGTGCAGAGCTGAAGGTGCAGAGCTGAAGAGAGAGAGAGCTTTTTCCAGGCAGGGAGAATTCGGTTTGGAGTGAGAGGCAGCCAGGCGTTCCCCTGCCTGTTCTTTTCATTACTGCCGAGGAGGACAGCCTTCAGCGCACTCGACCTACGTTGCTGCACGGATAGCTCGCGGCACCTCTGCCTCCTGCGGCATCATCTTCCACACGTGTGTCTCTCCTGGACTGTGTGTGGGTGTCGTGAGTAACTGGTGGGGACTATACAGTCCAACTGGATCAGTATCTACGAATGTGTTACGGAGGATGAGTTTCCCTATATGTGCACCAACGGAGGGCCCCCAACGATTATGGATCAGAGGTCACTGTTTTTTGTCTGTTAATTATATGTTATTAATTTATTTTTGATATCCCGATTACAGTACTGACATTTATGGGTAAACAGGGAATTAGCCAAATCAACATCAACCGCTAGGAATTCGGGATCCTGTTGATTGAATATTTAAATAGTAGTCCCATATGGTGGTCAGCAGGGGATTACATACATACTATGTGTAGGACCATCTCAACAAGGATCGGCAGTGGTTACTCCTGCATTGAATTGTATTACATTGAAGTGTTAATTCCTTTGGGGGAGGAAGGAAAAGAAAAACATTGATGCAAGAATGCAATTAAACAACCCTGGACAAATTCTAAATTCCAAATAATTCAATTTGTTAACTTTCAATAATAGGAAAAGCAGCTGAACATTGGCCTGGATTTTGCAATAGAAATAACAGTGAGACTATTGGCGCTCACTTTGGCAATTCTGGCCATTACATGTGGCTCCTTTATATCATCCTTGTCTTTTCATGTGTCAATAATTCAAGTATGCTCTCTGCAAATATATAAATATGATTTCCAGTGCCTAGCATTTGTTGCCTGTTCTCGTCTCTTACCATTTTGAATTTATTCACAAAGAAGAACTTTTATCTAATAATGTATTTCACAACCTTTGGATGTTTAAACGTGCTTTGTGAAATGCAGTTCCTGTTGCAATGTGGTGAAATAGAGCAGCTGATTTGAGCACAGCAATGTTCCACAATGAGATTAAATAATCTGTATTAATGGTCTCAGTTGGGGGATAGATATTATCAGGATACTAGGAGAACTAACCTGCAATGGAATCTTCTGTTTGCAATTTGTTCCACAGGAGCAGGCTGAGGGTAAGAACGATTGTGTCTGCATTTTATTTATTTATTTTTCAGTTAAATTTGGCTTAAAAATCGGAGGTTTTTTTTCAAAACAGGGAGTAGGCCCAGGAGCAGCCTGGGGAAGGAATAGGGGAGATCCTAAATGAATACTTTGCATCGGTATTCACAAAGGAGAGGGGCGTGTTAACCGGGAGTGTCTCGGAGGGAGGTGTTGACCCGTTAGAGAAAATCTCCATTACAAGAGAGGAAGTGTTAGGTTTTTTAGGGAACATTAAAACTGACAAAGCCCCAGGGCCTGATAGCATCTATCCTCGACTGCTCAGGGAGACGAGAGATGAAATTGCTGGGCCTCTGACGGAAATCTTTGTCGCTTCTTTGGGCACGGGTGAGGTCCCTGAGGATTGGAGGATAGCGAATGTGGTACCGTTGTTTAAGAAGGGTAGCAGGGATAACCCAGGAAATTATAGGCCGGTGAGCTTAACGTCCGTGGTAGGGAAGTTGTTGGAGAGGATTCTTCGAGACAGGATGTATGTGCATTTAGAACGGAACAATCTCATTAGTGACAGACAGCATGGTTTTGTAAGAGGGAGGTCGTGCCTTACAAATTTGGTGGAGTTTTTTGAGGAAGTGACAAAAACGGTTGATGAAGGAAGGGCCGTGGATGTTGTCTATATGGATTTCAGTAAGGCATTTGACAAAGTCCCACATGGCAGGTTGGTTAATAAGGTTAAGGCTCATGGGATACAAGGAGAAGTGGCTAGATGGGTGGAGAACTGGCTTGGCCATAGGAGACAGAGGGTAGTGGTCGAAGGGTCTTTTTCCGGCTGGAGGTCTGTGACCAGTGGTGTTCTGCAGGGCTCTGTACTGGGACCTCTGCTATTTGTGATATATATAAATGATTTGGAAGAAGGTGTAACTGGTGTAATCAGCAAGTTTGAGGAAGACACGAAGATGGCTGGACTTGCGGATAGCGAAGAGCATTGTCGGGCAATACAGCAGGATATAGATAGGCTGGAAAATTGGGCGGAGAGGTGGCAGATGGAGTTTAATCCGGATAAATGCGAAGTGATGCATTTTGGAAGAAATAATGTAGGGAGGAGTTATACAATAAATGGCAGAGTCATCAGGAGTATAGAAACACAGAGGGACCTAGGTGTGCAAGTCCACAAATCCTTGAAGGTGGCAACACAGATGGAGAAGGTGGTGAAGAAGGCATATGGTATGCTTGCCTTTATAGGACGGGGTATAGAGTATAAACGCTGGAGTCTGATGATGCAGCTGTATAGAACGCTGGTTAGGCCGCATTTGGAGTACTGCGTCCAGTTCTGGTCGCCGCACTACCAGAGGGACGTGGAGGCGTTGGAGAGAGTGCAGAGAAGGTTTACCAGGATGTTGCCTGGTATGGAGGGTCTTGGCTATGAGAAGAGATTGGGTAAACTGGGGTTGTTCTCCTTGGAAAGATGGAGAATGAGGGGAGATCTAATAGAGGTGTACAAGATTATGAAGGGTATAGATAGGGTGAACAGTGGGAAGCTTTTTCCCAGGTCGGAGGTGACAATCACGAGGGGTCACGGGCTCAAGGTGAGAGGGGCGAAGTATAACTCAGATATTAGAGGGATGTTTTTTACACAGAGGGTGGTGGGGGCCTGGAATGTGCTGCCAGGTAGGGTGGTGGAGGCAGGCACGCTGACATCGTTTAAGACTTACCTGGATAGTCACATGAGCAGCCTGGGAATGGAGGGATACAAACGATTGGTCTAGTTGGACCAAGGAGCGGCACAGGCTTGGAAGGCCGAAGGGCCTGTTTCCTGTGCTGTACTGTTCTTTGTTCTTTGTTCTTCGTTCAATTGAGAGAGCACGTGGGGCATCAGTTTAATATCTTATTTATCTCGCCTTTGGCAACCCAGCACGACTTCATAACTACTGTGTTGAAGTGTCAGCCCTAACTTTGAGCTCAAGTCTCTGGAGAGAGCCTTGAATCCATGATGTTATAATTCATGAGAGACTGCTTCCACTGATCAAAACTGACAATAAAGAGTGGTGATTAAGAATTGCCTTCCTTTTCTCTTCCAATAAGTAGAGGTAAAAACCCCATTTATTTTGAATGAAGTGTTTTTTTGTAATAGTATGTATTTCCCAATCACTCTGAAAGGTCGCAAACCTGAATTATTAACCTTGTTTCTCTCTCTACTGCCTGAACTGCCAAGTATTTCCAGCATTTTCTGTTTTTATAACTAAGGGATCATCTCTATACTTTGTTATTGAAGGAAGGATAGAAGGTGTGTCATGTCCTCAGCATAACATGACATGAAAATGGGGTGATTTACATGATGGTATAAGTTTAATTTACAAGTGTTGGGGGAAGTGTGCCAAAGCCTCACTTGCAATGATCGTGTCATTTAAAAGTTGCAGCCAAGCTTGTTTTGGTTCATAATCTTAAACCAACATCTAAAATTCCACTCAGAACTGAACTCAGTAAAACGAGGTATCTCAGTGCTCTTAGCTCTTCACATGATTAGCATGACCAAACTGGTCATCTGCTATGCTCAGTGAATCATGTGTCACATAGCAGCTGAAGATTTGTTGTGATTGCCACCAGGTCTGGCAGAACATGCTTCTCAGTTCCTCACCTTGATGTTTGGCTGGAATTTATACCAAGATCTTAAAAACTCTCATTAAAGAGGGAAGTTGGCTGGTAGCTTGCGAGTCTAGTTGAGATTTCTCCTGGTTTAAGAACTGAATTAAAAACATTACGATTCGGAGAGATCTGTAAGCACACGTGATAACCCCTGCGAGATAACACAGGGAACCACCGATTGATCTCCCTGTGGGGCTTGTTGAGTACGAGCTCCCCTGGTAACAGGCAATGGCTTGTCCAGCTGGAATTCACTACCTAAGCCTTTTACAAGGCTACTTGTCCCATCAGAGACTAGTGTGTGTATACCACAGTAGTGGTTTTACTTTACATTCTGTAAATAAACCATGTTCCTTTCCAATAGGGCTTCCTGAGTTATTACAGCAGACCTCACTTTTGAGCAGTTCATGCATCTTGAATAGATTATGGAATTAATGTTATATTCAAAGTGTTATAAAATTTTACATGGAAGACATCTATTTTAATATTTATGCTTTATAATGGCTGTGGGAGATTTCTTGCACTGTTACTATTAAATAAAACTGAATTTATACTGCATTTGTTCTGAAAGCAATCTTAATTTTTACTTTCTTCATTTGATGTTGGTAAAGTTATTCTCTGCTCTAATTTGTACCAGCATTTTGCCCGCAATGTCTGTATTATGGAACTGGCTGCTCTTGTTCTGTATGAAGCACACTCAGCATTTCAAATGGTTGGACAATTTGGTTCATGTTTTCTTTTTGAATGTCCCTAATTTGGATGGAATTTGAATCAATTCCATCTTTTTCTAATTCTGCTGTTGGTGCTGTTGGCCTCTGCATTCATAACAAGAGGAAAATGAATTATCTGTCGGACGTGAGCCATTCTGAATGAAGAGAGTTTTCTCCATTGTTTACATTTTTACAATTCACGCAGTGTGTGCTATTCCAAAACCTTCCTGCTTCTGATGCTTCTTTTGAAGTTTGGTCTTTGTTTTTAGCCAATTGTTGTCACCAGAATCCTGCTTTTTATCCGTGTTTCTTTTCATTTTGTGAAAAAGTGTTTTGGAGCATGATGGGTAAAATCTCAGTAGTGTTTCAGTCAGCTCCAGATGACAACTTATGTCTTGCCATGATTATGCTATTGCGAGGCCGTGAAGGGAAGCAGGACCTTGGAGTGTGCTGTTATATCTTTCAAAATAAAAACAAATTAAAATACCCTATCTGCAAGTAAGAACTGCAAAAGATGAATATTCTTAAATGTTTTGTCAGTTTTATATTCTCCAAAACACTGATTTTAGAATTTTTCATATGGCGAGGAGGTATTAAAGAGTTCGTCGTGAAAACCCAGCTGGTCTCCTGTAAAGTGCATTAAAATGAAATGTGAGATGACCATAATTCAGACAGAATCATATGACTAAGATAATTAAACATATGAAAGGACAATTGTCCTATCTTAATTCATCCATTCAGTAAAATCCTTCGCATTATGTTACCCAGTTGCTTCACAAAAGAGAAATGCTATCGCAATTTTCTGGGGGAAAAGTTGGGGTGTAATGGAAGTATCTATCTCAACACCCCAAAACATCTAAAGAGATAGAACTGTACCTGGGACCTTCAACCTCCTGAAGTTCACACAGGGGGCATGTATTTCAAAGACACGTATCTGAGTTCCGATGTGACAAACTTTCATCATATCATGTGGCCTTCTCACCATGCATCTTGTGCTGTTTGTCTTCTCGGGATGGAAGTTTTTGAATTTATTTTGAGAGTATCATTCTCTTTGTTTTTCTTGTGTCTTCCTACTGATGGACCTGGAATGTACCATGCTGCTGAACAACAAACAGTGCTGTTCAGGAACAAGATACTGAGGTAGAGCTTGAGAATGCTCGAGCTCAATTTCTTTTCCGATGCCAAAATGCATCTTTTTCTTTTGAGTGAAGGGGTTGTCAAGGCATGGACTCCATTCCACAATGGCTTTCACCTCTACTATTCAGTGGGTCAGTATACCTGCTGTCACTCCTTCCTACAATGATGACCTTGTTTGGGTTCAGTGAAAGTTCCACCACTTACAAAATCATTCAGAAACTCTCTGAGTGACTGCGGATGAGCCTAATTGTGTGGCCCTTGCATCTCACTTCTGCCAGTCTAATGCGGTGTGCTGAAAGGACTGCATATTTTTAGCCCCTTGGATTCATCCTGTTCAGTTCTAAACAATTCTCTAAGTCAATGGTCTAACTAGAAGTGTGATTCTCGCCAAATACCCAGCAGTTGAAAACTCACTGACTTGATTTAACCCTTGCATTATTCCTACGTAAGCTTAAAGTCCAGAGTGGGAACATCAGTGAGCCTAGTATGGACATCAGTGTATTATGCGCGTATCACTCTGTTGAACTTGTAAAAGCTGATCGACAGCTAATCAAAAGCTAATACAGACCCTGAGAGAGCTCAACGCAAGAATAACCCTATTTGTAAGTGTATAACATATGAAAACATGAAGATAGATGGGCAATAAAAAAAGAAACAAATGGAAATATGCAGCAGGTCAGTCAGGCATTATTTGTAGAGAGAGCAATACGTTCTCAGATACTTCAGATTTTGTCTGATTTACTGAATCATTTCAATATTAGCTCTGCAGCATCTGCAGTATTTTGGGTTTTGCAGCTTCAGCTGGACACAAGACAGGCTGTTGCAACAAAGGAGTATTCCATATTTCTGCTGTAGCTATTTGAATTCTCTGGGCACACTCCTAGTACAGGTCTGCTGGGCCTCAGGATTACAAGTCCAACAACATTACTGGTTCACTAACATCTATGACACAATCTTTCTGTCTGTTATGCAATGTGAAAAAAAATCCTCAGGTGACTTTGAGCGTACATGCCTTTACAAAGAAAATATGCCAATAATGTAAGGTTAAACTTTGCTCTCCTTTTACTATTATTGTCATTGAGAGTCCATATACTGGTACATTTGTAAATATATACATCATAGTAATTGATTGAAATGTCAGATTACCTCTTTTCTAAAGCAATCAACATTTCCCATTTAATATTTGAGTTTCTGTTTAGGACATTGTTTCTATCTGTTTCCTCAGTCCTCAGATGCTCATTTCAAGTTTGGAATTGCACGACAGTGTTTACATTGTTCATGTCATTCCATTACGCTTAGCAAATGCCTGGGGTTTCTTCATATTCAATAATTACTGTAATGTCTTCATAATAATACTCCATTTCATGTTGACATATTGTAGCGGCCATGAGTAATTGCAGAATTAATGATAACTAGCTGCGAAGTTGGAGGAGGAGGCTGAGATGGCAGAATGACAGGATGTTTAATCTCTATTGTGAAATCATGAGAAAGTAAAATTGGTTACAAAGGAACTTTGTTGCTTCGTGTGCTGTTTTATGGACAGTTTAACAATGACATTATTGTTAATATTTTTTTAAAAGACTGATGTTGCAATCAGAAATATAAAGTCAAACAGAAAGTTGTCGAAACCAGTCATTGTTGTCCCATTTTTTGAGCCAAAAATAGTGGCAGAAATGATCAAGGTACAGCCTTATGCCCCAAGGGTGCTTTAAAAAGTTCCAATGCCAACTGGCCTTGGATGATTTTCAGGCACTTTAAGCAGTTGCCAAAAATAGGAAATAGGCCCGTAGTGTATGCTAAGACGAAGCCTAACAACTCTCTTAGTACCACTGAGGAAAGCTGGGCTATTCTAATCAGGTTTTGTTGGTGTGGATGTAGACCAGCTAGTAATCATCACCAAAAGGTAAAATGTTTCCTTTTCTTTTTAATATTGAGACAGGCGGAGCAAGAAGGCCCCTTCCAGCCACGCTTACCCACCTCTCCTGTCTTCTCCTACCACCCTACCTTTCAGGCCTTACCTGAGACTCCTGCTGACCTGACAAGGAGCTCAAAATTCCAACCTCCCCTCGAGACTTGGTCACCTATAATATTTATGAAGCTCAATTTTAGACTGACTTTGGCCTTCACTGTTCAAGCCTACGCTGCTCGGAAATGCACCTGGACTATTTCTACCGCATCTTTTCTGTTTATGTTGTTTTAAAATCTCTTGCAGTGTGCTAGAAAAAAATACATTGGGGATAATTACCATTCTCTCACCTCTAACACTTGTGTCAGAATAAGGTTTTGTTTAAAACAAAGTGGAAGCAGAAGCAGATGAATTTAAAATGTCATGGTACAACTAATGGCATTATGGTCAGGAAGGGCATAAAAGATTCTAAGCACAAAACTACATTGTGATGTATTTTGACTGAATCCACTGGTTAGCTTTGAAATTAGAATCTTTATGCACAATTTTCATTTATTTTGTGTTGCCGTAGTCCATTCAGTGAGAAAGGAGATTAGATCAGGTTACCTATTGTATATAATTATTACTAATTACCTCTCTGTGATTATTGAACATTGGTGTAACTTAGAAATGGAACACCGTACACTCTCTGAACTCAGTACTGTGAGAGCTCCTAGCCCAGGAGTGTGAGCCCTGTCTCCTTCTCTGAAAATAGTAGGGTTAACTTTATCAGCTTTGGGACCTGCCAGAGATATATTATTCTGCAGCAATAAGATCAAGGATTGGGTTTTACGGTTTTTTTTGGTAGGGTGAGGAAGTGGAATGGAAGTTGAGTGGTTCACTCTTCCTGCCCCCACCATCTCAGCTCGGCAAATCAAGCGTGGATGGCCAGTTAGTGGGTCTATGGCGTGAAGGTGACTATTTAGTGGTGAAAGGAGAGTGCGCCGCATCCAATTGGGAGTCTAGGCTGGGACATCATGTGGCAAAGGGGTCATATCATGAACAGGAAGTCATAGAATCAAAGAATCATACAGTGCAGAAGAAGCCCTTTGGCCCATCGAGTTTGCATCAACATGTGTGAAACACCTGACCCCTCACCTCATCCCATTTACCAGAACTTGGTCCATAGCCTTGAATGTTATGACATGCCAAGTGCTCATCCAAATACTTTTTAAAGGTTGTGAGGCAACCTGCCTCTACCACCCTCCCAGGCAACGCATTCCAGACCATCACCACCCTCTTGGTTAAAAAGCTTTTCCTGACATTCCCCTAAAACTCCTGCCCCTCACCTTGAACTTGTGCCCCATTGTGACTGACCCTTATACGTAGCTACAAGTTTAAAGACCGCTGCTCTCTGAAGGTCTCTATTTTTTGTTGATGGTTCAAAAGGGTGGTACAGTGATTAGCACTGCTGTCTCACAGCGCCAGGGACCCAGGATCGATTCCTGGCTTGGGTCACTGTGTGGGGTTTGCACGTTCTCCCCGTGTCTGCGTGGGTTTCTTCCAGGTGCTCCAGTTTCCTCCCACAGTCTGAAAGACGTGCTGGTTAGGTGCATTGGCCATGCTAAATTCTCCCTCAGTGTACGGAACAGGCGCCGGAGTGTGGCAAGTAGGTGATTTTCACAGTAACTTCGTTGCAGTGTTAATGGAAGCCTACTTGTGACATTAATAAAAACATTAAATAGCTCAAAAAATAGTTTTAAAAAACTTGCAGACGCTGCCAACTTCACCAGCAGAATCTGCTACTACATTTGGCCATGATCCTGGTGGCAGGTCTTTCCTTCTGCCCTGAATTGTGCCACCTCGTTATAGCTGTCATAAAACACTCCCAACTTTTTCACAGTCAGGCCGCTGGAAGAAGATTATTATAGATGATGACTAGTGTCAACATGATGAGCTGGCCAGAATATTATGATTAATATAGATTAAAGTCAGGCAGGAAGAGCCAAGAAATATTATACAGAAAAAATTACCAAAGCACAATTCATAATAGATTCTCCAGATTGAGTCTCACTCCCAGCACATGAGAAAGTATTGTTAAGAAAGTAGTTGCTAGGTTTTACACCACCGTACATATAATGTAGGAACTGCAAATGGCCATTTTGTTCAGAATTGTTTAATCTCTATGGATTCTGTATGTTACAAATGTTGGCTGGGATTCTCTCAGAAAAATTCTTAGTGCCGAATCCACGTAAAAACTGGATTTTCAAAATGAATCTTCCACACTCTGTGCATCATAGAGTGCCTCAGCATGAATCAAATTCGATTCATACCGGCCTCCAGCAAGTTTCCCGTTCCACCAAAGCAGGCACCAGCTGAAGATACCATGTGAAATTCACTCTGGCATGAAACCAATTTTTGCCCTCCTGCCAATTTCTACACCCCCCCCCGCCCACCCACCCAACATTGAACCCAGCAGCGGGGCCAAGGGAGAATTCCACCCACAGTCCCAAAACATAACAATCTTATAAAAATCCTACATTTGCAACAGTCACTTCATGTTTGCCAGTTCAGGATATGTTTGCTCTTTCAAGCTAGCTAGCAATTTGCATGTTCAGCTTTTATCTGCTTACACATCTGTTCTTGGTACTTATTGGGTAAATTGGCTGCTTTTGATTTTATCATGTTTAGTCCATTTCCTACTTGTTGATTTAACCTCCTCTTAACCAAGCACTCGTTTTTGTCTTTTGAACCTCTGAATGTTTCATGTGTCACCCCATGAAGTATGAGACATACACATGTAATGCCATGAAGGGTATTATGTGACAAGCATGTCCTACGTGCATAGCATTTTCATATATGGAGGGGGGGAAATTTTGCGCCCACGTTCACCGCGAGCACAAATGGTGACGTAGGTGAAAAATCCCCTGAGGGTCGGGGAATGGGATTCTTCAAGGCGAGATCTCGTTTCCCGATTTTCCACTCCCCTCGCCAGTGACTTTAACAAGATTCCTCCCCAGAAAAGGCAGGAACCTCATTTCCATACACTTTAATAAATTTGAATATAATTAAAGGGCTTTCTAGTCACATGATCCCCCCCTTCATTGAATATTGATACATCGACGAGGTTTACAACAGCTATATAAAAATGGGAATCAGTCGAGGGGAACCCTCTGGGGGCATCAAGGTAATCCCAGCCCCTGGCGAGGAGAAGGACACTCTGACAAATTTAGGTAAAATTCCACTCATGGTCAAATGTTTACAGTTCATAGAGCAACACTGTTGGGAACCTGTCTACCTGAGTATGATATTGGCAATGCACTCACAGCACTCTCCCAACATTAGAGTCAGGAGGCCCAAGTTCCTTTATATTTTAATACCTCCACTGGTAAGTTGTGAATACCCAACAGGATTCCCAAGGCTGGCTGTTACATGCAGCAGTCTGACAGTTAAGCCGGGTGGGAAAAGCAGATGCTAGAAGGGAGATAGGGCAGGAGTGGTAAGGCTTAGGGAGAATGGGCAGCAGTAGGCTGGAAGACTTTGATGGAGCATCCCTGCTACTCCTGGTTGACAAATGTTTCAAGAAAAACAAATCTTTTGAGAAGCCATCTGCGACCCCTTTCATGATCTTTGTTTGGCCTTTCGGTGTTTGAGAAATGGGATTGGCCTGAACCATGCATGATCTTCCCATTTTGCTTTGAAAGATGGAATCAGATTTGGCAACAAGCATGGGTAGTTCAGTCTTGCCTGCATTGGATGGGAATGTTGGGCATCCATTTAGAAGTCTGCGGGAAAGTTGTTTGAGGCAAACAAATGGGTGTACAAGGCCCTCACCAGATGTTGAACCGTTGGTTGCTTGTTTTTCAGGCGAGAAGGAAGTGATCAGCAACTGAACGTCTGTTCCATTGTTTAATTCATTTGTGTTTTAACAACGCATAACTAATTTGATATATTACACGGTGAGGATGATTAAAGAGACTTCCACTTCAATTGATTTCAAATTTAACATTGTGCAAAGCCCCGTACCAATATCTGCATGACCTTCCTTTGCATTATTATCATATACTCTCCATTAGACTACCAAAACTATAAATATATAAAATGATTCAGAAATAGATTGGACATTTTTTCTGTTTTTGCGCAGAAAAATCAGACAAATATTTCTCGTACTGATTTTTGTCAGATATAAACACATTTATTTGTCTATTTTAGGAATGCAAATTTTGTGGATCAGAAGCAGATATATTCAATGTAATTAAACTTGAATTCAAGCTAAGTAATTCTGATTGCTCCAACTCAGAACTGGCTTTGTCCTTAACATCTATTACAATTAAGAAAAAACAGACCATTTTTACACAAACAATTAGAGTTGGTGTGATGCCAGAACCTACACATTACTAAAACAATATAATTTACCATGAACTGCTATATCCATTACTTTTTTAAAAAATCTAAGATTAGATTTAGAATTAGCATCCTTCCTGTATTTGTGTTTTGTTTGCTGGAGAAACTAGCTTTGAAGAATAATGAGTCCAACAGTCCAAGGCAGAATTACCAAGGGGAAATCAAAATCCAAATCACTTCAAAAATTTCAGCGCCCATCATCTTGGTCATGTGATCACTTACAGTTTGCCTCAAGGTGGTATTGGAAAGATCAGGGAGATTTGCAGCCAGTAGCTGCCTTGACTGTAAAATGTATGTGACAAAGGAAAACTGTCAATTAAAATAAAATTGAGGGTATCCTCAATGTGAAGACAGGTTTCGTCTCCACAAGGACTGTGTGGTGGTCACTCCCACCGATACTGTCATAGACAGATGCCTCTGCGGCAGGCAGGTTGGTGAGGATGAGGTCAAGTCTGTTTTTTCCCTCTTGTTGGTTCCCTCACCACCTTCCGCAGGTCCAGTCCAGCAGCTACGTCCTTTAGGACCTGGCCAGCTCTGTAAGTAATGGTACTACTGAGCCACTCCTGGTAATGGACATTGAGGTTCCTCACCCAGCGTACATTCTGCATCCTTGACACCCTCAGTACTTCCTCTTAGTGTTGTTCAACATGGAGAAGTACTGATTCATCAGCTGAGGGAGGGCAGTAGGTGATAATCAGCAAGAATTTTCCTTGCCCATGTTTGACCTGATGCCATGAGACTTCATGGGTTCCAGAATTGATGTTGGAAATCCAAGGACATCCCCCTCCCGACTGTATATCACTGTGCTGCATCCTCTGCTGGGTCTGTCGTACCAGTGATACAGGACATACCCAGGAATGGTGATGGTGGTGTTGGTGGTATCTGGGACATTTTCTGTCTGACTACTTCAAATTTTGGCACAAGCCTCCAGATGTTAGTACTTTGCAGGGTTGACAAGGCTGAGTTTGCCATTGTCATTGCTGGTGCCTAG
Organism: Mustelus asterias; assembly: GCF_964213995.1. Taxonomy (NCBI): domain Eukaryota; kingdom Metazoa; phylum Chordata; class Chondrichthyes; order Carcharhiniformes; family Triakidae; genus Mustelus; species Mustelus asterias. Next base: position 44,579,312 of record NC_135809.1, on the reverse strand, counting down.
ATTGATGCTACGTGGTCTGTCCGGTTTCATTCCTTATAGACTTTGTGGTGGTTTGATAAAACTTCGTGGCACCATCTGCTGTGGTAGGATTCGAAGCCAGGTCCCCAGAACAATGCTTCGGGTCATAGAAATCATCATAGAAACATAGAAATCATCATAGAAACCCTACAGTGCAGAAGGAGGCCATTCGGCCCATCGAGTCTGCACCGACCACAATCCCACCCAGGACCTACCCCCACATATTTACCCGCTAATCCCTCTAACCTACACATCTCAGGATTCTAAGGGGCAATTTTTAACCTGGCCAATCAACCTAACCCGCACATCTTTGGACTGTGGGAGGAAACCGGAGCACCCGGAGAAAACCCACGCAGACACGAGGAGAATGTGCAAACTCCACACAGACAGTGACCTGAGCCGGGAATCGAACCCGGGACCCTGGCGCTGTGAAGCAGCAGTGCTAACCACTGTGCTACCGTGCCGCCCGGGTCTCTGGATTACTAGTCCTGTGACAATACCGCTATACCACTATCTCCCCCTTGATCTTGATTAGAAAGTCTTAGTTTTATTTGTTTAACTTTCTGTGCTCCTGATGTAAAACACTTCTGTTTTATTTACTTACTTCAACAGTTTGCAAGAAAAAAATCTGTGAAATAAGGTAAGTACAAATAGCTCCACACATTATAGTTAATGCATAGGTCAAGTCATGTCTATTAGGACCTTTGCATTGGATAAACAGAAAACTTGTAAAATTCTCTGGCCAATGATTTTTAATACAATTATTTCGCAACCAGACTATAACTAATGCGACAGGGTACCTGTATTTTTTCCTCACGAAAAACACTTTGTAGGTGTTCATGAATAGAATCTGTCTAGGTTAGACACAAGGGCTGGATAATTCCACTGATTCACACTGGCCGGAAGGATCTTCTGGTCCCGCTGAGGTTGATCCTTGCCGTGGATTCCCCAACAACAGCGCGGGCGAGAAATGTAATTTGCCATCGACTTCAGCGGTACTGGAACATCCAATTGGTGACTGATGGTGAGTCGCCACCACTACGTCACCCCCCCCCCCCCCGCCCCTCTCCAGGGGTTCGGTTTTGGGGGGGGGGGGCGGTGCTGGAGAATTCCACCAAGTGTTTAGCTTATGAACATTTACAAGTGATAATATTATTCATTTCTCATGACAATTTTCACAGTCATCATCTTCTTCAAAAAATGTCATCAGTGGGTAAGACTTTGTTTGAGGCCTGGGTCTGAATCCAGTTCAAGCCAACGGTGCTGCTGACCTTTAAGAGCCACATGTGAAATGAGGACATTCTTACCCTAGCGCAAAGTTCTCCCTAATTTCAATACTTGGAAATCGGACAGACTATAAGGATTCCTACTGTGGCAATTAAATTTCACTTATGCAACTGAACAGGATATTCAGTTAGTGACCCACACGTGGCCCTCGAACTCTGGATATCCTACCTTCAAAGCCAGACATCTTATTCGTATTTGTGATATATGTTTTGTTGGTATGTTTTGTTTTCATTGTTATCAACATTGGGGTTAGCCATTGACCAGAAACTGAACTGAACCAGACATATAAATACTGTGGCTTCAAGAGTAGGTCGGAGATAGGAATTATGCAGCAAGTAACTCAACTCATGACTCCCCAAAGCTTGTCCACCATCTACATCATGTGATGGACTCTCCCCTTGTCTGGATGAGTGCAACTCTAAAAACACCTCAAGAAGCTTGACACCATCCAGGACAAAGCAGCCTGCTTGATTGGTACCCCTTTTGCTAACATTCACTCTCTCCAACACCAATGCATAGTGACAGCAGTCATCTACAAGATGCACTGCAGGAACTTATTAAGGCTCCTTAGGTAGCAGCTTCCAACCCATGACCACTACCATCTAGGACAAGAGCAGCAGGTACCTGGGAACACGACCACCTAGATGTTCCCCTTTAAGTTACTCATCATCCTGACTTGGAAATATATCACCTTCACTGTCACTGGGTTAAAATCCTGTAACTCTCTTCCAGACAGCACTGTGGATGTACCTACACCACAGGGACTGCAGTGGTTCAAGAAGGCAGCTCACCACCACCTTCTCAAGAGCAATCAGGGATAGGCAACAAATGCTGGCCAGCGAAGCCCGCACCCTGTCAAATGAATTATATTTTTAAAATTCAAGATGTTTGGGTAGGGCTCTTACCATTATTGCTTCATTGGTGGATGAATTCAGAATATGGATTTAAATTTGATACAAATGATTCGATACTACATGGTACATTTATCAGCCTATCAAGTTAACTGGTTTCACATTCCTGATTCCACATTCCAAGTAGAACCTGGGAGTGTTGCATTCCGACTTTCTTCCCAGTACAAATATTATTCACCCCAAGTAGCAAATTCTCATAAATCATAAGAATAATTAATGGGCCATAACTTCCTCAGAGTGACAATCAGCGTCGTTGGATTGCCATTCGGTAAGCACTTACCTGCCAAACTGTTCTGCGTCTGTCTCACCCAACCTTCTTGACTCAGGCCGGACAAGATTCAGGCAGCACAGTGAGACCCTTGGGTCCAGTGGCAGAATCTAAAAGCAGCAGAGTGAAAGAGGACGCACCCCCTTTCTACGGCACTAGGGATCTAACCATGTCAGGTCAGGGGTCAGGTTGGGGGAGGGTGGAATCCCAAAGGGGTGGATGGTCAGGGGTGGGGGAATGCAATAAGGAGGGTGCATAGTGTGATGGGGAGAAGTGGTGGAGGTGTCCCGTAGGGGGTCGGAAGTGTCGGGGGAGTCCCATGTAGGGTCTTTAAAATAGTTAAGCTGAAGTTGGGAGTGACTCTATTTCTTCTAACTCTTTCAGAGTAACTATTGGCATAACACTGGCAAAACTGTTGAAGTTAGCCATTTGAATAGCTTTGTAGTACTGTTCCCAGCTCAGGGGAAATTAGTACTTCTGGACAATTGCCACGTAAACGCTTACCTGAGATCTTCCAAGAGGGATTCCTCAGTGCACCTTTGGGGTGTCCCCCAATTCTGACATTGGAGAGCCAGGAAGTTACAGGCCAACGTAATCATAAATTATAGTATTAAGGTGTTTGATCAAGAAGGTTGTGTGTTCAAGTCGCACTCCAGAGACTTGAGACAAAATCCAGGCTGACACTTTGGAGTAGTGCTGAAAGAATGCCGGACTGTCAGAGATGCTTTGTATCAGATGAAACATTAAACCGAGGCATATGTCAGCTCTCGGGTGGAGTATCTGAATAAGAGCAGAGGGATTATCCCTGGTGTTCTGGTCAATATTTAACCTTCAATAAACATCACTAAATAAAGATTGTTTATCACATTGCTTGTGTGTGAACTTGCTACGCCCAAACTGGCCACTGTGTTTCCTACCATATAGCAGTGACTACACTTCAAAAGTATTTTATTGTCTACAAAGCACTTTAGGATGTCCTGAAGTCGTGAAAGGTGATTTATAAATTGTTATGCCTTGTGGTTCCCGGAAGTCTGAAATAATCGCACTTTAGGTTGAAATATTGGAGCTGGTATTAAATCTATTTCTCCAGATCTTGTGCTGTGCCATGATACGTTGTTAGTTCTGTGCACAAACGTTGGGTAGTACAGTAAGAAGTCTCACAACACCAGGTTAAAGTCCAACAGGTTTATTTGAAATCACGGGCTTTTGAAGCGCTGCTCCTCCATCAGGTGATGAAGCTCCGAAAGCTCGTGATTCCAAATAAACCTGTTGGACTTTAACCTGGTGTTGTGAGACTTCTTACTGTGCCTACCCCAGTCCAACGCCGGCATCTCCACATCATGGTGTAATAGTGTTTGATGTGGCTTCCTAGGTATTTACATATATATGCACTTCACATTATATTTCTTAACTCTTCTCCAATAATAACACAATCTAACATCTCTCTTTCTTTAAAAATATTATATTTCTATTTTTCAGTATAACGTTTCCAACTGATAACTTTTTAATGTTAAAACTAAATAAGATTAACAATAAACTTTTATAATTAAACTATACACCTTGAGTCTTTTATAGCTTATTTCCTTTCCTCAAAAACATTATTTATGCTATTGCTTAGGTGGTAGAATGTTATGCCTCTAACTCAAGGATTTGGTAGTCATCGTTCTTAGTGATGAGTTGGCACAGAGTTGAGCTGCATGGGCAATGTTGTATGTGTTGCCCCTGTTGCTATAGGAGTATGCTTGGTTTAGCTGAAGTTGTGTCACTAGCTGGTGATATTGTTGATGATGTACCACTTTTCGGTAATGCTGTTACTCTTGTCTTGTTTGTGATGTTGCTGGTGTTATTGGTGAACTTTTCTGCTTTTCCGGTTTAGGTATAAGTTGAATATGACTCTGTTCCTTGTTCTGGTTTCAGCTTCACCAACAACTTTTGCAGAGTTCCAGGTTTTCAGGATTGAACTCTGTAATGTTTGTCCTCTCAACAACTTGGGCAAGGAATTGGCATGCTTGTTGCAGTGTTGACCTCTTTCTTCCTGAGTTGTTGTCTTACACCCTCCAAATTACCAGCAAGAGGTATCTTGCTTGGTGGAGTTATCTTGTAGCTTGTGCTATGCATTAGCTCTTTCTTTGGGTACCCATTTTCTTCCTGATTTTCTGGAAAGATCCTTTGATATAGCATGAGTAATTTGATGTTACTGTGTGCTCCGATACCAAATTTCAGTTTCAGATTTATGGTTACGGGCTTATTTCTCACCTTCTATCTGATCTGAATAGTTGAGTTTCTTCCCTATGGGAACTATTGCATTCAGATTTTCCTGTAGGTGTATAGTTCCTATGTCTATTGCACCCTCAAACTCATCACCATCTTCCAAGGTAGGATGTTCGGGTTTCTTTACTTTTTCATTCGCCCTGTTGTTTTACCTCTGGAACTACTCCACCATCCTCTTGCTTTGTTTGTCCTGCACATCTTTTCCCAGTGGTAGTGCTTCCACATGCTCTGCAGTTTGATCCTTATGTAGGACATTCCTTTCTGCCTGTGAACTCATGTGGTCGTCCACAGCTCTTGCACATCTTCCTCTCTGACTGTTGTGCATTCTTTTGTTGCTGTTTTTTTTTACTTTTCCAATTCAATCAAATCAAATCCAATTCAGAGTCTCAACAAGTTGAGACATTTTAGATCCAGGCTGACAAGACAGGACGGGAGACCAAAACCACCCTGTCCTGGGCCTGATCTACATGAGTCAAGCTGATTGGAGAAGGGGGAGGATCCTTCTCCAAGACTTGAACTCATTTGCATCTTAGCCAAAAGGCCGAGATGCCGCTTTTAAAAATTGCTTCATATGAAACATATGAAGCCTCAGCGTAACCTAATGACCTCGACCAAGCGCGGCCGACAATGGGGTGCCGTCCATACACTTGATCTTAGCCAAAAGGCCGAGAAGCTTCACTGTATCAACACTGCTGTCTTTCCTTTGATGTAATTAAAGGCTAGTCATTGGTGTAGTCATCAGTCTACTCATTACTTCATGTGCTTAGCAGTGTCAACCATTAGTGATGTTCTAAGTTTGTTCTTTCCAATCAAATCTTTTTGTTCTTTAGGGTGTGCAGAGAGCCCCAAGTGAAGCAATCAGCCAGCCTTTCATCTGTTTCCCTGAATTCATACTTGCTGGCTTCATTTCTCAATCACGTTAAGAAATTGTCAACATGTTCACTGTAAAATGGTTTGACTTGGGCCTGGGATGTGTGCTGAATTTCTCAAAAGTTTTGTTTGAGTTTTTACCGTCACTCTCATTTATGTTCCAATGATTGAAATGATTAGACCTCTCTCTCATGTCCACAAAATGATGCAGTTTGCTCTTCACTAGTGCCTTTCAAAAAGCTACTAAATGTCAATCTTCACTTTTGTCTAACCTTCTCAAATGCCTCATCAGGCCTGTCAATTTATCCTGGGCTGGAGCTGACCGTTCGTTGATGTGGGTCAGCCATCCCTTTTTCACACGATTTGTTCAGTTTTGTTTCTCTCTCTTGCACTAATTTCAATTGTTTTTTCTTAATCTAATTCAGCATTAAATCCATTTAAAATGTTTGGATTTTACTCACAGGAACCTGCTGCCACTATCTTGTGAATCGCAGAAGTCTGAAAAAACTTGTAGACACAAGATTGGTGCTGATCATAGAATAGAATCACTACAGTGCAGAAGGAGGCCATTCGGCCCATCAAGCCTGCACCGACGATAATCCCACCTGGGCCCTATCCCCACATATTTACCCTGCTAATCCCCCTGACACTAAGGGACAATTTAGCATGGCTTAACCCACACATCTTTGGAGTGTGGAAGGAAATCAAAGAACCCGGAGAAAACGCACACAGACACGTGGAGAACGTGCAAACTCCACACACACACAGTTACCCGAGGCCGGAATTGAACCTGGACCCCTGATGCTATGAGGCAGTGGAGCTAACCACTGAGCCACAATGCCGTGATATTGAGTATGTTACTCCAGATCCCTTCTTGTGCTGCAGATACATTGTTAGTTTGGTGCACAGACTATAGTGAGGTTTTGTGGCACAGTGGATAGCGTCCCTGCCTCTGAACCAGATGCTTTGCGTTTGACTCCCTCTTGTTGGTCAAGGAAGATGCGTTCATAACACAGTCAAACATGGTGAGTGTGTCAACCTGATAACTCTTCCAAACTCGCCAATGGCTGGCGGTAAAAACGGGAGAGATGCCTGGTCAGCCACGCTTGATGTGGAATGGTGTCAATCAAGCTATTAGCCTCTGGCAACAGACTAGCAAGTGACCTGTTCCAGGAATTTCAGATGAAAGTCTGCCTTAGTGCACCACTGGGTATGGGAAGCGAATTGGAATGGACAGACTTGTGCAGCAGTGAGCATCCTGGATACCTATGTATACATATGTATAACAATATTAATCCTAACTCTTCTCAAACAATATAACAGTAAAACATAAATTCAAATCTTTCATTTTAATATGTTCAGCTTAATTGATTTTAATTTTGTTTCTGTTCATTCTAGTTGGAGAAACAACATTTGCTTTTCAACCAAAGAAAACAGGTATGGAACAAACCCGATTCAAAAATCACTATTTCTGTGGAACTTTTAACTCATTTGATTACTTCAGTGTTTTTCAGAATTCTTAAAATTGAAATGTTATGAGCTGAATTTGGCAGATATTTTATTGTTTGATGTGGCTGCATGTTGATGGTAAGAGGACAGAATTCAAATTTAAAAATATATATTCCTAGACCACTGGTAGTGAATGAGGCAAAATATTAATCAGTCAATAAATTCCCTGCATAAAGGTCAGTGTTTCCTGCTGCTTTGTTTTCACAGTAAGAGTTTTAACAACACCAGGTTAAAGTCCAACAGGTTTATTTGGTAGCAAATACCATAAGCTTTCGGAGCGCTGCTCCTTCGTCAGATGGAGTGGAAATGTGCTCTCAAACAGTGCACAGAGACACAAAATCAAGTTACAGAATACTGATTAGAATGCGAATCCCTACAACCAGCTAGGTCTTAAAGATACAGACAATGTGGGTGGAGGGAGCATTAAGCACAGGTTAAAGAGATGTGTATTGTCTCCAGACAGGACAGCCTGCAAGTCCAGGAGGCAAGCTGTGGGGGTTACTGATAATGTGACATAAATCCAACATCCCAATTTAGGCCGTCCTCATGTGTGCGGAACTTGGCTATCAGTTTCTGCTCAGCGACTCTGCGCTGTCGTGTGTCGTGAAGGCCGCCTTGGAGAACGCTTACCTGAAGATCTGAGGCTGAATGCCCGTGACTGCTGAAGTGCTCCCCCACAGGAAGAGAACAGTCTTGCCTGGTGATTGTCGAGTGGTGTTCATTCATCCGTTGTCATAGCGTCTGCATGGTTTCCCCAATGTACCTTTGTTTTCCAACATTCCTGATGCTGGACAAGAATAGTATAAGGCTGTATAAGCTTTCAAAAACAGGAAAATGTCATTAGTTCGGAATAAACTTGTTTATTTATAATAGATCAGGTTCAACTATTCTTCTATTTGCCACATTCCTTCTCTTTGCAGAAGCACATATAATTTATCTCTTGAATTCATTTGTAAACAGTCTCGTTCAATGGCATTTTCCATTAATATGTTCCATATTTAAGTTATGTAATGTTAGCATTCATGTCAAGAGGGCTAGAATACAAGAGCAGGGATGTACTTCTGAGGCTGTATAAGGCTCTGGTCAGACCCCATTTGGAGTATTGTGAGCAGTTTTGGGCCCCATATCTAAGGAAGGATGTGCTGGCCTTGGAAAGAGTCCAGAGGAGGTTCACAAGAATAATCCCTGGAATGAAGAGCTTGTCGTATGAGGAACGGTTGAGGACCCTGAGTCTGTACTCATTGGAGTTTAGAAGGATGAAGGGAGATCTTATTGAAACTTACAGGATACTGAGAGGTCTGGATAGAGTGGACGTGGAGAGGATGTTTCCACTAGTAGGAAAAACTAGAACCAGAGGGCGCAACCTCAGGCTAAAGGGACGATCCTTTAAAACAGAGATGAGGAGAAACTTCTTCCGCCAAAGAGTGGTGAATCTGTGGAACTCTTTGCTGCAGAAGCGCATCAAGGTAGATAAATCTGCAGGACCTGATGAGGTATATCTCAGGACGTTGTGAGAGGCTAGGGAGGAAATTGCGGGTCCCCTAACTGAGATACTTGAATCATCGATAGTGACGGGTGAGGTGCCTGAAGATTGGAGAGTGGCAAATGTTGTGCCTTTGTTTAAAAAGGGCTGCAGGGAAAAGCCTGGGAACTACAGGCCAGTTAGCCTCACATCTGTGGTGGGTAAATTGTTGGAAGGTATTTTGAGAGACAGGATCTACAGGCATTTAGAGATGCAAGGACTGATTAGGAACAGTTAGTATGGCTTTGTGAGTCGAAAATCATGTCTACCAAATTTGATTGAGTTTTTTGAAGGGGTAACCAAGCAGGTAGATGAGGGCAGTGCAGTTGATGTTGTCTACATGGACTTTAGCAAGGCCTTTGACAAGGTACCACATGGTAGGTTGTTGCATAAAGTTAAATCTCACGAGATCCAGGGTGAGGTATCTAAATGGAAACAAAATTGGCTTCTTGTAGAGAATTGTTTTTCAAACTGGAGGCCTGTGACCAGCGGTGTGCCTCAGGGATCAGTGCTAGGCCCACTGTTATTTGTCATTTATATTAATGATTTGGATGAGAATATAGTTAGTAAGTGGTTAGTAAGTTTGCAGATGACACCAAGATTGGTGGCATGGTGGACAGTGAGGAAGGTTATCTCCAATTGCAGCGGGATCTTGATCAATTGGGCCAGTGGGCTGACGAATGGCAGATGGAGTTTAATTTAGACAAATGCGAGGTAATGCATTTTGGTAGACTGAACCAGGGTAGGACTTACTCAGTTAATGGTAGGGTGTTGGGGAGAGTTACAGAACGAAGAAATCTAGGGGTACATGTTCACAGCTCCTTGAAAGTGGAGTCACAGGTGGACAGAGTGGTGAAGAAGGCATTTGGCATGCTTGGTTTCATCGGTCAGAACATTGAGTACAGGAGTTGGGACGTCTTGTTGAAGTTGTACAAGACATTGGTACGGCCACACTTGGAATACTGTGTGCAATTGTGGTCACCCTATTATAGAAAGGATATTATTAAACTAGAAAGAATGCAGAAAAGATTTACTAGGATGCTACCGGGACTTGATGGATTGAGTTATAAGGAGAGGCTGAATAGACTGGGACTTTTTTCTCTGGAGCGTAGGAGGCTGAGGGGTGACCTTATGGAGGTCTATGAAATAATGAGGGGCATAGACAAGGTAGATAGTCAATATCTTTTCCCAAAGGTAGGGGAGTCTAAAACTAGAGGGCATAGGTTTAAGGTGAGAGGGGAGAGATACAAAAGTGTCCAGAGGGGCAATTATTTCACACAGAGGGTGGTGAGTGTCTGGAACAAGCTGCCAGAGGTAGTAGTAGAGGCGGGTACAATTTTATCTTTAAAAAAGCATTTAGATAGTCATATGGGTAAGATGGCTATAGAGGGATATGGGCCAAATGCGGGCAATTGGGATTAGTTTAGGGGTTTTTAAAAAAAAAGGGCGGCTTGTTGGGCCGAAGGGCCTGTTTCCATGCTGTAAACCTCTATGACTCTATGAGAAGGCTGTGAAGACCAGGTCATTGAGTGTCTTTAAGACAGAGATAGATATGTTCTTTATTAATAAGGGGGTCAGGGTTATGGGGAAAAGGGAGGAGAATGGGGATGAGAAAAATATCAGCCATGATTGAATGGTGGAGCAGACTCGATGGGCCGAATGGCCTAATTCTGCTCCTGGGTCTTATGGTTATCCTTTAATGAAAAGTTTAGGTCTAGCTTCCCTTTTTACCCCGAATTATAGTCAGTTGACCAAATACCAAACAAATTTAGCGTAGACACTTAGCAAATTCATGAGATGGCAAATATGATTAAGCTATTGTAAATATGTGCCAAGAAAACAATACTGCCCAATTAAAGAATTCGCTCATTGTCAAGGCAACTGGATCATTGTAGACTTATGAGCCTAGCTATGTTGTTTGGTGTTACTTCGATTCTTGCTGAAATCTGGTTTGAAGGGTAACTATACAGGTCGTGAACCAGTTAAGTGCTGTTTGAAAGCTCAGAATTTAAAGGGCACCATTTTATGACAAAATGTGTTTGTAAAATCTTTTCATACAGTCACACGATGCAAAAGCATGACTTGCATCAATATCCCAATCAATTGGTTCTAATTCTTCTTCCTCAATAAAATAGTTTACATACACATTTCAACAGCACCATTAACCTTTAAAAATAAATTTAACAGGAACTATATTTTAAAGGCACAGCAATACTTTAAAGGAGTAGACTGTAGGTTAGGGCAAGTTCTGACATGTAAATAGTTAACAAATTACGTTGGCGTTATAGAATGCTACTTATTCGGTTCCTATTTTTTAAACTACTGTGTGAGATTCCATGCAGCTTTTTTGATATATATTAATGATCTGAACCTGGGTATCAGGGAATAATTTCACAGATTGAAGGTGACACATTACTCAGAAATGTGGTAAACCATGTTCACATATAGTTCCAGACTTCAGGAGGCTGTTGCAGTGTTTTGCCATTTTATGGAGGGAGTAGCATCAGAAGAGCAGACGTATTGGCATGTTGGTGCAAGTCATGCCTTTACATGATGTGATTCTAAGTAAAGGTCTCACAAACACTTACTGTGTCATCAAATAGTGTCCTTAAAATGGGCAGGTACATGGCAGATGAAGATTAATGTCAAAAATGTGAAGTGATGCATTTTGGCAGAAAGAATGAGTAGACATAAACCAAATGACACAATTTTAACTTTTAAAAAAAAGTTTATTTATTAGTATCACAAGTATGCTTACATTAACACTGCAATGAAGTTACTGTGAAAATCCCCTAGTTGCCACACTCCGGTGCCTGTTCAGGTACACTGAGGGAGAATTTAGCATGGCCAGTGGACCTAAACAGCACTTCTTTCAGACTGTGGGAGGAAACCAGAGCACCCGGAAGAAGCCCACACAGACATGGGTAGAACGTGCAGAATCTGCACAGACAGTGACCCAAGCCGTGAGTCGAACCCGGGTCCGTCCTGGCGCTGTGAGGCAGCAGTGCTAACCACTATGCCACCGTGCCAACTTGGATAGAGGAACGGAGACTTGGGGATATATGCATACCAATCTTTGAAGGTAGCAGAACAAGTTGAGAAGGCTGTTTATAGAAAAAGTGGTGCAGGATTTCAGTTATATGGTGAGACAAGAGAAACTAGGATGGTACACGCAGAGAAAGTTAAGGGGAGATTTAATGGAGATATTCAAATCCTGAACAGTTATGATCAAGTAAAAAGTAGAAACTATTTACTATTTTATTACAAAATAAAACAGAAGGAAGATGAGAATTTGTTTACGCAGTAAATTATTATCTGGAGTGCACTGCCTGATAGGGTGGAGGAAATAAATTTAATGAGAACCTTCAAGAAGAAATTGTATAAATGCCTGAAGGAGAAATTGTGCAGCGCTGTGGGGAAAGTACAGGGGAGTGGGACTTAATTGGATGATTCTTTCCAACTCTCTTTATTGAAATAATAAAGTGCCAAATGGCTGATAATTATGATTGCTTGTGGGATGTCTGAAGGCCAACCACGTATTTGGCAACTATCCAGTTCATGAAGAGACAATCTTTGCAATTCCCACCATCAAGATTGGGAAAATAGCTGACATGGAGCAAGCTGATTCTACCTCACAATCCACTGAGACTCGTAATTCTGGCACATGTGCTGAAGTCTGCATGCTGGTAAGAAATGAAGTGCAGTGAATTATGACATTAGTTCATCCTATCCCAAATAGAATTTTACATCCCCTGCAGGAGCTCCATAAATAAATTGGAAATAGTTCGTACATTTGTCAGTTTATTGAGGCTTATGGAGAACATTAACTTAAACCAAATAAGGTTGAACTTGAAATTTCTAACATTTTACACTATCTGCCAAAATGTGATCAATATGTTGTTTTAGAAATGCATGTAGTTTTGGTCATTGAAGATTTTTTTTTACCGGTTTTATTCGTTTGGTGCAAATTCAGCTCCTAAAATAAACGACCTAATATGTTTGCATTTACTATTTGCCCCTTTCATCAATCTCTGGTGGGAATGGGTTGGACGTTTTGGATGCCCTAAGATTCTGTGTTTAAGTAATTCTATATGAAGGCTCAGAAATGAAACACTTTTCCATACCTGACACACAAGCTTAAATTTCCTCTAGTGTAGAGTTTCTGCTGGGCGTGCATCAGGGTAGGAGTTTTGCCCAATCTGTGTCCCTTCTCTGGCGCTTTTCCAAGGCTAAATCCTCAGATGCAGCAGAAAATAGGAGTGGAACAAAATTTGGGAGGGTAAAATTGTCAAGATAAGGTCAAAGAGCACCAGTGTGAGATGGCTGGATTGGAAAGGTGGGGAGTTGGAGTGTAGTGGGAAGATGGGATGTAGTGTCTGTGAACTAGACGTGGAGGATGTAGAGTACTGTAGTCAATGGAGGCAATTAGAGGGGTTGGGGAAAGTGTTGATTAACAATATTTCCAAGTTTAATTGGTACTCCCATACCATAATTTATTAACAGTGGGGAACATTTTGAGGTATCCTGCCAGGTGTAAATGGGCAGTACTGTACCCAATTTAGAAAGGATTGATTTATTGTCTGTCTTCTGCTGCCACTGTGGCCATTGCCAGTGGAATGAATTCCACAAAGCAAGTTTGGCATGCTCCCCATCCAAGTCCCATTCCCCCTTCCCCGCCACGCCTGGAGCTTGGCTGGATCAGCGGATTGCCCTCAGTCATTGTCATTTCTCCACTCCCCACTCAGCCCAACATTCAAATCCTAATTGCAGCCACCCTTTGAGACTAACTGGGCCGTTTGTGGTGAGTATTGAGCAGCCAACGACTGCTCTGCCTCTTGGTTCCCAGTTAAGTCCACACTAAGATGAAAATTTACCCCATTATGTTTTCTTCTTCCTCAATTTAAATAAAGTCTCCAGTGCTGTCCATCACTTCCATCAAGAGTAATGGAATATGTTTTCCTCATTTCTATATAAACAACTTTGAGCTGAGATGCTAAGAGATGATTGTTTTATTTTGCAGTTGGATTTAACTGCCTCCTCTGATTTTAGAGTTTCTCCCCTCCACTCTCTTCAGAACTTGGACAGTCTTTGCAGAGAGCAGGAAGTTATGCAGGAACTTGCTGGATTTAAGCCCAGATCTCATATTCCATGATACTGCGACTTGTCACATTGCCATGGTGCAAGTAGGGTTGATTAAAAAACTGTTTGTTAGGAAATTGATACAGCTGTTTACAAGAATTCAGGAGGTGATAATCCAGTTAAGAGTTAATGATTAAATTGGTTGTGGACTTAACATTTCAGCCTTCTAGCTTGTTTGCAAAAGCTAAACCGTAGTGCCTGTTGTGATTGTTCTATTGTCAAAAGGAGGCTGGCTGTACCAGGTAATATTTTTGCTCTTTTGCCTAATCCCAGCATGCAACATATGAACATAAAATACGCATTAGTTGTTTAACCTAAAAGCCTATTTCCTCTGCAAACCATCTGCAATGCTCCCTATTATAAAATTTTTCCAATTGTTTCTCCTCACCATCACCCCCCCCCCCCCCCTCCTCCCCACACCCCCACAACCCCACACCTCCAGTGGAAATGAAAACACTAGTATCATCTTTCTGGGCATGAAACATTCTTGCCAGCAAATCAGGGCCAGGAAGATGGGCACAAATCGGATTTTTGGCCTTTCACGCAATCCTCCCGGCTCATCACGCTGTTTGACGGGCAGGACGAGGTGGTGAGATTATGCCCATGGTCTCCCTCCAAATATTCTGCTCCAGCCCACCACTAAAATAGTAAAAAAAGAAAAACTCTGGAATTGTATGTGCATCATTTATATTTCTCCTGAATAGGTAATAGGAGTAGTAGGGAAGGCAAAATGAGAAGGGAGTGTGTTAGTATTTAGTAAGGATGATGTAATTCTAAATAGGAAAGATATACTTGATGGTTCTACTTTGGCTTGAGTTAAGGAACAAGCTGAGATTTATTTCATATGGCTCCAAATATTGTTGGTGAGTTTCAAAGATATGTAACAAATAGCATAGAAATATTAGGAGACATTAATAATAGACTGGGAAGAGGATAGAGCAAAGATGAGAAATTCCTAATATGTGTACAGGAAAAATTTCTTGATCAATATGTCTCTATTCCAACAAGGAAGGAGGCAGTGTTGTGTTTGCTTCTGGGAAATAAATTAGGCAAAGTGGAGGGTGTTTATAGAATCATAGAATCCCTACAGTGCAGAAGGAGGCCACTTAGCCCATCGAGCCTGCACTGGCAACAATCCCACTCAGGCCCTAACCCCACATATTTACCTTCCTAATCCCTCTGACACTAAGGGGCAACTTATCACGGTCAATCAACCTAACCCACACATCTTTGGACTGTGGGAGGAAACTGGAGCACCCAGAGGAAACCCACGCAGACACGGGGAGATCATGCAAACACCACACAGTCACCCAAGACCAGAATCGAACCCAGGTCCCTGGCGCTGTGAGGCAGCAGTGCTAACCACTGTGCCATCGTGCAGCCCATGGGTGTTATGCTAGGAAATCATTTTTCCTTTTGCACTTGCCTGGATGAGTGCGGCTCCAACAACACTCAAGAAGCTCAACACCATCCAGGACAAATCAGCCTGTTTGACTGACACCCTATCAACCACTGTAAACGTTCACCCTCCATACCAGCACACCATCCACTAGATCCACTGCAGCAACTTGCCAAGGCACCTTCAGCACCTTCCTAACCCACAGCCTCTACCACTAGAAGATCAAGGACAGAAGGTGCATGGGAACACCAGCACCAGCCATTTCCCTTCCAAGTCATTCACTATCCTGACTCAGAGCTATATTGCCACTCCTTCACGATCACCGGGTCAGAAACCAGGGACACCCTGTCGAACAACACTATAGATGTACCCACACCACATGGATTGCAATGGTTCATGAAGGAGGCTAACGACCACCTTCTCAAAGGGACATAGGGAAGTAAAATGTTGGCCTTGCCAGCAATACTCACATCCCAGGAGCGAGTAAAATAAAAAAAACATTTAATTATTGACTCATCTATCATCAGTGCCAATTGTGCCTCTGTTGATGGTTTTCTTGCCATTGAGTCAGAAGGCTGTGGGTTCAAGTCTCTTCATTCTGAGACTTGAGCACAAAACGTCTAGGCTGATTCTTCAGGGCAGGAAGTGCTGTACTTTAAATGTTGCCTTTCAAATGAGATGTTAAACAAAGGCAGTGCCTGACCTCTCGGGTGGACATCAAAGATCTCTTGGTTCTATTTTTAAAGAACAGCAGGGGAGTTATACTTGATGGCTTGACTAATATTTATCAGCGTTCCCCTTTCCCTGGGGTGTCATGCCTCTCTCTCTCTCTTCTCCCCCCACCCTTCCCCCCCCCACACCATGGAATACAAAAGCAATGAGATCCTGCTGAAACTTTATTAATCACTTGTTAGGCCTCAAAGGAACATTGAAGACAATTCCAGACACCACAGTTCAGGAAAAATGTCACATTGAGAAAGGCTATAGTTTATGTTTACCAGAATATTACCGACAATGAGGGTCCACAAGAGACCATGTGTAGGGAATAGGAAAGGGCCAGCCATGGAGATTCCCTTTTGAGGGTGCAGTCCTCTCCAAGCTGCGCTCAATGGGACTAAAGATACAGAACATGGGGAGCGAGCAATGAAGAAGAGAATGGTAGAGTACATTGTGATCCCCATTGAGACCGATAAGTTTCAAAAAGATATTTGAATTTATAATGACTAACTGGAAGAATCACACAACAAAATTTCAAGTTTTAAAAATTTTACTGTAACCATTGTCTAAAACTATTCACTTGGGACCTTATATTCTAAAGTACTGAAAAGTTTCCCACATGTGTCTTTTAAAAAGACCAAAAATCACCCTCCACTGTTTTACTATCCTTTAAGTGGACACTTCATTCTCCAGGAACCAAAGCTATTCTAAGCTCCCAATGGCTTGCTTCCTTTTCCAACTGGATAGCTTCTAATCCGTGGACTGACTTTCAAGGTGAGGGTTACCCTGCAGATTCCTCCCTTTAAGTAAAGCTAGGTGAATCTTCCAGCCTAAATTAAATCCTCACAGCTTGATCTCTTCAATGATACGGCAAGCTCCCTCCCTCTCTCAGATCTTTGCAGACTGACTTGTCTGTGAGGTTCAGGGATATCTAAAGAAACCTCTGAGCAATGACTTGCAATGAAACCTTCTCTTCTCAAAACCCATCTCCATGGAAATGAGCATCACATGGACCTTGCGTCTAGGTAGAAATGCTAATGAGCTATCCTTTAAACTCACAATTCATTCTATCTTGGAATTAAATAGAGAGTTTAAAGTATAACTGTTTACAAAACATGACATTCCTAGCACCTTACTGTGAGACTTAGAGAGAG
This sequence comes from Mustelus asterias, assembly GCF_964213995.1. NCBI lineage: Eukaryota > Metazoa > Chordata > Chondrichthyes > Carcharhiniformes > Triakidae > Mustelus > Mustelus asterias. The sequence continues at coordinate 44,562,247 of NC_135809.1, read as the reverse complement.
TCTACCCACTATCAGCATAGCTGCTCTGGTCATTGTTTACTGCTGCAAAAATCGTGCACCTTCTTTCCAGTAAAGAAATCATGTTTAACTAACTTGCTGGAGTTTTTTGAGGAGGTAACAAAATGGCTTGATGAGGGCAATGCCTTGATGTGGTGTACATGGACTTTCAGAAGGCATTCAATACAGTGCCACACAACAGACTTGTGAGTAAAGTTATAGCTCACGGAATAAAGGGAATAAAGTAGCGACATGGATACAAAATTGGTCAAATAATAGAAAGCAGATAGCAATAGTTAGTGGATATTTTTCAGGCTGGGGGCAGCTTTGTAGTGGTGTTCCCCAGGGTTGGTATTGGGACCTTTGCTTTTCTTGATACATATTAATGATCTTGATCTTGGTGTACAGGGGGCAGTTTCAAAGTTTGCAGATGACACAAAACTTGGAAGTATTGTAAACTGTGATGAAGACAAGGTAGAACGTCAAAAGGGCATAGATAAGTTGGTGGAGTGGGCAGATAGGTGGCAGATGAAGTTCAATGCAGAGAAGTGTGAGCTGATGCATTTTTGTAAGAAGAACATGGATGGACAATGTAAAATAAGGGGTAAACTTCTTAAGGAGGTGCAGGAGCAGAGGGACCTGGGTGTATATGTGCATCAATCATTGAAGGTGGCTGGACAGGTGGAGAGAGCAGTTAATAGAGCATACAGTATTCTGGGCTTTATTAATAGGGCATAGAATATAAGAGCAAGGAGGTTATGTTGACCATATACAAGACACTATTTAGACCCCAGCTGAAATATTATGTACAATTCTGGCATTGCACTATAGGAATGATGTGAACACATTTGGGAGAGTGCAAAAGAGGTTTACAGGTATGGTTCCAGAGATGAGAGACTTCAGTTATGAGATTGATTGGAGGGGTTGGGACTGTTCTCCTTTGAGAGAATAAGCCTAAGAGGAGATCTGATGGAGATGTTTTAAAATCTTCGATAGGGAGAAACTGTTCCACTCGTGACAAGATCAAGAACGCGAGGGCTCAAGTTTAAAGTGATTTGCAGAAGAGGCAAATGTGATTTGAGAAATGTACTGCCTGGCAGATTCAATCGAGACATTCAAGAGGGCATTTGATGATTACTTGAAAAGAAACAATGTGCAGAGGTACGGGGAAAATGCAGGGAATGGCATTAAGTCGTGATGCTTGTTTGGAGAACTGGTGCAAACACAATGAACCAAATGGACTCCTTCTGCGCCGTAACAATTCTGTGATAAAACAACTTGGGCCCCCTTTGAACCTTTAGTCATCAAGCCAAGCCTCCCAACTTATTCTTGGCAGTATTCAGAACAGGTCACATGGCCCTCTTCATTATTCCATTTTACCTTAAATGAAAGAGAGAGCACCAAGACATAATCTTATAAACGTCATATATGTAACATCGCCCCGCCCCCTCCCCCAACTCAAAAAAACAATGGCAAGTCATCACCAAAGTGATGAATTTTCAAAATCACTATCCAAAATAAAGCAACAGATAACATTCTACACATTTTAATAACTGTACTTAGTGTACACAATATTTTTTATTAATCTTTTCCCTTTCGTCCCATCTCACCATTACACAATCTAAATCAATACTCTTACATGGATTAACCCATAATGTAACAGGATTTAAAGTCTAACATGAGTCTTTAAAGTTCTTTCTCTCTCATAAATAAAAATTTGCTTACTGCCAGTGGCTTTGTCTTTTGTTATGCGTCATAGAATATTTTCCTTCTCACTCTGTAATTTGCACCGTTTTCTGGTATCTTTGATTAAAAGATGGCAAGATTGGTTCAGCATTGGCAACTTTGTCAAGAATGATGCTGTAACTTGCTGACAATCGCTGTGAATTTTGAATTCCATTAGGTGTAAGTGGTAAATCAAGATAAAATCCCCGTCACAATTCTTCATGTTGACTTTTAAACACAGTCTCCACCTTGTTCAATTTTTAGTTCTTTCATGGCTGTAGGTATATTTTATTATCCAGGCTGATGAAGAACTGTCCCAAATGGCACAATCTCTTTATCATAGTCCCTGCCAAAATGATGGAACCCCTTTCAGGTCTGGAACAAAACATTGAACTGCATGCCTGGTTGGTGCTCTTTATTAGAGCAAACCAAATATCATGCGGCCTTGAGACTTCCAACCAATTTGTGTGAGTGAATTGGATGACACATGAATTCTGTCTAAGGGCCCATGACATGGGTCAGGAAAGCTCACCAGCATTTGCATTCTTGAAGCTACAGCAAGCAAAGCATTAGAGAGCAGAGCTGGAAAGGGTGCCCTACCAGGTGTCTCACTCTTACCTGGAGATCCTGCTGTAGGATCAGAGGGATTGTGTGAATTGAGCTCTCCTAACCTCTCCAACCAATCAGGCATGGATGGGTGTGGCCAAGAAAATCAACAGCAAGAGTGCACTTCTTCCAACCTGGAGACACTGCACCAAGAGAGTCTAGGAGCACAGGAGGACATGACAAGTGAGTGGCATAACAAGTTCCGGTACCAAGACCCACAGTTTGACTTGCCCAGAATTTTCCTACACAACATGCACCTTGCAGCTCCATTCATTTCTCTCCCTGCAGGCATCCTCACATCCTCATCTTGACAGCCAACACTCACGCTCATCGTCAGCCTATTGTCCTCTCTACCAATGCCTCACAATCACTCCCATAATTGCTCTTCTCCCCTCCACACAAACCCTTGCAAGAGAGAACACAAATTGGTGAGAGACACATACCCATCAGTGGGGAGGGAGAAAGTGATGGCACTCCAGTGACAGGCACATTGTCAGCCATTGGCACTGCATGCCAAAGCTCCACTGAGGAGGAGATCTTGTCCCAGAATGCTGCAAATGTCGGCAGCAAGCAGCTGGAGCCTTTGAAAGTGCTGGTGCTCAGATGTGTGTAGCGAGATGATCCTCTGCTTGTAGACCCTTTGATAAGGGTCTACATTCCTTCCAGCTAGATTCTGATACTTATCCCATCTGCTTCTTTATCTAGCCTTATCAGCAGAACCTTCTATTGCTTTTTCCCTTGCCTGCTTATCAAGCTTCCCCTTACATTCATCTATGCTATTTGCCTCAACCACTTCAAGTGGTGACACGTTCCACATTCTGACTGTTCTTTGGGTAAAGAATTCCAAAATTTATTCTGAATTTCTATTGGGTTTATTGATGACCATCTTGTAGTTATGACTCCGATTTTGGTCTGTCCCACAAGTGAAAATGTCTGTATGGTTACCCTATTAAACTCTTAAAATAATCTTGAATATCACTGTCAGGTCACTCCCAAGCCTTTTCTTTTCTGAGAAAAGGGTTCCAGCCTATTTAGCCTTTATAAATAACTATATCCTCTCAATTCTGGTATCAACCTTTGAACATTCTTCGCACTTACATGAATGCATCCAAATCCATTTATAGAGACTGGATCTGTACGCAGTACTCTAAATGTGGTCTGAGCAATGTTCTATATAATTTTAACATAATTTGTTTGCTTTTCAATTCTATCCTTGTAGAAATAAATCCCAGTGCATGGTTTGTTTTTACTTAATGATGTTTTATAACCTGCATCGCTACTTCAAGTGATTAGTATACCTGTAGCCATAGGCATCTTTACTCCTCCATCCCAAAAAATGTCTTCCATTAACTGTATGTTTAACTATATTGCAGAAAAGTACGGAATATTATGCAGCTTCTCTGATGTTTTAATATGTATAAACGTAACAGAAAAAATGAAAAACCAGAAATATGGTCTTACAATACCATTTTAGACCACCAGAGACCACTATATTATAAGAGAAAGAAGTAAAATTGTGATTGGAGGAGGGAAAAATGTGATGAAGAGGCGTCATAAACCAATAGTTGAACAAATTGATTATAACAGATTCTGGATTGTTGTGTATACCGGATTCTGGATGGTTGCGTGTACCGGATTCTGGATGGTTGCGTATACCGGATTCTGGATGGTTGCATATACCGGATTCTGGATGGTTGCATATACCGGATTCTGGATGGTTGCATATACCGGATTCTGGATGGTTGCATATACCGGATTCTGGATGGTTGCGCAGACAACACAATTATCTATCCAGTTCCACAATTGATCCTATGTTTCCCATTTGTCCTATAACAGCTGTAGTTTTATTTACAGATTGAAACTCCTCTGTAGTAATTGTATAGAAATGAAATATGTCACTCAGACTCAAGATGGTTTTAGATTGAATTCAGGTCAATTTTAACCCTACATTTCCATAAATATCAGCATGTTTCAGCTGTCAGTTGACACTCTAGACCAGAATCTCTACATCCTATTTACAATGTTATTTCCTCAGTCTCTCCCCATTTCAACTTCTCGCTAAAGAGATCAACTAAAACATTGGGCAGAATTTTCCCCGACCAGTGGAGGTAGGTTCGGGGCCATTCTGAAAATTGATGGTGGCTCGTCATCCTGCCCTCTTCTGGCTCCCCTGGAGCAGGATTTATAAAAGGAGGGGTGAATCTGGATCTGTCAGATACTTTATTTAGTGCTTATTGAGGTTGCTCAGAGGTTTGAGCTGTTTTAACTGTGAATCCTGAATTTCTCAGCCAGGAACCTGTTTCCTAACCAGTCAGAACTCACCAGGGTCACCGAGGCAAGTTTCTTTAGTGAAACTGAAAAGCTGTGCAAGCTTTGATTAGTCACATTGAGGAGCTCCAGCCATGGCCATTGAGTCACTGCTATTCGTGCATTTCTTCTCCGAGAGTGCCTTCACTGCATAGAAGGCATTTCAACGGTCTAGCATTTCACTCACTCAGCTGTATTTCCCAGATACTAGTCTTCAATAACGCATAGGAGCAGCTCCTGGAGCTCCACCTTCTACCTCTGCTGAGGGTCAGAAGCAAAGGCCACACCACCACCAACTGTTCCAGCAGCACCAGCGGACTTCTCAGCCATATGTCCCTTGTGTGAAACATGAACGCAGGCATAGACCAATTAGCCAGATACTGTTGTAGGCCTTACAGCCTCAGTAACCCCAATATTTATGGGGAGGAGGAAGGGCGAGAGGCCATTTCCCAGCCATAAGCAACCAGATTAAGGTTGCTGCTGGCTGCCAGGAAGAGAGACCTGCCAGGGCCTGTCTCGGGGAAAATGGCATCCTGAGCAAACCTATTTTCTGGTGCTCTTTCTTTGGGTTTGCTTATGTGATAGCAATAGTGAAAAGATTCCCTCGTTCTAAATTCCTAAACCCCCCCTTCCTCCATGAAGATTTGCATTCTCATAGTAAATTTCACTAATCACTACTTGCAAACAGAATGACTTATTCTCCACTATAAGCTGTTTAATTATGTAAAAAAACATTGCTGTCTTGAACAAGATTCAGTAAAAGTTTGTCCACTAAACACTGAGGTTCTTTGTTTATCTTCTTGATTGATTGGTTTGATATTTTGTAACAAGGCAGGATTAATTATTAAAGTCAAATTAAAAGATCCTCTGGGAAATAGTGATCATAACACAATTGTATTTCATGTTAAGTTTGAAAGTAACATACTCTAATCACAGACAAGAATCTTAGACTTTAAAAAGCCAATTACAGAGGTTTGAGGGAAGAACTAGCTACGGTTGATTGGGAAAATAGACTAAAAAATGTGGCAGAAAATAAACAGTAGAGAAAAATTTAAAGAAACAATTCAAAATGTTCAACAAAAATACAGTCCATTAACAAACAAAAGCTCAGCCAAAAAGCCCCATCCGTGGCTCACTCAGGAAGTTAAAGATAGTATTAGATTAAACGAAGAGGCTATAACATTGCAAAGAACAAGTAGCAAGTCTGAGGATTGGAAATATTTTAGAAGCCAACAAAGAGCGCCAAAAAGTTGATAAAAAGGGATATGAATAAGAGAATAAGCTTGCCAGGAATATAAAAACAGATTGATTATATTGACTGGCGGAGCAAGATTGACAGGCTATATGATCTATTCCTTCTCCTTTTCTCGTGTCTATTTAGAAGCTTGTCTGAACTTATCTGGCCTTGGTAACTGCAAGTCTGCAGCAATCTCCACGCCACTCTTAATGCTACTTCAATTATGCTCACTTGGGTGAGGGAGCCAGCCCACTCTGCCTGCACATGCGGCCACTGTGCCTCACTCCACTTCCTAGTTCATTCTTGAGGCTCTCCTGGCCGTCACTCACTCCCTTTGGCATCTAATCCACATTCCTGATCGGAATGCTGATTGTTCCACCCATGGTTGTCAAGCAAACAGTGGGAAGCCTGTCTTGGAGCTCTCTTTCAAAGGGTTTGGGGATGGGGACTGAGGAAAATTCTGCTCAATCTCATTGGAGAACAATTTGCTGCTCAAACAGCCATTTATGATCAATGTGGAGAAGAGATGAGAGCAACTTCTTTTGTAACAGTTGCTTCAGGGTTTTCTGCACATAATCTTTCAGCCCCTCTGACCTGGTGGGTTATCCATGTCACCCATCCCTAAGGCCAATTCTGAGGCCTCCCGCACCAGGTAACAGCTTGGTTATGGAGAGGAGGAATGGAGGGAGAGATCGTGGGCGGGCACCTCAGAATGATCATGAGTCAGAGATCAGTTGAGGGTCAGAGAGGTCATTGGTCAACTGATTGTGGAAGCCTGATCGTGGACAGGTTAACAGGTAACCAGCCTCCCACCCGTTGACTCTGTCTATACTTCCCGCTGCCTCAGCAAAGCAGCCAGCACACCCCGGATATTTTCTCTTCCACCTTCTTCCTTCGGGAAAAAAATACAAAAGTCTGAGGTCATGTGCCAACCGATTTAAGAACAGCTTCTTCCCTGCTGCTGTCAGACTTTTGAATGGACTTACCTTGCATTAAGTTGATCTTTCTCTACACCTTAGCTATGACTGTAACACTACATTCTGCACTCTCTCGTTTCCTTCTCTATGGACGGTATGTTTTATCTGTATAGCGCGCAAGAAACAATAGTTTTCACTGTAAGTTCATGCATGTGACAATAATAAATCAAATCAAATAGTATGGTTGAGTCAACTCCACTGCCTCATAGCGGAAAATAGAAAGGCAGATACCTGTTTGTTCTCCCCAATCTTACGTCCCTTCAGTTGCTGGGTTTTCCCAGCCCTGAGAAACCTAGCCCAAGAGTGAACTTCCTGCTCCACTCATGGTCATTAATCAATTAGTCTCTGGTCATGAATGTGGACCATATGACAAAGCAAATAAGGGAAGGCTGGTGGCAGGCTCAGTGTAAACCGATAGGCAGATGTGGCCGATAAGCAGATGTGGCCTCCATATCTGTAGGCAGACTGTGCTGACTGTCCCACATGGATGAGCGCACATGGAGAAGTGGGTGTGGCACCAAGAACATCATAGACCCATTATTACCAAATGGGTGTCAGGAAATGCCAAACCTGAAAAACAGGTAAAAGCACACAGTCTCAGTAACGTATTTAAATAAGAATCCACTTCTGGAGAGCAGGTTAATCGCCCAAATCCCAGTCTGCCTCATTAAAACTGCAAGTGGGTATATTGGAGCTAGTTGGAATTAGGTTTCCAATGCTTTTACATTGTTACACCGCTTCCCCCACCACCACTACCTGTCTTGGGGCAGTTAAATTACCCACCAATGTAAATCTACATACATTGGCCAAGTATGTAACATGTAATCAGGAGTGATCTTGGAGCTTATCAATGAATCAGTTGTGTCTTGTGCACACAATGTTCCCATGAAGCTGGCGTCACACTTGTCCATTATGTATTGTGAGGGAGTAAAGGAAAATGAACGGGTATTTAAAAAAATACTTATTTAGTTTCCCTTTTACCATGACATAGTGGGCTGCTGCATTTCTAGATGTTTGACATTGAAAAGATTACATTAACTTTGGAATACCTGTTACTTTATTTAATAAATAATGTAAATGTAATATCTTCTACAGCTCCCTCTACAAGTCCTTGTGTTTTAAGTATAGGTTAAGTCCTAGCTGACCATGTCATCTGATTTTATTATTTTGCACGTGAGGATTATAGGATGATAAGATTTCATTAAGTTATAAATTTTGATCAATGTTATGAGTTGGATATGCTTATCATATCAAGTTCAAGCCATTGTCGAATTCTAAAGAAACGGCAAGTATAAAGCGTTTGATGTTAAAACTCCATCACCCACAGCCTGAAGAGAAGCACTGAGTATCTCTTATTCTTTAAAGGGTAGCATTATTCAGCACCTTTATAATTCCTTTTTGTTTATTGGCTTCTTTAATTCCTACCTGTGCATTTTGGAGGAAAGTGGGTTTAGAAACCTACACCCATCACCCAACCAAATAATTCAACAGGTCTGAAATGTTTAAAATTAAGATTCTCACAGGAAATTGCCAATTATGACACTGCAACCATAAAGCTGTTTCAGTTGATTTACTCAGTACATGAAATCCATGAGTATTTTACTAATAAATGGGAAAATGTTAGTTGGACAGAATGTAATGCCCTCGCTCAAGGCAAATTTCAAGCCAGGGGGCCAACTATTTGGGTAAGGGCTGGTTGGGAACTCCCCTGCTTTCCCACCTCTGCCCCGATTATGTTCAGGGAGGGAGGACTCGTGGATAGCCTTCCAGCCTTGTTGGTAATTGAGGCAATTATGTTGGCATTAATATCCACTTAAGGGCCTCATCAGGCCGCTGCTGGTGTTCGCCCAGTGACTGGCAGAGCATTCGCCAAACTCTGGCGTATTTGCTTGCTGGCTCTCGGGTTGGCGAGTGCGGGGCAGGGGTTATTCCCTTGTTGTCAGGCACTCAGTGCTTGATCGATGGACCCAGCATCAAGAAGGGGCCATCTGCTACAAGCCAATGCCTACCCTGTCTTCCGATCCTCGTGTCCCCCATCCTGCCCTCACGTGGTCTAGGTCCCTGAATGATCCCGGGCCCCTATTGGATGCATTGCCAGCAGTTACCACCCCTCCCCTGGTGGTGCTGCCTGCATTGATGAGCTGCCATCCTCTGATTGACTGGCAGCTCTTGGCAGATGGGATTTCTGCCCCCTGAGGTCCTTGGTCCCAGGGAAGGCTCGCCTCTGGCCACTCAAGTGCTTGACTGTCATTGATTATGGTGGGGCTTCCCCAGAGGAGGTAACGTGGGGCTCTCTAGCTTGCAAGTGGGACTCGTGTTATCTGGATTAAATTCTGCTCATTATGTGTCATCTATTCACATTATTATTACTAAATCCTGATCTGAAGCGAAAAGCATGTTATCAGAAATCAGCAGGCATCCCTTATGAAAAGATTGTTTTGATCATTGAGTTTCAAACCTTCGGAGGCCCATTGTTTCCAAGTTTTCTCCAACATTGAGTGACTCAGTGAAGAGGCTTTGACAGTGTGGGTTGCAGGGGGGCTTTCAGGAATTAGCCTGAAAATGAATGCTTCAGGCCAGCCTGAACATTGAGCTGATAAAATTAGGATCGATTGAATACTCAATAATATCTACTTAAACAACTCCGTTCACTGCTGATGCACAGTGAATGGCAGCGGTGTGCACCTAAAACAAGATGCTCCATAGTACTTACCAAGATTCCTTGAACAGCACCTTCCAAACCCCAGACTTCTACCACCTAGAAGGACAAGTTGCATTGAGCACCATCAACTTCACATTCTCTTCCAAGCTACACACCATCCTGGCGTGGAACTATATCGCTGTTCCTGGATCAAAATTCTGGACTTCCCTCCATAACAACATGTGGGTGTCACTGCAGCACAGAGACTGCAAGCGGGTTCAAGAAGGTGGCCCACCACCACCTTCACAAGGGCAATTATGGATGGGTAATACAAATGCTAGTCTAGCAAGCGACTCCCATGTAAAGGAACAAAAAAAAACTATGCTTACAAATAGGCAACTCCCTGACCTGGAGGCAAAATATTTGATTTAAATGGGCCTGCACAGCGAGCTTGAACAAGAGTGGGAGAAGTATTAATATTGAAATGGAACAACAGTGTATAGTGGCTGGGATGCTTTTTGCAGCACCTACATGGAATTGGGAGATTCAACGTGCAAGTCTTTAGGGCTCAAAACTCACAAGTGACTGCAGTAAAACTGACCAGTAAACCTGCTGCCAATTTTTCCTTACTGCAGTTAAGGATTCCTTTCAAAGAATGCTTAAGAGCTGCCAATCAATGACATGTTTTTGCATAGGAGCAGGAAGAAGCTAGTGCTGACAACATAGGCAGAGACAGGAAGGGTGCTGGATCGTAACTACCTCATGAGCTTCACTATTGTTTCCAATAGGATCTTCAACAGCCAGGATCATAGAATTGGTAGCAAATAATAAGTCAGCACTTTAGTTTCCCATTTGATTTTTTGACCTAATGCCATCCCATTTTTAGATTCTAAAGGTGCCAAGCAGTGTGGGGAGAGTGCAGGAGTATGACGTTGAGATAGGGGATCAGCCATGATCATGCTGAATGGTGGGCTCAAAGGGCCGAATGGCCCACTCCTGCTCCAATTTTCTATGGGTGGGATTTTCCAGCCGTGCACATCCCAAGACTGGAAATTCCCATCCGAGGTAAATGGATCTTTAAACGTTCCGCCAAATTTTCTGTCCCGCCCATTACAATTCCTGCAGCGGGCGGGACAAGAAAATCTCGCCCTATGTTTTTATGCACAAACTTGCTATTTTAAATTAGCCTTGCTGCTTTCAGGCACTTGGTGCACGTTTCTGGGTGTTCTAAGAGGAAACTTGTAAAAGCAGGTTTCAAGCATGAGGAATTTCTGAACAAACAAAACACTATCTCTGTCAAGGTACTGGTACTTAGTAGCATTTTGATGTTATACTGATCATGGGAGGGTGGAAGCGGAAGGGATTAAATTACCCATGACATTGTACTATCTGAGTCACAAACCTGGCTGATATCTGCGAGTGTGTCTAAACCCCACAGCCATTTTCATTCTTCTTCATCAGGGGAACCACGCTGAAATCCAGAAGTGTGCGAAAATCCCTTTACCATTGAGAACTGGCAATGCCATCTTGAAACCCTCCTCTCCCTTAAAGCTACACCTGCACTTTAAGAATTTTTAAGCTTTATCACAATTATTCGCTCCCATCCCAATGGGCTTCGCCAATGGCCCTGATCAGTCCCAAAATTGGAGTTAATGGAGAAAAAGGCTTTTGAGGCATAGCACTGCTGCAGGATTAAATTTAAAAATCGGAGGCAGAACAAGTTAGCACACTGCTTTATTCCATTGGTTCAATTGCAGAAGACATCATTACCAGATCATGGAGTTGATGTATATTCTGCAAAATCACCCCTTCTTTCTCCTTAGCAAGGATACCCCCATAGCTTTCGATCTTCTGCAGCCAGCGGAAGAGTTGAAAATAACCATAATCCCCATACAGCTGGAACGGAGTCCTCCCGAAGGTTCAAACATAAAACAGCATTTAAATGTTCTCTCTCGTTTCGTGGAGTACGTCTATTCTTCTCCATTCCAGGTTGCCAACCCTCCCAAGTGCCAGACTAACCTACCATCCATGAGGCTCCCGCAACATCCCTTGTAAAAGTGACATCGGAACTAGGCTGACCTTTAGAGAAGCTTCTACCTTCACCAGCAATGGTAAATGCACCAACCACCGCAATCCGACAACCTCCAGCCTGTGTGCCGAAACCACAGCATCTGCTGCAACCAGGTAGCAACCTCACACAACTAAACAAAGGTGAGCTCCTTAGCCAGTCCTCTACCCACAGAAACCTTTCCCTCAACCACAAATAGCTTCCACTCACCCAAAAAAGTGAAGGAAGAAGTAAAATCACCGACAAACTGTCAAATACCAACTTCGTTCACCCATAAAGAAATGGTGGCAACTAACTATGACCAATCACCGCTAAACTATCCAGACTGACCAGGCATGGGGCACTATCCATCAATGGAAGAAGCGAATGAAGCCATACCTACATCCTCCTGGAGCCTCCAAACAATCGCCAAGAGCAAGAGCCTCTAGAGCCTACCACTCTCCCAACTGGACAGCAAGCAATACATGGCAGGGGTATACCTCCTGACCAGCTGAATCTCTGATTTCAAGGACCTGAAGTGAGGAAATGGGGTAGGTAATAAGAACAGTGTTATTGCATGCCGTTATAATGAAATAGCATACAGTTAGAATAACTTATGGGTGTAACAAAGTTACATCCAGGCGATAAAGACTTGGGGGAGGTGTATTAAAAGGATCTGGTACCTGAATGGTTAACATGAGACTGAATACAGTAGTGTTAGCATGGTGATGTAACAAGGCACATGACTTAGAGCTAGGAGCAATCTAGAGACTGGTAGCAATGTATAAAGGCCTAATATGGGTTCCTCTCCCTATCTGCTGTATGTGCATAATTCAGTGTTGTTCATAAGGACCACCTTGTGACTAATACAAGGCTGCTTCATGGTGTCCCAGCAGTACCTTCAAGCATAGTGACAATAGAATCTATCATGTAACAGCTGTAGAATCTATCACTATCTTTCTCATTTAATAGTTCATAAAATCCATGAGTATTTTACCAAGGAAATTGATTGAAATTGCTTTGTGATTGTAGTGCCTTAATTGGCAATTCCCTGTAGTCATGATCCTTAGCCAGACCCCCATATTGGTTTGTTTAATGTAGACTAAATTTGAGATTTAAGACACTTGCTAAGAGAATAAGGCTACAAGATTTCACAGATTTTAAACAAACAAAAATAAATTTTCCTGTAAAAGGTCGATGTGTGTTTTTTATTTATCTACTAAGATTTATGGGCTTCACTTGCTTGCATTAACCCCTCTTATCGTAAAGCAGGTAAAATTCTAGTGACTTAACCATATGGCAAAAAGAACATTTAGATGATCAACTCAAAGTTTATTAACCATTAAAAAGATAACAAGTTAGACAAAAGAAAAGTGTCCACTAACAGCAATTAGCAGTAATTAAAGGTAAGTGGAGAAAGCTTAACTTTGACAATTGAACAGACACCTCACCACCCTTCTCAGAGAAGGTTATAAAGTAACAAATCTGAAGAACCTCAAAGACAGCTCTAAGCACGCCACTCCTTTGTCTTTCTCGGTCTCTCTGCCTCTGCCAGTCCTTTTCCCTCTCTCCCTGTCCCGACACACAAAATGGCTTCTCGGGACCCGTTTTTATACCTTAAAATAATTGAAAGCCCACCTTAGACAATTGTTGGGAAATTAACCAATTAGTCTTTAACTTTTCAATAATGAAATAAGAATTAGCCCATCGTTTTTAGCTAAATACACATATTCCCTTAGTTTTCCGACAATGCCTCTTCTCAAACTGTGGAGGCGATTCTCCCATTCCGCTGCACTGCTTTTGTAGCGCAGCAGGCCGAGGGACTCAAGTGGAGGCTGTTTCACGGGCTCCCCACTGGGCGCTACGGTCTCCACACGGATTTCCGATGCCATTAGCTCTGCGCCAGAAATCAGCGTGAAGCTGCCTAATGTATTCAGAAGCTCATTTTAATACAATTTGAATGCTATTAACGGGCCTGGGACTGAAATCTCTGGGATTGCGAGCCTCTCCCCCACCACCAGGAGTGTTTCATTCCAGCAGAGTTTAGTATAGCTCCCCACTTGCAGGGAGCTAGCATCCCAACCCTGCTGGAGTGAAGGGGGGCAATCGAGGCCTCCCCTTAGGGTTGGGCACTGGGGGGGTGCCCTCTGGCATTGGCCTGGGCCCCAGGCACTGCCCGAGGGGCAAAATGGCAATGCCCAGGGGCGCCCTGGCACTATCCACTGGGCACAGGGCAGTACCAAAGGAGTGGGGTTTAATGGGGGTGAGACCCGATGGGGGCAGGGCCTCTGGGGGTGTGATCTGTGGGGATGGAGGTCCCGCTGCCACTCTGCACTGGGATCTGTGACAGAGGGAGGGAGGCCAGTGATCGGAGCTGGCCATCGGGATTGGTGGGGGGGCGGGGATCAGCCTGCTGGGGGGTCGGCACTGCGGGGGGGCGGGGGAAGGGGAGAGTCGGGACTGCCAGGGGGGGGGGGGGGGGGGGGAGGTCTGAGGTGGATCGAGGTGGGGGGAGGGAGAGTTGGAGACCGAGGTGGGCTGTGAGGGGTCAGGGCTGGGACCTGACATGTCTGGGGGGCCAGCGATTGGGCTGTGGGGAGGTTGCATGGCTGACCAGCGATTGAGCTTGCAAGCAATCAGGTGGCTGGCAGACAGGGGCCACTGCACATGCACCAATCTTGGCGCTGACAGATCAGCGCGTGCACAGTGGCCCGCTCAGCCCTGCGCTGCCAGCCTTTCCAGTGGGAATAGGTCCTGTCGACTGATTTTTAGCGTGATTCACGCTAGTGCTCTCTGCAGTGCACAGGATGTGGGAGATTCATTTTGAAACTCCCGCTGAAAAAAACCAGTGTGATTTACTCAATTTTTAATGCGAATTCGACACTTAGAATTTTTTTGGGCGAATCGCCCCCGCCAATATCTTCAGGTAGGCTTGGGTCTCAACCAATAATTGATTATCCTGCCTGTCAATATTAAGGTCCCTTAGACAAGGGCTCCTTCAGTCTTTCCCTCGTCAAGGTTAACATTCATGTTATCTCTTTACTTGATGGCTTGAGAAACACAGCACTTTAAAAGTCTGTATCAATGATATGAAAAAAGATGCTTATTATTACAAAAGTTATAAACATTTGTGTTCTAAATTACATTTCCAGCCTTTCTAACATATCTATTAATGATTTACTGATTCTTTAATTGCCTTTGCATGCGTGGTTTGTCAGGACTTGGAGTTCCCAACCTCTGCGCTCAAGGTTAAGGTAAATTGGGTTTCATAACAATGTGTAAATCTTAATTTAAAATACTTCAGACTTGTTGCATTATTTGGCAAAGGAGTATGCAACCTTCTAAACCTGCTATCATCCAAAATGCATAGGTTGGAACTAAAGAGCTCCACGAATTATGAAAGTGCAGAATTTTGCAGCAGGGATTTGTTTTTAGAATCTGCTTAATATATGCATGTAATTTTCTCTAATCTTCACCTCTGGCTTTGTGATTGACAAGGAGCTAGGGCTGTGAAGACTGGAGGTAAACCTTGCTTGTACACTTAGCCCATGTTCTGAGAATCTCTGCAATGATTTATTGAATAAACAGGCGGCACGGTAGCACAGTGGTTAGCACTGCTGCTTCACAGCTCCAGGGACCTGGGTTCGGTTCCCGGCTCGGGTCACTGTCTGTGTGGAGTTTGCACATTCTCCTCGTGTCTGCGTGGGTTTCCTCCGGGTGCTCCGGTTTCCTCCCACAGTCCAAAGATGTGCGGGTTAGGTTGATTGGCCATGATAAAAAATTGCCCCTTAGTGTCCTGGGATGCGTAGGTTAGAGGGATT
Organism: Mustelus asterias; assembly: GCF_964213995.1. NCBI lineage: Eukaryota > Metazoa > Chordata > Chondrichthyes > Carcharhiniformes > Triakidae > Mustelus > Mustelus asterias. Next base: position 44,546,889 of record NC_135809.1, on the reverse strand, counting down.
AGTGGATAAAATATGTAGGGATATGGGGGTAGGGTCTGGGTGGGATCGTGGTCGGTGCAGATTCGATGGGCCGAATGGCCTCTTTCTGCACTGTAGGGTTCTATGACTTCTATGACTTCTATTACACATCAAAAATACAAATGATTATATGTGAAGTCTTGGCTGTCTGTAATTTCAAGGGTAACTTCAGTTTTCATTGAATAGAGCCTACAATTTGGCCCAATTCCATTTTATATTGCAGAGCCAAGGTGAATAGCTTTCTCTCCACTTAAGATCTCTGAATAAATGCACATTGTATTAGGAATTGACATTCTTGCACCTTGCACTAAAGTGTTACTAAGCCCTTACTCCCTAAAAGTGTAGGCATACCTTAATCTATGCATAATCTGGCATTATAGTACAGTATTAACGTGGGAGAATGAAGAAAATATATTTTAATGGGATGAAGGAAGTCCAGAAGAGGGTTGAAGATTTGCTGCAGCGTTTGTGCTGACAAGGTTATAAATCATCTAACGTGAAGCAAGAATGAAAATATAGAAATAGCTGCTTCCAATTGAACAGATTTTACACAATATGTGGGAGGAGAAGTCAGTGCAGTTACTTCAGGCTTTGTTTTATTATAGACTCCTCTGGCATGTTTGTGACCTGTATATATACAGATAACAAGGCTCAAGGATAACACTCTTGTTTGTAATGTGTGTGATGAACACATGCTGCATTGCAATGGTTGTGCTTTTTGCTGAGGACTGTGGTTGGTTGCAATCCAACTCTATTGCACAAAAACCACCATCAGGTCTTGACTTTTTTATTATTCATAATAGATTTTATGCTGGAATCAAGTGGATTCCCATTTGACAATGCTCCATGTTCCTCTTATATAAGCATTAGCAAGAATTTTCATAAAAGTGGCATGGGAAGATTGTCAAATCATAGAATCCCTGCAGTGCAGAAGAAGGCCATTCGGCCCATCGAGTCTGCACTTACTATTACCCAGGCATAGCCCGTAATCCCATGTATTTATCCCGCTAGCCTATATATCTTTGGACACAAAGGGGCAATTTAGCCTGGCCAATCCCCCTGATCCACACATCTTAGAGTGGGAGGAACCGGAGCACTCAGAGGAAACCCACTCTGGTACGGGGAGAACCTGCAAACTCCACACACACACCCAAAGCCGGAATCGCACCCGGGTCTCTGGCGCTCTGAGGCAGCAGTGCTAACCACAGTGCCACCATGCCGCTCCAAAGTAGCCATCCTGCCTGTAAAAAACCTTGCTGTTTAAATAAAAAACAGCAAATAAAATTCTCCATGGTATCTCTCCTGAACTTTGTCAACAACAAGGGGAGGTGAAAGATAGTATTATGTTTTGCTCAATTTAGCCCCTCAAAATACGTTTATCAGAAGGACATCCAGCTACCTGGGCAAGTCCAACTGTCATTTCATATAAATGGACAGAACTTGATGTAGTGTGTTTAAAGGGCACCTCAATCAGCAAGCTACAAAGAAAATCCCCCCCCATCAATGGAAACAGGGACTCCCTTCGCCAGACTCTCGAGGACTACCTGCTCCTCACGGATAGAGGGAACACCCTCCTCCTCCCCCTCTGCATACGGGGCAACTCCTCCCATGGATAAGGGGACTCCTCTCCCTTACACAAACTGGGGCTCAGCTCTGTCCCACAAGGCCCAGGAGAACCCTACAAGCATCAGGGAAATGCCCCACCACCCCAATGGATAAATGGTAACTCCCCCATAAGCACTGGGGCATCAGCCCCGCCCACACATAAGATTTAGGCATGTCTCTCTTCTCCACCCCCCCCCTCCCTCCCAGCTATTCACAAAATATATCAATGATTTGGAGGAGGGGAACAAATATAATGGGGGTGATTTTGCACCCACATTCGTCTTGACTGCAAACAGCGACATGGGCTCAAAATCTCGCAAGTACAAAGAACAAGATTCTTGCCGGTGAGGCCTCATTTCCTGAACTTCCACACCCCTTGCTGGTGATGTAAGGCTAACTCCTGATGTTAGGCTAACTGGTCTGTAATTTCCTGTTTGCGCCCTCCTTCATTTTTAACTAGTACGGTTACATTTTCTACCTTCCAATTTGCCGGGACTGTTCCAGATCTACAGAATTTCATAAGATGACAACCAATACATCCACAATATCCATGGCCCCCTCCTTTAGTACTCTGGGATGTAGATTATCAGACTCTAAGGATTAATCGGCTTTCCCACTATTTTCTCCAGCACTTTTTTTTTAGTAATACTAATTTCCTTCAATTCCTCCTTCCCATTAGATCCTTGTTTCCCTTGCATTTCTGGGGAGTTATTTGTGTCTTTCATAAAGACAAGAACTAAAGTAATTGTTTACTTTTTCTGCCTTTTGCTTATTCTCTGTTATAAATTCTCCTGTTTTAGATTGTAAAGGACCTACATTTTTTTTTGCTAATCTTTTTCTTTTTACATACGTATAGAAGCTTTTACAGTTCACTTTTATGCTCCTTGCAAGTTTACTCTCGTACTATATTTCCCCCTCTTAATTTATCTCTTGGTTCTCCTTTGCTTGGTCCTTCTTTGCTAAATTCTAAACTGCTCCCAATCCTCAGGCTTGCTACTTTTCCAAGTAACTTTATATGACTTCTCTGGATTTAATATTATCCTTAATTTTTTTTTTTGCATTGTTGGGTAACTTTTCTGTGCCCTCTCCTTTCCTTCTCCTCTATGTACTCTATGAAGGTATGCTTCACAAGAAACAATACTTTCCACTGTATACCAATACATGTGACAATAATAAATTAAATCAAATCATATCAAACTTTTCCTGTTGTGTTTTTGAGCCAGAAAGGAGTGTATAACTACTGCAATGCATACATTTGTTCCTTACGTATTTGCCGTGCCTATCCATTGTTATGCCTTTTAATGAAGGTCCCCAATCTATCTTCGCCAACTCATACCTCCTTTGTAGTTTCCTATGTTTAGATTTAGGACCCTAGTTTCAGATTGGATTACTTCACTTTCCCTCCTAATGAAGAATTCAACTGAAAGATCCTGCAAAATAAGATTAGTTAACCCCTTCTCATTGCAAAATACCAAATCTAGGATAGCATGTTCCATAGTTGGTTCCTCAACTACTGGTCTGAAAAGGCATCGCATACACACTGCAAGAATTGATCCGCCATAGTATTATTCCGAATTTGGTTTGCCCAATCTATGTGCAGATTAAAGTCACCTCTGATTATTATATGCTTGTTACCTGCATCTCTAATTTCCTGTTTCATGCCATCCCCCATCATACCACTACTGTTTGGCAACCTGTAGACAACTCCCACTAATGTTTTCCGCCCCATGTTGTTTCTTTGTTCCACGCAGACTGATTCTACATCTAGATTTTGTGAACCAATATCCCCTCTCACTATTGCACATATTTCATCGTTAACTTACAACACCACCCCACCTCCTCTTTTCTGTATGTCCTTTCCTAAATATCGAAAACCCTTGGATAGCCTGGTTCCTCTGCAACCATGTCTCCGTAGTCTCATATCATACCTGTTATATCTATTTATGCTGTTAATTCATCTACCTTATTGCAAATGTTCCATGCATTCAGAAACAGTGGTTTTAGACTTGCTTTTTTAACATTTTTAGACATCTTTGTGTGTACTAAGGCTCTTTTTGCTGCTAGCCTTTGTTTCTTCTGCCTTCTACTTTTTCCTGCTGCTTTTCTATCTTTCATTTCTATCATTGCTTCTCTGTCTTGTATCTCTCTATGCTCAGATTCCCATCCCCCTGCCACTCTAGTTTAAACCCTCCCCCAGTACGTCACATGGCAAATCATGTCTCAAACGTCTGGACTACAGAATGATGTTAGACAAAAGTACTTACACTAGGTCGGTTCTGCAGGATTTCTTTTTCATTGCACCATGTGTATCTCCCTTTTGCTGCACTGGTATTTTCAAGTCACAGCTGTCTTTTGAGATCATCTGGGACCTCCCAATAGGGTTGAGAATGATGTGGTAATTGAAGTCTGAACGGAAATAAAATGACACCTCTGAATATTTTTAGCCCATTTCATTGTCAGGAAATGTGGGCAACTGCTCAGAAGAGCTGCCAAAAGTATAACTTGTTGAAGCTACTTCTGTGAAAAACTGTTCAATCGTTCAGAGCAGAAAAATGGATCGGATTGTTTATTTTAATGTCTCAAATTCGCAAGTTGTTCTCACTGGTAGGTAAATGTTGCAAATGGCTACACTATGGTAAAAGTTGAGTTAGTAATCAATTTGAATATTTTAAAATTAATAATACATCAAAGCATGTGCAAATATACCAGTGCAATTTGGATAAAACATGAACTGTAATAAAGATCTGTTTCATTATCCCACTGCAAGTATTGTTAATACACAAAGGTACAATACAGTAAACTTTTTAGTGCTGGTTTTTATGGTTGCTATATCAGTGTGATAAGGTAAATGATTTTGCAACAGTCTTATGAAATTTTGCACAATATAAGCTGCGATAAGATTGTGTTTTAGTGTACAGTTAAGTATCCAAACGTAATTAGAAAATTGATCAGAATTAGATAATTTGTCATTTGCTTACATAAAAATGTAATAACGTGAAAAATGTAAGCAAATCATCTATAGAGCATACTGTTTCTGTGCTGTTTTTTTCACATATCAACACCTTAGAGTACAAAAGCCAGGTGGAGTATTGCATCCATTATGAAGGATGTGAAAACTTTAGAAAGGGTACAGAAGAGATTTAGTAAAGTGGTTCCAGGGATATGCGATTTACAGTTTCATGGATAGGCTGAAGAAGCTGTTTTCTTTTTCTTTAAGAGGAAGGTTAAAAGGTGATTTGGGAGAAACGGCTTGAACTCAACGTGTTTGGACAGTGATCCTGTTCGATCATTAACGTTTAAAGAGTAATCTGAACACCCTGTTATTAACAGACAAAACTGCGCCACAAGATTTCACATTAAAAAAAACCTCATTGTATACAAAAATTAAACAAAGTAAGCACCCCTACCTTAATACCATTATTTATCAACACTTTTGTTATAAACTCATCTACTTGTTACCTCCCCCACCAAGAGATTCTATGGAGGTGATACGGGCACAACGCAGTCACAAAGTGGGGCAGAAAGCGATTAGCGCGATTGACACCAGTTGTCGCGACTGGCGCCATTTTACAAGCGCGGATTTCCGGTGCAGTCAGCCTCGCGCAGGAAATGGGCAAGAGGCAGGTTAATGTATTTAAATTTATTTAAATGCTGTTTAACATCTGCTTAGCGAGTCCAGCGCTCAACCGTCCGGGCCGTCCCTCTTCATGACCTCGCCGGGAAAGGTTCTCGCCGGCGAGGAATAGACATGTTCCCCATGAACGGGCAGCAGTCGACTTGGCCTCGCCGGTGGAACCGGAGGTCATTGAGGCCCCCCGGGTAGGCCGAGGGCAAGAGGGGTGCCCTTGGGCAGTGCTAGACCGGCGGTGCCACCCTGGCACCTGGGCAATGCCCACTGGACAGTGTCCGGGGTGGGGCTAATGGGGGAGGGGCCAGTGGGGGTGGGGCTAATGGGGCGAGGGGGTCTGCTGCCACTCTGCAGCGATCGGTGGGGGAGGGGGGGTCTGCGATCGGTCTGGAAAGCTGGGAGAGATTGGCGGGGGTGGTATCTCGGGCCACAGGCCCCCTCAATTGCAGGGGTAGCGGCTGCTTCAGGCTGCCTGCACTAGCTGGGGCCTGATAGCTCTCTCTTTGTCTGTCAAACCCCTGCTACTGTTAATGCGCATGTGCAGCATCAGAGGCCTGCACATGCACACTACATCCCTCTGCAGGCTTTCGGGCGCATTAAACTCCACCCACAAGCTTCTGCAGTGAGAAACAGGCTCACTCAAAATTTTGCAGGCAGAGTGTGTATGGGGGGAGGGCCTAAAAATGCCCAAAAGACGGATCCAAAACTCTCCCAGTTTCAAGTCTGCCCAGCACTTCGACAAAAAATGGTAAAATTACCCCCTTTATCTTACAAAATCTTGAAGATTTATTGACTTCTTTAGGAACCAAGGAAGAGTATGCCACAGCCCTCTGGGAGTCACACTATTTTTTCTCAGTATGCCAACTATCCTCCGAGGTACGATAGTCTGGGGGTCTTTCTATTAGCTTTTGACTACGCAACCCTCAATATTTTCTGTACAGACATTAAAACTGTGCATGCTTCAGTGTTAGGGTACAAGATCAGAAACCCCAAGGTATATTATGATGTTAGACTAGGCCCCAACTATTTTCTATTTTAGCATTAATGTGTGGATATGATGTTTCACTCCAGGCATGATTCTACTGACAAATTGGGGAGCTTTTCTCAAAACAAACTTTATTTAACAACACAATTTAACCATAACAAATTAATTAGCTTAACATTTACCAATTGAACAATATCTAAACATGACAACATACAGTTCTTAACTGCTAACCTATCCCTATGAGTTCCAATTCAAGCAATATTCCTCTTATAGACTTAAACTCTCTTCGAAATCAGTTGGCAAAAATCCAGGCTTATGTAATGGTTAACAGTCCTAAAGCCTTTTGAACACCTTTGGAAAGAGAGAGAAAGAGAGACACCTGTCTTCTGACAGCCCCAAGCAGCAACCTCCAGAGAGAAAGAGAAAGGCACCTCTTGCTTCTTTCAGAACCAGGCAGTAACTGACTTTTAAAACACTGTCTCTCCTACAAGCTTAGGTCTGCCCATTAACACACGACTGTCTCTTTCAATGACCTAAGCAAAATCCAACTCTGGAACCCCAAGGGAAACCTAAGTAAACACAAATGCATTAACTCTGTTCAGACAAACACACTATTAGCTAAAATTAGTCATTATCCTGCATCCTCAACATTTGAGCTGCCTGTTGCCCAGACAAATCGGCAATATGTAAAACATAGCTGAATTTTAAGCATACCCCATAGAAGGAACATGATAAAAATATATTTCATGAAGGGGCAGTGTCATTGCACCTCCCCCCTTAAAAAATGAACCAACAATATAGGGCAGCATGGTGGCACAGAGGTTAACACTGCTGCCTCACAGCACCAGGGGCCTAGGTTCGATTCCTGGCTTGGGTCACTGTCTGTGCGGAGTCTGCACGTTCTCCCCGTGTCTGCGTGGGTTTCCTTTGGGTCCTCCGGTTTCCTCCCACAGTCCAAAAGATGTGCTAGTTAGGTGCATTGGCCATGCTAAAATTCTCCCTCTGTGTACCCGAACAGGCGCCGGAGTGTGGCGACTAGGGGATTTTCACAGTAACTTCATTGCAGTGTTAATGAAATTCTACTTGTGACACTATTAAATAAACTTTTAAACTTTAAACTTTAAAAACTTTAAGAGGACGCATGATAAAAATATATTTCATAAAGTGGCAGCATCATTGCACCTCCCCCCTTAAACAATGGACCAACAATATAAAAATTTGGCTTAATTTTTCAAAGCCATATTTACATCTAAGCGTGCAAACATGATAGTAATATTCCAGTTCAGTCCTTCTCTTCTAACACTGAATTCCTCTTTCTTTCAGCAAAGTCATGATAAAGCATCTGCAATCATGTTCTCTCTTCCTGCTTTTCTCTGCACGCTGTTGTTCAGCTGCTGCTTCTTTCATTTCAGAGATCTCCTTTAGTTTTTGATACTATTTTAATTCCACATCCAAGCTCAATTTCATTGTCATGGTTATAAATTAGGCCTGGTAATGTCCTTGGAGAGCTGAGTAGGATTCGGAGGGTAAAGCTTTACATTGCATGCAAACTGGCACAAACTACTTTGGATTTGCTCTTTAAGTTTCTTCGCTGGGTCCAATCTGTTCTTTTGGGTTTTCAGAGTCCCGAAATGTCAAACCAAAACAATCTTTTTCAGAAGGTTGAGCAGCTCGCAGAATTTGTCAAAGAGAGCCCATCCTTTGCACACTGTCTCAGCTTCACATGTGTGTGGTCAAGACCATCCAGAAGGGTCACTTTATCTCTGTGCCCTTTGTCTGCTAGTCCATTTTCACCTTCAGTTGTGAAATGGTATGCTCAAAACGCTTTCTAGAGTCTCCAATTTTATATCTTTCTGTTCCAAGCTAGTTTATCAATTCCTTCTTTTGTTCTGGATCTGCATCATCATTTTCTGCATATTCTTTGACAAAGGTATATAGCAGATTGACTCATTTGGTGTCAGGACTTTTTGTATTATGGTTTTAGTGATCATTGTGGCAGTAATGCCGTTGCAAAGACCATGGGGGTGATTCTCCCAAAAGAATTCTAAGTGTTGAATTTGTGTAAAAACTGGAGTAAATCCCATTGTTTTTTTCAGTGGGAATTTCAGAATGAATCTCCCACACTCTGCGCACTGCAGAGTGCACTAGCATGAATCTTGCGAAAAAACAGGGGGTGGGATCTATTCCTGATGGAGAGGTTGGCAGCAAAGCGCTGAGCGGGCCACTGTGCATGCACCGATCTGTCAGTACCGAGATCGGCGCATGCGAAGTAGCCCCGCACTGCCGGCCTCCCGATTGCTGACCAACTGGGTTGCTGGATCCCCAGATGTCTCTGGGCTGCCTCGACACCACCCCGCCTGGCCCACCTCGATCTCTGCCCGCAAGCTCTGATCTCCCGATCTCCCAATCCCACCCCGATGGCCAGCCCAGCTCATTGGCCTCCCTCCCACTGTCACTCTCCCTCTGCAGAGTGGCAGCAGAACCCCCTGCCCCCATTACGTCCCACCCCCTTGGCACCGCCTGATGCCTGGTGGGCAGTGCCATGATGCCCCCTTGGGCATTGCCACTTTGTCCCTTGGGCAGTGCCAGGGAGCCAGGCTGGCTCTGCCAAGGTGGCAATGCCCAGGGGGCCACCCTCCTTACCCCCGACCTTCCGGAGGGTCTTGATGGCGCCCCCCCTTCACTCCAGCAGGGTTGGGCTGCCAGCTCCCTGCAAGTGGGGAGCTATTGTAACCCCAAGCTGTATAGATTTATTGTTCCAGCAGTTCATTGAGAATGATAGCACAGTTTCATCAAACAGTCTTACTTCACGTTGTTGCCCTTTACTTTTGTCTGCAGTAGTAAAATACTTATGGTCCTCAATCTCCATCTTGAGATCACATATTACTGACCAACATTTTTCTTCTCATAGATGATGAGCTGTTGTTGACAGTCCTGCAGTTCATGCTCAGATAATTTCAACAACGCAGGAACAAGTTCCAAATCACTCCGCTTTCCTTGCATCTGTCCCTGCAGCTGCTCAATTTCCTTATCCACATCACTGACCAGTAACTGATTCGCCTTCACCAGTTTTGCATTGCACTCATCTGCCTCCATTTTCATGTCGGAATTACCTTCTCTTTCACCATGCCTGGGCAGCAGCATCTTCCTTGGTAAAGACAGGTGCAAAATATTTACTTAATTCACCTCTGCCCTCTGCTTCCCCTTTTTGATCCCTAATTAGCCCTATTCTTTCTACCACCCTTTGGAATGGTGGAATAGCTGACAGTCAGTTTATGGGATGTGAGTTGCAGAGCAGTCAGAGTTGTCCATGGGGTTAACGTGTGATTATGAGGAGAAGGAAGTCTGGAGCAATAACAGCGGGATAAACGGGAGAGGGAAGTCTTGAGTATTGTTGCTAATTGGATCAAAATCCTGGAACTACCTCCCTAACTGCACTTCGGATGTACCCACACCTTCTTAAAAAATCATTTTATGGGATGTGGGTGTCGCTGGCTAGACCATCATTTATTACCCATCCCTAGTTGTCCTTGAGAAGGTGGTGATGAGCTGCTGCCTTGAACCACTGCAGTCCCTGATAATCAAGTCTTAAAGGTACAAACAATGTGAGTAGAGAGAGCATTAAGCACAGGTTAAAGAGATGTGTGTTGTCTCCAGACAGGACAGCCAGTGAGATTCTGCAAGTCCAGGCAAACTGTGGGGGTTACAGATAGTGTGACATGAACCCAAGATCCCGGTTGAGGCCGTCCTCATGTGTGCGGAACTTGGCTATCAGTTTCTGCTCAGCGACTCTGCGCTGTTGTGTGTCGTGAAGGCCACCTTGGAGAACGCTTACGCGAAGATCAGAGGCCAAATGCCCGTGACCGCTGAAGTGCTCCCCAACAAGAAGAGAACAGTCTTGCCTGGTGATTGTTGAGCGGTGTTCATTGCAAGGCCCCTAGTTGCCACACTCCAGCATCTGTTTGGGTCAATGCACCTAACTAGCATGTCTTTCAGACTGTGGGAGGAAACTGGAGCACCCGGAGGAAACCCACGCAGACATGGGGAGAACGAGCAAACTCCACACAGACAGTGACCCAAGCCAGGAATTGAACCTGGATCCCTGGCGCTGTGAGGCAGCAGTTTTAACCACTGTGCCACCATGCCACCCATTTGGTAGGTAAGCTAGTATAGTAACAAAACTCATTTCCACCCAGTCATTCACAAGGATGAATCGTCGTCAACACAACGGATTGCCAATTAAGATTAAATACCAGTATTCAAAGTGGGTAATTATAGGCCCATTAGCTTGAAAGCAATTGGAGGAAAGTTGCTAAAAGGTGTCAATCGGGATACACTATATGATCGCTATATGATCCCTTGGGAAGGGATTATTAAAGACTCATAATATGGCTTCTGGAAAAGAGGGGTCATGTAGGTTGCTTTGTAAGGTACGATCCTGTGAGATTGGAAGGCAGAGCCTGGGATGGATGGGGAAATCTTTACTTTCTTTTAGATAGAGGATTGTGATTAATCGTCACCGGTCCATTTGCAGACTGGTTACAAGTGGAATCCCAGGAGGCTTTGATGTTAAAGCCTTTACTCTTCATGAAGACCTGAGTTGCTGTCAGACCCCTTGAGGAAAAAAGATTATAGTTTACAATCGTCACAATGGGGTAACAGTGGACCAGCATTTGGCAAATTACTTCAAGGTAGCATTTGACCAAGTGTAACGTCAAGGAGCCCTAACAAAACTGGAGTCAATGGGAATCGGGGGAAAACTCTCCACTGACTGGAATCGTACCTAGCACAAAGGAAGAATGGATGTGGCTGTTGGAGGTCAGTCATCTCAACCCTGGGACATTGCTGCAAGCGTTTATCAGGATGGTATCCTAGGCCCAACCGTCTTCAGCTGTTTCAAAATGGTCGTCCCTCCATCATAAGATCAGAAGTGGCGATGTTTGTGGATGGTTTGCAGATGATTGCACATTGTTCAGCACCGTTACAACCCAGACAGTTCATGGAGAAATTAATGCTCCAGAATTAACTGTGCATCCAACCAAGCTGTTCCAATACAGCAAGAATATTTGCATTTACCTGACAAAGTGGAAAATTGCCAAGGCATATCTGGTCCTTAACATGCAGATCAAATCCAATCCAGCTACATTATCAATCTACTCTCAATCATCAGCAAAGTGATGGAAGATATTATTGACAATGTTATAAAGCAGCATGTACTAGCCAATGACTTGCTTATGGTGCTCAGTTTGAGTTTTGCCAGGACTACTTGGTTCCAAACATCATTTCAGCCTTGGTCCAAACATGGACAAAAAGCTGAATGGAGGAGAGGTGAGAATAGCTGTTAGTAATTAATCATTTCTGGCATCAAGGAACACTGGTAAAATTGAAGTGAATGGGAATCAGGGATAAAACAGTCCACTGGCTGAAGTCATACCTAGTACAAAGAGAAATTATTATGGCTATTGGAGGCCAATCATCTCAGCCCAAGAACATTGCTGAAGGAGTTCCTCGGGTATAGGAATAGGCGTCGGTTATTTAGCCCCTCACGCATGTTTCACCCGTGTGAGATCATGCGAGATCTGCGACCTCCATGCATGCTTTTCCCTGATGTCTCTCAAAAAGCTAATTAACAGTCATTCACTTTGGTCCCAAAATTTAGCAGTAAAAACTAGTGTTATCCTGACCCCCTGTTATAAGTGTTGCAATATCTTTATACAACATGCAGAGTAAAATCTGCAACATGTAACTAAAACATAATTATGTTCTTTATAAACAGGTTTGATTTGAAGCCAATTGACACACAGAAGAAATGTTGCCCTCATGGTAATATAATTTACCATTGTGCATCATAATTCTTATATGATGTAAATTATTAATTATGGACAATAAAAGCAAATTTATGAATTTTATACAAATTGAATAGGAGCATTTTTAGTTCTGAAAAGCATTTGTACCCTTTACAGTCACTAACTGCTATGTTTTATTTTCTGTTTGTAAAATTGCCTCACAATTGACAACAAAATGGTTCCAGCAACAAGAAACCAAAATCTCAGCAGCATTTCAAACGTGATAGTATCATTTCCTGACCTCTAGTTTGGGTAAGGCTAATGATAGATACTTCACTGCACAACACCAGCTTGTCCTGTCTCATTAGGAATGAGGCAAGGACTCAAAGGGAAGGAATAAAATTAATTATTCATGGGGATATTTTCTCTTGAAAAGCAACACAAAAAGCACCGTATGCAGGGGTTGAGTTTTTACACCAGCAGTGATTTTAATAGCTGAGACCATAATTTGCCTGAAGAATTCACAATGCAATCATGTTAATTTTGCGAGATGAAACTGGAAAAGGAATATTGTCAGCCAGAAAGGAATATTTCTTCCTTGCTCTGGGAGGGGCTATGTGAATGCCTTGCTTCTATGTGGATGAGATATAATTCCATCAGAGAGCAAAAGAGGGACCTAATGAAACTTGCAGGTTTTTTCATGAGGGAAATCAAATATTGGTAGATTTTCCTATCCATAGTAATATTGTGTTTTATTTCATTTCCCTTCCCATCTTCCTACTGAAGCTGTCTTTGTATCATTTTCTAACCTTAATAGATGATACATTATGACATTTAGTTGCAAGGCACTAAACAGCGCGTCTAAACTGAAGTGAATGACCAACTTGGCTCTGACCTTAATAGTTTGTCCCCGGTAAAACCATCAGTCACCAACTTATTTCTTCCATTCAAATGTTAAATCTGATAAGATGAATTAGTTAAAGAATACAACAAAGATCATCATTACATACTTAAATTGAACTTGGCTTTGTTTTGGCTCTACTGAGGTTATCAGTATGGGAAAAACAAGAAACTGCAGCGTTACGTATACATTTTGAAGCCAAAATTCACTTTTTAAAAAACTCTTGAACAAAGCAATCATTTAAATGAAGTAAATTAATACTAACAGCTCACAAGTCCCTTTTGTCCTGACAGCTTTTTTTTAATGAAGCCCAGGGGTAGCCTGCAGCAAGCCACCATTTTACACATCACAAGCTCTGTACATCATTGTAGTGACAATAAGAAGCTGGATGCACTTGCCCCCTTTCAGTTGAGAAAGTGAAAGGAATGCTGTCTAACAAGTTAATTTGGAGTATACTGGCTTCCATTTTGATAAAACTCTCCACCATTCTTTTCCCCTGTTTTAATTGGTATTTTTCCAACCTGATCCTCTACCTTCACTTGTTGGTCTGCACCATATTCAGCTATAATTGCATTTTTGGCTGCAATTTGCTTTCTGGCATCTTTTCTGGCTATGGAGTTAAGCAAGTGCTGGAAAGGGGAGGTAGGAGCCAATGCTTTTTAAACTGAAGTGGTGCAGAAGTATCATGAAGCTAAGAGGAGGATTCATGTTGCACCTCTGAATTTAAGCCTTATAAACTAAATCCTGAGAAAGATTTTGATATAATCCTGATATCTTCAACTAAACAACAGTGTTGCTTAACTTTGCTGAGGATTTATTAATGATCCTAAATTGGATATTAATAGTAAGGAGATCTTCATTGCAGACTATTTTTTGGCTCACATGTTGGACTGATTGGAATGGAAGACTTTCCACTTGCTACACGCAGCGAGCACATACTTCCAAAATAACCAACTAACTTTGGATCTGTATCTCATCAACTTGATAAATCTACTTTTGAGCACATCTTGCTATAAATGCCATGTCAAAGTACCACATTTCATTACAAGTGCAAAGTAATCTTAAAGGAGAAGGAAATCCCATCATTTACTGCTGGTTTCCCATATCTTGGGGAGGGATTTAGAGCAAATTCCCTATATATGAAGAAACCATTGCTTTCTAAATGACCTCAAGATGTGTCTGTTTGGCACTTATTTAAACAGTCAGCTCTTGGCAATAACATGTGGTACTTATTATAACATTCACATTGTAATAAAATAGCCTCTGACTAGCCATGAGTAATGCTTTAGGAGATTCAATGGGTTTATATTTATTTTGCTGAAATATTGGCTTGCTTTCCTCTGAGCAGTTTCTTTCCTCTCTTCCTGAAAGGGGTTGACCCTTTTCTCGAGGGCAATTGTGTTGTGCCATTTATGTCGTCCAAGTGATCATTATTTTTGTGCAAATCTTCAGAGTAAGTGGTGGCGATAATTCCTGTTGCTAAGGGGAGCTCCAGCATCCAGAAGCTTCAAAAATGATTGTAATCGCTATTCAAACGCAAGAATCCAGATTGATTCTTTCTTTCCGCAATCCAGGGATGATAGGACCAAATATAAAACCTGTATTTCTACTCTGCCTGAGATTACCTAACACAGCACAGTCCAATGATCAAACTAAATTTGAAGTTAATTGTTGGATTTATTAAATCACTCTGAGACTGTTAAACCAATGTCACTGTGAACTGACTATCAGACAATAGGGTGTAAATCATAGAATCCCTACAGTGCAGAAGGAGGCCATTCGGCCTATCAAGTCTGCACCAACCACAATCCCACTCGGACCCTATTCCTGCTAATCCCCCTGACACTAAGGGGCAATTTAGCATGGCCAATCAACCGAACCTGCACATTTTAGACTGAGAGAGGAAACCGGAGCACCCAGAGGAAACCGATGCAGACATGAGGAGAACCTGCAAACTCCACACAGACAGTGGTCCAACCTGGGTCCCTGGTGCTGTGATGCAGCAATGCTAACTACTGTGCCACCGTGTCGCCCATTAATATGGTGCTGATTCACTTCCTGGTTTAAATCTTTTATTCTCTCTACTGGTTCTCCTCCTCCCTCTGTACTCTCCCTCCCCAAACGGGCAATTAAGTCTTTAACTGATCTTTTTGCAAAGCAACAGGAGAAATATAGCAGACTGATTTTGAGCATGAACCTATAGTTCTTTTTTTTATTATTCATTTATGAGATGTGGGCATTGCTGGCTAGGCTATCCATAATTGGTGGTGGCGAGCTGCCTTCTTGAATTGCAGCAGTTCATGTGGTGTAGGTACACCCATAGTGCTGTTAGGTAGGGACTTCCAGGATTTTGACCCAGCGACAATGAAGGAACGGCAATATCTTTTCAAGTCAGGATAGTGGGTGGCTTGGAGGGAAACCTCCAGTTGGTGCTGTTCCCGTGTGTCAGCTGCCCTTGTCCTTCTGATGGTAGAGGTCATGGGTTTGGAAGGTGCTGCCTAAGGGGTCTTGGAGAGTTCCTGCAGTGCATCTTGTAGACAGTGCACCCTGCTGCCACTGTTCATCGGTGATGGAAATCATAGAAACCCTACAGTGCAGAAGGAGGCCATTCGGCCCATCGAGTCTGCACCGACCACAATCCCACCCAGGCCCTACCCCCACATATTTACCTGCTAATCCCTCTAACCTACGCATCCCAGGACTCTAAGGGGCAATTTTTAACCTGGCCAATCAACCTAACCCGCACATCTTTGGACTGTGGGAGGAAACCGGAGCACCCGGAGGAAACCCACGCAGACACGAGGAGAATGTGCAAACTCCACACAGACAGTGACCCGAGCCGGGAATCGAACCCGGGACCCTGGAGCTGTGAAGCAGCAGTGTTAACCACTGTGCTACCGTGCCGCCCATTTCTATGATTTCTATGATTGAGAGTGTGAATATTTGGTGTTATGACCAGTCCCCAGTTGAGTTTCCTGAAATTTGTTAACCAGGGCATGATCCCTCAAATTGTCACCATCCAGTGGATACCCGCAAATTGTTATGCCCCCAATGAGGAGGGGTGACCTGCCTCCATTTCTTTATTCAATCCCCTCTGCTGGTTGCGACAAGATAAATTTAAAAAGATCCATCCCTTCCTGAATACCTTTTCCCAGTTCCAATATTTATGTTTTAAAAGGAGCTAGGCTTTCTTAAGTTAAAGTTAGAGTGAATTTATGAACCACTAAAGGTAAGAAAGTGATAAGACACATGCATATACATTCATACAGATTAGAAGTGAAAATTGAGTCCTGAGTAAATTCTAAAAAGGTATACAAAACAGTCCTTGATCCATAAGGAGTAGATGATTGAGTGTTGCGATTTGAGTAATGCTGCCTTCAGTAGGTGACTCGTCAGTTTCAAGATTCCAGTATTCTTCAGGTTGATGGAGAACTTCCCTGTTTTCTTTTCAGCTATAGTTTTTTGCTGACTTGGCTTACTTCAACAATCCGAGAGAGAGAGAGATGGAGATATACCTGAAAAAAACTTTTGTGAAGGTTCTGCTGCTGCTGGCTTTTTTTTTGCTTCTGTCACACATATTCTGACAGCCCAACACACACACACACACACACTTTTCAGCTGGGGTTTTATCCCAGTCTTTGTATATTGCTCGAAGACAAAATCCAGCAATCCGTCTGGACATTGCACACTGGATATCTTTTGATGAGATGGTGCTCATCTCCCATTACCTCCATCAGAGATGAAAATTAGTTTCTGGAAGCTTTAGAAGTACCTTGTCTGGAAACTGGGTGGAGAGTAATATGGACTCAAAACGTTAACTCTGTTTCTCTCCTGATAGATGCTGGCAAACCTACTGAGTCTCTCTGGCATCCTCTGTTCTTGTTTAAGAACAAGTTTAAATCCAATTGTTTGAATCCACAGTTTTTTGCTTATTTTAGCAGTTTTTGGGTGCCTGAAAGTAGAAAACCAGAATGCAAAGGTTGATCTGAGGGAAGGGGACAGAATGGGAAGCAAGAGGTCACAGCATCAGCAGCTTACTCATCAAGCCAGTTAGCAGAAGAGTGAGCTGGGAGTTGAGAAGTGAGCATGTCGTGAATTGTGACCTGTACCTGAAAACCAGAGAAGTGTCCATAGGTTTGAGTTTGATGAGAGGGTGAAAAAATGTGTTGGAGGGGAGTGGATGCTGTTGTTAGAGGGGGCACACATGGCGAAACAGTTTAAACTATATTTACTTTTCTCTTCTGGAGTAGTCATCAGGTTTTTTGCTGCGCTGGATCTACATCCTTTGTACAATGCTGTTTAAATTGATAGACTTCACAATCTCTTCGGAATGCACTGCAAGCCAGATTCTTGAAAACCTTTCACCCATGGCAAGAACACAGATTATCTTTCCTGTGTTCCACATTTTGCAGCAATTGCTCCATCAGATATAATGTTGCTACCAGTCCTCTCTGACATTTTGATGAATTGCACAGATCCCACTGAATGCAATACAAATTCATCCTCCTTGTGATATTTAAATTAAAAATAAACTGCTGGCAGTGTTCATTTGGCATGAAGTTCTCCAGGATATATGACATTCAAATTCAGATTTACAAGATTAGCAACAAAACCAGAAAATCGCATCTCCTTCACAGTTTCTTGGAAATCCCCAATAGCCCTTTAAACAGCCACAAGTCTTTAACGCCTGCAGCAGCACACTGTAATTTCCTGTCCTGCTATAATTGTGTCCAATTGCAGTTTACCACCCAATAAACATTCGGGAAGTTGCTTACACTGTTCTTGGAGAGTTCTCCAGGTCAAACTCAGTTCTGATCCGCTATCCATGTTCTGCACTGCTTTTCTTGAGCCACAGAAAAATCGGTTCTATTATGTTCCTGATGTAAAGGATTTTGGATAGTCTCAGCAGGGATTTGTTCCCACAATTTAAGGTACTAGGGCAAACAGAAATAAAATAAGGAAGTGGCAACTGCTTGATTGAATGCAACCTATACTGATAATATGCTCAGAAATCTAGTAAAGGTAAAATGTTTAATATAATATGAAGAGGAAGCCAAGTATATAGAAAATGCTGAGGGAACAGGTTCTGTTTATTTATCGGTCTCAGCTGCTTTGCATACAGCTCTTCAGGTTCCAATTGATGACAACTTTTAGCTGACATGATTGGAACAATCTTCATTCATTTAATAAGCATCACCATCCAGATTTAACTCCCCGCACGCAACATGTGGGTGCCGCCTCCTCCTAATTCTGCACGAGAGAATGCAAATTGGAAGAAAATGAATAAACCTCCCCCGTAGCATTTGCTTAATTCTTGAAATGATCTGCATCTTCCACAGAACACGCTTGCACTCACCTGACCTTTCAGAGATATCCGAAATATGGCACCTGCCACAATTCAGCACGGTGTCGGCATGGATTATGTACTCAAGCCTCTGGGGCGGGATTGAAAATCTTGAGCGTCTGACTCAGAGATGAGACTGCTATCACTGTGTCACGACTGTCACAGCAAATACAAGGTGGTCTCATTGTCACATTAGATATATTCCAGTAATTTGGATTTTAATGACGAGGGCTCTTTGTGCATTTCTGGGATCTCAGCACATTTGCCTGGATATTATTCAATGGTTAATACAGGATGGGAGGTCTTCTTTGAGAATGCTCATTAATATCAAACCCAGGTAATGACTCTATATTATAAAATCACAAAAATGGAACATGAATCTGGGAAGTAATTGAGCTTGAAAACATCACTAAGTTTAAGGGGGCATTTTTATAGAAATTACAACATGGAAGCAGGTAGTTTGGCCCAAGTAGCTTGTGTTGCCATTGTCTCCATCTGCAGAATAATCCCAGTCCCATCCCTAATTTAGGGCTTCCAAACATTTAGGTCGAGGTCCCACTGAGATGAAATTTTGGGGTTGTGCTTCTGAGGCTACAGTGGCTTTTGTAGAGTGCATATGTGAAGTCCCTTTAAATCCTAGGGCTTCCCCCCATTGGTGACTGATCTTTGAGATTGACTCCTGCTTCAAAAAGCCAGTCCAAAAGTGGGTGATTCCATCCAAAAAATCCAACAGTTTAAACAGCACCTACCCCTGCTCTCACATCTCTCCCTCCACCCCCACAGCCCTTCCAACATCACCGACCCACACCCACCACTCTCACATCTCTCCCTCCACTCTCACAGCCCTTCCAACATCACCGACCCACATCCACCACTCTCACATCTCTCCCTCCACCCCCACAGCCCTTCCACCACCACCACCCCACACTCACCGCTCTCACATCTCTCCAATTGTAGAAATTGTCTGCAATTTTCTGCAACATCTACAATTCTCTGCAACATCTCTCAAAACATAATGAGGTCACATGGGGAAAGGTTTAGGAAACACTGTTTTAACTTCACTCCATTCAACCACCCATCAAGTTTAATGTTGATATGATTTCTAGTTCAGTCGCTATGTCCAGCAATGTACTTCACAGCCTCACAATTCTCTGCAAATTGTGCTTTGAATTTATAACTATTTATATAGATTCACCACTGCATATTGATTAAATGATTAAAAAAATAAATCTGATGAGTAACAAGGTTTATCAGATGTGATTGGAGTGGGTAGTGAAAATAGACAGTAAATGCCTTTGTATGTATATGTATTTTGATTCATTTATGCTCTGCCCTGTCTGTTGATGCTTCATCCTGGGCTGCTTGCTTGGTCGTTTATTTGTCAGCGATGGTTTGCCATTTCCTTTCACACTCGGGGGCAAGTCCCAAATCTACCTCAGCTGGAATGGGAATTGGATGTATGCTGTTAAGATTCTGAAGAACATGCAGCCATCTCAGCTACCTGGTCCCCACATACATGATGACAATGGTTTCCATGGTGACTGTTTCACAGCTGTAAAAAAGGTATTGCAACCAAGAGCTTGGAATCAAAAGAAATGATTTGACCTGTATTAAAATGTAAATCTGGCAACGTTGTACAAATTTGCTGTGGTTCTTTCCACTCTGCAAAATGCAAATTCACTTTTGGATAAAGCCTTTGATCTCCAAGAATTTAGTAGACAATCACCCTGAAATTGTGGCCTTTATGGACTCACTGCTGTGGGATGATGGCACCTTTCCCCTTAATGAAGGTTCTCTCCTTGGCTATACTTTCTGCCACTTGCCCCACTCAAACCATGGTGGTGATGTAGCCCTATCTGAAGATCAAGAATGATGAAGATATATTGACGTATACAAGTTATTAAGGATAAGCTGTGACAGTGGATCCAAAGGACACTGGCATGGCTGCACAGTGGTTAGCATTCCTGCGACACAGCACCAGGGGCCTGGGTTCAATTCCAGCCTTAGGTGACTGTCTATGTGGAATTTGCATGTTCACCCTGTGACTGCGTGGGTATCCTCTGGGTGCTGTGATTTCCTCCCACAGTCCAATGATGTGTGGGTTAGGTGGATTGGCCATGCTAAATGTCCCCTTGGTATTCCAAGATGTGTCCGGGGCGGGGGGGGGGTGGGTTTAACATAAACATGTGGGGTTGCGGGGATAGGGTGTAGGTAAGTTGCTCTGTCAGAGACTTGGTGCAGACTCCTTCTGCACTGTAGGGATTCTATGAAATCACATCTCTATGACTCTATAAGTGTCCAGAGGGGCAATTTTTTCACACAGAGGGTGGCGAGTGTCTGGAACAACCTGCTACAGGTAGTAGTAAAGGCGGGTACAATTTTGTCTTTTAAAAAGCATTTAGATAGTTACATGGGTATGATGGGTATAGAGGGATATGGGCCAAATGCGGCAATTGGGATTAGTTTATGGGGTTTTTTTTAAAAAAAGGGCAGCATGGACAAGTTGGGCCGAAGGGCCTGTTTCCATGCTGTAAACCTCTATGACTCTATAGCCTGACTCTGGGCAGAATTCTCCCAAAAAAATTCTAAGTGTGATAATGTCCACTAGTTATATATGAAGCTGAATAATGGAATGATCTGCGCCGGGGTCTCAGGTGTACGCCGCACCACATTTCTCCCACACTCAGTCACTTCTTTGGAGATTTGGGAGTTTCACGCCGGTACTGGGAGGGCAGGGCCTCAGCACACCAGTGATTCCAGCTTCTGAGCGCTTGGGTGCCATTAGGAAGGGTTCAGGAGAATCACAAATTGTTTGGCACCAGGTATGAAACAGATTGTCAGACCCACACGCTATTCTCTGCCATAATCTGCTAATGATGCAGCAAGGTCAGAGAATTGCCCCCCCCCCCCCCCCCCCCCTTATTCCTCCAGCAACCTCTCCTCCTTTGACTATATCACCTTGTTCTACCCCCAATGCCATTCATTTATAATCCTCCTCCTATAGAAACCAGACATCACTCCAAATTCCTGACTTAACTACCTTCTCTGCTTTCCTCCCTTTGCCTTTATGCTGAGCAACTTCTCATCCTCGGTGATTTCAACCAACATCCCAAATCCCCTTTTTCTCTCTCCTCTAAGTTCACTGCCTTTCTTTCCTCCCTAAATCTCTTCTCCCTACATGATCACTGCCCCCTCCATCTTGTTATCTCACGTAGACAATCTCTGATCATTCCCTTGCATTGCTGTCTACCCATATTCCTCGTCCTCCTCCCAACCCTGCTTCTTTCTATGTCTGTCCCCAGGGAAAGAAAAAAACCCTCCATTAAGTATCTTACTACTGTGTGTGTTCAGATTTCTAACTACCCAGTCATTGGCTGCAATTCATCATCAAATTTCTGCAACTGCCAGTTTACTGGATCATACCCTCCCTTATAATGCATTGTCCCCATTGAAACCAAGATTCTCCTTCAGCTTAGTCATTCTCCCTGTAAAAGGGAGTGGAGAGATCCACTCCCTTAAGTCCAAAGCGCACAGATTTTAACATCCTTGGCAAATAACTTATAAACACCCACCACCAGATCTGTCTGGACCGCTTAAAGGATCAGAGGGTCTTGCTCACCTTCATTGATTTTGCTCATCAATCAAAGATCATCCAAGAATGTAAAGATAACTCCCAGCTTCTTTTCTCTACTCCAAACTGTCATCTTGAACTGCTCGCTTCTGCTTACTCCACCCTCACCTCCAACAATAAGTGCAATGAGCTCATGGACCATCTGTCAGAAAGATGCCCTGAACTTGCATCATTCTCTAGATTCTGTCCCATCTCCGTCATTCTAAATGAGGGTATTTGTGAACTGTATTAACAGTACGTGACCAGACAAGCTGTTTTTCAAGCTGGCCTTATTATGAATGCATGGCTGAGTTCTATGACTCACTAATCGGTTAGTTCAGGAGGCATCTGTTTCCTCAAGAAGACCTTCATACCCTGCTACCAGTTGAGGCTTATTCCACCACTGCAGAATTCAACCAGTGGTTGGCAAGGGAGCAACCACATAGGTAGCCCAAAACGCCGCTTCTTCTGAACCCCTCCCTATTCCGCGACCCCCCCCCACCCCCCCCCAACCACACACACACATACACATCTCACCCTCACTCATCTGTGGCCTGGGGAACCTTGCTGACCCTTGACTTTTACTGGATGCATTTCTGGAACCTTCCACCATTCCTGCTTGTGTCACCTATACAGCTTCTAGCCTCCCCATTTGAGGTGGGTGAGATCCCCTTCGCCAGGATTAAATATTGGCTTGTTCACTGACAACACCCATCTCTACTTCACCACTGCCTGTCTCAATCTCTGCACTGTCTCCAAATGAGCAGACCATTTATCTGACAGCCGAACAGTATTGGATGAGTAGAAATCTTCTCCAAGCATTGGAAATACTATGGTAATTGTCTTTGACCACCACTAAAAACTCCTGTCCCTAGCCATTACTTCATTCCTCTTTTTGTCTTCGGCTGAACCAGATTGTTTGCAACCTTGGTGTCAAATTTGACTCTGAGATGAGCTTCTGACCGTACTAAGTCTGCACAATCACTAAGTGTATATTTGCAGCTCTATACCATTGTCTAACTCCAACCCTCCCTCAGTTCATCTGCTTTTGAAACCACTTGTCCATGCCTTTACTACATCTAGACCTAACTATTCTAATACATTTCCAATCACCTTCTCACTTTTTACCCTCCACAAAACTGAGGTCACAAAATTCTGCTGCCTGATGTGTCCTTCCTCGTACAAAGCTTAATTCACCCATCACCCCTGTGCTCGCTGTTCTACATTGGCTCCCAATTAAGCAATGTCTTGGTTTTAAAATTCCCATCCTGGTTTTCAAATCTCTCCCTGACCTCACTCTCCCTGTCTCTTTAATGTCCTTCAGCTCTACAACTCTCCAAAGTATGCTTGCTCCTCCAATTCTGGCCTCTTCAACATCACCAATCTTAATTGCTCTACCATTTTCAGCCATGTATTCAGCTATCATGACCTTAATATCTCTTACCTAAACCACCTAAAACTCCCTTTTTGTTTTTAAGTTCTCTCCTTAAAGATTACCTTTTTGACCAAGCTTTTGGTCATCTGCCCAAATGTATCCATGCATGACTCAGTGTCAAATTATGTTTGACAAGACTCCTCTGAAATGTCTTGAAACGTTTTCTACGCTATATAAATTCACATTCCTTTCATTCAATTTTCAAGTGACAAAGCTGTCAGTTGTCATAGATTTATGGGTGGGATTTTCTGATCTCGTTCATCCCGCCCCACTGCCAGCGAGAATAGAGAATTTGGCACTCAGCCAAAACTCCATTCACTGCAGCGGCACCGGAGAATCCCAGCGGTGGATTATCGGAGGTTTCTGGCGATAATCCTCTACCAAGCAGCGTTTCAACAAATAATTGTCAGAGTAACACCAATATCAAATTATATCTTTCATCACCTGTCTCAGTTTTTAAACTTGCATCATAAGGCACACAAATATTCTTTTGCAAGTCAGAGATCAGTAAAATTGGTTCTTAGTGGGGAGGGACACACATACCTAATGAGCTGTAACACAGACCAGGAAACAGCCATCTCCCAGTTTTAATGTAAATGAATAGCTAAGGATTCTAATGACATTCCAAACTACTGGGATTTCATCATCATGCTCACAAGGTCATTTGAAACATTTCATTAGATTACAGCCCTGTAACTAACCCACTCACTGTCGTGCATGTTTTTGCCTATCACCACTGCACACAATTTGCAACAAATGCAGAAAAAATGTAAGCATATTTTATGGTTTTCATTTGGCCTTTGTACAATATTTAGAAGTACATTGAATTAATTCTCTCTCTGATCACTTCAGATCCAGGATAAAATATCGCAATGAGCAACCAGACATGGTTTATTCCACTGACTAGGAATTCTTAGTCTAAATTTAACTGATTGGGCAGATGGCCCTGACATCAGCAGGAAATGCACATTGCTGGCATGAACAACCAGCTGATGGGACATCCCCTTGAACTATATGGGCAGCAGCCAATGTGCCAAGACTGTCATCCTGTTAAGCACAGCAGAGCGAGGCCACCAGGAGCGGTGATTGCTGCCGAGTCAAGCAAAGGCCCTATGGCCTACAGAAGGTAGGCAAAATTTAACCACCTCCCCACCCCCACCCCACCCCCCAACCCCACACACACACGCACATGCGCACGCACGCACACAAGGAAATATCTTTAGAGGGCCCGTAATTGGGCCTTTATTTATGGAAGTTGGCTGCTCGCCATCTTCGCATGATATAGGCCGGGATTTTCAACAGTGATGGGAAATCACTTTAGGAGTCCCATTCACCATCCTTGCTGACCTACTTCATTTCCAGTTCTCCAAAAGTGACCATGAAGTTGTCAAGTTGTCATAAAAACTCAAATGGGCCTCTAATGTCCTTTAAAGAACAATTTACCCCATTTATTCTATATGCAATTCCAGTCCCAAACCAATGAGGTGCAAAGAACAATTCCCCAGTGGTGCTTGTAGAAAACTTACCATCGCCAGCTAGGGCAGGGGTTCGCAAATTATAGAGTCGTGGAGTCATACAGTACAGAGACGCCTTTTGGCCCATTGAGTCTCCCCCAAGTAAACTGCCCCGCATCTTCAGGGATCTATGGACAAGCACTCTCTGATCCTCTGAGCTTCCTAGTGTCCTGTTATTTATTGAGTACTCCTTGTCTTGTTACTCCTTCTAAAGTGCATCACCTCACACTTTTCAGGGTTAAATTCCATTTGCCACTGATCTGTGAATCTGATGAATTGGTCTATATCTTCATGCAACCTAAGACCTTCCTCATCACTATTAACCACCCTGCCAAACAACTTATTTATCAGCACCCACACCCCCACCCCTCCCACTTTCCTCACATTCTCATCTGTATTATATATACAAAATGAATAACAAGGGACTTAGCACTGATCCCTGTGGTACACCACTGGACACCGGTCTCCAGTCACACAAATAGCCTTCTACCACCACCCTCTGTCTCCTACTACGAAGTCAATTTTGGATCCATCTTGCCCAGCTTCTCTGGATCTCATGTGCAACTACCTTCTTTATCAGTCTCCTGTGTGGGACCTTGTCAAAGGTTTTGCTGAAATCCAGATAAACTACATCAGCTGCACTACCCTCATTTACACACCCGGTTACCTACTTTAAAAATTCAAATTTATTAGACATGTCCTCCCTCTGACAAAGCCATGCTGACTATCCCTGATCAAACCTTGCCTCTCCAGTGGAGATGAATTTTCTCCTTCAGAATTTTCTACAATAGTTTCACTATCACTGATGTGAGACTCTCTGGTCTGTAATTCCCTGGTTTATCTCTACCACCCTTTTGGGGTTTTTTCAAGAGACTAAGTATTGAGCTAAACTTTAGCTAACACAAAGACTTGTGACAACAGAATCATAGAACCATAGAATCTCTACGGTGCAGAAGGAGGCCATTTGGCCCCATTGAGTCTGCACCAACCACAATCCCACGCAGACCCTATCCTCGTAACCCCCACATATTTACCCTGCTAATCCCCCTGACAAGGGACAATTTAGCATGGCCAATCGACCTAGCCCGCACATCTTTGGAGTGTGGGAGGAAATCAGAGCACCCAGAGGAAACCCACACAGACACAGGGAGAATGTGCAAACTCCACCCAGACAGTGACCGGAGTCCAGAATTGAACCCGACTCCCTGGCGCTGTGAGGCAGCAGTGCTAATCACTGTGCCACCTAGTGAAAGGCATTCTTTATTGACCAACGTATGCTGGGAGACAAGTGTTGGGCATTCCAACACTTCTCTGAAGTTACATCACATTGGTAATATAATTATACAATTTCCAAAGGTCATTTTACATACCCACTGGCTCATCCCAGTCAAAACTGAACCAATCATCATTAGTACAGGTCAATCATTATTAGTAAATGTCATATACCTTGGCCAATTACATTCATCCTGACAGCATAGGAGCAGTGGTTCGAGTGATTTCTGACTCTCTTTCCCATGGCCACCTGTTGGTTGCTGCTGACCATCTTGTATAGTTTAATACTTTAAGCTGGCTGGGATCACTAGTTTCGTCCTTGGCTGATGAAATATTCTATTCATCTAGAGCCCATGCCAATAAGAGCTCTGCTTCTGTGAGTGTATTGTTCTAAAAAATGTGGTTCACTTTACTTGACTACTTTCCATGATGCCTTAGAACTCTGTGCCATTAGCCAAGATGTATGCTTTTTCAATAACAAACTTTTCTGAAATACATGTTTGAATTCTCTAACTGTGGTTATATGTGTTTCTCTGGAAACAGTACCTCTGTAAAATATATGTATAAGGCAGTCTGTGATTCTTATCCGAAGTTAATCCATTCTGTTTTAATAGTCTTTATCAGTGTTTTAGTCCCAGGATATTTTGAATCCCTCTAACACATCGTTCTTGGAAAATGGAATTTGGCGTCTGCCAAGACATTCGCATGGGTACTACGAATGGCCTCTGTCTCAAGTTTCAGATGAAGCATATTGAAATGAAAATGTTTCTAAATGCTTCAATAAATGTTATTAACACTGAAAGTAACCTTTCCCCAACCAACCTTGAGAAGCACCATTTCTCTATGCACTGGTTGTTTGGAAAGCATGATGTGGAGATGCCGGCGTTGGACTAGGGTAAACACAGTAAGAAGTCTCACAACACCAGGTTAAAGTCCAACAGGTTTATTTGGCAGCAAAAGCTACCAGCATGTTAATGTGCTCCTTGATGATATTAGGATTATAATCAATTATTGGGGTGTTTGCTTCTCATCTGGCTCAACCTTGCAAATATTTGAAGCTGGCAGTGGTTTATAATCATTACACCTATTATATATAGAAATTAGCATTTGGATGTACATTTCAGCAAAACTGTTTATGTGAACTTTGTTTGGAAGGGAAGAATCCTACCAATCTATCCACATAACTGAAATCCTTGATAAAAGCAAATTACTGCGGATGCTGGAATCTGAAACCAAAAGAGAAAATGCTGGAAAATCTCAGCAGGTCTGGCAGCATCTGTAAGGAGAGAAAAGAGCTGACGTTGACAAAGGGTCATCTGGACTCGAAACGTCAGCTCTTTTCTCTCCTTACAGATGCTGCCAGACCTGCTGAGATTTCCCAGCATTTTCTCTTTTGGTCATTGAAATCCTTGATCCCTAGAACCATTCTAATGTTTTCATCACCATCTCTAATGTCTTCTCAAAGTTCCTGAGGTGTGGTGCCCAAATAGTGCACACAACTCCCGTGGAGGCCAAATCAATATTTTATAAAAGTTTACCATAACTTGTTTGTTTTTATTCTCTTTATAGAACCCATGATTTTGTATTCCATATTAACCACTTTCTCAGTCTGCCCTGTAGCAGTGTTCAATAATTTGTGCACATTCACATCTGAGGTTTTTCTGCTGTTGCTCTCCCTTTGGAATTATATCATTTGTTTTACATTGCCTCTCCATGTACTTCTTGTCAAAATGCATCACTTCACACTCGTCTGCATTAAATTTCATCTGCTGTATGCTTTCCCATTCTACCACCCTGTCTGTGTCCTCTTCAAGTCTATCACTATCCTCCTCAAAGTTCACTAAACGTTGAAGTTGTTATCAATAAGTTTCAAATTGTGCCCTGCACAATCAAGTCTATTAACATAGATGAACAAAAGCAATGGTTCTCATTCTGACCTCTGGGGAACCCCACTACATACATTCCTCCAGTCTGAAAAACAATTGTTCATCACTACTTCTGTTTCTTGTCACTCAACTACTTTGTATCCAGGCTGCCACAAACCTTTTTATTCTATGGGCTTTAAATCTGCTGATGAACCTGTTAGGTGGCACTTCATCAAATGCCCTTAGAAGTTCATATATACCACATCAACCACAAAACTCTCATCAACCCTCACTGTCACCTCGTCAAAAACTCAGGCAACTTAAAGAAACACAATAATGGCGATTTTGCGCTCTGAATGTAAACAGTAACACGGGTGCAAATCCGGCGAGAGTTAAGAAACCAAGATTCAGCGAGATTTTGTTTCCCGATTTTCCCCAACCCTCACCAGCGGCATATCGAGATTCGCATCCACAAAGGGCAGGAACCTCATTTAAATACATTTGACTACATTTTAATGTTATTAATGCCACCTCCCCCCCCAACATGATCTCCCTGACTAAACATTCAAAGCTCGCTGATGTGACGTCAGCCCATGCTGAACACCATGCTCATGACGTACATCTAGGAACAGCTCCAGGAAACCTGTTGGAGATGCAGAGGCAGACAGGGGAACATTTGGCAGTGTTGCCTGAGGCTATGTACAGCTTCTGTGCCACATGTGTGCTATCAATTGCCCCTTGTAATTGTGGAAAACCAGCTGTGGAGCTGAATCCAATAGATTTGCTGCCACCAGCTGTGCCCGGCTCCTGGGCCTGTTGCTGCACCCGGCCCCTGGGCCTGTTGCTGCATCTAGTCCTAGGCCATCCTCTGCCAGTTCCATTTCTCCACCACTACTGCATCCAAATGCACTGGTTATTCAAAATCCATCCCATCTGCCTGAAGTGAACAGTGGAGAAAGGGCTGCTGAAGATCTGATCAACATACTCTTATTGGCCCTCCTTCCTGACCTGATAACTATAAACTAATGGGAAGCCCACTTCTGTGTATCGATCACACCCTGGCCTCCATCTACCCCACTGTGCCTACCTCCCTCCTCAACCTGCTCGTCATCTCTTCCAGCTCTCATTCATAGCGATATCTTCACACCACTGTGACACTGGAACTATAAGGCATGCTCCATCCTCTGACCTTCCGTCCATCACCCTTGACCCCTTCTGTGAACCTTGAGCTTTGAGCCATTAATAATTACAATTGATCAGCTTTGTCAATCCAGAGCTTCCCCAAGCACCCAGAATCCATCCCCCACACTCCATTTTTTTTATTCGTTCGTGGGAAATGGGCGTAGCTGGCTGGCCAGCATTTATTGCCCATCCCTAATTGCCCTTGAGAAGGTGGTGGTGAGCTACCTTCTTGAATCGCTGCAGTCCATGTGCTGTGGGTTGAACTACAATGCTGTTAGGGGGGGAATTCCAGGATTTTTGTCCAGAAACTGCGAAAGAATGGCATTATATTTCCAAGTCAGGATGGCGAGTGGCTTGGAGGGGAACTTGCAGGTGGTGGTGTTCCCATGTATCTGCTGCCCTTGTCCTTCTAGATGGAAGTGGTTGTGGGTTTAGAAGGTGCTGTCTAAAGATCTTTGGTGAATTGCTGCAGTCCAACTTGTAGATGGTACACACTGGTGCTACTGAGCGTTGGTGGTGGAGGGATTGAATGGCATCACATCTACAAACAATCAAGCAGGCTGCTTTTTCCTGGATGGTGTCAACCTTCTTGAG
The DNA here is from genome assembly GCF_964213995.1 of Mustelus asterias. Lineage (NCBI taxonomy): Eukaryota > Metazoa > Chordata > Chondrichthyes > Carcharhiniformes > Triakidae > Mustelus > Mustelus asterias. The sequence goes on along the minus strand of NC_135809.1, from coordinate 44,517,150 downwards.
TGTTGTTGGAGCTTCACCCATCCAGGAAAGTGGGGAGTATTCCATCACACTCCCGACCTGTGCCTTGTAGATGGTGGATAGGCTTTGGGGAATCAGGAGGTGAGTTACCCGCCAAAGTATTCCTAGCCTCTGTCCTGCTCTTATAGCCATTGTGTTTATGTGGTGAGTCCAGTTGAGTTTCTGGTCAATTGTAACCCCAAAGATGTTGACAGTGATGATAACACCATTGAATGTCAAGGGGCGGTAGTTAGAGTGTCTCTTATTGATGATGGTCATTGACTGGCATTTGTGTAGCGTGAATGTTACTTGCCACTTGTCAGCCCAAGCCTGGATATTGTCCAGATCTTGTTGCATTTGAACATGGACTGATTCAGTATCTGAGGAGTTGTGAATGGTGCTGAACATTGTGCAATCATTGGCGAACATCCCCAATTCTGACCTTATGACAGAAGGAAGGTCATTGATGAAGCAGCTGAAGATTGTTGGGCCTAGGACACTACCCTGAGGGACTCTGCAGAGATGTCCCAGAGCTGAGATGACTGACCCTCCACGACCACCTTCCTATGTACCAGGCATGACTCCAACCAGTGGAGAATTGACGTCATCGACATGCCACAGCCATTATCCTCAACCTTGACTTTATCAATCTTGACCTTGACCTGCCCTCAGTTATCCTTGACTCTTTTAACCTCACCATTTGTCTGTCCTCACTCACCCTTGATTATTATGCTTCAGCCCCGCCCCCCATTAGAAGACATTCTTCTTCCCTCTGTTGTTCAGCTCTCTCCATCTAAGCCTAAGACCCTTCTTAGTACTGCCACAACCCAACCTCCCTTAGACAGCCATGTCCCAACTTCTCTAGAGAACCGCCAACCTCCCTTCCATGATGAGCATTGCCCTGACCCCCAGACAACAAGTTTAATGTAACAGCTCAGCCTCCTCTGGTCAGACTAATTTTCCCCTCTCACTCCAAATGCACCAGGAAGACTATCTCACCTGCTGCACACCAACCTTAACCAGTTATGACTCTGAAAGCATTTGCTTCTCATTTGCTGCTGATTTAATCACAATAATGCAACTAAATCTGGCGACCATGTGTTTTAATGACTATGCTTGACAGATTAATAATGCACTAAAAATGGGTTCCCACTGCTTGCCGTTGGGGACCAGGATCTGCCTTTCATCCACCACCAACTTAATTCCCAACTTTCATCCTGCTGTCAGGAAGCTGACATTTTGCCTCCTGAACAATTAAGTGCCTCCACCCACCTCATTTCCTGTCCCCAGCTAGATTTTGCACCAGAATTTGCCCCATTTTTCAAGATGGGTCCTCCTTTAGGCCCTTATAATTCCTTGGTTTATATGAAAGGCCAACTTGAGTGAATTGAAAGGTGTTCTACAATGCACTGTGCTGAAACTTTTCAAACAGAATATTTTGACTAAGTTTTATGTGTAACAAAAACTGAACAAAGAAAACCTTGGCTGTTTTGCAAGTAATTTTACATTTCCTTGCTGATCTTAAAAATGTAAATGAACCATTTTGTGATGTCCTTCAGATAAAATGACAGTGTGTAGGGAGCATTAAAAATATTGGTAAATGAAGAATGGGTGATGTTCCTCTGTTATGGGGAGGAATATTAAAAGGCAGTTAGTCATTAACTATGTCATTAAAAGTAGCAGATGGCCAAGGCTTATTAACCATTTTTAGTATCCTAACTGAGGGACATCCTGGCATTCAGAATCAAAGTAAGAAGTCTCACAACACCAGGTTAAAGTCCTACAGGTTTATTTGGTAGCAAATGCCACTAGCTTTCGGAGCGCTCGCTGCTCCTTCATCAGGTGAGTGACAAACCTGGTGTTGTGAGACTTCTTACTGTGTTTGTCCCAGTCCAACGCCGGCATCTCCACATCATGGCTACCATTGATTCAGAATCCAAGGCAGGAATTCTCCCAAAAAAATTCTAAGTGTCGAATTCGTGTGAAAACTGGAGTAATTCATGCTGGCTTTTTTCAGTGGGAGTTCAGAGAAGAATCTCCCACACTCTGTGCACTGTAGAGGCCACAGGTCATTGGGCCCAGCCATCCCATAGGCCCCACCCTCTTGGCATTGCCCCATGTCCAGTGAGCAGTGCTAAGGTGCTCCCTGGGCATTGGCACTTTGCCCCCTTGGGCAGTGCCGGGGCACAGGCTGGCAGTGCAAGGCAATGCCCAGAGGGCCCCCCTCCCACGGCCTGACCCTCTGGGGGGTCCTGATTGCTCCCCTTCACTCCAGCAGGGTCGGGCCGCTAGTTCCCCGTTAGTGGGGAGCTACAGTAAACCCTGCTGGAGTGAACCACTCTGGCAGGGGGGAGATGCTAGTGGGCCTGGAGACATCAGTCCCATAGCGTTTGCTCATAGCATTTAAATTGTATTTGAAATAATATTTAAATTACTTCCACGCCTTCCTGCCAATTTCCGGCACGGAGCAGACGTTACCAGAAATCCAGTGCTGGGAGACGCTGTTGGGGCAGGAACGCATGTACGAATCCCGCACATTGCCCGCCGCAAGGTTTTCCCGGCCCGCTGCGCTAAATAATTAGTGCAGCAGGGTGGGAGAATTGCAGCCAAAGCAGTTAAATACAATAATAGACAAAAGATCTAAGCCTGTTTCACTCCACATCCCAAAGGTTGTAGCAGTCATCCAAACCTTATTCATTCGTCATTTCCAGTAACAAAGTAACAATTGATTTCCTCCTCCCTCCTGCAAGAAAGACGTCTTTAAAAACTAAGGCAAATTTTGACAAAAGCTTCTCAAAACAAAATATATTTAACAAGTTGAATTGTCTGCTATCCCCCTCAGTAAACCACTCATTCTATGTAGCACAGCCTCTACTGTTTAACTCGTTATTTATAGCTCCCTGACTGTTAATGAAGTTTATCAAACATACTTTTTGGAGCATGCCTGTGGCATTTTTTTTATTTTAAAGACTTCCTTATACAGTGGGTCTGGTTTATATGATTTATTGCAAACCTAGTGGCTACTGTTTGAACAAGATGGGAGAAGGGCTGTATTGAATTTCTTAAGGTCAGTGGTTCATAATTTAAACCTTTCCTATTCATGTACCCTATTTTCTATCGGAAAGCAGAGGTCAGTGAAATGTACATTCTGGCTGCAACACATTGGTGTACTTAATGCTTCTTCTATATTTAAAATGGTTGAGTAATTCCAATTGATGCCAAGTTTATCCTATTTATAATGTCAGGTATCTTCAACAACAATGGAAAATGGCACATGTGCACTTATTTACGAGTGATTCTGTTGTGATTTTAAAGCTACTGTCAATACATGAGTCATGCACTTGATGAATGTTAAGATGAGGGAGGGTCTGTGTTAGGTTTAATGTCACAGCTTTAGATTTTAAAATGTGATTTTGGCACTAATAGGAATAATAGGAACATCCTATATTCTGTTGAACATGTGAAGGCATCCCACTTCATTGGAGGGTTATCAAAGAAAGTTTAACAATTGAATTGATATATTGTTGTCACATGTATTAGTATACAATGAAAAGTATTGTTTCTTGCGCATTATACAGACAAAGCATACGATTCATAGATTACTAAGGGACAAGGAAAGGAGCGCGTGCGGAATATCATGTTGCAGTTACCGACTGGGTGAAGAGAAAGATCAGCTTAATGTGTGATAGCATTGTGGTGAACCATAGATGGTTACCACTATGGGTACTTGTACAAATGTTACTCTTGTTACTGTTGGGGTTAGGGTTGGGGTGTTCCACCTGTTATCATTGTTTATGTGGTACACTCCGTTCGGCTCCGCCTTCTTACAGGAGTATAAAGGTCACTGCTACTTCCTAGTAGCCCTTAGTCTGGGATAGTATTGTTAAGTAGTGTGCTCCAATCTTGTTGTGAATAAAAGCCTTTATTCCCGGGTACGTCCTAGCCTCCCGTGTGAATCAATCGCGCATCAAGCATATTATGAGATATTAGGGCAGATAATGAAAGGCCTGGTTAAAAATGTCAGTTTTAAGGAGCAGTTTAAAAGGGAAAAGAGAGTTGGAGAAGCAGAGAGGTTTAGGGTGGGAATTTCATGACCACCAATAATGGAATAATTAAAATCGGTACCTTTTGCCACAAGTACAAGGAGCAACACCCAAGCTAAGAATCTGGATCCGCCGTGCAGAATAAATGGGTCATGAGGTCATGTGGAACTATACGCCGCTCCTTCACTGTCACTATGGCAAATTCCTGGACATCCTCTCCTAACAGCACTGTGGGTGTACTGACACCACATGGACAGCAGCGGTTCAAGAAGGCGGTTCACCTCCACCTTCTCAAGGGTAATTAGCAACGGGCAATAAAAACTGGCCTTGTCAGTGATGCTCACATTCCATAAAAAAAGGAATCTTTGATTTTGGAGATGGAGATTAGTAAATTCGTTTTGACAGCTGTTGGTCAGAACTTTTATAAACTTTTTCTAAACAAAGCTATTAGAAAAGCAACAACTTTACAGCAGACCGGCCTCAATATTAACACCCCCATGTCAGGCAGGAAGTCAAGGAGGGATAAACACTTAAAAATGCAATTTCACCACGCCTGCTGCAATTTTAATTAATATATTTAAGTCAGGCTCCTGCAGTGCAGTTGGGAGTCTAATTTAAATTTAACAGCTGCAGGCAGGTTTTCACAGGGCTGGGGGAAAGCTGGGAACAAAATGGAGATTGAAGCTGCCAGCTTCCAAAAGGTAAGTGCCTTTTATCACTTACCCCGCCACAGCGCTCCCCACTACCCCCGGCCCACACCCCAGTCCACAATCCCCTCCTGATCACCAGAGAGGCAATCCCCAGTGATCCTCGGTTGCAGCCACCCTTTGCTAGTTTTTGTGCCCAGCAGCTGGGCCAGCCTGTTAATTTGTCTGGCTGCTGGGTGGGAAATGGAAAGGAAAGAAATGATCATTCTGCTGTTAAATTTAGCAGAACCTCAACGTCCCAACCTCGTCAGCTTTGCTCCTAGTACACCACCACACCCACCCAACCTTCATGGAAATGCTGGGGCCCAGTTGTTCCTTCCTCGATTTCAGAATTTCTATATGTACTGCTTTTACTTGGCCAATAACAATGTTCTGAAAATAGCCTGCTAAAGTTTTTGCTGCTGAACATAGTCTGTAAGAATCTGCCCCACAAAGTTCAGTTCATAAACTTCTTTCCCAACAGAGATTAGATCAGGAATAATATTTGAGAATATGTACAATATAGCTTATTGTCAACAGAGGATTTATTATTGTGTTTTGATGTATGTTGGGACCCTTTCCTGCAATGTGGGACACTTTGTATCTTGTTCAAAACCAGGATCTTCACAATGGCGTCACTCAATTTTGTTCATAACTGTACTGCTGCTATGAATAAAGCAGCCACAGCATAGCCTACATTGCACCCTTTTCCAATTGTCTTGCCTCAAGGCTGTGACTAACGCAGGGACACCATTCCATGGACAGCGACAAACCTGCAGCATCTTTCCCCAAGTGACTATTCTCTGTGCAAAGCAATTAGGCTGTTTGGGGGAGGGGAAACCCTTTCCACCCTGACATTCATGCTAATGTGTTTTCCATTAGATGGTGTTAGGTCATGATCGGAACTGGGAACCTTGGTTGAATTATTTCCCCTCAGAAGCAACTGAGAGAAAATTGTAGAATTCTCACTATCACTTTGTTTGAGGTCAGTTTCTTTTAAATATAGAAATTCCTTGCTCTGTACGACAAAGGTGTTATTAGCCACAAAGCTTAATTTTATATTTAGAAAACAGCACCTTCATAAATTTTTTAAAAAGCACGAAAGTTACACCAGTTCAACTACAGAAGTTTCCATAGCACCAGTGACATATGTCCAAATTACTGGGCTGATAGGAAATTTGTAGAATCCTGTTATTTAACCATATAATACATGAGTGCAAAACATGTTCTGTCTAGAGTTCAGTGCATGTTTTGTCAAACTGCTAGTTGGGGTAGCAGGGTTTAATGTCAAGAACTGGATCACATTTTAACTTCAGAATTGAATGTATTTAGGACAATTGCTTCCATTTCTTTGTTCTGGACTGGAATTGTTAGTCCCTTGAGCAGACTATTTGACAACAATGTATATCGGTGCAAAATAGTTTGTTTGAAAATTAGGGATTGATTTTTTTAAAAATTGAAATAGATTTTTATTTAGTTTGGCTTCAAAACCTACACTATAATGATCAGGGTTCCATGGATGCAAATGGTGTCGTGGGTGCAAAATCCCTCAAGAAGCCAAAAGCAAGAATCTCCCTCCCTCCCTCCCCCCCCCCCCCCCCCCCCCCCCCCCCGCCCCCCTCGCCATCCCCCATTGGCATAATGAGGTTCTTACCCAGGAAGGTTGGTAATCACATTTAAATACATTTAAATCTCATTAGCAGGCCTCCCTGCTGTACCGTCCCACCCACATTGGGATTTCCCCCCTCGCCGATGTGACATCACGTCAGTACAACAGATCAGGAGCAATGGGAATCAGGTAAAGGGGACGCACAGGTATGCACAGCCCCCAAGAAGGAGAGGGGCATGACCAGGCACTACCTCCTGGAAACCCGACATTGCCAGTGAAGGGGGAGGGAGCTCCCTTGCGACACGCCTCTATCATTTTTCCCAAGGTGTTGGAAAACATGGCGAGAAAAGCCAGCTGTGCAACCAGCGTGCTGTACACCCACTTTTCTCACCTGAGCCAACACTGAAGTGAATCATAGAATCCCTACAGTGCCGAAGGAGGCCATTCGTCCCATCGAGTCTGCACTGACCACAATCCCACCCTTGCCCTATTCCTGTAACTCCACATATTTACCCTGCTAATCCTGACACTAGGGTCAATTTAGCATGGCCAATCAACCTAATCTGCACATCTTTGCAGTGTGGGAGGAAACTGGAGCACCCGGAAGAAACCCACGCAGACACGGGGAGAACATGCAAACTCCACACAGACAGTGACCCGAGGCCAGAATCGAACCCTGGGTCCTGGCACTGTGAGGCAGCAGTGCTAACCACTGTGCCGCCCACTTAAAAAAATACCCAGAAAATTCCAGCCAAAATTTATTTAGGGGAAATATATCAAATATGTCATCACAAAAAAATGATCAAGATGTGTCACAGAAATTATAAATTCCTAAGTCTCCCTTTAGATAGCAGGACAGGCACCATATGGGCATGATTATCTGGTCCCGCACGGTATTGCACAGATTGCCCTGGGGCCGGAGAATCGTGGAGCTGGGGTCATAAGCATGTTTAGCTCTGGAAAAGACCCCGTTTTGGGGATTCTAGAAATTTTTTGGGAGAATTCCACCTGTAAATTCAACATATTTATTTTCCATTCAATTAGAGACTGATCTAACCTATCAGGTTAAAATGAGAACCTGCTGAATTATCTATCCTTTCTGCAGTGTTCAAAACTAGATGCTAATATAGATGTGCCCATTTCTGTGATGTTGTGGTAAACCAAGGAGATCATAGAATTGCAGAAGCATACAGTACAGAAGGAAACTATTCAGCCTTTTATGTGTGTGCTGTCTCTTTGAAAGAGAACTCATGCTTAGTCCCACACACTCACATTTTGTCAGCATCCTTGAACGTTCCGCATCCTCAAATACTTGATCAACTTCCTTTTAAAGTAAACACGCAATCAACTTCCACTTCCTTTTCAGGTGGAAACATAGCAGTTTCTGAGCAAAAAGATTTCTCTTCATCTCCTCTCTGTGTCTTTTGCCAATGATTTTAAATATATGACCCCACCAGAGGGAATAGGTTTTCGATATTTACTCTATTAAAACCCCTCATCATCTTGAAAACCTCGCTTACATTGTCTCTTAACCAAGGAGAACAGTCCTCAATTTTCCAATCTCTTCTATATTTCAATTCTGCAAATTCTGGTTTATTGCTATGTGAAAGATTCAAAGTTATGTTTTTAATTGATTTCAATAACTGTAAATAGAAGTTAAGATATATGGATATATGTCAGGTATATGCCTCTGGTGTCCTACTTAGCACTGACCCAAATAGCATTTATGGGGTTCGGTTGAAAGGTAGTTAACTACCATACAGTAGGAGGGAGCAGGTGCAAGCACCACCTTGGGGGGCATCTCTAACATCCAGAGGTCTCCTGCTTGTGTTGAGGGAGGGTGGGTAGGTAGGGGTATTGTTCAACCCTTCAACCACTCACACACCTCTTCTATCTCTAATGTTTCATCCCTATGCAAAAATGTAGAAACATAGAAATAGAAATCATAGAATCATAGAAACCCTACAGTGCAGAAGGAGGCCTTTCGGCCCATCGAGTCTGCACCGACCACAATCCCACCCAGGCCCTACCCCCGTATCCCTACAGATTTACCCACTAATCCCTCTAACCTACGCATCTCAGGACTCTGAGGGGCTATTTTTAGCATGGCCAATCAACCTGACCCGCACATCTTTGGACTGTGGGAGGAAACCGGAGCACCCGGAGGAAACCCACGCAGACACGAGGAGAATGTGCAAACTCCACACAGACAGTGACCCAAGCCGGGAATCGAACCCAGGTCCCTGGAGCTGTGAAGCAGCAGTGCTAACCACTGTGCTACCGTGCCGCCCGGACAAACATCACCTACATTTTGTAAGAGGTCCAGGCCACTAACCAAATCAGGTCACTACAAGTGAGCCTCGCATCTGCTTTTGTGAAAGCCAGTGTTCCCACCCTCAGTGTGTGTACCAGTCTTCACAAATGCACTGGTCTTGGCTGAGCCCATGGTGCAGGAACTCTGAGGTTGGATGTCACCCTGTAAAACCTCTGTCCCCTTACTGCTAATTGCTTTGCAAAAGGTAGATAGAGGCTTCACCCCTTCAAGAGGAAGTACATTCCCAGAAAATGGAAACTTGGCACAGCTAGATCCACACTGTTTTCAGTGGAGCTACCATCTTTCACCAGAACAATGGGATCCTCTAAGGAACCTCAAGATGGTTCTGCTCCAACGTATCAGTATTGTGGTATCACCTACTTGCCATGTATTGCTAAAAGTGCAGCATTGCAGTTTGAAAACTGCCTGGGGGACTCTAGTTGGTTCCAAGTAGAATGTAGATTATTTTTGAGCTGCTGTGAATAATTGAGATGTTGGAACACAAAATCTGGCCTGGATAAAGGGTAAGGATACCTGCTGAGCATGCTCAGTAAGCACTGCAGCTTTTTTCCTGTTCATTGTAGTACAATGCCAGCAATTGTAATGCTGTTAACAGCAGTCACATCCCTCTGCCAGTAGTTTTAATAGATGTAGTTGCCTTGGTAACAGCCATCTGCTCATTCCCTATTGGAATGCAATTGTTCCTCCTTTGCTGGGGTCGACAAGAAGCAGGACATTGCGTGCGGGGGAAATAACTAAGATGCAGTGTGCTAATAAGAGGTAAGTGCTTGATTGGTGGAGTAGTTGAATGGAATTTATTGAAATCCAGCAATGCTGCCAGGCAGGGCAGCCAGCCCTGCTTTCATAAGGTCAGTACTGTTAACAAATGTAGGGAATTCCACATTCATCTTGCATGCTTTTATTGATTTTTATTGTTGTGTTGTGTGGCTTGCTTTTAATGTGAGGAGAATGAAAAACATTTGCCGAAACAAGCCAGTTGTTGAAACTTGGAAGCATGGTAGTAATCTGTTTTTAATGGGTAACGCTTACAGAGGAGGGAGGCACGGAGGATTTGTAGTGTTAAAACAATTACCGCTGGCCTTTTAGCATTAGATTAAAGGTTATACCAAAGAATACAACAAACCCTTCAACACTGTATTGAATGGCAGAATGCATTGAGGCTCATACTGACATAGATCAATGAGTTTGTCCATATGTTGAAAATCTATTTTAACTTCCGTGACTGATATTAATGGCTGAAATGTGTGCTGATGCTTGGTGTTAATATCTGCTACTGGTATAGAAATGGTTTGTGAAGACATGCGTATTTGCTTCTCGTGTATCCTTGTTTTTTTCACCATTTCTACCCATGGGTTGCAAAGCTTTTCAGTGGTTTCTTAACCTCAGAGGTCTAGTGCTGACTGACCCAGAGAGGTCCCAGTGTGAATGAGCTTTAGCTGTGATATGTAAATTACAATCCCCACTGATTGTGTTGGCCTTTTTAAGAAATTTAATTCAACAATAGTAATTGAATGCTGTTTCATGGTTAGGGTAAGGAAGAGGAAAGAGAAAATTGAAAAATGACCAGAGAAATTGGAATCTGTGGAGATTTGTTTTGAAGGGTTTGCTTAAATGTGACCTTTACATAAAGATACATAAATGAAAATAGTTATTTCGAAAAAATCCTTGATTCATTGTATTCATCAAGGTGAGGGATGTCGGTCATTCAAGTACAGCATATATTAGTTTTCCCATTAGAATCTGCATTAAGCACTTCTAGCTTGGATACAGCTCTCGTTTAATACAGTAAAGTTCCACCTGTTCTCTTCCATTAATATGTCTTAATTCCAGCTCCAGAACTGCATCCTCTACTATACCAATATTGGGATATATATTTTCAGCAACAGCCACCTTATATATTCTGTTGATGGTTGTGCCATAATCTAACAGCGGTAGCTTTTGTTTTGCTATAAACCTGACCTCACTGGGAACTGGATAGAGAATATATTGCTTTTGAATGCTAGAGACAGAATGTTACAGACACCACATTTTATATTCTCAAAAAGGTTCTGAATTTGTTTTTTTGGGGAAGGTTTTTGCACATCAGCAAAGTAGCATCTCAAATCACAAAGCTACACAAAATCATTAAAGAGGAATAATTCCTTAAATTAATTTTCATTTATTGATCTGTGTAGATTTCTTGTAAATTTCCTCCTTGATAATGTTTAATCCATTAACAGACATCCATAACGTATACTTGCTAAATATCTGTACCATTCCCTCATTCACTTTGGCCATCTCTATATTAACAAAGTGCTTCTAAAGTTGTATTTGTGTCAATCATGTTGAATCTACACCATTTACCCCATGGAGTGGATTTTGCAACTACAGGACAACATGTCAGATTTGTGCTGTTGCTCAAAGGCACATATTGGGCCTTGATAACAACTGCAGGCACACAACACACACAAGAACATTTAGTGTTGACAACATTCAGGCCTTGAACTCTGTTCACCCTAGGAGAAAATCAAGTTGGTAGATCTGGCTGAAATGTCAACACTGGCAGTATTTTATCTTTGCTTTGATCATTTGATTTGATTTATTATTGTCACATGTATTGACATACAGTGAAAAGTATTGTTTCTTGCGTGCTATACAGACAAAACATATTGTTCATAGAGAAGGAAACGAGAGAGTGCAGAATGTAGTGTTACAGTCATAGGTAGGTTGTAGAGAAAGATCAACTTAATGCAAGATAAGTCCATTCAAAAGTCTGTCAGCAGCCGGGAAGAAGCTGTTCTTGAGTCGGTTGGTACGTGACCTCAGACTTTTATATCCTTTTCCCGAAGGAAGAAGGAAGAGAATGTCCGGGGTCCTTAATTATGCTGGCTGCTTTATTGAGGCAGTGGGAAGTGTAGACAGAGTCAATGGATACGAGGCTGGTTTGCGTGATGGATTGGGCTACATTCACGAGCTTTTGTGGTTCCTTGCAGTCTTGGGCAGAGCAGGAGCCATACCAAGCTGTGATACAACCAGAAAGAATGCTTTCTATGGTGCATCTGTAAAAGTTGGTGAGAGTCATAGCTGACATGCCAAATTTCCTTAGTCTTCTGAGAAAGTAGAGGTGTTGATGGGCTTTCTTAACTATAGTGTCGGCATGGGGGGACCAGGACAGGTTGTTGGTGATCTGGACACCTAAAAACTTGAAGCTCTCGATCCTTTCTACTTTGTCCCCATTGATGTAGACAGGGGCATGTTCTCCTTTACGCTTCCTGAAGTCGATGACAATCTCCTTCGTTTTGTTGGCATTGAGGGAGAGATTATTGTTGCTGCACCAGTTCACCAGATGCTCTATCTCATTCCTGTACTCTGTCTCGTCATTGTTTGAGATCCGACCCACTACGATGGTGTCATCAGCAAACTTGAAAGTTGAATTGGAGGGGAATTTGGCCACACAGTCAAAGGTGTATAAGGAGTATAGTAGGGGGCTAAGCACACAGCCTTGTGGGGCACTGGTGTTGAGGATGATCGTGGAGGAGGTGTTGTTGCCTATCCTTACTGACTGTGGTCTGTGAGTTAGAAAGTTCAGGATCCAGTCACAGAGGGAGGTGCCGAGGCCCAGGCCATGGAGTTTGGAGATGAATTTCTTCAGAATAATAGTGTTGAAGGCTGAGCTGTAGTCAATAAAAAGGAGTCTGACATAGGTGATCATGTTTTGTTATCTGAGGCATTGACAGAAACTACTTCCTGTAGGTATTTTGTGTCTTTTGTTGCCACTGTTCATTTCTTCACAAGATAGGTTCCAATGACTGCAACTGTGTAGGGCTTCTTCTAAGGCTTTCTCATGGACTTTTTTGTCACTAAGATTGAGACTATCCATTTAATTGCCTCTGCCTCTTCCCTGTTTCCCTTAGCCAACCAAACCAAACCTCCCCTAAGATTCTCCCCTGCCCCAGTCCTGATCTCATATCTATCTCTATTTTCCTTCATACCTGCAAGCCGACCCAGTCTATTTGACTTGCACCCTGTAACTTCATCTTTGAACCTCTTCAGTCAGGTTTGTGCCCTTGCTCAAGTACTGAAATGGTCTTTATCAAAGTCAGGAATTGCATCCTATGTGACTGTGACTGTGGTTAACTTTCTATGTTCATCCTTTTTTACTTGTCTGCAGCCTTTGGCATGGTTGGCCACACAAATCTCCTCCAACGCTTCTAGTTGGGTAGGACTGCCACATGCTAATGGGCCTGTATGGATCTGATTCCTTTCTTAGAAACTTGATTGAAATTTGTCATGATATCTCTGTATAGGGCTTTGGTGCCATCTAAAGATACCTCTGTTAATTTTTCAGTTGTTGCAATAGGAAGGTACCTAACTCTCTTCAATGCCGCAACACAAGTACAGATGCCATACTCGTCTTTCTGTAACATACATCGTCTGGTATTTCACTTGCTATTTCTCTCTGTTATTTTAATACTAAAAGTTGATTTGCAGTGCGTGCCATAGCAATGTAGGATTTTTAAGAATACTATTTTTAAAATCAGCATAGTGGTTAGCACTGCTGCCCCACAGTGCCAGGAACCTGGGTTCAATTCCAGCCTTGGGTGGCAGTCTATGTGGAGTTTGCATGTTCTCCCTGTGTCTGCGTGGATTTCCTCCAGGTGCTCTGGCATCCTCTCGCAGTCCAAAGATGTGCAGGTTAGATGGATTGGCCAGGTTAAATGTATGGAGTAACAGGTATAGGATAGGGGAGAGGGCCTGGGTAAGATATTCTATCAGAGAGTTTGTGCAGACTTGATGGGCCGAATGGCCTCCTTCTGCACTGTAGAGATTCTGATTCTATTGCACACATTCTGTTGGCAAGTAGAGTGTAAAGCCCAGCCTTTATCTCAGATCTTAGGAACAAGAAGTTAACTTGAAACTAATAATTGTTTCTATTTATTTAGAAGTTTTAAATTAAATATTTCAAATAGTATCTATTATCTGTTTCAATCTTTTGTGCGGATTTTACTTTTCTTTGCAAAGACTGTTTTCACTCTGGAATGAACTGTGATCAGGCAGTGGACTTTCCAACTTCAATTAAAGATCAATATGCATGGAAAAAAGTATTGGAAACCCTACCAGTGCTCAAGTTAATTTGGTTGTTAATGTCATTGCAAAAATCCATTTTGCCTTTTGGGACTTCCCTTTTTGTTGCTGCATGTAAACCTATCCTCCCAATGCATTGAAAGTTTCCTTCTCAGTCCATCTGCTGTACAGCAGTGAACTAAGTAATCTGATTATCGTATTGGATTGTGTGATAAAAGTTTCCCATTCAACATGAAATATGAAAGTATTGCATAAGGAAATTCTGCGCAAGTCAATGACAGAAAACATGTATTGACCATTACTGATGGATTGACACCTACCTCACATTGCTAAATAGCATGAAAAACTAACCTTGGGCTAAGCAGGGACAACCTCAACTGAAAAAGTGTTAGATCCCAGTTTTTTACCCAGTGTATGCTTTCTGTAAAAGAAAGGATAATTTCATAAATTTAGACTTGATTTAATTTAATTGCATGCTATCTAATTACTGGAACCAAAATTACCCCTTTGAACTGATTTAGTTGAGCAGAGATATAACCATGCAGCAAAGACACTGAGATAGCAAATAATATCAACATTTATTGAGTTAAGCAAAATAAAACAACAGTACAATCATCAATTAATCAAAGACTTATCAATTAACTATAAGCTAATCAATCAATCAACTTACTCAATGAAATAAAAGTTATCTATTAACTACTGAGAGAAAATAAAGATAAAGCATACTTACTAACAAAACTCTACAGACTTCACACTTTCAAATGGGCGATTAATCCAAAAGAAGTGGGCAACAACCTCGACTTTTTGCACTGCTATGAAGAGCACTGCATCTTCCTTGGGCTCCACACTGGCTGAAAAACTCTTAACTGTCCCTGAAGATCCAAACCGGTTTCTCCTCTCTTGGTTAACACAACAAAATGGTTCCTGTAGCCTTTTTTTTTTGGTACCCTTCAGTACTTTATTTCTAATCAAAAAGCCAATTCTAATTAAGTCTATTCATTGTCCCTACATGAGGGACAAACCAGATCCAAGCTGACAAGATAAGACTTTGCATCCCATCTTGGACTTGATCAAGCAAAATCCCAGCTGACAGGATAAGTCATTGCACCCCCTTTCGTGTTTGATCTAATGCTTCATCTTAGCCCTTTTTCATGCCTAGAAAGATGTGTCACCCCTTAGCCAGTGTTGCTGGAAATGGCTAGTTGGCCAAATATAGTTCAGAGTTAATTTCATTGGCTCTGGCTAATTGCTCATATTGCTTTAAACTTAAACAATGGCTTTGCTTCAAACTTAGTTTCTTATCTTAAGACTTTGTCTTAGAGGCACTCGGCACGGTAGCACAGTGGTTAGCACTGCTGCTTCACAGCTCCAGGGTCCCGGGTTCGATTCCCGGCTCGGGTCACTGTCTGTGTGGAGTTTGCACATTCTCCTCGTGTCTGCGTGGGTTTCCTCCGGGTGCTCCGGTTTCCTCCCACAGTCCAAAGATGTGTGGGTTAAGTTGATTGGCCAGGTTAAAAATTGCCCCTTAGAGTCCTGGGATGTGTAGGTTAGAGGGATTAGCGGGTAAATATGTGGGGTGGGATTGTGGTCGGTGCAGACTCGATGGGCCGAATGGCCTCCTTCTGCACTGTAGGGTTTCTATGATTTCTATGATTTCTATGATTGATCAAACTAAGGTTGACCCAGTCAAGGCCAGTTTGTTCCTGATGCGGTAGGATCCCATGGAGTTCAAGCTTTCTTTCTGCCAGACTCTGTCACAACACTTTTAATCTTACATAGAAATGTTAATGGAAAAGTACAGAATTCTGACTTACTTGGTTATTAATTACTTTTCCTTCAATTGCAGGATAATTGAGGCACTACCTAATCTGTTGTGAGTCAGTGATGACTTCACTGTGATATATTGAGTTAGCTGGTTGTAAAAAGGTTGGCAACATCATCATGCTGCTTTTCTGTTCACATGTTAGTACAAATTGGCCAAGTAAGCAAGCACACTAAATTCCACTAAAAAAAAATCTAAAATCTAGGCCAGCTTACACAAGGGAAAGAAAACAACCAGAAAAAAAACTTTATTAAGAGAATAACATGCAATAATTACGTGATTACATGATTTGGTGCAATTTACACCAGGTAAACATTTGCCACTTTGTTCTAAAGACAATGCCTGCTTAGAGTGAGCCATCTTTTTAAGAGTTATTTGAATGAGGTTTTAGCAAAATTCTCACCATGGATCACTGAATTACCTTTCTCACTTTTATCAGACCAGTTATTGCAATGGAGAGATCCACGGGGAAAGATGGCCATAGCGATTGTGTTTTTTTCTCGCTTGTTTTTTCTTATTCATTCGTGGGACATGGGTGTCGCTGGCTGGCCAGCATTTGTTGCCCATCCCAAGTTGCCCGCGGGCAGTTGAGAGTCAATCACATTGCTGTGGCTCTGGAGTCACATGTAGGCCAGACCTAGTAAGGACGGCAGATTTCCTTCCCTAAAGGAGATTAGTGAATCAGATGGGTTTAGTCGACAATGGTTTCATGGTCATGAGTAGATTCTTAATTTCAGATATTTTTTATTAAATTTAAATTCCACCAGCTGCCATGACAGGATTCGAACCCAGGTCCCCAGAACATTAGCTGAGTTTCTGGATTAATAGTTTAGCGATAATACCACTAGGCCATCACCTCCCCCTGTGTAGTGATGCAGTCCCCTTTCTCAAGGTACTTGTACTCAGTGGTTTGGCAGAGACCCATCAAAACTCTGTAGAATACTGAATTCAACCTGCAGTAATCAAAACATATTGGGGGTGATTTTCCCAGAAGAAAACTAGGTGCCCAATGGGTGGGAAAATGGGAGATTTTCCTGCCTGTTTTTTGGGCGAACTTAGTCAGTTGAATTTCTGGCAGTCTGTGCTACACAGAGTCTGCCAGGGGATTCATGCCAGTAGTGGGGAGAGCAGGGTCTAATCATACCTGAGAGGCTGGCATTAGAGTACTGAGTGGGCCACTGCGCTCCTAGAGTTGCCGGTCTATCGATTTTCCCATACTTCCCTGACCCCTCCGATTAGCAGTCTGGAGACACCCCCCCAATCCGATGGCAAGTCCCGATTGCCTCCCTCTCTCCCCCACTGATTGCTGTGCAGAGTGGGCAGACTTACTGGCAGAAATCTTATAAATGTTATATTCTCACTATTGTATAATGGGCATATTAGCCAATTAGAGTTGCATGACCTTCCAGTCCTCAGACCTGAAAGCTCCAGGAGGGGTAACTGGGTTCTTGAGATCTAGCAGTACTTCGAAGAGAATGCGAGTCTTGAGTCTGGGAGCACTGGGATGGGATCGTGGAGATAGGGGTTAGAAGTGTGGGGTTGGGCAGTGGTGGTGCTTCCCAGGGTTTCAAATACACTGTCAAGGAAAGTCCTCGGAACACAAGCAAATGCAGGATCGCTGGAGAGAGATGTCAGGGTCTGGAACAATTCTTGGAACAGGGAAGATTGGAAATTAGGTCTTCGGGTTTGTGAAGCTTTCCATCATAATTCCCATTGAAGGTAAAGGACGGGAGCAGGAGCAACTCCCAGAAAATTCCTGGCCAAAACATTTCCAAAACCTTGCACTCTGAAAATTACATTACCTCTGAAAATTATGGTATTATTTTTAGTTAAAATTAAACTTTGTTTAGAAAGTATTGTGAATTTTAAGATGCTGTATATTCCCTTATATGGTATTGATTCATCATGTTTCAGTTTTGTATCGTACCAAATTCTTGTGTAACTCTAACCTATATAGGTCAAGGGAATCCGAGGTTTGCTATGTGCCTTTGGGCTGAGTTAGCCAATCTCAAATAAGGAAGTAGTAATGAAACTGCATTTGGTTTCAGTGCCCCTTTGTGAGGATGTGAAGAAAATCAGCCTGGATATTAGCAGCTGATTATATGGTTGTGGGTGTTTGATGAAGACAGGATCGTGCTCAGCTGCCATTTCTTATGGTATGCTAATTTTCCAAAGCACATTATGGAGATGCACAAAAGAAGAACAGACACTTGACTGGGATAATAAAGGCTGTTCTTACCAATGAAGCAGCATCCAGCATGATTCAAACTCTTCAGGAGAATTAAGTTACTGTTGTGAACCATTAAGAATGGCAGGAGGTCATTAAAGCCGTGATATTGTTTGATTCAAAATTTCCACCCAAGAGCCTTGCATGGATTGAGTCCTTGATAGAGTTTAAGGTGCGGGTTTGAGGAGCCACATTTGTCTTTTCTTGTCCCATTTTTTCCTTGTGAACGACTAATATCTTGGAACCTACAGCATTTTGAATACTTGGGTACTGTAATGGAATATTGCAATGACAAATAAGTCAGATTTTATACCCAGGAGAGGATGAAGAGAGGAATGATGATTCCAAGTGCCAAACATTTAGTTCAGTTTTGTACATATACATTTTGAGGAATCCATGAATGCGTGTTGGAACAATTAAATTGCAAAGGACTTTGCAAAGCTAAAGCAATACAATTATTTTCTTAATAGTGAATGTAGGTTGAAATTGCTAATTTAAAATTACTTTAGGGAGATTTCACTATTTTATTGGGGGCTTTCCAGGCAAGTTCAATTCCTGAACAACCGAAAGCAGCCACTTCAGTAGCTCTGCTGCTGACTCAATTGATTATAGATGACCCTTTCAGACCCAGAAGGCTGCAAACCCGTTTCCTAGTTTGTGCTCAGTTAGTTTATGTTAAGGGGAAATGTGTAGATGGCAGTTGTGTGCTACAATTATCTTTAGCACTTCTGCATTATGGAAGGGAAAGATCAACCAGAATTCCTGTACCTGGTCAATTAATCCCTTCTGGAAAGTGTATTTGAGTTATTTGTGGTGAGGACAGGATTGGACTTGCCCTCATGGTGGAATGGATGATGCGGAAAGAATGATGATTATAACAAGGAACAAGTGAATGTAAAGATACCAGTGAAGAGTTGGCATGATTTAACATTATATGTTAACTTTGTAAACTTAGTACTGTTTTATTCTTGCATTTGTTGTACATAAAACGTGAAAACAGATCATTTAACTTTACTTATTAATTCATGGGCTGTGGATGTCACTTACAAAACCAGCATTTGTTGCCCATCCCTAATTTCCCCTGAGAAGGTGGTGATGAGCTGTCGTCTTAGAGCGCTGCAGTCTATTTGGTACAGGTACACCCACAGTGCTATTGGAGAGTTCCAGGTTTTTGACCTAGCAACAGTGAAAGAATAGTGACATAATTCTAAGAAAGGATGGCGTGTGGCTTGAAGGGGAACTTGCAGATGATAGATGTCGCATGAAGGTCTGGCATAGAAAGGGTTAATGTGGGATTGGGTATTGTACCGCCCACACTGTGATATAAAGGAACACATGACCAGAGTCTGGAGGGCAGTCTTTTGCTGGACAGCAATATGTATAGAGGCAAGCATGGAGATAGCTCCAATCTTAGACTTTATATTGTGTGTATATAGTTTACATGTATATATATATATATATATAGATTCAAGCAAGTACCAAATTGTATCAGACAGATGTCTGCTTCCAGTATTTATTTCGTTACCAGTTTGTTTCCAACAAAGGGGCTTGATAATAATTATAAAGTAGTTTTTTCCAATGTGTATTTTATATAATGTAACTAAAAGTTATTTGTGCTGCTGATAAAGACCAAACAAATGTCCATTTTTGACAAGAATAAGCCATTTTCATTTGCTGATTGATTTCTTTATTTCTGGCCACATTATATGCACAATTTTTAAAAAGAGAAAATGCTGGAAATACTCTGCCGGTCAGGGAGCATCCGTGGGGAGAAAACAGAGTTGATGTTTCTGCTTCCAAAAGAGAAAATGCTGGAAAATCTCAGCAGGTCAGGCAGCATCTGTAAGGAGAGAAAAGAGCTGACGTTTCGAGTCGAGATGACCCTTTGTCAAAGCCAAAAGGTATAGAAAGTGGGAGATATTTATACTGCAGGGTGAGGGAATGAAAGATGAGTTCTGCTTGATGATTTCTGATCAGAAATCCTTTCAACATGATATACTGGGTGGAATGTTCCTGAAAAATGGCGAAGTGTCAAGTTCTGGTGTGTTTCTCCACAGAAACACAGCCAGATTTTCACTCCCAATCTTCTGACACCTTGTTTAAAAAAGAAAGATGGGGGGGCTTGCTTTGCGCCATCATTCTCAAGGGGCAGGGCCTAAAAACACCAGCAAGCCAGTTCCAAGGCACATTAAGAGACAGGCCCCTGCCAATGGATATCATTCTGAATCATTTTCAATCTTCCCGGTGCAAATCCCATTATGGCCTTCTCACGAGAGTTTCTGGCCATAACGGGATTTGCACCCACATCAACCTGGCCTGGAAAATCCCAGCCAATAACTTTGTTTCTCTCGCCAGGGATGCCACATGATCTGCACTTTTTGATTTGATTTGATTTATTATTGTCACATGTATTAACATACAGTAAAAAGTATTGTTTCTTGCGTGCTATACAGACAAAACATACCGTTCATAGAGAAGGAAATGAGAACATGCAGAATGTAGCGTTACAGTCATAGCTAGGGTGTAGAGAAAGATCAACTTAATGCAAGCTAAGTCCATTCAAAAGTCTGACAGCAGCAGGGAAGAAGCTGTTCTTGAGTCGGTTGGTACGTGACCTCAGACTTTTGTATCTTTTTCCCAAAGGAAGAAAGTGGAAGAGGGAATGTCCGGGGTGTATAGGGTCCTTAATTATGCTGGCTGCTTTACTGAGGCACCGGGAAGTGTAGACAAAGTCAATGGATAGGAGGCTGGTTTGCGTGATGGATTGGACTACATTCACGACCTTTTGTAGTTCCTTGTTGTCTTGGGCAGAGCAGGAGCCACAGCAAGCTGCGATGCAACCA
This sequence comes from Mustelus asterias, assembly GCF_964213995.1. Lineage (NCBI taxonomy): Eukaryota > Metazoa > Chordata > Chondrichthyes > Carcharhiniformes > Triakidae > Mustelus > Mustelus asterias. The sequence continues at coordinate 44,496,524 of NC_135809.1, read as the reverse complement.
GGAAGAATGCTTTCCATGGTTCATCTGTAAAAGTTGGAGAGAGTCACAGCTGACGTGCCAAATTTTCTTAGTCTTCTGAGAAAGTAGAGGCGTTGGTGGGCTTTCTTAACTATAGTGTCAGCATGGGGGGACCAGGACAGGTTGTTGGTGATCTGGACACCTAAAAACTTGAAACTCTCGACCCTTTCTACTTCATCCACATTGATGTAGACAGGGGCATGTTCTCCTTTATGCTTCCTGAAGTCGATGACAATCTCCTTCATTTTGTTGACATTGAGGGAGAGATTATTGTTGCCGCACGAGTTCACCAGATCCTCTATCTTATTCCTGTACTCTGTCTCATTGTTTGAGATCCGACCCACTATGGTGGTGGTGTCAGCAAACCTGAAAATCAAATTGGAGGGGAATTTAGCCACACAGTCATAGGTGTATAAGGAGTATAGTAGGGGTTGAGAACACAGCCTTGTGGGGCACCGGTGTTGAGGATGATCGTGGAGGAGGTGTTGTTGCCTATCCTTAATGGTTGTCGTCTGTGAGTTAGGAAGTTCAAGATCCAGCTGCAGAGGGAGGTGCCGAGGTCCAGGCCAAGGAATTTGGAGATGAGTTTCGTGGGAATAGCAGTGTTGAAGGTTGAGCTATATTTCTCTTTTTCTTTCTGATTTCCAGCATCTGGGATATTTTGTTTTTGTAGAGTTATTGGTTTTGACTTGTTTACCAATTTCTTTGATAGCTGTTGGACATCAAGTTAATTATCAACCATCTTTAGTAATTCAATAGCTTGCTGTAGATCAATGGGCTGAATTTAATCCCTTTCCCCAAGGTGAGTTTGGAGTTGGGGGACATTTAGTTGGGTGGGAAAGGTGCAGGAAGGAACCCAGCCACCTCCCTCTTTTGCCCTAATTAAGTCTGGGGCAGGAAGGCTCATGGTGGTCTTCTAGCCCTGCCGCCATTTGAGGCCCTTAAATGGTCAATGAATGCCCAGTTAAGGGCCTCAGCCCACCGCTGCTGGAATTCAACCAGTGGCAAGAGTGACACTGGTCACACAGGAAGCTCAAAGAGAAAAAAGGAAGGGTTCCTTGTCAGGATTGAGAAACCTGGCATCAGGAAGGGGAGGTCCATTCGCCTCCTTGAGATTCCCATCCTGCCCTCACTCATGTGGGGCCTGGGTCGCTCACTGATCCTGAGCTTCTGGTGGATGCATTACCGACTGCTACCACCTCTCCCCTGCAGGTGTTGACAGCAATGAAGACCTGCTGACCTCTGATTGGTGGGCGGCTGTGTGTGTGGGGGGGTGATTTCTACCCCAAAAGTCCTTGATCCCGGGAAAGGCCTGCTGCTGCTGGCCACAGTGCTATGGTGAGCCTTCCCCAAAGGAGGCATGGGGGCTCTCACCTGCTCTCCAACCCCTGTGACCTGGATTAAATTCTGCTCAATGAATCCAACCATTCAATTGAATTGGAAATATAGGAGAATGATGAATTACTTGTTGGAATAATGGTTTTGATTAATTGGTACAAGTGTCTTCAGCAGGATCAAGCTCTGGGAAGGGGCAGCATCAACAACTTTTTGTAGTCTTTTAAATGGGTGGTTCTGTGGAAGATGTTACCCTGTATGTGCTTATTTGTGGTTTCCTGCACGCAGTTGGTTCACAGGCCACAAAGAGACAAGGCTAACCAGTCTCTATACTGGAGCTTCACCAAATGAAAATTTGTTTCATTATTCAAATTTAGATTAACATCTAGCTCAGGAGAAGTGTCTTTGTTGTTTTGCCAATTTGAGAAGAATAACAATGTTCATAAATTGCTGTATAAATCCAGGTTTACATTAAATACTGTTTATTCGCTTGTCCTGTTAAATAAATTGCCTTCGGTGTTTGACTGAGCCTCTGCCTAATAGAGTATACTTTCCCATCTACCAAAAATACATGAGGACCGCGGTAGGTATGTGGTGAATTCTAGTAAACCTGTGTAACCACTTAGGCATGCAATGTTTCTTTATGAAAGTGGTCAATGATGATAAATGTAACAGAAATATAGTTCAGAATATAATCTGAATCTACATCAGTCTATACTTCTTCTTTTCGGAGCTTTTAATCAGTGGAATTATACATCCATATCCATTCTCTGGGAGCAATTCTCCCGGCCCGCTGCGCTGCTTGAGTAGCACCAGTGGGCCAAGAGTTATCAGCAGGGGACTTGTAGCAGGATTCGTGACTGGCGTCCAGCTGATCACAACTTTCTCGGGCCATTTTTTAAATCGCAATCAGCGCGAGGCTGATTACAATATGGAAATTGACATTTCCATCGCAGTAGTGAGCCCTGGACAGTATCCTCCAATCTCACTAATGTCGCCCACCCACGCCGGGAGAGGTTCTCACCAGAGGGGATTAAAGCTGGTCCCCATAAACAGGGACCAGGCATGATCACCCCGCTTGTGAGGACAGAGGCCATTGGGGAAGTCGGGGGGCAGGGGGGGGGTGGGTGCCCCTTGGGCAGTGCCAACCGGGCACTCTGACAGTGCCCACTGGCCACCATGGCATTGCCCATCAGGCACCGTGCGTAGTCAAGGGGGTGGAGCCTGAGGCGACATGGCCAATTGGGGGTGGGGCTGATCAGTGGTGGTGGGGAGGGGACCCACTATGCACTCTGGGTTAGGGATCGGTGGGGTTGGGAGGGAGGGGGCAATCAGGGCTGGACATGGGGGTGGGGGGAGGGCTGGCCATGGGGGAAGAGATTGGGCTGGATGTAATGGTGGGGTGGGGTCATGGTAGCCAGCGTTCAGGTGGGGGGGGGCAGAGGCTGGTGATCGAGGTTGGGGTCAGGGTTGACATTGGGAGGCCAGCGAACGGGGTGTGGGAGGCAGGCAGGCAGTGCCCATACGCCAATCTTCCCACTGAGATCAGCGCATGCACAGTAGTCCACTCAGCACACTGAGCCTGGCCTCTCCAACAGGTTCAGGCTCTGCGCCCCTCTATCTGAGTAAATTGCGTTTAGTACTCCATCATGCACAGAGTCCCAGAGATTCATTCTACTCAGCTTGTCCAAAAAACGGGCAGGAGAAGCTCCCGTATTCCTGCTCATTGGGCACTTAGTTTGTTTGGGGGAGAATCGCCCCCTCTATCTTGATGGTTTTGATGTACATTCTGGATGTTATGACTTAGTCCAGCTATGAAAGGGAACATGACTCCTGCTTCATCTTGCCATATTCATTATGAATTAGGAGTGCAATTTATTTTAAAGAACAAAATACATTCTAAAGTGTTGAATAGAAACTGGTACTTGAATTTCTTTAGAATCAAAGAAATGATAGTACAGAAGAAGCCCTTTTCACCCATTGTACCTACACTACTGCTAGTTCTTCATTTGGAGATTGCATTTTCCAGCCTGCTTCTATACTTATGAATGATGTATCATATGGTGTGCGGTCTTCATGTGACCTAATTTTGACTGGATTCTCTATTAGGATCTTCATGAATGACCCATTTAGATAATTCCGAGAGACTGCACTATAACTGATCCTCCCTGTTCAGGTAGTAAAGGCTAGCTTGGACAGAACTGTAAAGAAAATAATACAAATATGGGGAATATAAAATCTGAGAAAATGAGATAAATAGCATGTTCATTAGCATTTGAAAAGAGAGCTAATGGGCTAATATTTAGCAAAAAGTACTGAACTCAGTATCCTGTTATACCTTTCTCTTCTCTTTTAAGTTGCAAAGGGACCGGCTGTGTTTTTGCAGCAGTTTCTGCTTTTACTGCAATGCGCTAATGTTGATGCCTTTGTAAGTACTCCCAGTAGGATTGTGTGCCTATTGGCTATGTATGAGAAGACAAGCTGAATAAGAATGTCTTTGACTAAGAGAAGTCATTGGTCAGGGGTTTGTTATTAGAGTGGAGTGTTGGGGGGAAATGCATGTCACACTGTGCATGTGACTTATCCCTGTATTTTACCATCAGCAGCAAATTAAGGGGCTACCGGTAATGAAACCATCCAAGTAACTGTGGCAGGTGGGTCCTAGAGCCGGCAGCTTGCACGGAGCTGGGATTTTTAAATGTACCTGCGCAACCGTTCAGCCAGCCTGAATCCAGAGGCAAGGAGGAGGCAGTATGGAAATGGCGGCAGGACGAGGAAGGGTCACCCCACCCTTCAGCGCATTTCCCTTGAGGCACTTTAGGAAGCAATCAGCGAAAGGAGGTAGATCCTCTTTCCAGAAGACAAAAGGAAGACCAACAGACATGGCTGAAGCTGGCTGATGTCATGAGCAGCTGAGATGTCATTGCCAGAGCCTAGATCCAGTGCAGGAAGAGGTTAATGACCTGTTATGGTCTGGAAAAATAACTAGGCTTAACAATAAGCAACTGGAAGCACAGTATTAAGTGATAGCCTCAGATTTAATGGATGCCTAATAGGTAGACCGACGCATGGGGTGGCACCAGTGCTGTTTGAGGCATTCAGATGTCATGCACCTGAGACCTATGGATGAACGCTGCATTGAGATTGCTGAATGGCTGCCTCACCATGCTATCCCAGCACAATTACAGTGTCTCAGCATGACCAGCGCATAGGCACCAGAGACCTCATGACACTGCCTATGTGGATGTTTGCAGGAGATGGACTATGAAGGCCCGAGAGTGCCAACAGATCGGTACTGGAGTTGCTGTTATTCCTATGATGACACCAATCATCTGATGCTTTATACTAAGTGACCACCCCATACGAGTTTACTCATTGTCCTAGTCTGCTCTCAAAGCACCACTGAATACAATAAGAAAATGACTTCTGATATTAAAAAAAAAAATTATTTTTGTATTCTAGCTTGAAAAATGGAAAACAGAAATGTATGGGCAGATTCTCTGACCGCACCCATGGCTGGAATTCTCTGATCCCACTGCTGTGAATGGAAATTTGGCTGAGTGCCAAATTCTCCATTCTTGCTGGCAGTGGCCATGGAGGGCTGTGAGACTGGAGAAGTCTGGCCATAGTCTAAATACCAGTTGTGAATGACCAGTATGAAAAAAGCAAGTCACTACTGATTACTGTTGATTAATCAAAGCAGATTCATAGCTAGGTTAAGATTAATGTCCACCAAGTAAGATTTAATACTTACTAATACTTACGAAAGCAGGCTGCTCTATCCAGCGGGCAGTGTTGTGAGCGGGCGGCGGAGTGAGCAGGTAGCAGAGTGAAGGCTGAAGGGCTTTGGCTCAACAGGCTTAGGCGGAAACGGGCGAAGCTGGGTAGGTTTAGTTCTTAGTTGCTTCCTGTGTTATTTGAAGAAAGGGGAATTATAAGTGTGAGGCCAGTTTGCTGTTCTCAGTGTCAGATGTGGGAGGTCCTGGAGTCTCCTAGCCTCCCGGATGTCCATATCTGCGCCAGGTGCGTCGAGCTGAAGCTCCTAACGGACTGCGTTAGGGAACTGGAGCTGCAGCTCGATGACCTTCGTCTGGTCAGGGAAATGAGGAGGTGATAGAGAGGAGTTACAGGCAGGTGGTCACACCAGGGCCACGGGAGGCAGACAGGTGGGTCACGGTTAGGAATGGGAAGTGGAAAGGTCAGGTACTAGAGAGTACCCCAGTGGCTGTGCCCCTTAACAATAAGTACTCCTGTTTGAGTGCTGTTGGGGGGGGGACAGCGTACCTGGGGGAAGCAACAGTGGCTGTGCCTCTGGCGCAGAGTCCGGCCCTGTAGCTCAGAAGGGTAGGGAAAGGAGGGGGAAGGCAGTAGTAATAGGAGACTCTATAGTGAGGGGGTCTGACAGGCGATTCTGTGGACGCAGACAAGAAACTCGGATGGTAGTTTGCCTCCCTGGTGCCAGGATCCGGGATGTTTCTGATCGCGTCCAGGATATCCTGAAGTGGGAGGCAGAAGAGCCAGAGGTCGTGGTACATATTGATACCAATGACATAGGTAGGAAAAGGAAAGAGGTCCTGAAAGGAGAATATTGGGAGTTGGGAAGGGAGTTGAGAAGAAGGACCGCAAAGGTAGTAATCTCGGGATTGCTGCCTGTGCCACGCGACAGTGAGAGTAGGAATGGAATGAGTTGGAGGATAAATGCATGGCTGAGGGATTGGGGCAGGAATTCAGGTTTCTGGATCATTGGGACTTCTTTTGGGGCAGGTGTGACCTGTACAATAAGGACGGGTTGCACTTGAATCCCAGGGGGACCAATCTCCCCAGTAGCCTTAGCAAATCTCTGGCGGGGAGGTTTGCTAAGGCTACTGGGGAGAGTTTAAACCAGTATGGTTGGGGGGTGGGAATCAAATTGAAGTGACTGGGAGAGAGGAGGTTAGCTCACAAATAGAGAAAGCTTGCCGACAGTGTGAGAGAGAGGATAGGCAGGTGATAGAGAAGGGGAGCGCTCAGACCGAAGGTTTGAGATGTGTCTATTTTAACGCAAGGAATGTTGTGAACAAAGTGGATGAGCTTAGAGCGTGGATCACTACTTGGAAATATGATGTGGTGGCCATTACAGAGACTTGGATGACTCAAGGACAAGACTGGTTACTTCAAGTGCCGGATTTCAGATGTTTCAGAAGGGACAGGGAGGGAGGCAAAAGAGGTGGGGGAGTGGCACTGTTGATCAGAGATAGTGTCACGGCTGCAGAAAAGATGGACACCATGGAGGGATTGTCTACGGAGTCTCTGTGGGTGAGGTTACGAACAGGAAAGGGTCAATAACTTTACTGGGTGTTTTCTATAGGCCGCCCAATTGTAACAGGGATGTTGAGGAGCAGATAGGGAAACAGATCCTGGAAAGGTGTAATAATGTAAGACACACGCATCTCCATTAAGGACGGTCACCTCAGCACCTCACTGTACCGCAAGCCCACGGATAACCTCACGATGCTCCACTTCTCCAGCTTTCACCCTAAACACGTTAAAGAAGCCATCCCCTACGGACAAGCCCTCCGAATACACAGGATCTGCTCGGATGAGGAGGATCGCAACAGACACCTCCAGATGCTGAAAGATGCCCTCATAAGAACAGGATATGGCGCTCGACTCATCGATCAACAGTTCCAACGCGCCACAGCGAAAAACCGCACCGACCTCCTCAGAAGACACAAACAGGGGACACGGTGGACAGAGTACCCTTTGTCGTCCAGTACTTCCCCGGAGCGGAGAAGCTACGGCATCTCCTCCGGAGCATTCAACATGTCATTGATGAAGACGAACATCTCGCCAAGGCCATCCCCACACCCCCACTTCTTGCCTTCAAACAACCGCGCAACATCAAACAGACCATTGTCCGCAGCAAACTACCCAGCCTTCAGGAGAACAGTGACCACGACACCACACAACCCTGCCACAGCAACCTCTGCAAGACGTGCTGGATCATCGACACGGATGCCATCATCTCACGTGAGAACACCATCTACCAGGTACACGGTACCTACTCTTGCAACTCGGCCAACGTTGTCTACCTGATACGCTGCAGGAAAGGATGTCCCGAGGCATGGTACATTGGGGAAACCATGCAGACGCTACGACAACGGATGAATGAACACCGCTTGACAATCACCAGGCAAGACTGTTCTCTTCCTCTGAGGGAGCACTTCTGCAGTCACAGGCATTCAGCCTCAGATCTTCAGGTAAGCGTTCTCCAAGGCGGCCTTCACGACACACGACAGCGCATAGTCGCAGAGCAGAAACTGATAGCCAAGTTCTGCACACATGAGGACGGCCTAAACCGGGATGTTGGATTTATGTCACATTATCAGTAACCCCCACAGCTTGCCTCCTGGACTTGCAGGCTGTCCTGTTTGGAGACAATACACATCTCTTTAACCTGTGCTTAATGCTCCTCCCACCCACATTGTCTGTATCTTTAAGATCTGGTTGGCTGTAGGGATTCGCATTCTAATCAGTATTCTGTAACTTGATTTTGTGTCTTTGTGCACTGTTTGAGAGCACATTTCCACTCCATCTGACGAAGGAGCAGCGCTCCGAAAGCTAATGGTATTCGCTACCAAATAAACCTGTTGGACTTTAACCTGGTGTTGTTAAAACTCTTACTGTGTTCACCCTAGTCCAACGCCGGCATCTCCACATCAAGGTGTAATAATAACAGAGTTGTCGTGATGGGAGATTTTAATTTCCCAAATATTGATTGGAATCTCCCTAGAGTAAGGGGTGTAGATGGGGAAGAGTTTGTTAGGTGTGTTCAGGAGGGTCTCTTGACCCAGTATGTAGAGAAGCCTACAAGAGGAGAGGCTGTACTTGATTTGGTATTGGGAAATGAACCTGGTCAGGTGTCAGATCTCTCAGTGGGAGAGCATTTTGGAGATAGTGATCATAATTCTATCTCCTTTACAATAGCATTGGGAGAGAGATAGGATCAGACAAGTTAGAAAAGTGTTTAATTGGAGTAAGAGGAATTATGAGGCTATCAGGCAGGAAATTGGAGGCTTAAATTGGAAAGAGGTTTTCTCAGGGAAATGTACGGAAGAAATGTGGCGAATTTTCAGGGAATATTTGTCTGGAATTCTGCATAGCAACGTTCCAATGAGACAGGGAAGTTATGGTAGGTTACAGGAACCGTGGTGTACAAAGGCTGTAATGAATCTAGTCAAGAAGAAAAGAAAAGCTTACAAAAGGTTCAGGGAGCTAGGTAATGTTAGAGATCTAGAAGAGTATACAGCTAATAGGAAGAATCTTAAGAAGGAAATTAGGAGAGCCAGAACGGGTCATGAGAAGGCCTTGACAGGCAGGATTAAGGAAAACCCCAAGGCATTCTACAAGTATGTGAAGAGCAAGAGGATAAGACGTGAAAGAATAGGACCTATCAAGTGTGACAGTGGGAAAGTTTGTATGGAACCGGAAGAAATAGCAGAGGTACTTAATGAATACTTTACTTCAGTATTCACTATGGAAAAGGATCTTGGTGGTTGTAGAGCAGACTTGCAGCGGACTGAAAAGCTTGAGCATGTAGATATTAAGAAAGAGGATGTGTTGGAGCTTTTGAAAAGCATCAAGTTAGATAAGTCGCCGGGACTGGATGAGATGTACTCCAGGCTATTGTGGGAGGTGAGGGAGGAGATTGCTGAGCCTCTGGCGATGATCTTTGCATCATCAATGGAGATGGGAGAGGTTCCAGAGGATTGGAGGATTGCGGATGTTGTTCCTTTATTCAAGAAAGGGAGTAGAGATAGCCCTGGAAATTATAGACCAGTGAGTCTAACCTCAGTGGTTGGTAAATTGATGGAGAAGATCCTGAGAGGCAGGATTTATGAACATTTGGAGAGGTATAATATGATTAAGAATATTCATCATGGCTTTGTCAAAGGCAGATCTTGCCTTATGAGCCTGGTTGAATTTTTTGAGGATGTGACTAAACACATTGATGAAGGAAGAGCAGTAGATGTAGTATATATGGACTTCAGCAAGGCATTTGATAAGGTGCCCATGCAAGGCTTATTGAGAAAGTGAGGGGGCAAGGGATCCAAGGGGACATTGCTTTGTGGATCCAGAACTGGCTTGCCCACAGAAGGCAAAGAGTGGTTATAGATGGGTCATATTCTGAATGGAGGTCGGTCACCAATGGAATGCCCCAGGGATCTGTTCTGGGACCCTTACTCTTTGTGATTTTTATAAATGACCTGGATGAGGAAGTGGAGGGATGGGTTGGTAAGTTTGCTGATGACACAAAGGTTGGAGGTGTTGTGGATAGTGTGGAGGGATGTCAGAAGTTGCAGCGTGACATTGATAGGATGCAAGACTGGGCGGAGAAGTGGCAGATGGAGTTTAATCCAGATAAGTGTGAGGTGGTTCATTTTGGCAGGTCAAATAGGATGGTGGAATATAATATTAATGGTAGAACTCTTGGCAGTGTGGAAGATCAGAAGGATCTTGGGGTCCGGGTTCATAGGACGCTCAAAGCAGCTGTGCAGGTTGAGGCTGTGGTTAAGAAGGCATATGGTGTACTGGCCTTCATCAATCGAGGAATTGAGTTTAGGGGTCGTGAGATAATGTTGCAGCTATATAGGGCTCTGGTCAGACCACACTTGGAGTACTGTGCTCAGTTCTGGTCGCCTCATTACAGGAAGGATGTGGAAGCCATAGAAAGGGTGCAGAGTGTGGTAAACCACTGTTAAGCTTATTGCCTGTGTGTATGTGTGACATGCCTGGGCATGCCCCTGCCAGCCCTGCCTGAGACTCCTCCCCCCCTGGTCCAGGTATAAAGGTGACTGCTCCCAACTCCCCTGCCTCAGTTGCTGGACCAGTTCATCAGCATGGGTGTGCTCCAAGTCTTTTGCGAATAAAAGCCTATTTGTTCTTGCGTACTAACTAGTCTTTGCTTGATTGATAGTGCATCAATTTTATTCGCAAAAAGTTTTGGGATGGAGCAGATATTAAAACCCCATAGATTAAAATTGGATCCTCAAGCCGTAGGAGCCTCTAACAGCTTCGATCACTGGCTGCAATGTTTCAAAACTTTCCTCACCGCCTCCGTCGTCCGGACCGAAACCGACAAGCTTCATGTGCTCCACACCCGGGTAAGTAATCAGGTATTCTCGATGATCAGAGACGCTGAAACTTACAAGGATGCGATCGAACTTTTAAAAGGCCAGTACAACAAGCAGACTAATGAAATCTACGCCAGACATCTTCTGGCTACTCGCAGACAACAGCCAGGAGAATCGGGCGACTAATTCCTGCGTGCGTTGCGAGCACTTGGCAGGGCCTGCAACTGCAAGGCCATAACAGCCGCCCAAAACACTGAGGACTTAATCAGAGATGCCTATGTCACGGGTATCAGGTCAAACTATATCCGACAACGACTGCTGGAACAGGGTGGGCTGGATCTACAAAAGACTGTAGCGCTTGCCGACTCGTTAGAGGTGGCCTTCCGTAATCTCGAGGCCTACACCCCCAACCACGGGAGCGCATCGTGGACGCCGCAGTCGCCGCCACCTCTGTACTCGGGAGGGCCGCAGGCCTACGCCACATCCCACCAATGACCTGACCGCTGCGGCAGTCTCTGGAGGCCCGAAGTGCTACTTCTGCGGCCTGGGGAAGCACCCCCGACAACGCTGCCCGGCGAAGGATGCGATCAGCTCCGGGTGTGGAAAGAAGGGCTATTACGCGAGGGTGTGCAAGGCAAAGTCGACCTCCAAGCCCAGTAGCGCCGCGTGCGACCCGCCATCTTGGACGCCTTCAGCCGCGTGTGAGCTGTGCGGGCCGCCATCTTGGACGCCTTCAGCCGCGTGTGAGCCATGCGGGCCGCCAACTTGGACGCCTTCAGCCGCGTGTGAGCCGTGCGGGCCACCATCTAGGACGCCGTCAGCCGCGTGTGAGCCGTGCGGGCCACCACCTTGGACGCCTTCAGCCGCGCCGCAGAATCCAACGGTGGCTTCGGTTACACTGGACCAATCCAGGCCTCACCAACTCGCCAGGTCCATGATGGACATCGCGGTAAATGGTCGCACTACAACCTGTTTATTTGACTGTGGGAGTACGGAGAGCTTTATTCACCCTAACACAGTGAGTCACTACGCCCTTTCAGTACTGCCAGTGAAGCAAACGGTCTCCATGGCATAAAAGTCCCACTCGGTGGATGTCCTCGGGTACTGCGTGGCGACTCTGACTGTACGGGGCACAGTGTACAAAAATTTCAGGCTCCTCGTGCTGCCACAACTCTGCGCTGCCGTACTCCTGGGGCTAGATTTCCTGTGTCACCTTAAGAGCTTCACCATGGAGTATAATGGGCCTTTTCCCCGGCTCTCTGTTTGCAATCACCAGTTCTTAGATCGCCCACTGCGCACCACCTACAGCCTCTCGACCCTTAAAGTCACCCCTCCCTCACTGTTTGAAAATCTCACCCCCGACTGCAAGCCCATCGCCACCAAGAGCAGACGGTACAGTGCTGGAGACAGGACTTTTATCAGGTCCGAAGTACAACGGCTCCAAGGGGAGGGGATCATCGAGGCCAGTACCAGCCCCTGGAGAGCCCAAGTAGTAATTGTTAAGACTGGGGAGAAACATCGCATGGTCATTGACTACAGTCAGACCATTAACCGCTACACGCAGCTGGATGCGTACCCGCTTCCCCGCATATCTGACATGGTTAATCAGATTGCACAACATCGGGTGTTCTCCACCATCGACTTAAAATCTGCATACCACCAGCTCCCTATCCACCCGGAAGACCGCCAATATACTGCCTTCGAGCGGATGGCCGCCTCTATCACTTCCTTAGGGTCCCCTTCGGCGTCACCAACAGGGTCTCGGTTTTCCAGCGTGAGATGGACCGAATGATAGACCAGAACGGGCTGCGGGCCACCTTCCCGTACCTGGATAACGTCACCATCTACGGCCATGATCAGCAGGACCACGACGCCAACCTCCACAAATTCCTCCACATTGCCACTCTCCTAAATCTGACCTATAATAAGGAGAAGTGCGTATTCCGCACACGCCGCCTCGCTATCCTTGGTTGTGTTGTGGAAAACTGGGTCATCGGTCCCGATCCCGACCACATGCGTCCCCTCCTGGAACTTCCCCTCCCCACCAGCCTCAAAGCACTGAGGAGATGCCTGGGCTTCTTCTCGTATTACGCTCAGTGGGTCCCCAATTATGTGGATAAAGCCCGTCCGCTCATCAAATCCACCTCTTTTCCCCTGACAGCAGAGGCCCACCTGGCCTTCGACCGCATCAAAGCAGACATCGCGAAGGCCACGATGCACGCTGTAGACGAATCCATCCCGTTCCAGGTGGAGAGCGATGCGTCTGACTTCGCCCTAGCCGCCACCCTTAACCAGGCGGGCAGACCCGTGGCCTTCTCACGAACCCTCCAAGGCCCTGAAATTCGACACTCCTCTGTTGAGAAGGAGGCCCAAGCCATAGTGGAAGCTGTACTGCACTGGTGCCATTGCTTAGCTGGTAAACGATTCACCCTACTCACGGACCAACGGTCAGTTGCATTCATGTTTAACAACACGCAGCGGGGCAAGATCAAAAATGATAAAATATTGAGGTGGAGAATTGAGCTTTCCACCGACAATTATGACATCTTATACCGGCCCGGGAAGCTCAATGAGCCCCCAGACTCCCTGTCCCGGGGAATATGTGCCAGCGCACAAATAGACCAATTGCAGACTCTCCACAACGACCTCTGCCACCTGGGGGTCAACAGGTTTTTTCACTTTATTAAAGCCCGTAACCTGCCCTACTCCATTGAGGAAGTCAGGTCTATAACCAGACACTGCCAAGTCTGCGCAGAGTGCAAACCGCACTTCTATCGGCCAGACAGAGCACACCTCATAAAGGCCACCCGCCCTTTCGAACGCCCCCTCCCCTCTTCTGACCGCAACATATACTTCCTCAACATCATTGACGAATATTCACGTTTCCCCTTCGCTATTCCCTGCCCAGATATGACCTTGGCCACAGTCGTCAGGGCCCTGCACAGCCTCTTGACCCTGTTCGGTTTCCCTAGCTATATCCATAGCGACCGGGGATCCTCCTTTATGAGTGATGAGCTGCGACAGTACCTGCTCTCCAAAGGCATAGCCTCGAGTACGACCACCAGCTACAACCCCAGGGGGAACGGACAGGTAGATAGGGAGAACGCGACAGTCTGGAAGGCCGTTTTACTAGCTCTGAGGTCTAAAGGTCTTCCAGTTACCCGCTGGCAAGAGGTCCTCCCTGATGCACTACACTCGATTAGATCACTCCTTTGCACAGCTACCAATGCTACCCCTCACGAAAGAATGTTTGTTTTCCCCAGAAAGTCCTCCTCAGGGACCTCACTATCGTCGTGGCTGACATCCCCAGGCCCTGTCCTGCTCCGGAAGCACGTGAGGACCCATAAGTCGGACCCCCTGGTCGAAAGGGTCCAGCTCTTCCACGCCAACCCTCAATACGCCTACGTGGCGTGTCACGACGGGCAGGAGACCTGGCACCCGCAGGTGCCCCAGGGACCACGACGACCCACAACCCCACACCCCCAACCCCCGTAAACAGCACGCCTGAGCCCCAGGAGCTGCCACCATGCACCCGACAACCGGAAGGGACTACAAATGACTCCAGCGACTACGGCCTGGCACCTTAACCAACACCGCGGCCACCGGAACCGACACCACAACTGGCATTACGGTGGTCGCAGCGGCAGATCAAGCCCCCAGAGAGACTGAATTTGTAAAATTGTAATTCTGTAAATATCATTCCACCCACCTCACCCCCGTTGGACTCTTTTTTAAAAGCAGGGGGTGAATGTGGTAAACCACTGTTAAGCTTATTGCCTGTGTGTATGTGTGACATGCCTGGGCATGCCCCTGCCGGCCCTGCCTGAGACTCCTCCACCCCCCCCCCCCCCCCCCGTCCAGGTATAAAGATGACTGCTCCCAATCTCCCTGCCTCAGTCGCCGGACCAGTTCATCAGCATGGGTGTGCTCCAAGTCTTTTGCGAATAAAAGCCTATTTGTTCTTGCATACAAACTAGTCTTTGCTTGATTGCTAGTTTATCACAGAGGAGATTTACAAGGATGTTGCCTGGGTTGGGGGGCATGCTTTACAAAGAACAAAGAGAACAAAGAACAATACAGCACAGGAACAGGCCCTTCGGCCCTCCAAGCCCGCGCCGCTCCCCGGTCCAGGATTGAATCCTGAATCCAGGATCCCCGCCCAATTTTCCAGCCTATCTACATACCAATATCCTATCCACCGAGCTGTCCCTCACAGCTACGATGCTTTGTTCATTACAACCTATTAACTTACCCCCACCCCCCCATTCCAGACCATGTGATCTCCAGGGAGAGGCGAAAACCCAGAGTGAAAAACCCCAGGGCCAATATGGGGAAAAAAAATCTGGGAAATTCCTCTCCGACCCCCTGAGGCGATCGAAACGAGTCCAGGAGATCACAATGGCCCCGATCGGAAAATGCTTCCCAACCCTAGTCATTTCCACTTCCACGAACACCATATGAATTCCCTGCCCCCGAGACAGGTTCCCAACTATCCGCAGTCTCACTCTGTACTGGCACCAGCAAGATGATCATAGAATGAAGCCTTGAAACGAGAAACCAGGAACAATTAGCCCGCGCCGCTCCCTGGTCCAAACTAGACCACTCTTTTGTATCCCTCCATTCCCACTCCGTTCATATAGCTGTCTAGATAAGTCTTAAACGTTTCCAGTGTGTCCGCCTCCACCACCTTGCCCGGCAACACATTCCAGGCCCCCACGACCCTCTGTGTAAAATATGTCCTTCTGATATCTGTGTTAAACCTCCCCCCCCCTTCACCTTGAACCTATGACCCCTCGTGAACGTCACCACCGACCCGGGGAAAAGCTTCCCACCGTTCACCCTATCTATGCCTTTCATAATTTTATACACCTCTATTAAGTCTCCCCTCATCCTCCCTCTTTCCAAGGAGAACAACCCCAGTTTCCCCAATCTCTCCTCATAACCAAGCCCCTCCATACCAGGCAACATCCTGGTAAACCTCCTCTGTACTCTCTCCAAAGCCTCCACGTCCTTCTGGTAGTGTGGCGACCAGAACTGGACGCAGTATTCCAAATGCGGCCGAACCAACGTTCTATACATCTGCAACATCAGACCCCAACTTTTATACTCTATGCCCCGTCCTATAAAGGCAAGCATGCCATATGCCTTCTTCACCACCTTCTCCACCTGTGACGTCACCTTCAAAGATCTGTGGACTTGCACACCCAGGTCCCTCTGCGTCTCTACACCCTTTATGGTTCTTCCATTTATCGTGTAGCTCCTCCCGACATTATTCCCACCAAAATGCATCACTTCGCATTCATCAGGATTGAACTCCATCTGCCATTTTCTTGCCCAAATTTCCAGCCTATCTATATCCTTCTGTAGCCTCTGACAATGTTCCTCACTATCTGCAAGTCCTGCCAGTTTTGTGTCGTCCGCAAACTTACTGATCACCCCAGTTACTCCTTCTTCCAGATCATTTATATAAATCACAAACAGCAGAGGTCCCAATATAGAGCCCTGTGGTACACCACTAGTCACAGGCCTCCAGCCGGAAAAAGACCCTTCCACTACCACCCTCTGTCTTCTATGACCAAGCCAGTTCTCCACCCATCTAGCCACCTCCCCCTTTATCCCATGGGATCCAACCTTTTTCACTAGCCTACCATGAGGGACTTTGTCAAATGCTTTACTAAAGTCCATATAGACAACATCCACGGCCCTTCCTTCGTCAACCATTTTGGTCACTTCTTCAAAAAACACCACCAGGTTAGTGAGGCATGACCTCCCTCTCACAAAACCATGTTGACTATCGTTAATGAGTTTATTCCTTTCTAAATGCGCATACATCCTATCTCTAAGAATCTTCTCCAACAACTTCCCCACCACGGACGTCAAGCTCACCGGCCTATAATTACCCGGGTTATCCTTCCTACCCTTCTTAAATAACGGGACCACATTGGCTATCCTCCAATCCTCTGGGACCTCACCTGTGTCCAGTGACGAGACAAAGATTTGCGTCAGAGGCCCAACGATTTCACCTCTCGTCTCCCTGAGCAGCCTTGGATAGATTCCATCAGGCCCTGGGGATTTGTCAGTCTTTATATTCTCTAACAAACCTAACACTTCCTCCTTTGTAATGGAGATTTTCTCCAACGGTTCAACACTCCCCTCCGAGACACTCCCAGTCAACACATCCCTCTCCTTAGTGAATACCGATGCAAAGTATTCATTTAGGATCTCCCCTACCTCTTTGGGCTCCAAGCATAAGTCCCCACTTTTGTCCCTGAGAGGTCCGATTTTTTCCCTAACAACCCTTTTGTTCCTAACGTATGAATAAAATGCCTTGGGATTCTCCTTAATCCTGTCTGCCAAGAACATTTCGTGACCCCTTTTTGCTCTTCTAATTCCCCGTTTGAGTATTTTCCTACTTTCATTATACTCCTCCAGAGCTCCCTCCGTTTTTAGCTGCTTGGACCTAACATACGCCTCTCTTTTCCTTTTGACCAGTCCCTCAATTTCCCTGGTTATCCACGGTTCTCTAATCCTACCCTTCCTATCCTTCTTTTTTACAGGCACATGCTTGTCCTGTAGCCCTAACAACCGTTCCTTAAAAGACTGCCACATACCAGATGTGGATTTACCCTCAAACAGCCTCTCCCAATCAAGAGCTGCCAATTTCTGCCTGATCCCAATAAAGTTAGCCTTCCCCCAATCCAACACCTTACCCTTGGGACACCACTCATCCTTTTCCATCACTATCCTAAAGCTAACAGAATTGTGGTCACTATTTGCCACATGTTCCCCAACCAAAACTTTGAAGACCTGACCGGGCTCATTCCCCAGCACCAGGTCCAGTATAGCCCCCTCTCTAGTTGGGCTGTCCACATATTGTTCCAACGAACCCTCCTGTACACATTTTACAAATGCCTCACCATCCAGAGTCCCTGCCCTCAGCGATTTCCAGTCTATACCAGGGAAATTGAAGTCTCCCACTACAACAACCCTATATTTCCTGCACCTATCCAGTATCTCCTGACATATCCATTCTTCCACTTCCCTTGGGCTGTTGGGGGGCCTGTAGTACACCCCCAACATAGTGACTGCGCCTTTCCTGTTTCTAAGCTCCACCCAGAGTGACTCGCTACACGACTCCTCCGAATTGTCCTCCCTCTGCACCGCTGTAATATGCTCTCCAACCAATACCGCTACTCCCCCACCTCTTTTGGCCCCTCCTCTGTCTCGCCTAAAACACTTGTACCCTGGAATATTCAGCTGCCAGTCCTGTCCCTCTTTCAACCAAGTCTCTGTCACCGCAACCACATCCAAATTCCTCGTGCGCATTAAGGCCCCAAGTTCGTCTGTTTAACCTGCTACGCTCCTTGCATTGAAGTATAAGCACTCCAGACCCCCAGGCTCAGTGAGGTCGTCCTCCCCCAGAGTGCTCTTCTTCTTTGCCAGCCTTGTCCCAGCCCCAAGCTCGTCCCCAGCCACCACACTTATAGACCTAATAGTTTGATCCCCACCCCCCTGCCATACTAGTTTAAACCCCCCCGAACTGCATTAGCAAAGCTCCCAGCCAGGATATTTGTGCCCTTCCAACTTAGTTGTGACCCCTCCCTCTTGTACAGGTGCCATCCTCTCCTGAAAACCTCCCATTGGTCTATGAAAATAAAGCCCTCCCTCCTGGACCAGTCCTTTAGCCAGGCATTCATTTGAACCAACTCCCTATTCTTATCCTCACTGGCACGAGGCATTGGGAGCAGCCCAGAGATGGCCACCCTAGTGACCCTACTTTTTAACCTTTATGAGGATAGGTTGAGTGAGCTCGGCCTTTTCTCCTTGGAGCGACGAAGGATGAGGGGTGACCTGATAGAGGTGTATAAGATGTTGAGAGTTATTGATCGAGTGGACTGTCAGAGGCTTTTTCCTAGGGCTGAAATGGTTGCCACAAGAGGACACAGGTTTAAGGTGCTGGGGAGTAGGTACAGAGGAGATGTCAGGGGTAAGTTTTTCACTCAGAGGGTGGTGGGTGCGTGGAATGGGCTGCCAGCAACGGTGGTGGAGGCGGATTCGATAGGGTCTTTTAAGAGACATTTAGATAAGTACATGGAACTTAGTAAGATAGAGGGTTATAGGTAAGCCTAGTAATCGCTAAGGTCGGGACATGTTCGGCACAACTTTGTGGGCTGAGGGGCCTGTATTGTGCTGTAGTTTTTCTATGTTTCTAATACAAAATGACTTTAAATATTCACTGTCGGCTTCAAATCAACAGCAGAGCAGAAATAAAATGCAAAAATGGATAATTACAAAAATTAGTGGCTGCAGGCCTCCAGCGGTCATTACCTGACACTTATTTAGTGCAGATGTTGCCTGCCACATGTTAGCACATGTTGTTCAGGTCCTGCTTCAGGTTGGCATGAGCTGCTTTATTATCAGAGGGAATGGAAATGAAGCTGAACATTATATAATGAATAATCCTTCCAGTGCTTAGTCCTACTTTGATGTTAGACTGAAGGGAAGGTCATTGAATAAAGAAGTGAAAATGACTGAGCTAAGGAATATGCCCTGATGAATCCCTGCAGCAATTTCCAGGGGCTTCTCGGCCTTTAGACTAAGATGAAGTGTCGGATCAAGTCCAAGATGGGTTACAATGCCTTATCTTGTCAGCTTGGATTTTGTTTGTCTGTCTTGTGGGGATCATGAATTGGATTCAATTGTTTTTTGAATTTGATTTTTGGAGCAAGCAAGGAGTGAATTTCAGTCTGCTGGGAGCACTCTGAGCATTGGCTTTGTAACTTTAAGGGAAAAAAAAATTGAGTTAAAAAATAAAATAAAATGGAAAGTTTAGGGTCTGTGATCATTGATCTATGATGAGCATCTACCTGTGTGTAAGGCATAGCTTCAGCTACTGAAGATTAAGTTTGTAATATTCATTCTGGCAAAGCGATGCTATGGAGGGACTTTTAACAACTCTGACTCTGGTCCAGAGAGACCAGGTCGGTGTGGTGGAGGATGTTAAATAGGAAAATATCTGAAACACATTGCAAATGCAGTTTAATCATGGCAGGTTTGAGGATATCCGAATATCCCACTCGAGAGAGAGGAGGGACTGTGATTATAACTGATAATGAGGATTCCTTTTGCAGATCTTGGCAACCACTTTAAATTTAATACTGGCTGGTTAATTTTCCCAAGACTCAGGCAAGCTGACAGCTAATGGGAGACAGAAATTGCATAGCCAGCAATCAGGTGCATATTCGAGCGGTGCTTGTGGGCCAGAAAGAGTGGGAATGTTTTTCCATCGTCCCTCAAACAGATCTTCTGTCACTTTCATCCAACACTCCCTCCTCCCAGGATCTTTTGACACCCCCCTCAAATACCCCTTTCTCAGGATCTGTTGAACTCACCAAGATGCCCACCCTTTCCTGGCAACTGAGGACTCCATGGGCCTGATTTTAACAAACGGGCGCGATATCGCGGTAAAGTTGGGTGTCGGGCCTATACCGCGATCTGCACCCGATTCCAAGCAGATCGCGGCTTTACCGACACCCGATTCGGGCGTGGGTCCGGCGCACACCCGAATTGGGCGGCCCGATGATTTAAATGCATTTGCATGCATTTAAATCAACTTAATGAACCGCGCGCCCAACTCTACCGCCAAATCCCACTTTACCGTCTTCTGGCCCGATCCGCGTCCGCGCTGTAACCGACCTGCAAAATAAAAGTCTGAAGTCGCCGCTGCAGCCTCCGAAGAGCGGGGTCAGAGACTGCAACGGCTCTCTGACCCAGGTCATCCTCTGGTCAGGGCGGGAGGGAGGTGGGAGGAGGAGGAGGGGGTGTGACGTCTCATCCCCTGGGAGGGGAGGGGGTGTGACCGATCATCCCCTTGGGGGGGTGGGGGGTGGGAGGAGGAGAGGGGGTGTGACGTCTCATCCCCTGGGAGGGGAGAGGGTGTGACCGATCATCCCCTTGGTGGGGTGGGGGGGGGGGGGGCTGGAGAGGGGGTGTGACGTCTCATCCCCTGGGAGGGGAGGGGGTGTGAGCGATCATCCCCTTGGGGGGGAGGGGGGGTGCTGGAGAGGGGGTGTGACATCTCATCCCCTGGGAGGGGAGGGGGTGTGAGCGATCATCCCCTTGGGGGGGAGGGGGGGGGCGGTGGCTGGAGAGGGGGTGTGACGTCTCATCCTCTGGGGGGTGGGGAGAGGAGGGGGTGTGACCGATCATCCCCGGGGGGGGCGGGTGGCGGAGGAGAAGGGGTGTGACCGATCATCCCCCTGGGTAGGGGGAGGGAGAGGGGTGTGACTGATCATCCTCTTGGGGGGGGAGGGGAGGAGAGGGGGTGTGATGTCTCATCCTCTGGTCGGGGGGATTCCGCTGCGTGTCTGCGGCCGATCCCTCCCAGCACCATCACTGCTACACTACCAGCCACAGATTACTCTTCCCTGCAGGTGCGAGAGAGCGGGAGAGATGGTTGTGGCTGGTAGTGTACCAGTGATGGTGCCAGGAGGGATCGGCTGCAGACAGGCAGCGGAACCCCCCCTGACCAGAGGATGAGATGTCACATCCCCCCCCCCCGCGCTCGGGAT